>NC_091631.1:3800445-5000445 GCF_027580195.1 Bos mutus | reverse complement strand
GGATCGTTGTTAGTGGAGGAGAAGTCAAGTGCCCTGCTGCACGACCTCCGGGAGATTGAGGCCTGGATCTACCGGTTGCTGCGCTCCCCGGTACCTGTCTCGGGGCAGAAGCGAGTGGACATTGAGGTCCTGCCCCAGGAGCTCCAGCAGGCTCTGACCTTTGCTCTCCCAGACCCCTCTCGATTCACCCTAGTGGACTTCCCGCTGCACCTCCCCCTGGAGCTTCTGGGTGTGGACGCCTGTCTACAGGTGCTCACCTGCATCCTGTTAGAGCACAAGGTGAGAGGGCAGCATTCTAGGCCGTTCTAGGGGAAGGGCTTCGAAGTGTGGCGGAGGCTAGACCATCAAAGATGAGGATTAGGGACCACATCTTTTTCATCACCTTATCTCCAAGAGATAACATGATACGAGGTATACAGTAGGTTCTCAGCGGGTGAGGGTCGAATTACGGTACCAGCATCACGTGGGTTAGGGGGCCCAGTGCAGGAGCCATGGATTCAATCCCTGGGTCAGGAAGATCCCCTGGAGTAGGAAATGGCAACTCACTCCAGTATTCTGGCCTGGGAAATCCCATGGACAGAGGAGCCTTGGTGGGCTACAGTCCATAGGGTTGCAATAAGATTGACATGACTGAGCAACTGAGCATCATGTGGGATATATTCAGAGAGCTTGACACTCAGCTGAATTATCCTCAACTGTACCAGCCTAATTCTCTGGAAATCTCAGTAATTCTGTACTGATGAGTGACCCTGGGATTTGGGGAACAAGAACTAAGAAGGTAAAGGAATGGCTCAAGGGAGGATTTGGGCAGTGCTTACACTGGGAGGTGACAGGCAGGGCGGGGTGTAGGGCAGTGATAAGTGTGGAAACTAAGATCCCAGGGCCATGGCCTTGGTGAAGAGAGATTAAACTGTAGTGTCAGAGGCTCTTTTCACTTCAGCCTTACTGATTCTGTCGAGAAATCCCTCTGGTACGGTTTGCGGCAGGTTGTGCTCCAGTCCCGAGACTACAATGCACTCTCCATGTCCGTGATGGCCTTTGTGGCAATGATCTACCCCTTGGAGTATATGTTTCCTGTTATCCCACTGCTGCCCACCTGCATGGCGTCAGCAGAACAGGTGAGTCTTAAGGCGTCTTCTGGCTTTGTCATCTCTGTTCTGACACTGTCCAGGTGAAGGCTCTGTGCCCAAAGAAGTTGTAAATCAGTCCTGGTCCTGAATTCCTTGTCATAACTTATTTGTCCACAAAATGTGAACTGATCTGGTGGGAAGACTTAGGCCATTTAGGCTTTTTTTTTAAACTTCTTGTTTTGTATTGGGGTATAGCTGATTAACAGTGTTATGATAATTTCAGGTGAACAGCGAAGGGACTCAGCCATATATATACATGGATCCATTATTTATAGTTTTTACTTATCACAATTAATGTCAGGGATTATAGGCTACTGGCTACCTCGCTGCAGGTAGTACATAACATGTAATATATATTATTACTGCTCTAAGATCTGAAGCATTCTGAACTTTGGAACACATCTGCCTTCAAGGGTTTTGGAAAAGGGATTGTGGACCTGTGTTTTCCTCCCCTAGAAAAATCTTGACCTGATAAGTGATCACAGTAGATTGTGGTTTTGTTCCCTGTCTTTTGCACAGCTGCTCTTGGCTCCAACACCATACATCATCGGGGTCCCTGCCAGCTTCTTCCTCTACAAACTGGACTTCAAAATGCCTGATGACGTGTGGCTAGTAGATCTGGACAGCAATAGGGTGAGGCCCTTGTCTGAGGCTCCATGGGGCCTAGAATAGGCCAGGAAGGTCCTAAATTTGTGGGTGATTGCTACTGTGAAACTCACTGAAACAAATTTTTTTGAAAAAAATGCTGCTTTTACTTTATTGTCTTGATAGGCCCTTGGTTAGCACCCAGAGAATTATAAGGTTTAGTTTTTCTGGAGTTAAGTGTTTCCCCGCATCTTCCAAGAGAAGCAGAGCAGTTATGGTTGCAGAATTATTACCTACGGCGTAGGTCATTTACTGGTTTTCTGGGAGTGTAGTTTCTAGTAAGAAACTGCCTTTCAGTGCAGATTTTAAAAAAGTATATTACTAACATTCTGTAATGTGAATACATTCAAGCTTCGGTAGGTAGCCCTTATATGTGTTTTCCATAAAACTTTAGAGAGTAAAAATAAAAGTACAAAGAACGAAACAAAAAGCATGATCCTGGTACTGCCCTGGTGGTCCAGTGGCTAAGAGTCCATGCTCCCTCTGCAGGGGGCCCGGGTTCGATCCCTGGTCAGGGAACTAGAACTAAGAGTTTGCGTGCTGCAACTAAAGGATCCTGCATGTTGCAACTGAAGAACGCATATGCCGTCACAGAGATGGAAGGCCCCAGTGCCCCGGCCAAGACCTGGCACAATCCCATGAGCCTGTGGGCTAGGGAGAGTCACCAAGAACATTTAGGTACACTGTTTCCCTTCAGGTGTGTATGTCTGTCATATACATGCATATATATATTTTTATGTACATGCATATATAATGTATGTGTTTGCATGTATATAACAGTATTGTATACATGTAAGGAGCTTCCCTGGTGGCTCAGATGGTAAAGAATCCGCCTGCCAAGCAGGAGATGCAGGTTTGATCCCTGGGTCAGGAAGATCCCCTGGAGAAGGAAATGGCAACCCACTCCAGTATTCTTGCTTGAAAAATCCCATGGACGGAGGAGCCTGGCGGGCTCCGGTCCATGGGGTCGCAAAAGAGTCAGGGTCCGTGGGGTCGCAAAAGAGTCAGACACGACTTCGTGACTAAAAACAACAGCATTGTGTATCTGAGTTCCTGCTCTTGTTCCTTACTCTTATGTAAGAGCAACTCATTCTGAGGCCGCACCTTTGCTCTTTCTCTGGTGCAGGTGATTGCCCCCACTAATGCGGAAGTGCTGCCTATCCTGCCAGAGCCGGAATCGTTAGAGTTGAAGAAGCATTTGAAGCAGGTGGGTGAAGGGGATCAAGAGGAAGGGGAGCAGCAGCAGCTGTAGCACTGCTGTCGGAAGACAGCTATTGAGAGACCCAGTCTCCTTGCTGACTTCCAGTCGAGCAGGTCTCCTTAGCTGTGGGCGGGCTCCAGAGAAGTGGGGTGGCAGGGTGAATCTCAGAAAAGAGCCACTTAGATTCCTTTTCATTCACTGTGTGCGCCCCTCCCACCACCCTCTAGTGCATAAAACCACCTTCACCTTCTGCTGTTTGTCACAGCTGCCCTTCTTAACGGCCCCAGAATATTCTCTGTCTCCTAAGGAGGGAGTCAGCAGTTTGGACAGTCTGGCTCCTTTCATGTTTTTCTCTTGAATTGATCTCTGGTCCCTACAGAATCATTTCTTCAAAAATTCCTTCCTTTGAGTAAACCCCATAAACGCATTTTCATTGATTGATTTTCTTCTTCCCCTGCATGCTGAACACAGTACCTGAAGGTAAACCGTGATGAGACCCTGGCCCCCTGCCCTGCTGTGTGTCTTGTGTAGGACCACCAGTAGATAGCTCTGTGTTTCTTTTAGGAACTCCTCATTTGGAGAGTCTTCAGAAGTCTCTCTCTGTGTTGTCTCAGTTACTTAGCAATACCTCTAGGTGAAACCTGTTTGGATTTACACGAGTCATTTTGTGTCATCCCTCTCTCTTTCTCTCACTTGGTTCCATCACCACTGATACAATATGATATCTTGTTACAGCTGAGTCTGGTGAGGATAGCAAGTTCAGAAGATGCTCTAGCTGTCTTCCTGTGTTGTGCTTTCATTCTCAATGATTGTTTTAGTATGACTAATGGGATGGAGAAGTACAGTCAGAATTGTACTATACATGTTCATAGGAGCTAAGACCTCTGGGCTTACAGATCCTGTATTCTGACCCCTGTCACTCAAAGCGAGGTCCCTGGACCAGTGGCGTTAGTGTCACCTGGGCTTGTTAAACGTGCAGAGTCACCTCAGACACAATGAATCAGAAGCCACGTGCAGGCACATACCCAGGTGATTCCTGTGCTCGGTAGCATTGCAGAAACACTGCTGGGACTGCCCTGGTGGTCCCGTGGCTAAGAATCTGTCTGCCAGTGCAGGGAACACGGGTTCAGTCTTGGGTTGGGGAAGATTCCACATGCAGCTTCTGAAGCCCATGTGCCCTGGAGCCCACACTGTAACTGGAGAAGCCCCAGCAGTGAGAAGCCTCCTCAGCACAAGTAGAGAGAGCCTGCACGCAGCGACCAAGACCCAGTGCAGCCCCCCAAATAAACTAATTAAAAAAAACAAACACTGCTGGTTTAAACCAGTGGCTTTAAACTGGCCCACGGAGCCCCTGAAGGTTGATTTAGATCGGGACCACTGAGCACATGAGGCTCTGGGTTCCATATGTGCTTCAGAGAAGCTTTACTTTTACAGGTTTCAACTGTTGATGTTCCTGCCTAGATCTCAATTGAAAAACAAGATTTCATAACTAAAACAAATTTGAAAACTATCGCCTTGGACCTCAAGTGTGATCAAGTGGCCTTGATCAGATTGGCTTAAGCTGAAGATTGCGTAATTCAGATTGTTTTCTAAAGGTTAAAGTTTTTGGATTCTTGTTTCAGAGAGGAAGGCTCTTTCCTAGGAATTGATGTTGGCTGGCTGCCCAGGACTCAGCCATTTGTGCGGGACTTTTTCTTCTTCCGCAGGCCCTCGCCAGCATGAGTCTCAACACCCAACCCATCCTCAATCTGGAGAAATTCCACGAGGGCCAGGAGATCCCCCTTCTCCTGGGAAGGCCTTCTAATGACCTGCAGTCCACACCTTCCACCGAGTTCAACCCGCTCATCTACGGCAATGATGTGGATTCGGTGGATGTTGCAACCAGGTACAGGCAAGCCAACCAGACAGTCACAAGCTCTTAAACTGGTCCCTCCTCACTCAGTGACCTTGGGGCGAATTACTTCCATGAGCCCAGAGATTCTTTATTTATAAAATGTGGATAATATCTAGTTATATTTGCCACTTTAGTAAAAGCAGAGGAAAATGGTCCATCATATTCTCAGGCCTTTTAGGCCTTGGGTGCAGAAGGGGGTTGATGATTCTTTAAGACACCTCTCCCCTGGCTGTTGGAAGCCTGTTAAATGATGACCTCGGGAGGTGGTCTGAGGCCTCAGATCATAGGGACCCTTGCTCTGCAGGGCGCGAGACTTGGGTCATCTCACCATCCCCTTCTTCCCCAGAGTGGCCATGGTCCGTTTCTTCAACTCCCCCAACGTGCTGCAGGGCTTTCAGATGCACACACGTACCCTACGTCTCTTCCCCCGGCCCGTGGTGGCTTTCCAAGCCGGCTCCTTTTTAGCCTCACGCCCCCGGCAGACTCCTTTCGCCGAGAAACTGGCCAGGACTCAGGCCGTGGAGTACTTTGGAGAATGGATCCTGAACCCCACCAACTACGCCTTCCAGCGGATTCACAACAGTGAGTCCCCATCCCTCTGCACTGCCCCACCTCCTGTTCTGTCCTCCTGACGGCTCTTCCCCTTGCTGTCTCCTCTGCCAGTCTGCAGGCTGCTCCTGCCATTCTGATTTTGCTTGAGACTTTCTCCCACCTGTCTTTTACACTTTGCTTGCTTTTACTCTGCCTGTTGCCCACTCGAGTCTCCTTTTTTTTCCTCCATGGGTAGACATGTTCGATCCAGCTCTGATTGGCGACAAGCCCAAGTGGTATGCCCACCAGCTGCAGCCCATTCACTATCGAGTGTATGACAGTGGTTCCCAACTGGCCGAGGCGCTGAGCGTGCCGCCCGAGCGAGACTCTGACTCTGACCCAACTGACGACAGGTGAGCAGCACCTTACAGCAGCAGGAGGGTTCTCAAAGGCTAGAAGGCTCTCACTAGCACAGTGGCCAGATTTCATAGGGTTTAGACATCAAGGAGATCCAACCAGTCCATTCTGAAGGAGATCAGCCCTGGGATTTCTTTGGAAGGAATGATACTAAAGCTGAAACTCCAGTACTTTGGCCACCTCATGCGAAGAGTTGACTCATTGGAAAAGACTCCGATGCTGGGAGGGATTGGGGGCAGGAGGAAAAGGGGATGACAGAAGATGAGATGGCTGGATGGCATCACTGACTCGATGGACGTGAGTCTGAGTGAACTCCGGGAGTTGGTGATGGACAGGGAGGCCTGGCGTGCTGCGATTCATGGCGTTGCAAGGAGTCGGACACGACTGAGCGACTGGACTGCACTGAGACATCAGTCTGCAAAGCCTTGTCATACATAGTTCAGTTGATTTCGTGTTCGTTTCCTCATTCTGTATCTTGTTCCCCGATCTTGAGTTACAAGTGCTCCTCTGTTGATTTTCCCTAATGCGGGTTGCCGATTCTTATCTCTGCCCCCTTTTCCTGTTTTGTTTTTCTTGATCTTCGCTCTGCAGCGGGAGTGACAGCGTGGATTATGACGATTCAAGCTCTTCTTACTCTTCCCTTGGTGACTTTGTCAGCGAGATGATGAAATGCGATATCAACGGTGATACTCCTAGTAAGTATACTTGGAGAAATTAGCCGCTCTGGGCGGGGTTTGGGGTTCTGCGATGGCGGGTCTGCAGCTGCCATCCTTGAAGTTTTTTTTTTTTTTTAAGACTTATAAAAATTAGTCTTTTAATTGGAGTACAGTTGATTTACAGCGATAGCTTCTACAGCACAGCACAGTGAGCCCACCAGACATGTCCTCCTTGGGTTTTGGCAGACGTGGACCCTCTGACGCACGCGGCACTGGGAGATGCCAGCGAGGTGGCGATTGAGGAGCTGCAGAACCAGAAGGAGGCAGAGGAACCCGGCCCGGATGGCGAGAGCTCTCAGGAAAACCCGCCCCTGTGCTCCAGCCCCAGCACCACTGTGAGCAGTAGCCCCAGCACCGTCATCCACGGCGCCAGCTCTGTACGTGGAGACTCGGAGGAGGGGCTGAGTGAGAACGGTGACATGGGGTGTGGGGCCTCATCTCTGCCAGGAAAGCTGGGGTGAAACTGTCCACTCAACTTGCTACTTTCTCCGCACTTCCCCCAGCCTCCTCTCCATAGATCCTGTAGTTTAGAGCCTATGAGGTACAGTCTGACCCCAGAAGGAGGACACACAGCCCTGTTCAGGAGTGAGCTGAGATTTCCCCCTTGCATAATTTGTGCAGAGAGAACAGGGGTGTCACGGAGATGTTTCTCACACACGCCTCAGGCTCAGAATCTACCAGGCCTGGCTTGGCCCTGCCCAGCTGAGAAAGATGGGAAGGCACCCCAGGCCCTGGGTGACTTCTTTGTATTTAATATGTTCCCAGGAACCTGTTGACTCAGCAGAGACCGACGATAAGGTGGCAGGAGGCGTCCCCAAGTCCCTACCCACCGTGCCTCCCGGCGTGGGCAAGTGCAGCATGGACGGGCATCAGACAGAAACCGGAGAGGGGTCAGTGCGCCAGCAAGCCTCTGACAGTCCGTGCCTCCAGCCCCAGTATGGCTTTCCCCCTGAGGAAGACGATGAGCAGGGTGAAAGTTACACCCCCCGATTCAGCCAGCATGTCAGTGGCCATCGGTGAGAGCCTGCGGATGCCCCTAGAGGGGTGACGGAAGGGCCTCACCCCCATGGGCTCTGGGGCGAGGGTGGACCAGAAAGTCCAGGCAGTCCGAAGGCTCGTGAGGCCCGGCGTCCCCAGAGGCTCATGCTTTGATCTAGACCTGCCTGTAGGCACTGCGGGAAGGGAGTGCAGTGTAGTCAGGCCCACCGCCCAGGACTCAGTAGCCCTGCCTGGGGCTCAGAGGTGCCACTGTGTGTTCAAGGGCTCAAAAGCTGCTGCGGCCCAGCAGCTTGAAGCTGGCAAGTGACTCAGACGCAGAGTCGGACTCTCGAGCGAGCTCGCCCACCTCCACTGTCTCCAACAACAGCACGGAGGGCTTCGGGGGCATCATGTCTTTCGCCAGTAAGTGCCTGCAGCTCCCTCCCGCCTCGGTCCCATCTCCTGTCCGGCAGGGCCTGACCACAGCAGATGCTGCTTACGACTTCAGACGTAGGGCTGGGTTGGCATTGTCAAGCTCCTCTTCAGGTCGTTTGAGTGATGCCAAATAAGGTATTTTCGGGGGAAGTCAACAGAGAACAGGGACAGATTAGTCACTGTCTTTATGCCTGGAGGTTTCAGTCTGTTTGAGGGTAAGACAGCTGGCTGTTGAAATGAAAAGGAATCATTTTATTAAAATCATGACCCTCGTACATGTATTTCGTGGAAACGTTCTGGTCAAATTTGATTTGAGATTTATGTCTAATACCTTCTCTGCCTGGGGGAAGGACTTTTTCACACATATGCGTTGAAATCTACGTGACATTGACTTGTACATAGAGAATATTACCAGAAATGAGGGTGGTGTCAGTTCAAGATTAAAGACAGACTAGGGGCCAGAGAAGGCCATCATGGGGGGATCACTGTGATGGTGAGGGTTTTTTTTTTAGAAGCCGGAAGGGACAGTACCAGCGTCAGACGGGAAGTACATTATCTGCCAGGCGTTTGCACTGGGCTGGCAGTAGAGGAGAGGCTTGGGTGTTACCATGGGAGGCAGCCAGAGAAAGTGGTTCCTGGGGGTTCTGAGCATTCCTGGCAGTAGCTCTTCTGTTTGTCCTAAGTTAGCAGTGGTCCTTTCTAAGCTTAGATGAGGGGCTCTGGGATTACGTCTGAAGAGGAGGAGGGTGGAAGTGGTGCTCCAGCCCCTGGAGGGGAGTGCTCTGACGCTTCACCCCCCTGACGCATGGCTCTCGCCCGCCCCCTGGACAGGCAGCCTGTATCGGAACCACAGCACCAGCTTCAGCCTTTCGAACCTCACGCTGCCCACCAAAGGAGCCCGAGAGAAGAGCACGCCCTTCCCCAGTCTGAAAGGTGACTACCGCCCTCCTTCTGCCAAGCCAAGGTTCTCCGGGAAATATTTCAGGCCCGTGGGTACTTGTCAGGAACCCCGTGTATGATGAATTATCTGACCCGGCCGTTGCCTCTCATGTAACGCTTCTCATGGCTCTCACTGCACATCGTACGAGTTCTCCTCTGGTTTTCAGGTGGAAACTGTCTTTCGTAGCTAAAGAAAAGGCCCTGTCGTATCATTTAGGATAATGGCAACCGGGGGATTACTGCTGCTTCTGGGAGCAACCTTTGTCAGAGGCACTTAATCCACATAGGGCTCCTTGGCTGCCACCAGTCTTCCGCCAGCTTCCTCCTGCAGGGGCTTAGGACAGACTCCATCCTAAGGAGCTGGCCCACCAGGGGATGGTTGTGAAAAGACTGGCAGTGTTCACAGCGTCAAGAGACCTCTTACTTTGGCTTCCTGTCAGCTCAGGGCTCCATGAGTGTAGCATTGGCTGGCATCGAGGGGCAATTAAGACCTCAGTGGATTTTCATTTGTGATCTCCCACAGTTTGACGGGCTCTTCTGAATTTACTCTGCTTTGTTTGTTTCCTTTGGAGTTTGTGCTGAAATATTTAATCAAAGAAGAAAGCCAAATGAGCAGCAGTTTCGTGTATTTTTTAACTGGCGTGTCTCCCCACCAATTAGTAAATGTTAGGGGTCTCAGGAACGTTCTTTGGTGGGGATGGGGGTGAGGACATCACGTCTAGTGGCGCGTGTAGGGAGCTCACCAGGCCTGCAGGGCGGATCAGCCCAGGCACGGCAGGTTAGGGACGGAAAGGCGGCAGCGGCGCTGGCTCTCGTTTGACACAGCTGCAGGGGACAGGCATCGCCTCGCTCTCATTGCATGCGGGCGCTTCACTCCATCCGCTGCACTGGTCCCTCCCACCCACTCCCATCCTCAGCCCTGCCCCCTCCCCATGACGCATCGGGGGCACTTCCCTCTGCCTCCCTGTGGGCCCTCTGGAGCCCGGTGCTGGATGTTTCATGAAACAGCTGTCTCTCATGCATGCGTCCGTGAGTACCTAAAGGCTCCTGGTGTCGTTCCCCTGCCTCTGGCTAGGAGAGGCCATAGTCTTAAGGACAGTCTTTCCCAGAGCCTGGGCTTGTCCCCTTGGCCACTCGGCTTCCAGCCTCTGGAGGTGCCCGAGAACAAAGGTCACGGGCACTAAGCTTCGGGAGGATGCTGAGACGACCTGACTGGCAGCTCCATCGCGGGGTGCAGGGTGGTGGTATCACGGTGCACCTACTAATTGTGTATTTTGTGTCCCAGTATTTGGGCTAAATACTCTAATGGAGATTGTTACTGAAGCCGGCCCCGGGAGTGGTGAAGGTGGGTCTTGCCCGTGAGCTCTGCATGATCTTTTTTCTCCTAGCATCTCCTGTGCCTGCCCGAGGGCCATCCTCCTCCCGGAGCAAGCGGCATCACCTCGAGTGGCCCGCCTTGCCCCGCCCCCCCGTGCTTGCCCGTGGGGCGCGCTGCTGGTGCATGTGGAGTGGCCTGAGCCTCCATCCCCACCTCCTCCACGTGGCTGGTCTCCACCTGTGTGTGTGTGACACCCCGGGGCTGCCCGCACCCAGCCCCTCCAGGGAATGGGCGCGGAGCGTGGCTGCCCGGGGGCTGTGCTGAGCCTCGCCCCTGGACCCCAGGAGTGACGCCGCCGTCTGTTCTGCCTTCCTGACTGCAGGGCACAGGCGGGCCTTGGTGGACCAGAAGTCGTCCGTCATTAAACACAGCCCGACCGTGAAGAGAGAGCCCCCGTCACCCCAGGGCCGAGCCAGCAACTCTAGGTAATAAAGGGCAGCACTGTTACCTTGTTTTTTGTTTTTTTCCCCTGTGTAAATATTGACTTACTTATTTGGCTGCTCTGGGCTTAGTTGCAGCACTCGGGACCTTTGATCTTCATTGTCATGTGGAATCCTTAGTTGTGGCACGTGAACTCCCCCATAGCATATGGGATCTAGTTCCCTGAGCAGGGATCGAACCTGGGTCCCTCGCGTTGGGCACGGCCAAGAAGTCCCCAGGGCCATTTGAAAGGTTCTCAGATGGAGGTAGCGATTCCTGTACCAAACCTGAGGGGTGCTGAAGAGAGAGAGAGAGGTGAAACCCCTCCCCACTCAGACTCGGCCCCTGTGAGGCAGCCGTCGCTGGTGGTGTGGAGGAGGGTGGGGTTGGTACTAGGTCGTTGGGCACACCTGGCCGTCTGTGGGGGGCTTCGCAGAGGACCTGGTGCTTTGGAAAGGGGCTTCGTGTTTTTGCCCCCGGGGGCAAACATCTAGCATGGTGAAAGTGGGGGATGCTCTGCCAAGGAGCCGCCGACCCCAAAAGTGGTGTGTGGACTCCCCACCTTCAGTGAGAACCAGCAGTTCCTGAAGGAGGTGGTGCACAGCGTGCTGGACGGCCAGGGCGTCGGCTGGCTCAACATGAAGAAGGTGCGGCGGCTGCTGGAGAGCGAGCAGCTGCGCGTCTTCGTCCTGAGCAAGCTGAACCGCACGGTGCAGTCCGAGGACGAGGCCCGGCAGGATGTCATCCCCGACGTGGTCAGGGCCGGGGGTCGCCCGGGAAGCAGGGGTGGGGACGCCATGCTGGAGAGAGCGGTGCCCACTCTCGGCCCTGGGCTGTCGTTGCAGGAGATCAGCCGGAAGGTGTACAAGGGCATGTTGGATCTGCTCAAGTGCACGGTCCTCAGTCTGGAGCAGTCCTTCGCCCACGCTGGCCTGGGTGGCATGGCCAGCATCTTCGGGCTTCTGGAGATCGCCCAGACCCACTACTACAGTAAAGGTAGGGGTGGGACCAGCAGGGGGTGGGACCAGTCCCCTTGACGGGACTCCCAGCGCCGGCTGCTTCCTCTGAGGCTCTGGGCTTTTCTAGCGCATGTTTTTACCTAGCGGGTGTTCTGTCGTGGGAGAGAACGAGGCCCGCTTTTCTTTCTCTGTGCTTCTTCCCTTCCACCTTCTCCTCTGTCCTCGCTTCTCTCACCTCATTCCACACCTGGACTCTCTCTCTTTTTTTTTTAAAGAAACACTTATTTACTTATTTGGCTGCGCAAAGATGGTCTTAGTTGCAGCAAGTGGGATCTTTAGTTACAGCATGCAAACTCTCCATTGCAGCACGTAGGATCTCATTCCCTGACCAGGGATCGAACGTGAGCCCCCAGCATGGGGAGCTCGGGGTCTTAGCCACTGGGCCGTCAGGGAAGTCCTCTCTGTCTCTTTTGACCTCTTCGTGTGTTTCATCTTTTCCTCAGAACCAGACAAGCGGAAGAGAAGTCCCACAGAGAGCATCAGTACACCAGTCGGCAAGGATCCTGGCCTGGCTGGGCGGGGGGACCCAAAGGCCATGGCACAGCTGAGGGTCCCCCAGCTGGGACCTCTGGCACCGAGTGCCCCAGGAAAGAGTCCCAAGGAACTGGACACCAGAAGTCTAAAGGAAGAGAACTTTGTGGCATCTATCGGTGTGTATCACGTGTTGAGTGTGCTGGAGGAGTTCTGGCTTCTTCAGTGTCCCTGCCTCCTTTCAATCCATCCAGAATCCCGCCTCTCTCTTCCCCACGCTTTGCTTTCCAGACAGGGAGACAGATTTGTGTCCATTCTGGCCATTCTTTATACTTCTTTATCCCTGATGTTTCGTTTACAGTCACCCTCACCTGAGCCTTAAAGGAAGAGCGGAAGTTTTGTTTAGGGGGCCCAGTGGAGCTTACTGCCGGAGTCTGAGCTGGACTCCCCCTCCCTCCCTCTCTTATAGACATCGGGATTGCTTCACTTAGTGGAGAGTTCCTGGAAGCTATAAGGCAGTTTACGGACGCATCTCTGGGCTGTAACACTGTGATGGTTTGGGTCTCTACAGCCAGCTTCCCCCCCATCCAGGCATCACACTGCCCTCGGACTTGCTCCTCTGGGGCATGTCCGGCCACCCCATCTCCCTGGGCTCTAGACCTTGAGGTCCAGAGTTCTGAGTCCGCTCTTCCTCACTGGACTTGGTGTTAGAGTTCGCTCTACTTGTGGTGTTTCTCCGTTCCCACTGAGGCAGTGCCTTGGTGAGCTCTCGGGGCGTCTGTCTGACTCACTCCCCACCTGACCTGGAGTCATCTAGATTGTATCTCTCTCTTTTTCTGGTTCTAGATCCCTGGGGAACATGCTTCTAACTGAAGCGTGTTTTTGCCACATCCATGAGCCAATAACTTTTACCCCCTTAAATGGTAATGTGGAGCGGGAAACTGGCCTTCTCTAGCCGGCAAAATACTTTCCTAGAGGCAGCCAGCCTGTTGTGATGCTCTAGAAACTATACTGACCCGCCAGTCTGGAGATCTGGAGTTTTAATCCTAGATCAGCCCCCAGAAAAGAAAATGACTTTGGACAGATCGCTTCCCTTCAGGGTCTGTATCTCCTCACCTGGGAAGCGAGGAGATTGGACCAAGTAGACTTTAAAGTTCTTTCAAGAAAAGAATTGCTGTGATGACTATTTCCTCTTCTCTACCCCCACTAAGATGCTCTTCTTGACCATTTAGGGATCTCTGTCCACCTCTACTGGCTAAGATGGGTCTTTTGGCAGGGCAGGCACTGATTCTGAGGGTAAGTTGGGTTTTTTGGTAGCAACAGGGAAGGATGCTAACTGCCTGCACAAGTGGCCTCTGTCCAGTCCAGAGAAGCACTAGATCTGTGCTGATGCTTCTGGGGCCCTTTGGCTGCACGAGGTGATCATCTGTCTGATCTGGAATCTTTAAAGTTTGCTGTTGCCTGGCTCATTTGGCAGAGAGAGCGCGGTGTGGTAGAAGTTTCCCCTGGGTTATGTGATCTTGAGCAAGTGTTTCAGCCTCTTTGGGATCAGTCTCCTCGCACCAGAATGAAGGAGCTTGATCAAAGGCTTCTCTGGCTCTGACATTCGGAGGGATTTTTACTGATGCATTGAGATGCGGAAAGGAATTTAGTTCTTGAGCTGGGCGGCAGGGGGAAGGCTTTAGAGCTCTTGATGTTCCCCCCCCTTCCCCTCAGTGAAGATCTCTCTTGATCTCTTGATTTGTAGTCCTGTGCCTGAGACAGAAGCAGCTTGGGTGGGTGGGGTTTCCATTTCATCTGTCTGACCAGCCTCTGACTCTCTCTGTCTTTCTCTCCTGCTTACATTGCATCTGGGGTAGAATTGTGGAGCAAGCACCAGGAAGTGAAAAAGCAAAAAGCTTTGGAAAAACAGAGTAAGGAACAAATGCCCCTTCCCGTTCCCAAGTCTCCCATACCTGCCAACTCCCCAGGCCCAGTCGGGGCAGGCCCCCTTGGTCAGCCCCACCCCAAATTTGCTCTTGGGGGGTATTTGGAACGAAAGCAGGTAGGTGGTGTGTGACACCTAGGTATGTGCTCGTAGGCTGCTTCTGCCCCTTCCCCTTGTGGTAAACCAGGCGGTGATCAGGGCATCCGCTGCGTAAAGGCCCCCAGGGCTGGGTTCTCTGTCGCCCCAGAGTTGGTGGGGAGAACATTTGCCTATTTCAGCGCCCCTCATTGGCTGAATCTCCCGCACCCACTGGAAGGCCTGTGGGCACAGTTGGCAGAGATGGTTGCTGTCCCTCCGTGTTGAGTCTGCAGCTTCCCGACTCTCTGGTGGCTTGCCTAGGCACGCTTTCTCGCTTTCTGTCATTCTGTCCTTCTGCCATACCATTGTGGATGGGTGGGAAAGACGGGGTTGCCTTTTAACCCTGGACGTAGAAGCTGTGGGGGTTGGTGGGCAGTGTCCACTGAGACAGCTGGTGTTCTTTAGTCTCCCTGGCTCCTCCTGCCCTGGTCCCTTCAGACGTATTTATGGGAAAGCACAGGGACCGGGGGACCCTTGAAGGCTCTCAGGCCCTGGTGGAGCGCTGACCCTGAGTGCAGTGGAGCGTGGTTTGTCTGTGTAACTTTTCCTCCTTAGGATGATGCAGTCAGAGTCTTCTCTAGTTAAGAAGATGGCTGCAGAACCCCTTGAGACCAGGTCTGATTTTTCCCTGCCTGGTTCTTAAGGCATCTGGGACTTCTTCCAGTGGGGCCCGAGTGAGTGGCAGTCCCTGGAAAGGTGACTGGGACACGCGGAACAGGTCTGGGACCAGGCTGTGCCTCTGTCCCACTCCCTTGGCCAGCCTGCCCCTAGCCTGTATACCGAGTAACACAAGTCTTCCCCTCCTCAGGGCCTGAAGTAATCAAACCCACCTTTGACCTTGGTGAGACCGACGAGAAAAAGTCCCAGGTCAGCGCAGACAGTGGTGTGAGCCTGACATCTGGTTCCCAGGTTTGTGACAACCTTGTTCAGAATCGTGAGTGTTAACAGTTCGCTATCTCAGAATACTTTAAGACCAAAATAAAAAGACAACCTTGAAACATCATGAATATCCAGTCGCAGAGGAATGGTGAAATAAGTGGGAGAAGGCAATGGCACCTCACTCCAGTACTCTTGCCTGGAAAATCCCATGGATGGAGGAGCCTGGTAGGCTTCAGTCCATGGGGTCGCAAAGAGTCAGACATGACTGAGCGACTTCACTTTTACTTTTTACTTTAATGCACTGGAGAAGGAAATGGCAACCCACTCCAGTGTTCTTGCCTGGAGAATCCCAGGGACGGCATAGCTTGGTGGGCTGCCATCTATGGGGTGACACAGAATCGGACACGACTGAAGTGACTTAGCAGCAGCAGCAGCATCCATGTAATGGAGAAGGAAATGGCAACCCACTCCAGTATTCTTGCCTAGAGGATCCTGTGGACAGGGTAGCCTGGTGGGCTGCCATCTATGGGGTCACACAGAGTCGGACACAACAGAAACGACTTAGCAGCAGCAGCAGCAGCATGCATGTAATGCAGTATTAGTATCCATTAATGACTATTTTCAAAAATTTAGTGACATGGGAAAGTGTTTACAAAGCCATATACAGTGTGAATCAGATTTTACTTTTAAAATATACATAGAAAAGACTGAAAGGAAGTTTGCTAAGATTAAATAACAGTGATTAATGTGGGTGGTAAGTTTATGGCTTTTTTTTTTAAATCTCCTTATTTCTTTCATGTATTTTCCGTAGCAAGCGTGTATCTGTTTTACATTCGTTGTTTTTCTTATTCTGTAAGTCCTACATATTTTATATTCAGGAAGAAGAGCTGATTTGTCATGACCTATCCGGGGATGACAACAGAAGGGTGGGGATGGGAGGAGGAAGAAGATACAGTGTTTCTTAGGGAAGCAGAGCATGGGTGGGCCACCTCCCTGCTGTGTCTGAGTCCGCATGTCTCATTTCAGAGGACCGATCCAGACTCTGTCATCAGTGTGAGTCCCGCTGTGATGATCCGAAGCTCAAGTCAGGACTCTGAAGTTAGCACCGTGGTAGGGGAACACCACGCTGGCACCTTGGTGGGCGGGGTGTGGGTCGCCCTTTGGAAAAAGGGGGTTTCCTCTCTCCTATGGAGGCTGTTCTTAGTCTCAAGTCAGCTTGGTTCTCTCGGTGGAGACGTGTCCCTGTCGTAGGTCTTTGTCCGTGGGCTCAGACCCTGAGATTTCACCCAGGGCGTCTCCTCATCTTATAAAGAAGGTATTTCCAGAGGCTGTCTTAACACGCCTTTGATGCTGGGTCTTTTTTTTTTTCTTCACGGCAGCAGAAGGCTCTAAGAAGCTTGGCATCTCTGGGACGCACCCCTGGGGGAGATCCCTTACCGCCTTTCTTCTTTTGCAGGTGAGCAACAGCTCCGGAGAGACCCTGGGAGCAGACAGCGACCTCAGCAGCAGTGCGGGCGATGGCCCAGGCGGCGAGGGCAGCGCCTACTTGGCAGGCTCTCGAGGCACCTTGTCTGACAGCGAGATCGAGACCAACTCTGCCACCAGTGCCATCTTTGTAAGCTCAACGGGATGGGGCTAGGTTAGAAAAGGTTGAAACTTAGGAGGCAGTTAGGAGGCAAAAGGGAAGGCAGGCATGGATAACCTTCATATATCTGACCCTCAGGAAAATGTTTCTTAAATTAGCTCTTTGCAGAGTCATCCAGTGCCATGCTCTAGGACTTTCAGAACCTTCTCCTGAATCATTGATGAGTTAGGCTTCCTGCCCAGTCACATAAGGGCTTCGACTCCTATGTGGCAATAACCCCTGCGCTTAAAATAAACAACGTGATGCCTTTGTGGCCGTGTCAGGGCAGCTGCAGCTCTCATTCTGTCCCAGTCAGCCTGTTTTCATTCTGGTCACTGCTTTGTTTGTGTAGCACCTTAAAATAGCATTCCATTTTAGTGTGTTCCTAACAGGTATTCGAAGCTTTCCTTTGTGAATAAATGTCTATTAAGTGATTGACTAAATGCCAGATTCTGTAAGAAAGAATCAAGGGTGACAAGGCATGATTCCCCTTCTCAACAAGTTTGCAGTTCTGTATGTTGCTATGACTGATCTCTTCTGATAGGTGAGGGAAACAAAGCCTTAGGGGGAAAAAAAAGATCTTGCCCTAGGTTATACAGTAAGCCAGTGATCAGTAGGAATTAAATGGGTTCTTTTTAGTCCCTGTCTGTAGACACACTGCCCTGCAGTGTATACAGGCATCCTCAGGCAGCGTTAAGGGTTCTGACACTCTCGCCACTTGGTTAGGCAGAGCTCAGGATGGGTGTTCTCCACCTGAGCTCAGAGGTCCTCATCTTTGGTCTGTGGGGAGAATGGGAGAGGAAGTTTAAATGAAATAAATCATGCAGCCCTGGCGATCACTCCCACCCCAGGGCCTTGTGTAGCCCTGCTTCTGACAGAGCCAGTGATATCCCAGAGTGGGGGGTAGGGGTAGGCACCAGAGCCATTCAAACTCATGCACTGTAACTTGCCCTGAGTCTAAACAGACCCTTTTAATTAAGAGCATCTTAAATCCTTCTAGTGTGCTTCTGTTCTGGAAGCTGAGGTACATGCTGTGCCGTAGCTGTCTTGCAAGAAGCCGCTCAGCTGTGGCCTCCCTTTCCTGGCACCTTCCCGGGACAGATTCTTACTTGTCCTGTGCTTCTGGGCGAGGGCGCTTCCTGCGGTTGAGTTGCCGAGAGCAGTTACCTAAATTTCTTGGCTCAAAAAAATAGGCTGCTTTGGCAAGAAATGGCATTATATTAAGTTAATACGGTTCCCTGAACGAAGTCTTTGGCCGTGAACCAGGCAGTGGCGTTTGGACACACTCATCAGGCATTTATTGCCCAGGAGCCTCTGATCAGTGGCTTCTCTGCTTGTGCTGCCTCACGTGTTGTGAAATGGGTGTGAGAGCTACCCCTTCCCCAGCTAAAAATCTTTCCCAAATGAACAGAAAGCCTAATGTGCAAATGGCAGATAAAGTGCTGTTTTTATGTGGGAAGATATTTCTAAGAGATGGTAAGAGAGAAAACATTAACATTTGTCAAACACCAGCCATGCGCCAGGGGTAAAGAGCCTGCCTGTCGGTGCAGGAGGCGTATGAGACGTGGGAGTTGGAAAGAGTCCCCCTGGAGGAGGGCGTGGCAACCACTCCAGTGTTCTTGCCTAGAGAATCCCATGGACAGAGGAGCCTGGACACAACTGAAGCAACTTAGTGCACGCACGTGTGCCAGACACTGAGTGATTTATATGTCTTTTCTCATTTTATCCCTGGAATAGTCTTGTTGAGTGGGTATTATAACCTTCCTTTTACAGATGAAGAAAATGAGTCTGAGAAGCTAAAAAGTTTTTTTTTTATTTTTTTATTTTTAAACTTTACAATATTGTATTAGTTTTGCCAAATATTGAAATGACTCCGCCACAGGTATATATGTGTTCCCCATCCTGAACCCTCCTCCCTCCTCCCTCCCCATACCATCCCTCTGGGTTGTCCCAGTGCACCAGCCCCAAGCATCCAGTATCGTGCATCTAACCTGGACTGGCAACTCGTTTCATACATGATATTATACATGTTTCAATGCCATTCTCCCAAATCTTCCCACCCTCTCCCTCTCCAACAGAGTCCATAAGACTGTTCTATAAGCTAAAAAGTTTTGTACCAAAGATCACATAGCTAGCAAGAGGCAGGAATCTGATTCTTGGTCATTCTCAGTTTAAACCCAGTGTTCTTTCTCTGTGTCACGCTGCTACAGAGAATTTGTCTAATTTTTAAGAGCAAAGAGTCTTATAGAAATGAAAGGAGGTAAAAATAAGTAAAAATGAAAGGTCGATTACCTGTTTCGGGAGGCAGTAACCGAAAGCAGTTTTATCAGATTGACTTCTTTTTTAAAAAAGTTTCTTTTATTTATTTTTGGCTGTGCTGGGTCTTTGCTGAGTGAAGGCTTTTTCTCTAGTTGCAGTGCATGGGCTTTAGGGAGCACGGGCTTAGTTGCCCCGTGGCATGTGGATTCTACCCAGACCAGGGATCAAACCCGTGTCCCCTGCATTGGCAAGTGGATTCTTAACCACTGGACCACCAGGGAAGTCCCAGAGTGACTTCTGTTTGAAGTGAGCAGAGTGGCAAAGGCAGGGCTACTGGAATACATGTGGCTAATGATGGTGGCCAGTGTGTGAGCCTCTTTTATAAGCTGCTTGGTTTCCTTTGCGCCTGTCCCTTGGTGCTTCGGCAGCTGACCTGTTGTCTCTCCTGTCTAGGGTAAAGCCCATAGCTTGAAGCCAAGTGTGAAGGAGAAGCTGGTGGGCAGCCCAGTTCGCTTTTCTGAAGACGTCAGCCAGCGAGTCTACCTCTACGAGGGACTCCTAGGTGAGAAACAGACCGAGAAGGCCTCTTGCACAGGAAGGAAGCAGGCTTCAGCCAGGGAAGAGGGTGGCACCGGACAAGTAGCTGCGTGGCCATTGGCTGATCTCAGTGCGGACATGAAAGGGCATTTTTATATCTGAAGCCGGCGACTGTCTGGGTCTGGAGAGAGGAAGGCAGTGGGAGAACGCTAGGAGAGACTGAAGTCCAGTATTAATCAACAGTCTCTATCTTTCTGTCTTCTTTTACTTCCTTGCTACCATGGTCCTTCCTGCTCACAAACTGGCAGGAAGGGACAAAGGATCGATGTGGGACCAGTTAGAGGACGCTGCTATGGAGACCTTTTCTATAAGTAACCACCCTTCTGTGTGTGCTGTTCATCCCTCCTCCTCGGGAGGGGCTGGGCCTCACTTGGAGGCAGCCGGGGCTGGTGGCAGGAATGCTGCATCTGGGGTGGCGAGTCTGATGTTTCCTTTGCTCTGGAATTTGTAAAGACTCCCTTCTTTGCTGGAAGTTACTCTTTATCTTAGTTTGGCAGCCGCCTTCTTTATATGTTATATAAGCCACTAAGAAACCCTCTCTTCCACACAGGCAAAGAGCGTTCTACTTTATGGGACCAAATGCAGTTCTGGGAAGACGCGTTCTTAGATGCCGTGATGTTGGAGAGAGAAGGAATGGGCATGGACCAGGGTCCCCAGGAAATGATAGACAGGTGTGAGGTCTATAAACCCTTGGAAAAGGCAAATTTGGCCCCTTCCCCGTTAATTCTGCATCCTCCCACCTGGGGGCTGACGTGTCCTGGTCTCCCGTTCAGGTACCTGTCCCTGGGAGAACACGACCGGAAGCGCCTGGAGGACGATGAAGACCGTCTGCTGGCCACACTCTTGCACAACCTCATCTCGTACATGCTGCTGATGAAGGTAGTGTCAGTTCTGCTTACATCCAGCTACTGCCAATGCTGAGGACAAGGCTTGTTCCTGTTGCCTGGATCCTGGGGCAGTCGGGAAGCAGTCAGGGCGTCCTGCTAGGGCCCTCTTCCTCACTGAAGGTCCGAGGCCTCTCTGCAGCTCATTTATCCCCTTCCCTGAAGCAGCCAGGCTGCTGTACAGCTGGGGAGTGCTGTAAAGGTGAGGGATGACGGTGTGCTGTTTGTTTCTTTTGAATTTTAAGTGGGCTTCCTTTGCTGAATATTTTTAGGATGCCTGTCGAACTCCCCAGAGGATTCAGTGGAAAGAGAATGTTTTTTCAAGTAGTAGATTCTGAAACCTTAGAAAGGATGTTCAGAATTTACTTTTCAGCACTAGTCCTTCATCATATTGACTTTCCCGTGGATGTAAAAAGCACTACTCATTGGAAAAGCAGTGAATGGCAGATTCTAGTTTGACTTGGTTATATTTGGTTTTTATAGCGGTGGGAGAGAACTGTGTTCCCAAGTAGAAGAGTCCTGTTCTGAAAGGACCTGGTGGGTAGAAGAGAGTTGTTTTGAGAATGAGTTCCTGAGTTTTTCCTCCGCCTGTTCTCCCGGCCTCTCTTAATGTGAAGACATGAGTTGATCCAGTGGAGAGAATACCCTGCAGTCACTCTTGGTTATTGAGGTTCTGTTTTGGCTTTCCAGGTAAATAAGAATGACATCCGGAAGAAGGTGAGGCGCCTGATGGGAAAGTCCCATATTGGGCTTGTGTACAGTCAGCAAATCAATGAAGTCCTTGACCAGCTGGCCAACCTGGTGAGCACGTCTCAGCCATTCTTCAGGCTCCTTCCATCGCACTGGTCAGCTGCCTAGGCGTGGGCCCCGAGGCCTAACGGAGAGGCTTCCCTGTAGCTCATTTCTTGGCTCAGATGTTTTCAGAATTCCTAGTTCTGAACATCGGAGAAGGCAATGGCACCCTCTCCAGTACTCTTGCCTGGAAAATCCCATGGATGGAGGAGCCTGGTGGGCTACAGTCCATGGGGTCGCTAAGAGTCGGACACGACTGAGCGACTTCACTTTCTCTTTTCACTTTCATGCATTGGAGAAGGAAATGGCAACCCACTCCAGTGTTCTTGTCTGGAGAATCCCAGGGACGGGGGAGCCTGGTGAGCTGCCGTCTATAGGGTTGCACAGAGTCGGACACGACTGAAGTGACTTAGCAGCAGCAGCAGTTCTGAACATAGGGCTTGGCCTCTAGATGAGGCGTTTGCCCTTCTGTTCTGTGATAGGAGTCTCTGCACTGAAACCGTCCCAGTGCAGCCTTTTCAGCATCTGTGTGGTCTGTGGACCCTTGTGGATCCACAAGGTGAATACTGTTTTCTTGACAATACTGAGATGTTATTTCCTTTTTCACTGGGTTGACATGCACACTAATGGTTCAGAAGCAGTAGTGGGTAAAAACCGCTGGTGCCTTAACGCAGTGTAGACAGTGGCACCAAAGCATGCTGGCGGCCCCACCTCTGTACTCTCTCGGTTAGGAAGAAAATGAAAAGCCAGTTGACTTGCGAGTGTCCTCGATGAAGCAGTTAAAATCATCAGTTTTCTTAAATCTGACTATTGATGATACATCTTCCTAACATTCTGTGTGGCAAAATGAGAAATACACATAGAGCATTTCTGCCGCAAACCAAAATGCAATGATCATTTGGAGGAAAAGCAGTTTGTGACAATTTTAGCTGCACGGTGAACTGGCAGCTTTGTTTATGGGACATCATTTTCACTTGAAAGAATGACTAACAAACTATCATTGTTTGGACTTGGGTACTCAGCAGACTTTATTTATTTATTTATTTATTTTTCTCAGCAGACTTTTGTGCTCAAAGCTTCCCAGTATTTTAAAGACTTTTCTAGTAAGATTGGTGATGGAATTAATGAATGTGATTTTTTTTATATTATGTCATGAAATGTGTCAGCACTTGAAAGAGCTTCATAACTTGAAAAACCAGTATTTTCCAGATGCTCAATGTGTGGTGTTGAAAATTCAACTAACCACTCCAAGTGTAACTCCAAGTGTCAAGCATACAAATGGATTGCACTGTAGCAAAGTACAAAGTGTTCACTGATGTGTTTTCAGATCCCACATTGCAACTAAGCTTAAGAAACTACTTGAGGTTCTGGTACAGCATCAGAGAAGAATATACATATACATATGGAAAGCCTGGTAGAATACTCCTCCCTTTTCCAGATAGATATCTTTGAAGTCAGGTTGTCTTTAATATACCTCTGCCAAAGCAACATGTCACAATGGATTGAATGTAGAAGCAGATATGAGAATGCAACTATTTTTTAATAAGCCAAACATTAATGAAACTTGCAAAAATGCAAAATAATGCTGCTCTTCACTTTTTTTTGTTCTGAGAGATATAGTTATTTGAAAAGTATATGTTATGTATATTACCATGCAGTGGATTTATTGTTGCACTCTTGTACCTAGTCGCTCAGTCGTGTCCAGCTCTTTGCGACCCCATGGACAGTAGCCCAGGCCTCTGTCCATGAGATTTCCTAGGCAAGAATACTGGAGTGGGTTGCCTATTTCCTCCTCCAGGAGATCTTCCCGACCCAGGGATCAAACCCGCATCCCTTGTGTCTTCTGCATTGGCGGGCATATTCTTTACCACTTGCACCACCTTATTAATGAATTACTAATTCCTTTTAAATGAATTGGGTTTCCCTGATGGCTCAGGTAAAGAATCTGCCTGCAATGTGAGAGACCCAGGTTCAATCCCTGGGGTTGGGGAAGATCCCCTGGAGAAGGGAATGCCTATCCACTCCAGTATTCTTGCCTGGAGAATTCCATGGACAGAGGAGCCTGGCAGCCTGTGCAATCTGTGGGGGTCACGAAGAGTTGGACACGACTGTGCGACTAACACTTTAAATGAATTAATAAAAACTTAAAACTTTTGTCAATGATAATTTCTAATATGGTAAATATCTATAAATTTAACTCACAAAAACATAAGCTCTTGGGGGTCATCAATAATGTTAGAAGAATCCTGAGACCAAGAAGTTTGTGAACACGTCCATGGTGGTCAGTGGCCAGCAGATGGCGCTTCTCTGAGGAGACCGATAGGAATTGAATTGCTGAATGGGGGATTCTGGGCCCAGACTGCTCTATGAGAGGGAAGCTCGGATGTCGCTGAAGGATCTCTCTTTCCTCAGAATGGACGCGATCTCTCCATCCGGTCCAGTGGCAGCCGGCACATGAAGAAGCAGACATTCGTGGTACATGCAGGGACAGACACGAATGGAGATATCTTTTTCATGGAGGTAGGTGCTGCTGGTTCATGCCCAGAGGGACATTTGAAAGTCATTTGAAAGTCACAAGAAACTCCTAGAACGGATGCCAGAATATTTTTCCCCACTTATTCATTTTCATGGTCCATTTATCATTAATTTTCAGTTCAGTTCAGTCGCTTAGTCGTGTCCGACTCTGAGACCCCGTGAACTACAGCACGCCAGGCTTCCCTGTCCATCACCAACTCCCGGAGTTAACTCAAATCCATGTCCACTGAGTCAGTGATGCCATCCAACCATCTCATCCTCTGTCATCCCCTTTTCCTCCCACCTTCAATCTTTCCCAGCATAAGGGTCTTTTCCAGTGAGTCAGTTCTTCGCATCAGGTGGCCAAAGGATTGGAGTTTCAGCTTCAACATCAGTCCTTCCAATGAACACCCAGGACTGATCTCCTTTAGGATGGACTGGTTGGACATCCTTGCAGTCCAAGGGATTCTCAAAAGTCTTCTCCAACACCACAGTTCAAAAGCATCAATTCTTCAGCATTCAGCTTTCTTTATAGTCCAACTCTCACATCCATACATGACTACTGGAAAAACCATAGCCTTGACTAGATGGATTAATTGTCAGGCTCTTATGCAAATAAGTAATGTAATAGACGATTCCCTGTCTTGTCTTTTACATATAGATTGAGTAGATGATACGGTCGCATTGTCCATAAGTCAGAACAACATGAAATGGTATACACTGGCAAGTCTTGTCTCATTCTTATCCCCTTCCACTCGGTTTTCCAACCACCTCACCCCTTCCTCTCGTAGGCAACCACTTTTATTTATAACCACTTTATGTCCTCCAGTGGTTTTCTACGCAAACACAATAAAATATAAACATAAATTCTTATTTTCCTACTCTTACATAAAGGTTCGGTTCAGTTCACTAGCTCAGTCGTGTCTGACTCTTTGCGACCCCATGGACTGCAGCACGCCAGGCCTCCCTGTCCATCACCAACTCCCAGAGTTTACCCAAACTCACGTCCATTGAGTCAGTGATGCCATCCAATCATCTCATCCTCTGTCGTCTCCTTCTCCTCCCACCTTCAATCTTTCCCAGCAAAAGGGTCTTTTCCAATGAGTAAGCTCTTCGCATCAGGTGGCTAGAGTATTGGAGTTTCAGCTTCAATATCAGTCGTTCCAATGAACACTCAGGATTGATCTCCTTTAGGATGGACTGGTTGGATCTCCTTGCAGTCCAAGGGACTCTCAAGAGTCTTCTCCAACACCACAGACATAAAGGTAGCACTTCATATCTGCTGATCTGAACCTTTTTCTTTTTTTCCTTAAACATATCCTGGAGATCTTCCGTATCAGTAGAAAAAGAATGTTCTCATTCTTTTTACAGCCGTGTGGTGTTCCACCATGTGACTAGACCGCACTTTATTTCGCCAGTCAGCATATATACACCCTTGGTTTTCGCCCAGGTTTTTATATTGTTAGTAGTGTGACTCTGGGTGATGCTGTGCCTGCTTCATTTCATGCGTGAAAGGAAGCTTCATCTAAGAGTTCCCGGAAGTGGGATAGCTGGGTCAAAGAGAAAATGCATTTATAGTTTTGGTTGCTGTGACTCTAAAGTATGTCTTAGCATCCAGTTTCTCTTCGTGTTGCTGTTTGTTTTGTTGGAGAGCATAGGCCTGTGGAGGGGCCATCTTCCCTTTTCGGTTTTGCTGGCCGCATCTCCTTATGTCGTGTAGCCTGTTTCTCTGTCACTTGTGCTTGTGCACACTGGCGGTTCAGTCTGGAGGTTTGTTCAGTTGTGGTTTCAGTATTTCAGAAGACTAGGTGGTCGCCTCGTATGGTCAGCTCCCTGCTTGTGGTCAGAGGGTTCACACGTGGGAATCTGGCCTCTGCTCTGCATTAGTTTTCTGATTTATGGTATTTTTTGTCGTGCAGAATTTTTTTTAACTGTTTTTGTAGTTGAATTAATTAGTCGTTTATTTTCTGGCTTCTGGATTTTAAGTCATAGCTATAAAAATCCTTTCTTAATCCAGTATTATGAAGGAAGTTGGCCACGTTTTCTTCATTTCTGTGTTTTTAATTCTAAAATGGCTAAGATTCTTTCTCAGTACTTTTAGGGGCCAAGTAAAGCTCCTCTGTAAAGCAGTGAGATTAGCTAACACCCTGTTGCCTTTTGGTTCAGTCAAATTTGATTTTCACAGTCACAGCTTTTTGAAGAGGTAATCTAGCAAACATTGGGGGGGTGTCTGCTCTGCAGCAGAAACTTACATGTGATGCAGCTCAGAAGGCTGTTGTGTTCATGTCCCCTTGAAGTGATAGAATTTGTCTGAGTGCCTGTTGGAGCTGAGGGCTACTTCAGACACCTGCAGCAGAGTAAATTTCTAAAGAGGATTCTCTGACGTGTAGGACCCACTCCCACCACTGTACAAGGAGCCTCAGACAAGGGCGGTGGAGCTTGGGGTGGTTCTGTCAACTCATAGATGCTCCGCCTTGTACTGCAAAGCATGGGTACCGCGCTCACTCTGTCAGCGCCTGGCTACTGTGAGGCTATCGGAGTTAACCGTTCTCAGCACAGGCTGCTGGCTGTGTGATCAGCTGGATAACAATTTGCAAAGACTTTTTAAAAATCACCTTTATTACCTGTTATCTTAATTACAAAAGTAAGAGTATATGCTGGAAATGTTTCAAACCATGTAGAAGTGAATTAAGTAAAAAGTAAAAATTTTCTTTCACTTCCTGCCAATGCCATGTCTCAGAGGTAACCACTGTTAGAGAATTTGGTGTGAATCCCTTCAGATTTTAAAAAAAATGCGTATTTGTTTGAATACAGCTTACTATGGAATTTTATTTCAGTGTTTCTAAAAGTGATACCAGATTACAAATATTATTATATAATTTGACTTTTTTCACTTAATGTATCATAGATATATTGATAGTATGTCTCCATATTATAGAAATCTGTCTTTTTTAAATGGAGGCTCAACCGTTAGGTTTTCTCTGGATGTGCCATGATGTATTTAACTAGTCCCTCCCACTTTTTCTTTTTTTTTTTTTTTAACAAGGATTAACTGGTCATCCTTGAACATAAATCTTCGCACAGTCACATGAGAATTTCTACAGGATAGATTCTTGGTGTGAAATTTCTGGGTCAAACTATGTATAAGATAGATGACTAAGGAGAGCCTACTGTGTAACACAGGGAACTCAATGCTTGCGGTGATCTAAATGGGAAGGAAATCCAAGAAAGAGGGGGTAGATCTATACCTACAGATGATTGACTTTGCTGTACAGCAGAAACTAACACAGCATTAGTAAAGCGACTATACGCCAATAAAAATTAATTAAAAAAAAAGACATTTCTGGATCAAGCTTACATATGTTTACAACTTTTTAAAAGCTTTTCATTTTGCACTGGAGTGCAACCAGTTAATGATGTTGTGGTAGTTTTGGGTGGACAGCAGAGGGGCACAGCCATACAGACACAGGTGTCCACTGGGTACGTTTACAGTTTGATAGATTTTGCCATTGCCATCCCAAAGACTACACCAGTTACCCCTCCCCCAGCACTGACGAGTGTGACACGTCGCTACCTTTGTGTCTCTAGCCTAGAAATTGTGTATTCTTCTCAGTGTCTTTTCCCCACCGTTCTTTTAAAATCAGTTGTTTTCGGCTGCTCTGGGTCTTTGTTTCTGTATGGCCTCGCTCTAGTTGCAGCGAGCGAGGGCTGCTCCTCATGGCAGTGGCTTCTCTTTTGTCGCAGAGCACAGGCTCTAGGCGCACGGGCTTAGTTGCTCCGAGGCATGTGGAATCTTCCCGGACCAGGGCTCGAACCCATGTCCCCTGCATTGGCAGGCTGCTTTTTATCCACTCTACCACCAGGGAAGGCCCTACATGATGTTCTTAAAGGGTTATGCAAAGCAGAGTAGTTCTCTCCATCTTTCAGATCAAGAGAAGCACAGAGTTCAGCTACAGTAGAATTCAAGTTTCTAAATTCCCACTCAGCTACTCTGGCCCTTTTCTTCCTTGGGCTTTTGAACTCCAGTAAAGTCTTATGTAGGTAGATTAAACTGATAGTCGTGTGTTCCTTATTCTTTCACCCAGTTTTTAGGGAGCACACATTACAGCCAGGCACTCTGCTGGCTTTGCTGGCTTTGGGGTTACAGTAGTGAATCAGGGAGGTAGGTCTCTGTTGCCCTTATAGGGTTGATAAGCCATTGGGAAAGTCAGGTAATTAAACACCCAGTGTCCTAAAGGATAATGAGCATTATGAGAGATTTCTGGGGGGCAGATGTCATGAGGATACACAGCAGAGGGCCTGGGCGTTGTGGGTGATGCCCAGAAGTGATCTTTGCGCTTAAGACTTGAAGAAGAGTTAGAACTTAATGGCTGGAGTAGGGGAGGGGAAGAGTGTCCTGGGGTGTTTGGGGCAGAATGGTGGGGTCTCACATCACACCTTCTTTCCTGGCTCAGGCAGCTGGGGGGACAGAAATGCCAGTTACTCAGGGAGCTTAGAGGGAGGAGCTGCCCAAGAGATGTGGAGTCCAGGATGAGTTTGAGGTGCTGCCAGTGTGACACCAACACAGAGCAAGGTCAGGACTCAGGAAGACAAGTCTCCTATGCAGGAACGTTTGAGGACCATCAGAATGGTCGTCAGAATTATTATTCTGTTTCCTACATCACAGTTGTATCATTGGTATAGCAGCTGACTCTTGGGTACTTTCTATGTGCCTGGCTTTATTCTGAGAATTTTATGCACATTAACTTACTTAATCTTCACAGTAACTCCATGAAGTTATAGCTGTCCCCATCTTATACATGAGGACATACAGACACGGATTAACTTGCTTAAGGTGACACAGCTAAGTAAGGTGATAGCCGGAATGTAAACCCAGGCAGTCAGATCTTAGACCGGTGTTCTTACCCATGGTGCTGAACTGCCTCCTCCATAACTGAAGGCAGATGGACATATTCATTGGCCTGTGGGAGAACGTTGAGCAAGAAAGAGGAACTCTGTGGAGGAGAACTTGGCCTTTAATTTATACCATCCTGTGCTGGATAGTTTTTTATTATTGCATTAAGCAGTGTCCACGTGTCACTGTGTAATTAATTTTTGAGAAGAATCTATGCAGAACTGGAGTTGAGCCAAGATTAGGAAATGTGTTCATGTCGCTTTTTTTTCCTCCTGGGTTAAGTCTGCCCCAGTCCCCTGCCTTTGTGCCCCATCACTAAAGAGATGATTCCTAAGATTGAAAGGTAGAGGCGGGAGATGGCCTCCGCACTTATCTCCAGAACGTGTGAGAGGCAGTCGACCCTGAGGTGAGGTGCGGGCCTCCTTCCGGGCCCACGAGTTCCTCTCATTGGCCTCTCCCCTTGCCAGCAACCCTTCCGGTGGACGCGTGCCCAGCCGTTCAGGGTCTGCGTCTCCGCCAAGTTAGGCTGAGTGTCGGGTGAGAACCCTGACCTGGGGGATGCTCCTAGCACCCGGTACATCTGTCCTGGGGGCGGGGCGGCCCACGGCGTGGCCCGGGGAGGAAGAGACCCAGGAGACCAGGGCTGCCGACCGCCCCGCAGGTGTGTGACGACTGCGTGGTGCTGCGCAGTAACATCGGGACGGTGTACGAGCGCTGGTGGTACGAGAAACTCATCAACATGACCTACTGCCCCAAGACCAAGGTGCTGTGCTTGTGGCGCAGAAATGGCTCCGAGACTCAGCTCAACAAGTTCTATACTAAGAAGGTACCTACCCGTGAGCTCCGTGTGTCCGGGGCGGGGCAGGCGATGAGGGCCACACCTGGAGTTCCCTGCAGGGAAGGGACCCTTAAGGGAGCCACGCTGGCCTCCCCCACCACCATCCACATGCCTCTGGCTGTGGCATGGGCCACATAAAGCTGCCTCCAAGGTCCAGGGTTCAGGGACAGAGGGGTGGGGCGCCCGGGGGCCTGGTCTGACCGGCCGGCCGCCCCCTGTGCCGCAGTGTCGGGAGCTGTACTACTGCGTGAAGGACAGCATGGAGCGCGCCGCCGCCCGCCAGCAGAGCATCAAGCCGGGTGAGGAGGGGGCGGCCCCGGAGCCCATGCCTTCCGTTGACTTGCATTGGTGTTCATCCGCCCGGAGAGCCCCGCGGAGGTCACGGGCCTCGGGGCTCGCCCCCTCCATTAGCTGATAAGGCCCCTTCCTTGCCGCAGGGCCGGAATTGGGTGGCGAGTTCCCCGTGCAGGACATGAAGACTGGCGAGGGGGGCTTGCTGCAGGTCACCCTCGAAGGGATCAACCTCAAGTTCATGCACAACCAGGTGGGTTAGAGTGGCAGCCTGAGGCTTCCAGCCCCGGCGCTGCAGGCGTCGTGTCCAGGTTCCCCCGCGAATGGGAGCCAGGCCTCCGGGGCTAGTGGGAGCATCCGGGGCTAGTGAGCGCATCGGGGCAGCTGGGCCAGAGGGCAATCCGAAGGGAGGGCGCAGGGACACTGGCTGCCCCCACCCGCGAAGCCGCGGCAGGGAGCCGTTGCAGGGGGGCGGGGAGAGGGGGCCGCGCCCCGCCCGTAGACTCAGCTCAGTGTGAGTGGGAGCGTCTCCCCGGCCCTTCTCTTGCTCCAGGGTGTGCTTTTGCTTGTGGTTTCGCTGTGAGTCTAGGCCAGCTGGTCCTCTTGTGTGCGTGGAGTGTGTGTGTGAATTCGCCTTTCCAACCTGCTGATCCTCCTTCCTGTTCTCTTCCTTCCTCTGAGCGCCCCACTCCGTCCCCTGCTCCGCAGACCCCACTCCCCCGCCCGCCGGCCCGCGACCCCAACGGGGAGCACTTCGGGATCCATCTTGCCCTCCCTGTGGTCCCACCGTAGGACCTGACCGTTTCTCCTCTTGATCTTCTAACACAGCATTACGTTTTCTCTCAGTGGACGCTCCTTAAGCTAATTCCTTTCTGAGGCCCGCGCGTCATCCCAGGTCCGTTCCCAGTCCTGGCTCTTCACACAAGTGCCTTCCCTCACCCTCCCGAGGCTCTGAGCCAGACCCGAGTGTGCAGTGAACGCCTGGCCTCGGGGGCTCCCTCCCCGCTTCCATTTTAATTCTTCTTTCAGGACCCCCTCAGGGCAGCTCGGTGTGCTGGGGAGCAGCCCCCCGGTTTCCCGGCAGGGTACGTGCAGAAGCACGTTTACTATCGTCAGAGTAGTGCATTAAATAGTATACTCGAGACCCGAGGCTCCACCCGCAGAGGGTTTACTTAAGCGGTTTTCTGGACCATGAAGGCGCCAGCAGTTCTTGGGGACCAGGCTTCGGACTGCACTTGAGGGTTGCGGCCTCCCCCAGAGCCTCACCTTCCGAAGAACAGGTCTCAGTGAATGACCCCCGTCCTCCCCTTGGTCCGCCCCCGCCCCAGACCGACCTCCTGTCTAAGCGTTACACGGTGTGTACAGGCCGGTCTGTGGATTACGGCTTTGCCCCAGGAGGTCAGACCCTGACTCACTTTGAGATCCTGGCCTCGGGGCCCATCTTCCACCTCCTGACAGTCAGCTGGAGTGGACGAAGCGGTGGTCCCCTGGTGGGACTCTGCTGAAGGGGGGAAAGCGTGGCCTTTGGAGTCAGGATGTACTCAGATTCAGATGCCAGCTGTTATCCTCAGGAAAAACCTTCCTGACCCTCAGTAGCCTCATCTGTGCAACATGGGTGATACCACACCTGTGCGGATGCCCCACCCCGGAGACACGAGGACAGACAGACAGACAGTGTGTGCAGACTCCCAGTAGGCTCTCCCGAGTGGTAGCTGTCACTGCCAGCACCACGCACTCCGGGGAGAACCTGGATCCTGTCTCACAGAAGATGCCCCCACCTCCCCCAGGACAGTGTGAGGAGAGCTTTGTGCGTGCCAGCCCTCTGCGCCGGAGGAGGACGCATGGCGGGGTAGAGCGCTGAGGGGCCGGGGCGGGGGCCCCGGGGTGCCGGGTCCTGCCAGCGCTGCCCTGGGCAGAGGGTGCGGGCAGGCAGCCCAGGCCGGCAGAGGGGCCTCGGGGTTGGCTTTGACCGTTAAAACTAACACCTTCCTTTCTCTCCCATGCTTTCTCCTCCGGCCAGGAGCGGAAGGTACTGCCCTTTCTGCTGTCTTTGCTTCTTGGCGCTTCTGAGCTGTGTGTGTGTGGGTTCTGGTGCCCTCCCTTTGGGACATAGGTTTCCGGTGTGGGCACGGGGCTACAGCTGGGAGAGGGGGCTCTGCGGGTGGAGGGGGAGCGTCTGGGCCTTACCGCTCCCTCCCTCCCTCTCTTGCAGGTTTTCATAGAGCTGAATCACATTAAAAAGTGCAATACAGTCCGAGGCGTCTTTGTCCTGGAGGAATTTGGTAATTACACTATTTTGCTCTTAGGTCTGGACTCACATGGCAGTAACTCAAACCTCGGAGCTCCAGAGGAGGGACTAGAGACAGAGAAGAAGCGCCTCTGCAGAGAGGTCAGGAGGAGCAGGAGCGTAGGGAGGATGAGAGAAGGGAGGCAGGAAAGCTAGCCAGTGCTGCCAGGGAACAGGCCCCAGAGCAGCGGCTTAACGCCGGCCCAGAGCTCCGCTGGTGCTCAGGGGGCTCCTCCAACCAGCACGCCTCCCCTGGCTGGGCCTGGCCAGGCGGAAGTCAGAAAGTCCTGGGGGCAGAGCGGCCCAGCCGCGCCCCCGCTCAGCTGTGCTCACGTAGCCGCCTCAGTCCCTCTAGCAGCCCAGCGCCTCGTCCAACTGCCCCGGGGCCACGCCAGGGTCCGTGCAGCCTCCAAGCCAGAGGAAGGCGCGCAGGGGCGCAGGCAGGCCTAGGGAGCCGGGAGCCAGGCTCCCCCCCACACCCAGGGCTGAGCGGCATCTGGGTTCTCACCCTGGGGCTTTGAGTTCCTGCTGTGTTTGTGCTTCATTCTTTTGTGCCCCTCATCGCTGCTATGAAAACCTTCGTTCTCCAGCAGGTAAAGTGACCTCGCCGCGCTGCCTCCCCAGGCCCTGCCCGCCACCTCGGGCCTGGGTGGGCAGGCTCCCTTCGCCCAGGCCAGCTGCTCCCATCGCCAACCTTCCCTAACCTTCCCTCCACCCTCTTCCTTCCCCACGTCCTCCACCTGCGCTGGCTCACCGGTTCTGTACGCCTTCCTCTCTTCTGCCAGAGAGATGTTTTGGGGGGCAGGGGGGGGGTCCTCTGGCTCAGGAGAAGGACCTGGGCTCCTTGTTCTACCTTGGACGAGTGTATTTACTCCCTGTTAACCCTGGGCCCCAAACTCCCCTCCCAGGGTCAGGAGGAGGAGGGGCCCTCTGGGGCGTGATGCCCCCCACTTCTGGTCTCGGGGCTGGGATGGGGCTGAGGCCAGGAGACCCACTTCCCTGCTCTGGCCGCGCAGCAGCCCCGCAGGGCTGGGGCCAGGGGTCTCAGTCTTGGCCCCTGGGCCGTGGACCTGTGTGTATCTTGCCTGACGCTCCCTGTCACTTCCCCCGGGTGCCGTCCTCGCCTGTCTCTTCTGCTCGGTGTGTCTGCTCCAGGGCCCTCTGACGCTCTCCCTCACACGGGCAGGCCTGGGCCTCTCCTGCCATCAGGGAAGGAAACTCCCGAGTCTGGTGGGTTTAGTGTCCCGCCCCCGCTTCATCCTGCCTCAGGAGCCTCCGTGTCTGGGCTGGGAGCACAGGGCATCTGCTGCCTTGACCGGAGGGTGGGGCTGGGCAGGGGGCTGAGCGCTCGGGGGTCCCAGCAAGGCGAGGCACAGGCTAGAAACTGCTCTTCTTCTGGCCGAAAGCTGGGCGCACCCGCCGTGGTCCTTGGGGGCCAGGACTGGAGTGGCGGCCAGCGGGGTCGAGCCGCAGCCGTAGAGCCAGGGGCCATTGCGGACCTCAGGGCGTCTGGGCCGGTGTCCCCTCGCAGGGGCTGGGTGAGGCCCAGAGGGGAAGGGGACCCTGTGCCGGGCGCCGCCGCCTGGGGGAGCGTGGCGTCATTGCTCTGAAGTGTTGAACTCTCTTGTTTTGTCTCTTGCCCGTCCGGTTGTAGTTCCTGAAATTAAAGAAGTGGTGAGCCACAAGTACAAGACACCGATGGTGAGTGTGCCGCCAGCCCCGCCAGCCGGTCTGCAGAGGGCTCCCAGGGCGACTCCGGCAGGAGGGGGGCGGGCCTCGCAGGGCGCGGGCGATGGCGAGTGGTTGAGGCGAGTGTGGTCTGGAGGCCAGAGGTGCCGCTGGAGTGGAGCAGGCCTTTGGCCCGGCAGAGGCGCCCGCCTCCCCTCCTGCAGCCCGCTCTGGCCTCGCGGGGGCTCTTCGGCTGGAGGCCTGGAGTCTCCCACTTGGCAGCCGTCCACGAGTGAGGATGGCGGGGCCTGCGTCCCCTGCGCTGACCCGGCTGGTTCTCTGCCTCCAGGCCCACGAGATCTGCTACTCCGTGTTGTGTCTCTTCTCGTACGTGGCTGCGGTCCGCAGCAGTGAGGAGGACCTCAGGACCCCGCCCCGGCCCGTCTCTAGCTGATGGGGAGGGCCGAAGGCTGCCCCTCGCTGCTGCCCTGGCACAATGCTGCCGAGCGCGCCAATGGCGTGTCCTCTGCCAGCCTCTCGCCGCAGCTCAGACGGCTCTCAGTGTGTGTGTGTCTCAGCGTGTCCACGGGGCTGAGCTAGTCTCTCCCGCCTTTCCCTCCCCTCCCCCAGAAGACCAGCCTGCTGTCCCCTCGGGGCTCAAGGGTGAGTGTGTGTGTGTGTGTGCGTGCACACGCGTGTGCGTCTCGGGCCAGTGGCTCCCGAGATCGCACGAGGCCGCAGTGCGAGCCCCTGCTGCGTGCTGTTGAGCTGTCTGTTGTGGTTCTCGTCCGTGACATCGTGGGTCTTCAGGGCAGACCTGGCCTCTCCTCCCTGTGACCCAGCAGGCTCGTCCCCGCCCCCGGCGAGGGGTGGGTGAGCATGGGAGGGGTCAGGGGCGGCAGAGCCAGCGGGGCCCGCCATGCTCCTCGGGCAGTTCCCAGGCCGAAGCTGCTGCCCGCGGGCACAGGCCTGCCTGGCGGCTGCTCCCACAGCCTCCCCCCGCAGCGGTCTGCGCCGACCCCCTTCGCTGCTGAGTGGCGAGTTCCCTGCGGCCTGCCCGCCTCGGTAGGAGACTCCCAGGGCCGTGGGCTGCCCCGCCTGGAGCTGGGTGGGGTGGGGAGGGGAAAGGCCATTTCGGACCCCACTCGTGTGTGAGGGCAGGCGAGCCTGGGAGTGGGCAGCAGGGGACTGTAAATATTTCGGCTCCACACTATTTATAGAAGGTGTACAGAGGTGTGAATGTGAAATAAACGTCCTGAACTCCCCGTGGGTTCCTGGCTGCCGTGCATTCAGTGAGGCCCCTCAGCCCTGTGCGAGGAGGGCCAGCCCTGGACTCCACAAAGGCACCTCCACCAGAGGCAGTTGGGGAGGTGAGGCTGTGCCCGCCCCACCTTGCCCCGCCGCCCGCTCCAAGGGGCGGCCCCAGGGTGGCTGTGCTCGAGTGGGCCACTAGAGGGAGCCGCCAAACTGGGCTTTGACAGGGAGCAGGGATTCAGTGGGGCTGGACAGAGACCGAGGCCTGGGCCTCAGCTCCCCAGAGAGGTGTCAGGACTGGGCCTCCCCCAGGGCCTGGAAACCAGGAGTGTCTGAGGCAGGGCAGGAGTCCTTGGACCAGCCTTCATGGAACTTCTTTTCTATACCGTGGAAAAACCACTCTATCAGAGGACCTCTGAAAGCTGCTGGCTTCCTCCTCCCAAAAGGACATCAGTGGTGGGCTTCTGACTACTTGGCGAGGGGGGGAGCAGGGCCCTGGCCCCCGCACACCTTCCTGGTCCTGTCTGGTCCAACAGCAGGACCCTCTCCCCGTGCAACACAGCTGTGTGTGGGCAGCGGGTTCTTTGCCTACTGGGACCCCAAAGCCGCTGGGATGCTTTCACCCCAGGCCTTATGGGCAAAGAAACACAGACGCCCGTCACTATCCCTCACCAGGCCACCGTGACCACGGTCGCCAGGACAACAACGGCAGAGCCTGGGGCTTCTGGCCTTTTTGCTAATAACAGTGCACTTTCCTCTGTCACAGCTCCTTGGTTTCCTCAACGGAAGGTCGGGGAGACTGAGTTCCTTCTATTATTGTTTCGTGAATTTAGGACCCTGTTCTGGTCCTCGTTTAATTCATCCAGGAGAAAGAACACCGGCCTTGTTTGTTTTCAATATAAATTTTCCTGTGCTTCTTGTGAAAACAGGCACCTTGGACAAAAGTCAGTTCTCAGTGGCTGCACCGATCTTTTATTGCCCTTACATGCTGAGAAAGCACGGCAGGCCAGAAAGGCCCGTCCCAGCAACCACTTCCAAAGCCCACACAGGGTCTGAGAGCTTCCACATGGAGCTCTGAGGTCAGAATGTGCCCGCTTGTCGTGACTATGCTGCCCTACGGGTGCCCCCCCCCCAACTCCAGTGTACACACTTGCACACACATCCAGCAGCAGGAAGGCGGCCTATCCAGCTTCCTTCCAGGCTCCTGGCATACGGGCCAGCTCCAGCTGCATCTGTAATACAGGTTCCCATCTGAGTGAGCTGGGCTGAAACCCTAACAGCCTCTTGGACCCCACCTCCTGGTGGCTGCCCCTGGACCAAGGGTGATCTGGAGCACATACCTGGCCATCCACAGGGAGCCAGCCCGGTCACTGAGGCACTGTGGGAGAGGAGGCGGCCATGCCGAATCTGTGCTGCAACCTCCCAGCACCACGTGTAGCCCCCGCCCCCACCCCCAGCCTTCGGGAAGTCTCAGGGAACAGCTCTGGCAGCAAAGTGCAGGGGCCAGTACCACCCGGCTGTGCCAGCCGCGCTCTCAGCCAGAGCAGCAGCTTGGGCCCGCGCAGCAGGGCAGAAGCCCAGCGTCCCCGGGGCACCCGGCCTTGGCCCGGTGGCTCCTCACCTCGCACCTCCAGGCGGCACTCGCACTGGGCCTCCCCTTCTAAGTTGGTGGCCCTGCAGGCGTAGATGCCCCCATCGAAGGGGCAGGGCTTTCTGATCTCCAGGGTCAGCACTCCCTGCTTGCTGAACATGCGGAAGCGGGCGTCTTTGCCCAAGTCCAGGCCATTCTTGAACCAGGAAATCTTGGGCTGCAGATAGGAGGGCAGGAGGGAGCGCACTCAGATTGAAGGAGACCCGACGTTTGTTTCTCCTCTGAGCACCTGCTAGAGTCCCAGACTGGCCAAGGCTGAGGACAGACGGAGCCAGCAGGACTGCCTCGGCCCTGTTCACAGAGACACCTGACCCCTGGGGTGGAGAGGAAGTAGGGGCAGCCCGCGAAGAGGACTGCTCGGGGTGGGGGCCCACAGGCAGCTCTCCTGGATTGGCCTGGACCAGCGCCCCCAGGTCCCTACCTTGGGGCTGCCCCGAACAGCACAGCAGAGAGTAGTGTTATAGCCGGCAATGACCGATCGGTTCACCAGCGGGCGGGTGAAGCTGGGGGCCTCAGAGAAGTCCAGGGCCTTGTACTTGGGCAACTCATACGTGATGCCTGTGGGGGTCAGAACTCAGCACCCAGCCAGGCTCGCCTCCCAGCCCTGCCCACCCCGGGGACCAGAGTGAAGGCCCAGCACCTGGTCTGGGGATAAGGACCGGCTCCTTGGTGGTGGCGGCTGTGTCGCTGGGCCCCACTGTGTTATGGCTGAAGACCCGGAAGTAGTAGCTGTTGCCGATGATGAGCTCCGACACGACGCAGTGGGTGCGGCGGTAATGCTCCAGGACGGTGAACCACTCCTGGTGGGCAGCGAAGGAAAGGTTCCCTGAGGCAGGCCCTACGCACTGCCAGGGCCTCTCTCGGGCACCCCTGTTGTCTGCGCCCTCACTGTGGAGGGAACCAGGGCAGAGAGGAGGGCCCCGCCCAAGGGCGGGGAAGGGCAGCTGGGCCCCGGGCAGGGACCTGGGGCCTGGCCCCAGGCTCACCATGGTCTTCTTGTCGGCCTTCTGAACCGTGTACCCCCAGAGCTCTGTGTTCCCATCATCTTGGGGTGGCTTCCACTCCAGAGCCACATTGAACCCCCACGCCTCTGCGACCTGGATATCCTGGGGCGGACTTGGCTTGTCTGCAGGAGACAGATTCAGCTGGAAGCCCACGCCTCTGACACTGAGTACAGGCAGGGGACGCAGGCTCCAGGGGCCGCCCTGCCTGCCAGGACCCGGCCGCCATCCTCAGCAGGGGCTCTGGGCCTCCCAGAGGAGGGGCCCCGGGCCTGCAAGATGGCGAGCGGCAGCCCTGCTCGGGCTGGAGGGGCTGCAGGGGTGCCCTGGGCCACGCACCAACGACCTGCAGCACCAGCTGGGCCTTGTCCTCCATGTCCTCCACACGCAGCGTCACCTGGTAGGTGCCCGAGTGGGCGCGGTGCGCGGCCCGGATGAACAGGATGGTGTCCGTGGGGCTGTTGCGGATGCTCACCTCCTCGCCCGCCAGCGGCTGCCCCTCCTTGGTCCAGGTCACCTGAGGCCGGGGCTTGCCCTGTTGGAGGAGCACAGCTCAGCGGCGAGCCTGGCCCGCCCTCCCGGCCCCTGCCCCAGCCCTGCTGAGGACGTGCGAGTGTGCCAGGGCAGGGGCCAGCCAGCCCTACCTGGAAAGGAATGAGGAGGTTCACGGGCTCCCCGACCTTCTTCTGGATGGTCTGGCGAAGGTGTCTGGGCAGCTGCAGCCGAGGCCGCTCTGTGGGCACAGGAGAGCGGCTTGGTGGGGCCTGCAGGCCCAGGCAAGGCTGGAGAGCCGTGGCTGGGCCCCCCTCTCCTCCCGCCGCCCAGCCCCAGCCCCAAAGGTCCCAGGGCTCCCGCCACCACCAAGCTTCATGCTGCGACACAGGCACGGACCAGAGCGGGTGAAGGACTTGTTCACGGTCCGACAGCCAGTCTGCCACAGGCCGGGATGCTAATCTAGGCCTTTGCCTCTACGCCCCCTGCTGTTTTCTCTGTCCACTCTGAGCAGCAGTTCCTCAACGATCCACTCTTTGCTGGTGACAGACTAATGGAAAGTGGATCCCCCCAGGGGCCAACCTGACGCCAAGTGACCTCACTGCTCTGTACTGAGCACGTGGACAGCGCCGAACTGATGGAGCTGAGAGACCCCCAGAACAGCTCGACGGTGATGGTGCAACAACCTGCGCCTTCCCTGGTCCGAACCGGGGACTGACAGGGAGCAGCCAGGCGGGAGGCCCCACACGTGCCACCCCCGGGGTAAGGGGGCCGGCCCCTCGTCCCTGCCCGGCACTCTCCTCCCTCTGGCAGGCTCTCCCCAACCGCCCCCCCCTCCCTGCATGCGGGGGGCACTCACGCAGCAACTCCTGCACCGTCACAGGCTCCTTGGTGGTGACGGGGGGTCCAGCCCCCGCCAAATTGTGCGCCCGCACACGGAAGAGCACGCGGGCGCCAGTGGGCAGGTCCTTCACCAGCAGTGAAGTGCGCTCTATCAGCCCTGGCAGGGCAGACACCCACGCCGAGCCTGCGGGTGGGGCGGAGGCGGCCGTGAGGCGGCAAGGCCGGCAGGGTCTGCAGCCTGCTGCCCACCTCCCGGTGGCTGGCAGGCCCGGCAGGGGGCAGGGGGCCCGGGCCCTGCAGCGCCCTCACCGGAGCCCTCCCGGCGGTACTCCACGCTGTAGCCGTCCAGGCCTCCGGCTCCCGCGCGCTCCGGGGGCCTCCACTTGAGGGAGACGGTGGTGTCGGAGATGTCCTCCACCGCCAGGTGGGTGGGCTCACTGGGCGGGCCTGGGCAGAGGGGAGGCAGACGGGGTCTGAGCGAGGCTGCACCCATCAGTGCAACTGAAGGATCCAGGGAAACCCTCCCCCTTCCACTGGCCTTCAAGCACTTGAGAAATAGCCCAGCTTTGTTAAAAGACATGTCTCTAGAAAGACTTAGAAACAAACACGCACCCAGACAGCAGCAGCAATTACAGAAGAAAGATCTAAAAAGACACCCCAAATACCAACATGCTTAGAAGGAGTCGCTTCTTTCAGACGGAGCAGAAGACGCTACAGATGTAATTTAAGGGAAAACTAACCCAAAACATGGAAGTTTCCTGGCATTGTACAAGTGAGCTGAGAAAACTGCAGTCAGTACCTAAAGAGGGAGGCTTGAGCCCTTGCCCCCAGAGCACCTTCTTCCTGCCATCTCACCAAACCTTGCCCCTCCCTGTGTCTGCCCCACTATGGCCAGCCACCCTGTCCCCTAGACCTATGGGTCCTGACACTGACAGGGATCCTCAAGAGTGCCACACCCTCGGGGGCTGCTCTAACTTCTCAACCCCCATTATACAGATGTGGAAACTGAGGCTCGGGGGGAGACCATGACTCCAGACATTCCTCCTGGGGACTTCCTCTACTCCCATTATGCAGATGCACAAACTGAGGCTCGGGGGACACCATGACTCCAGACATTCCTCCTGGGGACTTTCTCAACTCCCATTATGCAGATGCACAAACAGCGGCTCGGGGGACACCATGACTCCAGACATTCCTCCTGGGGACTTTCTCAACTCCCATTATGCAGATGCACAAACAGCGGCTCGGGGGACACCATGACTCCAGATATTCCTCCTGGGGACTTCTCAACCCCCATTATACAGATGCAGAAACTGAGGCTCGGGGGAGACCATGACTCCAGATATTCCTCCTGGGGACGAAGGTGCTGGCTCTGGTTCCTGGTCCAAGGCGCTTTCCACAGACAGACATCCCTCACACCCTCAGCAGCCCCCTGCCCTCACCCCTTCCCTGGCTCACAAACCCTGGCTGAAGAGAGGGGGTCTAAGGGGGGAAAAGAAGCATCTACGCCAGATGCTCCCCCTGCGTGCTCTCACTTCATCTTAACAGCAGTTTTGTGAAACAGACACTGTCATTACCCCCACTTCACAGATGCAGAAAGTGGGGCTGGAGAGGCGAGTCTCACCCGCTGCCAGCTGGGCTCCCAAGTAATTTACTTCCCAGAGCCTCCCTTTCTTCACCTGTGAGATGACGGGAATGAAGGAAGTCGAGGGGTGTGAACGCAGCCCGAAGAATGGCTGTGGTTACTGCACCCTGGCCGCGGTGGCCCGGGGCAGGGCTGGGGGCACTCGCAGGCTCACCGATGGGCATGAAGGGCTGGGAGGCAGGGCTGGGCCTGGACATGCCCACGGCGTTGACTGCGTAGACCCGCATCTCATAGATCACGCCCTCGATCATGCGCCGTGCCTCGTGGCTCAGCTCCCGAAGCAGGTCAAAGTTCAGCCGCATCCACCGGTAGCTCTTCTTCTTCTTGCGCTCCAGGATGTAGCCTGGATGGGGAGGCCGGCGCGCTGGTCTGCCTGCAGCTCAGCCCCCCACCCCACGCGCCCTGCCCAGGGCTCAGTCCCATGCCCGCAGCTCACCCAGGACCGGCTGCCCGCCGTCGTAGGCTGGGGGCTCCCAGCACACCGTGCACGAGTCCTCGCCCACCTTGCTGATCTCAGGGGCCGCGGGAGCATCCGGCACATCTGGGGGAGTGGACCCTCATGTGCCCTGCCCAGCCGGGGCCAACGGTGCCCATCCCCTCACCACCCTAACCAACAGGCTCCCCCGTGCCCCCACAGGCTAACACCATCTTTCCAGAATGCAGTTCTCATCAGGTCACCAGCCTGCAATCAGCCGACTACGGCTCCCCACTGCCTGTGTGCCCCCAGGTCCAAGTCCCAACCCGCTCTACCAATCTGAGAGGGCCCCGCGACGTCTGCTGAGAGCCTAAAGGACTGAACAGCCGGGTCCTCCCTGGTTACCTCCGTGCTCTCCCCTGGACCCCCGCCTCACCGATGACCTTGACCGTGAGGCTGACTTGGTCCTCCCCCACGGGGTTCTTCACCGTGACCACGTAGACACCCTCGTCCTCCCGCTCGGCCCCCTCGACGGTGAAGATGCTGCGGTCCTTGGTGGTCTCCACTCGGACCCGGCCCTCTGTCTCACACAGCAGCTGGCGGGGGAGGAGGAGTTGGGGGGGGGCTCAAGTCAGACCCCAGGGGTTCCTGCAGCCGCTGACAGCCCTGAGGTGGACACGCAGCTCAGCCCGGGTCTGCTGGGGAGACACAGCCTCAGTGGAACCACCGTGTGAGTGTCTAATCCAAGACCCTTTCCCACCACCTGCCGGAGCACGGCCCTCGCTTTGTCACGGAACTTCAGGCAGTCACCTGTCCTCTCCATCCTCAGTCTGACTTTCTGACCTAAACGACCTCACACAATTACTGTGAGGGTCTCAAAAGACCTCAGCTGGGCAGAGGAAGCAGCAGTGCGTGGAGGAGAAAGAAAAGCCAAGAGCGGTGCCCTGGCTGCGACTCCGACCGAAAAGGGCCAAGGACCTACTCCCCCACGGGGAGGGAGCACAAAGTCAAGGTGGGCTCAGGAAGACAAGAGCCAGGGAGCCCGCAAGTCCGAACGACTTCCTGGGGTGTGGAGGGTGGAGACCCTGCCTGGGGCAGGAACACAGCTGGCCCAATGGGGCATCTCAACAGAGACCTCGCCTGAGGGCGGATCCCACGTGGACAGAAACTCACGGCAGCCAAACGAGCCTCCTCCAGCCTCACTCACCTTCTTGTCAAACACCCACTCGTCACCGGCACCTGACTCCTCTGATGCATCGGGGGCTGGCCCTGCTGGGACCTTATTCCCCTGGAAACAGGACGGGAAGGAAGGAGGGAGGGCGGAGGAGGAAGGTCTGGTTTGGCCTGGAGGGAACCCTGCCAAGCACCCTGTCCTTGCTCTGCCCACCCCCGGCCAGCTGTAGGGCGTGCGCAGGTGGGGTGGGGAGCGTGCTGGGCCCACGCGCCCATTTTACAGATGGGGGCGTGGGGGGAGGGGTCCACAGTACCTTTGTGATGGCCTTCTGCCAAATCACAGTGGGAGCAGGATCCCCGGAGATAGGGACGTCCAGGCGTAGCTTGTTCCCGGCCACAACCACGATGGTGTCCGGCACGCGGCCCGGGCAGTCCAGGTGGATCTTGGGAGGTTCTGGCAGGGAGACAGAACAGGTCAGAGAAAGAAGAAAAGGGCCCCAGGCCTCTGAAAGAAGGGAGAACTGGAAAAAGCACATGCCCCTGGGAGTTGGTTTATCTTCTGAATTTATTTTCTCGAGGTATAGTTTGCATACAATCAAATGCCAACACTGAGCACACTGCTTAATGAGTACTAACACACATATACACCTGTGTAACCCTGCCCGATCACACCTAAAACTGCCATCTGCCCAGGAAGTTCCCAGGGAGGTTCGTAACGTTGGGTCACCTAGGATGGCATTTCTCAGATTGTGTTTGGGGGAACACCAGTGTCTTGCTAGAAAAAAAAAGTTTCCATGGAAAATATTTAAGAAACCCTGGGTTAAACCAACTTGAGTAGGACTTTTCAGAGCCTCTGACATGCCCATGCGCTTTCTGAAGCAACAAGCAGTAGGACAGACGGACGGCTCAGAGTTTCTCAAACTTACTGAACCCTGTTTGGAAAGCCCTGGCCTAGAGCCCGCCTCAGCCTGGACAAGTCTCCTGAAGTTAAAATCCTAAAATCCCTGATCACAGTTTAATCTAAATGCAGGAGAGGTACTAAAAGCAAAAAAGATTAATAATAAAAGCCCACAACTGTGATGTCCTCTGCAAGCTCACACATACCACCTTAGGTCATCGTTCCTATCACCCCACTGGGGAGCCACTTCGGGGTCCCCGTTTTAGAGGTGAGGAAACTGAGGCTGAGATAGACTGCAGCTGGCCTGCGGTCAGAGTGGCAGAGCTGAGGCTGGGCCTCAGGCTGAGCCAGGTCCCAACTCCCGGCTCCCTGCTTCTGTTGAGTGGAGAGGAGACCCTGGCGGGGTGGGGGAGGCACCATGCCGGGGTCCGAGACTCACCCTGCCTGGGCACGAAGTCAATCTTGACCTCTGCAAGAGATGGAAGAGCAAGTGGCACCAGGGTGCAGGCTGGGCCCAGCAGCAGGGGCCCCTCTGCCCCTCAGCACCGGCTCACCCATGAAGTGGAGCTTGGCAGACAGGTTACAGGCGAAGCCTTCCGGCACAAAGCTGTAGTCCGCCTCGTCTGCGGGCGTGACGTCGTCAATGGTCAGCTTGTGGACCCTACAGGGCAGTCGTGGCTCAAGGGACCCTGCTGGGCCACGCACCCCTTGCCTCACCAGACACCCCAGCCAGGGCTCCAGGGAGCCCTCGCCCTGCCCTGGCTCAATGGTGTGCAGAGTGTTTTCTCGGACTTCCCTGGTGGTCTAGTGGTTAGGAATTCACCTGCCAACGAAGGGACATGAGTTCGACCCCTTGTCCGGGAAGATCTCACATGCTGAGGAGCAACTAAAGCAGGTGCACCTAGAGCGGGTTCTCCTCAAAATGAACCACCACCGCAATGAGGAGCCCCAGCACTGCAACCACAGGGGAGCTCCCGCTTGCCGCAGCTCGAGAAAGCCTGTGCACACCAACAAGGACCCAGAACAGCCAAAAAATAAAAATTTTTTTTGAGTGCTTTCTCTGCTTTTGAATTTTTCCGCTCCCTTGCCTGCTTTCAGAGGTAGGCAGTGTAGACATGTCCCTTTGGCTGGGCCCTTGGAGACTGGGCAGGGGCTTGTCACATTAATCTCTGTGACCTTGGGCCCAGCACGGGCTGGCCCAGATACTCAGGGTATGAGTAAGAGAGTGGGAGACAGTGAGGGCCCCTGGCCAGAGCCATGCCCCGTGCGCCCTGCCCCGCCCTGGTCCCGAGCTGGGGGTCCCAGCCTGTCTCTCTCACTGCCTCATCTGTCTCCGACTTCCCCCTCCATCTCTAAGGGGCCCTCCTTTTCCGTACGCTTCTGCCTCTCCACACTTGGGTGCGTCCCTTCTCCTCTTTGTCTCTGTCCTGACCGTGTGTCTGTCCCTTTCTGTTCATCTCTCTCTCCCGTCTCTCAGTCTCTGTCTCTAGCTCACTCTTAGCGCGCTCTCTTCCTGTTCGTCTCTTTTTCTTTGCTTCAGTCTGTTTTTCTGTGTGTCTGTCCCTCCCTCTGCCTGTGTCTCTCTGTTTCTTGCTGTCTCTCTGTGACTGTCCCTGGCACATCCTGCACACTCACCGCCCGATGTGGGACACCTTTATGCGGCTGTCAGGCACCAGCTCCTTTCCGTTCTTCAGCCATACGCCCCGCACGTTCTCATCTGACACCTCACACTTGAACACAGCCTGGTCCTTTGAGCCCACCGTCAAGTCTGCAATGCTCTGGTACACCTCCAGCTTCTTCTCTGTGGGGCAGGGCAGAGCCAGTGAGCTGGGGCGGGGGTGTGTGGGTGGGAATCCCTGCAGAGATCTCCTGGGCTTGTGAAAACACATGAGTGCGTGCATGAGTGCAATGCCTGTGTGCCTGTGATGGTGCTGTGTACACAAGGAACCTAAGTGCGCCAGGGTGGGTGACGCTAACCAGGCCCATCTGAACCTCCCAACACTCTCCAGGTGGTCACCCCAGCATCCCCATTTTATGGATGAGGAGAGTGAGGTTTGAGGTATTGAAGTGGCATGTCCAGGACCACGCGGGCCTTGATGCTGGCTTTGCTTGATCCCCGCCCGTGGCTGGGGGCTCACCCTGCACGATGAGCTCAGCCAGAGCCTGGCCCCCACTGGTGCGCAGCGCATAGTGCCCGGCGTCCTCCAGTGTCGCCTCGTTGATGATCAGATGGTGCTTCTGACCGTCCTTCTTGAACCGGTATTTAAAGGTCTCCTCCCGGGTCAGCTCCACCCCGTCCTTCAGCCTGGCCAGAGGGTGGGCAGCAGGTGCCAGGGCCCCCTCTGGGGACACCCCAGGCCCCCGGCCCTGCCCGACGACCCCCTGCCTCGGCACTCACCATTTGACCTGCGCCCCCTCCTCAGACACTTCACACTCAAACTCCACTCGCTGTCCCACCATCACCAGCTGGTCCTCCAGAGGCCGCGTGATCAGCACGGGGGGCTCTGTCAAGCGGAGGGAGCGAGATGGGCGGGCCGCTCTGTGGGTCCCCTCTCGGGGTCTCAGGGCCCCAGGCCCACCTTTGACGAAGAGCTCGGTGCTGCACTTTTCGCCACCCACCGCGCACTGGTAGGCTGCGTCGTCCGCCAGCGAGCACTGGCTAATGGTCAGCGTGCGCTTGGCGCCGATGGACTCGAAGATGTACCTGGGTAAGGCCAGGGTGGGGGCAGGAGACCCATGGACTCCCCGCCTGGGCCCTGGGTGCCCCCTCAAACCCCCATCGGGACCCCTGTGCCCCCACCCCAAGGAACCTTACTTGCTGCAGAGCAGAAGAGGCCCGTGGAGCATTCCCGAAGCGAGGAGCGAGATCGAGAGAGCCGGGAAGAAACAGAGACGAGAGTTAGAACCCAGAGAAATGGGGAGAGACAGAGATAGGGAGTGAGAGCTGGCCAGAGGGCAGGGGCGGAGAGAGAGGCAGGGAACGCAGGGTTGGGGGGCAGCCCTTCCCGGCCCCAGCACCCCCAGGCCCCAGCACCCGCCCTCACCTGCCGCTCATCTGAATCTCCTGTCCGTTCTTAAGCCACTTGACCTCGGCGTCAGGGTCGGCCAGCTCCACCATCAGCCGGATCTTGTGGCCCTTGCTCACCTGGTAGGCCGGCTGCAGCTTCTTCTGAAAGGCTGAGCACCCCCACCCTCAGCCCCCGGCTCCCCAGGCTGGCCCAGGCCAGGAGGACACGGTCCCACCTCCCCACGTCTCTCTCTGTGCCTCTGCTGTGACTGTCTCCTTATCTCTGTCAGCTCCTTGTCTCTCTGGCTTCCTTCCCTGGGGTCCACTTCACCTGCTCAACTCAGAGCTAGGGTTCAGGGCTTCCAGAAAGGCAGGAGCTTGGCAGGAGAATGGGTGGTGGGACAAATGGGCCTTCTCTTCCTCTCCGGTCTGTTTTTGTGGCAACCCCCAGGTTCATGCCCTCCTTCTAGGTGCCTCCTCCGTCTCAACTCAGGGTCTCCATGTCAAGCCCGCGATGGGGAAGGGCTGACCCGAGCCCTCGCCTCTGACCCACCTAGGGTGGGGGCCGGGGGCGCTCACCTGCACCCACCTGTTCTGTTGGCCTGTGAGGGGGCTTAACCAGGGTTTTCTCTTCCCGGGTCGGGGGAGGGGGCGGTGTCCTCTGGGCTAAACTGGCTTCCTCCCCTTCTGGGGGGTATGGGGAGAATCAAGCAGGCTACTTTTTTCCCCAAGGGCGGGTCGGGGAGGAAGGGGCCTCCTGGCTTTGGCTGTGGAGAGGAGGGCTGGCCTGGGCTCCGTCCTCTTCCTGTGGCATCTCGGGGCTAACTGCCCTTTTCTTTTTCTGTGCGACCAGATGCCAACCCGGGCACCCCAGCTTTTTCCCCCCACAGAAGAGGACGTTCACCCAAATGGTCCCTTCCCGGGTGTCTCTGAGTCAAGCTGGATGCCGCTCTTTCCCGGCAGCGCGTCTGCGTGCCGCGCTGTGTGCACATGCCTGCGTCTGCGCGCCGCCGTGCGTGCACGTGCCCACGCACATCTAGGCAGGCGCTCAGCCAGCCTTCGCCTCGCCTGGCTCTGCGCTGGAGGCTCACCTGTGCTTTTCTTCTCGTCCCGCTTTATGCCCTTGAGCCTCTTGAGCATGCCCCGCAGGTCGGTGACTCCATGCTGGAAGGCGATGCGCTCGTACTCCGACGGGGGTGCCTGCCGCAGGATCTCCCACACGTCCTCCTCGGCGGGGGCCTCCAGCCTGCGTCCACGTGGCAAGGCCTCAGAGCCCCCGTGGCCAGGACAGAGTTGCTGTCCCCCTGCCCTTCCCTCCGCAAGCGGGAGCTGCCCCCGCCCCGCTGACCCTTCCCTTCTGGTGGGGCAGCTTGAACTGGAGTGGATCCTGGACCAGTTCTGGGGATCATGAGGCCTTAGGTGCTCAGTGTGGGGGACTGGGACGGGGAGGGGCTCCTGGCTGAAGTAGGGGTGATAAGGGCGGCGGGGGGGGGCGGTGCTTCCTGGGACACTCACCTCGGGGTCCGTAAACTGCTGCTCCAGGCAGGAAAGAAGGGCAGTGTACACATTAGAGACGGAACAGAGAACAAAGGTGACTCCATATTGAGTCCATGCCTTTAGCACTAACCCTTGTGCTCTGTTGCCTGTGCTTCGTCAAGCTGGCTCTGCACCCTTGTAAAAGCATGTTGTCTATACCCTGAACTATAAAGTATATGACATTCTCCATTCTCAAGGCTGTGTCTCTCTGGCTGGACCTTTAAAGGTATAGAACGCTTTTCATTCGTATGGAGATAAAAAGTTACAAAAGATAACAATTATCTTGTGGGGAGTTTACAAGAACAGTGTGACCAAATCTACCTAGAGGGCTGCAAGAACAAAGCATTCTTCTAAGAAGTCTGCAATAACCAGCCACACCCCCTCCCCCTTTCAGTAGAAGAGACCAGAATTCTAACTGGGGTAAGATGGTTCTTTGGGACATTAGTCCACCATCTTTGGTTTGCTGGTTTTCTGAATAAAGTCCTTATTCTTTGCCCCCGACAAGTTGTCCTTCGACTTACTGGCCTGTCATGCAGCACACAATACAAGTGTGGACTCAGAAACAAGGCACAGTCATCCCTCCGTGACCCACAGCACATGGGGCCTCACCTCCACTTTCCTCCCTGCACTCACACCTTTCCGTTTACAGGGCACCCGTGGCCTTGTTTATTCCTCCTGAGCTCTGATAGGTGAGTGTCAGGAAAGCCGGAGGCTCAGAGACTCCCCAGTCAGTGGAGATCCTCGCCCGGATCCTCACCCAGGTCAGTCTGATCCCCAGCCTTGTCATCTGTCATCTGCCCTGGTGGGGATGGCCCTGCTACCCTCAAAGCACTTGACCCCAGTGCTCATTCTCTGGGCTGAAGCAGCACTGGCCGTAATGCAGGGTCCAAGAGAGGGAGGGACAGGACACAGAGCACACGGGTCAGTTGCACTGTGTGGCCTAGGTGGGCAATTCCTGAGGCTTTGGAACCCTCTCCCAGCTTGTGGGTCTCCAGAGCCTATTGGGAAGAGCCATCACAGACTCAAGTGTAGGCTGGTAACGGGAACAGTGTGAGGATGTTAGTACATGGGATGTAACCTCTGCTGAGCCCTCTGACTCTTCCCAGCACCTGGACTGTCCCGTCCGACAGACAAGGAAACTAGCTCCAAGAGGTGCATGACCTGCTCGGGGTCACACAGCTGGAAAACCACAGGGCTGGCATCAGGGAGCCACGTGTTCTGGGAGCTGCTTCCCTGGGCTTACCTCTTCCTCAGCAGCGAGCTGAAGTCCAGAGTCCCAGCGTCTTCATGGCTGTCGCTGCGGAGAGGAACCCCCAGTGAGGCCACGACAGAGCCAACTACGAATAGAAGGGTCTGGGAGCGGGGTGGGGGTGGGCTGGGGCGAGGGAGAGACAGGGACACTGACGGAGCGGGCGTGCCCCCCCCGCCCCGTCTCAGACCCCTGGGGTCACCATACAGGTGGATTGGAAGGGGCACCTGATGCGCCGACCGCCTCCAGCCAGGCTCCTGCGGGGATAAGACTCAGATTTTTCACCTGCCCAGGGAGCTTACTCTCTTCCACACCCATCCATTTCAGTCTGGCCATTCACATCACCCCAAGCCCTGGTCCCTATGTTATGCCCCTGCTCTGACCCCCGTATCAACCCCAGTCCTGGTCCCCCCAACATCCCACCCCAGCCCTGGGCCCCCACATCACCCTGGCCCTGACCCCAAGGGGCCACAGACCCCAGCACTGGCCTCCCCCACAGCCCCGAGGAGAGAGGGCCACTCACGTGCGGCGGAAAGTTGATCGGAGGTCCACATCTCCAGGGCCAACGGCCTCTGGTTTCAAAGAGGGGGGACGAGAGTCAGGGGGAAGGCTTTAGAGGGGGCCTGCCCAGGAGTCCTGCCCTGGGATCTCCTGGTGTCACAGGCCTGCCCACCTATGACCCCTTGACAGTGGGCATCTGTCCCAGGAACCTGCCCCCTGAACCTTTCCCAGCCCGCGTTGAGGAACCAGGGACGTGGCGCAGTTCATGGTCCCCAATACCTTCCAGATTCATCTCCCTCCCATGTCTTGACTCACCCTTCACCTCTTCACCAGTGCCTAATCATCAGATACCAAGATGATACCCAGAGGAGATCTGAGGTCAAGCCCCACCCCAAGCCTAGAAGCCCCGATGTATTTCTTGCATGCTTCTGTGTGAATAGCACTGAGCGTGTGATCAGCGGGCGTATGGCCAGGCCTCAGCATCCCCGTTAGTACTGGGAAGTGGAGGCGGGGGTGGGGACCGGACCCACGGGGAGCCTGAACCCAACAGACGCCACAGGGCCCCTCACCATGGACAGTGAGGTTGAAGTTGCAGCTGTCAAATTTGTCCTTGGTGGACACCTCACAGCGGTAACCACCGGCAAAGGTGGTCTGGGCATCCATGATGCGCAGCTCAAACAGGTAGACCTGTGGAGGGCAGGTGTCGGGGAGGCTGGAGGCCGGGAGACAAGGCTGAAAAGGAGCCGGGGTGGCTGGGGACCACCGACCTTCTCACCCTTCGGGGCTTAAATGAATCCATTCCGTTTTGGATACATAAAAAAGGGACCCCTTCTCAAGACACATTGCTGTCTGCTGGCACAGGGTGGTGATAAAATAGAAATCAGGGGTGGCTATAAGGCACGTGGCATTCACTTAGGATGAGGCATTTTGGGGGAATTTCCTGGCAGTCCAGTGGTAGGACTCCATGCTTTCACTGCAATGGGCCCAGGTTGGATCACCAATTAGAGATTCTGAGAGCCACGCAGTTCAGCCCCCCAAAAAAGGCATTTTTGCTCAGGGAACTGCCCACACAACTGAACATGTCCACCCTATCCTTCCAGAAGCCCCCTTGCCTGGGCCAGGACTGTGGAAGAGTGGGAGGAGCAAAGGCTGGGAGTCAAAGCACAGGTTCCAGGCCTGGCTCTGAGTGACCTGGGACCAGCAACAGCAACCTCTCAAGCTTTGGTTTCCTCGTGTGTGTAGAGAATTGTGGTTGCTCATCGAGGGCCCCGTGAGCTGATAGCCGTCCATATGGGGCCTTTGCACCCTCACTGACTGGTGCCCCCAGGCTTTATTATGCCCCCTTGAGACTATCACAGCTTCCCTAGTGGTTCCGTGGTGAAGAATCCACCTGCCAACGCAGGAGACATAGGTTTGACCCCCAGGTCGAGAAGATCCCCTGGAGGAGGAAATGGCAACCCACTCCTGGGAAATCCCATGCACAGAGGAGCCTGGCGGGCTACAGTCCATGGGGTCGCAAAGGTCGGACACGACTGAGCGCACACATGAGACTATCACGCCTCTGAGCCCCCATGTCCTTCTAGGCCCCCAATAACCCTCCTCTGAGCCTCGCCAAGCTCACTGTGTGCCACTGACCCCCCAACCAGCTTTGCAGGCTTTCCACACCCCTTCTCTGCACCTCCTCTGTGGCTCAGGTCTCAGTGCCTCCCTGCCTCTCTGTGCCCCCCCGGGCCTTCCAGGGGCTCTCCACATCCCCTCGCTGTGCATCCCTGTGACCCTGTGCCCGCGGGCCCCACCTTGCTGGTCCGATCGTAGCTGTCGTGCAGCTGCAGATGCTGCCCCACCTTGCTGCTCAGGTCCACCCACTTGCCCTTGAACCACTTGACTACGGGCGGTTTCAAGAGGCTGGCTCCGGCCACGCGGGCTGAGAAGGTGATGGTGCCACCTGCCGGAGAGGCGTGACCGTCTGGGCTTGGGGGACGCCCTGTGCCTCCGTCCCCCACCTCGCCCCTGGGGGCAGCAGCCCCACACTCACCCACGGTCACCTCGCCATCCTGTGGCCTCATCACAAAGAGGCCGATGGGGTCGCCAGGGGCACTGGGGCCCTCAGGGGCCGCTGAGCTGGACCCTGTGGTAGAGGCATTTGAGACCTGCCCTGGGACACCCCCATCCACCGACCCGGCCTCCCTGCCCCGCTCCTCTCACCTTCAGGACTGGGGGCGCCTGCTTCCACCTCAGGGGCAGAGGTCGGGGCCTCTCCCGGGGCTCCAGGGGCCTCGGTGGGGGCGGGAGCAGGGGCTGACACAGGCTCCGTTTTCCCTGGAGGGGATCAGGTTGGGGGTTGTGGAGCAGCTTCTAATCAGAGCCCCGCTGCCCCCACACCCCGGTAATCTTGTCCCTGGTCCTTCCCATCTTTGCAAGAAGTCCATCCAGCCTGCGTTTCACCTTCTCCCTGCCCTCACCAGTTGTCTGTGCCCTCATCTCAGAGGGTCGGCCTGAACATCCCTCCTCTCCTTCTCCAGGGTTGGGTCTTGGTCCAGCCCGTCAAGCTGGGCTGGGGCTCGGCACACAGCCATAGGGGCTTCCCTGCCAGCACACCCAGCCCACCAAGTTCCCATCCATGTGGGGGTGTCCAGCGGGAGGTCAGTGTTACGTCTGACTCATCTCTGAACTTCCCCCACCTCCAGATCGGCCCAGATGGGCCAGGGAGCCTCGCGGGGACACTCAGAAAGGTCTTGCTACAGAAAACGGGAAAAGGCCACGGCGGGCTGAGGGTGCAACCAGGGCCAAGGTGAGAAAGTGGGAAGACAGCTCCTGTGCCGTGATCGACAGAGAGCTGGCGGGGCTGCTCCAACTTCAGGGAAGGCTGCCCAGGCGCTTACCTGCGTCTACAACCTTGAGGTCAAACTTGACCTTGGAGGAGCCAGCGATGACCGCGTAGGAGCCCTGGTCGGTGGGACCCACATCCCGCACGGTCAGCGTGTGCCGCGTGCCCTCGGCTGCCAGGCTGTATTTGTCGCTGGCACTGATGTCGCTGCCCGCCCGCTGCCAGCGCACCTTCAGTCCTGCCCGCTCTGTCTCGGCCTCGAACACGGCAGAGCTGCCGGCGGCCACCTCTGCGGACCGTGGCTTCTTGCTGAAGGCGGAGGCTGAGGGGCCAATGGAGTTTGCAGGGGTCCCCTGGCTTGCCCCTGGATCCCACTCCTACATACCCTCTTATTAAATAAGGTGGTGAGCACTTTAATGGATCACCTCGTTTAATACTCCAACGGCTCTATGAGGTAGGTGCAGTTATCATCCCCAGAGGAGGGCTCTGAGGCTCAGAGAGGTTAAGTGACTTACCCAAGATCACACAGCCAGGAAGTGGGAGAGCCAGGCCTGAGGAATTTTGCTAGGTGTGTCCCTGAAGAGCCCACCCTCTCTGCTTGTGGAAGCCCAGCCCCCACCAACTGCGGCCCTTGGCAAGGGGCCAGCACTCTGCCTACTTGGACGTGGCTAAATTTGTCCTCTAAGGGCCTGGGGCTGGGAATCAGCAAGTGAGATAAAGCTGGCCTGGGAGAGGGCTGGGGCTGGGGGGCTGATCCCTGACCTGGACAACCTTGGAAGGCCAGGGCGGGGACTCCGGGCTGTGACTTTCTCTGCCCTTGGCGGTGGCTCAGGGACCTCTTGCCCACCCTCTCCCCAGAGCAGAGGCCCTGCATCACCTCAGTGTGGGGGCCATGCCTGGTGTGGGGGCCACAGGGGTGCAGGCTGGCAAAGCAGAGACTCTCAGAACTAGAAGCAACCCACCGAAGCCCTCTTTGTACAGTTGGGGAAACCAAGACCCAGAGAGGGGAGGGGCCCATCCAAGATGTTCAGGGAGATGGGCTCAAGTCTGGGGTCATCCTGTGGTGCCTCCTGTGGCAGCCTTTCCCCAAAGGGCAAGCCGGGACCTAACCTTGCTGCAGAAGATGGGGATGCAGGCAGGGAGGGGTCCCCGGGCATCCTGAGAGTGGGGCGATGGCCCTGGGGGCTTCCTGCCTTGGCTGTCTCCCCCTCTGGGCCCCTGATCCTGGTTTACCCTCACTCTCATCAGAATGATGAGAAGGAGAAACTGAGAATCGAAAAAGGACCCAGGAGGACAGAGCCCCTGTCCTGGGAACCCCCTCAGGAGCTCATTCCTGGGCCCACCCCCTAACCGAGGATGTCCCCAGCCCTCCCTACCCCACGGTCGGTCCCCAGCCCAGGTCTGGAGCTACCTGGTTTCTTCCCTGGCTCGGGCATCTTGAGAGAGGTCACAGCAGGAACCGAGCAGGCACGGGCCACCCAAAGAGACTCTGAGCAGGGCTCCGGTCCCGAACTATATAAGGGGCCGCCCCCTCTCCAGACCTTCCTTATCTGCACCCTGCCTGGCCACCTGCTAAATATAGACAAATTCCTGAGATCAAGGGCTCTCCAGGAGAATGTGTGGCCCTGGCTTTCTCCGCTGGCCCCGGCCCCTCCCTCAGCAACCCCACAGGACAGATCCTGCCCCCCCAACCCTCAGTGAACACAGGGGCACCCCAAGCCCTGCCGTGTGTCCTTGTGACAAGCAAATTGAGCAGTGGGGGTGTGTGGGGCCCAGAACCCTGAAGCTGTCGGGTCAGAGGCGTCCATGTTGGGTGATGGTTACACCCACAGACCCCGAGTCCCGGCTTCCCTCCTGAGTGTCCTTCTGAACCCCCGCAACTGCCTCCACACCCCCACCCCACCAAAGTCGCAAAGAACATCAGCTGCTACACAGGAAGAAGTGAATCACATGTGACCTACTGTGAGCAAGACCCACTAATCAGGGAAGGTCATTTGTCCCCCCCCATCATCAGGAGAGAGCAATTCTATATACAAGCATTGTCCGTGTGGTCAACACTTGCCATCCCTTTCAACATAAATCCATTCTCTTATGCCGTTTTAACCATGTTTAAACCGCCTCTCATGTCCCTGGGCCGTCTTTCAAAAGCACTCAGGACTTTGGGACTCCCCAGTGGTCCAGTGGTCAGGACTCTGCGCTTCCACTGCTGAGGGACCAAGATCCCGCATGCCATATGACACAGCCAAATATTTAAAATAAATTAATCCATAAAAATTCAAAGAGACGGGGCTCCACTCTCCCTCTCTCTCGGGGCTCAGAGATCCATGCAGGGGTGTTACGATTGAGTTTCCCAGCCTGAGGGCTCAGGGCACTCCGGAGGGTATCTGCCCCAACACAAACGGCCCCAGAATCTGGATTCTCTGGGGTCTGCAGATTGCTGACGAGTTCCCTCACTCCCAGACTGCCGGCTGCCTCTTCTTGCTACTGTTGGAAGCAAAACCCTTACAGGTTTCACGGCTCATGTTTTTCTGCCTCTCCCCTGCTGTGGGCCAGAGGCCAGCGCGACCAGACGCCAGGGTACGTGGGAGGAGTTCACTTGTCTCAGGGTCCTGCCAGCAGGGATTCCGTGAGCTGCTCTGCTGCTCACGGGAGCTCTGGGGCTTCATTCTTGCTCCTGATCAAGCTGCACTTTACCCTCTTCCAGACACATGAAGCTTCCCGCCTCACATGGCCATGGCAGCCTTTCACTACATGTGTAACCTTGGACAAATGAGTTGACTTCTATGAGCTTCAGTTTCCCAGTCTATAAAATGGGGCATTAGATTCCACTTCTCAAGGTTAACATGCAGTAAACGGCTAGAATATCCAGTGTTGTTGCCCTTATCATCATCATCATCATCAACATTGGGCTCATAACAGAAAGACTCAATGAGTTTAAGCCTCACTGAAGCATTAAAAAAACAGCCATTTATCGGGTACAGAGAGCTTTTTAATGATTTATTCCTTAAGAACAACTGAGAATTCGTTCCTTCCATGGATCGTGACTTCTGGTCAGGCAGTGTCAACTGTCTAGACAACCGGGCAAAGCGTCAACCATCCTGAGGTCCGCAGCATCCAGCACTGGTGCGGATCCTGAGTAAACGCACAGTGGATACACGAGAGGGCAGATCAGATGTCGGGGGTGGGGCGCATCAGACAAGGTGCACAAAAGATTCTAAAAAACGGGTCTGTGCTGAAGAGAACTGACTGAGAATAACTTTAGGTAAATGGGTTTCTTAAGAATGCTGATGGAGGGGGGGAGAGGTGTGGGGCGAGAGGGCCACTGAAAAAAAAAAAGGGGGTTCAATATACACAAATAATGATGGCTTCCAACTCCCAAGGCCGTGTGCCCGGCACTAAGCAAGCTGACCCTTCGCTGGGGCCAGACGCCCAGATGGCCTTCTGGAACCCGGGCCGGTGCCCTGCTGGGAGGCGAAGCAGGGGATGTGGGGCGGGCAGGGGCCTTGGAGGAGGAGGGGGTGGGCAGGGAGGCGAGGCCTGGCCCGCCACAGTCCTGCCCCTGGCCCCTGGGAGCTTCCCTCCTGTGTCCGGCCGCCCGGGCGAAGGGGTTAATGCTATGGCCAACGGGGCGGCCTGGCGGGCCCGGTGGGCTCAGGCCTGGGCTCAGTGGGGCGGGTGGCGCCGCTCGGCCAGGCCCCCGCGGCCCAGCACCTCCCCGCTGAACTGGTAAGTGAGCTTCTTCTTGACCTTCTTGACCTCGCCCGTCTTGCCGTAGTTGCGCAGCGCTCGGGCCATCTTCTGGTAGGTCATCTTCTTGCGGTTGCCCTTCTGGATGCCCCAGCGGTGCGCCAGTGCCTCCTTGTGCTTGGACGAGAACTGGAACGTGCCCTTGTCCTTGTCCACCCACCAGATGCTGTCCTTCATGTCGCCGCTGCGCAGCAGGTCCAGCAGGAACTGGTACAGGCGGATCTTCTTCTTGCTGCCTGCGGCCGGAGACGGTCAGCGCCCACGCGGGGGACCCAGCCCGCCTCCCGGTGACGTGGGACCGCCCCCTCCTTCCCTTCCCGGTGGGGTGGTCGCAGGGGCGGGGCTACGGCCAGCGTGGCGCATGCGCACGCCCACAGCGCAGGTGCTCACACCCGGACGGGGGGACACAGGCCCCCCCACCCCCACCCGCGGAACACACGCGAAGACACGTGTTGGCAAACACACACCCATATGCAAGCACTCTGCTCTGTGGCCAGGCTGCCGCGTCCGTGGGCCTTGATCGGGGTGGGGATGGGGCACAAGGGTGGCCAGGGTCAGGGCTGGTCCCAGGCTGGGTCCCCTACCTGTCTCCCCGTGCAGGAGGCCAGGCCCTGGCTCCAGGCCGTCGGCCTCCCCGTCGGACACCTCCAGCGGGGGGCTCTGCCGCTCCCCCTCCTCTTCATCCGAGCTGGGCCGGGCGGGAGACAGCGAGGGGTACGGCAGGCACATCCGGGGCAGGTAGACCTGGAAAGGAGGCAGAAGTAGGGTTGGGGTCCCTGAGGGACGGTGCAAAGCTGAAGGCGGCCAGGTAGGGGGGGTTCCGTGGGGTGAGAGAAGAGGGGGTCCTGGGGCAGGGTGGCCAGGGAGGGGCAGAGGGATATGGGAGAAGGCTGGGGACCCTGGAGGTCGGGCTTGTTACGGGGTCAGACGGGGTCCCCACACACAGAGTGCCGGTTGTGGGGACAAAGTGGCTCCTGACACCCAGCCTGTCTCCCTGGTTTGGGCGGAGGAAGGTGCCATGTGGACAGGCAGCTGCCCTGGGGTGAGGGGCTGAGGAGGAGGGTCGGTAAAGGGAGTCAGCGGGGAGATGGAGAGATCAGCGGATTTCAGGACTCAGTGACTTGGATGCCAGACCCACGAGGAGCCAGTGAACGGGGTGGGGGCACTAGCCCCGGAGTTTCAGAGGGCCCGTGATGAGGCCCCAGGGGGTCAGAAGGACCAGTGTGTGTGTGTGTGTGTGTGTGTGTGTGGGGGGGCGGGGTGGGAATGGTCCGGGCTCTGTCCTCGGTGGGGTGAGAGCAGATAAGGGGTGTGGGGTCACGAGGTCAGCCGAGGGGTCAGGAGGCAGCCGTTGGGGCTCCGGCCACCGTTGGCGCTGTGGGGCAGGAAGCCCAGTTGAGTAAGAGCCTGTGTCAGCTTCCTGCGGAGTGCCCGCCTCACCACAGGCACAGGGCCGGGCCGGGGCGGGGCGCGGCGGCCCTGCAGGCACGCACCTGGTGACTGAGGTTGGCGTGGGGAGGAGCCATGGGGGGTTCGAGCACGTGCATCTGCTCCAGCTCCATGTGGCGGTAGAGCTGCTGCAGCTGTGGGGGCTGGACGCTCTGCAGCTCCGTGAAGTGGTTCTCGGGGAAGCTCTCAAACTCGCTGTGCACGTGGTGCGGATGAAAGTCCCAGTAATGGTCTGCGGGCCAAAGCAGGAGGGGCTTATGATTGTATAAAATATGAGCAATAATAGTATACATTATATATCATTATATATAATAATGATATTAATATATGTAACAATAATAGCATATATAAAAACAATAGCACCAGGCTGTGTTCCCTATCATAATCACCACCGCCATTCTGGACTGCAGATTGGCATTAATCGTAGCACCACCCACCCTGCTATTTTCTGATCCCCAATTCCACAGATGGGTCTTCCCCAGGTAGCTCAAAAGGTAAAGAATCTGCCTGCAATGCGGGAGACCAGGTTTCGATTCCTGGGTCGGGAAGATCTCCTGGAGGAGGGCATGGCAACCCTCTGCAGTATTCTTGCCTGGAGAATCCCATGAACAGAGGAGCCTGGCGGGCTGCGGTCCATGGGGTCGCAGAGAGTCAGGCACGACTGAGGGACTTTAGAATACTCAGAATATGCTATGGATGAGGACACTGAGGCTTGGAGAGGCTACATGACCCACCCCCGGTCAAAGGCCACATTGGAGGCAAAGCCTTTGTTCTCAACAACCAATCTACCCTGCCTCCCACGCCCATCATGAGGATGCTGGCTTTTGAGCCAGAGTCCGAATCCGGGCGTTTCCTTTCTGTGTGGCCTCAGGCACAGGCATTGACCCCTCTGTCAAATAGGAATGCTAGAAACTAGGAGGACCCATGCAAGTTCACAGTTGTAAAACCCCCTAGCCCCAGAGGCCGCACTCGGGAGTGTGTGGAGTCGCTTCTCCTCCCCTTCAGACGCAGCAGAGGTTCCTGAGCTGACTGGCTGCCCGTAGTCACAGCTCACCGCCCCGTCACATGGCCGAGGTGTGACTGCAGAGTCACAGGGCTGACATTCCTCAGCCAAGCCCCTCCAAGGCCGTGTCCTTGGGGAGCTGCACCTGAGTCCCAGGGAAGTCGCCACGGCACCTGAGGCTTTCCCGGAAAGCCCCTGGTGGGTGCTTTCAGAGTCTGCGGTAGGGTGGATTTGAGTTTGGGGAACAGCTCCATGCCACTGGGAGCCCTGCCTGGGCCTAGAGCCGGTCTTCAACGTGGTTACTCTGGGCACCTTTTCCAGGAACAAAAACCACCACACGTCTGAGGACTTCCTGGGTACAACTTGGAGTCCAAAAGAAGATGTGACAAAGTGCCAAGAGGAATTTTTCTCGTGTCACCCAGAGAGGGAGAGTACAGGATGCTAAGACAGGCCACCATCTCCGGGACTGGCACAGGGCCCTGCAGGGGGACCGTCACCAACGCCTGTGCGTGTCTCTGTGTGTCTGTCTGTCTCCCCCCTCTCTTTCTCTCTCACAAACACATCGCTGCTCACGCATCCGTGAGAAATGACACGTGTTGTCTTGGCTCTGCACTGGCTCTCAGAAGACTCACTCATTTTCCAATCCTGCTCTGTGGTGGCTTTGCCTTGTGACCCTGAGCAAGACATTTTATCTGCCTGAGCCTCTGATTCTGCAAAAGTCAGAGACCGAGCTGGGCGGTTACTGAGGTCCGATTCACATGTGGAATTGTTTGAACCCACAGTCCAGACTCCCACTTCCGTGAAGCTGCATGGCATAGGGGAACTAATTGGGGCAGAGCTGGGTTTGAATGCTGGCTCTGCCACTCACCCTTGAGTGACACTGGGCAGGTCGTTCTGCTTCTCTATGCCTGTTGCCTCCGCTGTGAGATGGGGTTAATAACTACACCCAGCTCACGTCATAGCCTTGCTGTGAGGATTAAATGAGCTAATGCTTGCAAGGCACTTTGAATGGAACCTGGCACAAAGTAAGACTCAATAAACATTAACTATTATCATTCCAGGCTTCCCAGGTGGCTCAGTGGTAAAGAATCTGCCTGTGTAGGAGGAGTTGCAGGAAACACAGGTTCAATCCCTGGGTTGAGAAGATCCCTTGGAAGGAAATGGCAACCTACTCCAATATCCTTGCCTGGAGAATCCCATGGACAGAGGACCTGGTTTGTTACAGTCCATGGGGTTGCAAAGAGTCGGACACATGAGCGACTGAGCACACACACCGTTATCCTTATAGTGATAATTATTATGAATGTTTAATGCTGTCTTTAGAGAGCCTAAATCAGCACCTGAGCAAATAGCAGATACTTTAATACTTATCAATTCCTCATCTTCCCCTGCTCTCTGCCACCTTAGTCCATGGTCCAGAGAAGTAGTTTGAGGGATCCTGGCTGTCTCTTTCTCCCAGAAGCTCAAGTTGGGACCCCAAGGTTGCACCAAGGGCAGAGGACTGTTTTTTTCACCTTCATATTCCCAGTGCCTGGATGCAGTAGGTGTCTTGATGCTTTTGAACTGTGGTGTTGGAGGAGACTCTTGAGAGTCCCGTGGACTGCAAGGAGATCCAACCAGTCCATCCTAAAGGAAATCAGTCCTGAATAATCATTGGAAGGACTGATGCTGAAGCTGAAACTCCGATACTTTGGCCACCTGATGTGAAGAATTGACTAATCTGAAAAGACCCTGATGCTGGGAAAGATTGAAGGTGAGAGGAGAAGGGACGACAGAGGATGAGATGGTTGGATGGCATCACCAACTTAATGGACATGAGTTTGAGTAAGCTCCAGGAGTTGGGGATGGACAGGGAGGCCAGGTGTGCTGCAGTCCATGGGGTTGCAAAGAGTTGGACACGACTGAAAGACTGAACTGGACTGAACTGCAATGCAGTAAGCACTGAACAAGCATTTCCTGAGTGAATGCATGAATCCTAGCTTCTTAAGAACTCTGACTCTCCTCCACCAAATTATCCAAATCTGAAGGGAAAACAAAACAAAATGACACTTATTTTGTACTTTCATCTTGCCTTGCATTAATAAGACCCAGAAATTCTCCCCTTGCTGAGAGAGAGTTGGCTCTCTGGGGCTCTGGGGTCCTTGAGTGGATCCAGGTTCCTTTCAGCTGTAGATCTGCCCTGGAGCCTCACTCCAGGCCCTTCCCATTTTGCCTTCTCCTGCCCAGGCCGAGGTGCCCAGATCTTCATAGAATGCCTTATCCTGCCCCTGCATGCATGCCAAGCCCCTTCAGTGGTGTCCGACGCTTTGCCACCCCATGGGTTGTAGCCAGCCAGGCTCCTCCATTTCGGGGATTCTCCAGGCAAGAATACTGGAGTGGGTTGCCATGCCCTTCTCCAGGGGAACTTCCTGATCTTTATAGAATGCTTTATCCTCCCCCTCAAATCTTCACACCTACTCCAGGTCTTTTTTGGGTTTTTTTTTGGAGGGGGCGGGTTTTGGCCGTGCCGTGTGGCATGTGGGGTCTTAGTTCCCCTACCAGGGATCAGACCCGTGCCACCTGCATTGGAAGCACAGACTCTCAATCCCTTGACCCCCAGGGAAGTACCCCCTACTCAGTTCTGGCTTGAGGGCTCTGAGTTCTCTCTCTCTCGGTCCCCACCTCTGTCCCAGCTCCACGTGAGACCCACGGGCTTGTTCTGGTGATCCCAGCTTAGGGCCAGCACTTCCCACAGCAGGTCTCAGCACCCCCCGATTCGAGTCACTTTGGGGGCCAGAAAAGCTTGCAGATTTGGGGCCCATCGGAGACCCATGCGATCTGCAGTGATGGAAGGAGACGGGAGAGTCTGGCCTTTCACAGCACCCTGCAGAGGTTCGTTTGCTCACTGAGGCTCAGGAATCCTGCCCCAGGGTTGCTGAAACCTGCAACAGAGACTCTTGGGCTACAATTAAGGTTTCAAAAGGCCCAACGGAAACCTTTCCTCTACCCTTGATTTTGAGTGCTCCGGCAGTTATACAATAAACACTGGTAGGCAGAGATGAGTCGTCTGAAGGAACATCATGCCACAAGTCCATCCTTAGGCAAAGGTCAGCACTCTGGGCTCTTTGACTGCCCAGGAATGCTTTGCTAAATCCCTGCTTGTCACTTTGAGAGGTCATCAGACTCTCCTGCCACTTATGTCCCCTCAGTATGACTTTCTGCTCCTCAGAAGGACATAGTGTCAGGACTGCCCTGGTGGTCCAGTGGCTAAGACTCTGCGCTTCCGATACAAGGGGCCAGAGTTCAATCCCTGGTCAGGCAACTAGATCTCACAGGCTCCAGCTAAGACTTTGAACGCTGCAACTAAAAGAAAAAAAAAGAAAAAGATCCCACATGCCGCAATTGGATTAAAAAAAAAAAAAGACCAGGCATGAAGCAATGAAGATCGAAGTTCTGTGTGCCACACCTAAGACCAGGTGCAGTCAATAAATAAATATGAAAAATTATAATACAGAGTATAGCGTCATTCGCATATCCAGAGAGAGCTCTGGACCTTCCCTTCTGGAACCTGTAGGGCATTCAACACGTACTAGGCTTCAGTCAATATTTGGTTAAATGACCAGTGGAAGCTTACTTTTAACCTGTTTTTTATGTACCAGGCACTGTCCTAAGTACTTAAGCCACATTATGTCCCTCAGTCCTCACCATAGCTCTGACAAAGTGGCCACTATGGTCTGATCTTCCTTTTGCATATGAGGAAGCTATGACTCAGAGACATAAAGTCCCTCGCCCACAGATAGTCATTGGTAGAGTCAGGATCCAAACCCACCTGTGTATGACTCCAGGGACTAAACTCTTATCCCTATGCCATACCTCCACTGAGGACCAAGACAGCCAGTGAAAGCTTTAAGTAAGACGCATGGTGACAGAATTTACGGACTGCTACTATCCATCTGTCTGTCTACCATCATTTACCCCTCATTCATTATTCATCCTCTATCCATCATCCATCCACCATCCAGCATCATCCATCTGTTATCCATCCATCCATCTATCCATCCATCCATCCATCCATCCATCATCCAAATATCATCTATCCATCGTTCACTCATTCATCATCCATCATTTAACCCACCCATCCATCCATTTATCCACCCATCCATCACTGAACCTTTATTCATCCAGCCAGCAATGACCCATTCATCAACATCTTTGACTTCCACCCTCTAAACCAGCTTCCAGTTTGGAACCAAAGTCCTACCCACACATCCTTATTGCTACTCAGTTTTTTGTGTCACTAACACCTAGATGTCACTAGGACAAAAATAAAATGATATTCAAAACAATCCCCCCACACACACACAAAATGCAAGCCTTAAGTGTCATTCAGTTGACCTTATCTCCTTCAAGCAGAAACCCCAGCCTGAAGCCATGGCTCTCACCAGGAGAGGAGAAGTAAGATCAAGACTAAGAAGGAAAATGAGGAATTAAGAAAGCAAGGAATGAGGAAAAAAAACCTTCTCAGGAAATCACAGACCACTGGACAAGGGCTCCTTAATCCCAGCCCTCCTGCACATTATTCAAACATGGAAACTGAGGTCCCAGCAAGCAGAGAGCTCCAGGTCTCACAATCCTTATTATTTCTTACACTGTATCCTAATTATTACGATTTTAGTTCTTTCCTTTGTTAAAAAAGATAAATCTGGCAGGGCCTATGTTTTATTCATCCTACAGCACCTGGCAATGTCCCTGGGATGGAAGCAAGGTTTGGTAGGGGAAGGAAGGACACTTCAGAAGGTGAATGAAATGAATGGATGATTAGAAGACTCTGAATAAACTGTGGTATGTGAATAATAATAAACTGTGAATCTGTGGGATGAAAAGATGAAAAGTGTATAGACAGGTGGAATGATGGAGAGAATGGTCATACTTTGGAACTCTATTTCCTCCATCAATCCCACTGCAAATAGCATTAGGATGGCTATTATCTAAAAACAGAACAACCCGGGCTGACTGTATAGTGCAGGGAACTACATTCACTATCCTGTAATAACAGAATGAAAGAGAATCTAAAAAACAATACGTATATACATGTATATATACATATATATAATCAGTGAGTCACTTTGCTGAACACATGACATTGTAAATTAACTACACTTCATTTTTTTAGTGGTTAAAAAAGCAGAAAATTATGAATTTTGGCAAGGATGTGGAGCAGTGGAATCCTTGTGCACTGTTGGTAGGAGAGTACAATGGTGCAACCGCTAAGGAAAAACAGCATGCTTGGTCCTCAAACAATTAAAAATAGAATTATCTTACAACCCAGCAACTCTACTTCTGGGCATATAGTCTCAAAGAACTGGAAGCAGGATCTTCAAAGAGGTATTTTAACACCTATGTTCACAGCAGCGTTATTCACAGCAACCAAAAGACAGAAGCAACCCACGTGTCCATCAACAGGTGAATGGGAAAACAGAATGTAGTATATCCACACAACGGAATATTACTCAGCTTCAAAAAGGAAGGAATTCTGATGTACACTGCAACACGGATGAATCTGCAGGTTTTATATGTTAAATAAAAGAAGCCAGTCACGAAAAGAGAAATACTGCATGATTCCACTAAGATGAGGTACTTAGTGCCGTCAAAGTCATAGGAATGGAAAGTAGAATGGTGGTTGCCGGGGGCTGAGGGGAGGGGGCAATGGGAGGCACCGTTTAATTGGTCCAGAATGCCAGTTTCGCAAGATGAACAGCGTTCTGGAGCTGGATGGTGGGGGATGGTAGCGCAGCAACATGTCCTTGAGCCGCCGAACTATACATGTGCAGATGGTTAAGATAGTACATGTTATACTGTATACATTTTAATCACAACTTAAAAATGATAAACAGCAAGTTCTATGAGCCCTACCTTGAGAATCTATCCTGAATCCGTCTGCTCTTTTTTGTCTGTCTCGCCACCACCCTTGGCCAAGTCACCATCATCTCGTGTCTGGATTATTCCAGTGGTTTCCTCCTGGGCTTACCCCTGTTCCTACTCTTGCCTCCTCTCCAGCTATTCTCCACCCAGAAATTAGAGTGATTTAAAAAAAAACAAACTTATTCAGTGGAACCACTAGGTATTGGGAGAAGACACTAAAAACTTCCAGAGAGATAAAACAAAACTAAACAGGAAAAAAATTAAACAAAACCCCAAAATGGTTACATTCAAAAAAGAGGATATGGAATGACATCAGATTTCCTAAGAAAAACTGTAGTAACCTGAAGACAGTAGAGAAATGCTTTCAGTTTCAATGAGAAAAAAAATTTTTTTTTCAACTTAGACTTCTATACACAGCCAAACTACTGTTAATCAGGTGAGACCAGAAAGACAGCAGGTGACACAAACAGCAATAAAACCTTACCTCCCAGACATCCTCTCTTAGGAGAGCATAATGCTATGAGTAACAGATCCTTACATAATTTTCACTTTCTAAGCCTCTTATATGGAGTAGCTCACTCCATCCTTAGGGCAGTCCTGTGAAGTAGGTCTCATGAGTGAGAAGCTGAGGCCCAGAGGGGTGAGACATCTTCCCTGTGGTCACCCCACCCGATAATGGGGAGATGGGGCGTGACTCCCGGCAGCCTGGCTGCGGGGTGGGGGCCTCCGTTACTGCTGCTCAGCCCTCACACACAGCGATGAGAACGTACAGGTAATCAAAGCACGCAGCGTGGCTCAGCTGTGGGCCATGTTCACATGGTCCAAACCATGGAAAATTCAGACGTCAATTTAACAAACTTAGAACACAGACAAAGGGACTTCCCCGGTGGTCTAGTGGGTAGGACTTCATGCTCCCAATGTAGGGGACCAGGCTTGGATTCCTGATCAGGGCACTAAAAGCCCGCATGACGTGAATGTTGAGTGTTAGTTGTTAGGCCGTATCCGACTCTTTGTGACCCCATGGAAGGTAGCCCACCAGGCTCCTCTGTCCATGGAATTCTCCAGGCAAGAATACTGGACTGGGTAGCCATTCCCTTCTCCAGGGGATGTTCCTGACCCAGGGATCCAACCCAGGTCTACCACATTGCAGACAGATTCTTTACCCTCTGAGCCACCAGGGAAGCCCCCACAGGTGGGACATGGCCAAAAAGTGAAAAAAAATTATTAAAAATAGAATACAGAGGAAGACAAATGCTGTATGATCTCACTTATATGTGGAATCTTTAAAAAAAAAAAAAAAAACAATTCAGAAAAGGAGGTCAGACTTGTGTTTGCCAGAAGTAGTGAGAGATGGGGGAGATTGGGTGCCGGCGGTCTAAAGTGCAAACTTTCAGCTGTGAGATAAATAAGTCCTGGGGATGCCAGGCACAGAATGACTAGGGATAACTGCTATATGGTAACTTCGAAAGCTAAGAGTAGCTCCTGAAAATTCTCATCACAAGGGGAAAAACTTTTTGTAACTGTATGAGGAGACAGATATTAACTAAACTTATGTGGTAATCATTTCCCAACGTATAGGTGTGTGAAGTCATTAGCTGTTACACCTTAAACTCATACACTTATGTTGTATATCATAACAGCAATAAAATGAAAAAAAGGGGAAAAGTTACTGTAACTATTTTGGTATGTGTGAAGAAGTATGTGTGTGTGCTATAAATAACTAGAAAGTCAAATACTCATCTTTCATAGTACAATAGATTTCTCTAAGTAAAAAATCAAGCTAGATTCATCTCCACCTGGCATATAGAAAGTCCTCAATAAATGTTTGTGAATTAATAAATAAATGCTGTTCTAAGTCTCTATTTCAAACTTTCATGTATATACTTCCATTGCCCTGTAATAGAAAGACTGGAAAAATAGCTTTTAACTATCTCTGATGTGCTGGATAGGCCATAGGGAAACAACTCTGATAAATTTATGTAAAAAGTAGCAGATTGCAGAACAGCATGATACTGCAGTTCATTTCTGAATGGATAGGATATGTGTGGATGTATACACTTACAAACATGCAGGATTATACACCTCAAATAAGTATCTGCTAGAATTGACCAAGATGGCTATCGGTGCGGGGTGAGAATGAGAAGCAGGTAATAATATTTTCCTTCATACGCTGCTGTATTTTAAAATTGTTTGCAACGGGTATTTCTTGTTTGAATAATTAAAATTAAACATCTATAATTTCTCTGGATATTTACCAGACACACACACACACACACACACACACAAGGTTACTCAGATCGTGTCATTTCTTTCCTCGGCCCCTCCAGTGGCTTCCCGTTAGGCGTGGGAACCACGACAAGCTCCCGCTGCAGTCCTCGGGCCTGTGCGGTGCTACCCTGCAGACCGGCCTCCCTTCCCGTCCTTTCTGCTTCCCGTGCTCCCTGCCCACCCTGGTCCCCACCCAGGTCCCTCCTGCTCTTGCACCTGCTGTTCCCACTCCTAGAACACTTGTGCCTCCCTGTCTGTGCATTCATGTGCCTTCAGGGCACTCAGATTTCCACCCGAGGGCCTCACCCGGGGGCCGTTCACCCCTGGAGCTCTGTTCTGCGGGCATACCCCTGGCAGCTTAAACCTGACATCTGTACCCAGAGATGCCATCTGTGGCAAGTCCTTCTTTAGGGCCCTCACATGCAGATGGCAGAGCCTCACTCACGGTACTCTGCTTTCTACAGGACGTCTTTAGAGCATGTCTGCTAATTCAGCTGTTCCCCGTCTCTCTCCCTCACTGGACTGTAAGCTCCACGAGGGCAGTGGCCTTGCCCGGCCTGCTCCTTGTGGCAAATCCAGCGCCTAGAACAGGGTCAGGTCCACAGCATGTAATCAGGGGCTATTTGGCAGATGGACAAGAGGGGGATGAGTGGACAAGTGGACTGGACAGCAAGCATTGGAAGGACAGGTGGCTGAGGGGGAGCTGGGCGGATGGCAGGGAGCGGACGGCTGGGTGAATGTCTGCTGGGTCATCGGGAGATGAGCCTGTTGATGTCACAGAACCTTCTGTGCTTCTCCACTCCCTGTCGACCTGCTGGCTTTCTCTACAGTGCTCACTCCATGAGCCAGCCCCAGGCCTACCTGGTTTCTAGAGTATATAAATAGCATCCCTGTATTATAGGAAGGGAGAATGCAGCTTCAGTAGACCCAAAGGAAAGGCACCCAGACCCAGGGAGACTGAGAAGGGGTCAGGCCAGGGGAGAAACGATCCCTGACACTAGCTAAAAGGGGTCGGAGGCCTCCCTGCGTTTGCAAGGACCTGAGCGGACCTGCTGCCTGGAGCCACCAGGGGGCGCCAGTCCTCAAGCAGGGACCTGCTTAGGTCCCAGACTCTGGGCAGAAGCAGGTGTAGGGCTGGTGTGGAGTCAGGGAGAGTCAGCCCCCGACCCTGGCAGTGGGAGCTGGAGGTAGAGCTGGAGAAGGGAGACTCTCTAAACCATCTCTGGATTTTCCCCAGAAAGGGTGCATTTCTTGTAGAAGTATAAAATTTAAAAGTATGGGGGTGGGGCGGGGGGAAGGATGTTTTTAAAGTCTTTCTAGTCCTCAAGTTCTGAAAGGAGTTTGTGTGTTCCCAGATATGGCCTCAAAGGATGTTCACCCCTTACTCCCAAGATACGGTTTCCAGCTGTAGTCTTTAGAATGGATGTCAGGTGTGAGTTCCACGCAAAACTGTTTGCAGGCTTTGCCATCTGGATGTGAGGGCCCTAAATAAGGACTCGCCACATATGGCATCTCTAGGTACAGACATCAGGCTTAAACTGCCAGAGGTGTGCCAGCAGAATGAAGCCCCAGGTGTGAGCGGCCCCCAGATGAGGCCCTCGGGTGAAACCTTCCTTGGCTGAGGCAGAGCATGCCTGTCCCTGTGGGGTTGCAGACACCCCGCTGTCTGGCTTGCCTAGGCCTCCAGACCCCCTGAAGAATCCCTCAGTGAAGACCCAGTAACCAGGCCACCTCGCCTTTGGTTCAGAGATATTCCATCAATACACCGAGATCTACCACCAGTGATCTCTCTTAGCGGTCCCAGACACTGAAGGTCTCTCTCCCTTCCCCTGAATTTGCTTCAGGATTGACCTGGGCTTTGGGGTGGGGGGAAGTTAGACCCAGATAGAAAAAAGCCCTGGCCCAGGCCCCATCCTCACCGCCCCGCGCCCCCACCGGCAGACAGGGTTTCAGCCCTGCTGAATGAACAGCTCTCAAGTGGGAGCGGTTCTGCCCCGCCGCCCCCACCGCCAGGGAACATTTGGCAGCTCTGGAGACATTTTTGGTTGTCATGATTGGCAGGAATGCTGACAAGGCGCAAGACAGACCTCGCAGCGTGGACCTATCCAGCCCCAATGTCAATAGACAGACGCTGTTAGTCACACACAGCAGAGCCTGGGGCTGCACCAATGGAGTTCAGGGTCACGGGCGGTGACAAGAATGGAGAGGGAGAGGGGGGGTTGGGGGAGGAGAAGACCCAGGGTTCGATCCCTGGGTCGGGAAGATCCCCTGGAGGAGGAAATGGCAACCCACTCCAGTATTTTTGCCTAGAGAATCCCCAGAACAGAGGAGCACAGCAGACTACAGTTCCGTGGGGCCGCAAAGAGTTGGACATGAATGAGCGACTAAGGAAGCCAAAAAAAAATGAGAGAGCACTGGACCTGGAGCAGACAGAGCTGGGTCGCAGCGACCAGTTGCACCTCCTTGTACAAGTCCCGTAGCCTCTCCGCCTGTTTCGTCAGGTGTAAACAGGCCAAAAGGATTGGATGAGAAGATAAAACAGGGAAGAAGCTCACCATGCCTGCACACTAAGGCTGCTCCAGAAATGTGCGCTGGGGGTGTGGGATATTGGTGGGGAGCAGGAGCATGGGGATTTAGGGTAGGGAATTCACGTCCCTGAGAGCTAACTGGATCCGATCCTCGGGATTCCAAAGAAGCCTCAGGAAGGGTATGCTTTTCCTTCCCCCAGAACGCAGCGGCGCTGGGGCCAGGCCAGGCTGGGGAAGTCAGGGCAGGGCGGGGCCCGCTACTCACCGCTGTGGCTTTCTCCATCACTGCTGAGATAGGGGTAATATTCGTGTGTTTGGCGTTGGTAGAGATCCGTGTCATAGGGAACTAGGTCTTCCGATGGCTGCTGAGAGAGGAGGGGGTCAGAACTCGGAGTGCGGCGGGGAGACCCCAGCCAGGTTGGCAGGACCCCCCCCAGGATGTTGGGTCCACACTGAGCCTCTTTATCAGGCCTACAGCCCTCGCTCTGCTTGCAGCTGGGAGAGGCCACGCAGAGCGCAAGCGGGGGACCCAGGGATGCAAGGGCCTCGGCTCCGGCAGAAAGGGGATGACAGAGACCCTGGGGGTCAGAGGTCAAAAGAAGACAGGTCTGAGGGGACAGCCCAGTGGCTCCCCTGGCCACCTTACACTCACGCTCCACTGAATGCCCAGGTCCCAGCCTCATACACTCACCCGCTCACGGTCACACTGACATGCCTACACCACCCCCCACACACACATCCACTCACAGCCCTCACACTCACCCCGGGCACACATGCCAGTACACACCCGCCTGTAGGCGCTCGCAGAGTCCCTGGGGTTGACACGCGAATCCAACCCCTTGCCTCCAAGCGCACTGACACACACACTCACGCCCGTGTCCTTGCTCGGTCACTCATGTTCCTGCACGCCCATCGCCAGCACACAGGCTTGTCCTCCTGCCGTAGCCCCCCAGGCCCCCAGGCTCTCTGGCTGCCCGATGTCCAGGTCCCAGGCCGGCTCAGGGCCCCCACCCCCACGCTGGCTGTTCACGCCGATGGGCTTTATAGGGCTCACCCTGCGCAACGCTGGGGCCATGGCTTTGGGGGCCTCTCCCTCCTCTCCTTTCCTCCGGGGACACTCCCTGGTCCCCCTCCCTCCGTCTCCCCATCCCTCTCCCCTCAACCCCACTCCCTGGCCAGGCACTGGGACATGCACCCAGAGGCTTCCCAACAGTCACCAGGCCTCTCCCCACCCCCGCTTGCGTGCCCAGGGATTGCACAACTGCCACCCCGGCCCTCAGGGCTTGATTTGGGGGCCAGAGCTGCCTTGGGAGCCCACCCTCCCAGGACCCACTCCGCGTCACACCTGGACTGGGCCAGGGGGCTCAGAGGCTCGCGTGGAGCCCAGGAGGACATGTCTCCCGCTCAGCTCTAGCTGGGGTTCAGGGATTGAGAGGTCAAGGGTCAGAGACAGGGTGGCCGGGCCCCGGGGCCTCTGACTGTCTTGAGGCAGAGTGGGCTCCTCCTGGGACCACCCCCCTGTCACCCCCTGCCTGTCCCCCCCCATCTTCTAGGTGCCAGGTGGGGGTGGGGGTGCCAGGGCCAGGTCAGAGGCTGGCTGGCTTGTCCCATCTGTGGAGGCCCTGCGTGGAGCCTGGCGCTGGGTCTGCAAACAGCACAGCCCTACAGAAGGGTGTCAAGCTGGGGTGCCTCCCTGGGGCTCTGGGGCCTGCCTGGGGTGGGGTGGCCGGGGGTAGGGGGAAGGGAGCTGCCTCCAGGCCGGGAAAGCTGAGTCAGATGGGCAGGCCTGGCCAAGCCCTTCCCAGTTACCCCCAGGGCTCCCCGTCCCCAGCTGAGTGGGGAAGGGGGTGAGGAAAGGGAGAGGGGTCCTCTCAGAGGGGACCGGTGGTGTGACACCTGCCAGAGGCTGCAACTGTCACTGAGGGCGGGAGCGGAGGGGCTGTGCCCCAGACGGCCGCCCTGCCGTCCCTGGGGTCCCCTGGGACGCCCGCTTCTTCACCTCCGGCCTCAGCCGCTGCCCTCACTCCCGTCTCTCCTTGGACGAGGTCCTCCCCCAGCCCCAATCTCAGCCCCAGGAAGACGCTGCCCTCCTCTCCGCAGTCCCAGCCCCAGCTGCCTGGCCAGTCTCTGCTCCCCTTGCTGTCCCGGCCCCTGCCTCTGCCTCCACCACTCAGGGCCCAAGGCCCAGACCTCTCGGGTCAACAGGCACGTCCTCTGCGCCTGGTGGCGGGGACCCAGGTTTAAGGCAGCCTTGGTCTCCAGGGCACCCAGTCCAGGGCCCGAGACCTCCAGCCTCTTGCCTCCTGCCCTCCAGCCCTTCACCGTCCCAGGGACCGGCTTCCCTCCACACCAGCCTTCCCAGCTCCTCCACCACCAGCTCCCCGCTGCCCTCGCCACCCTCAGCCCAGCCCCCCCACCAGGCCCTTGGAACCCCGGCTGCCACCCAAGCCCCATCTATAAATAACCGTTCAGGCCCCATCGATTACAGCCCCACCGTGGGCCCGGCCCTCAGCCCGCCGGGGCGTGCTTGCTCCAAGGAGGCCGATGGCCCTCTTGCTTGGGTCTCAGGCCCTGGGGCTCCAGGGAGGAAACACCAACTTCCCACTGATAGGGGAAGGCAGGCGGCGGGCTGGCGGGCAGGTGGCGGGCGTCCGAGGGCCGCGGGCTGGGCTGGTGGAGGAGTCCCGATACTCACAGGGGGGACGAGGGGAAACCCTTCCATTTTGCACGCCTGTAACATCCAGCCGAGCTCCGAGCCGGTCAGGTCCCCTGCCTCGGTGGGGGCCAGTGCGGAGCCCCTGGGGATGGGGCGCCCCGTCGGGGGGTGTTGGCGGGGGGGCTGGACCGCTTCGGGGCGGGTGCAGGGCTCAGGCCTGCCCCTTGAGCTACAGGAGCCCTGGGTGAGCCCCCTCCCTTGACATTGCAGGGCCAGCGCAAGTTCCTGATTTTATCGAAGGCCTGCCGCTGGGAGATAGTCCCCTTGGGGTGACATCACCACCCCAGCCCGTTTGCATAAATCTCTTGCGCTACAGGAAGTCTCTGGCCGGCTGGGGCAGGTGGTGCTCCAGGGGCTGGCCTGGGAGGCTGAGGGGGCCAGGCCCCCTGCCCAGAGGAAGCTGGGACTGTGAGGGGCGGCCTTGAGGCCTGGGGTGGGGCGGGAGAATGGGAGGGCGGAAGGCTGGCTGCACCACCACGAGGAGGGCCTTGCTGCCCCCCGGGGTCTGCGGAGGCTCTTTCACCCCAAACCCCGCAGATGCCTACTACTTTTGAGACCCCCCACGTGGCCAACAGTCACTTCCTTGGGGGATCAGAGCTGGTAAGGGTGTCCTCTTGGGGCCTCCATGCTCTGGGGTCAGCCTGGCTAGCCGAGGGCTCTGGTCCGGCTAACTGCCAGGCCTGGCTCTTCCTGGGCCCCTAGGCCCCCAACCCCTCAGTCTTACCCAGCCTGGGGCTGGGCCCTGGGGCCTGGTCTTCAGCATGGTGCTGGTTTCTCTTTCGTTCCACCAGCTTCATTTCCACCAGAAGGATTCTTACACCCTCCCCTCCCAGCTTCCTAAGGATCACCATGCCTTCCACATCTCTGTTCCCAGCCCAGATTTCTCAGTTTCCCCACCCCTTACCAATGCCTGACTGTCAATCGAGTCTTCCTAGTTTACAAACTTTGTCTGTCCATCCATTCATCTATTTTCCCATCCATTTACTTATCTGTTTTGTCAATCCATCTATTCACCCATCAAGCCAGCCATACATTTGTCTTTTGGTTTAATCCAGCTCTTCATTCATCCATTAATCTGTTAGTCTATTATCCATCCACCCATTTGTTTATCTTCTCATCCACTGAGCCATCTATACGTTACTCATCCACATTTCCATCTGTGTATCCATTGCATGTCCAGTGTCAGTCTGATCATTCATTGGTCCATTCATTCATCTAGCCATCCATCCATTTATGCATTCTACCATATCAGTTGAGTTCTAGGCTTCATGCCCATACGATATGGCTCAGATGGTAAAGCGTCTACCTGCAATGTGGGAGACCTGGGTTCAGTCCCTGGGTTGGGAAGATCCCCTGGAGAAGGAAATGGCAACCCACTCCAGCACTCTTGCCTGGGAAATCCCATGGACACCGGCGAGTGGCAGGCTACAGTCCATGGGGTTGCAAAGAGTCAGACACGACTGACTGGCTAACACACACAGGGCTTATGCTCAGTCCTGGGGAAAGAGAAAGGTGCTGGACAAGACTCCTGCTTCAGGGAGTTCCTGGTCTAGTCTGCAGGGCAGAAGGAAGAATAGAGGTAATTTTTAAATCTTTGGTCTCTGGTAAGCCCACTTCTCCAACTCACTGAGAGCTCACTTTCCTCTCCTGTGTAGTCTTACCCTTTGCTCTAAGTCCCATTCGCACTAACACTGCGTCCTCCCTGTCAGTGGAACCCCAGATACCCGAGTGCTTCTTCACTTGCAGCAAAAGCCAGGGATTCGCAGGCCTGGATTCACCATTAGACCCAACCCACCTACATCTTCACTGATTTTTTGCCTCCACCTTTGGGACTCTCCAAGGAGTTCAGGTCACTGGTCCTCAGGACGCCCTAGGAACCTGACCAAGGCCCCTCCCCAAGAAGAGGGGAGAGGTGGGCTGACTTGGCATCTGTGCCATCCCTGACCCCACTTTCTCATCAAGAAGGCCTCGTCCCCACTGACTGCATGGCTGTGAGGGTGGGCTCTACTGCACGAGAGCCACGTCCTGCTTGATGTGTTCCAGTATTCTTGCCTGGGAAATCCCATGGATAGAGGAGCCTGGCGGGCTACAGGGGTCGTGGGGTCACAAAGGGTCGGACACGACTGAACGACTGAGCATACACACACACCAGGAGGGAGTGCGTCGCTCTCCTCCATGAGTGCAGACAGCAGACCAGGCCGGCTCTGTCCTCCTGAGCCCTAAGTCTCAAAGGGCCACAGAGAAGTAAGAGACTCCGATGTTCCAAGTCTGGCCAAGCCCAGGGTAAGAAAAGCCCCAGGGTCCCAAATCTCGGGAAACGGGCTGAACTGATTCCTACTTTCTGTGCAGCTTGAGCATCCTGTATCCATTCCCATGTCATCAAGTCCTCCCCATCCTTCCTCCCAATGCCCGTCCTCCCTAAGTGCACCAGAAACCTCTGCCCAAGGCTCGGATTCCAAGGGACCTGCTGAAGTCTGAAGCCTTAGGAATAGCAGGACCCAGCTTCTAAGCAATTCCAAGCAGAGCAGGAACGGGCTGATCATCCACAACCCCAGGAGCTAGCAACTCCTTCAAAGGGGTGAGGCGGAGATAGTTATTTTCTGCATGTCCAGCACTGGGCTGAGTGCCTCCACCCTTGTGATCTCATGGAATGGGGACAATCATCTGTTATCCTGAGGCCCAAGAGGTTGATGACTCGCCCAGGGTCACACAGCTTATGAGTGGGGAGCTGGGGCCTGGACCTGCTTTCTGGGGCTCTCAGAAGGGCCGGATCCCAGGGCAGGGGAAGGAGGCAGAAGGAAGAGGAGCCAAGTGTGGAACAGACCGGGGGGTCGGGGGGACACAGGGGCCAAGGCAGTCAGAATTGGGGAGGAAGAAAAGGCAAAAACATAGGAGAAAGAGTCACAGAAGGCGGTAGAGCGGAGTGAGGCGAGAAAGAGCGGGGAGGCTTTGGGGGGACACAGAGGAGGGCGAGAGGGGACAGCGCCGTGGGTTCTGGAAGGCTGCAGGCCCTGAGGAGCCCGCCTCCGTCTTCCTCAGCAGAGGAAAAGGGACCAGAGAGAGTCCGCAGTTTGCTGGAGGTCACCAGGAGCGTCTTGTTGACCCCACAGCTCGAGTTTTTGTGGGCAAGAAATCGGTTTGAGATTAAAAAAACAAAACAAAACACTTAGGTGCTCCAGGAGTGAGAGGCGAAACTGTTTTTTATTTTTATCTTTTTATTTGTTATTTATTTTTGGCTGTGCTGGGTCTCTGCTGAGGCATGTGGACTCTCTAATTGTGCTGTATGGGCTCAGAGGCCCCACGGCATCATGCAGGATCTCAGCTCCCCAGCCGGGGATTGAACTTGTGTCCCCTGCATTGGAAGGCAGACTTTTAACCACTGGACCACCAGGGAAATCCCTGAAACAGTTTTTTAAATTACGTTAATGTTTGAATAGGTAAAGATACACGTGGTATGAAATTCAAAAGATAACAAAAGGGGAAATGGTTCTGTTCCCTGTTACCTGATTCTTGGATATTTTTTCTGGAGGAAGTCTAGCAGACAGAAGCACAGAGGCAGATAAACTCTTTTTTTAATTTCACACAGCAAGTAGCACACCAAACACACCATACTTTGGTTGCTTTTCCCCACTAAATCCATGCCCATGCCCACGCATATAGAGCCGTCTTGTTCTTTTTAATGACTATATAGTATTCTACTGTTTGGGTAAACTGTGGTAGATTCACATCCTGAGAGACCTCATTCATTCAAAACACTGCAGGAAACATTTACGTACAATTTAAAAGATAATTATAAAGCGCACACGTATGTAACCACCATCCAGGTCAAGAAATAAAACACTGTCAGCACTCCAGAAGCTTCCCCCAAATGTCCTGCCTCTCTCTAGAAGGAAGACTATCCTAACTTTTCCAGTAATGATTTCCCTGTTTTCTTTACAGCTTTCCCACTCAAGTAAACATCTCTAACAATACAGTTTTTACCTTAACAGGTTTTAATCTTTATATGAAGAGAATCATGGTGTAAACATTCTTGTTGCACGTAGCTGCTGTCCATTTTCATTGCGTATAGCCTTCCATTGTTGCAAAAAGCTATTTAACCAGTCTCTTACTGATGGATATTCAGGTCATTTCCAGTCTTCTGCTATTACAAATAATACTGCAATAGGCAAAATTTGCTCATTTACGCACACGCAAGTATACGTCTAGGATAAATGCCCCAAAGTTGAAATACTGGGTCAAAGAGTAGTGCTTTTTTTTTTTTTGCAGGAAAGCTAGAGAGGAGTGTCTCCTGGAATAGTTGGGGGACGATGTGAGTGAAAGTTCATTTCCAGGACTGGCGGGATTGCAGTGCTGGCTCCAGGCGGCAGTCCTCACGCCTTTGCCTCTGCTTGTTTCTAAAAACACCCTTCATCTGTAAAGAACAAAACCCATGTTTCTGCCTTACACGAAAACCATGTAGGAGAAAGGCCTGCTTCTGCAGAAGCACATGCTCAAAGGGAGAGACACTACAATGTTACAAAGTCTTTCTCTGTATTTAATTTTCCAAGTCTAATCTTGACAGTTAAGAGACTTGACAGTGCCAAGAAAATCACCACAACCAAGTACAGGCTTGAGTCAAAAACCTTTGTGCACCTCCCTGCAGACACTAATAAATAGTATCAGGAATTACCTAAAATAGAAACAAAAACTCCTTCAATTGTAAGTAATATTGAAAACGCCACAGCTTTCCATCTTAACTCATTGGAAAAGAGACCAGAGAGTTATTTAGATGCTATCAATGCAGGTGCCCAGATAGTTCTTTAATTTTTAAATTTTCATTTTTATTTTTTTTATTGAAGTACACAGAAATTTTTGACTTACCTCTTTTGAAGTCAAAAGAGACATTTTTTTTCAGTTGATATATAAGTGATGTATATAACATTTTATTAGTTTTAGCCTGTGTGCTGCATGCATTTTTAACTCTTAAGTAAATAGGTAGATAAACATGGGCTTCCCAGGTGGCTTAGCAGTAAAGAATCTGCCTGCCAATGCAGGAGACACAGGTTTGATCCCTGAGTTGGGAAGATCCCCGGGAGGAGGAAGGGGCAACCCACTCCAGTATTCTTGCCTGGGAAATCCCATGGACAGAGGAGCCTGGCAGGCTACAGTCCACGGGGTTCTCAAAAGAGCCGGACACGACTGAGCGATTAAACAACGAGACGCATGTAGAGATACTGTCGCATTGTCTCGAGTGAAGGTTCCCCCCACTTATCCTCCCACCAGCAGCCAGTGAGATTGCTGTTCCCACCCTCGCTGGACAAGCGGGCGGCCATGCAGGGCTGGGCCCTGCAGAGAGGGCCAGGCGGTCAGGCAGGCCTGGGTGGTGGGGCGCTGGGTGGCCTTTGCCTGCACTGGGCTGGGCGACTGCTGGGGTAGGCTGGGTGCTATTGCAATCACAAGGCAGGCAGGCAACAGGAAACACGGGGCCCACGTCCTCGACGCTGAGCGCACATGGGGGAGTGTCGTGGCCCCTTCTCTCGCAGGCCCCTCAACCTCAGCCCCAAAGAGCTCCAGACGCCCTCCACCCTTGCGAGCGACTGGTCCCGACGGGACGCGACGGGGCGCATGGGAGGACTCAGGCCTCGCACAGCGAGCTGGGAAAGGTGACCAGAAAGAGCTGAGCCCGTGTACAGAAATGGCCGTCTTGCAACTTCCTCTCATGGTTGAGACACTGGGAGGGCTCCCTGGGCCCCTCCAAGCTCTGAGCTCCGGTCCGAGCGCCGGGCTGGCTCTGGAGTGTGTTAGGACATCTTACAAATATTTGCTCAGGGCCTCCAAGGGTCAGGCGACCAGACAGGCAAAGGCCCCTGTCCTCCGGGGGCTGATTCTGGAGCAGGCGGGGTTGGTGGGGGGGCAGGGGACACACGGAGCAGGGAGGAGGAGGCAAGCGCAATAGGAAAGGGGATTGCCCAGTTTAGGGCTGCAGCAGTGCGGGGGAGGGGGGCGCATTTGCAGTGTGAAGGGGAGCAGGGCAGGCCTCGTGGAGAAATGGAGCATGGGGTCACTGAACCACCCCTGGGAACAAATGGACGAACCAGCCAAGCAGACACCTGGGAGAAGAGCTCCAGGCGGGGGGACCAGCAAGGGGCCAGTGTGAGCAGAGCCAGGGTGGGAGGGGGTGGCGGACGCTGAGGAACATTGCGCATCGTGTGGAATACGGTCCTGACTCCGGGAGAATAGGAGCACCACCGCAAAGTTCACTTTCTCTTTCAGATCTGAAGTTGGGGCTCTTATCATCCCCCCTGGGACAGTGGAGGAAACTGAGGCTCAGAAGGGGGTCCATGACTCAGCCAATCGAGAGACAGGCGAGGCTTAAACCAGGTCTACTGGAGACCCGGGTGGTACCCAGGGCAGGTGCCCATGAAGTGCCAGGGGCCGGGACCAAGCAGACCAGCACCACTGGCTGAGGCCCTCATCGCCCGGCACTAACTCGCCCCACCTCCCATGACCCTGTGAATCTAGTACCAGTACCGTTTTACAGACAAGGGTCACGGGGTTCAGCTGGCAAGGGGGCTGCCCAAGGACACACAGCTGGCCCAGGGGGCGTGTGCGGGTGGCCCTGGGGCATGTGCTTCCGCGGCTGCCTCCATCTCGAGTTTCTCCTGTGGGTGCTTTCCTACCTAAAAGTGCTCCTTAGCTCTGGCTTGTTCACAGGCTGAAGTCCAAAGCTCTGAGTCCTGTGCCGGAGTCCGCCGCCCCCCTCCAACACCCTGGCCAGCCTTTCCCACCCTCCCCCACCCCAAGTGGACCAGCCCTGCCCCCACCTCCAGCCCAAAGACACTACTCAACATTCCCAGAACCTCTTTCTCAATCTCCCACGGCCTTTGCTCACAGTCCCACCCCCTTTTACACTCGAAGGCCTCCTCCATCTTTTTTTTTTTCTCCTCCATCTTTTGAGGGCTCCCCTTGTCCAGGCTAAGACGCTCCCTTCCCAGGTCACACCTCCATCTTTCCCCCCGCCCTGCTGAGTCTCTCCTGGCACTCTGCACCAGCTCCTGCCCACCTCCCCACTCCCTCCCACACTCCCACCGGGTCCCTGGCCCCAGGGGCTAAGCAGCAGACATCTTCAGAGTGGCCCAATCTCCCATGCCCTGAATCTCAGCTCTCCCCCCACAACCCCCCTCCACACCCTTGTCTCCTGTTGACCAGGCCTTTCAGACGGGGAGCTCACCTCCTGGCCACATCACTCAGCCTCCGGCACCTCAAACCCACCGCCACCCACAGCGACTTCCTCCTGCTCACCACGGGCAGCACCCGCCCTGCTCGCTCAGTGAGGACAGGAGCCACTCCCCCCCACTCTGCAAGGCCCCCCCCTCTTCTGTGGAGCCCCCGACACCATCCTCTCCTATCTAGGCACCCCTGGATCCTTCCCTACCACTGACTGTGTAGCCCCTTCCCCTCCCCGAAGCTCAGAGGCCTCGATTCTGTAGAGGTGCCAACAAGACTCAGCTGCAGCATGGTCCAGAGGGCAGAAAGAGACAATCTGTGTGAGCCTCTCCCTTGTATACAGTAGGCTTTCAATTAGTGCGCGCTTCCCTCACTGGCCTCCACAATGCTGAGTGACCCTCGTGGAGGTTAGAGTATGGCTCTAGAGACCTTGATTTCAAATCCTATCCCTGCCCTGTGTTTGCCGCGTGGCTGGGGACAAGTCACTTCTCAGAGCCTCGGTATTGTCATCTGTAAAATGGGGGCAACAGCAGGATACACCCCAGGGGGCTAAGAGAATTAGAGACCACACTGGATATGTTTCTATCTGATGCGCACACCCAGCCTCCCTCTGGAGGAGGAAGGCTCGGCCCTGTCTCCAAGGGCTCAGGATCTCTGCGGCCCTCAGTTCCTTGGAAGCTCCCGCCCCCTGGCCTTCCAAAGACTCCTTGGAAAAGCTGAGCAATGTGAGGAGCCAAGAAGCTGTCGGACGAGAGCCTTGAGAGAGCAGCCTCTCGCCCTCCTTTGCCCTGCCTGCCCTTCTCTGCTCCTCCCTGCCTGAGCAACCAGCTCTCGGGAGAAGACTGAGGAGCCCCAGGTCTGGAGTAGGGATGCTGTGGTAGGAAGAGGCTAATCAATACCAAGCTCCTGTCATGGGCCAGTGCGCTAGACATTTACAACAAAGCGCCGGCACAGGGATCGATTTTAATAGATGAGAAATGGGCCTCAGAGCCAACCCTTATACCGCTTCAGGACGGAAAGCAGAAAGAGCCAGAATCAGGGTCGGACCAGGCTTATCTTACTCCACAGTCTGTGCTCTCAGCCCAAAGCTGCCCCAGCGTGTGTGCTGGGAGCCAGCAGGACAGGGGCCTCTGTGCCCGGTGCGTGAGTGGGAGGGTGCTGAGGGGGCCGGTGAGTGAGGCGCTGACTTGATTTCCAGGCTGTGGGATTCCAGGCTAGTCTGAAGCTAGGGGTCCCTGGGCAAGCGCGAGGGGCAAGGAGTAGACAGGCCTGGACCCGGAAGGAGTTAAATGCATAAGGGGCCTGGGTGAATCAGAGGCTCCGCAGGCTGAGATGGAAATTCCCTGTGCATGGCGTGTGGTCACCCAGAAAAGGGAAACGGTGCTTTTCGGAGCAGAGGACGGCGGGGGCTCCAACCCGGGAGCAGATGCCTGCCTGGGTGGGGCTGGCGAGGGCGTCGTGACCAAGGAGGCCTGGCTTCCGGGTGGGAAGAAGGAGGCAAGGAGCCATGAAGCCAGGCCAGGCCTGGTCATTCTGTGGTGTGTCCATGGGCCTTGACAGATGAATAGGAGTTCACCGGGCCCAGAGGAAGAAAGGGCACTTGACTCGAACTGTGGGAAGCACTAGAGCCCAGGCCCAGGGGTGGGACTCAGCATGGAGAGCCCGTCTCCCCGGGCTTTTGTTGGGGACCTCTTTCCCATCCCACCCGAGGGGCCCCTCCTTGCCCCGGAACCACCCATCGCCTTCTCCTGGGTCTCCCAGCCTCAGTCTCCCTTCCAGAGTCCTCGCATCTTGTCACCCATCTGCCTCCCGCACAGGACTGTGGGCAGGCACCATGTCCTGGCTCCAGAGACAGCTTCTGCCTGCTGTGTTTGAGCACTGACAATCCACGGAAGAGGATTCTGACGTTCAGAGAAGTTAGGCGAAATGCAGCCCGCTGGCTGGGGTTGAGGGGGATGCGGGAGCCAGGGCTCTGCTTCAGCTGGGACTTGGTGGGACGCATGGAGTGGGGCAGGCAGAGCCTTCTCCTGGGGCCGTGGAGGGGGACCTGGGCCGCTGACGACCAGGTCTGGCAGCTCCAGGGTCCAAGGCCTGCGTCTCCCTCAAGCTTCGGGACAGCCTGGCTTCCTGCCTTGTCCCCGGGGCTGGGAAACTTGTGTCCTCCCTGGGAAGGAGATGGGCGGATGAGATGGAGCCAGGGCCAGTCAGATGGACAGACAAGGGGACTGGGTGTCGGGAAACCCTGACTCCCGGTCCAGACACTTGCCCACTGCGTAGCCTGGGACACGCGCCTTGCCCTCTGCGTCCCAGCATCCATTTCTGATGGAGACGGTGGGACAGGCTCTATCTGAGGATGAAAAGAACCGATCCGCTCTGCGCCATCGTGAGAGAGCTTGTTCATGATTTGAAACGAGTGTTCCTTGTGCTGTCTTCTGTCTCTTCCTAGAACAATCCCCCGCTGCAGCGCCAGTCCTGCCTGTGGTTCCCAAGCAGCGTGAGCCGTGGTCTCAGGCCCAGCATCCATCTGTCCCAGCTCAACTCTGCCCCGCAAGAGGGCCTGTGACCCACACCAGCCGGATGAGGGGGCTGAAGCCCATCTCACAGACAGTAGATGGCTGGGGCTTCCCACCCAGAAACAAGCCCCCTGGAAGGCCCCGGGTGCCCCCAGGCCCACTGCAGTGCCCCAGATTCCTTGCCCCCACCATGCCCCCCGGAAAAGGTCAAGGAGCTGCTGGAGCGGCTACCCTTGGGCAGGGCCGAGCAGCGTCATGGCGGCCATCAGGGCTGGAGCTTTTCCAGTCACGAAGGGGAACTGAGAACTGTGGGAATGTGCTTTGGGCAGGCCAGAGTGGGCCGGGCCCTGGTGGGAGGGGGCTGCTCCAAGAAGCCCAGGCTCATGGGGTCCTGGGTGGGGGTGAGGAGTTGAAGGGGACCCCCCCCACCTCCAACCAAGAGGCTGAAGGGCCGGGGACGGGGTGTGTGGGGGTCACTGTGAGGTCCTGGCAGGTTGTCCAGAGAGAGCTGGCCGGGGCAGTGGGAGGTTGGGGAGCTGTGTGGGGAAGGAAAGAGGAAGCCGTGTGGAGCGGGGGAGGGGGCCGCGGGGGATGGAGTGGGGGCCGGGGGGCCTGGAGCCACTCTGGCCGCAGCCACTTCGCTTCTCCCGGTTTCGGTTTGTAAATAGCTGCTGGCTCCGTGCGGGCGGGATGGGTCCTGCCCCTTCTGTGGCCCGTGTCCAGGCAGGTCCAGGTCTGAGCTGCACAGGCTCCCGCCCTGGGTTTGAGGACCCCCCACCGTGGGCATCGAGGCTGGCCCGGCCTTTGGCCTTGATGGGCAGGTTCTGGCGGGCCCAGTTCTGGGCAGCCCCAACCTGTGGTCACTGAGGTAATACAGCTGGGATAGAACTTGATGACTTGGCCAACACTGGGCTTATTTATAACTGGGCCTCCGTGGGCAGAAGAGCAGCTGCGGAGCCGCCAACTCAGCACTTGGGCTGACCCCAGGCACCAAGGCAGGGGACGCGATGGCAGCGGCCAGGCCAGCCTCCCAGCCCCTCAGGCTGAGCACCAGGGTCTTGGGATCCTGGAGGCCTCTCTGGCTGGAACCAGTCCTTGGCCGTCCGCGATGGACAGGCCTTGAGACTGAGGAGAAGCCACTCAGGAAGTGGGCCCCTCAGAACCTCCTGGGCCGAGTGAGGTGGCTGAACTCAGTCAGTGGACCGGTCAATTCCCCCAGGGGCACCCAGGCCTCGGCCTTCCTGCAAAGAAATTCTTCCTCTAGACGTCAGATGCTGTCAGCAATCTCCACAAGCAGCCAAGTCATCTGCCCTCCCCTTCTTGCAAGAGCAGCTTGAAAACAAAACAAAACACATTCGGGGAAAAGGCAATGCCAAGTTCCCGACGCCTGGCCCTGGTGGTGGAACCTCCAGGCACCTGATGCCTGGAGAAGGCTCTGGGCCCTCCCGAGGCCCACGTGTCACGCCACACAGGCACCCACCTCCTTGCCAGACAGACGAGAAGGGCTGGCCCTGCCCCTAGCCCTACTCGTCTTTCTCCTGAGAAAGAATGTGAGGGCGTACCAGACCCTTTCCTAACATTTGTAGGAATACAGAGGATCCGGAGATCTTTCTCCCGCTCGGAATCCTTCCGAGTCAACCTTGTCTGCCACCATTCTCGGTCTGTCCCATCCACAGCCTGTCTCCCTAACCTGGTGCTGGCCTTTCCCGGCCTCCACACCTCAATTGGAAGTCTGGTTCCCCCAGCAGCTGTGCTCTCCCCTGCCCCTGTCTCTCCAAATCCCTCTCTGTCCAGGCCTATGCCAAGCCCCACCTTGGAGGGTCCCAGTCTCAGGGCCCATCTTGTCCTCAAAGCTGAGGCTCTTGGGATGGAAAATATCAAGGAAGGTCAGAATTGGGCCTGAAATGCGTGAGGGATTTTAGACTCTGAGTACCATGATCACCTCACGTGAAAGAGGAAAACCAAGGCCTGGGGTGGGTCAGGGATGGCCAGAGGCACTCAGAGAACAAAGGACAGAGCTGGGACCAGAGCTCCGGTCCCTGGACCTCGGACCCTCTGGACCACCTGCTCGGCCTCGGGCAGCCCTGCCTGGCCCCTTCCTCTTGGCAGAAGCTGTTGGGGATGGGAGGCATGGGGGCCCTGGGGTTGGGGGATAACTCGGGCCATCTACTGCCCGGGTCGGGGCCTGGGGTGCGGGCCCACTCAGGCCCCTCTGGGCAGGGTCGGCGCGCCGCCCTGCCTGGAGCCACCCCGGCTGCAGCTGCCCCTGTTTCCACATCGGCAGCAGCAAGTCCGGCGCCTGAGAAAACAGGAAGCGCCCAGTCACCACAGGAAGCGTGTGTGCGCAGCCTCCCCGCCCCCGGGCCATTGCAAAATGCCAACAGCCCGGTTACCACAGGCACCACACCGCGGCAGCCGGGACGCTCCGCCGCCAGGTCCGCCCCGGGGGCCGGGCCGTCGGACTTCAGCCCTCACCTGCCTGGCCCCGGCCTCGGCCGATGTCCAACGGGGGCAGGGGGGCGGCCTCGAGGAGCCGGAGGCCTGGGCTTCGGGCCTCCCGCCTTCCTCTGGGTGCTCAGCCCCATCCCCCAGAGGCGGCTGAACCAGGCCCCCTCTGGCCATCGAGAAATCAGAATATGGGGTCAGGGGTCACAGAGAAGCCGCCTCTCCGGCCTAAGGGTTAGCGCGGGAGGACTATTTGATGGCCTTCGACCCGACCGGGCTCCATCCGCCAGCCTCCCCAGGCCGCGGCCTCAGAGCCGCCACCCCCACAGCCCCTGGGAGCTGTCTGCCGTCAACTCCACGGCTGCCACACCCTCTCGCCCGGCCCCAGCCCTTCCCGACCGAGACTGAGCCCGCCCCTGGGGTCCTGCCCCCGGGCCAGCCTTGGGGGGGCCGGGAGCGGGGGTGGGAGTCGGGGCCTCTCCTCGTCCGCCCTACCTGCCCCGACTCACCTCTCCTTTACGGCTCCCGGCGCCGGGGCTCACCCTTTGGAAGGAGATGGGAGTCCCGCAGGGCCTGCACTGCTCCAGCCCCGCGGACAGCAAGGAAAAGAGAAGAGAGCAGAGCATTTCATGGCTATAATAAATCAAAGGGGGAAGTCGGAGCAGGAGAAATAAGAAACTTCCCTACCCTGGGCACAGGGACCTGCCAGGCGGCAGCCCCCGGCACCCCACGGCTTTCCCTCCTCCTCCCTGCATCCCTGGCGGGGGGGTGGGGGGCCGGATAGGGTATCTTTTCCCCTAGGCCGAGGTACCCCACCTGCCCGGAGGTCCCCTGGGAACCCTGAAGGCCCAGGCTCAGCACTGGGCCTCAGTTTCCTCCAAATGGGCACGGGGAGATTCAACAAGGCTGTTCCTCTGAGGAGGCAAGGGCTTAGACTGCCCTACATAGACAGCTGAAGATGGGTAGGGACCCTCTGGACAAGGACCCTCAGGGCGTGAAGGGGCGGGGGCGGGGTGGGGGGGTGAAGCATCTGAGAAGTCCCAGTGGGACGGCTGGGCTGGGCTGGACAAACGTCTGTGAAAGGAGACCGGAGAGTCAAAGCAAGAGGCCAAGAGGCAGGAGCACGGAGTGGAGGTGGGGAGAGCCCTAGACTGTGACAACAGGCAGGACTGTGACCTCAACTCTGTCCCTGCACTTTCTCAAACCAGACCAGGGGCCCAGGGCCTGGGGTCCACAGAGCAGGCCCCAGATACACGCAGTCACTCAAGACATCACGTCTTCTGGAGTGTCCACGCAGGTAGAAAATGAGAGTAGAAACTGATCTTTTTAAAATTGTGCGTGGGGTGGGGGAGCCCACCTTTTTAACAGGATACAAATCTGTATGAATTTTTAAGACAAGAAGAAGGAATTTCAGAAATACGTTGGCTAGTTTTGGCCCTGTTGTGAGCGACGCCTCCAGCTTCCCCCGCTGTTGGGGTATCTTTACTGGAACCCTCCTGAGAAGGCAGGCTCACTCCCCTTTACTCCAGGGGTCTCTGCTCTCACTCAGAGCAAATGCTTTGGGCCCCACCTGGGCTCCCAGCCCCCAGGGTCTCCCCGCAATATCTCCTGAACAGCTGGCAGCCTAGAGCTCGGAGTCCTAGGAGACAGCAGCAGGGCCCAGGATCCCTCTGCGCCTCTGAGATCACGCTGCTTCACTCACAACCTCGTCGGGCAGATAAGATAAGAAAGTGGCTGTGACTGTTGGAGAGTCCGGGCTGCAGAGCCAGACAGATTGGGGAGCCTGCAGTGTGTGACCCTAGGCAAGTGATCTCGCCTCTTGGAGCCTTGGTTTCCCCACTGGGGAAAGGCCTCACTTGAAAGCCGGTAATGTAGGACAAAGGAGATCATGGTCTGGGGCCTCACGGTGACCGTGTGGCCAGCAGCGCACAGCGACCGCCTCCTCCCAGAAGCCCCCACTTCCTCCCTCCTTTCCCTTTCACCTGCCTGAGAACCTCTGCTCCCTGCTCTTCTCTGCACGCCCAGGGCCCCTGACCTCCCTCTGACCTGTCCTGATCTGGGAGAGTACCGGAGCTGGGGTTCCCAGCCCTACCCCAAGGCACTACATCTGTGAGGCGAGGTCCTTGGACGCTCAACTCTTGCCCTGGCAGGACTCCCCACATCTACTCACACACTTCCTGCCCTCCCAAGATACCACCTTTCATCCCCAGACAGCCACACGGTTTGAACAAGGGTAGGGTTCACCAGGCACTCTGTGCACACCACATCTTGTAATTCTTGCAGTTGGAAGTATTCTTATCCCCATTTCACAGATGAGGAAACTGAGGCTCAGAGAGGAAGAAGGATTGGTGTGAGGTCAGCTGGCTAGAGAGGGGCAGCTCTGAGCTGAGAACTCAGTTCTCTCATCAATTAACCCAGGAGAAATCCTAAGCAAACCGTGAGGTGAAGCAGCACCTCTTTGTTTGGAAGACTTTGAGTCCTTTGGGACGTCACTGTTGCCCAGGCTCATGTGTGCGCCCATGCGAAGTAGCTTCAGTTCAGTTCAGTTGTTCAGTCGTGTCCGACTCTTTGCCACCCCCTGAACTATAGCACACCAGGCTCCTCTGTCCATGGGATTCTCCAGGCAAGAGTACTGGAGTGGGTTGCCATGCCTTTCTCCAGGAGATTTTCCAGACCCAAGGAAAGAACCCATGTCTTTCACATCTGCTGCACTGGCAGGCAGGTTCTTGGTTCACAGTCATGGCCTATTCCCAGTTCCCCGGCTCTGTCTCCATCCCCAGAGTCTCCTGCTTCTCCTGGTTCAGGCTGCAGTATGCCAGAGTTAGAAAAATTCCAGCCTCAGGTGACCATAAGATCAGAGATTATAAAATCCAGAAAGGTGAGCAGCCTCCTGAATCAAATGCTCCCCTGGCTCCCTGCCCTACGCATGCGCGCCTCGTAGTGGATGGAGCAGGCCCAAGGGGGCAGTGTTCCCCAGTGGTTAGAACCAGGGCCTTGCTGCCACACATTCATGGGGTCTAAATCTCAATTTTACAACCAGAGACACACCACTCCACCCCCCACTGCATAAGTGACAACCCTAATATGGAGAGAAAGATGCCTCTCCTGACCTGGAGATTTCACAGAAGGGAAATTTGCTTCTAAAGGCCAAAGGCTCAGCCCTTCTTCATGCATGGCCTCATTTAAGCCTTGTTACAGCTCTGACGAGTAGGTACTATTATTACTCCCATTTTACAGATGAAGAAACCAAGGCAAAGGAGTCTTCCCAAGGTCACATGGTCCTGCAGAGACTTGAACCTCAGGCCCATGTGACTCCAAGTCAGATGCACTTACCCTGCCCTAGACAGGTCCCCCTTCCTTTTTTTCCTAGGAATTTTCCCTACCACTGCCAGCCCACAAGTCAGAGGCCCTGAGTGGCAAAGTAAACCTCGACTGGCTGGGACTGAAGGGCTGGGCCCTGCCCAGCTGTGGTGCAGTCCCCAAATGCCTGACTGCTCTCACTCTTGGGCTGGGCTGGGCTGGTGGAGGGCCGCCTAAGCATGCAAGGGGTGCGCCCAGCTGCAGCGGGGACTCCTCTAGGCTCAAGCTGTCCTTCCTTGGGCCAACCCTGCAACTATATTGGTGTCCGACCTGCTCCTATAGGAGGGGTGTAAAGTCCTTCCCCGGAGGGTCTGCAGGGTGGGGCCAGGAAACCAAGAAGCTGGACTTGTGCTTCTTGCTTGCTTGGACCCCTTTCAAGGCCAGGGGAGAGGCCTCAGCAAATTTGTATTTGTGATTTTGTAATCTTTTTCTTAAAGAGGGCCCCCAGAGTGTACAAGCATACCCAAACCTAGCTCTGTCCCCGGGGTTGGCGGCAATACAAAGAGCTCCATTCCGCTCCCCACTTGTTTCCTGACGGCCAGCTCTGTGACTTAAGGCAGGCCCCTCAAATCCTCATCTACACAGTGGGGATCAAGCCTGGAGAGTCAGCAAGAACAGGCAGGGCCATGCGAGGAACTCAGGGTACCCCTTCTTTACAAAAGGGCCCAGATCTACAAAGGGATTTCACCAGCCTGCGCCTGTCCCATCCCCAACGGCCCTGGGGTGGGTAACTGGAGCTCCTACCCCCATTTTCCAACGGAGATGACTGAAGTTTGGAACGGAACGTGCAGGCTGGAGCCCCATCCCCCACGGCTGCAGGGGGGTGCTGACTATGGCTCCGGGGAGTTGGGACCGGAGGGTGCGGGGGCGGGCTGGGCGGAGGCTGGGGGGAGGAGGCGGCGTCCCGCACTGTCTCACCGCAGGACCGACCTCGGCCCTTATCTGCTCGGGCAGCTTCCGCCCCCCGCCCAGCCCCCGCCGCAGGCCTGGCCCGCGCCTCCGCCTCCCGAGGGCCCGGCCCGGGGCGCCCCTCCCCCGCGGCCGCCCGCCCCCAGGGAGTGCCCGGGCTGCTGCCCAGCGGAGCAGAGAGGGGCCCGGCCCCCAGGTGAGCAGCCGGAAGTGATAAACAACTCCTGGGAGGGGGCATCATCGCGAGGAGGCCCTCCCTGGGGCAGCACATCCACCCCCACCCCGACGGGGGCTCCCCATCCGGGCCCCCTCGACCAAATACGGGAGGGCTACCGAGGTCCCTTAACGCCCCAGGGAGCAGGAGAGGCAGTGGCGTTGGTCTGCAAGGTGTTCTGAGGGACAGGAGCCCACCACACACACACCACACACGCGCCCGCGTGCACACACGCACGCACGCACACTCGCATCCCTGGCACAGGTGTGGGAGGGAAGAGAGACGTGGAGACACCTTAGAGAAAGTGAAATGCAAGCCACAAACTGGAGGAGACGTCTGCCTGTCTGCCAGGTCCAACTCGTGAAGGATAAACATCAAAAATACATAAAGGACTGTTGCAAATCCATGGAGAAAAAAATAAAACAAACAACAAAAAACAACCCTCGTCATGCAACAGAAAAACAGATATAAGACATGAACTGGCCTTTTTACAAAAGAAACACTTTTGTCCAATCAACATCTAAGGGATGCTCAAGCTCATTGGCAATGAGAGAAATGCAAATAAAGACCACAATAAGATGCTATTTTACACCATGTGAAGGGCAAAAATGAACGAGACTGACAGCACCAAACGTTGGAGAAGAGGTGGGGCCACGGGATCTCCAGTGCATTAGTCAGAGTGCAACTCCAGACAACCTCTGGGGAAAACAATCTGGCCTTATCTTGTAAAGCCCAGCAGATCCCCCTCCAGGCTAAAATCAAGAGAAACTTTGGCATGTGCTCCAAGAGACGGGGAACATTCAAAGCCGCACTGTCCTGAATAGCAAAAATCTAGGAAATATCCCAAATGCCCATTGACAAAGAGAATGGGTACATTACAGAGGACTCATTCACACAGTGGCACATGGCTCAGCAGTGCAAGAAAACAAGCTTCTCCCAATATTGTGAATCAATCTTAGTACCCATGAAACTGTTAATTGCTCAGTCCTGTCCGACGCTTTGTGACCCCATAGCCTGCCAGGCTCCTCTGTCCGTGGAATTCTCCAGGCAAGAATACTAGGGTAGGTAGCCATTCCCTTCTCCAGGGGATCTTCCCAACCCAGGGACTGAAGCCGGGTCTCCTGCATTGCAGGCAGATTCTGTACTGTCTGAGCCACCCAGGAAGCCCCTCGTACCCATATGGTTGAGGGAAGAAGCCAGTTCCCAGATACTTCCTATGAAGTTCAAAACCAAGCCAAACCATGTCTCTACAGCAGATGATGTGGGTCCCTTCCTTCTGCTACTTTTATTATTAGGAGATGATGTGATTACCCACCCAAAAGACTCAAGAGTAATACTGAGAATTGACCAGAACCAGTAAGAAAATGTGGTTGGCTTACCAGTTATCAAAGGAGTGCATAAAAATCATTTGCCTTCCTGTGCACTACATTTAAAATGTAACATGAAATACATTCTTTTAACTACCTGCAAAATGTAAAGTATTTAAAAGTAAGCTTATCAAAGCAGGAGGAGAAGGGGATAACACAGGATGAGATGGTGGGATGGCATCACCAACTTGATGGACATGAGTTTGAGCAAGCTCCAGGAGATGGTGAAGGACAGCGTGCTGCAGTCCGTGGGGCTGCAAAGAGCTGGACACGACTGAGCAACTGAAATGAACTGAAGTTTATTAAGAGTTAGGCAGGACCTATATGAGAACAACTTTAAAAAAAAAAAAAAACAAAATTCTGAATAATGTAAAAGAAAACAGCTCTTTTTCTTATTAAAAAAAAAAAAAAGAAGCAGATTGGACAGAATATTGTATTGCCTGTCATGTTTATTTATTTTTTCTTTTTTTTCATGTTTATTAAAAATAAGGAAAGAATTGTTAAAACTCAGGTTCCCCCAAGAAGGAAGCAGAGATACGGGATTTGAACGGGGTAACACGCAAGGAAATCTATAAATAAACGTGAATTAAATGGGGTGATTCAGGAGACTCCGCCTCCCAATGCTGGGACTGTGGGTTCAATCCCTGGTCGGGAAACTAAGATCCTCTACGCCTGAACTAAGGTCCTACTTGCCACAACTAAAACCTGGCACCGCCAAATAAATAAATATATATATATATTTAAAAATACATAAATAAAAGAGAGCCCTGCAAAGTCTCAGAACACAGTGTGTAGCGCACAGGAATTTTATCCCATTCTGTGCTCCTGAGGCAGGAGAGGGGGAAAGGGAGACATTAAATTGATTTGGACAGACTTCTCCTCAGGGTTATTGGCAAGAGCTTGTCTTTCTTTCCAGAAGCCCACAGTGGGGCGAGGCTGAGGAGGGTGGTGGGTGGAGAAGCCCTGTGTATTCAGGGGACAGGTCTCCGGGCTCCAAGGACACGACCACTGAGGGCCTGGACAGACCCAGAAGGCTTCAGAGAGGCGGCGGCCTTGTAAACAGGCTGGATTCCAATCGACAGAGACCAGAGACGGTGGAAGGGGCTGGAAGGGGCTGGAAGGGGAAGGCCAAGCCAGGCCTGCCGGGGTGGGATATAGGCACACGGGGGCAGTAAAGGCAGGGGAGTGAGGCAGGGCTGCACTCCGCCGGGGAGGGAGGGAGCCTACCCACAGGGAGCGCCATCAGTGGAGTCACTGGGGCACTGCCAGCCAGGCTTGGAGATTCAGAGGAGACAGCTCCCCAGAAACTCACGGGGAGCTAAGGCTGCCCTGGGAAGAGCAAGTTGAGACAGTTAGGGTCGCGGGTTCCAGAAGGGCACGTCCAGTGTGGAGAGGCAGAGCCGGAGGCCATGGTAAGAGCAGCGGGGCCCCAGGTGAGCCCTGGGCTCCACCTCACCCCACCCGGGGCCCCCTGAGCCTCAGACGCCCTTCTCCAAGCAACTGCTGCCTCCCTGCAGGCCCCCACGGAAAGCCCAGAGAAGGCCGGCTCTCTCACAGAGGCCACGCTCTGGAAGCAGAAGGAAGGTGTCCGGCCTCGGGCCTCCAGCCTGGACTGCCAGAGGAGGAGAGGGTTGGCAGGGCCTGGGCAGTGCCGGCCATCGCCCGATGAGGAGCAGCCCCACCTTCCAGAAGTAAGGGGGCTGAGGCTGCTGAGAAAGGCCCCCCGGTAAAGGTACCAGAGCCAGGAACAATGTGTTAGTCAGACCCTGGGCAACTCAGTGAAATCAGAGAAATTGGTCTGCGCCACCCCCACCCCTACCCCGGGTGCCAGATGTCTCCCAACCACAAAGAAAGCAGTATCCAGGCTCACCTTGCCCTGCTGGAGTGTGCCGGCCCAGTGCCGTGACCCAGGCAGTCCCTGAAGCCTCCAAACCAATTGATAAATGTGTTGGAAGCCATTCATCTGTGCTCAGCAAGGAGAGGAGGGCATGGGCCCCACCCTGTGTCATCCTCTGTTCATTACTGTAATACCTTCTTTTTTATATATGTATGTTTTTAAAATTTTTCTCTTTTTAAAATTTAATTAATTTGGCTGTGCCTCGTCTTACTTGCAGCACACAGGATCTTTGATCTTCATTGTGGCCTGCAGGATTCTTTTTTTAAAAACACTTTTATTTATTTACTTATTGGCTGTCCTGGGTCTTCGTTGCTGCATGGGGGTTTTCTCTAGTTGAGGCCAGTGGGGGCTACTCTCTAGCTGCAGTTCATTGTCGTGGCGTCTCTTCTTGTGGAGCACAGGCTCAAGGCGCCCACGGGCTTCAGTATTTGTGGGGTGTGGGCTCGGTAGTTGTGGATCCCGGACTCTACAGCACAGGCACCGGGGCTTAGCTGCTCCACTGCATGTGGAATCTTTCTGGATCAGGGATCGAACCTGTGTCTCCTGCATTGACAGGTAGATTCTTTACCACTGAACCACCAGGGAAGCCCCAGCATGCAGATCTTTAGCTGTGGCATGCGAACTCTTAGCTACAGCCTGTGGGCTTAGTTCCCCGACCAGGGATCAAACCCATGCCCCCTGCATTGGAAGCATGGGTCTCAACCCACTGCCTGGGAAGATGTGATTTTCTCTAGTTTTTATTTAGACTTCCTTGGTAGCTCAGACAGTAAAGCGTCTGTCTACAATGTGGGAGACCCGGGTTCGAGCCCTAGGTTGGGAAGATCCCCTGGAGAAGGAAATGGCAACCTACTCCAGGACTATTGCCTGGAAAATCCCATGGACAGAGGAGCCTCACAATTATACATGGGCTTATATATATATATATATCTCAATACCTTTAATCATCCTCCTTGTCATGAGTTTAAACTAGCGGATATATTTAAAGATATTTCTACATTTCTCTTTTCTTACTCATCCACATCCAGAAACCCCTGGCAGATCTAACTCAACATTTTTAACAGCCACACTTTGGTTCCCCCACTGAACTCTACCTGGGCTCTTCTGGCTCATGACCATTTTCCAGTCTCATCCCAACCCCCAGTACATTAGGGAGTCTAATGATGGAAATTCCGGCCCGAGTGAGAGAAAAGGGCAGAGAGAAGGCAGCATGTGGTGTTTCTAGCCGGGTCTTGCCCATCCCCTTACTGGCGGCCAGCAGTCCTCAGCTCCTAGTGGCGGGAATGCTGACTGTGTTATTGTGAAATCATTTGTATATTGTGAAGTGCTTTGCATGTGATGGAGTGATTTGCATAGGTGGGGAGGGCATCTTAGAGATCCCAAAGCAGCATCCCTGAGTGTCCTCCTCCCTTTACAAAGTAAGTTGGGGCTTCCACTTCAGAACTCAGGAAGCGGAACAGGAGGGCGCCCCAGCAGAACTAAGGGCCTGGTGGATGAGGCAGACAGGACTTTCAGAGGAAAGGTGATCCGCTGTGTAGTTGGGGGTCTAGGAAGGGCAAACGTGGGCGAGTGCCGTAGAATAGGGCAACTGGTGTAGGTGTAGCACGTGACAGCCCTGTGCTGTCGGAGCCCCGGTAACAGAGTGACACATGACGGATGAAGGACCCGCCGCAGGAGCAGATGAGGGTCAGAGGCTCGGAGACTCCCACCCCGGACACAGTCTCTACCCAAGGGGGCACCCAAGTGCCCCTTTCCTGGTATTATATGGTCCTGGCAGATTCCCCAAGAAGAATGCAAAAGTGGAAATGCCAAACCAGATTCCCATGATCCTGCAAGTGAGAGGTGCTCTCACATGCTCTGGGTCCAGGGACACCCAGGTTTGAATCGGGCTTCTGCCATCTGTGCGACCCTGCGCTAACAGTCCCCACCTTAACGGGACAGACCCGAGGATTCAGTGAAGACAGTACGAACAGAGTGAATGGCACGTCATCGACGTTCAGTTAAACTGCAATTACAATAATAATGATGCTAGTTTGCTGCCCTCGTCTAAAGTGACGGAAGCACAGAGTCTCTGCTCCCCGAGGTTTGAAGTTTACCGGGCAGCAACGTCGGGCCACCGTGCATTGGACTCCAAAGGGTTACAAGCCCTGGAGACAAAAGGCTTGAGGTTCCCAGTGAAAAACCAAAGCATAAAAATAATTCGATGAGTAAGAATAAAATTCCCTCTTCTGAGGTTCCCGGGGCTAGGCCCCTCCCTGTGGCAGGAACTTCCCCTTTCCCTGGCTCATGGAGGAGCCAGGCCCGGCTGACTCAGAGCAGGAGCGCGGCAGCCGTCCCCCGCCCTGCACACCCGGACCCCGGCCCGGGGCGGCGCCGTCCTGCGGCCGAGCGCGCCCCCGTGCGGCCGCGGCCAGCACCGCCGCCCGAGAGAGGAAGCGGCGGCCGGGCCCCGCAAGCCCAAGTGCCCCGGCCGCTCGCGGTCCCCGCGGGGACCGCTACCTCCTCTCTCGCGCAGCCAGGCCGAGCCGGGCGCCCACGGGGCTCCCACTTCCGCCCGACGCTCCCCGCCGCTGTCCCCGGTCCGGCCCGAGCGGAAGTGCGCCAGCCTCCTGGGTCCCCCATAGCCTCGAGGCGGAAGCGCGCCCCTTTACCGCCGCTCCCCCCGCGACCCCGCGGCGCGCGGCGCGCCGGGTTCCGGACAGGTCCCGTGTGACGTGGCCGCGCGCTGGGGGCGGCTCCGGGCCCGGGTGGAGGGGGGCGCCGGGCCGGGCGGGGCAGAGCCGGGGCGGGGCGCGGTGCCGCAGCTGGATGGCCGGGGCCGCCCGGAGCGCCGCCGCCGCCGCACGGTGAGTGACCGCCCGACGCCCGGGGCCCGAGCCCCGGACGGGGCGGACTCTGCCGATCCCCTTGTCCAGGTCAGACCTGGGCCTCTCGCCCGGGAGTTAAAACTTCCTTGGGCTCTTCTCCTCTGTCTCCCCACGCGTCGTCCCCATCTCTCCCCGCTCCGCATCCGTCTTTGGCTCTCCCCCTCTTCACTCTGCCGCTCTTGCTTCCCCCGTTCTCTCTTCTCTCTGACTCTCTTCGGTAGCCCTATCTCCTGTTCCACACCTGGGGCCCCCTCACCTCTAACCGTGACCCGCCTCTGCCTCCCAAGCCCGGCCTCCTGGCCGCAGTCCCGCCTTTGGTCCCCAGTGGAGCCCAGTGGGTTTCATCAGGGTCCCGTTAAGGCCTGGAGATCCCAGACCCTAGCGTCTCTTCCAGCTGCTTTCCCTTCCTCCCATCTCCATCAGGAGATGAGGAAACTGAGGCAAAGACATCACCGGCTCAAGGTCACAGACGGCCTGAGGCTGGGAAGACCACATTTAAACCTCACGCCCGAGTTTCCAGGTTGAACTTCCCTCTTGGTTGACTCACATCCAGATCCTGTGATCTGCTCGCTGGGTACACTCCGGCTGCCCCTTAACACGAGGAGGGCTCTCTGTATCTTCACCATGCCAGGCAGGCTCACCCAACGGGCAAATTCATCTCACCCTCACGACCAAGTGAGGGAGGCCATACTGATCTTCCTCGGAAGAGGAGGAGACTAAGGGCTCAGAGAAGGGCTTTAGGGACTTGTCCGCAGTCAGGCGAGGAGGGCACGGCAGCCCACTCCAGTATTCTTGCCTGGAGAATCCCCATGGACAGAGGAGCCTGGCGGGCTACAGTCCACGGGGTCGCAGAGAGTCGACAGGGCTGAGCGACTGAGCACACAGCACCGCAAGCCCAGCAGCTTTAAGTGTGGAGCACAAGGTTAAGGGTGGGTCTTGGATGCCCGTGCCCCGTGCATCTGGGAGGCCTCTCGTCACTGAAGGAGCCTCTCTCTCCGGTCTCACCTCACCTCCTGCCTGTCTCCGGGCCCCGGGGTATTAGACTCATTTCCTAGGAAGAAGCCCTGATGGTCTTGACCTAGCCCAGCTGCTTGGCTTCCGCCACCTGCGCTTCCTAAGCTCGTCCCGTCAAGCTAGACAATGCTGCCGCCGGCCACGCTTCTGGGGGTATCCTCACTAGGGCGCATCCTGGCAGTCAGGCTTTCTCCCCTGGCAGCCAGACACCCTGATGGGGCGGGCCTGCCGGTGGCTGAAGGGAACTCAGCCAGCGCCTCACCCTGTCATTAAGGAAAGTTTAGCCCTAGGCGGACAGGCTGACACAAAGTCTGGAACTGGCTCCCAAGGAAAAAAAAAATGTGTGGTCCTTGGAAGTGGGGTGTGGAGGAGCAGAGCCCCATTGCTCCGTGCACCCCTCACAGGGGTCCTTGGAGGCCCTGGGGGAGGCAGGCAGGAGGGCGGGTGCCGTGGCCGCAGGGAGCGCGGGGAGGGTCCAGGTGCCACGTTTTCTAAGCAGGTGCGCGGCCAAGGGTGGCCGCTCACGCAAGCGGCCTTTGTGTGTTTTTTCAGCACGTGGCATGCCTGGATGTCCCTGCCCCGGCATCGGCATGGCGGGACAGAGGCTCCTCTTCCTTGCGGCTCTTGCCCTGGAGCTCCTGGGAGGGGCTGGGGGCTCCCAGCAGGCCCTCCGGAGCCGGGGGGTGGCAGCGGCCTGTCGCCTGGACAGTAAGGAGAGCGAGTCCTGGGGGGCCCTGCTGAGTGGAGAGAGGCTGGAGACGTGGATCTGCTCCCTCCTGGGCTCACTCATGGTGGGGCTCAGCGGGGTCTTCCCACTGCTTGTCATTCCCTTGGAGATGGGGACCACGTTGCGCTCAGAAGGTAAATGATCACCTCTCCGGCACCCAGGGGGCAGCAGGTGACCCGGGGACGACAGGTGACCCAGGGGCGGCAGGTGACCGGGGAACCATGCCGCTGCCCTTCGTGGGAGAGCCGGGTCTCGTCCCAGGCGGCAGCACGTCTGAGGTAGAGGGCTGGACCGAGTACAGTTCTTCCCCGCGGTCCGGTGAGCCGGGGTGCGCCAGCTTATTTGTTCATCCGTTTGTGCACCTGTTTATTCTGAAAGATGAACATCAGCGAACGTTCACTGCGAAGCAAGAGGCAAGGCTGGAAATAGGACGCCAGGCTGCCTGGGGTTCAAAGCCTGGCTGTGCCACTTGGGGTAGTATTGCGTGAGTTCCTTAACTTGGCTCTGCCTCAAGGTCCCAACCTTAAAAACGGGGATAATAACAGTATAAACTTCATAGATGTTTTTGTGACGATTAAATGAACTAATATCAGTAAAGCGATTGGAAGAGTGCCCAGCCACTGAAAAGCCTGGGGGATATCGTCCACCCTGGCTTCCAGACCTGGGAGGGGGGCGTTCTTGAACACAAGTGGACCTGCCTCCCCTGAGTGTCACCTTGTACCGTATTTAGCGAGTGAGGAGTGGGTTTGGGATCTTACTGAGACGTGAGGTGGTGGTACTGGTGGGGCAGGTGGGATGATGCAGGAGAAGACGGTTGCTATTCAGCCCGTCTTGATGTTATACCTCTGGGGTAATACATGAAATGCTGTATGCAGACCTGATGAGCAGTGGGACTAGGTGTCACCTCTGGCCAGAGTTTCCTTGCTGTCTCAACCATGCTTAGGCGTGGACTGTGCAGGCTTACGTCCTGGGCTCCAACCACAGCGAGGCTGGCTTCATGTGGCAGGTGGTGCCACGGTGACCCCTACAAGGGTAGGGGTGGTGGGCCCAACACACCACATAAATTAAGCAGTTAACTTGAAAAAAAAAGACTGTCCACCGCTGGGAAGGGGCTCCATGTTCACCAGCCAGTGCCCCGTAAAAAGCGCCACCTCTTGCTTCAGCCCCACTTCAGCGTGCAAAAGGGTGCTCAGACCCAGAGCCCCCAGGGCGGCCTTCCCTGGAACATGGAGAGGCTGGCAGCCCGCCTCCTCTGGGGAGGGCACCCGGGAGGTGGGTGCAGGCATGGCAGAGGGCTTTCCTTGGCTTCCTCTTCCTGCTGTGTGCGTGTGTCCACAGTGACGTTCTGTGGTGAAAGAGAAACAGGACCAGATGGGGAGCCCTAAAGATGCAGGTGGCTGTCGCCCCCAGCCAGGACAACGCCATGGAAGTTCTGGACCAGCCCTGGGAATCTCTGAAGCGAGGGTCCCCCGGGGACTTGTGCTGCCTGCCAGGCTTAGGAACCATTCATTCAGCAGATGGACATGCACACAGCTGTGCCGGGCCCTGGGCTGAGGGCTGGCACCGCAGCTGTGAACACAGCCCTCTTCAGGCCCGGCGCTCCTGACCTTCTCATGGCATCCCTGCGGGGTCAGCCTAGGGAGGACTTGGATTGTTAGCTCCATTTTACAAACGGGGACACACGGGCACAAAGGAGTTCTTCTAGGAGCCCAAGGTCGCACAGCGTGGAAACAGTAGCTACCCTGGGATCATACGCCCACCACCAAGCCACCTTTTCCCTCTGGGCCTCAGTTTGTCTACTGAACCAAGGGCCCCTTTAGGGCACTTCCAACTCTGGGTATTCTAAGTCTGCACAGGTTGTCAGATCTCTGCCACTTCGCTGAGAGTATCAGTGGCCGAGAAGAGAAAAACTCCTCTTTAATAAGCATTTCTTACACGTGTTGTCATTTAATTTCATCAAGATCACTCACTGTCAGATAGATACAATTGTCCCCAGTTTACAGATGATGAGACTGAGCCCTGGAAGTAATCTGCCCAGACTTACCAGCTGCTGGCTTTGGGGGCTGGGGCTTGTCCGCTCTCTTAGCCCTGGAGCAGTAGTAGCTCCACGCGCGCCCTGCAGGATGTGGTGAATTCCTGCTGAACACCAGCCCCTGGAGGGGCTGGAGGCTGGGGGCCCGGGGAGGCCAGCAGCCCATGTCCAGCCGTCCAGAGACTTGCAGTCTGGTTGGGATCACACTAGGAGCCCAGTAAGCTGGGTGGGGAAGGGGTCAGGCCAGGGACTCTGGCCTCCGTTCCCAGGTCCCACATCTCTGCCTTGTAGCTGGGGCACGGCGCTTGAAACAGCTGCTCAGCTTTGCCTTGGGGGGACTTCTGGGCAACGTGTTTCTCCACCTGCTCCCCGAGGCGTGGGCCTACACGAACAGCGCCAGCTCTGGTGAGTGAGGCCACAGGCTGGGGGGGCCAGGAGGGTGGTGGGCAGTGGGTGGAGCTGGTGCCCAGGCCCAGGAATGACCTAGGCCGTGCCCACTCTGAAGAATGACTGGGAGAGGGGTTCCTGGACCTCTGTCACGGTCCCAGTGCCCCCGTTCCAATCGGGGGAGGGGGGCCCACCCCGGATCTGTGGCCCTGGCTTGTCAGTGCTGCCCCCTGCAGGTGGTGAGAGGCAGAGCCTGCAGCAGCAACAGCAGCTGGGACTGTGGGTCATTGCTGGCTTCCTGACCTTCCTGGTGTTGGAGAAGTTGTTCTTCGACAGCAAAGGGAAGGAGGAGACCAGCCAGGTGAGCCCCAAACTCCAGAGCCTACACAGGTCAGCCTTCATTCTGTGGTGGTACTAGGGCCTGGAGGCCCAGGTTTTGAGTCAGTTCAGTTCAGTTCAGTCCCTCAGTCGTGTCCAACTCTTCGCGACCCCATGGACTGCAGCACGCCAGGCCTCCCTGTCCATCACCAACTCCCGGAGTTTACTCAGACCCATGTCCATTGAGTTGGTGATGCCATCCAGCCATCTCATCTGTTGTCCCCTTCTCCTCCCGCCCTCAGTCTTTCCCAGTATCAGGGTCTTTTCCAGTGAGTCAGTTCTTCACATCAGGTGGCCAAAGTATTGGAGTTTCAGCATCAGCCCTTCCAGTGAATATTCAGGTTTTGAGTCAAGCCCTAAAAAGAGTCTCTCGGCCCTTTCCTGGGAGCTCTGGGAGGTTGGGCCAGCTTGTCTGGAAGGATCCGGGCCCAGCCCCTGCCATGACTTGTCTCCATGGATAATGGTGACAGCAGTGTGGAAAGCAGAGGGCTTGCTGGGTCTGGGGTCACCCGGCTGGTTGAGCAGCGAAGTCCAGCCGGATAAAAGCGGTGTCCCCTGTCTCCCTCCCTCTGTTTACCCTGGCCGAGTGGGGGGCATCTAATGTCACCTCTCCCCCCTTCTCCTGGCCCTAGGCCCCCAGCAAAGACCCCGCAGCTGCTGCCGCGCTCAATGGAGGCCACTATCTGGCCCAGCCGGCTGCAGAGCCCGGCCCGAGCGCCGTGGTCCGGAACATCAAAGTGAGTGGCCCGCTCGGGCCCTGCCCCCCACAGCCGCCCCACCCCGAGTGGCCGGCCTGGCTCAGGCCCACCTGCCTGGCTCAGCCCAACCCTGTCCCTCCTCACCCAGGTCAGTGGCTATCTCAACCTGCTGGCCAACACCATAGACAACTTCACCCACGGGCTGGCCGTGGCCGCCAGCTTCCTAGTGAGCAAGAAGGTGAGTGAGGCTGGGGTGGGGGCGGGGGCGCAGGCCATCGCGACAGGCATGCAGGGCCCACACTGACCAGGAGGCCCTGCCTCCAGTCACTTCCTCCACGCTCCCTGCACCCAGCACCTTACCCCAGCCTCCTTACTGCGAACACGCCTCGGGACCACGGGCCTCAGCCAAGCTGCTAGACTCAGCCCCTTCCTGCTTCTACGTGCCTCTCCCCACTCCTGCTCCCTCTGCCTCTGTGCGCTTGGGCCCCGAGGTCTGTCTGCCCTTGAACTGGCCCACCTCGTCCCCCTCTGGTGGCTTCCTCCTCCCTGCTGCCTCTGCTTGGAGTGTTCTTTCTACCACTCTCATCCTTCAGGCCTCCATTCCAAAAGCACTTTCTCAAAGAGGCCTCTGCTGACCCCTCATCTGTCAGGCCCCTCGTGTCCCATGGCCCCTGTCAAGGCGTGTGGTCACACGGCTCTTTCTGTGTTTACTCAGTCCTTGCCTCTCCCCCCCGGACTGGGAGCTTCTTGAGGGCGGATTCCTGGTCTGTTTTATTCGCTGCTGTATTTCTAGTAGCCAAACAGTGTCCAGCCAGGGCACCCAGAGCAGATACTGGTAGGATGAGTGGACAGCTGGGTACCCTCAACAAAGACCCCCACACACACTCCCCTCCCTGCAGATCGGGCTCCTGACCACCATGGCCATCCTCCTGCATGAGATCCCCCATGAGGTGAGTGCCACAGGGTCCCCATGATCAGCCATGTGGGTGTGCAGCTGGTGGGGGGTACTTTGGGTGGGACTGCCCAGCAATGGTTGGCTTGGGGGGCTGCACCAGAGACCTGGGGCTACTCAGCCTACTCAGACTACAGCCACCATTGCAGCCATGCTCCAGCCTCCTCAGGACTGGGGGCCCAGCAGAGGGGTTGTGGGCCGAGGGTCCCAGCGATGGGGCTGCTGCTGGGGGCTCGGTGCACCCATCCACACCTGAGATGCTCAGGGCGTCTGGCCCCACCGGGGCCCAGAGTGATCGTCTGGACCTCCCCTCAGGTGGGCGACTTTGCCATCTTGCTCCGGGCCGGCTTTGACCGATGGAGCGCAGCCAAGCTGCAGCTCTCGACGGCACTGGGGGGCCTGCTGGGCGCCTGCTTCGCCATCTGTGCGCAATCCCCCAAGGGAGTAGGTACGGGCGTGGGGGTGGTGGCGGTCCGCAGAGGGGCCCTGGCCGAAGGGCACGGCCGCCCTGACCCGGGTATCCGAGCCCAGCTCTGCCCGGGTCCACCCCGCGGGATGGGGGGCGGTCGGTACACGTGGCCGCCCAGCCCCCCCCAGCCAGTCAGGGCTCCTCCCCCTGCTACAGAGGAGACGGTGGCCTGGATCCTGCCCTTCACCTCCGGTGGCTTTCTCTACATCGCCCTGGTGAACGTGCTGCCCGATCTCTTGGAGGAAGACGACCCATGGTGAGCTGCCCGCCAGCACTGCCATTGGCAGGCCCCTGCCCGCTGCCCGTCGGCCCGTGCGGCCCCCTGAGCCCCGGCCCTCTCGCCCGCAGGCGCTCCCTGCAGCAGGTGCTTCTGCTTTGTGCGGGCATCGTGGTGATGGTGCTGTTCTCGGTCTTCGTGGAGTGACTGTCTCAGCGCCCCACTCCTGCACAGCAATAAGAGACTCGGATTCACTCTGTGACCATGTGTGTGTGTATGAGTGAATATGCGTGTGTCAGAGAGCGAGTGCACCTCCAACCCAACAAGAGGGTGGTGTGTGTGTGTGTGATGTGCACATGTGACCAGAGGTGTGTGCGAGGCCGACACTGTGATCCCTGACGCCCGGGCCCGCCCACTGGTCTTCTCCCCCTGCCACCCTGGGGGCTTGCACCGCCGGAGTCAGCAGTGAGGCACGGGAGTGGCGGTCCCGAGCAGAGGCCTCTGTGCGTGACGCTGGGAAGAGTGAGCCGCCCAAGGAGCCAGGCCTGCAGCGAGCCCCAAAGCTGTCCCCGCCGAGGCCTCCGTGGCCCTGGGCCTTGGGGGTAAGCCCCTAGGGGCGTGCACCCGGCTCCAAGCAGCCAGGGACCAAGGCTGGGGCACCTTTTCTCGGCCGTGGCCTGGTCCTCCCTTCACCAGCTCTGAGGCCAAAGAGAGGAGAGGCGGGTGCTTCGCCCCCGGCTCCACTCAGCGCTGACGGCCCTACTGCACCCAGCGCAGAGCTGGGAGATGCTTTCTAAGACCTTTTCCCCGTCAGCCCTGGGCCGGCTCCTGTCCCCCCCACCGCTGCGAACGCTCCCTGGCAGCGCCGGCAGCTCTTGCCACCTCCAGCTGCCAAACAGCAGCCAGCAGGGCAGCGAGCGGCCCTGGGCCAGTGTCCTCCCCGTCCGCTCGGGTGCTCCTGCCAGCCCGGGGTCCGGCAGACGCTCTGGGGGCAGGAAAACAGGAAATGGTGGCCGCCTGCCCCCGACGAGGGCCCCCTTCCCCAGCCACCGCGGGTGGGGCTGGGCGGGGGCGGTGAGGGCTCCACGTTGTCAGCACTCAGGAATGTGCTCTGGGAGAATGCTGAAGCCATAATCCCCAGCTATTTCCCTTGGCCGACACCCAGGTACTCAGCTGGCCCGCTCCACAGCCAGGCTCCAGCCTCGTGGGGAGGAGTCGCCGTCAGGAGGGGCTGATCGATTTTATAGCAGTTTTGCTGTGGTTCCGTTTGTATCTGTAAATAACTTGTATAGATGAGATGGAAATAAATATACACGAACTGGCTGCCTCTGTTCTGCACACGAAAGCCGGGCACCCTGTGTCCCCGCCAGGTTGGCTGTTCTGCGCACCCCGGCTCTTGCAGGTTGCCCAGCCTGTCATCCCTGCCTTCTAGCCCTTCTGCTCCTCTGCACTCTTTTGAGCTGCTTCTCAGAACAGGGTATAAACATTCCACATTTCCCTGGCTTGTTCTGCTGTTAGCTTTTTATGTCAATAAAACAAGCCTGGTTCTAGGCCATTATAGCCCACGTCACCCCCAAGGCTGGTGTCCTCGCAGACCTGCGAACCAAGGGCTTCTTCCCAGCCTGGCCTGAGTAACTTCACCACGGGAGGGAGCTCCACCCACAAAGTCGTCTCCAGGTTTGGCCTCCATGAAATTATTTTTTGTTAAAAAGGAAAAATGAAATCTTTATTCTAAACCACACCCTCGCCTCCAGTGAACAGGCTGAGTAAAGCCAGCGTCAGGCATGGGAAAGAGCTGCTTCCTGGGAGAAGGGGGACAGGGAGCGGTGGGCCCAGGCCTGATGAACAGAGGAAGCCAGGGCTGTCCCCCAGCGCCCCCAGCCCTCAGCAGGCATAGGGCATAGATGCACTCAGCTTGCCGAGGGAGGCAGCCAGGTCCCATTTACAGATGGGGGCTCCGAGGTCAGGGATAAGAAGCCTGTGGCCTCACTCAGGTGGGGATGCCCAGGAGAGGGACAGAGCTCTATCAGAGGCTGTGCTGGGGCTCCTCTGGAATGGGGTGGTGGTGGGGGGGGCGGGCAGTGGAAGTCAGTGGGACCGATCACCAAGGAGTGTGCAGTGAGGGTACCCCCTGACCCAGGCTGGCGGCCTGGAGGCAGTGGGAGAGGGAGGGGCCTCCAGACTGGCCAGCAGTCAGTGGTTCTGGGATTGTGGGCACGGCCCCTCAGAGGGGATGGGAAGAGGGTAAGGGGCTCTTGCCAGGGGGCAAGTGAGAGCCGATGGGGGTTCACGAAGGGTTGCTGTTTTAACAGGCCGTTTGTGGGGGTGGGGGGACAGCCAAACCTGCTGACGACAACACAGTAGGCTTTATGCTCACCCCTAGGTTTGAATCCTGGCTATGCCGTCTAAGAGTTGCATGGTCTTGGCCCAGCTGCTCAGATGCATCCATAAAACAGGGCTGCCCTACTGGTGGCTGAGATTAACTAGATACAATTAAGCATAAGATCCGCAAAGCATGTGGTCCCCGCCGAGCCCTCAGCCAGCGGTGAACCACCCGGTCAGCTTTCAGGCAGCAGAGCTGGAAGGGTGGCAGGCAGATGACCAGCAGACGTGGGGCATCACAGGGACGGGGCGGGGGGCAGGACCAGGGGTGGGAGAGGACACCGGGTGAGCAGGGTCAGGCCTAGAAGGGCTCTCACCGGATCTTGCTTGAAGCTCATTTTTCAGCGGGAGGAAATGGGCCAACAGCGAACCAGGACGTGGAAACAAACAGAAGGCTTGGCAGCCAGGAACCAGGGAGCCAAGGCCCAGAGCCTGGCTTTACCAGGAAGCAAGGTCGAGGGCCAGAGCACCAAGATTCAAAAGGAAGGGAAACACTGGTTTGGCTTCTGTGTAGGCCCCTCAGGCAAACTGCAGGTTAACAAGAATTTTCAGAAGCTCAGACTGAGAGGCGGGGTAGGGAGTGTGCAGTCAGAGGGGTCTGGAGGCCAGAAGACCCCAGGGAGCAGCTGGGGCGCACACCCATCCCTGCCAGGGGGCCCCGCCCTGACAACTGGTCTGAGGCCCATGGCTCGCTCGGGTTTCTAGCAGCAGCACCTAGGGAAGGGCCTCCGGCATACACCCCGACTCCTCTACCCAAGGCCCCAGGAAGGTGAGACAGACAGGCAGCAGGAATGGGAAGCATCCTTTATTGCACGTGTCCGCCAGCAGGAGGCCCCTAGGCGTAGTACTGCAGGTTGGCCTTCTTCTTGGCCTGTACCTCCAGGATGCCCTCCATGTAGTCCTCGTGGGTGAGCTCCGTGGCGCCTCTGCGCAGTGCGATCATGCCCTGCGCACAGACAGACGGACAGGCTCTGGGTTCCTCCTCACGCCCCAGCTCCCCAGACAGGCTCTGGGTCCCTCCCCACGCCCCAGCCCTCAGACAGAAACACAGGCTCTCAGGTCCCTCCCCACGCCCCAGCCCCCAGACGGAGATACAGGCTCTCAGGTCCCTCCCCACACCCCAGGACAGGCTCTGGGTCCCTCCCCACGCCCCAGCCCCCAGACAGAGACACAGGCTCTGGGTCCCTCCCCACACCCCAGAACAGATAGGCTCTCTGGCCCCTGCCCACGCCCTGGTCCAGCTCCCGGAGGCCTCCACCTTCTCAGCCCCTCCCTCAGCCGCCTCCACCAGCCTGAGCAGGGAGGTCGTGTGAAGCGCCCACCCTCTGCAGCCCCCACTCACCGCCTCCACACACACTGCCTTGCACTGGGCCCCGTTGAAGTCATCCGTACAGCGGGCCAGTTCCTCGTAGTTCACGTCAGGACTGTGGGGAGGTAGGGCGAGACTCAGTGACTGAGGGGAGGGGCCAGGAAGAGCAGCTATCCCCCACACGCTCCCTCAGGCAGCGAGGTCGACTCGCCCGGATCACAGAAGAGTCCCTTCCCCACTGGGCCTCGTCCCTCCGTCCCTCTGCACGGGGCAGGGGGGAGGCGGGAGGCAGGGAGGTCAGAGTAGGTTAGACCAAGTCATTTCTAGTGTCTCCAGCCTTCGAGATGCACCTGGACCCCAGAATCCAGTCTGAGGGGAGCAGAAGGTTGTGCAGACAGAAGACAGCCGTCTGTCTGTCTCAGGCGGGCGGGCCCTGTACCGGCACAGCGCTGTGGCGACTCACCTCCTGCGCCAAGCACTGCACTGGACATTATCACAACCCCGGGAGGTTGCAGCCCTCACCCCCAAGTCCCAGGAAGAAAACCAAGGCTTATGCCACCTGCAGACGGGCACACAGATCTGAACCAGGTCTGCCTGGCCCCTGGCAGCATTCCCCTGGGCCAGGCTGGGCTGTGTTCACCTGCTAGGGCAGAGGAGGCCAGGAAACGGCCCGGGCTGGCACGCCTTCCGATCCCGGGGCAGGGGGTGTGTGTGCAGGTGAACGCTAAGGATCCCGGGCCCCAGTAAGGTTCTGTGTCAGGTCAGGCACCTGAGAGAAAGGGAGGCCGCTGCGGGGACAGTGCTGTGTGAATGGGAGGTGGAGGGAGAGGGGAAGCCCGGGGAGGCTCAGTACGAAGAGGACTGGGACGGCTCTGCTGCCCCTGAGGTCTCAGCGCCTCGCTCGTGACTTTACGCACCTGACGTTCATCTTCCGGGAGTGGATCTGCATGATTCTGGCCCGGGCCTCCTCGTTGGGCATGGGGAACTCGATCTTGCGGTCCAGGCGGCCTGAGCGGAGCAGGGCGGGATCTAGGATGTCTACTCTGTTGGTGGCTGCGATGACCTGAGAAGGAGACGCGGCCGCTTGAATGAGGAGGGAGCTTCAGAGACAGGTGACAGGCATGGCCACGACCGGCAAGGAGGCAGCCCGGGTCAGGTGAGACGGCACCGGATATTCAAGACCGCCTCTAATTCTAACTCGAGCTGCGCCAGTGAGACAACAGAAGACCCCTGACCTCTCAGCGCCCCTTCCTCCCCTGTGAAGACAACACCCACCTTCACTTGGGTGTTGGGCTGGAAGCCGTCCAGCTGGTTTAGCAGCTCCAGCATCGTCCTCTGCACCTCCCGGTCCCCGGCCTTCTCACTGTCGAAGCTGGGCCCCGAAGGAGACACTGGTGAGGCCACAGCTCGGGGGACACCCTCCCCTGCTCCTCCAGAAGCCCAACCCAACCCATCCCAGGGCGGAGAGGAGTCCTGCTCAGCCTGGGGGCCCCCAGCCCAGGGACAGCACAGAAATGGTGTCAGATGTGAGAGCTCCTGGGCTCAGGTGCCGAACTGAGGACAGAACAGTGAGCAAAACCCGCTGCCTGGCCTGTGCCCCCGATGAAGGTGCCATCACAAACTGAACTAAAACTCAGAAGAAATAGAGAGATCTGGCCCAGACTTGGCATGGAACAGGGGCCCAGGCAGCTGTCCCCGAGGAAATATCCCTCAGGCTGAGATCTGAGTGCTGAAAACACATCACTGGGCAACCGACCAGCAGAGATCAGGGGAAAAGGAAAAGCACATTCCAGAAAGAAAAGAGCAGGTGGCAAATCTCTGCCAACGAGCGGGCCTGCAAACCGAGGGGCCGCCTGGAGGAAGCCAGGGTGGGGGGGGGGCGGTGGGGAGGTGAGGGCAGGGACGGGGTGAGGCTGGAGGGGAGCTGGGGCACCAACACAGGGCCCCGCAGGCCGTGGCAAGCCCAGCATTTATGCCACGGAACAGTGGGGAGGCGCGGAAGGGGAAAGCAGGCTCTGTCTGCATGAGGAGCTGGCGGAGCCAGTCAGTGAAACTTTGAGAGGAACCTGCTGGCAACTGTGAGGAGAAAGGATGGTGGGGGAAAAGAAATGAAGCAGGGAGGCTAGTCAGAAGAGCACTAAGAAGTCCAAGCATCCCAGGGCGAGCAGGCGGCAGGGTGGAAGACCAGGGTTCCAGACCCAACCTGGTGGGACCCCGCACCCCTCACCGCTTGGTGCCGATGGCGTCCAGCTCATCTATGAAGATGATGGACGGCGCTTTCTCCTTGGCCAGCGCAAAGGCGTCCCGGACTAGCTTGGCACCGTCCCCAATGAACATCTGCACCAGCTGGGGGCCGGCCAGCTTCAGGAAGGTGGCCTGGGGTGGAGGGTGACAGAATCAGGCCAAAGGCGCAACAAGAGGCCCCTTTGATTCAAGCCCACCCAGCTGAGTCTCAGCTCCCACCCATCTCCCCCCATCCTTCCCAAGGCACCCACCTTGGTCTGCGCAGCACAGGCCCGGGCCAGCAGGGTCTTCCCTGTACCTGGAGGCCCGTACATCAGCACGCCCTTTGGGGGCTGGATCCCTAAGTTCTCAAACTTCTCCTTGTGGTTCATTGGCAGGACAATGGCCTCCACTAGCTGCCAGGAAGAAGACCTGGGTGAGGACAGTGAACCCTGTGGGCTCCCACAGCCTAACCCTCTCTGTAGCCCTCCCACTCAACTCGGGGTCACCGCCGTCTCCTTGCCCCACATCCAGAGGACACAGAACGCTCACTGCCACCAAGGCTGCCGGTGGACTCCCGGAACAGCAGGACAGGGCAGAAGGACGGGTTAAGAACAGGAGCCTGAGCTCCGGTCCTGGCTCTGGCCCTAACCATCTGAGATCCCAAGCAAGCCATTCAGACCCTCCAGAGCTCAGTCTTCTAAACTGTTCCATGGCCTCTTCCCTGCCTCCCTAGAGTGCTGCAAGGATAAGAGGCATGGGAGGAAAAGTGCTCTGGTCACTGAAGCAGAGAGACACAAAAGGCTGGTGAGGTGCTGGGCTTCCCTCACCTCCTGAATCTGCTTATCCAGGCCCCCGATGTCACTGTACTGCTCCGTGGGCCTCTCGTCCACCTCCATGGCCTTCACCCGCGAGTCGTACTCGGTGGGCAGGGTCTCCAGGATCAGATAGGAGTCTTTGTTCACACCCTGGGGACACAGCATGGAAACCTCAGCTCTGTCCCAGCTCAAGGTCTACCTAAGTGACTGGGGGACAGGTGTCCATAGAGTGAAAGGAGAGCCACACGACCGGGCAACACAAGAATCAAAGGGCAGGCAGCTCCGCAAATGTTCAGGACCCACAGTGACCCGGGCCGGGGCCAGGGGCTCGGCTCAGCAGTGGGAGAAACCTCGCTGGAAAAGGCCCGCCTGGGCTCAGGGACACCACTCACCACCAAGTCTCCCGGCTTCAGCTTTTCGGCATCCACCAAGCCAATCACAGGCAGGAAGTAGGTCTGCAGAAGGATTCCAGGTGCAGCCTCAGTCACTGCCCTCAGGTAGGCTCCCGAGTCCTGTCCCACATCCCCCTCTCATCCTCTGCAGCTCCTCCTGTTGTGCCAGCCTCACCTGCCGTGTAGAGGTTTTGATCACTGCACACTTGCCCTTCCTTTGGGAGTCTAGATCAATGTTTGCACCATCTTCCTCTTGGTCGTTAGGATCAACATCTAGAAGCTGGGAAAGGAAGAAGCTCAGATTTGCTCAGCCCCCCTGTACTCTGCAGAGCCCAGAACTTCTGGGGCCTAGACAACCTCAGCACTCCCAGGGCTCGCCATCCCTACCTCACTCCTCAGCCTAGCCCCAAGCCCAGCAAAGGTGCGGTTAATAAATCAGAAGATTTAGCGTGATCTCTGCTCAGAGCTCATCTACCCCCTGAAGAAAAATACCCAGTAGAAAAAGAAACACGAAGCTTCCGATGCCTTTTCAGGCCTGTATATTCCCCTAAAAACTTACAGCGGGGAGGAGAACCTAAGAGGTTTAGATCCTACATGCAATTTAGGCCTCAAAAGGCCCACCCACTCTTTCCCCAATGGCAGGCTGTCTCCAAGCCCCACTGACCCCTCTTCCCCTCCACATACACACACACCTCGATGACGTTGGAGACCAGATACGGCAGCGTCTTGTTCACTTTGATTTTCTCGCTGTTCTCTTTGATCTTGTCCTTCATGGCCTGGAGTTCGTGGGTGACTCGCAACACTTCGCTCTTCATGATCTGGGATGAGGGTGAATGGAAAGAAACATTCAGCCTTACCTTAGCTTATCTGAGGGCCACTTAATTGGAGCACCTTATCCAGGCAGCCGGAGGAACCCTCCTGCACCCCTTCACTCAGCTCGAAGGCTCTCTGAATGCTCAGCCTAACTGTGTCCACAACCAGCAAAGGTCGAAACAGGAGGCCTGTCGGGAGACCTCCAGGGGAAGCAGTTGTAGACAAGGGAAAAGAGCCAGACATTGAGTTGAGCAAATACGGGTTTCAGGTTCTGCCTTTCGTTACAGGCTCCATACCTCACCACAGTAAAACACAAAACAAAACAACAACAACAAAAACCCTCTTTTAGCCTCAGTTTGCTCATCTGTAAAATGGGGGTTTCTTAAAAGACAGACTCTCAAGAGGAATACTGAAAAGCCTGGGAACGGCAATCAGACCATTCCTTCTCTCAAGCCTTGTCTCCCACCACCCTGGCCCTCTCCCGCTCCCTTTTAAAACTTCGTTTTCTTTTTTCTTTTTCTGGTCTGAGGAGGAAACCGCGGCCCCCACACCTCTCCGAGGGAGGCTGGGGACGACGTGAGAGCACCAGGGCCTGCCCTGTGTGTGGGGACGCGGGCAGGGAGAGGGGGCTTCACTGCCCACCTTGATTTCACTGTCCAGCAGCCGTGTGCGCTGGATGATCTCTTCTGTGGACATCTTGAGAACTTCCTCCCCGATTCCATCTTGCTGCGAAAAAAATAATTTTTTTTCCCTTAAATTCAAGGCAGTTAACTCAGCACTGTGAGTTAGCCAACTCTGCCTCAATTGACCCACTATGCGCCAAAAAACCCAGAATGCAGTCGCGACCGCATACCAAGCGGCCCCAATCCCGGGACCGGGCTCGACCTTGACCCCCGCAGCCACCGCCTCCCCTCCCGCCAGCGGGGTCTCCCCGTGGCCCGAGCTCCAGCACCGCCAGCGCGCACCTCCGCTTCGTCCCACACAGTCGCCATCTTCTCCTGCCGAGTCACTGGACTCTCGAGTTTCGGCAGCAGATTCACCATTCGGAGGAGCAGCCTGAAGATTACACCGGGCGGCAGCCGCAGGGAGAGATCAATATTACCTCTCTTTACGTCTGCTCTTGACTAGTGAGACTCCGTCAACAAGTCCTGACTCTTGAAAAAAATTAGCTTGGGCCGCGTTGCGGCGGCGAATCTGCTTCTCGGATTCAAAACCTGAAGCGCAGGCCACAGGACCCGCCCCCGCGGCTGCTGAAAAGTTCCCGCCCTCGTCCTGTTAGTGCCACAGCGAGAGGAGGATGCGCCACTGGCTGGAACGCCCAGAGGGGCGGGACCTGGGGCGGAAAAGAAATAGAAAGGGGAGGGAGAAACGACCCAGGGTCCTTGGGAAATGTAGTCCTAATCAGGCTGCTCACAGGCTGCTCCTCCATCCTAAAGGAGGCAGGTCAGGTGGTCTGGTATTCCCATTTCTTTCAGAATTTTCCACAGTTTATTGTGATCCACACAGTCAAAGGCTTTGGCATAGTCAATAAAGCAGAAATAGATGTTTTTCTGGAACTCTCTTGCTTTTTCAATGATCCAGCCTAGACATTTTATTACAAAAACAGAGACATTACTTTGCCAACAAAGGTCCATCTAGTCAAAGCTATGGTTTTTCCAGTGGTCATGTATGGATGTGAGAGTTGGACTATAAAGAAAGCTGAGTGCTGAAGAATTGATGCTTTTGAACTGTGGTGTTGGAGGAGACTCTTGAGAGTCCCTTGGACTGCAAGGAGATCCACCCAGTCCATCCTAAAGGAAATCAGTTCTGAATACTCTTTGGAAGGACTGATACTGAAGCTGAAGCTCCAATACTTTGGCCACCTGATTCGAAGAACTGACTCATTTGAAAAGACCCTGATGCTGGGAAAGATTGAAGGCGGGAGGAGAAGGGTGAGATGGTTGGATAGCATCACCTACTCAATGGACATGAGTTTGAATAAACTCCGGAAGTTGGTGATGGACAGGGAGACCTGGCGTGCCGCAGTCCATGGGGTTGCAAAGAGTCAGACACGACTGAGCGACTGAACTGAACTGAACAGGGTCTTGTGCCTGTTGGCTTTCAGACTACAATGTACACCGGCAGCTCCATGGGACCTCAGGCCTTCTGATGAAGACTGAAACTAAACCATCAACATTCCTGGGTTTCCAGTTTGCCGGTTTACCCTACCTGCCACGGAGGTTACCCACCTCTGTAATTGTATGAGCCGATTTCCTCATAATAAATCTCTTTACATACATATATGTCTCCTATGGGATCTGTTCCCCTGGGGACCCCTACTAAAATACTTCTTAAAATCTGTTATTTTGAAAACTGCGAAATACATTAAAAAATTGCAAGAATGGACAATGAATACCTATGTATCTTTCACCTAGAGTCACGAATTGATTTGCATTTTCTTTTGCTGTCTGTTTTTCTGAACCATTTCAAAGTACATTGCAGACATCATGTTACTTCACCTCTAATATTTCAACTTGTGTCTCCTAAGAGTAAAGACATTCTAATAATCGAACTCCAATACATTATAGCATAGTATATTGTCATACCTATAGAATTTAATATTGAGGCAATAAAATCTAATATACAGTCCATATTAAAATTTCTTCAATTATCTCCATAACATGCCTTAGAGCCTTAAAAAAAAAAATCCAACATCAAGTCAAAAATCACACATGGCAGTCAGTTGTCAGGTCTCTACAGTCTCCTTCGGTTTAGAACAGTCTCCCGATCTTTTTTGGTCTTTCATGACATAGACATTTTTGAAGCATCCTGGCCAGTTGTCTTGTGTACTCTGTTCTCAACACAGCAACCAAGGGAATTATTTTAAAGCCTCGTTAGATCATGTCACTCCTCTGCTCAAAACCCTGCAGCAGCTGTGAGACTTAGAGTAAAAGCCAAGGTCCCTGAAACAGCCTCCCAGGTCCTGCAGGGGATTTTGTGCTTACGTGCTAAGTCGCTTCAGTTGTGTCCAAACTCTGTGCAACCCTATGAACTGTGGCCCGCCAGGCCCCTCTGCCCACGGGATTCTCCAGGCAAGAATACTGGAGTGGGGCGCCATGTCCTCCTCCGGGGACCTTCCCAACCCAGGAATTGCACCCACATCTCTTACATCTCCTGCATCGGCAGGTGGGTCACAGCACCGCTTTTTTCCTCCCCAACAATTTTCTCCAGGACCTTGACTCCCACTCCTTTCCTCCCTGCTCACAGTTACACGGCTCCTTGTTGCTTGGAGATCAGGCCAGGCCAACTCCTACCTTGGACTCTGTTCTGCTGTCCTGAAATGTTCTTTCCAGGATATTTTCTTGCTTCACTCCCTTACCTTTGCTCCTTCAAGTCTTTGCTTAAATGCCTCCTTCTCATCCAGACCCACTGGCACAGCCTTTAATGTTTCAGCCTGCACCTCCTGGGCCTTTTCTGCTCCCACGCTCCTCAACCGCTTACCCTGTGCTATTCTTTTTTAAAAAAATTATATATTTTTATTTTTAAAATCTAAAACCTAAAGAAAACTTGAAAATACAGTGTAAATAATTTTTTTCTTGCATCTTTTGAGAGAATATTATTGGTTAAATACATCACCTTATATACTTTGGTGGGAATTTCCTACAAACAAGGACATTTTCCTACTTAAGCACAATACAACTTCAGTACCAGTAGGTTAATCTTGATATGTTTCTACCATCTAACCCTTAGCCTCCATTCAAATTTCATCACTTGTCCCAGTAATGTTCTTCACAGCGTTAAAGGACAGACTGCATTCAGACTTGGATTCAGTCCAGAATCAAGATCAGAATCAAGCATTGTATTTAGTTGTAGGGCTTTAGTTTCTTTCAGTCTGGGATTGTTTCTCAGTTTTTCCCTGGCTTCATGACCTTGACACTTTTGAAGATTACAGTTACTTTGTAGAATATTTCTTTCCAAAAATAAAAAAATCTGGCATTAACAGTCTTTTAAAAAATTAATCAATGTATGTATTCTTTAGGCGTGGCAGGTCTTCATTGTTACAGGCTTTCTCTAGTTTCAGTGAGCGGGGGCTGCTCTCTAGTTGCATGGGCTTCTCTTTACAGTCTCCTGTTGCAGGGAACAGGCTCTAGGGCTCCCGGGCTTCAGTAGCTGCAGTAGGTGGGCTCAGCAGTCCTGGTGCGGGGGCTTTAGTTGCTCCATGAGATGTGGAATCTTCCAGTACAGGGATCGAGTCCGTGTCCCCTGCATTGGCAGGTGGGTTCTTATCCACTGGACGGCAAAGGAAGTCCTGCAGGGTATTTCTGTTTGTGTTTACCTGGCGTGTCTGCTTGATTACATTCACGTGACTCATCTTTGCAGGAGCCTCACAGAAGAGACGCTGAGTTTCTCACTCCGTTCATGCGGGTAGCAGCTGATTTCATTTTGTTTCATTACTGGAGATGTCGATCTCGCTCAGTGATTAATCTGGTTCTACAAACCTTCTCCATGGTGAGGGTTTCCCCTTGAAATTAACAAGTATTTTGTGAGGAAGTACTTTGAAACTATGCAAATATCCCATTCTTTTTTTTATTAAGATTTTAATTTGTTCATTTATTAACATCAGTATGGATTTTTGTTTAATTAATCATTACTATGCACTGAATTTTGTATCCCTGCCTCCAAATTCATAACGTTGAAGCTCTAACCCTCAATGTGACGTATTTGGAGATGGGACGTATGGTGGCTCAGACGGTAAAGCGTCTGTCTACAATGTGAGAGACCTGGGTTCGATCCCTGGGTTGGGAAGATTCCCTGGAGAAAGAAATGGCAACCCACTCCAGTACTCTTGCCTTGAAAATCCCATGGACGGAGGAGCTTGGTGCAGGCTACTATCCATGGGGTCACAAAGAGTCGGGCACGACTGAGCGACTTCACTTTCTTTAGGGTTCGATTAGATCATGAGAGTGGGACCCTCATGATGGGATTAAAGAGAGGGAGATCTTGCTCTCTCCTCTCTACATATAAGCACAGAGAAAACGCCATGCAAGGACACTGAGAAAGGGCTGTCTGCAAGCCAGGAAGAGGGGCCTCACCAGGGACCAACCCTGCGGGCACCTTGATTTTGCACTTCCAATCTCCAAAACTGCGAGGAAATACATTTTGATTATTTTACCCACCTGGTGTGTGGTATTGTGTTATGGCAGCCTGAGCGGACTAGAACAGTCTTTTTTTTTTAGAGAGGGGACTTATGTATACCTATGGCTGATTCGTGTTGATGTATGGCAGAAACCAACACAATATTGTAAAGCAATTATCCTTCAATTAAAAATAAATAACATTTATTCTGTTTATTTATTGGCTGCCCCGGGTCTTCATTGCTGTATGAGGGCTTTCTCTAGTTGCAGAGACTGGGGCTCCTCTCCTGTACTCTCTTGTAGAGCGCAGGCTCAGCAGTTTTGATGAAGCGACCTAGTCGCCCTGTGGCATGTGGCATGTGGAATCTCCCTGGACCAGGAAGCGAACCCGTGTCCCCTGCATTGGCAGGCAGATTCTTATCCACTGGACCACCAGGGGAGTCCTCTGACAGACTTTCTATGTGGCTGGTGTGCTGTGTGTGCTCTGTACTGCATCCTCCTGCCCACCCCTGCGTGTCAGCACTTAAAGGTGCTGCTCTCCAGCAGGATCTTGCCTCCAGCTCCCACTGCAGCCCGAGGAGCCGGGAGGGTGGTGGAGGCGCTCGTCCATGTGTGCAGAGAGACAGGGGTGTCTGAGGAAGCCGGCTGCTCTCCCCCACCCTTGGGCAGACCGTGGGCAGGGAAAGTCCGAATCACCAGGATGAGGTACAAACGGTTTTATTTTTCTAGAAAGAGCAAAGTCCAGAGAGGCAGGGGGGAGGGCAGCTGGGCCTGGCGGAGCTGCGGTGGGCAGGCCCTGGGCCCTGACTGAGGCCGCAGGAGGCGCCCCCCGCGCCGGCCCCTGCCCCAGGAGTAAACAGGCATGGCGGGGGGCTCAGCTGCTCGGGGCCCTCCAGCGTGATGGCAGAGAAGGAGCAGGGGAGGTGAGGTGAAGTCCACGACCTGCTGGGTCACACGAAGCCAGGCTTCATGGACGAGCGGCGGCAGTTGGGGCAGCTTCGTGTCCCGTTGTTCTGCAGGCACCTTGCGGGGGGGTTGGTGCAAAGGGCACTGTCGGCTTGGCCGGCCTGGCTGCCCACCCTGGACCGGCTCCCTCTTCCCCTCCCCGCGGCAGGCAGCCCTGCAGGCCAGAGCCTGGGCCAGGGGTCAGGCGTGGGTGGCGGAGGCACCTGTGGCCCTGGTCACCGCTCCCCCATAACCTTCGAGAGTTCTCTCTCTGTGGTCTCTTTGGGGAGAAAAACAGGGCCGCCGGGAGGGTTTGATGAGTGATTAGACAGAAAACTCTTAGAACAGGCACCCAGGAGGCCCCAAAAGCACCGCCTAAGTGTGATTAGGCCCCAGGGAGCCCCCAGGGCCCAACGGCAGGGCGCTCACCTGAGGTGGAAGATGTGGGAGCAGGGCAGGGCCTGCAGACGGCTGTTCTTCTCGCCGATGGACTCGCCGCACAGGCCGCAGTAGAGCTCGGCCTCCTCCACGCACTCGTGGAAGCGCACGACGTGGGCGCGCAGCTCCCGCTGCAGCCCTTTGCTGCGGTAGATGCCCTCGCTCAGGCAGTGCAGCTTCAGCTGGCCCAGCTGCAGTGGGGGCGGACGAGACCAGGTCAGTGCCGGTAAGCAGCGGCCCCCAGACGCCATCTGTCCGCCCGGGGCCACAGGCTGCTCAGTACACGGGGGCCCTGTCCTGCCGCGCTCCTGCCTTGCTGAGGGCCCTAGGAAAAACATCTGGCCCTCTCCGGGCCTTAGCTTCCCTTCATGCAGAATGAGGGGGTTGGCGAAATCAGTGATCCTTACTCCTAGAAGCGACTGGGGACCTCATGTTTTTGAAGGATTTTTATTGACCGGATCTGCTGCCTCGATGCCCTACTCGTTAATTTGCTTTCCTGTTTCTGTTCATTGCATACCCACAGCAGCTCATCGACATTTCTGATGATATTTGGGTAAGCCAGAGCAGCTGTTGTCCAGCCAAGGCAGGTGTATTTGGCATTTTGACAGGACTGTGCCCTGATCTCTGAGAAAGGCGCATCTTCTAGAAGACTCTGAGGCTATTTTCAAAAGGTTTGGATAGGATGATGAAATTTGAAGAGGTTGCATAGACTGTGGGAAGAACACAGGCTGTGGAGTTAACACAGGTCAGTTACCAGGTGTGGGACCTTGAACACCTCTCTGAGCCTCACTTTCCTCATCTGTAAAAGGCGGCTCGCTGTACCCACCTTGCAGGAAGCCAGTGAGTCCTGGAACCCACAGCTAGAAGAGCCCTGGGGTGCCCACCTCCCTATCAGTGGCAGAGTCTTAATGACCATCAAGAAACCTCTGACAGGGGGCTTCCCTGATGGCGCAGTGGTGAAGAACTGGCTTGCCTATGCAGGGGGCGCAGGTTCGATCCCTGATCCAGGAACATCCCACGTGCCACGGAGCAACTAAGCCTGTGCGCCACTCGTACTGAGCACGTGCTCCAGAGCCCGGGAGGCCACAGCTTCTGAAGCCCAGGTGCCCTGGGGCCTGTGCTCCACAAGGGAAGCCACCTGGGCAGGGAGAGGCCTGTGCACCGCAACCAGAGAAAGCCCAAGCAGCAGTGAAGACCCAGCGCAGCCAGAAAGAAAGAAACTTTCCAAAAAGAAAGAAAGAAACCGCTGAGGAATTCTGATGTCCCCTGAGCTACAGAACTCTCACCCTGCCCGCCCCCCCAAGTGCTCTCTGAGTGGAGGAGAAACAGCCAGGGTCAGGGAGTGACTAGGGGCATCTCCTGGAGATCAGGAAGGACTCAGGGCACGAGCAGGCTGGTGGGGGGGTCTCCCCATCCACCCTAGATCCCACCTTGGGCTCTTGACTCCAGACCCAGCAGACGGAATCAGGTCTGACCTTGTTCCCCACCTCCTCGGCCAGGTCCTGGGCTCTCTCAATGGCATCCAGGGCCTGGAAGGGGAGATAGGGCAGGGCTGCAGGCAGGGCTGTCGGACAGAGACCTTGCCTTGTAGGGAAGGAAGGGCAGGGAGGGACGGGGCTGGGGAGAGAAAGAGACTGGGGTACACTGGCCTGAGCTGCCTCAGTTTACTTGGATACAGAATGGGAAGAACACTCCTATCTCACAGGGGGTTATGAAATCGGGCTCTGTCACTCAGTCGTGTCCGACCCTTTGCAACCCATTGTTGCCTGCCAGATTCCTCTGCCTGTGAAATTTTCCAGGCAAGAATACTGCCCTGGGTTTCCTACTCCATGTGAAATCATAGGAGGTAGTTCAAGCGTCTGAGTTCCAATGCCAGGTCTGGCCCTTTACGAGCTGGGTGATTGGCAAGTCACACCCTGCTCTGAGCCTGGAAAGTGACCTGGGATGCCCTGGCCTCACAGATGTGGGGTGAGGCTGATACTGGACAAAGGGTCTGAAAGAGCCCAGTCGGGAAGCAGACCCACACACCCTTGGCTGACCTGTGGGAGCTCTGGGGAGAGCTGGCTGCAGGACAGGGATCCCCCTCACCTTGTCCAGCGCCTTCCTGGCCACCCAGCACTTGGCCACGCCCAGCAACACCTGCACCTGCCCCAGGCGGTTCCCGATCTCGGTCATGATGCTCATGGCGGAGTCGTACCTGGGGAAGGCTGTCTGCGCAGCCGGGTTGGGGGTTGGGATCAGGCCCGGCCTGGCCCGCACCGCCGCCCCCTGCGTCCCGGTGACCTCACCTGCAGGTCCCCACGGCTCCGGTGGATGTCAGCAAAGCAGAGCAGGCAGAGAGCCTGCAGCGGACGGTCCCCGTGCTGCAGCGCGATCTTCATAGACTCCTGTGACGGAGCCGGACCCTCAGGCCTGCGCGTCTGCCCCCCACCCTAGAGGCATCCTCACCCCGTGGGCCCCTCAGACACCCTCGGAGCCCGGTACCCCTTTCCTGGTGCTGAGTCCCCGTGTACAGAACCCCTGAGGATTGACAGCCCTGGAGACTGAGGCTCTGAGAGCGGAAGTGGCTTGACCGAGGTCACCAGGTTATTAAGTGGCAAAGCTGGGATTCCTACCTAGGTCGGTGGAACTCCAGACTGGCTCGCTTCCAACTTAAAAGGGTCCCACAGAGTGGGTATTGGGCCGGGGGACAAAGGAAAGCCCCCTCCGCTGAGAACAGACTATAAGGGAATGAGATTTGGGGCAGATGGGGTAAGGGGAGCAAGCACATCCTCCAGGGGCTCAGCGATAGAGAGGGGGGCAGGAACCAGACTTGGGGGGCCTCAGCGGACTGGGTAGGCAGGAGGAAGCCCCGGGCCCGGGCCCCGCCCACACCGCCGTGCTCCGCCCACCCGCCCGCGCTGCGCCCACCTCACAGCACTCCATGGCGCTGCCCAGGTGGCCCAGCAGGCGGTACGCTACAGCCATGTGATACTGGCTCATGGCCCGGTACTTGAGGCTCCAGCCTTTGCCATAGTCGTTGACGAGCTCTGCAGCCTTGCAGGGGAAGAACAGGGCTTTCTCGTAGTCCTGCAGGGGACAAAGGGAGGGGCCGGGATGGGAGTGCGCATGCTGAGTGGCGGGAGCTGCCCCTAAGTGGAGCGCTCCACCGCATGCTCGTTCATTCATTCATTCACTTATTCTGGTGTCCAGGAAAACCGTGATTCACGCAGAGGGAACAGCCCTGCAAAGGGGTGGGCTCATGAACGTAAGGGTTTTCATCTGGTTTGCCGACGTTTGCCAAGAGCCTAGCACAGTTCCTGGCTCAGAAAGTATTTGCTGAATGAATGAATGAGAATCAGAAGCAAGAAAGGCAACTGGCTTCTCTCAGCCAGTCCCGGTTGGGCCCCTGGCCTTCAGAGATGCACAGAAGGGTGGTGGTGGGGCTGTCAGAGCCCACCCTGACCCCCCGCTGGAGTTTGCCTCCTGGCGGCCTGTCATCACTGAAGGCTGGATGAGGATTGCCAGCAGAGTCAGCTCCGAGAACATAGGACAGACTGACTGAGGCAAAGAAATCATCCTCTCCCCCTTCCCTTCTCCTCAGACTTCTAAATGTCTTCTCAACCTGCCAGTTATGAGCACATGACCTCACCATACACTCCGTTAGGAAACAGAAGGAAATCGGAGACGCGCTCCCTCACTTGCCTTCTCGGTCAAACCCACCGGCCCTGACTCCACACAGCCTCACTCCTGCTCCTCCCTGCTCCGTCAAATTAAATAAACCCCCTCCAGGCGGGCTCTGGAACCCCTCCCCAGTCTCTCTACTGAGTCATCCCATCACCATAAAAACACAACCTGGCATTTCTTACCTCACGTGAAAAACAAAAATTAAAATCAAACAACCACCTTTGACTTCACGTCCCATTCAACTACAACCCCGATTCTCTCTTCTTTTTTGTAGAAAACCTACTTGAATTTTTATTTGATATCGAACAAGCTAATATGACCCAAAGAAAACTCTCGGTAACCCCAATATAAACCTGTTTCTAATAAACTTAGTATGTACTATGTACTTTTTAATTCGAAGCCATGTAAATGTTTTACAGACTTAAAAATAGGAAATTTAATTAAAAAAAACCTAAGATTGGAAAATGGAAACAAGGGACTTCCCTGCTGGTCCAGTGGTTAACTCAGCTCCCAATGCAGGGGGCCCAGGTTCGATCCCTGGTCAGGGAACTAGATCCCACGTGCTGCAACTAAGACCTGGTGCAGCCAAATAAATGAATAAATATTTTTAAAAATGGAAACAAATAACCTTAAGTGTATATTATTATAAAATTACAATTAATTTTAAGTATAATTAATATATAATTAATCATATAATAAGTATAATATATAATTATATATTATATATTTAATTATATAATATATAATTATATATAATAGATAATAATAGATAATATATAATTTTAATTATAATATATAATTATATTATATTATAGTATTATATAATCATAATAATATAATGTATTAATGTATTATATATAATTATATAATATATTATATATTAACATATATTTATATAATGTATGTTTATTATATTAAATATATTATATTTATATAATGTTTATTTATATAATTATATATATGTTAATATATAATATAATATATATTATATTTTATAGTATATATTATATCATATTATAATTATATTACATTGTATTGTATATATAACAATTATAATGTATATAATATAATTTAATATAATTATAATAACTATAGATATATTATAAATACAGTGTAATATAGTTATATTATGTTATAATATAAATATAATTTAATTATAATATGATTGTAATTATAATATAACCATAATATATAATTAAATATGCCATGATTATAATATAAATATAATATTATATAACTATAATATAAATATAATATATTACTCTTATAATAATATAGTATGGATGTGAGAGTAGGACTGTGAAGAAAGCTGAGCGCCGAAGAATTGATGTTTTTCAACTGTGGTGTTGGAGAACTCTTGAGAGTCCCTTGGACTGCAAGGAGATCCAACCAGTCCATTCTAAAGGAAATCAGTCCTACGTGTTCATTGGAAGGACTGATGCTAAAGCTGAAACTCCAATACTTTGGCCACCTCATGCGAAGAGTTGACTCATTGGAAAAAACTCTGATGCTGGGAGGGATTGGGGGGCAGGAGGGGAAGGGGACGACAGAGGATGAGATGGCTGGATGGCATCACCGACTCGATGGACATGAGTTTGAGTGAACTCCAGGAGTTGGTGATGGACAGGGAGGCCTGGCATGCTGCAATTCATTGAGTAGCAAAGAGTCGGACATGACTGAGCAACTAAACTGAACTGAATAATATAATTATCATAATATATAATATAATTATAATTATAATATAAATATAAGAATACAATATATGATTATATAAATATAATTATAAATAGAATATACAATATAATTATAATATAATATAAACATTATATATAATATTGTAATATGATTATAAATATAATATATAATTAAATATAAAATTATATAAATATAATTTTATACATTATAATTATAATATATAACATAATTATATATATTTTATAATATAATTATAATATAATATATAATTATAATTGTCATATATAATATAATCATATAATATATCATATATTATATTATAATAATTATATATTACATATTATATTATAATAATATATTATAAGAATTATAATATAATTATATTAAGTATTATATATTATATTATATATATGCTGCTGCTGCTGGTAAGTCGCTTCAGTTGTGTCCAACTCTGTGCGACCCCATAGATGGCAGCCCACCAGGCTCCCCTTGTCCCTGGATTCTCCAGGCAAGAACACTGGAGTGGGTTGCCATTTCCTTCTCCAATGCGTGAAAGTGAAAAGTGAAAGGGAAGTCGCTCAATCGTGTCTGACTCTTAGCGAGCCCATGGATTGCAGCCTACCAGGCTCTTTCCGTCCATGGGATTTTCCAGGCAAGAGTACTCAGTGGGGTGCCATTGCCTTCTCCGTATTATATATATATATTATGTATTAATTGTATCATATATTATATATATCTGTATAATTATTTAGATTTATATATATATTTATATTTACAAATATTTATATTATATATTATATATATTCTACACATTATTATATAATTATATTACAATATAATAATTATTAGATAATTATTACATATAATTTAAATATAACTTAAAATTATAATATAATTATAATTAATTAAAATATTAATTAAGGTATATTATAATATATTATGATGGTTTCATAATTGCCATAATATATTATATAACCTCTTATTAATAGAACCATACAGAACAAGTGTTACTTCAAATGACCTTAACATACACTTGAACAGTTCAACCATAGTGGGATATATTATAAAGACAAAAGAACAGCAGAGAAGTCTTAAACTTCATTTGTCTTTTTTTTTTTTCAGCAATAGTGGTATATTGTGTTTTGAAATTATTTTGTGTACTTTGTAAGATAAAGTAAATATTTAATTATGTTTTTAGAAACCAAGATTTTCAGCCTAAGAGAAAAAAAGAATCAAGTATGAAATAAAGAAAATCCTGAAACATTAAGCTTGAGTTGAAGATTTCAGTATGAAGTCCAGTTGTCCTCGAAACCGAGGAGATTTAGTAGCAATAACAAGCCAGTGGCAATGAGCATCCTGAGAGCCCACATCCAGGCTTTACCAGTCTGGAGCAGGAAATATAGTGGGCCCTCAGTACCCAAGGGTTCCACATCCAATCAAAGCTTGAAAATATTAGGGGAAAAAAATCCAGAAAGTTCCAAAAAAGCAAAGCTTGAAGTTGCCAGGCACCTGACTATGAACCTAGCACTTACAGTGTATTAGGTTTTAAAAATAATCTGGGCTTCCTCGGTGTCTCAGTCTAAAAGAATCCGCCTACCAATGATGCAGTTTCAGTCCCTGGGTGGGAAAGATCCCCTGGAGAAGGAAATGGCAATCCACTCCAGTCTTCTTGCCTGGAGAATCCCATGGACAGAGGAGCCTGGCAGGCTACAGTCCGTGGGCCTGTCGACTTAGCGACTAAAACAACAACAAGAGATGATTTAAAGAATATAGGAGGGGGGACTTCCCTGGTGGGCCAGTGGGTAAGATTCTAGGCTCCCAACGCAGGGTGTCCGGGTCTGATCCCTAGGCAGGGAACTAGATCCCATGTGCCACAGCTAAGACCCACTGCAGCCATATATGTAGGTTCTATGAAAATACTACACCATATTATATAGAGGCTTGAGCATTCCTGGATTTTGGTGTCCTTGGGGATCCTGAAACAAATCCCCTGAGAATACCAAGGGCCGATTCTACACAATACCATGGGACAGGCTATTGTGCCAGAAAACAAGAATGCTTTCTTTCAAAGAACTAAAGGAAGTCTCGTCAAAAGGACATAGGGGTCATGCTGAAGAGAATTCCCCTGACTAAAATTAAGATAACGTGAGTATCAAAAGGAACAATGATTGCAAATGACTGAAGACTACTGAGTATTTTTTTAACTCCAAGATTTCATGATGAAATACCAAAAAGAGGAAGCAAAACTAGTGTGATTGTTGGAGTCAACTATCACATCAGCTCGTTATCCTGAAACATGGCAATTAAAGGAGAGGGACAAAGGATTTATCTACCTTTCCTTTAGGAACTGCTTTTCAGAGCAATCAGCTAGCTTTAATTAATTTATAGGAAAATCCCAGCTAACAATTGCAGAAGGCATCATAGAACGTGGAAGTCACCGTTTCGTGAGAGTTGACAGAACTGATTCAGGCAACAGACGCCAAAAAATGCTCAAACCATTATGGAGAACACTGCTGCTGAGCTGAATATTCACCAAGTGTCACCCCACAAAGTAAGCTGCTGGTCCTGCAAGGAAGAAGGCAAAGCTGAAAGCAATGGGATCGGGCGGTTACTTGCTCGGACGTCAATATGGTGTCTCATGAAGCACGCAGACCTGCTTGTGCAGGTTCTCACCAGAAATGAACGACCTACGGGACTTCCCTGGTGATCCGGCGGTTAAGACTTCCCCTTCCGACGCAGGGGGTGCAGCTTCAACCCTTGGTCGGGCAGCTAAGATCCCATGTGCTTTGTGGCCGAAAAACCAAAACATAAACAATATTGTAACGAATTCAATAAAGGCTCCACATTAAAAAAAAAAAAAATTTAAAAATGCGTGACCTAGATCTTACCAAGTCATTTTTAAAATTCTCGTTCATAGAGAGTAATGGAGACAAAGAAACAGCTTATGTGACTCCTTGAGGAAGCAATGAGACAATGAGATGGAATATAAATTAATTTGGCTTCTTCAGTAAATCATGGAGAATAAAGAGTAGTGTATTAACTTTCTATTGAAAGTGACATAATAATCACTGCAGTGTGTGGTTCTTGCTTGTGTTCCAGTTCAAACAAGCTGAGCATTAAGGTGTATTTTCAGGATAAACAGAGAAATTTAAGAGATCATTGTTCACCATGGTGTGTGTGAGAATAGTATTGTGATTATATAATAAAGTGTCCTTATATCAGAAAATAGTCTCCTTATTCTCAGAAATGCTTACTGAACTACTTTGCGGTAAAATTTCGTGATGTCTATAATTTTTTTAAAAAACTATTTATCTGGCTGCTCCAGGTCTTTACTTGCGGCATACGGGATCCAGTTCCCTGACCAGGGATTGAACCCCAGCTCCCTGCACTGGGAGCGTAGAGTCTTAGCCACTGAACCACCAAGGAAGTCCCATAATGTATGGGATATAATGTGATATAATTTTATATCATAAGACTTCAGTGAAAAATATGTTAAGTCAAACATGGCAAAATGTTAATAATTGTTAAATATAAGTAGCCGGTATATGGTGATTCATTATATCATCCTCTATGCATTCCTGTATGGTTAATTTTCTTCATAATAAAAAAAGGTTTTGAAACACCCCTATCTCTCTCCAATCCTATTTGATCTCACAGAATGGCTTCCCCAGATGTCTTATTGCTGCAAACAAAATCCTCAAATGAAGGATGATCCATCAATCCATGGATGACTCTCATTTCCTCACACCCAACTGCTTTCCCAGGTGGGGCTAGTGGTAAAGAACCCACCTACCCATGCAGAAAACTTAAGAGATGTGGGTTCGAACCCTGGGTTGGGAAGATCCCCTGGAGAAGAGAATGGCAACCCATTCCTGTATTCTTGCCTGGAGAATTCCATGGACAGAGGAGCCTGGTGGGCTACAGTCCATGGGGTCTCAAAGAGTCAGACATGACTGAGCGACCCACACTTTCACACTTTGACTTTCGCAAGGTTTATTAGGCATTATTATGTGCCAGGGGCTGACATGCCCCAAGGGCCGAGCGCAGCCTGGATGTCTGCAGGATGGAGAGCAAAGGCTCAGGGCCAGAAGCCTGAGGTCATTGGCTCCATCAGTTTCTTCTCCCTTCTATGTCCCTTTCCCCTAAGCCCCCGGATCCCACCACCTCCCACCTCTCACATACCTGCGACAGCCACGCTGGCCCCCACCCTTCCTGGAATACTCCAGGTAAGCTCCCCCAAAAGCAGAGCTGTGCTTCCGCCGTTCCCTTTTTCATCCTTTCACCAGATTTCTGCATGGCTCACCCTCTCTTCCCCAAGTCATCAGACATCACCCACCCCTACCACCCTGTCTGAACTTGCAACACCCCCTCCTCAGCCCTTCCAACCCCCTTTCCCTGCTCCCCTTTTTCCTAAGCACTTTCCACCATGCTGTATACTTGGCTTTGCTGATTATATTTATTCACCTTCCTCCCCCAGCTAGAAAGCAAGCTTCGTGAGCCCAGGCACTTGGCTGTTATTTTCACTGCTGTATCCTGACCAACAGTGCCTGGGGTACAATAGATGCTCAGTACATGTTTGATGAATGAATCCTTACGACCGTGTTATAAGGCGGGTTCCATTCGCCCTCATTTCATAGGCTTGGAGAGAAGTGACTTGCCTAAGATCACACAGCAAACACAGCAAAGTACAGGTTTAAGGCCTGTCCTCACATAGGAGCTTCCCACTCCCCCAGGAAGTCAGGCAGACTGAAGCTTGAATTTTGACTCTGCCATGCCTGGCCACATCTCTGCACGCTAGGTCACCTCACTTGCGTCTGACTCTGCGACCCAGTGGACTGTGGCTCATCAGCCTCCTCTGTCCATGGGATTCTCCAGGCAAGAAGACTGGAGTGGGTTGCCATTCCCTCCTCCAGGGGAATCTTCCTGACCCAGGGATCGAACCTGCATCTCTTATGTCTCCTGCATTGACAGGTGGGTCTTTACCACTAGTGCCATCTGGGAAGCCCGGCCGTGTCTGTTCCTCCCGGCCAAGTCTTTCTCTTTTCAGACTCCCATCTGCCTCGTCCCTACTGATATGGGAGGACTGAACCCAGTGATGCAACAGGGAGCACGGCTCCTCGGAGGCTCTCCGGGACCTGGGACCTCCACCACCCTCCCCCGGGGGCCCCGGGGCGCACCTTGACCTGAGCATAGAAGCTGCCCAGGCTGCAGCAGACGCGGCACTCGAGCATGGCGTCGTCGTTGTTGTGGGCATAGCGCAGGGCCTTCTCGAAGCTCTCCAGGGCCTTCTGGAAGAGACTGAGGCCCAGGAAGGCGTTGCCCATGCTCAGGCTGACCTGGCCTCCAAGCTGGGCGGCTGCCCTGGTGCCGGGCAGGCCAAGGCAGGTCTTGCAGTAGGAGATGGTCTTGTGGAACTCACACAGCTTCTCGTTGCTGCGCGCCAGGTTCAGGTAGCTCTCCAGGAGGAAGTTGGCGTCCTCCAGCTCCCGGGCGGTGTCGATCTGGACCACAGCGAACTGCCCAGCGCGGGGGTGGGCCAGGGCGCTCAGTCTCCGCCCTTCCAAGCCCCCCACCCCCCAGCCCAGAGCCTCAGACCCGGAGCGCCCACCCCTAGCCTCAGATATGCGCTGGGCTCCCCAGCCAGACTGGAAGCTGCAACCCGGGAGCCTTCACCTCCCAAATCCAGACCCCCCGCTTTCAACTTCATCCCGAAACTGGTCTGCAGTCTCCACCACCTGCCCAGGCCCCCAGCCTCGAACCTGGAGCCAGTGCCCCCCTCCCCAGGCTTAGACTCAGAACCCCACAGGAGAGGACTGGAACCTCGACTCTGAGACCTGGCCTTGAGTGCCTCACACTGCAAGGCTGAGAACCTCAGACACCAAAGTTCAAGGCCACGGTTCCAAATCCAAAGCCAAGACAGAGCATCCAAGAGCCAGGGCCTGAGATGCGGAGGATTCAGAGCCTCAGGCCCTGACCGCCAGCCTGGGGGATACGGGTGAGTCTGAGGAGGCGGGAGGGGGCCGGGAAGCCTGGGAGAACCCCGCTGGGCCCCACCTGCCCAGCCTGGCCGCGCTCCCACCTTGAGCATCTCCTTGTAGCGGCCCATCTCTGAGTGGGCCGTGACGAGGCAGCCGAGCACACGGAAGCGCCCCACGAGGTCTGAGCTCTTCTCCAGGACCTTCATCCACAACTGCAGCGCCTTCTCCGTCTGGTTAGACTGGTACAGCTGGAGCCCCTTCTCGATCTGCTGCTTTGTCTGGTCCTGCCCCATCCTCCCAGAGACCCCCGGTGGCCCCGCGCCTCTAGGCTCTCATGGGACCACCCCTCCCACCCCTGGTGCCCGCTGCCCACCCAGCCCCGAGCAGGCGCAAGGCCCGAACAGAGAGCGGGCACCACCCCGGGAACAAAGCCGGTCCGGGTCCTGTGCGCAGCTGTCCCTGCCAGTTGAGGCCACGTGGCCGCCAAGGAATGTCAGCAACAAGGTCACGCGGGCCCCCACCGCCCCCGCCCCCAAGCTGGGAGGAAGGTGCCCGCCCCCTCCTGCCCCGGGCACCCCCTCGGGCATCTCTTTAGCACCTCTGACCCTGGCGCCCCGAGCCCCCCTGGCAGGGCAGGCTCTCCCTGCAGCCTGAGAGTTGGAGTAAGCAGGGATAAAGCTGGGCACATGGGCGGCAGGAAGGCTGGAGTGGATGCCCAGCTCTGAGCCCTCCTCTGCCGCCACATCACCATCCCCAGAGCCACCCTCCCGGGCTCTGCTTCTGTGAGTGACTGGCAACTGAAGCCACATACCTGCGCACAGGCCCACCCCATCCCAATGAGTCCTAACCTACAGCTCAGCCCAGCCAACAAGTTGCTCACCTCTCTGGGCCTCAGTTCCCTCATCTGTAAAATGGAACTGTCATAAGCTAATAAACCCTCACCTATGATGGGTAACAGCGGGACCCTGGACCAGGCTGCCAACTTTCGAATGCTGCCTTTGCCGTTTATTAGTTCTACGGGCAGCATGCCTTTGGGCAGGAGAGCAATGGTTTCCACTTCACTGGACTGTTGGAACCATACCCTTTAGGAGCTGGTTGGGACTTGGAACAGTGCCTGACACACGGGAAACACCACGTGACCATAAGCAAGAGGTTATCTCAAGCAGCATTCGTCTGCTCCATGGCAAATTGTCCACGAGGAATAGAAATTGGTTTTTGAAGGTTTAAAAAAATATCCAGTTCCAGGGACTCACAGTTCTGAGCTTTAGTCCACTGTGGCTCTCTTTGCCTGGCAAAGCAATAAAGCTATTCTTTTCTACTTCACCTCAAAAAAACAAAAACAAACAAAAGATGTACAATTCCAATCCCAGTTTGAAAGAGTCCCTTATAATGAGCTTGAATGCCAGACACCATGGAGAAGGGCAAGGTCTTACAGAGGGAGAGGGCAGACCCGTGAAGGCTCCTGGGGTTGCGAGAGGGCTCTGCCAAAATTACCAGCTCGTCTCACTGCATCTTTCTCTTCCCGATCTGCAAACCAGGCTCCTTCCCGCCCCAGGGCAAAGTTGTCCTTTCAGAGTGGACAGTGGCTTTTAGCATATGAGCATCCCTCATTTTATTGCAATTCCCAGATGCTTGTCTTTGACAAACGGGAGGTTTGCGGCAACTCAGCATCGAGCAAGTCTATTGGCACCATTTTTCCAAGAGCATAAGCTCACTTCGTGTCTCTATGCTGCATTTGGCAGTTCGTCTAGTCAAGGCTATGGTTTTTCCTGTGGTCATGTATGCATGTGAGAGTTGGACTGTGAAGAAAGCTGAGCGCCAAAGAATTGATGCTTTTGAACTGTGGTGTTGGAGAAGACTCTTGAGAGTCCCTTGGACTGCAAGGAGATCCAACCAGTCCATTCTGAAGGAGATCAGCCCTGGGATTTCTTTGGAAGGAATGATGCTAAAGCTGAAACTCCAGTACTTTGGCCACCTCATGCGAAGAGTTGACTCATTGGAAAAGACTCTGATGCTGGGAGGGATTGGGGGCAGGAGGAGAAGGGGACTACAGAGGATGAGATGGCTGGATGGCATCACTGACTCGATGGACGTGAGTCTGAGTGAACTCCGGGAGCTGGTGACGCACAGGGAGGCCTGGTGTGCTGCAATTCATGGGGTCGCAAAGAGTCGGACACGACTGAGCGACTGATCTGATCTGATAGTATTTGGAGCTCTTTCATTATGTTTCTTATGGTGACGTGTAATCAGTTCTCTTGGCTTAACATCTTTTTGTTTCATTTTGTTTTGTTAACCTTTTGGCCATATCGCGTGTGGGACACGTGGGATCTTAGTTCACCGACCGGAGACTGAAGCTGAGCCCACTGCGTTAGGAGCATGGAGTCTTAACCACTGGACCACCAGGGATGTCCTGTAATCAGCGATCTTTGATGTTGATGGTTAGCATTTTCAGCAATAAAGTATTTTTCAGTTTAGGACTGAATATTGTTTTTGTAGGCATAATGCTATTGTACACTTAATAGACTACAATATAGCACGGACTCAACTTTTGTATGCAATGGGAAACCAAAGTACTCGTGTGACATTTTATGGTGATGTTCGTTTTATTGTGGTGGTCTGGAACCAGACCCGCAGTATCTCTGAAGCACGCCTCTATGCACAAAGTCGAGCATTGATCTACCACTAACACCATAAGATTTTCATCACCCTGGAAAGAAGCCCTGTGCTCATTAGCAGTCACCCCTGCTCATATCGATATTGACTGCAGACCTCAGAATGTGACCTATTTGGAGACACCATCTCTTTTTGGCCATACTGCCTGGCTTGTGGGAGTTTCGTTCCCTGACTAGGGACTGATCCTGGGCCCTCAGGAGTGAGAGCTCAGAGTCCTAATCACGGGGCTGCCAGGAATTCACCTTTAAAGAGGTAAAACGAGGTCACTAGAGAGGGCCCTGATCCCATAAGACTAGCGTTGTAAGAAGAGATTAGGACATAGACACACAGAGGGGGAGAAAGAGGGCCATTGACAAGCCAAGGAGAGGGGCCTCGGAGTGAAACTAACTCTTTTGACACCTGCTCTCTGACTTCCGGCCTCCAGATCTGAGACAATACATTTCTGTTGTTTAAGCACCCCCATCTGTGCCCAGTGTTAACGGCAGCCTGAGCAAACGGACACACCCTGCAAACACAACCTACTCTCTGTGGACCCGTCTGCTCTGGACATCTCATGTAAATGGACTCGCACAACATGCGGCCCCTCGTGACTGGCTTCTTTCAGCACAATGTTTTCAATATTGTAGCGTGAATCGTACTTCATTCCTTTTTTTGGCTGAATGGTACTCTAGGGCTTCCCTCGTGGCTCAGCTGGTCAAGAACCCGCCTGCAATGCGGGAGACCTGGGTTCAATCCCTGGGTTGGGAAGATCCCCTGGAGAAGGGAAAGGCTACCCACTCCAGTATTCTGGCCTGGAGAATCCCATGGACTGTACAGTCCCTGGGGTCGCAAAGAGTCGGACACGGCTGAGCGCCTTTCTCTTTCAGTATTCATTGTACATTTATGCCATTTTGCTTATCCATTCATTAGTTAATGGCCTTTGGGTCGTTTCCCTTTCCGATTATGAATAATGATGCTTTAAACATCCATGTACAAGTTTTCATGTGGACAAGTTTTCGTATCTCTTAAGTATATACCTAGGAGTGGAATCGCTGGGCCATAGGTAGCTCTGTGTTCACCTTGTGAGGAATCTGACTGCCTCAGGGCCTTTGCCCCTCACGGTCCCTTTTCTCCTCCCTACTTCGAAGTTCTGCCCAGTTAAGGCCCAGTTGGGATGGACCAGCTTACGATACTCATGGAGAATTAAATTCCATTCTGATACAAGATGTATCTCTATAATTTTATATTCATTGATGAGGGTACTGGCTTAGTATCTGTTTGCCCCTCTCAAATGTGTGGGCAGGAACTTTATCTCATTTTTCACTGACCTGTCTCCAGAGCAAAACCTGGCATACAGTGGCCACTCAATAAATATGTTAAATGAATGAATGGGAGGAATGAAAGCTTAATTTTGAAATTTAAAGTAGCTGCTCCAGGCTTACAGCTAACCTGCCATGCCTCCTTAATCCTGGGGAAGCTGAGCAGAGGCAGAGATCACTGCCTCCTGTTTGCTGCAAGCAGAACAGGTCCAGAGTGGGACAGTCTGGGCATGGGGGGGCGGGGCATGCCCCAGGGTCATACGTCGAGGGGACAGAGGAATAGGCCCTTGGGACTAGATAAAGACATTGGGCTGTTCCAGGGGAAGTGCTTTTTTTTTTTTAATTTAAATTCAATTTTCCAATTTATTTAACTGGTCAGTCATGTCAGAATCCTTGTGACCCGGACTTTAGCCTGCCAGGCTGCTCTTTCCATGGGATTCTCCAAGCAAGAATACTGGAGTCGGGTAGCCATTGCCTTCTTGCGGGGATCTTCCCAACCCAGGGACCAAAGCTGGGTCTCCCACATTACAGGCAGATTCTTTACCGTCTGAGCCACCAAGGAAGTCCATTTAATGAATTAGTTGTTTATTTTGGGCCGTGCTGGGTCTTGGTTGCCGCGCTTGGGCTTTCTCTAGTGGCGCAGCGGGGGCTGCTCTTCACTGCGGTGGGCGGGCTTCTCCGTGCCGTGGCTTCTCTTGTTGCACAGCATGGGCTCTAGGTGCACGGGCTTAGTTGCTCTGATGTCCCCTGCCCTGGTGGGAGGTTTCTTAGTCGCTGGACCACTGGAAGTCCTGGGGGACGTGCTCTCGAACCTGGTGCACAGGAAGCTGGGCAAAGGGGGAGAGCTGGGAGCCACTGGCACAGTACTGTCTTGGGACAGGTGGGTCCTGGGGACCCACAGCGGGGAAGGAAGCTGGACCCACAGGGAAAGTGCTGAAGAGCCAGCAGGTTCTCTGCCATTTGTGGTTGAGATACAGTCCAGCTCCGAGTCTGCCTTGAGTCTTTGGCAGGAAGTAGATGGGCACTCTGCCTCAGCATCCCAGAGGAATCTGGAACCACAGACTTCCAGGTACCTGGGAACTCAAATGATCTCAAAACCTGACCGAGTTTTCTCTGCCCCCGAGTGAGCCATTTGCTGACTTCTGAACATAGTTAGGTCAGGGTCATGCTCCTTTCGGAGAAAGCATGTATGAGGCACGCCTGTATGCACAAAGTTGAGCATTGATCTAGCACTAACACCAGAAGATTTTCATCACCCTGGAAAGAAGCCCTGTGCTCATTAGCAGTCACCCCTGCTCATATGCGATACTGACTGCAGACCTCAGAATGTGACCTATTTGGAGACACCATCTCTTTCTGGCCATATTGCCTGACTTGTGGGAGTTTTGTTCCCTGACCAGGGACTGAGCCCACTCCAGTACTCTTGTCTGGAAAATCCCATGGACAGAGGAGCCTGGTAGGCTGCAGTCCATGGGGTCGCTAAGAGTCGGACACGACTGAGCAACTTCACTTTCACTTTTCACTTTCATGCATCGGAGAAGGAAATGGTAACCCACTCCAGTGTTCTTGCCTGGAGAATCCCAGGGATGGGGGAGCCTGGTGGGCTGCCGTCTATGGGGTCACAGAGTCGTACACGACTGAAGCGACTTAGCAGCAGCAGCATGCTCCTTTAGGGTAAGGGGGTGGTTTTTGTACTAGCATCCGCTCGGCCCCTGGCAAAGTGAGAGGAGACCAAAAGGAGGCTTACATTGCCCGAGCTGAGCACTTCTTCCAGCTTACAGATAACTGGGTGGCACCCAAGGGTGAAGTGACCTGCCCAAGGCCACACCTTGACCTCAAGACAGAGCAGGCAGTGGATCCCAAGCAGTGTGGCTCCAGGGGTCTTACTCTTGATCATGACACCGTCCCAGGAGAGAGGGAGAAAAGTGAAGGCGATGTAGATGGCCATATTCAGGAAGCTTAGTGATTTTCGCCAGACACACCAAGCCCACTGGGAACCCTGTCCAGGCTCTGACCTGGCTGGGCAGGAGAAATGCACACAAAGAAGGCTAAGGAGGGACTTCCTGGTGGTCCAGGGTCTAAGACTCTGAGCTCGCAATGCAGGGGGACCGAGTTCAATCCCTGGTTGGGAATTAGATCCTACATGTCGTAACTGAAGATCCCTCATGCCACAATGAATATCAAAGACCCTGCATTCAGCAACTAAGACCCAGAAGCCAAATAAATAAAAAGTAAGTATTTTTAAAAATTGCTCTTAAAAAAAAAGGCTAAGGAGAGGGTGAACGGAATCAAGCCTTACTCACAAAGCCCAGCAACAAAGGCTGACCCAGGAGAGCAAGTCACAGAATGAGTCTTTTCCTGGGTCACTTACCCTCACAGGGTGATGGGACAGCAAGGGCCTGGGGGTTTGTTGTTCCAAGTGCCTGCTGTGTTGGGTACCAGCTACATGGCCTACATTTTAGTGCCCTGGTTGATAATCGAAAGTAGAAAATGAAATTTGGGCCTGAAGTGGGGCTCACAATCTGGCCTGCTGAAGATTCCCATATAAGGTGGCTACATTTGCTATCTGGGAGAGTTCATGTAAGAATCAGCACTTCCTGCTTCTCCTGAAGACAGGAAGCTCAAGTGATCCCTGGGCTTGTGAGTCCAGAGTCAACGGGTCAAAGGGTCACTGTCTGGGCTCAAGGGTCGGTGTCTGAAGGCAAGAGACCAACAATATCCCCCTTCACCCGCTGCCCCCACCTCCTGCCGTTCCTGCCTCGACACTGAAGCCAAGCGTCACTTACGATCTTCGATCGGCCTCCTCTTGCAAGCTTGAACCACCGGCTTGGCCCCTGCAGGCCCCTGACTTTAGAGCCCCTGCACAAGTGTAACTGGAGGTGACATCCCAGGCCCCTTCTGCCATGATTACTCGTATCCTTGAGATGTCTGTCCCTCTCAACAAACTTCGTTTTCCTATTTGTGAATGGGGATTTACCTTTCTGGGAAGGTTTCTGTGAAAACCAAACAAGATGATAAAGGAAGAACTTGGCTTTGAAAACAAGACGTGGCACAAACAGCCCTCTAAAGGACCCCCTGAACTTCGCTTGAATTGGCTCTTCAGTTAACAATAGTGAACAATTTAGAGATAACCTGCATTCAATAGGAAAGTCATTGAGAAACCATGAAATGCTATGAAGCCTCTAAAAGTGAAAATCGTAGATGCCAGATGGAAGGGTGCCCGTGAAACAGTAACTGAAAAAAAATGCAGACAGCAGAACATTCTGTACATTAAGGCATGAGCTCATTTTTATTAACAAAAATTACATATGCACACATCTTTGTATAGAGAGAAATTCTGGAAGCGTACTTCCCCCATCTGTTTGACAGTCATCAATGAGCTATGGGACAGCGATGTGCGCATGCTCAGTCGCGTCTGACTCTTTGCAACCCCATGGACTGTAGCCCTCCAGGCTCCTCTGTCCATGGGATTCTCCAGACGAGAATACTGGAGTGGGTTGCCATTTCCTTCTCCAGGGCATCTCCCCCACCCAGGGATCGAACTCACGTGTCTGAAGTCTCCTGCATTGGCAGACAGGTTCTTTACCACTGGCGCCACCTGGGACTTGGGTCTCATTTGGTGGAAGAGGCTCCTAAACACACATAAGCTTTTCCCACCACACACTAAACCTTCTTCTATATACAATTTGCATTTAAAACAATAATAACAAAAAACCCTCAACCATTATAACCTTTAAAAAGGCCACTGTGTCATGTTCGCCCCAGGCTCAGGGCACTCTTTCCACTGCAGGGATGACTAGGTTGGTGACACTCTCCAGGCTGGTGGGCCACACACAGGTTCCCCTCTGCCAAGGGCCTTCCCTGGCTGCCAAAGGGGCTCTCCAGCAGCAGAGGGGCCCAGGGAACAGGTGGCACACCAATCTCCTCAAGGAGCAGGAAGCTGTATTAGCAGCACTCCTGCCAAGGGTCTCTAAGGGACCTAGTTGTCATTCATTTCACGGCCACTGGGGGCCTGCAGAGAATTCGGGTACTGGCTGGAAGCTAGTGGCTTATAAGCGGGTGTGAAATGTTCCTCCCTTTTTTCTGGAGTGGATGGATTTCTAAATAAAAATCTAACGTAATACAATCTTGGGGAAAAAGCACATCCGGAAGCTCTTGACAGAAGCAACTGTCACCTTTGCATATTTATTTATTCATGTTGGATATTTACTTGTTCATTAAATGTCTCCTGGATGCTTATTATCTACCAGACCCTAGGGCCCCAGTGAGACTTCCCATGTGGCTCAGTGGTAAAGAATCTGCCTGCAATGCAGGAGGCCCGGGTTTGGTCCCTGGGTCAAGAAGGTGCCCTGGAGAAGGAAATGGCAACCCACTCCAGTATTCTTGCCTTGGAAACCCCATGGACAGAGGAGCCTGGCGGGCTACAGTCCAAGGGGTTGCAAGTCGGACCCGACTGAGCGACCAACGGTGGAACAGGGCTCCAGTGAAGAACGCCACTTCACACTGTCCCTGCCTTCATGAAGCTCCATTCTAAAGGTGGGATTTATTTATTTTTAAAAAGATACGTCTTTACCTGGCTGTGCCACGCCTTAGTCGCAGCGTGTGGACTCTTCTGTTGTGGAGTGAGAACTCCTGGTTGCGGCATGGGGGATCTAGAACCCTGACCAGGAAGCAAACCTGGGCCCCCTGCATTGGGAGCAGGGAGTCTTCACCAGGGAAGTCCAGAAAGGAAGTCTTCATTCTTAATTAATAGCTCTATTGGCTAACAGGTAATCATAGTGGACGATGCAGGCAGGGCAGGTCTAAAAGACTCCGGGTCAGGCAGGTCACTCAGCAGGTAGGAGGAGGAGCTGGGAGAAGTGGAAGGGACTGGGCACTGCAGAAACAGCAGGAGACGAGCTCAGAAGGGCAGGAGCAGGCGGTCCCAGGCTAGTGCGGAAAGGAAAAGATGCCTCAGAAAGTAGGCTAAGTGAAGGCCAAACATGAAAGGGATGTGCCGCATGACTGCATTTATGACAAATCCAGGAGATCCAACCAGTCCATCCAAAAGGAAATCAGTCCTGAATATTCATTGGAAGGAGTGATGCTGAAGCTCAAACTCCCAATACTTTGGCCAGCTGATGAGAACTGACTCATTGGAAAAGAGCCTGATGCTGGGAAAGATTGAAGGCAGGAAGAGAAGGGGACAACAGAGGATGAGATGGTTGGATGGCATCACCGACTCAATGGACATGAGCTGGAGTGGACTCCGGGAGTTGGTGATGGACAGGGAGGCCTGGCGTGCTGCAGTCCACGGGGTCGCAGAGTCAGACACGACTGAGCGACTGAACAGAACAGAATAGAACTGAACTGAGGGGCTGGAAATGGGAATGGGGGGCGGGGGTGCGGAAGGCGAGTGATGGCTAAGGAGTACAGGCTTTCTTTCTATGGTGATGAAAATGTTCTAAAATTAGGTTATGGTAATGGCGCAGAATGCTCAAAATCAGACCTGGCTGCTTTAGTGGGCAGACTCTACAGCGTGTGAATTCCATCTCAGTAAGGCAGTTCAAACACACTCAAAACCACAGGCGGCTTCAGGTCACTGGAGCCTTCATGGGGGCGTGGGGATGGAAGTGGGGGCTGAGGTCCTATGGATTTGGCTGGAGTGTCAGGCGAGGGCTTCCTGGCCAAAACGTATTCATTTTCCCATCCCCAGATCTGACTGTGATTTAGAAGAACAAGAGCCCTTTCTATAGCTGGAGCCTGTGCCAGTAAAGAGAAAGTCAACGTATGCAAAAGAAATCGAACACCAGATGGTGGTGGTGGTAGGCTGGAAAGGGCTCCTGAGGAAGAGCTTGAAAAACGCAGAAGGTGCAAGAGAAAGCCGTGTTACGGTCCCTCATGGAAGGGCAACGTCATCACACATTAGTTTGACATTCCCAAAGGTGAAGGGACAAACCTGCGTTTTCATTTCCTTCCTGATGGCTCATCTTCATCCGGGACTGAGATGCTCAGGTGAGCACAGTATGTGATGTTCCTGGGAGATTTAGGGAGGTTGTGTGCTGACCGAGAAAGCCAGTAAGCTGGGAACTAGGAGTGTGGCAAAAATTAGGTGCCTGAGGAATCTATTAAAAAAAATAATAAAAATAACTGAATGGGAGTTTTAAAAAAAATATTAACAGTTTAAGTAAGATACAGATATATGATTATAGAGATGCACAAGCCTAAAATTTTTTGAGGTTAAAAACAGTACACCTTTGACATAATCCCTTTCTGGTAAATTTTAAAAAGAAACAACAGCCTTTATGTATGATGTTAAACTGGAAGATGTTCAAGTCGTACATTTTATTTTTATGTCAAGTTGTCTCAGGAATACAGGAATCCAAACGCAAAGACTTAAAAAGAGATCTACCACCTCATTCTTTACCGTGAGTCACAGAGCATCTGGGTCAGGCGGGAGACAGCTTCAGGTTCAACCAAGTGCCTTCTAATTTCAGAGGCAACAGGCCCCAAAGAGTCCACGGGCAAGCCTGACTCTTCACCCTGGTCCAAATTCCGGAAGTGTGAAACACAGATCCTTTGAGAAGGTGCCGTGTGGCCGTTTTCTGTGTCCGATGATCATGTAGCCTCAGGTGTTTTTTATTCTGGCTGAGCAGCATGTGGGGTGTTAGTTCCCTGACCAGGGATCGAACCTGTGCCGCCTGTCTTAACCACGGGACTGCCAGGTAAATCCCCTGGTGTGTTATTTTAAAACATACAACTAGGGCATCGAACTTGTGACTTCACAAATACCAATGGCCCAAAGGAGGTGAAGTTACAAAAAGTGCGTTTCGAGCCGACTTAAAACATTAAGTGGCGATGGTCGCACCACACTGTGAATGTCCTGAATGTCACTGAACTGTTTACCCAAAAATGGTTAGAATAGAATTATTTAACTTTTACCACAATGCAAAAAAAAAAAAATTAAACATGAGGTCAAGATGAGGTTAAGGAACAGTCCATCCTAAAGGAGATCCGTCCTGGGTGTTCACTGGAAGGACTGATGTTGAAGCTGAAACTCCCAATCCTTCGGCCATCTGATGCGAAGAGCTGACTCATTGGAAAAGACCCTGATGCCGGGAAAGATTGAGGGCAGGAGGAGGAGGGGACGACAGAGGATGAGATGGTTGGATGGCATCACTGACTCAATGGACATGGTTTTGGGTGGACTCCGGCAGTTGGTGATAGACAGGGAGGCCTGGCGTGCTGCGGTTCATGGGGTGGCAAAGAGTCGGATGCAACTGAACTGAACTGATCTAAAGAAAGAACTGTGTGGTAGCAATGACATTTAGGAAGCACCCCAGTATTCACGGGAAGTGGCGCCTTTCAGGAGCATGCTGGCCAACAATTTGGAGACCGAGTTACTAGTGAATCCCTTAAAGTGACTGAGAGTCACTTTGAGGACAAAGCTGAAATAAATGCACCACTGAGGGAGTCAGAGGGATATAGGGGCCGTCCCCTTGAGCCTAGAGGTCAGCAGGCCGATCACACGTGAGGAGTCTGCACAGGTAAGCACAACACACTCAGTCGCTTTTACGGAGTTACTTCTCCTCAGGGGTGAGGGCCTGCAAGTCAGGCAGACCTGGTTTGACTCCGGTGCACACCACTTCCCAGAAACAACTCGGCGTCTCCTTTTTTTTAGTATGATCCCAGTTCTATTTCTAAAATGTGCATATGGACAAAAAGACTCAATGAAATACGGCAGTACTTTGGACACGGGGGAAAGGGGTCGTTGGGAAAGGCGGTCTTGCTGTGCGGCCGCCGTCACTTCCACCTTCAGTCTCCGAGACCTTCGCAGAGACTCAACAGCGCTGCTACGTCGGGAGAGAGCATCCGAGGGAGCATCCGGAGGGTCCTAACCTCTGCGGCCCATGGGAAGATTTTCCCACTTTCGGGGGAAAACAAGTGGAGGCTGCTAGCTATGAACTTTGTACGCTGGATCTGGATTTGCTGCGCCTTTATAGTAAGACACTCACGACCTAAAATATAATCTGAGAGGGAACTCCCTGTGGCCCAGTGGTTAGGACTCTGGGCTTTCACCACCGAGGGCCTGGGGTTCAACTTCTGGTTGGGGAAGTAAAACTCCAAAAGCTGTGCAGTATGGCTGGGGCCGGGTGGGGAATTCAGGAGACAGATACGAAGGGGAGCATTTTAAGAGGTGCAATCTCTTTGAAAAAAGAATCAAACTCTTGAACTCAACATACTAGATGTTTGTAAATAAACTTTAGTTATCTTTTTTGCAGAGGGCAAGATTAACGCTCCCCTGCCCCTGACACAATTTCTTTTTCTTCAGTTAAGTATTTTTCTTACTTTTATTTATTTTGGGGGCTATGCTATGTGGCACGCAGGATCAAACCCATGCCCCCTGCAGTGGAAGCATGGGGTCTTAACCAGTGGACCACCAGAGAAGCCCACAACCCAATTTCTTTTAACCTCAGTTTGCTCATCCGCTAAGTGGGGATGGAAACAGTAGGTCCCCCAGGGGCTATGACGACGAGCGCGTTCAGTGTGTCGTGTTCCCTGCAGCACTAGGATGGCGGTCAGTGAACACGAGCTGGGTCAATGACTGCATAAACACTTCGTGGGCTAGCACCCAGTACAACCCACTCTGGAAAACGCTACTCCAGGCCCACCCCACACAGAGCCCGTCTGATGAGAAGGCTGAGGCCTGGCCCGCCTACCGGCCACAGCTGCTCGTGGGCCCCTGCACAGGCGCCAGCCTCTCGAGGACGGGCCTCCCAGGGGCGTGAGGCTGAAAGCGGTAGGAAGGGGCAGACAGACTCATGCCTCAGCCAGGGGGCCTGAGCTTCCCAGCCGAGGGGCTGACTGCATCTGCAGTTCACAGAGGTAGGAGGGGAAGCCTCGGTATGGGCCTCACTCGGAAAGTGATCTAGAATTACTGAGTAGTGAACCCAAGAAACCCTAGAAATGTGACCTTGTCCTAAGGTCAGAAAGAGGGGAAAAGGAGCCCATGCACTTTGGTCCGGAGTGAGGAAGCCCCAATGCGCGGCACCTCGGTGCTCGCTGGCTGCCTCCCTGGGGACAGGAACCCCGCACCAAGGAAGGGACTTGCACTCACAGGTCTGGGCCAGTCCTGCAGGGTGGCGGCCACTACTGGCGATGGAAGAAGCACAGAAATGAAGGCTGCCAAAAAGTTGTGGAAGTGCCTCCTGGTTAGTGGGTCCGTTGAGAAGAACGCAGGATCCATACAGAAGGCACTTTTCTGGAAGAAATCCTGTTCTTTCAGGAGTCTGGGGTGGTCCCACTGGATACTAACAGGTACATCAACGTGAAACCATACTAGAGTGCCCACCCCTTCCCTCAGGAAGGCCAATCCCTCTGCTCCAAAGGCCACCCCCGCCCCAACAATCAGTAACACAGAAGACAACGGCAGTTCTTCTCAAACAGTTTAATAGCAAATAAACAAAGGAAGGTACCACACTTGGCAGATACAAAATGACTTTTTGTCCGTGTGTCTGTGCAATTAAAACAGATTTAGGTTCCCCATTGGGACAAAAGGAAAAACACACAGAAAAGGAAGATTTCCTTTTAAACACATACTCCCTTGCTCCAAACTTGTAACAATTTTTTTTTTTCTTTTTTAATCCACTACACAAACTCTGTGATCAGGTCAGAAAAGCGACAGGGGCTCTTCTTGCCTTTTTTTTTTTTTTAAACCATTAAAGTAAAATCCATAATTTTCTACATAGTACAACACAAGTTCACACAAAAAAGACATTTTCTTTTGCAAATCAAAACAGGAAAGAAAGGAAAAGCTCAAACAAGGTAAAGAAAAAGCATTTCTACGGCTGAATCACGACTTTGAGTTGATTGAATCCCGTTGTTGCTGCAGAACAGACTGTGCGTTTGGTCATAGTGGCAATTTTTTCTCTTCACATTGTGAAATCACTTTACATTGTTTTCTAGTAGAAAAGGCAAAAAACTGTACAAAACCCCTAGTGTTAAATACAACGTTTGTACCAATAAAAAACTCACACAGGTTTGTCTCCAAAATGTAAAGTTTCTTTTTTTTTTTCTTTTTAAATTATTCACAAAAAGCAGCTGGAAATCAGAAAGGCAGCTGCCGCTCCAGGGTCTCAAATCCATTAAAACCACCACAAAACAATTAAAACAATCAGAGAGAGAAAAAGGAAAAGGAAACAGCGTCCAACATTTGGCATTTGGTTTTATCCACAGGTTTTCCCAGAGCTCCTCTTGGAATTGAAAGCAAAATATATTGGCAAACATGGGTTCTGAATACACAGGAAGGGGAGCCTTGGCGCCTTCTGCCCACAGAGGCCGCTCTGTGCAGTCAGACTGTGGGGTGCGCGGCGGTCTCGCTCAGGCTGGGGGTTCCTGGCCTCCTTCCATCCACTCACCCCTCTGAAGAAATGAAGCAGCCTACCATCCACTGGGCCTCCACCTGGCCACCCTCTCCTCTGGGTAAGGGGCGCCCCGAGCTAACACTAGGCTGCCTGCCCGGTCCCGGGGCAGAGACGCTGCCGAGACCCTTCCTCATCACCTGCAGCGAGGATGATGCGGACAGTGCTTCGACCTGCCCCGCCCCGCCCTGCCCCCGCTCCCCTCTCCACCCGTCCCTGGACAGCCCTACTTCCCAGCTCGCTCGCCCACCAGCCGCTCAGGCCTGGGTGGAAGCTATCCCAAACGCCGCCCCCTGCAACCTCTGACCTCCACAGACCCACCCCGCGACCTCACGTCTCCTCTGGCCTCGCCCTTTACCATGCACCTTCTCACTCAAATCCCTGCAGACCCTGAGGCTGGATGGTGCCCCAAGAGAGGAGGGCAGGCTCCCCTCAGGGAACCAAGGACCGGGGCTTGCCTGGCACCCGGGGACAGTAGCTATTTGGCTCTTCACCCAATTTAAAAAAATAAACACAAAAAAACCGCCCCAACCCCAACCCCAGCAGCTAAGCAAGAGCAGAGCTGCAGTGAAGAGCCAGAGTGGGGCGGCGGGGCCCGGGGCTGCACAGCAGCGCGGGCAGGGGCATGCCGCCCAGCGCAGGCACAGCCGCCGGAGTGGCTCAGGGCACTCTCCGCCTCTGGGGCCGAGGAATGCCTGGGGCCCCTAGCGCACTCAGCCTCCTGCTGCCCACAGCCACCCTTGGGGTGCTCTCTCTGCTCCTGTGCCTCTCTGGACCCCCTTCCCACCCGTCTCTGAGCAGAGCAGCCGGCCCGGAGGCCCCCCAAGGCCTGGAGGCCGTGTGAGGAGACAGTCTAAATGCACAGGCAAACGCTCTAAGGGCAAGAGAGGAGAAAGTTGCCACTTCAAAACAAAACAATACAACCTTGGAAAAAAAAAAAAAAATCAACCCCACAACAATTTAAAACAGCTTCTTTGAAACCCTTTTAAATCGGTCAGTTTTTGCACAAACTATAGGAAACAGAGAGGTGAAGGTGATATATACGGAGGTGTGAAGAAACAGCAGGAAACATGCAAACTCGGTTTTTCTGGGCATAATCTTAGTAGGAAAGGAAAAAATTCAAAACAAAAACACAAAAACAATACAAAAACAGAAAAAAAAAATTTGAAGCATCACATTTTGCTGTGGAGACTGCAGGAACAGGCCTGGGGGCGGGCACGGCGGGGCTGGGGGCGGGGGCCCCGCAGACTCCCCGCAAGGGGACTCCAGGGCAGAGCCACAGGTGGCGGGGGCTGCCTGGGGCCCAAGCTGCAGCTGGTGGTCAAAAAGGAAAAAGGGCTCAGGGGTTTTCTGCAGTTGAGAACTCAGAAAAAAGAAAAATAGGAACACATGCGGTCTCCTCAAGCCCTACAAACTGTATCAGCAAAATGTGCTCAGGAGCCTCAAAGGTTTTAGTGACATCTTTTATTTCATTGTTTACTCCAAAGTTGTCTTTAAAACTAAACACACCGAGAAACAAAGCCTAGAAGCGGACTGGCTGTGTTCACAGAAATACAAACACCACGCGGTATGTGCTAGTAGGGCTGCTCTGAAGACAATTACAAAGAATTGGAATCACAAAATCAAGTGGTTATCTTATGAAGTTCTAGAAAAATAGATTTTTTTATATTCAAATGCAAGTTTAAATATTTCCCCTTCAGCAGTCGTTCTAGCAAAACCAATTTGGCAGCACAAAAGAAAAAAAAAAGGAAAGAAAAAAGAAAAAACAAAGAAAGAAACAAACATAATAAAAATACACATCAGCATCAAAGGTCAACACAAGGTCAAAGGTGAGAGTTCAAGCATCAGAGAAGCTGAAGAGACAGGGATTTGGACGATGTACTTGACGCCACATCGACATGCTTTAGGCACAACGATGAACAAACGGCAGGAATCTAGAAAAAAAACAAACCAGAAAGAGGGAGACCCACTGAGTTACACAGAGCAATACATCCAAACAGAGAGAGAGAGAACAGGACACTCACTGTGTGCAGCCCTGAAATGAGGCGGCGGGCAGGGAGGCTGGGCGGTGACGGGACTCTCGCACATGCTAACAACGGACACGGGGAAGTCAAAAAGGACACGGAGGACACCGAGAAAACATCCAACTGCCAGAGACACAGGGGACCTAAGGCTTGGATTTCCCCAGAAGCGCCCAAATGCATCGGAAAAAGCAGCTCTCGGGCGGGGCAGAGCCTCAGCCTCCCGAGTGTCACTCCTGGTCGAGACTCAGGGAGACAGCTGGAGCTGCTGGCTTGGGGGCGAGGGGACCAGAATTCTTTGGGGGAGAGGGCCAGAATTTCTCCCCCTTCCTATGGGGATGGCCCTCTGTTGCCAGAAATCCAAGCTCTTAGCTTCCACGAGGGCCCTGGCCACCCCTGTGGGACCCAGGAGACAGTGTCTGGCTGCATTCAAGGCAAATCAATTTCATGATGAAACCCAAGGAAGAAACGAAACTACAGCAGAAAACACACTTATGTAAGTGAGAACCCCACACAACAGAAAAGGATCGCTTAAGACTTGACTGCGAGTTTCCCCTCTCCGAGCTGAACCCTTTACACCGTGAGACTTGTAGGGGAGCAGCTTCTCCACAACACCGTCTCTGGCCGGGGGAGAGCTGTGCTCGAGGGCAGCACTGCTGTGGGGTGCGCGGGGCTGGGGACAAGACCAACAGAGAGGCGCCCGTGCGCAGCCGAGGAAACCACGGCAGGTACGAAACCTCGGGGTCTGGTATCAGAGGCAGGCTGACTACACCTTTAACTCTCATGCCAATAGCGAAGGGATCCCAGAGCCCAGGACAAATAGGTATGCGAATAACAGTGAAATGGGGGAGGAGGGAGAGAAAGGGACAAAGGTGGGCGCAGAGCGGAGTTCCGGGCTTTGGAAAACCCCACGCGGGCCAAGGAGGAAGACAGAACAGAAGGTGAGACCGGCAGCAACCTGGGGAGCACAGCTCTCTCCTCCGCCAATTCACAGCGTTAACGCCTCCCCCTCGGCAGATTAGCTGGGCTGCAGACGGCCACAAAGTCAGTAGTTTCAATCATACACAGCACCCTGTGTGTACAACAATCACATTCTGGATTCTACAAAATCCTGGCCTTTTCCAGAGATATAATTTAGGTAATAAATATTCTCCACCCCGGAGCTGTATAAAACTTCTATAAAAATAGAAACGACATTCTTGGTTCCAGCCGGTTGGGATTCAGAACAGCGCCTCCCCAACCTAGCATTTTTTTCTTTTTTTTTTTTTTTTTTTTTTTTTTTTTTTTTTTTTTTTGCATTTATTTAAAAAATCCCATCATGACCCTGGAAGCCTTTGGAACAGTTTTATCCTTGAAACACAGGACACATTTCTCCCAGTGCGCGGAATTCAAGTTTACGTGGTTCAGCTTAAGAAGTATGTTTCATGTTTCTTAGAGGACAACAGACCCAAGTTATCACTATGAGAAGGGAACAGCTGTCCCAGCTTCAGTGGGGTAATCCACCACCACCAACTACCCGCACAACAGCAAGATGGTCAACGCTCGTCTGAGGCCCGAGGACAGCATGACAAGGAGAGCGTCCCCGTCTGACTGACAGCAAAGCAACCCCTGTGATCTCGCCTCTGCCGCTAGGGGGCAGGGCTGACGTCTGTGAGGCTGAGGAGCCCAGGGACTTGGTCCCTGGCCTTGGCTACGGGTCACATCCTAACAGGGCCACATTCCCGACAGCAGGTCCTTCCCGGGCCTCCCCACTACCAGCGCTTCTTGGAGCAGCGGCAGAGCCCGGAGGCTGTATGGGTCACAGGCAAGAGTGAGACCTGTGGGAGGCAGCAGGGAGCTGACTGTAAGCACGAGGACAGAAGTGAACGCGGTGACACTGAGGTAAATGAACACTAACCCACACGGAGGCTGTAAACGTCCTGCCGCCTCCTCTGTCACCAGGAGCAGAGCACGGGGCTGCAGGGGTCAGAAGAGGGGCCTGCCTCCATCCAGACGCCACGCCTGGGCCTCCTCAACCAAGGAGGCAACCGCGGATTGCTTAATCCTTTTAAGTACTGGGTGCTGGCCACCGGGAAATGCAGGACCAGCTTGAAGGGACCCTAGGATTCGGGTACACTGAGAAGCAGGCTCCTCCTCCCCCAGCGCGACAGCTTTTGATTGCTCTGCTCAGGAGAGGTGCTCCCTTCTGCCAGATACCATAAGCCCTTCTTGGATCTACCCTCAAGAGAAACTGTGGCTAGGGATGGAAGTGACATTCCTTCCTGTGGTCAATTACCAAAAAGGAAACCCGATGGTATCTTCCGGAGAGGTCTTCTTTAAAGGGACCTGGTAGACATGGGCCATGGTCTAACAGTCTGGTGTTAAAATAAACCAAACAGGACCTCTGCCTGGCTTCTTCCTCCTAAGAGCCACCAGCCAGGAAGGAAGGGCCAATCCAACACCAATGGCTGGCTGGGTAACGGATGACAAATCCCTACTTTTTGCATGTTAGGCTAATTTAATAGGTACATTATTTCCAGAGACTTGTTACCCCCTTCTTAGGTAAGAGGGGCAGAAATCCTAGATGAGAATCTAAAAAAATAGCTGGCAAGAACACAGATTTTCCAGTGAAGGCGGCTATGGAGGAGTTTCAGCCTCCAGCTCCCAGGGCTGCCGGGTTTCAAGTCACTCTCCCTCTCCAAAGCCAACCCCACCTGCTCTGCCCCCCAAAAGCTCTTGGGTATCAGTTCTCACGTCACCCACTCTCGTGCTCAGGAAGATTCTGGGGGTCCACTTTTGTCTAACTTCGTCCTCTTTCTTGGGATAGTTTGGGGCAAATTCTGATCCTCTTTCTTAATGTTTCCCCATTTCCCCTCCTCCCCCAGGGCAGTTTGATGTTGGTCCTTCTCAACACACACTGGTTACAAACACAGCAAACTTTTAAATAAAGGAGAAAAAAAAAAAAAACTCAGGATATGGCACCTAAACTCCAAAGTAAAACACTGGAAACCAAAGCACAAACTTGTCCTCTGTACGAAGCGAAATTCCCACAGAAGGCAGTAGCTGAGTCTTCAGGGCAAGCTGTGCCTGCGAGAGTGGCAGGGATCAGGGTCCAGGGCTGTCAGCACACAGCCTTAGGGCTTCGAATCATTAAGGGTGCTCCTCCCCCACTTACCAGAAGACCCTCTCACTCCAGTCTCAGAGGGGAGCACGCTCAGTAGGGTTTGCTGTCGTTCTTCGAACGTTTGAGCTGCACTTTAAGCCGCTTCATGCCGATCTGAAAGCCGTTCATGGACTGGATAGCAGCTTGAGCCGAGACAGGATTGTCATAACTTACAAAACCTGTGGGTCCAAGCAGAAACCCAGTGAGGGGCGTGAAGAGGCAAGGACAGCCTTAGTCCTCCTTATGCAACAGAATCCTTACATGAGCTGAGTCTCCATTTTTCTCAGCAGGAAGAAGACTTCTTGAAATTACATCACATGAAACAAATCAGGTTCCTAACAGTATCAGCTGACATCTACACAGTATCCTAAAGTATTTTTTGGCCAAGCCATTTTCCATACATTATTTTTACCTCTGGAGCGACAGTGTGGGTACAAATCACCATTCCCACCAGAGAAATGAAAAAATAAACTGAGGCTCAAAACGAGGTAATGTAATCTACTCAAAGCAAAGTTCAACTACAGCTACGCAAAGTCAAACTCAGCTCTTCCTGCTATCAATCAGCCCCTCTCTTTCTCGCTCACTGGTAAAACACTGAACCCTCCCCACACCAGAAAAAACACCAACGTACCGAAACACTTGCTCAGGTTTGTCTGCTTGTCTATAAAAACCTTGGCAGACACGACATTCCCAAAGGGCATAAACATCTGCAGCAGGTCCTGGTCTCCGAACTCCTGGGGCAGGTGGTAGATGAACAGGTTGGCTCCTTCTGGACCTGCAAAATTCCCACTGACTGAAACGGCATCAGGGTCAAGCACGCCGTCCCCCGCACCAATGAGTCCCATTTCCACCCATGTTGAAACTCTCAGCATCCCCAAATCACAGAAATGTGTCTGGGGAACTAAAAAGATTCACCAAACACAAAGCAGGGAGCTGAAGGGCAATCACTGAAACAGGTTCCTGCCCTCTTTCCTGTTCTACCGACAGAGGGCAGAATTTGACCCTGTGGAAGGGTGGCATGCTGGGACAGTAGCAGGCAGATTTGCATTTGGAGCAAAAAAAAACAGTAGAAAGAGATTTTAAGTAAAATGGGTTTCAAAAGAGTGCCTAGAAACTAGAGGGCCAGCAAAGAGGTCAATAGTTGCCAGAGGCAGGTGGGGCAGGGACCGACGAGAGAGAGACATGAGGGAATTTCTAGGGGTCGTGGAGATATTCTACATCTGTGGTGGCAGGAACGTGACTACATGTGCTCATCAGAGCTCAAAGAGCGATATTCACCAAAGGGTGAATTTTACCATAAGTAAATTGTGCCTCAGTAAAAATTTATTTTTTAAAATACATGCCTATGATAAATAACCGGGCTTCCCTGATAGCTCAGTTGGTAAAGAATCCACCTGCAATGCAGGAGACCCCGATATGATTCCTGGGTTGGAAGATCTGCTGGAGAAGGGATAGGCTACCCACTCCAGTATTCTCGGGCTTCCCTTGTGACTCAGCTGGTAAAAAATCTGCCTGCAATGTGGGAGACCTGGGTTCGATCCTTGGATTGGGAAGATCCCCTAGAGAAGGGAAAGACTACCCACTCCAGTATTCTGGCCTGGAGAATTCCATGGACTGTATCGTCCATGGAGTCACAAAGAGCTGGACACGACTGAGTGACTTTCACTATATATGATAAATAACCAAAGCTCAAAAACAGAATATGTTTTCCTCTTCAACTCAAGGACTTCCCAACCAAAGAAAAGCTTTAAAAAGTATTTTTACTTGAGTATAATTGATATACAATGTGGTGTTAGTTTCTGCTGTGCAGCTAAGTGAATCAGTTACATATATACACACATATATCCACTCTTTTTTTAGATTCTTTTCCCATACAGGTCATCAGAGCACTGAGCAGAGCTCCCTGTGCTACACAATGGTCCTTACTAGTCTGTTTATGTATCTCAGTGTGTGTATGTCAATCCCAATCTCACTATTTACCCCTCCCTCACCATTTCTCCCCCTTGTAAACATAAGTTTGTTTTCTACATCTGTGACTCCTCCTGTTTTGTAAATAAGTTCACTTGTAGCATTTTTTAAAGACTCTACATGTAAACAACATCATGTTTCTCTCTCTGTCTCACTTCACTTGGCACGATGTCTCTAGGGTCCATCCCTGCTGCCGCAAAGGGCACCACTTCTTTCTCTTTAACGTCTGGGCAACAGCCGTTATATATACGCACCACACATTCAAACAAGTTTTACTACAACGGCAGTCCAGGCAGCCTCCAGCCGCCCTGGCCTCCCTGCTGTCGTCAGATACGACGGCACACGCTGCCTCATGGTCTCTGCGCTTGCTGCCCCTCCGCCCCATTCCTCTTCTTCCTTGAGATACACACATTGCTCGCTTCTTCCTTCCCTAAGGTCTGCGCTTAAACGTCAGTTTGGAGAAACCTCTCTATGTAAAACGCTATCTTCCTGGCACTCTCTACTCCGCTTTCCTGTGCGTCATTCTTCAGAGCACCAGGGGAACACCTCACGCTTCTGCTCACCGTCTGTCTCCAGGGCTCCAAGAGCTCCCTGTCAACACAGCCCAGGGCAGGTAGTAAATGTCCAGCTCAGAGCAGGGGAGGGCGCGCTGCACCGGGGCTCCTTGGGGCTAAAGCAAGAGAGGATGCCTGGCTTTTCCTACATAAACGCTTAGATCTTGCCAGCTCCTGGCTATGAAAACTCGTCAAATAAGAGCACAGAGATGTCGGCAGGATTTTCTACTCAAACACACCACTTTTAGGCCTATTTCTGCTCACAAAGCCTCTCCTGAATTTAATACCGTTTGTGTCAAAGCACACCCTGCCGCCCGCATCGGCCCACAGGCTGTACTGTCTCAACGTCCCTCAGTTTTTCCTTAATAAGGAAAAGCACAGATGAGACCGTGAGGAAACGGCCAAGTGAGAGAGTCAAAGGGGACACCCAGACAGAAGACATCCCCTAGCAGACTTCTAAGAAGGAAGACTTCCTCTCAAAAGCAGACTGCCAAATGGTTTCAGACACAGGGAGGCCAGTATGCTTCCTCACCCGAAAGCTGCAGCCCCACTCGAGGAGGGCGTGCAGAGGTTCTGAGACGAGCCACAGCCAGAGCACATCCCAGCGCAGACCAGTTTCTCAGTCTACCCTTGACAGCGCCGAAGAGCGGGACTGGCCTCACCACCTGAACGGCTCTCCCGGGCTTTGCTTGCCTTTTAGCGCTGGCGCAGAGGGCGTGCCCACTCTGCCCCGACTCCAGTCTCCCCGCACTCACCTTCCTTCTGGCTCCCAGCAGCACCGATACTCTGCTGTGCCAGCAGGTTCTGGTTGTACAGGGTGGGGAGCGCCGCGGCGGCGTACTGCTGGATCCCCGAGTAGGCCTGAGTGAGGGCCTCCATGGTGCTCCCGGTGCCGTTGGAAAGGCCGCTGCTGCCCAGGCCGCCGTTTAACGCGGCCATCCCTGGTGGGGGTGGGTGGGGGAAGAGGAGCGACAAATTGGGAAGACTCAACCGATGTGAAAACAAAACCCAAAGTAACCCTGTCATCTCCTCCTCAGCTTCTCCCTGAGAAGGAACAGCCATCTGATGGGTCAGGTTTTAGGACAGTCACCAGGGCCCATGGCTAACGGGGACGTTTTAAACAGCCACACCCAGAGGCAGCTCATCCTCCAACCTGCGCAAGAAGCAACACCACCGACACGTGACCTGCCCCACCTTTCTCTTAAGAACTGGAATGCGGTAGAACAACAGTCCCAGGACTGGGGACTAAAACGAGTGCACACACCGTATGACAGGTGTGGGCAAATCCTATCGTCAAGATAGCCGCTAACGCTTACTGAGCGTGTGCTACGTGTCAGATGCCATACCAAGTGATGTGCTCAGCACTTCACTGTATTCTCATTTAACTTGACAATCCTCAGAGAACTCTAGTCCCACTTCACAGATGAGAAAATGCCCTTAGAAAAGTGGTCTTAAGGTACAGTTAACGGACAGGGTCAGGTCTGACTCAAAATCCCACGGTCATTTCTAACTTCACTGAGCCACTCCCATCATTCTCTCTACGTGTCCCTACCAGAGTAGTTTAAAATGTGCTACCTGCACAGAGTGACTGGAGGACTTCCAGGGACTGGCCCTCACCTGCCAAAGAGCTGACGTTGAGGCCTGCTGTTGCTCCAGCTAATGTCTGCAGGGCTCCAAGGGAGGCGATGGGGTTGACGGAGCTGCTGCTGCTGGAGCTCGGTGAGGACCCTGCTGTCAGACACCCACCAGTTAAACTCAAACCAAAACTTGCCTTCCCGTGTCAACAGGAGCCAAAGCACAAGCTGTGTCACCCAACTCTTCATTCTCTTTATAGGGAGGCTTTCGGTTACCAAGTCCCCCACCCTCCGCTCGCCCCAGTGAATGATTCTGGTAACAACATGTTCTTGCAGGACACAGAAGTGATGATTACAACAAACTGAAGACTATGAGAGCTCTCTTAATTCAGAAGACATTTGAGACTTTCCTGTTCATGATCTGACCCCTTTGGAAATGGGCGTTAACTATTCTCCAGAATGACAGAATCCTCACGTGGGACTCTGCCCAAGGCCCACAGGGGCCCCCAGCCCCATCACACGCTTACCTGAACTGGTGAGCACGCTGAGGGGACTGCTGGACGTGGTGAGAGCACTGGTGCCACTTGGGGTGCTCTGAGCTGCACTAGCCGCAGCAGCCAGTGCAGCCAGGTTCTGTAACTGCACTGCATTTAACCCTGCAACATCCAAAGCAAGCCATCAGCCAGCAGATAAGAGTGCCCTACATCCACTCTGGCAATGACCGTGCAGACTGGCAGGAGGCTCATCCCAAAGTGGAAATGTTCTAGGTATAAGCCTTGCAGGCAATACTACAGAGCTCCAAAAAGACTCAGATACCATTCAACTCATTAAGAAACTTGACACTTCCTCAGATAAGACATGTCTAATACAATAGCAGGCCAGCCCAAGTGAGTGAGCATTAATAAATGGATGGGCAATTAGGAAATCAGAAAAAAAGGGGTGGATTCTGTGGTCTACCATGGAGACAGGCAGACTGAAGAGAACAATGGCAAAGCCCGAGGCAGAGGATCAATCTGTATCTGAGCCTTCACTGATGCTTTACAGGGGATCTGTTCTCTGCAATGGAGGAGAACCAAGTAGAAAATGTAGCAGAGACCCAGAAGACCATGGAGGGATGACACGTGAAAACTGCAACAGCAGAGAGAACAAAGAAAAAAACACCACCTAATCATCAGAAAAACAAGAGAAAACAAACTCTGAGAAGACCTCCAAGTGGAACCTAGCAACACTGGCAAAAGGAGAGCAAAAAATCTGAGCTGCACCAACAACGTGTGGCAAGCGATTTACTAGACAATGGAAAGGCAGATGGGTAGAGTGGAGAATTAACGAGACTACAGAGGCTACAGCACAGATTTACAATCTGGCAACTTTCTGAAAACACAGCAACCTTTGAGTCCCTGGGACAAAAAATGAATCCATCAGACTTCCCCAGTGGCACGCTGCACCTCGCCTAGGGTGGAGCCCTTCCTCAGATGCACCTGCCTAGCCGTACCCCACTGCCGGAGGGGCGGGGCTGGGCGGCTCTGGAGCGGCCCTGTCCCTGCCTCAGGTTTGTCTGTGGAGCAGTCTTTGTTAACAACTCGGGCATCTGTCAATTAAGTTTCTGGTGTGTGTTAACACCAAAAACAGTAATTACCTGAGGAACAACATGTATCAGACACTAACTTCCGAGGTTCTAGCAGCTGCAGGGCAAGCCACACACACAGAAGCCATCTTAGACTTTTCTTCTGAGAATCACTGGAAAAGTCACTTTATTGTGGAAATAATTCCTGCAATTTTCTCCTTATCAAAGTGGCTGCAGACAGTCTGCAGGTACTAACAGCTCTTCTTACTAGAGACTTAAAGGGGTGGGGAGCAGACAACTACAGAGCAATATGACATCAGTAACTAAACGAGCCGCCTTTGAGAGAGGAGGTATGAATCCCAGGATGTTCATCTTATGTCAGGTTTATGTAATGAGTGGGAATTTTTTTTTTCCTGCACAAACAGTAGAAAACTCTCAAGACTACCGTTAGCTGCGTCTGTTGGCTTGGCTGCTGCCGCTCCTCCGCACCAGTGAAACACTTACCTCCCATCGGGTGGAGGCTGCTCAGGGTGTTGAGGTTCCCAGAGGAGGCAGTCTGCTGAAGGAGCTGCAAATAAAGCTAGACATTACACCAAAAAACAGAACAAGAGTGAGAGTGAGGGCTGGTTCTGCATCTGGGATAACTCTACAGCACAGCAAAGCGAGAGTGCAGAGGCCCCCAGAGAGAAGAAAGTCGAAGACGAGAACCCAAGCCAACACAACAGAAACACGAGGCTTATGACAGCACAGGACAGCACAACACAGCTAAAGCCCTGGCCCAGAGGACAGCTGTGTAAGCCGAGTCCTAAGCCAGGCCCGAGTCCCTGGCAACACAGCACAGCAGCAGAGGACAGCTGGGAGGGGAGAACTGAGCTCAGCTCAGGCAGCCATGCAGCCCACTTCAGGAGTGTCTGCAGACGAGTGACTGCCGTGTCTAATTTCTCTCCCAAATCCTCCTTGGTCAGGTCCATACACCTTATTTTATAGGCTGTTCCCATCTGGAGACCTAATTTCTACTTTAGCCGACTACTTAAAACACCAAACGGGACCATTTCAGGCTCTTTCTTGGAGTATCCTTTACCACCCATGATGAACTTGTGACTGGATCAACCTTGTCGTGATTAGAATACTACGCATTCATCTAGCCCCATTCATCTCACCGTTGCAGATGACCAAATGATGGCTCAGTCTGCATTCATCCACAGAACATTCTCTTTCAGTGAGTGTTGCATAACAAATAAAACAAAAGGACCTATCCATAAGCTATGAATCTCCACAGCCTTACCCTGTACCTAGCAAGCTGCAACCTTGATCTAAGCAACCTGCTGAAACCTTTTGTTCCGTTCCAGCCCAATCACTGAATGGCTGGTATTCTTGTTTCTGGATCCTTTGTTCAGTCTGTTATCCATTCCTAGAAACATCTGACCTGGCTCCTCTGTCATCATGAATGTCTCTAGTCTACAGGCATTTCACGGAAGTTCACAAACTTCCAGAAGTAGAATGAAAAAATGTACACACGTGGAGTTTTATCAGCTTCTCAAAGGGCTCCACAGCTTGGAAGATTAAGAACTACTGCTCTAGTTTCAAGGCGACACATTCTAGTGCACCCTAATCAATGACGGCGTGCTATCACTTACGCAGCCCATCAGCTCTCACACGTCTTTACTTCTGTCTCCTTAAATATCCTGGCCAATGAGCTCAGGCCCAACTAGGGACTGTACATACTACTTGGCACTTTACTTCCTCCCTAAATGAGACCAGCTCTGAGAGCGGGGATCATGTTTAACTGAAACAAGGAGGCCATAGCGCTCAACGTATACCGTCATGTGCCTGCTAGATATGGCAATACAACAAAAAGGTGAGTCTTCCCTAAAAGAAGGCTCCAAACGCTCTAAGAAAAGCAAGCACCCATCATGGAGATAATTTTCAAAGCATTATCATTCTGGCGGAAGACTAAAATCTCTGAATTTTCTCAACTTAAAAGCAATGTTCTAGCACCAAGGAACAATTTAATCTGCAGAAATAGAACCACCACCTAGGCTTTCTGATTTCAGAGAAATACCAGCAGGGATAAACTTGGATTTCTTCTAATATTTTAGAAACATGGAAACCAGAGGGCATCAAATTAGCCAAAACCTGGCACCGAGGGCAGAAACCACTGCCTTTCTCCCGTTTCACACAGAACAATACTTAGGGGAGGAGGACGGGGCGACTGCGCCTGTGTGTCCGTAGACCGGCCAGCTCACCTAGTGCTTTCACCATTTGTTTTCCTTCTTTGATAGCTTCACAGACGGCTTGTTCTTTCTGACTCAAAGATGAGACAGTTTTAAGTGTCTTGTGCCATCTGTGATGCTTTTGAGGGTTAAAGCAGTGATAATCCCCTGTAATATACACTGCAGACCTAATAAATCTAACAAGTTAGAGCCTGCTTTTGGATTATATGACTCAAACTCGACAAGAGAGAATTCAAATGAAAGGAAATCTATTTACTAGTGAACTCAAATAGACACCTGTAATACTCATTTAATAATGTCCATGTTAATCTCTTGACCTCCCGCCAATGGGAAAATCCACTGTCATACTCTTCATGGGAGGCTCAGGAAGGCTTTTATTGATGGTCTCTACATCTACTAGAGAAAGAGATGGAGAAAGATACTTGGTAGCTAAGAATTCTGCAGGAGTTTTTTTTCTTGGGGGCAGGGATACATGTTTCTAAATCTTTGTTTTAGGAAATTAGTATATTAGTATCTTGAGCAGAAGCTCAAGATATTACCAATGATGTGTGACGACAGCGAGCGAGCCAGTGCACACACAAGGCTAACGTGACAAAGAATATCGTGTTGCCTGAATTTTTATGTAAAACTTGGATATGCTAAAAGTTCTGAGTGCTACTATATATGTTAGCTAGGGACAGCAGAAGAACAGCTGGGAGCTTGCACAGCCTGCAGAAAGCACACCACAAAGACTCACTGCTAAATACTGGGGTCCGAGAGTATTTAGACCAGCAAGGTTTCCCCACACAGAGGCTGCGCTGATTTGCTGCATCTGCTGCTGGAGCTGCTGGGCCATTCTCTTCTGTTCTTTGTCCTTCTGTGTATCAGCAAATTTTACCACCATGGGGGAGGAGCAACCCTACGAAAACACCAAAATCAAAGGGTCAAATTCCTCATTCTGGTGCAGGGAAACCCTCCTTTCCAGTGCCGCATAGGCTGCATTCTCATTTTATTCAGTGCCAAATGATTCTCCTCTTTGATAGACAAACAAGTGGCAAAAGGTAATTTAAAAGGGTTAACTAGTTGCAAAATGCTAATTTTAAAGAAAGCACCAGTGTTTCAGATGTTTGGCTTGCTTAACTTTTAGGGCTTCCCAGGTGGCAATTAGTGGTAAAGAAGCCACCTGCCAATGCAGGAGAACTGAGACACCCGGGTTCGATCCCTGGGTCGGGAAGATCCCCTGGAGGAAGAAACAGCACCCCACTCCAGTATTCTTGGCTGGAGAATCCCATGGACTTAGAGAAGCCTGGTGGGACAGTCCATGGGGTTGCAAAGTGTCAGACATGACGAAAGTGACTTAGCACACAGCAACTTTCAGGGCAATCAGCGCTCTGCACGCTACCGGGCTTTGGTGCTCAACGGTCCTAGCACTCTCATGCTAAGAACCGCCCCTTTCGTCCATCTGCCCCCTACCTCCATGGTCTGTGCTTGGTGCATTGCCTTGATAGCTGTCTGTGCCATGGCTCTTGTTGTAAAAGTCACAAACGCACAACCTGGTGAGAGAAGAGTCAATAGCTCATCCATTCGTTTAATGATTTATCTGACTGACACTTACTGAGCACCTTCTATGCGCCCAAGTGGCATGCTAACAATACAGACGTGATTCTGCCTTTAGGAGTTCATGATCTAGTGGGGAAGATGATGTATTACAACAAGGCGATACACGCGTCAGGGAGAAATCAGGGAAGCACAAATAGGAGAGAAAGTGTTTGAGAGATAAAGGAGGAGTCACATTCTCTAGTTTCTCTCGTGAAGGGCGTGTTTCCACTTTGGCATAGAATCTCTCCAAGGACAGAAACAGAGACTTTTAATGCACGACCTTAAGTGCAGAATGCAGATTCCTTGGGGGAATTGGGATCAACTGACAGGAATCATGGCGGGACCTAGAAATACAACACCATACTCAACCCTCTCCATCTTGGCAGTATCATTCATGGTGGCTGGAGATCACTGGTTTCCACTGATCCAATTAAAAAGAACTCCAAATTTAAGATGAGTACTTTTAAAGGTGCTAAAGGTACTTTTAAAAGTTAAAAGTATACCCACCTCGGCTCAACCCATCAGGTCCCCTCAGTATCCGGCATTCTTCAATCTGTCCAAACGAAGAGAACATGACTCGGATGTCATTTTCAGTGCACTTCTTGGATATCATACCGATAAACAGCTTCCTGTCTTCCACTGCTGAGAGAGTAAACACAAATGCTTCGCTGTCACTGCAAGAGGGGCACAGCAGAGCACTGTGCCTTCCAACCTATTGCACTGACTTTAAGATGCATTTTGCTTCACAATTTAGCACCTACTCTTATAAATCATAATTGGAAGCACTTAGATGAAATATAGTAGCTTCAGGATCTTATGAAAGTTACTTAACCATTCTGTGCCTGTTTCCTCGTGTGATTAATAGAGAAAACTTAGTTTACCTCAGAGGCTGCTGTAGGTATTAAACACCAAGTGCTCAGCATCCTGCCTCGTACTTAGCCAAGTCTGCTCTCGCTAGCAATGCTGTTGGGCCGAAGGAGGAGTTTTCTCACTTAACTGATACGACAAAAGCAGCAGAACACACATTCAGTGAATGGAACTGTCCACTTTCATATTTTGGTTATTTTCTTGAGGACTAAGCTTTTCTTCCTAATTTTTTAGGGAGGGAATTCCTTCAGTTCCCCTCCTTCCTCTGGTTGATAAGAAACTATGAAGATCAAAGGCATTCCAGTTCACTCTCAGATGTTCTTGTAATGTTTCCCTGTCAACTCTATTTACCGTGCTTATTTTAAAGAACAAGTCAGATGACAGATTACTTACAGCACTGAATCACTATCTTCCACCAGACACAAAACTTAACTAAAAATGCATTAATTCTGAGTAAGTAATAGATCAACTGAAACCATGAAACTCCTAGGTGAGTTGGGCTTGGTAAACTCCTTTACATGAGTCTTGGCAATGTTTTTTTTTGGATTTGACACCAAAAGCAAAGCAACAAAAGCAAAAACAAAAAAGAAAAAAAGCAAGTGGTGTTACATCAAATGAAAAACCTTTTGCATAGCAAAAAACAAACAAAAAGCCATCAAGAAGCAACCTACTGAACAGGAGAAAGTATTTGCAAATCATGTATCTGATAAGGAGTTAATATGTAAAATGTATAAAGAACTTAAAGAACTCAATAGTAAAAGAAAAACAACTTGATTTAAAAACGGGCAGCTTCCCTGGTGGTGCAGTGGTTAAGATTCCATACTTCCAGTGCATGGTCAACAGAGACATAAAAGATGCTCAGTATCACTAATCATCAGGGAAAGGGAAATCAAAGCCACAACGAGGTATTATCTCATATGTTAGAACAGTTATTATCAAAAAGACAAAAAAGAACAAGTGTTGGTGAGGATGTGGAGAAAAGGGAACCCTCGTGCACTGCTGGCAGGATCTATATGGTACAGCCACTGTGCAAAACAGTACGCAATTCTTCAGAAAATTAAAATTCGTGCTACATATCACCCAGCGACTCCACTCCTGGGTATTTACCTGATGAACACGGAAACACTTACTTGAAAAGATCTATGTACACCCATGCTTATCCAGCAAAGGTATAGAAGCAACCTAAGTATCCATCAACAGATGAAGGGATACAGAAAAAGGGGTATTTTACGCACACATGATTGTTCTTCAGCCATGAAACATGAAATCTGGACATATGTGACAACATGAATGGACTGTGAGGGCATTCTGTTAAGTGAATTAAGTCACAGAAAGATAAATACTGTATTGCTCTCATTTAAATATGAATATTTCAAACAAAAAAACAACTGAGCTCATGGAGAACAGACTGGTGCTTGTCAGGGGCAAGGGAAAGGAGGAGGCAAAACGGGGAAAGGAGGCCGAGAAGTATTGATAAGCTTATTACACATAAACTTCCAGTTTTAAAATAAGTCACGAGGATGTATGGTGACTACAGTTTACTGCACTGCACGTTTCAATGTTGTCCAGAAAGTAGATCTTTAAAGTTCTCATCACAAGAAGGATAATTTTGGTAACTATGTATGGTGACAGATAACTAGACTTACTGCAGTGTCATTTCACAATACATACAAACACTGAATCATCATGCTGTACAACTGAAACTAACACAATACATGCCAATTATACCTCAACAGAAGAGTAATTAGTGCACAATACAATCAAATGCCATGAGAACAGCAACTACACCAGCGGAAACCGTGGAAGGGGAGGGCCGCTCACGTGCTTGCTTACCATTGTTCTTCTCGCTGTCGGCAGGCTTCATCTGTATAGGATGATGCATCTACAAGGGAAGACACGTGCCTGTTACGATCGCACACTGAAGGCACTCAGAAACATAAACGAGGACTCCAAAGGAGACACCACAACTGAGCTTTAAGAGGTGGCTCTGGGGACCGCCCTGGTGATCCAGCGGCTAAGAATCCACCTTGCAATGCAGGGGACGTGGGTTCGACTGCTGATCAGGGAACTAAGATCCCACATGCCTTGGAGCAACTAACCCCATGCGCCACAACCAGAGTCCATACACTGCAGTGACGCAACCAACCGAGACCCAGCGCGCCAAGGAAAGGAAGGACTGTCTCTGAACTCACGCCTGCCTCATTATCTCTCCTCAACAGAATCTCAAAATAGAATGTGAGTCAACAAGTCAAAATTCTTTTGGCTGAGAATTACTTTCACTCTATCTTCTTTGAAACATTCCCTTTATTCCTCCTTTGCATCAGTTCCTGTGGCAGTCACCCCTTTCCCCCCACAGGTGTGTTCCAGGCGCCAAAGCCACCACGGTTCCACTTACTAGTAGGAATTCCTTACCCCTGGGAGGACCTTCATGTTGTGAAGAGCGTTCTGAGCTTCTAATGCAGCTTTTCGGGTGTAAAATGTAACAAAACAGCACCCTGCAATAAACAATACTCAATGAAACCAAACCAGCCCTTTGAAAGCAGATGATTTCTGAGAGCACTCCCTCCTCCAGGGATACATTGAAAGTCAAAAACCAGGGCTGGGTTTATTCAAATGGGTGGGTGGGTGGGGAGAGGGGAGGGAGGGAGATGGAGAAAATCTAACAAGGAAGGGAAAAAAAAAAAAAAAGATTTTCTACCATTTTCTTTACTGCTATCGTCACCTGGTTTTATTCTTTAGCTGCTCCTATAACTTCTCTGGAAAGAAGGCTGTCCTTACAAAGGTCACAGAATCACGGCATTCAACCCGCCCTCCACGCAGCACCAGGCGGTGCGCTGGGCAGGAAGACTCAGCCGTGCCCTCTTACAGCTTGTGGTCTACAACTCTTGCTTTCTCAGACCAAGCCTTACACTGCAGCCAATTTCTACCATATGCCTTAAACATAATCATCATTTATTAAATTATAAAATGACTTAAGAGCAAGGATCTCTTAGTATCTATTTCTTAGACTCTTGGTTCTCATCAAACATAATTATGTGTCCAACAGCACTTGACTGAGGAGACCTTGAGACTCTCTGCTCTGTATCTTTACTGGGGATTGGAGGGCATAAGTATGTTTTGTAAATCTTAGGCCCGCAGTCCCATAAGATATGATATAGATTTCTTTTAAAATCACCCTGCAATTAAGATTTTAAATTACTGTATATTACATTGACAGTCATTTTCAGAAACTATAATACCTTTTACTTTGGTTAACTATGTCACAAACAGAAAATAATTCCTCGGCTCTAGACCCTTTGATATTAAGCTGGTATCAAGCATGACAATCACGCGTGCTTACATCTGTACTACAGAACAGCTTCCATAGAAAATTACTCTGAAATGGGTTATTTGGGAAGACAAGTGTGTATCTGCATGTGTCTAGGGCCAAAGCTAACACCTCGTCTACTATCGTCCTATAAACCGTCTCCTCTGCCGGGTTTTCTGGAGGCAGCTTGCCTTCCTTCCCCTGTTCATTTTGTAGGCCATAACAAACAGGTGATCTATAAACAAGCCCCTCCTAGTTGCTAAGCCATCCCAGAAGGCCTGTGTAACACCAACAAAAACCCACGAGTACCTGGACAGTCTTTCTCTTTTCACTTACCCTAGCTAAAATACTAAAAAACCACCTACGTGGTTGGTTTACTTCAACTTTATTTCTGTCATTCCACTACCAAGATCAAATGAGACACTCACATGAGTCTGTTACAGATCTTGAAAATGACTGCCCAAGATCCAACTTGCAAATTATCCTCATGATGTCACTCATGAGGATTTTATTTTATTTTTAAGCCATTAAACATGTTTGGACTGGGAGATATAGCTGCAACAAAAAGACAGTCACATCCCTGCCCCCAACACCCCGGCCATGACCACAAGAGCATTCTGGCAATGAGAGAGAGCATGCGCCTGACTGCAAATACACATAAATTCAAAGCCCTTCCTTACCTTTGCTCTGTGGAGGGTTTTGGCTCCTATCCCTTAGGACATTGATTTCATAGACAGCACCATACTGTTCAAACAGTTCCCTCAAGTCCTTCTCAGACCAGGTCCTTGGAACCTGGCCCACAAACATCTTGATAGCATCAAGATCCGGTTGATCTGGGTGGTCCAGGGTGCCGTTCATTTTCTTTGAGCTGCGTAAAATAAAACTTCTATTATGTATTCATGTTGTTTCTAAGAGAAACTTCTTTTCTTTAAAAGTCTCAACTACTTCCTTAAGAAGTAAGGAGAAAAAAACCTACTTCTTTTCACTACTTACATTCAATTTACCAGAGTTCCCCAGCCATCCCTCACTATGCCTGCCACCCCTCACTATGCCTGCCACCCCTTCCATCTGATCCCAAACTAAAGGCACCAATCTGAGTAGGACACCCCGGGCTTTAACTACGGAAATGAATGTCGGTCATTCCTTGTCTAGCTAGAGAAGTCTCAGAAGAAACTAAGAGGTAAAGTTCTTAAAGAAAGCTTTAATCATTTTTAAGTAGAAACTTTATAAAACCTCATAAAATGTCCACGAAATCAGGATTCTCAATCTACACAATGATGGGTGAAAAGTCTTCTCTCAGTAGATGTCAGAACAGAAGCACAGACTTCCAAGGCCTAAGAACTGACTGGAACATTAATCTTTGGTTGTTGCTGTCTCATGCATAATCCTGGTACTCTTGAGTGAGGCCCTCCAATCAAAACAAAATAAAACCTCTTAAACTTTCACAAATGATTGTTATATAAACAATGATGTCACCATTCTGGGGTCTTTTGTTTCTAAGTAATCCAATTTGCTGCTATTTCTCCACGATTTTACCAGTTAATTCCCTTACCAACTCTAACTGTTATAATGCCCACGTACTCCTCCAACCTGATCACACCGGATCTGTAACACTCCTATTTAAACGCCTTCATTCCTACCCCTGCCACTGTCAAGAACCATGGGGGAAACTCTTACACTATTAAATATTTCCACTCCGAATGAATCAAAGTCCTTCTCCTACCTCCTTTTCACAATCTTATTCTGAGCATTTACCCAAACTAGTAACAACTGAAATTCTAAATAGCACGTTTAACTTTTGTTAGTGTTTGCTAAATCCAGAAATTACATCATCATGTTCAAATGTGTCTTTCTTTCATGTATTCTTCCTAATGTTCAACCTCAAATAAAACGCCACTTTTCTTTAAAAGAAAAACAGTAAGTTTTGTCACCCAGAGAAGGCAATGGCACCCCATTCCAGTAGTCTTGCCTGGAGAATCCCATGGATGGAGGAGCCTGGTGGGCTGCACTCCATGGGGTTGCTAGGAGTCGGACACAACGGAGCAACTTCACTTTCACGCATTAGAGAAGACAATGGCAACCCACTCCAGTGTTCTCGCCTGGAGAATCCCAGGGACGGGGGGAGCCTGGTGGGCTGCCGTCTACGGGGTCGCACAGAGTCGGACACGACTTCAGCGACTTAGCAGCAGAATGTTTTGACCATAAAGAAGCAGACAGCTATTTCTGAAAAGAGGCAGGAGCTCATTAGTTTGTATTACATCGGAGGCTCTCAGTTTGTCCCTTCCTTCCCTATTTGTGTACCACTTCTAAATTTTCTACATTGCTTTTTAGTGCAAAAGCATAAATGTAGTCAATCTATATGCTTTGTGATTTATCCAAAAGTTCAGTGGAGATTCAGCATTCCAGACAAGTGCCTTTCCTTTTTCTCTTTTCTCTCCAAATCCCGCTCATTTCTTTATGTCCACCTACTGCCTGAATCACCCTTTCCCTGAGTATACCTATTCAAGAACCAGAAGACTCCCCCAAGAACTTTGGGCAATCTTTAAACTTAATCATCAGAAACTTTTACAGGAATCACACTCCATAATTTTACATATGGTTAACTGAATATTAAAAAGATACGCAAAATGTAAGCCTTTACCTCATTATTTTGTTTTACTATGAAATTATCTTATTGTATCTTACAAGCTGGGTGGAGGGAGGGATGGGACACGGTCCTTCACCAGTTTGAGAAGCACTTCTAGAGCACAGCAAATGATCAGGCTGCACTCAAGATGCAGTGGACATCATTCAACTGGAGTTATGCACTGATTTCTTCCTCCAATTACTACTGAGCTCTTCTTTATACAGCACAAGCACAGTGTTAGACGTGGTGTGGTAGTGGTGCTTTAGTCGCTAAGTCGTGTCTGACTTTTGCAACCCCATGGACTGGGAACCTACCAGACTCCTCTGTCCATGGGATTCTCCAGGCAAGAACACTGGGGTGGGTTGCCATTTCCTTCTCCAGGGGATCTTTTCAACCCAGGGATCAAACCCAGGTCTCCTGCATTGCTGGCAGATTCTTTACCGACTAAGCGAGCTACAAGGGAAGCTCAAGATGTGGTATTCATCAGTGAAAAAGGAAAACATGGGGTATTTCTTTGGAGCACATGAAGACACAATTAGAAAGTTAAGTGCCAGTATCAGCTAGAGATAAAAAAGAGAAAAGCAACCACATATGTCTGTAGTAAGCAGTCACAAACTTCATCATCAACTGTTATTGTGTCTCAAGAGATGATCAACAATGCTCTTCCATTCTCAACGTTCCACACATACTTCTAGTCCTTAGAAGTAACCACTACATAAAAAAGTCACCTGGGGACAAGACTCCCAGTGTGACATGCCAAGGATCCCACAATATCCAGGTATGGCATTTACTTTGCACATCACCTAATACATTCTCAAATTTGTGTCTCACCTGCCCATTGATGGAGAGCTCCTCAGAGTCAGTAATCATAAATTAAACATATTACATTCATTCAAGAATCAATGAATTCAACAAACCCCCTGGAGAAGTATCTATAACGTCCCTGTCATTCCTAAGAGGCAGGTCAGTGGAAATTCCTTCTTATCTTCTGTGGAAGTACTGCCAGTCAGTGAAGTATTGACGGGAGTGGGGTGGAAGAGAGGAAAAGCAGGCCTGCGGCAGCAGAAGAAGGGAAACAAGAAGGCAGCCAGTATTTCAGGAAAGAGGCATGGTATCCGCTTCTTTTTATGTTTCTGGCTGTGGCAGCAACTGGCAACTCATTAAGATGAGAAACTAGGAGGCATCAGGACAAGAGGCTGTCTGGTCTACCTGATTCCCGATGGAACCCGGCACAGGAAAGGGAAACAACCAATCTGGAAGAGACGGGTGGGGAACTGAAGAGCTGCATCGCCAAAGTACACTTCCATTCAAAACTCTTAACCCCCGTCTTCACCTTTTCCTATCAAAACTTCCCAGCTCAGAGGGCAGAGTTAATGTTCTATTCCACTTTTTTTTTCCCATCCCTTGGCCCCCGATGACTAGACCAGGAGGTGGATCTTAACCCAACAAGACTGATTTACTGGCTGGCTAGAAACCTATGACTGTGACCTACGCTTAAAACAGAAACATAGGCCCGGCTAATCAAGACCCTCTATAGCTACCCCGAGCAAGACAACAGCCACTAGCCACATGTGCCTACTTAATTTTAAAAATCCAGTTTCTCAATTGGCACTAGCCACATGTGACTCGTGTTGACTACACAGGATATCAGAGACAGAGATTTTTTTTTTGGGGGGGGGGGACATGCCACGTGGCTTGCAGGATCTTAGTTCCCTGACCAGGGATTGAACCCAGGGTCTCAGGAGTCAAAGCCTGGAGTCCTAAGTACTGGACAAGCAGGGACTACTCAGAAGAACATTTCTAACATCACAGGAAGTTCTGCTGCCCAGGACTGCTCTACAGAACCTAGAACCCACTGACAAAGACAGGCAGTCAGTGATGAAGTTGCAAGAGGAAAAGCTGCAACTCAGGATAGCTTGAGCTAAGCTAAGATGAAAGGGCAGCGGCAAGAGAGAGCAGGAGTCATGCTGCAATACAGCTGAAGCTTGAAAACATTAAGGTAAGTAAAAGAAGCCAATCACAAAAAGTGACATATTGTGTGATTCTACATCTGTGAAATGAATAGGCAAACCTATGGAGACAGAAAGTAAGTTAGTGGTTGCCTGGGAATGGGAATTAGAGGTGGGGAGAAAGGGAGGGAATGCTCACTAAAGGGTACAGGATTTCTTTTGGGAGTGATGAAAATGTTGTTATTAGACAGTGATAATAACCACAGAACTTTATGGATATAGTGAAAAATAAATAAAAAGATCAGTGATACTGTGCACTTTAAAAGGGTAAACTTTGTGTTAATTGTATTTACACGGTGTGGGGGACGGGTGGTGTCAAGACATCCTGGGAGGGCAATGGCAAAGCCAAGCCACAATGCAACCAAAACCATCCAGTAGATGAACAGCAGAAGCACAGGCAGACAGCTGAGCGTGTGACCTGGGTCAAAAAGCTGGTGTTTGCGAGTCTTTGAGGAAAAAGACTTTCATATATACTAGCTTGAGTGGAATCTGTTCCTTGTAGCCAAATAAGCTGGCAAATACTACCTTCACAGCTATTCAAAAATAATTTCCAAAATCTTTAATTACCCAGTTTTTCCCCCTCTCCCCTTCTTATTACCTGTTGACCTACATTTGTTCATTATACAAGCAGAATAATTTCACATACTTACTAATCCCTCTACCTCCCCAGCAGGCATAAACACTTGCTGCATCCCAATCTCCAGACACCACCGACCCCGAACTGGTCCTCAGGCTCACGATGAGCACAGAGAACATCAAGATGAAGAGGACCCAGAAACACCGGCCTAAATTACTTACCAGCTGTTCTCTAGGGGAACGAGACTAGGTACACAGAACTCAAGGGACATCCAGGGACAGGCATAAAGATCTGAGAATCAGAGAAGCATACCAGTGCCCCCTTAACCAACAGGGAAGCTGAGAGGTCAGGGCTGAGAGATGACCCCAGCCTAGAGAACACCTCTGTCCCAGGGCGCAAGCCAAGCGCTCCTCAGCTTCCCCTGTTCCTCTGTTATACAGAGTAAGTATCAGCAACACCTCTTACCATAAACAAGAAAGGGAGCTAGGGAGTGGGTCCCCTCAGCCTTTCCACAGCTCCTCCAGCAATTTTTGTCTGTTGTAATTTGAAATAGTGGAACAGATAGATTGCGAGGTCATATTCCCAGGCAGTATCACTTCAGAGAGAACACTAGTGGTATCGAGCCTACTGCTAAAGCAGTATGAGTGAAAAGAAGAGCTGAGAAGCCAAGAGGTGACAAGCACCCGCCATTCTCCAGAACTTTCCTCTTTCTACTCTGTGGCTTGGGTGTGTGGTGCCCCTGGGAGTGGGCCAGAGGACTTGCAGTCATGAGAAGAGTTGATGATAACTGCTTAATGACACCTGAGGAAGCCAAGTCCAGCAGGCAAAAAATAAAGTGGCTACCATCAAACTTGCACTTTAGGCCCAAGGTTGATACCAACTGTCCTCAGTTAAGTCAGTCATAGCCTCTCTCAGCTGGGTTTCTCATCTGTAAAAGAGGGGCAATAGCCTACGCCCAATTAACCTCACGAAGTTTTTGTGAAGATGGATGATTAAAACAAAAGCAAAAGCTCTTGGAAAAAAATAATAATGTTAGCAGAGTACTCCCTGATTACTCCTACTCAGAATGAGCGCTGTACTAAGTCCATTAGTTTTCACACTTCAGCGTACATAAAAACCACATGGGACACTATTAAAACAGATTCTTGGTGTGCCCATTCTAGCATGAGAATTATCTGCGCATGGGTCCAGAACCTGCATTTTTAATTCCAGGTGACTTTTACAGAGTGGTCCATGATCCAGATTTCATGGGATACTGAATTAGGCCGACCTAGTAAAAGATGAGAAAACAGGCTGAGGAAAAATACTGTATCGAAGGACTGAACACTAGGCAATGGTAATGCACAGACAATGAAAGACAATTTGGGCCACAAAGTCCTAATTCTAGGGATCATCTATCTGGTATGTGGTAATATTTTTATTATATATTAAATTTTTATGATGGCATTCACTGTGATTTCACCTGTAATCTATTGCTAAACTTTTAACAGTAAAGAGAACTCTCATAAAAAGACACTACTAAATTATCATTATTTTGGAGACTACAGAGAAGGCACAGGATCCATTTCAAGTGAGCAAGCCAACTCTGTTTGAGGCCCCCAAAACTATCCCACAAAGAACTGTTGAGAATCTGCTATCACCACACTTGTTACACCAAATCCCAAGGCAGATCTGCACATGGAGGCCTAATGTCAAAGACTTGCACTACCCCCCCCCCCGCCCCCGTGATCTAGGGAGTATTCTACCATTTAATGTTCTTGGCTTTGAATGACTTAAGTCTCTTTCAATTAGGTTCCAAGGTACTCTGAAGCCTGGTGAAAGTAACTGAAACCAAGGGTTAGAAGTGTGTTCTTTAACACAGAGCCCTGGACTCAGGCCCCCAAGGTACAACTCAGAGCCAGGGGGCCTTTCAGTTGCATACAGCGGTGAACAATGACGCAAAAGGATCAGGCTTCTCACTTTTTACGGTCAAAATTTATTTAGGCAATTTGCCAATCAAGATTGTTTGTTTGCCCCCTTGGGGTGGGGCACATCTGATGTCCCCAAAATCACAAAGTGTGCGGCATGTTCAATCAGTTGGGGGGAGGGAGGGTCAAGATTCAGGGTTAGTTTACACAGCAATACAATATTCTGTATACACTACTAAATACACCCTAGCTACCAGTCTGTGATATCAGTCTAAAAATTTGATCATTAGAAATGAAACATACAAATAAATAAATAGCTTCCCAAAAGATTATCTGAAATTGTATACCCAACCCAAAGCAATAAATCTAAGGTTTAAAAAAATACCTTAGAATCTATCAGATGGGAAAACTACATTAATGGAATTAAGAGCCCAGCACACATGAGCTGATGTTGCTGGTCATATATCAAATGCATCCTTATGTACAAAACTTAGTTACAACTACAGGAAGTCAGCAGTAATGAGAGAATCAGACTACAATAGAAAATAACAATAGTGTGGACTTTGGCTTCCTCACCCAATTTTTTTCTTTCCTCTTTTATCAAGTAACAAAGAAAACAGCCCAAGTCCTCTACTTATGATAAATATTAGACAACAAAAATACTTACACGGGACTGGAATTCAAAGAGCAATGATCCACCATCATTTCTGGAAGGAAATCCAACTTAAACGCAGCCATCACCTCACTCTCCCCTTCAGAAGCCAATGATATTAACTTGCTGCACTTGTCTGATCCACAAATATACACAGCTTTAGCTTCCTGGGCCCCACAAAAAACACAAAGTGGAAACAGGAGCTCAGGGACGCCAGCAGTGAGTGCCACAGAAGCAGGCAGGACTGGGGAAGGGGCAGGGAGCAGGGGATTAAACGGGGGATGTGAGCATGTGGAGGGAGGCTCAGCCCCGCACACAATGGAAGTGCTGATGCGCCGGGCGGGTTTTGTGCGATTTTCCCTGGCGAAGCAGTACTAAGTGCACTGTCAGATAAATAGTGTCAGACCCATGAGGAGAGCAGCGGCTAACAGAGCAGAAGAAACACAAACTTGCTTCACATCTTCCAAACTCCTCCCTGCCGAGCCGTTTCTGAGGACCCCCCCAAGCTTGAAACTACCTGAGTACAAGGAAGGGGGGCGCGGTTCTCGTCATGTAGTCTGAAAACGTTTTAGAAACAAATGGGTGGTTAGCTTTGGTCTGAACTTATTTTCCATGCACCAAAGACAGCAATGAACGCACTGTCTGGGTGCCAAACTAACCTCAGAAGAGTCATTTAAGGAGGAATGGTTCAGACCACCCATCAGAAGCAGGCCAGAGGCGAGCTGGCTGAAGAACTGGCCACCAGAAACATACTGCTCTTATATTAATTAATATTACCACCTGCGCTGGACCAACTTTGCTTTCTTGATGATCTTTATCGTAGTGAAGGGCTGTAAAAATTGCTGTTGCACTGGCATTCATTTAGGGAGCATAAGGCAAAACTTCTTTAGGAACTCTGAATCTTAATTTGTCACAAAATTTAAAAAACAAAAAATAAAAATAGTATATTCTGCCTCTTGACAGAGTACTAAGAAACACTGTTTATTCAGTATTTTGACCTTTCTAGAGAAACAAAAAACAAAAGAAAAACAAACAAAAGCCACCACAGTGATAATCATGAAGAAGACCTGGGGCCTACCAGGGACAAAGGCTCAAATACTTAGAGGAGGAGAGAGGAGTGCAGACCCCGTCTATTCACTGTCTGCCCTCTTTTAAACTGCTCCTAAAACCAAGATTAATGAATGCGCACATAAAAATTCTATTATGGGTGAGCAGCAGAGATGGATACACTCAGCAGTCAAGGCAGATGTGGCACTCTCATTCTCAGTTTAGCTCCACATCCCTCCAAGCAACAAACGGTGGCATTTCAGTGTTTAGGCAGTGACTCTAAAACTATCTCTGAAGGCTCCAAATTTCACAGGGCTTCTTTCCGTTTTTACCACTAGGGCTGCCTTACCTCAAAGGTTTCACTTCACTCAAGCTCAGATCACAATACAGGGAACTTTGAAAAAAAGAAGTTACGTAAAGAGGTAAACAAATGAACTAAAGATACAGACTGACGTTAAAACAAAACTAATGAAAGGCAGTTATGTCACAGCACAGGTCTGTCTAACAAAGGCTGGCACCTGTCTACATCTAACTGAGAAAGGTAGAAACTGTGTCTCCAGACATAACCACCCAAAATTTAGAACTAAAATAGCAGGTAGCTGCTCTTTCCGTTCTGTCAGAGACCCTGGCCCATCCGATCCCCTACAGAGACAGAAGTGACAGGAGCTCTCTGCCACCCTATTAACAGAGGAAGCAGAAGCAGGCTGCCAGTGAGGAGACTGCAACCGGCACCCAGGGTACAGAGCTCGCCCCAGCTGGGGCTGGCTGAGCGACCGGCCCGTCGGGTCCCCGTTTCTAAGAGCACTGGAGCTGGTCACACGCCTCTTCCTACAGAGAAGCACCTGACTAAGGAGTGACTGTGTGAGGTTGGTTAATCAATTAGATTTTCTAGTTTCAGGACTCCTTTAAAAATGAATCAAGTTTTCAGGAAGTCCACTGGTTGCTATGCTTTTATTATTCACCAAAAATGCATGACTCCTAACTACATCTCTATTTTAATCAGAATCACAACTGTAACAAGAGTAACTGCCCAGTGTATGAAAGGATGTGTACTCCTCAGAGTAATTTTTACCGAGTCAAAGGCTGTAATATTTTAAAATTCATTTTATGATGGATAAGGCTGCAATGTTTTAAAAACCTACAAGGTGGAAATTTTATTACATGGGGGGAGGGGGGATTCTCTTTAAGCAGGTCACAAGAATTATCTCGGTATAATTAAATTCAACATGCTTGTAGGAAAAGAAAGAACAGAAATTAATCACAAGTCACTCCATTTTAGAAAAGGGTTACAAAGTGACAATAAAAACAATTATGGAAATACAAAAATGCAGCTGTTAGAGGGAAATTAAAAAGGAGAATTAAAAGTTATTCATAGCAAACTATCCGTAAGCAGTTGTTTAAAAGTTCTTAATCAGAAACACAGTCTAGGCCTAAAACCCAGGGTCCGCTGCAACAGAAGGCCCTAACCTTCCCTCAGTCTCTCTAACCACATCTGTGAATTTACACTCATGGTTTCCTCTTCTTCCCTGGTTGGCTGTCTCAGTTTTCTTTGCCTTGAATATTCTCTTTTTTCCTAAGGGCAATAATTCAAGGCTTGATTATGTGAGGGTAGGAACAATCGGTCTGTTATCTGTTATAACAAAAGAACCCAAATCATTAAAAATGATCAGAGGATAAGATATTCGGGTTTTCCCAGGTGGCTCGGTGGTAAAGAATCCACCTGCAAATGCAGGAGACGGGGACAGAAGACATGGGTTCGATCCCTGGGTCGGGAAGGTCCCCTGGAGAAGGGAATGGCAACCCACCCCACTATTCCTGCCTGGAGAATCCCATAGACAGAGGAGCCTGGCGAGCTACAGTCCATGGGGTCGTAAAGAGTCGGACACAGCACGCACACACGCGGGCACACACACACACACACCATCTCTCCTAGGAAGCCTTCCTGAATCCCTTAGGTGCCCTGCCCTGTGTTCCTATAGGACCCTGTGGATGCTACCAGAGGATCTGGGACACCCTTGAAAGAGCAGCGCACCCTGCATTTAGAGCATCAGAAGGGAATAAACAGCTTAAAAACCAGATTAGAAGACAGAAATGCTAGAATCACAGCATTTGGTTTGTCAAAAGAAAGAGCAAAGTATAGTTAAGCAAAAAAGCCCACGTGGAACGTGCAAATGTCAGGCTGTCGATCTTGACTGATGTAACCAGGGAGTTCAATGACAGGTGAAGGGATTTTATACTTCCATCTCAATAATCTAAATGTGTTTTAAAAGGCAAAAATGTGAAGTCTGGTTATATGAGCATAGAGAAAACGAGAGCCTACTGCTAAATTATAAGAGAGCCTATGTCTATCATTAGTCTATTTAAGGAAAAGCGCAAAAATCCAGGGAAAAGTCATAACCTAACAGTGAAGCGGACTGGATATCCCCTCAGAAGCAACGAACTGATACTACTTGAAAATAACCAACCAGAACAACTTAAAATTTAGCCTAAAATCTTTCTGGACTTGAATTTCATTTCTAAAGTTTAGTACCTCTAATATAATTAGTGGGGCTCCTAAAACTCCCCAGCTAGTACTTTGCATATGCAAAAATACACTGACCTGAATTGCTAATTATCTCTGTGACATCTCACTTTGTGGGAGACTTTCTGCAAACATGTGAGAGTTGAGCATATCTTAAAACAGAAAACCTTTGTTGAGTTTCCATGAGACGATGAAAAAATTCTGAAGAGGGGGATGGGGGGTTAAAGAAGGAATAGAAGTATTGTTTAAAAAAAAAAAAAAGTTCTATTCCAAAGCTAAAATCACAGTAAGACCAAAAGCACTAAGTTTAGTAACTGTTATGTCTAAGACTGTTTGCCTGTAAAATTATTATATATGGTACACTAAAAAGATAGGACAAGACTGAAGGGAGGAAGATTTACTTTTGAAATCTGAAAGTGTTCCATCTCCTCTCCCTGTCTTTAATCACCTATCTCCTCCCCAGTCAGCGTCAAAGTCCGAGCAGAAAGACATTCTTCTGTGCTCAGTTCTTTCAGCAAAAGTGTCAGCTCAGAGACATCCACGGAGTTTCTGGGACACACCTGACCAAATAAATCATCCTGTCAAACTGTGACCACCCTTTAAATCAGGTCATATTTTCAGGTCCCCAACTAGTTCTGGAATTTAAGTATAATTGTTAGTTGATAACAATATACTGTAGGTTGAAGCTTTATTTAGGTTCCAATGCTGATTTAAATATCAGTATGTTGAACAAATTCCAGTTCCAAGAGGGTTGTATCATCTTTGTGAAATTCACTGAGTTTTATCTTCATCTTTGCTCTAGTTTACTTAGGGTCTTCCAATAAGCCACCATGGCTCAGGTGGTAAAGCGTCTGCCCGCAACGCAGAAGACCCAGGTTCGACTCCTCAGTCGAGAAGACTTCACTTCACTGAGCGACTTTACTTTTTCACCTTTAGGGTCTTCCAACTATGAAGTGGCTCAGATGGTAAGGAATCTGCCTGCAATGCAGGAGATCCAGGTTCAATCTCTGGGTCGAGAAGATCCCCTGGAGATGGGAATGGCAATCCACTCCAGTATTCTTGCTGGAGAATTCCATGGACAGGGACAGAGGAGCCTGGCAGGTTACAGATGGTGGGGTTGCAAAGAATCGGACAGCATTGAGCAACGAATCCTTTTCCAACTATGAGGCAGAAAGGGGAAAGGAAGCCAGCCAGGCAGCTGCTGTGTGCAGATACACACACACACATACGTGCCCTCCCTCTCTCCCTGTGCCTTCTCCACCCCCCGCCCAGCTCCAACTATTTGAACTACGCAGCAGCTAGTTCAAATGGGAGATAAGCCTGCATTGGTAAACAGCTAAGGAGAAAGTTGGGAAGGAGAAAAAAAAAAAATCTAGCTTCCCAGGAATAGGAAATTTAATCTCAAAATGTAGGAAAAAGCCATCACCTTTCTGGAGGCAATTTTTTCACATCTGCAAAACAGGCCTCATGCAAGAAGGAAGGTTAAAAAGATAACCAGAGCACAACCATCCAGCAGTTAGCCCATACCTGTAGCTTTCCACCTCCCTCTCTGGACTAGTGTCTTCACTCTAAAAAACCAAGGAAAGAAAAATAAGTGGACCATGCCTATATTTCTCATAATTCCAGATACACAGCTTCTTTTCAAACAAAAGCCCCTTTGTCACCGAGACTGAAGATAAACAAACTCTCCCTCTCCCAATTTTAAAGTACACAATACACAATTACATTAACACCTCAAAGCTAATTTAAGAACACCATCAAGTTAAAAAACAGAGAACTAAACTATTAAAAGGTTTATTAAAAAGATGCTTACCCCAAAATGTCACCACAAATAGCAAATCAATGACTAGAATTTATGAGATTGAACTACAGCACATCTAGGTCACCAAAACAATCATTTTTAGCATCTGCTCTTGGGTGGGAAACTACCACAAAGCTAAAGGCTGTGTAATCCTTTTAGCAGTTAAGAGTGAAAGTCGCTGAGTCGAGTCAGACTCTTTGCGACCCCATGGGCTATACAGTCCATGGAATTCTCCAGGCCAGAATACTGGAGTGGGAAGCCTTTCCCTCCTCCAGGGGATCTGCCCAACCCAGGGATCGAACCCAGGTCTCTTGCATTGCAGGAGGATTCTTTCCCAGCTGAGCCACAAGGCAAGCCCTGAGCAGTTAAAGATCGTATTATTGATGTGAAGAAGCCATGCTATTTCCCCAAAGCAATCGGCCTGAGGGCTGGTGCTAGGTATAAAACTCTTCAAAAGTAACCCGAAGTTCCTGCCTTGTAAATGCATACTGATGGCCCCAGGATGGTGGTAAACCACTGAAACCAAGAAAACCAATCGGAAGATGGGGAAGTTAACTGAAGGTAAAAGCAAACAGGAACCAAAACACCAATCTATTTCATTTCTAAACATATGGAACAATCTTTCAAGTAAAGACTGCTTCTATAAAAGTTGCCCAAATTCCTACAAAAGTCCATCTACAACTCCTGCCAGCTGAAGTTCTGTCTGGCCCCGGCTACAGAGAACTGCAGAAAGTCACCAAGTCTACACTGGAAAGTGTCAAGAATTCTGAAAGACAAAGCCAGAACCAGAACTCACCATGAGACACTGCACTCTACCTACCCTCTTTGAACTCAAAGACATTTCTTGCTGCTGCTGCTGCTAAGTCACTTCAGTCGTGTCCGACTCGGTGCGACCCCATAGACGGCAGCCCATCAGGCTCCCCCGTCCCTGGGATTCTCCAGGCAAGAACACTGGAGTGGGTTGCCATTTCCTTCTCCAATGCATGCAAGTGAAAAGTGAAAGGGAAGTCGCTCAGTCGTGTCCGACGCTCAGCGACCCCACAGACTGCAGCCTTCCAGGCTCCTCCGTCCATGGGATTTTCCAGGCAAGAGTACTGGAGTGGGCTGCCATTGCCTTCTCCGAGACATTTCTTGAGGCATAAAATGGGTGCATGAATACTTAACTGATGCTTCATACAGACCTAACCAGTCTCCAATTTTGCTAATGAAGTAATGATGCTTCCAACCATCTTAATGCCAAGTTTACACTAAGACACACACAAAAAACCTAAAAGCACTCTCCTGGACCTGCCTATATCATCAAAAGTTATTAAGAGGAAAGGAACTTACTATTTCTAAGTTCATAACACCTCATTCAATCCTGTATCATTATGGCCATTCCAAGATGGGGACTACTCTCGGAATTCAGAAGCTAAAGTAATCTACTAAATCCATGAGCAATTCTAATTTCAGAGCCCACAGTCTCTCTCTCAGAAATAGAGAAACCATCCAGGCCGCACAAACTTGTATAGGGACAGTGTGTCTGTCTTGAGCTTGCTCTGGAGTGCCTGTTAAGACAGTAGAGAACAAGTTAGATGTCTGCTTGTCAGTTTTATTCTGGAAGAAATAAAGACCAAGGAGTCATGTCTCCTGATATATTGCATGGAAGAGCTGAGAAACACTAGTGCTGTGTGACCCTGTGAGACCAGACTCATACTGCATGCTGGCTGGGGAGCCTCCAGGACACAAAGAGCTAAATGCAGGCTGGGGTTGTTAAGGAGGAGCAACTACGTTAAAGTAGGAAGGACACACGTCAAGGCCCCAGCGAACATGGCAGCCCTGCGGGGGACTAAGAACACCCTGACTGCACAGCCAAGAGAAAAGGAAAATGGAATTATTTATTTAAAACACACATAAGTAGGAGATTAATCATCCTACTAAGTCACCCAAAGACTTTTTAAAGAAAACTTAAGCGCACAAAAAAAGGACACACTGCCTTCCTTCACACAGGCCCCCGGCACTTGGAGGAGGACGGTGGGCAGACTGACACACAAGGAGGCGTCCTTAGAAGCTGTCATCCAGCTTTACTTTTCTTACATTCTGTTGCCTTGTCCGTAAAAAACAAACGCTTTGGGGAGCGAGGAGAGCTATGTGGAAATTAAAAGCTTTAGGCGTGAGGGATTTTTTTAACTGATATTCTTTTTCTTTCTCTCTTTCTTTTAGGATTTATGACTTATCTGGCTGTGCCGGGTCTTAGTTGTGGCATGCGAACTCCTAGTGGAATCTAGTTTCCCTACCAGGGATCGAACTCGGGCCCTTGCACTGGAGCACGGAGTCCCGGCCATTTGACCACCAGAAAAGCCCCTAGGTTTGGATTTTCTACATCTTTCATTTATGTAGGGAACCAAACAAAATGCACTGCAAGCTGTGAGGAAGCCTGAACTGCCTTTGCTCTATGCTTCCCTGAGGCTCCACCAAGTCTGTTTCCATTAACATTATCTTCATATTCTCAATCACCATGTGCAGAGGCACAGAAGTAGTCTCAAAGAGTGGTAAAGTCGAAGAGTCAAGGCAGAAAAGGAGCACCAAAAAGGTAGGTGGGGTTGGGGTGAGGGGGCAACAGACAAGGATGGGGGCAAGACGGCACTGAGGGAAATGAGCAGGACTGTCTGCTTGCGATACTCACATGTTCAAAGCACGACCTGCTTGAAGAATTAAAATTATACTTTGCAGGTCAATGGTACAGAGGACTCTGAAAGGCAAAGTACTTATCCCACAACACACAATCTGGAAAGCATTTATATTTGGTTTTGGAATATATCTTGGAACATTTTTATATGATCTTGACATGTTTCAAGGATGCAAGAGTGAATGAACAGTATCTCCTCTCACAAGAATATCTGATAAGAAAGGTCTCAGATCTCCTACACACCTCCCATAGTGTAGGCAAGGTAATGAATCTTAGAGTTTTCTGCTGGCCTGTATGTTGAAGACCAAAACACAGTCCTTCAAAGGAAGACAGAAAGTCAACTGACTGAACAGCTCTTACACCGTGTGCACTGAGGCAGACTCCAGATACAGAGGCTGGTACTAGGCTCAGTGATGCTCAGACCTGCAAGAGGCCTAAACCCATGACTCCAGCCTCGCGAGCAAGTCCTCTTAACAATACCTGGACATGATTAATATGTTAATAATACAGCAGGGAGCTAAAGAAGAACGGAACAATGATCCAGATGAGCGGTTTTTGAAATGTTTTTAAATGAAGTGTTTTTCCCATAAACATAAAGGTGAAGCTGTTCAGGTGGAAGACAGACAGAGGCAAGGCAGACCCTACCTGTTTGCCTATTCTGGCCTCAGGGTAACCCGAGGTCTCCTGGGAAATTTGACAACAGGCCTGGATAATTCAAAACAATAGATAATTCACCAATTTTATGTCCAGTTTTGAGATGAATAGTTTCTTGAACAGATTTTTCTCTTTGAATCTAACAGGTTATCACAAATCAAGGAATTTAAGATGCCATCAATGGCAGTAAGTGTGTGCATCCTCAAACCGATGGGATTTGTATTTAAAATCTGTACACCAGAAAGTAGGGAGAAATCTCCAGTAATGTACAAGAGGCTACAATGACAAAAGTTAACACCTTCTGAGTATTTACTGTACACCATGTGCTGCTTTTTGGTCCTTTATATACTTAATCCTCCTGCCTATTCTATCTCTATTTACAGACAAGACGAGGCACAAAGGAACGAAGTAACTCAAGACCACATGAACCCAGGCAATGACGGAGCTGGATGGAATATAAAGAGCAGTAGTTGGACCCTTGAGTGAAAGAAAGCCTGACAGAAACACTGAAGCACATGGTAAATTTTCTCCTCCAAGTCCCATCTTTTCCAGAGCCTCTCCTTCACTCTAGCTGTCTATAAGGAAGATCCTGTGCAGAAACCACAGAAAAGACTGCTTAAACGCTGAGCTCCCAAAAGCCAAATCTGACCATTTTTCTAAGGCAAATCTTGTAAGTAGGTAAATGTCCGAAGTCTCAACAGTCCTGACAGATTTGGCTGGGGTTAGTGAAAACTTCCTGTTACTCAGGAGACATGTGACTCTGATCAAGTTCATTAACATCTCTTAAGGGTCGGTCTCACCTGTAAAAGAGAACTGAACTTTACCCCCCCCCACCAAAAAGGAACCAAATGGATGCCCAGAATACAACCAAGTCACTATACAAATCTCTAACTGGAAGAGGAAACAAATAATAGGAATGACTTACGAAAATTGTGCTCCTTTAAAAAATGTCTGTTACTTTTTAGATTGCATGCAATGCCCTCATGTCTGTCTTTCTCCTCCTGTTATGTGGCTGGTTCAATAAGAACGTTGGGCTTATGCTTTGGAAAACTGCATGTTCTTCCACTCCCATACCCTAAAAAGCCAAATAGCCAGATAAAAGGATCAACTCTGGAAGCTGTCCTACCTAACCAAGCTCTTCCTGATGCAAAACTCCACCAGGGATTACTGCTAAATCCAGCGGGGTTTGCCTGGATTGGCCGCTCTGTTTTCCTCAGGAACCTGTAGCAGGGGAATGGCAGTTGCCACCAGATCCTAATCCAGGATCTTAGGCACACATACCACAAGTAATAGTGAGTAGAATCTAATTCAATGATCTGAGCATTCAATGAAATAAAATGTGTAAAAGAACTCAGCAACAAATAGGTGGACGCAAGACTGAGAAACTAACCACTGTTTCGCTCATCTGTAAAATAGAGGCGATTAGGTAAATTAAACAGATGCACTTGAAACACCAGATAAATCCCCTCTGTCACTCTCCTCATTCCCAGAGCATCTCCTTCCGCAAAGTAAACGGTTTCATGTTAAACAGCTTGGGTCCTGCACTATATCAGACCTAGATCCTACTTGTCTTGGTCCGCAGGGGTAAACTCGACACTTTCTCTGTGGGGTGCATAAAAACCATTTACCCGCCTTATGACACTTGCTCTGTGGCTACTATTTCCATGATTCAGACTCAAGTTTGGGGTTTCTGATTCTTTACTGACTGAGTCATCTGTGTGTGTCCTCTTCTTGACCCTAGGAGAGAAGTTTATAAACAGATCTCAACCTCATCTCCTTCACCACTGGCCAGTATGCTCATCTCTTCTTTAGAGGCAACAACTTTTCTCCAGCTTAAAAAAAAAAAATGGTAAAAAACATATACACAGGGACTTTCCAATGCAGAGGGGCGTGGGCTCAACCCCTGGTCAGGAAACAAAGATCCCACATGCCGCAAGGTACAGCAGGGTCAAACAAAACAAACAATTTACCATCTAACCATTTTTGAGTACACAGTTCAGTAGTGTTAACACTATTATGCAATATAGCAACACTTTTTATTTAAAAAAACATGATAGTTATAAACATTTTCTTGTGAGCAGCGCATATTTAAGAATTAAGAGTCAGAGCTGGTATAAAGCCTGACTTTGCCAACATCATCTGTATGTAGAAATCAATAAATATAACACCTATTTGACAAAGCCAACATAATGATTAAATCTTCTGAAACTGTTACAAAAAGTGGTCCACAAAATAGAACGGTGCAAAAAAAAAAAAAAAGTTAAATGGTGGCGAGCTGGGCTATTCTTCCTTTCCCTGATCTGCCGTCTCATCTCCTGTTGGGTCGCATGATCTTTTCACATGATTACATACACATGGAAACAAGAGTTCACCTCTATTCCATTTTGGAGGTGCTCTGGTGAGGCAGACAGGAAATGCAAAATACGTTAAAAAAAAAACACCTCTTCATACTTCCTCCCCAAATACCTCTGCTGCTGCTGCTGCTGCTGCTAAGTCGCTTCAGTCGTGTCCGACTCTGTGTGACCCCATAGACGGCAGCCCACCAGGCTCCCCTGTCCCTGGGATTCTCCAGGCAAGAACACTGGAGTGGGCTGCCATTTCCTTCTCCCCAAATACCTCTCTCTCTAAGTAATTCTCAAATCCCCATTAAGTACTCCGCTCTCCTCCCCACCCAGCTCTCTCTCTGGTGGGGGCGGGGGGGGGGGGCAGTGAATAAGAACCTCATTCTGCCTTCAGCTCCTCAGTTTCCCTGGCAGCACTGTCAGTCCCGGCCAACAAAACTGCCTGGTGGTGCAGCAGCATTTACATATGGTGGCGAAGCTTACGTGTAGCTTCCTCTGGGCAGAACTGCTACCTCTTCTATGCGTCTTTCTAGTTTGAACCCAGTGTTCCAGTGAACAATGTTAAATATTTGCCTAGTGGCTTCTTCACCATCTGAGCCACCAGGGAAGCCTCCAAAGACACAGCAGTCCGAGGCAGCGCAGGGTCCCCACTGTGTGGAAGTGGGGGCACTGGGGAGAGAGGGCCTCGGGGACTGAGCCACTGCCGGAGCACCTAATCGCGGGGCTCAGCCATTCTCCTGTCCCGGAACCCTCACGTATCCTCTGCTGAAATCTGGCATGTTCGGAGACCGTCAGTTCCGCCTTGGTTTCCCTGCCCTGCCATAAGGCCAAATCTGCCTCATCTAGTGAGTCATTACTGCTCCGCTCTCCAACTGCATTCTGACTTCAGCCCACTCGTGCAGCTCAGGAGGGCTGTGCCATATGTTAGTGCCATGTAGACAGAATGTGACTGGGTTTTTTTCCCTAAAACACTGTCAGAGTTACTTTTTAAATTACCTTATAATTTTGATATCTCTGAAGAGTCATTTCTGTAATACACAACCTTCTGGAGATGACTTTATAATTATTCTTCTGAGTGCTCAAAAGAGATTCTTCAGCATTTTTAGTCCCATATTCCAGATGAGGGAACTAAAGTGAAGATATCAGATTGAGTGACGCAGGTTCCACAGCCAGCCAGTAAAATTTGTACTTTCTGGAGTCACGGGGCTTTATTTGGTAAAATACACCCGTTTGTAAAATGCGCTTTTTTTGCGGGGGGAGGGGGCACAATCAAAATATTAGTTTGCTTTTATTTTCTGAGGTGATTATTAAACTTTAGGTACAGCAACTACTTGGAATTTTTTTTTTTTTTTTTTTAACTACTTGGAATTTATTGGCTGATTCTTGTGACTGGTCTCATGACATCCACCTGAGTAGGTGAAAGAGAAAAGGACTGAATGAGAGATGGACCACAAATGTTCTTCTAAGGCAGAGATCACAAATGGGTGAAACTAACATTTTGAGAGTAAAAGAAATATATCTGGCTTACAGATTTAGCTACCATCACCACGTTCCCTAAAAATTTTTAAAAAGGAGGGGCTAAAAATAAATAAATAAAATAAAAAATAAAAAGGAGGGGTTACTCCTGCCTACTCTAGGCAACATGGCTCTTCTCCAGCAATAATGGTTGCTGGTTTTGATAGTTCAGCTTATCTCAGGACGGTCTCTTTAAATCTTCCCTTTCAGGTCATATGCTCTTCATTCCAGTAATTGTTTGGGCTAGTGGTTTGACTGCCACTGCATTAAGATCTTTCTACTCTGATAAGCAACAAGGTCCTACTGTATACAGCACAGGAGCTATAATCAATACCCTGTGATAAACCATACAGAAAAAAAATGAAGAATATATATATATATATATATATCACTTTGCTGCACAGCAGAAATCAGCACAACACTGTAAATCAAATATACTTTAATAAAAATTCTTAAAAATCTTTCTAGTCTTCAATAGACATCACTTGCAAAATATAAAAAATGATCTTAAGTATGTGTATCAATATTGACAACTATATATGCACTTTGAATCCAGCAACTCCAGTTCCAGAAACACAGCCTCCAAATAAACTCATACTTGACATACACAAAAGGCCATTCGTAAGGACACTGTTTATAACAGCAAAAAAGAGAGACACATACGCCTATCAGCTGGATCCTGGTGAAATAAACTAGAGTATAGACACAACACCTCTGTAGCTATTGAAGAGAAGAAGGTAGCTCCAGCGTAGCACTAAGTACTGACCAGGAGGGTGTGTTTGGACAGGAAGGGCCTGGGAACTCCTCCGTGTCCACTGGCACTTTCACCGCCAGGACCCGGGTTCAATCCCTGGAACTAAGAACCCACAAGCAGCGCAGTTTGACGAAAAAAAAATAATAATAAATAGAATATTTATAAAATAGAATAGAGTATCTCTGGAAAGATAAAGAAAAAATTACTAACAAGGTTGTAGAAATAGAATACTGACTGAATTGCTCACATGTGGATACGTTTTATCTATTTTACAGAAATTTTTTTTTTTTAAAGAAAACTCTTGGAAGTTATGAAAGACAAAGTAAAGAAAAATCCTAACTCAATCTGTTACAAACCAAGCATTTTGTTTTTCTACTTTTTTTCCTGCGTTCCAGACCTGTGTGGAAACAGCCAGGGTCCAGGTGAACCAGCAGTGTACCTACCACGTGTGAGCTGAGGGATTACACATGTGGAGTTATTCCAGCAACTTAACCGACTGCAAACCTTACAGCCGGCCTATTTACAGAGTCTGGAGCTATCTTCAATCACTCAGCTGTATATATATGTGTACATTTCTTCAATCAATCCTTCCTGCCAGGCAGAGTGCAACATTAGCTGGATTCCAGTAAGGAAGGCTAGGGACAGGGTGAGATAATATGTCAAAACAAGTTCTATAAATACAGCTTTTGGCCTAGTATCTCAAAAAGGAATCAAAACAGCTTCAAGCTTAAATAGAAAAATCCTACAGTCCTGCAGGAGGAGAAGACGGGAGGAGAAGGGGATGAGATGGTTGGATGGCATCACCAACTTGATGGACATGAGTTCGAGCAAGCTCCAGAAGTTGGAGGACAGGGAAGCCTAGCATGCTGCAGTCCATGGGGTCACAGAGAGTCGGACACGACTGAGGGGCTGAACTGAACAGTCCTGCCGTACCTTACCTTAAGTCTCTAGAGAACAAGCGAGGCCAGGGATCTGGAATCCTGCTTCTCACACTGTATCTTGTCTCCCTCTTCCTAATCTCAGGAGGTTAAGATCAAATTTGAGGTATCACTGAAGCCAGCGTCTTCCTATCTCTTCCCTTATCTTACCCCCACGCTACCAAATACATCAACAGTCTCTCACTGAGCTCACTTCAACTCTTAGGCAAACACGGCCAATATGCATCACATTCAACGGTCCTTCCACAGTACCTAGCATCTAACTTCTGCCATCTCCAAAATCCCTGACCAAGCAGCCAGGAACCCTGCCTGCACCATCTGCCCCAACCTCAACCTCAGCACATGGCGCTCACGCAGGACTCCTCCATATGGCCTTGTCTCAGGAGGCGTGTCCTCTTCTGCTGGAAAGCAGGAAACTCTACTCAACCTCTTTCTGTTAAGGTCATAATTCTACAAAACCAGAAACCACTTCATTCCGTGCAGATGCTCCCTGAAATACAAAAATTATACCTTTGCTTCAGCCAATCAGGGCATGTGTTTAGCATGGCTTGACTCATCCCAAAGGATGTGCAGCCCCAGGGCAAATTCTAAATATCTTTAATACTGTCACTTTTTTAAAAAGTGACTTCAATTTTCATGCTTTCATCACTCTCGAACTGCGCTCCTAACAATTATCATGCTTTCATCACTCTCAAACTGTGCTCCTAAAAGTGCTTCTCACATTTAAACACCCATTTATATGATCTCTGTCACCTCCTTCAAATCACTTCTAAAAAAATCCCACTGTTCCACAAAATTAAACTTGTCAGTGCTTTGATTTCATTTTTACAAAAACAAGCTCCTTATAAAATGGGAGAGCTATCCATCAAAAAATGCACATAGAGAACATCTAACTCTCGAAGCAGAGGGGGTACAAAAAAGGCCCAATCCTTGTCCTTGTTCAGAAGACAAGATTACACAAATAACAGACTCCGGACAGCATATACATAAGGGAAAAGCATATATGGTCAGGAGAAATCTGTCATCCATTCAAGAGAGACAAGCACCACAGGAGAGCGGGAGAGCGGGTTCTTGGGCTGCTGTCTAAACCAAACTTCTGTGCTAGTTAATCCCACTGTCTAAGATTAGAATAACATTTTTGCTACCCTCTGCCGAAATTACTCTGCCTACCAATAATTCTACCATCATCATTTCTTTTGAATGTATATTATCCTGTTACCATCACATAGATTACAGCTAATGGAGCAGGCAAAATTTGCCAGGCTTCGCTCCCCATGCTCCCCTACGAAGGCATCTCTTAAAGACGGGTAGTGTAGGGCCCCAGAGTTAAAGCAGCTAAAATTAACTCTGCTTTCAGTATCTTCAACACACAGTCTGGCACTAGCAGAGATAAATTACTAATCTGGGGTATGCTTTGCAGGCTCACCACTTTACTTGCCTTCCAGCTTTTTATCATCAATAAATGAATTAGTTGACAGTGACCTGCAAAACCAAAGTCATATATTATAGTCATTTTTAGAAGGAAATTCTAAAATGAAACGGGTTAGATGATTCATGATTCAAAAATCTCCAAATAAAATTCAGAATGTTTATAAAATTAATAGTCAAAAGTTGACTACAAGCCAGTAACACACCCGACCCTCAGACTCTGGAGTCCCACCACTGTTTCTAGTTCCAGTGTGGACCTTACTAGCCATGTTTAGCTTTGGGTAAATTGCTTAACTTTTTTATACCTGTTACCTCATCTGGCAAATGGTCACAGCAACTGTATCTACTTTAGAAGATGTTTGTTTGAATTTAAAAATCCATGTATATAAAGCATTTAGACCCGTGCCTGGCACACACAGGGTACTCCTGCTATCAGGATCACCCCAGGCACTGAGCTGGCACCTATGCAGGACAGGATTGCTTCTCTTCAAAATTGAGTACCTGAGATATTTTTCTATTATTTTTCAAATTCCTTTTCTATTGAGTTTATTACAGACTATTGAACAGAGTTCCCTGTGCTATACAGTAGATCCCTGTGGTTATCTACTTTAGATACAGCAGTGTGCGGATGTCAACCCCAGCAAAATGGAGTACCTAAGATTATACAGAAACACCTATTAGAGAGAGGGAGGGATGGAGATACGAAGGCAGTGACTGGCAGACAAATCTTCAACTGTGTCTGTTAAGAGTCCAGTGTAAGTGTAACCTTCATTACAAAAGACTGAACCACTTGTTCTAAGAGCACTTATTTATTTATAAACATTTATTTATTACCCGCATTATACCAAAAAGGGTTTATGGAAGCATACAATGAAAAAATACCAACTAATAAAACGAGACCAGGGAAATTATAAAAGTTTTTAAAAGATCAAGAACAAAGGAAAAGCTGAAATAAGAGATGTGCTAAATCACGGTGTCCTTTACTGAGATTAAGCTCTAAAATCTGAGAGCTGCCACTGATTTTAATCTCCAGGGACAGCCCCTACAGAGACTATACAGTGACTCACGGTATAAATGAGAAAACATTAGTAGAAAGATGACATGAGACAGGGACTAAGAGTTGCCAAGGAGAAGGTGAAGTCAACTTAATGACACACGCAACAGAATTTTAGAAAGTCATTAAGTAATGAGACCCATGAGAGAATTAGTACCAGGTCCTGGCCCTACACCAATACACACCCCTGCAGCCAACAACGGACAAGTCACAGGCAAACAAGTCACCAGACGACAGACTCAGGGACAGACTCCTGAGTGATCGAAAGGCAGACTGCATCAGTAAATAGTCACACGGAGCTCTGCAACCATACTACACAGCCACAGGAGAAGCTGCCTCAGTGAATGCATTTCTCCAGCATTTAAAGGCCTTTACCTTCCTCACCAGCCAGTTACAAATATGTGCAGCGAAGTGTCTCATCCCTACTCAGCTGACAAGTTCTATTCCCAACTTGGCATGCTTATGACTCACGGGGGGTTGGGGGAGGGGAGTAAAAGGCAAGTGTAAAACAAAGAAACCAACTTGAATTTAGACTTGAGTTGATCAAGAATGAGGCATGTATTTCTGTCTAATTAGAATACCTTACAACAAAGCAAGAGAGTACTCCTTAAATATATAACAAACCCAAAACTCTTTGAAATAATCTGAACTCTTGTCTACATGTCATGTCCTTAAATAGACATGACACCAAAAAAACATCATGAGCCTTCTGTAAGGCCAAACCAGACAAAGCCTTCTGAAACGGTGCAGACAGCATCGTCACTGTGAAGCCCAGAGAAGCGGGGCATTTCCCAGTTCCTTTTCCAGGAAAAGGTCAAAGGAAGAGGCTTAGCCCCTACTTATAAAAGTGAAAGTGTTACTCGCTCAGTTGTGTCCAACTCTTTGTGACCCCATGGATTGCTGCCCCACAGGCTCCTCTGACCATGGGATTCTTCAGGCAAGAATACTGGAGTGGGTAGGCATTCCCTTCTCCAGGGGATCTTCTGGACCCAGGGATCGAACCCGGGTCTCCCGCACTGCAGGCAGATTCTTTACAGTCTGAGACACAGGGGAGCCCCTCTTACAAAAAGATGTGTATGAGATCATTTCATAAGGAGGTAGATGTCTCAGCCTTTTTTACTCAATTCTTCTATCAGGAAATTCACGTGCCAGGAAAGGAAATTCACTTTCACCCCAAAGAACTGGGCTTTGTGACTAGTGAAAAACAACAGGGAAAAAACGCTACAACTTTAATGAGAAAAGTTTCTAAGAGAACAAAGTCACCTCTGACACTATGTTAATCAGTCTGGCATCCTCTCCCTAATATATTCTGTTAAATAATACAAATCTTTCCTCCTCACCCCACCCCCAAGATTCTGAAACATTCTTTACCATGTATAACTGACAAAACAAGGCAAACAGGTCACCTCTTTAATCTGAAATCTCAGTCCCCGACAGAAATGCACACAGACAGACGCATGCAGGTAAGAGACAAACTGCGAGCCGGGGCCGGGCCCTGAGCCGGCCCAAGCCAGGATGGGCTGCCCCTGTGCTGCGGTACAAATATAGAAAGCTGAAAAGTGGAGCAGCAGCTACAGCAGAACAGATCCTGCGCCGTGCTCAGGGAGGGAGGAGCAGGGACCTGAACAGCTTTATCCATACATGGTTGCTGAAAGGGGGCCACCAGTGAAAGCCCAATTATCTCACACACATGCATTGTGTTCACATGCTCCAGACAAAAAACAGAGGCAACACAGGCTGCTACTTGAAGAAAGGTTTGAGATTCTATTTCAGCCAAGGAACCTCCCAATAATTTCAGTCACTTATACATCAAGAATCCCTCTGCCACAGGAGACAGAAAAGACACTGTGAGCACTTTAGTTGGTCAACGTCTTACCAGGTCAACAGCAGCCACCACAAGGTTTAATTCATCATTTAAATTCTGGAATTTAACATGCAAAAAAGGTTATTCTGCATCTGTGTGAAGGCCCCTTGGCTGGTGTCTTCAGAATGAAAGTCTCATTCCAACTCTCAAACTAGTTTTGGGTCTCTTGTTCTCTTCTGATTTACAAGTTAAAATAAATCCTGATATAACTTTTACAATGTATAACTTTTAAAATGTATTTCCCAGGATGCTGGCTTATATAATCAGACGTCAAATGTTTATGTTCTAAAAATTATTCTGCTTGGAACAACTCATTCACATTCATCTCAATGTAAAGTATATATGAAAAGCTTCATTTGTGGCCAGAGTGAACGCTCCACAGATAAGAAATGCATGGTTTGAAGGAAAAAAGGGCGGGGGGTTGGGGGGCAGAAAAGGAAAGAAATGCATTGCTCATGGCCTCAAAAGATTCTGTACTTTAGCTGTCAATGAATCAACCAATATTTAGTGTGCATTTTAATATCTTTGATGACAAAACACTTGCTAAGTCACCCAGTCATGAAGGGGAGCTCTGGAGAAGACAGCATTGCCTAGCTCCTCTCTATCACTGAAATGCCTGCTTTATGCGTGCGCACAATCCTCCAGCTTATGGGACATAAGAACTCAAACATACTGGGTAGCACCCCAGCAAAATGCTTTCCCTAAAACTAAAAAAATGAAAACCCTTAAAATTAATTGGTCCACCGTAATTATTTACTTTACTGTATTTCATAAGTAAACTAACCATTTGAAATCTTCTCTGTAAAAAAAAAAAAAAAGGAAATCTTCTCTGTGCCTTTTGTACATAATTCAGTACTGACAAGCAAAAGGCCCAATCACAGATAAACCGATCTCTCAATCCCACCTCCTAGATCTCCTAGTGCAAGGCAGAGCCTTGTCCATACCCTGTTTGATGTGCTTGAAAAAGAGCACAGCAGGATTCCAGTAGTAGAGGCATTCCAGGCATGTCCCACAAAACACAGATGTGCAAGTGTTCAACATTTTATTAAAAATCTCTGAGCCGTGTTGGTGGCTTATACATTTAATTTATTCTGACCGGGCCTGTTACAGCAACTTTGATTTCCCAAAGCAACTTTCATTTCCCAAAACGTAGCATACTATGGACTGATAGGCTACTTTCTGGATGACATCATAGCTTTAATTATCCATTAAGATTACTTATGTAAAAATAAACACAATGCAAAACATCACAACTATATATACCAAAGGTGATTAAAGTATAACCACAAAATCAACATGGCTATACACACCTATAGTTTGGCCTTTGCCAAGTCATTTCTTTCCTGATACCCACATCCTCAGGTGAAAAACGGCACCGGGCCAGATCAGCAGTCCGTGTTTAGGGTCCACAGACCTACAGAATTCCCGGGTATTTCACAGATTCCATAAACTTCACCATACTATGCACAAAATTTTACATACATATGCAAAAAAATTTATGTACTTAAATTGTATTTGTAGGGAAATAGTTCCATAGCTTTTTACCAGATTATCAAAGGGGGTCTATGATGCAAAACAGGTTTAAGAATCAAAGAGCAAACAATATATAGTTTGTTACATCTAACATCCTGTCATCTCCTCTTCTACTTCCTAGTCCAAAAAGAATCTTCATGACTAAACCTAGTCAAGAATAAACAAGTCACCCTGGCCAAGAAATTATTCAAAATAATATATTCCAATTCAAGCGGAATCTGAACTGTATGACAGACTAACATCATACTTCTTTTTTAAAAATTCTCAAGCTACTGTAAATCAGCCATACCTCAATTACTAAAAAAAAAGAAGTCTAGTACAACAATTGGTTCAGGAAAAAAAAATTTTTTTTTTCCCTAAGAAAATTTTACCACCACAGCTTATCACAGGAGGCTTACACGAGAGTGGAATTCGGTAGATGTGCTTAGGGTTGTCCCACCAGACAGGTCCTCTCTTACCACGTATACTGTTTTTTCTAAGAAGGCAAGGCTTCCAGTTTCCTACTGCTAATTCTATCCTGTAGCAAAGTAACAGGAGACAGTCAGAGAAAAAACTAGAGCATGGAAGATTGGAATAAAGGAGACTGATAACAGAGAAACAAAGAAGCTACCCATCCTGTCAGCAAGAGGTGATACCTGAGAATAGACACTGACTAATATCTCAATTTGTAAAAAGTGTATTAGATCAAAGAAAAAGCTAGCCTACCTCTAAGACAATAAAAGAAAAAAAATGTGTCTGTTACTGAACCATTTAAGCCTGAGATTTTTAGGTTCTCATGGCAACCAAAGTCATCACACTGCACATACTGTATATAAAGCACATATTTAGAGGCTTAACTAGTAAACTCCAAATGTGACATATGTGCAATGTGGGCGACAACATTATTCTGGGAACTTTAACTTTAAAATCTTCCAACTTTTATTTTGCAGGCTCAAAGATGATATAATAGAGTCAACTATGCAGAAGGTGCAAGCTCAAGAAAGAGGTACAAAGAACATAAATAGAAGCAGAGAGATGAAAGACAAGAGAAACCAGGCTATCACAAAGTTCCTGAACATGGCTCCTCCCCCACTGTGAATCAACCTGTACATGGAGGCTTAAAAAACAAGATTGCTAGCAAGGACATATATATCAAGATAGCATTGGGGACAGGCTTTAACGTGGGCCCAGTCAAAAGAGGACACGGCCACAGAGCAGACCACTTGGTGAAGCGGCACTGACTGCGAGGCAGCCAGGAGAGACTGGCCACCTCTCTCTCTCTCTTTAGGAGCTCGTGGAATACGGCTGTTTAGAATTAAGTAACGTCAGAGCCAAGAGGATGGCTGTGGGCAATGGGAGCAGAGATCAGGGCCAGACCTTAGGAAGAAGGGAGCAAGGGAGACAGCAGCCTCTCATGTCACACCATTTCTCACTAAGGAACCAAGTAAAGATGCAACATCTAGTTTTCTCATCTAGTAGATGACCCGTGGGAGGGACACCCTCATCTGTTTGCCCACAGGAATGCCATACATTTCTCTGCAAAGACCTGAAGGTGCTATGAATGCTACCTACCTTAAAACCATTACTTCCATGCCACTTCTGTTAGGGTTAAATTACTCCTACTTTTTAACAAGAAAACAGATAAAAACAGCTTAGGTAAGGTACACAAACAATATCTTGTCAGAGCAGTTCACAGATAAGCCCATTTTCCCCCTTAACCCAAGGTAAGAACTTCTAAAAGGAGACACTGAACTTACATGACTGATTAACAATTAAAAATTTACTACCACATGAAAAGGAGTGGTTATAAAAATAAATTATTTCATTATTTTTATGAGTCTGAGCCTCTAAAAGCAACAAAAGCAAAGGAAAACGGCACGGAATTTGGGGCGTGGATTCAAAGTCCCGCCCTGACTTACTACTTGATAGCTGGATGCCCCAAATACGTTACCCTCCTCCCTGAGGTTCCCAACGCGAGCTCTCTTGTCTACAACATGGCACAGGTGCAGCCATCTCCCCCACCCCCCCAATCCTTCTCTTCCTCTCCTCCCTCCTCTCTCATTCCCCACCTCCCACCCAAAACACGAGGTCCAACAGCTAGTCTGTACCACGACACTGTAGTCCAGCATACTTTCTTATCAAGAAAAACTGTATGATGAACTTTTACGTAAAAACTCACAGGTTGAATTAAGAACCAGAACCAACAAAAATAATATGTTTTGGAGTAAATGAGGGAAAAGGGCACTGGGTTGAAGCTGGGACTAGATATGTCTCTCAGAGCCAGGTCGCACCTACTAATGACTAAAATATTTGATTACCTTAATTATCTTGGCTGCATAACCAAGAGGTGCTGGTGGTTATGAAATTCCAGAATATTAAAAACTCAGCCACATTTTCATTATAGCACTCTCTACTGTGTTGAAGTCAAGACAGCAAAAGACTGCCAACAGCATTTTCACTTTAATTTTCTGGTAAGACAAAAAGAAAAATTAACACTGGAGCCAAATTCTCCATTTTTAGACATGCTAAATTCTTCGAGGAAAAAATATCCATGGTTATAAGAAACTGAAATCATTTTTGTGTACTTTATTAGAAAATATGCATTTATGCTTTGCTTAAAAGGTATTTAAAAAAACAAAACCTCAGGCTAATAATCTTAAATGTTTACCTGTTACTACCCTTCCAGTAGTTAGGAAAGAAGAAAAGTGAAATAAAAGCTGAAGCACTTACTGATGGGACATTAAATGACTGGCATATTGAGCAACAATGATCCAGAAAACAGACCTAAAAAAATCCTTTTTGGTACATGCAATTAATAATTACCAAAATAATGTTGGTTTTGAGTCCAAAACTCACTTCTGTGTAAATGAATCTACTCCAAACAATGACAGTAATGGTCACAAATGTACCACAAAAAAAACCCCACAAAACACCTTGCCTATTTAGCTCTTGATTTTGCTTTTAAAATACTTTGAGGCCTCTTTTGAGGCCTTCTGAGAACAGCAGAACTCTTCAGCTCACCATCATTTCATCTTATTAATAAGCACATTATAAAATACTTTAAGCTGAATATAGCATTTATCATCTCTTCCCTCCCAGCTGTTAAAGGACTAGCTTGTTCCAAATATGGCATTAGTCTTTTCCAAGTTCTACGATTTAGGCACGACATAATTCTTCAACAAATTATTCTGTCTTGTCATGACTGACAAGATGACTTAAGTGGAGATAAACAGGCTAATGAAAAACATTCAGGTCTGATTTTCAATTGCTATTTTGTAAGGGAGAAAAACAAAGCTTATAGCTTTAAAATGGGAAAGCCATGTAAAACTATCTTCTCTTCAAAGTCAGGAAGTGGGGCTTTCGCTGACTGGACAGGTAAACCCCAGCTGAGGAAAGAGGCAGAGGCCACCTACTCAGGATGCTGTAGGAGGGATTCCTCTACTGGGTGGAAGACTTCCCTGCATGCCCTCTAAGGTCTTTTCCTAACCTCAGAAACTGAGACTTGGTTTTTGAAAAGTAGAAGCAAAGCAAATGTGATGTGTAGGCAGAGACAGCAGAACAGCGCTGGAAAATTAGAAGCCATGGGCTGGAACCCTGCTTCCACTTCTATGTGAACTTAAATAAGGCATTTCACTTTCCTCTTTGCAAAATGAGAGGCTGAGAGAAGAAAATGAAGATCCTAACATTCTGAGCCTACGGCTTCCTCCTATGCCTGCCTCGGCCACCCACCACCTTCCCACTACTGCACCTTACCATAATTAGGCAGCTTTTTAAAGCATCTAATTAATGGAACACAGAAATTAAAACCTTTAACTTTCTATTTCTGGCATGTTGCAAATGTGCAACAGCATTTTACCAAGGAGTAGTTAATGCCACACAGTTCTTGATATACTGGCTTTTCTTGAACTCCAGTGACAGTTACAGTGACAAGTTGTAAGCAAGGAGGTTGTTACCATGGGGACCCATTAGGATTTCCGGGGGTGGATCCGGCAGGCTTTTCCCCCTTTTGGTCAGAGCATTTTTTGATGGTCTGGATCTAGCAATTTAGAAAGCCTCATCTAATTTTTCTTCGGCAAGGTGCCTTTAAGAAATATAGCAGGTCTAAAAGGGTTATTTTTAAGTAGTTTGCCAATCCCATCACCACAATCTGTAATCCAGATTAATTCAGTAGTTTGCAAGCTTTAAAAAGAAACCGGTGGCGGGGGGTCCTTCCCTGATGGCTCAGTGGTAAAGAATCAGCCTATCAGTGCAGGAGACACAGGTTCAATCCCTGATCTGGGAAGATCCCACACGCCATGAGGCGTCTAAGTCCATGCACCACAACCACCAAGCATGTGCTCCAGAGCCCAGGAGCCCAAGAGCTTTGAGTCTAGAGCCCCAGCTCTAGATGGGAGATGCCACCAGTGAGAAGCCCATGCACTGCAACGAAGACAGAGCACAGCCAAAAATGAACACACATTTTTTAAAAAGACTTGTAAATGTATCCAGAGGCTATTAAAAAAGGCATGATATAAACAATAACGATAAAATAAACACTGGTGTCTTTCTGTGATCATTTCCCATGTAGTATACAATTCTGACAAAATGTTAACTGTTTCAATGACACTCTTATGAGTTACATATATTCAAGTTTTAATCTCTCTATTCATACGAGCAAATAAACACAAGCCCACTGAAGTCTCAATGACCTGTGTATGCTGTCATTTCTTTCCAGATCACCACACCACATGAACTGTATTTAGTATTTCCCCATCAAGACTTCAAAGTTCTCCAAATCAAGATTGTTCTCAAGAAATCTCAGCTTCCCTACACGATTATGTCAGAAATACATCACACAAAATAATTATAAAAATAAAACTTATTATAAAATAAATCACACTGATCAGACCAGAACAGAGTTTAAATTGCAGGTCTGCCTCCAAAACTGCTGTGTATGGACAAAGGGAGATGAACTGTCACTCCCAGCTAAATGTGTGTTGGGGCTCAGGTTCCCCCGAGACCCATTCTATTAGAAGATACCTTAAGAAAGATCATTTACAAGGGTAATCTGTGGATCTGGTTTGATCAGAGAAGTGGAGCCGTCAGAATTCAGAATAAAACATTTCTCTATGTCTTACTGAGCCCAAAGCAAAGTTACACCAGACAAATTAACATTAATAAAAAGGAGCACTTGATTTCACAGTAATAGTCTGAAACTTCACCTGCCCGAGGCCCGAGGCACAGTTATCCCGAGAGCCACAAGGTACTTGGAACAAAACTGAAGACGTGTCTCTGTACTCACAAAAATCTTTCCTTGATCTCACACTAATAATTACTGAAAAACCTAAATATAAACACCACTAAGATAAAATGTGTTGAAACAGAATTCATAACCTAAAAAACAAATTACAAATTTACAAGTCTAAAGAGAAAAAAAAAAAGACCTAAGAAGACAAGCTACACTGTCAACTAAGAGTAAACAACAGGCATGAAGATATCCCATAGAAACGATCCATCTGGTTTTGATACATTTACTCACCTAAGCTTTCCTGTGGCAGGTCCAAAAGGGTTATTTTTAAGCAGTTTCCCAACCCTATCTCCACAATCTATAACCCAAACTATTTCAGTAAAGAAGTTTGCAAGCAAAAAAAAAAAAAAAAGACTTGTATCAGGCTATTCAAGAAACATGGCATACGATACAAACAATAACGAAACAGGAAACATGGTGTCTTTCCATGATCATGTCCCATAAACTTTAAATAGGAAGAGCGAAGGACAAGCCCAAAGCATAGTCCTGACACATTAGTTTACTATCAGACATCCAGAAACAAAAAGAGACTCAGGTCACAGGACTTGAGAAGAGGCAAACTCTTGGGTGCTTTATTTGTTTTTACTACTGGTTTACAATTTCCCTGATTTTATTTTTAAATGCATGTCTTGGCCCAGAAAAGCAAGAGAGCATAGACTGCCAACAGTATCAGATTCTCCTTTTCTTATTTTCTGGAGCTACAGAAAACAGAGCCAGAATCCGGGTTGTCAAGGAGCCTTCTGATTCTGTCCAGGCAGTATACGGTGTGAGGTTTTAAGATACACAAAGGCTTTTATAGTATAAATCTCAGCCAACTTAATGTTCTTTCAATGCAAAGTGGCTTATATTTTTCCCCCCAGAAAACTCTCTGGAGCTTTAAGGTACTGACAATTTTCAAAAGACAATGATTTAAAGAAATGGATCACAGAATTTCAGTCTTAAAAGTTTTCTTCCTATTTCTAATCCTTAGTACTGAACTGTGTCAAACATTAAATTGTCATTCGATATACAGTATTTCAGCATTTATCGATTACCTACTTTGTGCAAGGGCCCTATACCAGTAAGCACTCTGGACTGTAAAAATGTAAGCGTCTTCTATGAACAGCACTTGGTTCAATACTATACACATGCTACAGCACAATACGAAGGCATAGCATTATTTAGGTTGTATTCTCGACAATTTGGGCTTCAAAGTAAAATAATGACTTTCAGCTTTTCCTACCCTGCACATCTATATACCTTCCTGGCTGTATACAAATCCACATTTCTTTTTAACTCCTGTTTTAATAGTATAGAGGACTGTTACATTTCTCTGGTGTAAAGTCTTTCAACTTAACAGAAACCAAATGATCGCAGAAGAAAAAGAAATCAAATTAGAAGCATTAAACTGTCTTTCTCAGAGCCTCCCTCTCCCCCTCATTAACACTGCTCAAACAGCTAAGAACGCCACTGTGATGCTCCCATTACAGACCATTCATGAAGTTCCCAACTGGGCTGAGACCGGCAGACTCCATCAACTGGGCACACAGCCACTCACCATTCCCCTTTGTTTAGAGTCTCAACTGCCGTTCAACCCACGTTATTGTGTTCCACTCAAGTCCATCAACTTTCTTAAAAGAGAAAACAATCAGGAAACAAGCAAATGTATTATTTAACCAGAAAATGAAGAAAGGATCTAATTCATATGCCTCACAAAAAACTCTTTAAAAATGATGGCTCACTTTATATTTCCTATCTTAAATAGCAGTATTACTTTATTACCAGTCTTACATGCCTAAAAAGACCCAGTTGTAAACAAATAATCATTAGAAACTTGTTTTTAAAGAAAGCCCAAGCCCTCAATCTTGAGCTGGCAAAGCACCAGAGAGAAGCACTCTGCGCCAGAAGGGACAACACAAATGCATGTCCACACTACACAGGTGGAGAAGAAAAAACCCCAAGCAGCCTGGGGGGGCGGGGGGCGGGGCTTGGAGGGGAAAGGGCAATATTCCAAAGAGCATGATCCTAGGTTTGACTATCCTAAAATTCAAATGACTTTAAGAAATATTAGGCAGAGCTCTGTGGTAAGCATCTTAGTCAAAGCTCTTTTGGTTGTAATTAAGGAGAATTTCCTCCAAACTAGCTTAAGCAAAAAGGCACTAACTGAAAAGACAGGACCCAAAGGCAGGAAGTGTAACAGGGCCATACCTGGAGCCTTTACACACCCAGGCTCCTGTTCCGCAGTCTGTCTCCTGTCTCCAGTCTGTCTCTCCAGGGCTGTACCTCTCCTCAGTGCTTCCTTCTGGATAAATCTACTTACTTCTCCCTCCCTGTACTGGCCTTCGCTGCTTCCACAGATATACGCCTGTCTCTCTCCAGGGCCATCTCTCTCATCAGTGCTTCCTTCTGCATAAATCTTAGCCCCACCCCCGACCCCCCCACCCCGCCCCGTACTGGCCTCCCTGCTTTCACAGATACAAGCCTGAATTTGGCAGTACCCTGGCATCTGCTTATCTGTTTCAAGTTCTCTGAATTCAGGTGGACCTGTTTGTTCCCTGAAGGCATGAGTCTCAGTTCCAGTCTCAAATTCCTAGGAGAAACTGATTTGCCCAGCTTAGGTAAGTGCCTGCCCGCGGTCCAGTAAACTGTTAAAAGAAGAGCTGGGTCACAGAGTGTAGCCAGGGTAGGGACTGCATGCCTGACTCCTCAGAAGGTGTGTAATACACTAAACAAGCAATAAGGCAGTCTGCATCCTCAAAAAAAAAAAAAAAAAAACACTTAAAATCTCACTGAAAAAATATATGAATACTAAATAATATCCTATGACACACTCTAGAATGAACGGACAGGAACAGCTCCATGACAAGGAACAAGGATCAGCTGTGCACTAAACGAAAGACGGAAATAGAACCAAGTTCAGGGAAGGGCTGAGGAGCACCAAACACAGCGCCTGCTCCTCTCACTCTGGCCATATAGCTAAGAATTAGGAACCTAAGGAATAGTCTTTTACCACATAAATATCTTCTGTGAAATATCCTAGTTGAAAGTGTGCTGTAAGGTTTAACAAAACAGTGCTGTTTCAAAGTGCAGTAGTAACCCGCTAGCTGACGAATGTGGGTTATACATTTCCAAGGTGCTTGTCATCACCCTGACTTCCTTTCACTCCCTGGACCCCCTAAGATTCTTGCCCAAGCAGCCAACAGGACAGCACAGGTGTCTCACTGGTAATATCCCACCCAACCCAGCATGGTTAACACACAGACAACTCAGGCTAAGCTGGGTGCTAGTAGTGTGGGGGGAGGGGACTGGAACAGAAAAGAATGTTTCCCACATACAAAAGCTATAAGCACAAAAAAACTGGAGAAAGCCTAAATTATTTGTACAAAACAGAAACTAGCAAAAACTTAACAGATGTCCAAAATATACTGGGTTAAAAAAGACAGTCTACTCACAGTAGACTATTAGTTACCCTACATTATCACCAAAATATCACACATTCCCACATGCCAGAGCTTGCTTCAATCTCACAAGAAACAAAAAGGTACAAAGAACAATGAGAAAGTGGTGACAGTTTCTAATTTACTGATTGCTTTGCTGAAGAGTAACAATGCTATGTAAATGAAAACCACAGACCTATCAAAATTAAACGTCTAACACTAAAATCCAACAGCTTTAGAACCAAAAAACTTCATTTTGTATAATCCCCAAACTAAAGACATTTCCCAATCTGGGAATAAAATTTCAATGGAGTTTCAATGTGGGGGGGGAAGTGATATTTAACTCCATTTTTTCAAAGCTGAACACAGCCATGGAGATCAGAAAAAGCTAGCGAACAATTCTTTCTAAAGCCACACTTCTAACCTACAAACACATCCCAAAAGAGGCATGTTAAAATCAATTAATTGAGATCCACTAGATCTCACTGCCGCCTCCAAACCAGAACTCACCATCCCTCTTCATATTTTCTGCCACATTTTGTAAGTGAAGTAAAAGAAAAATCAAAATGTTACAACTCAAATGCTGTTCTAAAAGTGAGTCCATTTCTTGTAAAGTGGGGGAAAGGTCAGCTGATTGAGGGTTACATCAGAACTTCACAAAGTTCTAAGAATTAAAATGCTTTAAAATTATTTAACGTAAGATACTTTATACTCAGTCTCCCCAAACTAGACTTTCTCATCTCTTGAGCATACAGTCTAATTTTAATGTAACTTTTATGAAATTCATGTTCTCTGTATGAAAATTTAAAAACAATGGCAAGTATGAAGAAAAGAAAAACTGCTCATGTCCCAATGCCCAGAAAAAACTTTGGTATTTATCCTTCTAGCCTGTGAGGTAACATTTTTGAAGAATTAAAGATTTCCTTAGCAGAAAGAATGTGTTAAGTTAATGTGGAGTTCATGGATATAAAACATTCTTGAAAAGCTTTACAGGTCTGGAACTCAAAGAAGTTAAAAATAAATTTATGCTCACGGCTTCCACAGTGTAGCAAGTTAAACAGTAACTACAGAGCACGGGAATTCCCTGGCGGGCCAGCGGGCCAGCGTTTAAGGCTCAGTGTTTCCACTTCAGTGGGCCCAGGTTCGATCCCCGGTTGGGCAACCGCAACTAAAATCCCACAAGCTGCAAGATGCAACCCCCAGGAAACCCAAACAAACTACACAACAGCTCTGTTGATTAACTGTTAGGAAACCAGTACTTTAAGGAGACTCCAACTGCCGATTTCAAGGCAAGGACAAGTTACAATTACAAAGATCTCATCAAGAAAACCTTCTTCAGTAAATTACAAAGCTCAGATAAGGATTCTTGATACAATAGTTTACTAAGCAAATAGCTACAACCAATTAACTCTATCATCTCTTCCTTCAGTCGCTCAGTTGTGTCTGACTCCTTGTGACCCCATGGTGTTCAACACACCAGGCTTCTGTTCTTCACCATCTCCCAGAGCTTGCGCAAACTCGTCCATCGAGTCGGTGATGCCATCCAACCATCTCACCCTCTGTCATTACAACTCTAAATATTAGCGTCCACCCTCTCTACAAGCCTAAAACTACTTATCTATAACCAGGTGTCCCTAGGGCAAACCCAGCAATACACGCATTTGTATTTTTCAGTTTTCTATGAACACAGCAGACTCCCTATTAGCAAACTCCACGTGAAGTACACAAAGGGAAGACGACAGGAGACCACCCGACCCGAGCATTCCACAGGGAGCCACGAGCTGAGAGCTTCCAGGAGAGGACACGCTTCCTAGCCAAACAATCTTATCCCTAAGCCACAATGAGCAAAGCAAAGTGCACAACAGAACATACCTAAGCGGGGAGAGGAAAGGAACACTGGCAGTGGCTGCTGTCTATGCACCGCACACCGAGTCATCCTCTCTGTGTCTTTTATTTGGCTTAACTGCATTACTGACCAACGCATAAGCAGTAGGCCCATTTTTACAGATGAAAAAAGGAAACAGCATTATCAGCACTGTACCAGGCACTACTCAGCGCCTTGCTTCAGTTATCTCAATCAATCCTCACATTACACTCCAGGTGATGTCCATTTTAAAGATGGCGGGGGCGGAGCCCAGAAATGTTACGGTCACACAGTGATATTACCAATTTAAGGCCCAGAGCTGGAGGTGTCAAACCTACCCCTGCCAGGCTCTGCTCATAAACCCTATTCAAGTCACATCATTCTTTCCAACCACAGATTTCAAACCAATTTTAAAAACTCAAAAATCCTAGAATCAACTCTCAATTATGAGATTAATTCTCCACGTTTTGTTAAAAAATTTCTTGTTTTGGAATACAGTCAATATTTGCTAACTATAAATGGGGTAAAACCTTTAAAAATTGTGAATCACTATGTCGTACATCTGAAACATATAATACTGTAAATCAACCATACCTCAATTAAAAAATTAGTATAAAAATTTTTTTGTATTTTATTTGCTCTTTGAACATTTCAGCAGGCCATGGCACCTCTAGGAAGAGGTGTGCAGGTAAATACAAGATTGTATTAATAGCAATCAATTAGCAGAATTTGTAAGTTCTGCTAAGAAGGCCTACATATAAAGTTAATTCTTATTTCAAACATATAGTGAAATACTTGAACTTCCATGATACAGTCTACTTTTAACTATTACCAAAAATAATCAAGAATCAAAGAATAGTTCTGAACAAAAAAATGGTTCATATTGTTTGAAAGAGAGGAATATAAGGGGCTTTCCTGGTGGTTAAGTCATTAAGAATCCGCTTTGCAATGAATGGGATACCCATTTGATCCCTCGACCAGGAAGATCCCACATGCTTCAGAGCAACTAAGCCCAGGCACCACAATTAGTGGGTGCTCTGGAGCCCAAGAGCCAAAACTGTTAAAACCTGTGTGCCCAAGAGACCATGCTCGGCCACTGGGAAAGCCACCGCAACAAGACGCCCACACACCAGAATTAGAGAGTAGCCCTTGCTCTCTCCAACTAGACAGCTTGAGCACAGCAACTATGACCCTAAATAAATCATTAAAAAAAAAAAAGAGGTATATAAATTCCTCGCTAACACTACAATAAAATCCCATCCATCAAGTACTGGGAAGCCTGTAATACCTCTTTAGGACAACAGAGTTGACCAAATAAAACTTCCAGTTCATCTCATGTCCCAAGAATTAATATTAATCATGCTCCTTTTGTTAGTGGAGAGGAAGAAAAATGAAGTTGGAGGCTACGTCCAAAAAGCAAAGAGGAAAAGTAGACAGTCAAGCAGCTCAAAATCAGTTATGAACCTCCAAATAAATAAGGAAAGGCTCACCTTAAGAAGAAAGTGAGAATACTCTGAACATACAGAAACAGACTCGGAGGCTTATGATAACCTTCAGAAGGCTCTTATCCTTAAAGTATTCATTATTAATTCTAAGTAGGCCATTAAATGCCAGGTTTATAGACTTTACCTCTACACAATATGGAATATCTGGATATCAGTCCACTCCTGTAACAAAGAGCACTCATATAACAGTTTCACAGCAATAGCAGAAATTTGCCGTTTCTTTCTCTTCATGCGATACTTTTTCTGTACATATAAATCACAAATTAGAAATGATGCTGATAACTGTGATCTGGGTTACTGTTACATACTTTTAAGCACACTGATATGTTCCAATTTTTTCAAAGATCTGAGGGAATCTGTGGACATCCCCCTGTAATTGGCAATTCCCATGAAGAGAAAGCATTCTAACCAAATCAAGAGCCTTTATGCAGCACTAAGAGAGGGCAAGATACCAAGATGAAGGAGACGTCCCTGACTTCAATCAGCAGAGGACTTCAACCACAGAAAGTCCTAATACCTGCTACACATGGACGAACCTTGAAAACTGTGCTACATGAAATAAGCCAGACACAAAAGGGTAAATATTGCACGATTCCAATTACATGAAGTATCCAGAACAGGTAAATTCACAGGGACAGACAGTAGACCAGAGGTTACCAGGAGCTAGGAGGAGGGAGCAATGGATGGTTATTACTTAATGGTTACAGATTTTCTGCTTGGGTTGAAGAAAACACTGGAAACAGGCAGAGACGACGACTGCACAACTCCATGAATGTACTTAAGGCCACTGCACTGCACTCTTGAAACGGGGAGAGCTCCCGAGTGGCCCAGTGGTGAGCATTTCGGGCTTTCACTGTTGTGGTCCCTGTTCAACTGCTCTTCAGGGAACTGAGATCCTGCAAGCCAAGTGGCACGGAGCAGCCAAAAAAAAAAAAAGGTTAAAATGACCTCAACCTAAACCTATAAAACTCGTAGAAGAAAACAGGGGATAAGCTTCAGGGCACTGGACTGGGCAGTGGTTTCTTGGATGAGACACCAAAAGCACAGGCTACAAAAGCAAAAACAAATGAGACTCCATCAAAGGACACAAGAGAATGAACAGGCAAGGGAGAAAGTGTGTGTGAATCGTACACATCTCTTAAGGGCTAATATTCAGAGTGAATGAAGAACTGCACCTCAACACCACCAAATGTTTTTAGTTTTTTAAATGGCGTTTCTGCAAAGTTGATACAGAAATGGTCAACAAGCATATGAAAAGATGTTGATCATTAGTCAGAAATGCAAATCAAAACCACAGGGAGTCCTCACACCCGTCAGGATGACTACGGCCAGAGAAGAACCCTGGCAGTCCAGTGGTGAGGACTCTGTGCTTCAGCAGGGGGGCAGGGTTCAGGCTCCGGGGGAGGACTAGGATCCTGCATGCCCCATGGTGTGGCCAAAGAAGAAGAAAACAAATGCTAGGGAGCATAGGGAGATATACGGACTCTTGTGCACTGTTTGTGGGATGGTGAAACGGTGCAATAATTAAGGCTCCTCAAAAAACTAAACACAGAACCACTATATGATTCAGCCAATTCACTTCTGAGTATTATCCGGAAGAACTGAAAGAAGGATCTCAAAGAGATATCTGCACATCCATATTCACAGCAGCACTAATCATAATGGCCCAAAGATGGAAACAACTTGTCTTCATTGACAAATAAATGGACAAAATGTGGCATATTCATATAACAGGTTATTCAGCCTTTAAAAGGGAAGAAATCCTGCCATGTGCTACAACACGGATAAGCCTTAAAGATACTCTAGTAAGTGAAAGAACCCAGTCACAAATAGCCAAATACTGTGTGATTCTACTTATAAATCGAAAAGTCGTCAAATTCATAGAAGTAGTAAGCAGAATGGCAGTTATGAAAGGCTGGGGTGAGGAGAAGAGGAAGAAAATGGGAGTTGTTTAATGGATATATAGTTTCAGATTTAGAACATGAAAAAGTTCTGGAGATCTATTTTCCATTAATATGAATGTACTTAATGCTAGGGGCTTCCCTGATGGCTCAGTGGTAAACAACTCTCCTCTCTGCAGAAGACATGGGTTCGATCCCTGGGTTGGGAAGATCCCCTAGAGGAGGAATTGGCAACAACCCACCCCAGTTTTCGTGCCTGGGAAATCTCACGGACAGAGGAGCCTGACGGGCTATAGTCCATCTGGTTGCAAAGAGTCAGACACCACTTGGCAATAACAAGTTAATGCTACAAAACTGTACATTCAAAAATAATGAGGACGGTAACTTTCAGGTTATGTGCTTTATGCCACATTAAAAAAAATGATTAAAATGGCAAAACTGTATTATATTTTATCACAATTTCTTTAAATAATGTAATATACTAAAACTACGAAATTGTATAGTATGTGAGTATCTCAATAAAGCTGTTAAAAAAAAAAAAAAGCAGAGGAAACAGAGTTTAACCAAATTCTATCATTTGCTGGTTTAAGAAAAGAGAGCAATTTGTTGGAAGTATCCAGATCCTGGAGCTCAGAGAGGATCCTATGCTTCTGCTTCCTCCAACTTCTTCACCCCAGCCTCCATATGACAGCCCTTTTCTTGCCCCCTCCAAGGCACATCACCACCACCTTCTAACCTCCCAGTTCCTTATTATGTATTATGTCTGACCTCACAGGAAAGTTAAGTTAAAGAAGCTACAGTGGCAGTCATAGCAAAGGGCACAGAATTCAAGACTCAGATTCTACGTTCAGCAGCAGAGCCAAAATATTAAAAAAAAAAAAAAAAAAATCACACAGTAGACATACAATAAATGTCAGGTCTCTGCCCTTCCTCTCCTCTCCTTCCAGCCCAGCATGTCTAAAAGAGCAAATGCTCAGCTCCCGTGCTCGGATAGCCTCTGGCCTAACTCACATGTGCTGGAGCTATAAAACACAGAATCATTTAATACGTAGTTGTTAATGCCTATCATCTATTATTAAATCCTGAAAACACATCACAAAACTATTAACTAGGATAAACCTATTTTGATAAAATAATAAACTTTTCTACTGCATATAAAAAAAGATGGTGAGATGAAGACTAAGTATTACCAACCACCTCCGAGCGGTGGAACTAAGGGTGAAGCGCTCCCTTTCTGGCACATCTGTGTTTTTAATGATGCATCTGGAACTTCTGCAATAAGAAATGTAACTCTCAGAAGAAGAAATCATTCTGGCTTAAAATTTCACTGTCTGCCTCCGATACCATATTACTGCCCTGAAGCTGAACTGGTACCATGTGAAACAGTCATGATTCCCTACATTTTACAGATGAGAATGAACTGAGGCTCAAAGCAGAGACGTGGTCAAGGCTGTAAGGCTAGTAACAGAGCGGGGATGCCAATTAAGGCCTTCCAACTTCAAGCCTTTCTGGTCCACCACATCTCAAAGAGCACTCTGCATTACTGCTCATTTTATATATATATATATATATGAAAATGTATATATTTAATCTATGTTTAAATAACACCTAAGAGCAGGTGCTACAGAATCTTGGGCAAGTAACCTGGAAACTGAGCCTCAGTTTCCTCATCTGAAAAGTGAAGTGGTTGGAAAAGCTATTCTATCTCACCAGCTCATCTAGCCTCACCAGTGAATGGATTTTAAGTCTAGATACCAACTGAGGAGAAGAAAACCCCGTGGGCAAAAATGAATGAATAGTTGGAAAGAAGCTGAGGCCTGTGCTCTGGGTCAAGGGCCATTTTTCAATGGAAAGAGGCTGTGGACAGTCAAGAGCAAAGAGCCCGCTGGGGAAACTCAACTTCCTGGCTGAAGCAACAGCTGAAAGCTCCGGCTTTGCTTCCCTACCAGCAATGCTTCAATCTTAGCTAACTTAAGAGGAGAAACCGCAGATTTATAAGTAAAGTTAGAAGAATGTAACAACACAGCTGTAGGGGAGGGACCTGGAGCAATAGTTTATGCACGCTATGGCAACTGGATTATTTTCCAAGTGGACTCGTGAATATTAAAGTGGAAAGAATCTTTGGTGGTTCTCAGAGACGACCCTTCCTCAGCGAGAATTTCAGGAGAAACTGAAACTTGGCAATACCCATCGGAGAGATGTCACACTTGTGGAAAAGGTGAGAGAATCCAACTAAAGCCTCTTCAACCTACAGAGCATCAAAGAAAGCGAAAAGACCTTTATTAAGGGTGAAGTTCTTGCAAAGGATTCATCGGGTGTCTGTAACCTCTTATACTGCAAGCTAATTTATAAAGCACTCAAAGCTGTCTGACACTACTGGGCAGCATTCTCACTCGAAGGTAATAAAAGTACAGCATTAACTTTGCTCGCTAGAAAAAGAAAAAAAAAGATTCCATTTTGCTAAAGCAGCCTCCTCCGACCAAAACCCTACCACCTGCCCCTCCACTACGGGGATGAGCCTAAACCAAGGAGAAGCTGCTTCGAGCCTGGACAACCGGCCTCGAGAATTAAAATAACATCCTGCCCCGAGAACCGCAACCGAAGACGCCAGAAGCTTCAATTCCAAAAGCAGGTCCTTTAGAGAAGGAAGAAAGCTCCCGGCCGTGCTCTCGGCGCTCCCGGGTGCGAGAATTCAGCCCAGCTACTAGGCCATGACTGGGTGAGCACCTGACGTGGGGGGAGGGTGAGCCAAGGCCCTAGCGGATCTGGGGCGAGGAAGTGGGGGCTCCCGAAGCTCCAGAGAAGAAGCGCGGCCCTCCAGAGGCGGGGGTCCTGGGGACACCCCACCCCTACCCCAAGGGTAAGGACCGAGAAGAACACGTGGGGCGACAGGAGCAGGGAAGGGGTGTCCCGGGCAAGCAGCCTGGGTCTTGCACGGCGGCCGGAAAAAAGGAGGACGGAGCTACCCCCGGGGCAGGGAACCGAGCCCTCGGAGCCCCGAGGGGGAAGGCAAAGGGCGCGGGCAGAGGGGCAAGGCCACGAGGAGGGCGGGTCTCCCAGGGCGCCGGGGCACGCGCCGGGACCCGGGCAGCGGAGGACCCCGACACCCGGGAAGACACCGCGGACCTGCCTCCGGGGGCCGCGGGGAAGCCCGAGCGGCCGCGCCCGGAGGGGCCCTGGTGACCCCGCGGGGCCGCCCGGACCGGACCCGCCCCGCGGCGCCTCCCTCCTGCCCCTTCGCTCCCACCCGCGCGGCCCGTTATCCCACGGCCGCCGCACTCACCAGCGGCTGCACCTCAGCCTGCCGCCGCCTCAGCTGCTGCCTGCGCCTCCGCAGCCGCCGCCGCCTCGCTGCTGAGGCCGAGTCCCGGGGGAGCCGCCGCGTCCCGCCGCCGCCGCCGCTGCCGCCAGAGCAGAACACCCCAAAATGGCGGCACTTCCGGCGCCTACCACCGGCGGGGAGGGCCGACGCGGAGGGGGAGGGCGGCTCGGGGGAACGTACCACCGCGGTGCCGCCCGCAGCGCTGAGCCGAGCGGGGCTCGGCGCAGGGGCGGGCCGAGCGCCCGGCGCTGCAGCGCCCCCTCGGGCTGGGGAGTGGAGAAGCAGCCGCGCGGGGGCCCTGGGGGCCTCGGGTAGAACCCTCGACCCGGGGAGCGGCGAGGGCAAGTCTCTTTGTCTCGTTACTCCGCTGGAGGGAAGACGCGGGGAAGACACCCGGCCTGAAAACTTGGAAGTTCTCGGCTCTGCGCCCCTCACCCACAAGAGTTCTGGACGAACTGGCGGGCGCCAACCTCTGCTTGGCGCTGAATATGCGCATAATAAAATACTTGATGAATGAATGGGTGAGTGAATGGGATGGTGCTTGGCCAGCGCTGGGCACCCGACACACCCTCCTTTCTAACCCAGCCGATAAGCAACGGGATCCGGCCCTTCCTTGTCTGCTGAGACGTGGACTGTAAGTGTATTGCAAGCTTTCAGAGTTAAACGAAAGCCCTCTGGCGGGATGAGCAGCTGGGTGAACTCACAACCTTGCAAAAATCCTTGGAGCGCCAGGAAGCTCATAAAAGTTCTACTAAAAGACTGATTTTTCCAGCCCTAACCTGCTTCTCCCAGTGAAAAAAAAATTTTTTTTTTCCGTAACAAAGGCTAGGTTCTTGAAGACCTCCTTCAGACTGACCCAGAAATCCCAAGATCTAGGTAGAATGCAAATAGTTCGTTTGTTTGTTTAAAAGGTCAACGTCATTTATTCCCACAAGTTCTACATCTTGTGGGACAGTAAAATGCAGAGAAAGAAAGAAAACTTAGTTCTGAGACCTTTTGGCCCCAACAACATGCAAATAACTCATGGGTTTGCAAATGATTTCTCTGTAACATCTGGCTTCTCAGAGCAATAACTCTTCTACCCACAAATACTGATTATACCCTACCTTACCACAAAAAAAATAAGTGGACTCCCAAGCAGAGGCCTCAAGGGTTTTCCCATGTGTTGGAAGCACCTCTTTCCTCTCTTAGGAAGGAAAAAAAATAGTCACAGTTTCTAGTACCATATAGATCTAAACAATTAACCCTTAAATTGTACACTATCAGATTTCCTAGTTGTGTAGTTTATCATTTTATATACATTTATAATGCTGATATTCAAACCAGTCGATCCCTGAATAGTCATTGAAAGGACCGATGCTGAAGCCGAAACTCCAGTACTTTGGCCACCGGATGCGAAGAGCTGACTTATTGGAAAAGACTGATGCTGGGAAAGACTGAAGGCAGGAGAAAGCATAACAGAGGATGAGATGGTTGGGTGGCATCACCAACTCAACAGATGTGAGTTTGAGCAAACTCAGGGAGATAGTGAGGGACAGCGAAGCCTGGCGTGCTGCAGTCCATGGGGTTGCAAAGAGTCCGACAGGACTTAGTGAACAACAAATAATGCTGATATATGATCTTGTTCTTGTTAATAGTTTTGTGTGTAATTTACTGAAAACATCTTCCATTTATAGACCATTACAGCTTATAGAAGGTTGTCATATATTGTTGTTCTTCAGTCAGTCATATGCTGCTAAGTCATTTCAGTGGTGTCCAACTCTGTGCGACCCCATAGACGGCAGCCCACCAGGCTCCGCTGTCCCGGGGATTCTCCAGGCAAGAACACTGGAGTGGGTTGCCATTTCCTTCTCCAATGCATGAAAGTGAAAAGAGAAAGTGAAGTCTCAGTCATGTCCGACTCTTCACGATCCCATGAACTGCAGCCTACCAGGCTCCTCCGTCCATGGGATTTTCCAGGCAAGAGTACTGGAGTGGGGTGCCATTGCCTTCTCCCTCCATGGACTGAAGCACGCCAGGCCTTCCTGTCCATCACCAACTCCCAGAGTTTGCCCAAACTTAATGCTGGCAAAGAAGGAGGGCAGGAGGAGAAAGGGAGGACAAAGGATGAGATGGCTGGATGGCATCACCGACTCAATGGACATGAGTTTGGGTAAACTCTATGAGTTGGTGATGGACAGGGAGGCCTGGTGTGCTGTGATTCATGGGGTCGCAAAGAGTCGGACACGACTAGGCGACTGAACTGAACTGAACTGAATGTCCATTGAGTCGGTGACGCCATCCAACCATCTCATCCTCTGTCGTCCCCTTCTCCTCCCGCCTTCAATCTTTCCCTCCATCAGGGTCTATTCAAATGAGTCAGCTCTTTGCATCAGGTGGCCAAAGTATTGGAATTTCAGCTTCAACATCAGTCCTTCCAATGAACACTCAGGACTGATCTCCTTTTGGATGGACTGGTTGGAGCTCCTTGCAGTCCAGGGGACTCTCAAGAGTCTTCTCCAAAACCACACTTCAAAAGCATCAATTCTTCAGTGATCAGCTTTCTTTATATTCCAACTGTCACATCCATACATGATTACTGGAAAAACCATAATCTTAACTAGACGGACCTTTGTTGGCAAAGTAATGTCTCTGCTTTTTAATACGCTGTCTAGGTTGGTCATAACTTTTCTTCCAAGGAGTAAGCGTCTTTTAATTTCATGGCTGCAATCACCATCTGCAGTGATTTTGGAGCCCCCCAAAATAAAATCTGCCACTGTTTCCACTGTTTCTCCATCTATTTGCCATGAAGTGATGGGACCGGATGCCATGATCTTTGTTTTCTGAATGTTGAGCTTTAAGCCTACTTTTTCACTCTCCTCTTTCACTTTCATCAAGAGGCTCTTTAGTTCTTCACTTTCTGCCATAAGGGTGGTGTCATCTGCATATCTGAGGTTATTGATATTTCTCCCAGCAATCTTGATTCCAGCTTGTGCTTCTTCCAGCCCAGCGTTTCTCATGATGTACTCTGCATGTAAGTTAAATAGGCAGGGTGACAATATGCAGCCTTGATGTATTCCTTTTCCTATTTGGAACCAGTCTATTGTTCCATGTCCAGTTCTAACTGTTGCTTCCTGACCTGCATACAGATTTCTCAGGAGGCACGTCAGATGGTCTGGTATTCCCATCTCTTTCAGAATTTTCCACAGTTTATTGTGATCCACACAGTCAAAGGCTTTGGCATAGTCAATAAAGCAAAAATAGATGTTTGTCTGGAACTCTCTCGCTTTTTCGATGATCCAATGGATGTTGGCAATTTGATCTCTGGTTCCTCTGCCTTTTCTAAATCCAGCTTGAACATCTGGAAGTTCATGGTTCATGTATTATTGAAGCCTGGCTTGGAGAATTTTGAGCATTACTTTACTGGCGTGTGAGATGAGTGCAACTGTGTGGTAGTTTGAGCATTCTTTGGCATTGCCTTTCTTTACTACTGGAATGAAAACTGACCTTTTCCAGTCCTGTGGCCACTGCCGAGTTTTCCAAATTTGCTGACATATTGAGTGCAGCACTTTCACAGCATCATCTTTTAGGACTTGAAATAGCTCAACTGGAATTCCATCACCTCCACTAGCTTTGTTTGTAGTGATGCTTCCTAAAGCCCACTTGATCACATTCCAGGATGTCTGGCTCTAGGTCAGTGATCACACCATCGTGATTATCTGGGTCGTGAAGATCATTTTTGTACAGCTCTTCTGTGTATTCTTGTCACTTCTTCTTAATATCTTCTGCTTCTGTTTGGTCCATACCATTTCTGTCCTTTATTGAACCCATCATTGCATGAAATATTCCCTTGATATCTCTAATTTTCTTCAAGAGATCTCTAGTCTTTCCCATTCTATTGTTTTCCTCTATTTCTTTGCACTAATTACTAAGGAAGGCTTTCTTATCTCTCCTTGCTATTCTTTGGAACTCTGCATTCAAATGGGTATATCTTTCCTTTTCTCCTTTGCCTTTCACTTCTCTTCTTTTCACAGCTATTTGTAAGGCCTCCTCAGACAGCCATTTTGCTTTTTTGCATTTCTTTTCCATGGAGATGGTCTTGCTCCCTGTCTCCTGTACAATGTCATGAACCCCTGTCCATAGTTCATCAGGCACTCTGTCTATCAGATCTAGGCCCTTAAATCTATTTCTCACTTACACTGTATAATCATAAGGGATTTGATTTAGGTCATACCTGAATGGTCTAGTGGTTTTCCCTACTTTCTTCAATTTAAGTCTGAATTTTGCAATAAGGAGTTCATGATCTGAGCCACAGTCAGCTCCCAGTCTTGTTTTGCTGACTGTATAGAGCTTCTCCATCTTTGGCTGCAAAGAATATAATCAATCTGATTTTGGTGTTGGCCATCTGGTGATGTCCATGTGTAGAGTCCTCTCTTGTGTTGTTGGAAGAGGGTGTTTGCTATGGCCAGTGTGTTCTCTTGGCAAAACTCTATTAGCCTTTGTCCTGCTTCATTCTGTATTCCAAGGCCAAATTTGCCTGTTACTCCAGGTGTTTCTTGACTTCCTACTTTTTCATTCCAGTGCCCTATAATGAAAAGGACATCTTTTTTGGGTGTTAGTTCTAGAAGGTCTTGTAGGTCTTCAACTTCAGTTTCTTCAGCATTACTGGTCAGGGCATAGACTTGGATTACCGTGATATTGAATGGTTTGCGTTGGAAACGAACAGAGATCATTCTGTCGTTTTTGAGATTGCATCCAAGTACTGCATTTTGAACTCTTGTTGACTATGATGGCTACTCCATTTCTTCTAAGGGATTCCTGCCCACAGTAGTAGATATAATCGTCATCTGAGTTAAATTCACCCATTCCAGTCCATTTTAGTTCGCTGATTCCTAGAATGTCGATGTTGACTCTTGCCATCTCCTGTTTGACCACTTCCAATTTGCCTCAATTCATGGACCTAACACTCCAGGTTCCTATGCAATGTTGCTCTTTAAAGCATCGGACCTTCTATCACCAGTCACATCCATAGCTGGGTATTGTTTTTGCTTTGGCTCCATCCCTTCATTCTTTCTGGAGTTATTTCTCCACTGATCTCCAGCAGCATACTGGGCACCCACCGACCTGGGGAGTTCCTCTTTCAGGGTCCTATCTTCTTGCCTTTTCACACTATTCATGGGGTTCTCAAGGCGAGAGTACTGAAGTGGTTTGCCATTCCCTTCTCCAGTGGACCACATTTTGTCAGAACTCTCCACCATGGGTGGCCCCACAGGGCATGGCTCATAGTTTCATTGAGTTAGACAAGGCTGTGGTCCATGTGATTAGATTGGTTAGTTTTCTGTGACTGTGGTTTTCAGTCTGTCTGCCTTCTGATGGAAGAGGATAAGAGGCTTATGGAAGCTTCCTGATGGGAAAGACTGACTGAGGGAGAAACTGGATCTTATTCTGATGGGCGGGGCCATGCTCAGTAAATCTTTAATCCAATTTTCTGTTGATGGGTGTAGCTGTGGTGTTCCCTCTCTGCTATTTATCTGGAGCCGGGAGCTGGCTAAGCATGTCCGAGGGCACTAAGGCTGTCACCAAGTATACCAGCTCCAAGTAAATATAATATGCCTAGCCGCTGTTAACGGAGAAGGCAATGGCACCCCACTCCAGTACTCCTGCCTGGAAAATCCCATGGATGGAGGGCCTGGTGGGCTGTAGTCCATGGGGTCGCTAAGGGTCGGACACAACTGAGCGACTGCACTTTCACCAAACTATGGTGGAGGTAAAGAAGATAATGGCGACCTCCTTCAAAAGATCCTATGCATGCACTGCTACACTCAGTGCCCCCAACCCTGCAGCAGGCCACCGCCAGAGACTCCCGGACACCCACAGGCAAGTCCGGGTCAGTCTCCTGTGGGGTCGCTGCTCCTTTCTCCTGGGTCCTGGTGCACAAGGTTCTGTTGTGCCCTCCAAGAGTCTATTTCCCAGTCCTGTGTAAGTTCTGGCAGCTCTATGGTGGGGTTAATGGCGACCTCCTCTAAGAGGGCTTTTTCCCATACACAAGTCTGCTGCACCCAAAGCCCCTGTCCCTGCGGCAGACCACCGCCAGCCCGCACCTCCGCAGGGGATGCTCAGACACAGTTCTGTGCCAGTCTCTGTGCGCATAGGGTTTGTTTGAGCTCTCTGAGCATCTCTGGTGGTGTCTGAGGTGGCGCTGCTCCACCATAGTTTGGCCCCAGGAAAATAGCAGGGAGGGAACACAGCTCCACCCCTCAACAGAAAATTGGATTGAGGATTTACTGAGCATGGCCCCGCCCATCAGAACAAGACCCAGTTTCCCCTCAGTCAGCCCTGCACCCTATCCTGAGCTAAATGGGAGCAGCGGCCACACCTGTCCTGCTAACCTCTTCTCTCTCTGGTTCTCAAAGTGTCCAGCTGGATAGATAGTTCTGGACGGGCAACCAGAAACTTTCCCCTTCTATCTGCCTCCGGACGTACGGCCAGTCCTTGCCGGACGCTAGTGCCACTCTTGAATCTAATTACCACTAAGCCCAGAGTTGGGCGGCAGAACAGTTACATGAGGACTACAGATTCAGCTTCAAAGGGCTTCACAATGAATACAAAAACACTCAGTAGTCCAAATGCAAAAAAAAGCCTGCTGTGAGGTAAACAAGGATGAAAATTCCCATTTAAATTTTTGCCTTCCAAATGGATGAAGATTTGTTTTTAAAAATGTTAATGAGGGTTCGGGGAAGCGAGCCTTTTTCCACGTGCTGGTGGGAGTAAAATTCAGATAGTCTGGAGGAATCTGAAGGTTTACATATCTTTCTAGGAGCATTTCTTGAGAAAATAATCAGGATAAGAGCAGAGATGGATCATAACATTGTTGGAATTGCATAAAATTTGACACAAAAACAGAGTGATAAAGTATGATATATCCATAGCCTAGAATATTATATATATATATATATGCTTTTTCAAATAATTGTGAGCAAATGTTCATGACACAGAGTGAATGAAACAGGTGATAGGACTTCCCTGGTAGTCCAGTGGTTAAGAACCTGCCTTGCAATGCAGGGGACTTGGGTTCAATCCCTAGTCAGGGAACTAGGAATCCCACCTGCTGCAGAGCAACTAAGCCTGAGCGTGTGTCACAACTAGCGATGCCACGGCTAGGGAGTCCATTCACGGCAATGAAAATTCTGGCAGGATGCAACGAAATCTTGGGTTCCACAACTAAGATCCAACACAATCAAACAAATAAACAGGTGACAAATTAATAGGTACAGTAAGATCCCATTTTTGTTAAACAGCATGCTTGTTGACAGAAAGAGATAAAACCCAGAAAGAGGGCTTCTCTGGCGGTCTAATTATTAAGAAAGTGAAAGTGAAGTCGCTCAGTTGTGTCTGACTCTTTGTGACCCCATGGACTGTAGCCTACCAGGCTCCTCTGTCCATGGGATTTTCCAGGCAAGAGTACTGGAGTGGGGTGCCATTTCCTTCTCCAGGGGATCTTCTCAACCCAGGGACTGAACCCGGGCCTCCCTCATTGTAGACAGACACTTTACCATCTGAGCTATCAGGGAAGTTATTAAGAACTACCTGCCAATGCAGGGAACATGGGTTCGATCCCGGAAGATCCCACATGCCTTGGAGCAGCTAAGCCTGTGAGCTGAACCTACTGAGCCTAAGTGTTCCAACTACTGACTTGAAGCCAAAAATAAATTTTTTTAAAAAAAGGATGATCATACAAGTGAGGAATAGGAGGCTTGGTTAAATATTTTAATAAATATTTTTTCTGTGTTTTTTTTTTAATTAAGATTTATTTATTTTTTTATTGTCCTGGGTCTTTCTTGTTGGCGAATGGGCTTTCTCTAGTTTCCTCGAGGGAGGGCTACTCATTGCAGTGGCTTCTCTTCTTGTGCAGCTCGGGCTCACCAGCACTCCAGCTCAGTTGCCCGGAGGCATGTGGAATCTTCCCAGACCAGGGATCAAACCAGCGTCCCCTCCATTGGCATGTGGATTTTTCAACCACTCTGCTACCAGGGAAGCCCCTTTCAAGTCCTTTAATTTTAGTCATTCTGGTGCAAGTGGAGTGATATTTTATTGTGGTTTAATTTTTTTTTCCCCTAATGGCTACTTTACATACATAATTCTTATTGACCATTTGGATATTTGTGTGTGTGTGAATCGCCTATTCAATCTTTTTTCTCTCTTTTCTCTCTCTCTTTTTTTTTTCTTGTTTTGGTTTGGAGGTGTTCTTTACATATTTTGAATACAAGTTTCTTGTCAAATATATGGGCTTCCCAGGTGGCTCAGTGGCAAACAGTCGGCCTGTGATGTAGATGCAGGAGACCTGGGTTTGATCCCTGGGTTGGGAAGATCCCCTGGAGAAGGGAGAGGCTACCCAATCCAGTATTCTGGCCTGGAGAATTCCATGGACTGTATGGTCCATGGGGTCGCAAAGAGTCGGACAGGACTGAGCGACTTTCACTTTCACTAAACTCAAGGAACAAAGGTTCGCCTAGTCAAGGCTATGGTTTTTCCTGTGGTCATGTATGGATGTGAGAGTTGGACTGTGAAGAAGGATGAGCACCGAAGAATTGATGCTTTTGAACTATGGTGTTGGAGAAGACTCCTGAGAGTCCCTTGGACTGCAAGGAGATCCAACCAGTCCATTCTGAAGGAGATCAGCCCTGGGATTTCTTTGGAAGGAATGATGCTAAAGCTGAAACTCCAGTACTTTGGCCACCTCATGCGAAGAGTTGACTCGTTGGAAAAGACTCTGATGCTGGGAGGGATTGGGGGCAGGAGGAGAAGGGGACAACAGAGGATGAGATGGCTGGATGGCATCACTGACTCGATGGACGTGAGTCTGAGTGAACTCCGGGAGTTGGTGATGGACAGGGAGGCCTGGCGTGCTGCGATTCATGGGGTCACAAAGAGTCGGACAGGACTGAGCAACTGATCTGATCTGAAACTCAAGGAGTTAAATGACCTTGTACCCCATGACATGGGCAGTTTTACTCCCAGTACAAGTGAATACTTATTCCCACCCCCCCCCAAAAAATGGTTTGTAGTACCTTTATTAATAATAGCCCAAACTGGAAATGATAGATAAATAAATTATGGAATATACTTACAACAGGCTATTTATATAGCAATGAAAAGGAACAAACTACAACTGTATATAACAATATGGATGAACTGCACAGACATAAAATGGAGCAAAACAAGTCATAAGAAAAGAGCATATGTTGTATGAGTTTATTCAACTGAAATTTGAATATGGGTGAAAAAAAGAAAAAAAGTCAGAATAGAGATTATCTTTGCTAGGGAAAGAGCATTGGCTATTGATTGGAGGGAGCTCCAGGGAGTTTTCTGGAGTATTGGAATGTTTTATGTCTTATTCTGGGTGGAGTTTACATGGGTGTGTAGATATGTAAAATTTATCAAGCCATACACTTAGAATCTGTACAGGTTCTGTGGCCAGGGAGAGTAACAACAAACAACCCTTTAGCCAGACCTGCAAAAGAAAGAAACATGCAGTGCATAGGAAGCATAGAATAGTGACAAAGGTAAGATGTTCAAACTTAACTCGTGAATAATTAAGGGATTCTCATTAAAACAGTGTGTACTTTTTTTTACTGTCAGAATGGGAAACTAAGTAATTTTTTTAGAAAACTTCTTGGCCACACCGCAGGGCATGTAGGAATCTTAAGTTTCCAAACAAGGACCAAACCCAAATCCCCTGCCATAGAAACTCAGAGTCTTGACCACTGGACTGCCAGGGAAGTCCTCTAAATTAAATAATTAAATTTAGAAGGTTGTTAAAATTGTGAAAAAACATACAACAGGTACTCAATGTATACAGATATAGCGATGTTAGAAGAAAATTTAACAGTAGTTATTACAATTAAAAATAGTCTCTCAGGCTTCCCTGGTGGCTCAGTGGTAAAGAATTCCCCTGCAGGGAAAACAGATTCAGTCCTTGATCCAGGAAGATCCCACATGCCTCGGGACAAGTAAGTCCAGGCTTCGACTACTGAGCCAGAGTTCTAGAGCCTGTGAGCAGCAAGAGAAAGCACTGCAATGAGAAGCCTGAGCACCGCAAGGAGAGAATAGCCCCACTTGCTGCAACTGGAGATGGCTTGTGCACTGCAATGAGGACCCATCGGTTCAGTTCAGTCGCTCAATCATGTCCGACTCTTTGCCATTGCCAACTTCCAGAGCTTACTCAAACTCATGTCCACTGAGTCACTGATGCCATCCACCCATCTCATCTTCTGTCGTCCGCTTCTCCTCCTGCCTTCAATCTTTCCCAGCATCAGGGTCTTTTCCAATGAGTCAGTTCTTCGCATCAGGTGGCCAAAGTATTGGTGTTTCAGCTTCAGAATCAGTCCTTCCAATGAATATTCAGGACTGATTTCCTTTGGGATGGAATGGTTGGACCTCCTTGCAGTCCAAGGGACTCTCAAGAGTCTTCTCCAACACCACAGCCATAAATATTGAAAAAGAAAATTTCAATATAGCTTTTTGCCCAAGCTAATTAAGGGCTGGGATTCACAACCCAAGGGATGAATGGATAAACAAAATGTGACCAGGCTCCTCGGTTCTCTGGGCAAGAATACTGGAGTGGGTTGCTGTGCCCTCCTCCAGGGGATCTTCCCGACCCAGGGATCGAACCCGACCCTGTATTTCTTAAGTCTCCTGCATTGGCAGGCAGGCTCTTTACCACAAGTGCCACCTGGGAAGCCTATATATATGTATATATATGTATGTGTATATATACGTATGAGTACTACTCAGCATTGAAAAGGAAGGAAATTTTGACACCTGCTGCAGCATAGATGAAACTTGAGGGAAATAAGCCTGTCACAAAAGGACAAATGCTATATGATTCTACTTATATGAGGTACCTAGAGTACTCAGGGTCATACATAGAGACAGAAGCTACAGCGGTGTTTACCAAGAGCTGAGGGGAGGGAGACATGGCGAGTTTGTTCAATGGGTATGGAGTTTCAGTTTGGGAAGATGAGAAAAGTTCTGGAAATGGATGGTGGTGATGGCTTAACAACAATGTGAAAATACTTAATGAACTGTACACTTAAAAGTGGTTTAAATGGTGTATTTTATAGTATGTATATTTGGTATAGTAAAAAGAAAAAAAAAGTTGGACTTCACATTGCAACCGAGTAATGCGTTCTTGCCTGGATAATCCCAGGGACAGGGCAGCCTGGTGGGCTTCCGTCTAAGGGGTCACACAGAGATGGGCACGGCTGAAGTGACTTAGCAGCAGCAGCAGCAGCAGCAATGCACATACATTAGGATAGGTTAAGCTGTTGCAACAATTAGACCTAAAATAAATAGCTGAAACAAATTAGAAATTTATTTCTCTCTCCCTTAACAGATGAGAGCAGATATTCCCAGTTAGTGGGAGGATGAAGATAGGTGGTTTCTACTCTAAGTAGTTCTTAGTGACCCAGATTAATGAGGACTCTGCCACCTGTAACTGGTTCCTGGCATGGTGATTCTAGCCATCACCATTGCTATTTCATCTCACAAGAAGAGAGAGAGGGTATGGGAGAGGTTTGTGGAGGATTTATGGACCAGATCCGCTGGTCCTCGTCCTTGAGTACATTACTGGTGCTCACATCCCATTGGAGATAGAACTGAGTCCTATATCACTTCCCATTCTAAGGGACATTGGGCATATGACTGCTCAGACATTGTAAAAAAAAGTGAATAAAGTATTTTTGGGACTTCCCTGGAGGTACAGTGGTTAAGAGTCCGGGTTCCCAATGTAGTGGGCATGGGTTAATCCCTAGCCAGGTGAGATCTCAAATGCTACATTGCTCAGCCAAAAAAAAAAAAAAAAATTTTGGTGGACAGTTCCTAAAAAGGAAAAAAACCAATCACTGGGGGATATGCATATAAGAGTGGTTTTCTCTGGCGCTGAGATTGCAACAGACATCTACTTTTTATACCATGTAATTTTGAAGTGCTTGCATTTTTTATAATAAGCATGTATTACTATTATAATCAGAAAATAAAAAGCAAATCCAGGGTGGAGAGAATAACAACAAAAAAAATATTTGACTACGTAAAAGGTGAAACTACTTACTGATACATTCTTCATTAATAAAAATGGAAACCAATCTAAATTTCCATCACAGGAGAATGGGGAGGTAAATGATGGTATAATCATATAATGGATTATTAGAGAGCAGGAAAATTTAATGAATAGCACCTACACACAACAATGCAGTTTAATCTTTAATGAAAAAGTCATACAAGATTATCTGCTGTACCTATCATTTTCATTAAGCCACATTGATGTGCTAAAAACCCTATTTAAAATTTTTAGTTTGAAAATACTTTTTAAAAAAATAGGCAGGAGGGCATCATGAACCCCCAAAGAACATCATTCTGGGGCTTCCCTGGCGGCTCAGTGGTAAAGAATCCGCCTGCTGATGCAGGAGACATGTGTTCGATCCCTGGTCCGGAAGGATCCCACGTGCCTAGAAGCAAGTAGGCCCGTGTGTCACAACCACTGAGAGTGTGCTCTAGAGCTAGGCAGCTGCAGCTGTTGAAGCCCCTAGAGCCCATGCTCTGCAACAGGAGAAGCCCGCACACCACAGCTGGAGAGTAACCCCCACCGACCACAACCAGAGAAAAGCCCGGGCAGCAGAGAAGACCCAGAACAGCCCAAAATAAACATAAACTAACAAAATTTTAAAGAATGTTACTCTGACTCAACAATGGTTCATATTTTGCCATATTTGTCTAATCCGTCTTTTTTCCTTGGTGCAGTCTTTTGAGGCAAGTCCCACACGTGTCATCTATTTCTACTCACTTCCGTAAGCATGTAGTCAATATATTTAGAGACCATTTTCTTACATTGTAACAATGCCATGATGACATTAACAAGTTAGCAGTCATTCTTTGGTATTATTTCAGTCCATAATCAATTGTCTCGTCATTTCGAAAAATGACTTTTAATAGCTGATTCATTTGAATTAGGATCTAAATGGCTTAAGTGTTTACTTCTGGTTGTCTTGCCTCTAGGACTCCTAATCTGAGGTAGCTGCTCTCTCATTCTTTTTTTTTTTTATTTTCATTGGAGTATAGTTGATTTACAAACATATTATTTTCAGGTATACAGCAAAGTGAATCCGTTATACTCCCCTCTCCCCCTTTTTTTCAAGTTTTTGACTTGTTGAAGAAACTGAGTCAGCTGTTCCTGCCAAGTGTCCCAAATTCTGGATTTGTCTGTTGCTCCCCTATGATTACATCACTTACCCTTCTACCACCTAGGGCTTCCCTGATAGCTCAGTTGGTCAAGAATCTGCCTGCAATGCAGGAGACCCTGGTTCGATTCCTGGGTAGGGAAGATCTGCTGGAGAAGGGATAGGCTACCCACTCCAGTGCTTCACTTGTGGCTCAGCTGGTAAAGAATCTGCCTGCAATTCGGGAGACCTGGGTTAGATCCCTGAGTTGGGAAGATTCCGCTGGAGAAGGGAAAAGCTACTTAGTCCAGTATTCTGGCCTGGAGAATTCCATGGACTGTAGAGACCATGGCGTCAGAGTCAGACAGGACTGAGCAACTTTCACTTTCACTTTTCTATCACCTGTGTGTGTGTGTGTGTGTGTGTGTGTGTGCGCGCGCACGCGCGCTCAGTCATGTCTGACTGTGATCCCATGGACTATAGTCCACCAGGCTCCTCTGTCCATGGAATTTTCCAGGCAAGAACACTGGAGTCGAGGGGATCTTTCTGATCCTGGGATCAAAGGAGCGTCTTTTGGGTCTCCTGCATTGTGGGCGGATTCTTCACCACTGTGCAACCTGGGAAGGCCTTATCACCTACATCTCCTATAAATGAACTTTAGCCCTAGAGGCCTGGTAAAAGTCAGGCTTGACTTTTTTGAGGTTGGTGGTGTGAGCATCACACTGCATTACATCTGGAAATGTGATGTTCAGGTAGGTTGTCCTGATTTCAGCAATGCAGAGATGTATCTGTGGTTCAGGTAAATCAGCCTGATCCGTCCATGGTAAAGTTTCGTATCATCACCTTATCTCATGCTTTTATACATTGGTGACCATTGACAGTATCAATTATTTCACTAGAAATTGCAAAATGCTGTCTTTCTAATCCTGTCTTTCCTTCCACATTTATTGGCTAAAATGCACAATCCTGAGTTTCTAATTTCATTATTCCTTCCATATGCATTTACAGGAAGTCTGCTGTAAATAACTTTCCCTCACCAACTGGAGGTATTTGGTTACCCCAAAATATAGTTCATACAGGAAAGGCAAGAGAGAACAGAAATCTTCACTGATATTGTCCACTGACATATCCTAAGTATTGGAATATTGTTTGGAATATATAGGACACTCAATAAATATTTTTTAATTGAATGGGAATCCATATATTGGAATATGATGTACATCTGAAAAGAATGAAGAAAATGTACATCTATCTCTATTGACATAATACTTACAAATAATGTTGAGTGTAAAAAGCAGGAAATAGAACAATAGGTATAGGATGAGTCAATTTTTATAAAATATATATAGTCTCAATGTAGCAAAAAGGATTAGTGGATGAATGTGATAAAACAAACAATAAAATGCTAATTGTTGAGTTTGGATAGTGATTATATGAATTTTCCCTGTTGAATCTATTTAATTTTTTATTATGAAAAGGTTCATCACAAAATGTTAGAAAAAGATATGCATGTAAAAATCTGTATTTCTGAAGAGTGGGTTTGGGGGTAAGGATGAAACTTTTCAGGTTATATACTTTATATAGAGCAAAACTTGTAAACTATCTTTTGACACAGTAATTCCACTTTTAGGAACCTATCCTAATATAGTAATTCTAAATATAAAAAAAAGTAGAAAAAAATTTCATGTTGAAAATGTTTTATAATACAAATGTGGAATTATCCTGAATATCTAAGAATAGAATGATCACATTATGGTATCGTAATTAGGTTCGTTATAAATGATAAAAATAATGTAGTAATATTGAAAGTGCTTATGCGGACTTCCCTGGTGGCTCAGTGCTTGACTCTGGGCTTCCACTGCAGTGAGGCGTGGGCTCCATCTCTGGTCAAGGAAATAAGATCCCACACACCCCATGGCAGCAGCCAAAACGAACGAACGAACGAACACAGTGACACAAAATTTCACCCAAATGACACCGCTGATTTTTTAAATGGTGTACGTAAATCACATAGCACTGTTATATGACTCCAAAACTCCGTGCTTGGATAGAAAAACGTGTATACAGAAACAGAAAGTAAACGAATGAGTACCAAGGCCTGGTGTGTTGAGGGAAAACACGGAGTGATTATTCTAATGGGCATAGGGTTTCTTTGGGAGATGATGAAAGTATTCTACAATTGATTGTGGTGATGGTTGTACAACTGCAAATATACTAAAAGCCATTGAACTGTACACTTTAAATGCATAAATTGTATGGTATGTGAATTATATCTCAATAAAACTGTTATAAAAAATTTAATGATACCACATGAAAAGAAAGTTGGAAGAAAAAAATGTGTTTGAGGTGGTAGGATTACGGGTGATTAAATTCTGCTTTCCTGTATGTTCCAGTTGTTATTCACATGTGTCATTTGTAGTAGGAGATAAGCTGTTTTAAAAAGCACAAGATGTGGAGAAGGAAATGCCGAGCCACTCCAGTATTCTTGCCTGGAGAATGCCATGGACGGAGAAGCCTGGTGGGCTACAGTCCACAGGTAGCAAAGAGTGGGACATGACTGAGCGAGGAAAAAAAAGCACAAGATGTACTTTTCAGAGTGCTATTTAACTATAAATAATCAGTGTGACAACTATTCCTCTTGCTTACTTGTAGGTTGTAGGTTTTATGTTTATCATAATATATATATTTTTAAACCTCTATTTATTTAATTTTTGGTCTAGCCTATGCAAGGCTGTGGGATCTTATTTCCCTGACAGGGATGGAACTGGCGCTCCTTGCCCTGGGAGCACAGAGTCTTAACCACTAGATCGCCAGAAAAGTACCTACGATAATATTTTTAATATTAATATATTTTCATAAATAGAGCAGATATCACTTGTATCTATTTTTCATTTGAAAAGACCCTGATGCTGGGAATGATTGAAGGCGGGAGGAGAAGGGGACGACAGAGGATGAGATGGTTGGATGGCATCACCGACTCAATGGACATGAGTTTGAGTAAATTCCGGGAGTTGGGGATGGACAGGGAGGCCTGGCGGGCTGCAGTCCATGGGGTCGCAAAGAGTCGAACACGACTGAGCGACTGAACTCAACTGATATCTATTTTTCACTATGTACATATACACACACACACATACTTACTGCAGTTTAGTTAGGAGGCGGGAGCCAGGACTTCAGGCAGATGTGGGGATGTGGTGGGAAGGGCCGGACGAACCCAGGTCCCCTATTTGATCAGGCCCCTCTCCTTACTATCCCTTCGGCTCTGAGCTCTGGACTCCCTGGCAGAGCCTCTTCCCGGTCCTGTCCCGCCCTTCGGTGGGGTCACCGTCCCCTCGGTCTGGCCGGTGGTTGGCGAAGGTGCCCCAGGCTCACTGGCCGGGGTCACAGTTCCACCCGCAGGGGTCAGGGCCCCCCACCCCCCACTGGAGTCACAGCCCCTCCCTCGGGAGGCGGGGGCTCACTAGCCACAGGCCGGGGTCACAGTTCCCCACACGCGGTAGACTCCCAACCTCGGGTCCACGGGACGGGCCCTCCCTCGGCCCGGGGCCCCCTTTCCCGCCCGGGAAGCCCGGGTCCCTCCCCCTGGCGGCCGGCGGCCCCTCCTCCCGAGCCATGGTGTGGGTCCCGGGGGCCCCCGGCGGTCCCGGCGACTCCCCGGGGGCCGGGCCCGAGGTCGCGACGCTCGAGAGGCCCGCGCCGGCCGGGTCGTCCTCACTGGGGGCCGCGGCCGCCTCGCCGCCCCCCTGGCCCGGCCCGCGGTCGCCCGCTTCCTGCCCGGCGGTGGGCGGGTCGCCGCTGCGCCGCGCCGGCTGGGCAGGGATGGCGGCCGGCACGTTGCTGGAGGCCGGTCTGGCCCGGGTGCTCTACTACCCGACGCTGCTCTACACAGTGTTCCGCGGGAAGATGCCCGGCCGGGCGCACCGCGACTGGTACCACCGCATCGATTCCACCGTGCTGCTGGGCGCGCTGCCGCTGCGGAGCATGACGCGCCGGGTGAGCCGGGCCGGGCCGGGCCGCGGCAGGGCCTGCGAGCCCGGCGAGCGCCGCCCGGGCCTCGGCCGCCCGCCCCTTTCTGAGCCCCCTCTTTGCCTCGGCAGCTGGTCCAGGACGAGAACGTGCGCGGGGTGATCACCATGAACGAGGAGTATGAGACGAGGTTCCTGTGCAACTCCTCCAAGGTGAGGCTCCGGGGCCCGGCGCCCCGCCTGCCACCGCTCTACCACTCCGGGGTCTGGGCGAGCCCGGAGGAGGTTGGGGGGAGGCTGTGCTGTAGGTGACCTTGCCCCAGACACGGGCGTCCCAGGCTTTTTTTTTTTTTTTTTTTTGCCTCTGAGGAGCTGGTCTTGCGGCTGAATGGGGGTAGAATCTAATTTGTGAATTAGAAATTGATGTGAAAGGTATTTCACAGTAGAGTTGCCCAACTTTGATTACTCCTTTCTGCACACGTATATTCTCGGTTTGGTAACTCACATCAGTAACCAAACTTGAAAGGCAACGTTTCTTTTTTGGCTACGCCTTGCGGCCTGTGGGATATTAGTTCCCCAATCAGGGATCAAACCTGCGACCCCTGCAGCTGGAAGAGCAGAGTCCTAACCATTGGACCACGAGGGAAGTCCTGAAAGGCAACTTTTCTCTGCCTTGCTTTCATTCGTTCAACACTTAATGAGCACTAAGTATGGATCCGTCACTGTTAGATATTCAAGACGAAGGCCCTATAAACTGTAAAAAGGAAAGCTACCCCCAATCTCTGATAACTGTATCATAAAACTCTTTATAAAAACTGCATAGAATTCATTTGGTTTTTATTCGAGGGAATTTCACTTATATGTTAGAGATGATAGTGGAACTCCAAAGCATGGTCATAAATGAAGTTCAAGCCTAAAACCTAGTTTTCATTAGATGTGAGTGGTTTTTTAGTGGAACTCTTCATGATGGTTATTAGGTGTTGCCCTGTCTTTCTAGTGTTTGACTTCTATTAGCACTGCACAATTATCTTCCCTGTTTACGGTACTGATAGAGCCTAATGAACACGCAGTTATTTCAAACCATAGATCTTTTTTGAAATCTAAAAAAATAATTGTGACTCACATTTAAAATCTATTGATCAGTGATGGCATACATTTTTAAAGAACAGATAGCAATTCCTTGGATTTCCCACAGAACTTTGCCACAGAATCTCAGAAGTTAGTAGCCAAAATGTGTTATTAGCCTCAGTGTGGTCGGTCCTGTGGAGCAAGCCACAGAAAGTGCTTGGTCTCTGGGTGTGAGGCATCAAGATCTGCTATCTTCTCTCACTAGCCTAGAGAAAATAAATCTCCAAGGCAATGGTTCTGATGTTTTAATATGGCTAAGCATTATCTAGTGGTAGTGGTGTTAGTAACTCAGTCATGCCCAACTCTTTGCAATCTCGTGGACTATAGCCCACCGGGCTCCTCTGTCCATGGAATTCTCCAGGCAAGAAGACTGGAGTTGTTTGCTGTTTCCTTCAGGGGATTTTCCTGACGGGGGATTGAACCCGGGTCTCCTGCATTGCCACCTGATGCGAAGAACTGACTCATTGGAAAAGTCCTGATGATGGGAAAGACTAAAGGCAAGAGGAGGAGGGGATAACAGAGGATGAGATGGTTGGATGGCATCACTGACTAGATGGACATAAGTTTGAGCAAGCTCCGGGAGTTGGTGATGGACAGGGAAGCCTGGCGTTCTGCAGTCCATGGGGTCACAAAGAGACACGACTGAGCGACTGAACTGAACTGACTGACTCCTGTATTGCAGCAGATTCATTACTCTCTGAGCCCCAGGGAAGCCCCAGGGAAGCATTATCCAGCTGTCTGTTAAGACAGCACATTCCTAGGTACAACCCCTAAGAGATTCTGACTCAGGAACTTTAAATCACGGCCTAAGAACGTGACTATCTGATCTGATCTGATCTGATGTAGCAGGCTCCCCAAGTGTTTGATGTAATTGATGTGTAAACACACACTGCCAGATTTAGCTGTTTTTGGTTAATTTCGTTAGCTGTATAATATGTTGACCTTCATTCAGAGTCATGTGTCTGATTTGCTAAAGAGATTAATAACAAAAAGTCTACCTCAAGTCTTAAGGCAAAAAATAAAAAAGTTACCCAGTTTGCCAGAGGCCTTATTTCTTCTGTTGATTCTTTTCTTCCTTCTAAGCAAAAACAAAAGTAGGTACGTTATTTTAATTTTAAAATAACTCTTATTTTCTACCACATACCCCTCTCCAAAAAAGTGGTAAAAAAGAGAATACTTACGGGCAGAGAAATAGAAGGCCTTGCAAAATGTAGTAGTCGAACCCTGCAGCTGGATCACTGCACAAGCACCAAGGTCATGCAAAAAAACTGTTTACGCAGCTTTCATCGATGAATTTTATACAGTTTGTGTTTTGTCGCTAAAGATTCAAATACTAAGAACGCTGTAAATCTTGGACATAATTCTAACTCAGAAGCATTGCTGTTGTTTGATGAAAGACCATGTAAGTCAGTCATCTTAAAGACATTTCTGAAAGAAGTTTCTTTTTAGGCCAACAGTATACCGCATATATTACCATACACCGTGAACCTTCCTTGTTGCTTTGCTGCCTCACGGGACTGCCTCTTCCTGCCACTCACATCAGGCGTTTTTCATTTTCTTTTCTGTGCTGGCGGACCTGGCCCCAGGAGTGGGAGAAAGCAGGAGTGGAGCAGTTGCGGCTCAGCACGGTAGACATGACTGGGGTCCCAACCCTGGCTAACCTCCAGAAGGGAGTCCAGTTTACCATCAGGCACCAGTCGCTAGGCCATTCTGTCTATGTGCACTGTAAGGCCGGGCGCTCCAGGAGCGCCACTATGGTGGCCGCGTATCTCATTCAGGTAGGTGCCCTCTTCTCCCCCATTGTTTCTAAAAGCAATCTGATTTTTATTTTATTATTTTTAAATTTTTATCTTTTGGTTGCACTGGGCCCTCACTGCCGACTGCAGGCTTTCTCCAATTGCTGTGAGCGGGGGCTACTCTTCCATCGAGGTGCACACGTTTCTCACTGTGGCGGCTTCTTTTTTATTGCCGAGTACAGGCACTGGACGCTGTACACTGTACTTGGGTTTCACAGGTGGCACTAGTGGTAAAGAACCCACCTGCCAGTGCAGGAGACATTAAGAGACCTGGGTTCGATCCCTGGGTCGGGAAGATCCCGTGGAGAAGGGCATGGCAACCCACTCCAGTATTCTTGCCTGGAGAATCCCATGGTCAGAGGAGCGTGGCAGGCTACAGTCCATGGGGTCGCAAAGAGTCGGACACGACTGAAGCGACTTAGTCCGCAGGCACAGGCACTAGGCTCCAGGGGCTTCGGTAGTTGTAGCTCCCGGGCTCTAGAGCGCAGGCTCGATAGCTGTGGCTCTTGGGCTTAGTTGCTCTGCATCACGTGGAATCTTCCCGAACTAGGGATCAAACCCATGTCCCCAGCATTGTCTGGTGGATTCTAAACCACTGTACCCCCAAGGAAGTCCCTCTTTATTTTGGCTGTGCTGGGTCTACATTGTAGTTCACGAGCTTCTCTTGTTGCAGGGTGGGCTTAGCTGCCCTGCAGCATGTGGGATCTTAGTTCCCCAACTGGGAGCGCATCCACATTGCCTACATTGGAAGGTGGATTCTTTACCACTGGGCCACCAGGGAATGGACTGGTCCCCTGTACAGCAGCTCTCCAATCTACTGGCGGACCTTGCTGGAAGGAGTCGCGTTCCCAATCTTAGGCCATTGGGAGGTGGAAAACATCTGAAATTTGCAGACAGGCTGCAACTTGCCACCTGTGTGACCTTAGGCAAAAGTGGGTGACCCTCTCCAATGCTCAATTTCTCAAACTAAATGTGTTACAAAACTCAAATAAGAACTATGTCAAACACTGACCTGGAGCAGGCAAAGAATGGAATTGCAAAGGATGTTAATACAAGCGAAAGGCTAGAAACATTTGTTATAAACGGTCCGTCAGGAAATACAGTGCTGTAGAGAACAGTGCTGATCATGGCTCTAGAGGATTCACATCTTGTTAAGTATTTCAGAGCACAGTCCTGGTTATTAGTTTCTAGAAACAGTGGCTCCAGCAGAATTTTGCCTATCAGTTTGATGATTGGCAGCGGAGATGCTTTTAAAAACATTTAGAAGCCAGCACTCTCTAGTCCATCATTTCCTGTTACACACCCCAGCTCATTTTTCTTACCTGTGAGGCCCCTGAAGAGCCCTGACTAATTTAGATAGTTTAAGGTAAAAGGAAATGTAAAGATAAACGGCCTGGCCTTGTGTTACTGTGGCCTGGTGAATATATGATTTAACGGCCTGGCCTTGTGGTACTGTGGCCTGGTGAATATATGATTTAACAATACTAAAGCTTTGGTCATTAGGAGTCTGTTTTGCTGGAAACTGGCTGTCAGGAGATATTTTGGGCCAAGTGAGAATTGAACCAGCAGACTAAAAATCTACTTTCTTGGTTCTGTTGCGTTCTGAACAAATAAGTATCTTGAGGACGTGAAGATAGCCCTCCTCGAAAAATTTTAAAAGTACTCTTCTAGCCACAGTGACAAGTTATGACATCAATTGTGTACTCTTTCCAGGAAACTCTTGTAACCAACAGCCTAGCTCAGAGAGGGTATTTAGTAGGCCTAGGCCCGCGTGAATTTAGGACCTCAGCTTCATGTGTTCAACCTCCTAATTTTCCAGGGTTTGGCAGAACAAGAATTAGGTAGAAAGACTGACTTGTGTCTCCTCAACCCACCAGCCTGCTGCACAGAATTGTGGGACTGGCTGGCTGAGGGGCTAAAGTGTTCTCCCACTTGTAATATGTGGCTCATGGTTTCTGTTTCTGTTTTTAAAGAAATACTGAGAGCCCTTGAGCACCGGTTATCAGGTCAAGGACCCCTTAACACCTGCTCCTTCCTTTGTCTGACTTCCCAACCCTGCACTTCAGGTGTACCACTGGACTCCAGAGGAGGCCATAAGAGCCATCACCAAGATCCGGTCCCACATCTACATCAGACCTGGCCAGCTAGAAGTTCTCAAAGAGTTCCACAAGGTGACCACTGCAGGGGCGGCCAAGACGGAGATTCATCACACACCCCTGACATGACACAGGTGGATCAGGAAGAATGCAACACAGCACTGCTTCCTACAGAATGAAAGTGCTTAACAGGACCAAGGGGGCTTAAGCCCAGACTTGACATAAGGAAATGTGCTAAGTGGGGGTTAATTTTGCTCCCTTTGTCTTGTTTCATTTTCCTGAAATAACACTGTTGTGTGGCTAGATTTCATGTGGCTTCTGTTCATGGGGCATGGGGAAATGGGACCAGGCTGAGGGTTTATAAGATCAAAGAAGCCTGTCGTGCACCTGATGTTGTGCCTAATACTTAGCCCCGTAACTCAAAGACGTTTAACACTAGGAGAAGGGCAGAGAAATATGCAGCCCCGGCTCTTTCCCACCGTCGGAACGCTAACCCACTGGCCTTCCGTGGCTGTCCTCGGGTTGGCGCAGTCGTCCTGTGTGTAGCAAAGGAAGCGCGGGATTCGGTCAGTGTTGCGACTTAGAAGTGTATGGGGATGTAGTCAGTTCCCCTCAGGAAGTCACCCCTTGAGAATTCAAAACACACACATATCCCTTCAAAAACTTTTATTTGTGTGAACAGTTCCTAGCTCTTGATTTATCTTAGAGCTTTTAAAAGAGTAGTGACCTTATATATTTGAGTTTGAAAAAAGTTTCTGCTATTAACCAGAAATAATCCTTTCTACTTCTTTCTGGCTTACTCCTTGGAATAAGCCAAAAATAAAACCAAAGTGTACATATTCTGACGGAGAGATGAAAAACAATGGACGGCACATCCTGAATTCTAGGGTAGACTCTTGCTGGTGAAGGACACCTTCGGTTTAGTCCATTTTTTCCAAGCAACACCTGAAGGAGAACTCTAACACCTAATTCTTTGTGGGAAAATGACCAACGAGCCACTTTGCAGGCTACAAAAAAAAAAAAAAAACGGAGACTGGGCATCTTTCCTTCTGTCCCAGGATCAGGGGTGCTTCTATTTAACATTGATCAGGTAGAGAGGGGAGGCTGTGCCTAGGGGTGGAGAAGAGGCTGGCTCTAAGCCATCTGTAGTGAGTGAGGCTCAAGATTACAAGGGGGTGGCGAACAGGCTGGCCTACTCTCAGTTCTAGCAGCCGGTGAGCAGCAGCAGTCTAAAAAGCCCCAGACAGAACTCTCTTTTAGGAGTTCAGGGAAGGGCTGTGGCGCTGCTTTTCTAACATGTATCAGAAAGTAACATAATACCCCAGTTGGGGGGCCTCGGGGGACTTTTGAGTTTGGATGGGGAGGTGCTGGAAGGAGGGAGGGCAAACGCCAGCCGCTCCTGCCCTCAACAGCCTTAGGCCAACACGAACTGCAAATTGGTCAGCAGCACCTTAATGCCTCTGGTGACAGTTACAGCTGAAGTGGCAGGGTCAAGCTTGTAGGTGTTGGCATCCCCTTTTTTATATGGGTCCCGGAAAACATAGATGCTCCCGTTACAGCTGGCGATCTTCCAGAGGGACGGGGCAGAGCTCCAGGCCTCGGGAAGGCAAAGCCGGGTGAAGCTGTCTAGCAGGGGGTTGTAGCACACCAGGGAGTCCCCCTCGGCCACGATGAACACCAGGTCCTTATGCACAGCCGCGTGCATGCGGCCCGCGAAGGGCAGCACATAGGGCTTCACGTGGCACTTGTCTGTCTCTGTGTCAAAGCACTGGATGAGTCGGGACGGTTTGGTAAAGAAGTCCAGGTCATTCTCCTCCCCCCCCAGTAAGTAGATGATCCCGTTGAGGTTGGCACCGGCGGCCCCTGACACAGCCACCTCCAGCTGGGTGGTCTCAGTCCAGACATTATCACCCACCCGATAATAGATGACTGCGTTGGAGAGGGTGTCCTGCAGCGTCTTGCCACCCAGGGAATATATGGCGTCCTTCCCTGGCACAGACACCAGGGTGTGCTGGAGTCGGTCTCGGGGCAAAGGTGCACACCACTCCCAGTCCACGGTGGCGTTGTTGCACTTCCACATGCGCCGCGGGATGGACCCTCCCACCACGTACAAGTCCCCGCCATGCTTGCAGGCTGCTGTGATCTGGTGGCACAGGCTGTTTTGGCCACTGACACTAATGGAGCCATCCTCCGCACAGTGCAAGGACACAGCCAACGAGTGGGCACGAGAGGGCTCTTTCCCGATCAGGTAAATGTGTACATTCTCCCCAATTTCCTATTGGCGAAATTAAAGTTATAAATGGTGTCTAGCAGCTCGAGGCTAAAGGCGCAGCTGAGACGCACACCCTTGCGTCCTGGGCCACACCCTGGATCCTGCTCTGACCCACCCCTTCTAGCTACTGTGTGTCACCCTGACTCTCCTCTGACCACTGTCTTTCAGACACCTTATGTTGGGAGAGAAAACCTGTTACACTCATCCTCCCAGCTTTCTTTGTAACTATGACGAGTTAGTGCTTTGGTCATTAATGCAATGATGAAAGTAGTTCTCTCAAGGAGCTTTGGAGCCCAGAGGCTGCTGGCTTCTAGGCTCATATACATATCCTCCACCCCAGCTCTTATCAGCTTTAAGCCAGAGACTTACTTGCCAGCCATCAAAGAGGCCAAGCTGATAGATGGCTGGAATGCATGGATAGTATGGTGTCCCAACCCTAAAGAAATCTGCCTTACCTTCAAGCTAGTCCTGAGTGACTCTGAAAAAGCCTCTCTTTCTTCTTTATTAAAATTGATCCAGGCTTCTATTGCCTCTGTTGGGTTCTGGGAACATGGAACTCCATCTGCAAGAGTCAGAGGAAAGGTATGGTCAATGGCAGTCTGAGGATCCACAAGGGAAATTTAGAGTCAGTGGCTTCAAAAATGTGAATCTCTTTGTTAGACTACCACCATGTATATATATGTATGTGTGTGTATGAGAAATTAACCTAAAATTGCCCTGTTTTTTTCCTTAATCAAAATGGATGACTTGATATTCTCCTATTTGCCATGGAAGCAATCTACTAGGCTACAAAGCTCACACTTGAAGTACAGTTATACCTCACTTGCAGGGTTAGCACTGTTTCCTAAAAGTTGGCCAGTCACTTGAGAAGCTTCTTATTTAGGTGTCTGACTCTTTGCAACCCTATGGACTGTAGTCCGCCAGGCTCCTCTGTCCACGGGATTTTCCAGGCAAGAATACTGGAGTGGGTTGCCATTTCCTACTCCAGGGGATATTCCCAGCTCAGGGATCAAATCCACGTCTCTTGCGTCTCCTGCATTGGTAGGTGGATTTTTTTTTTTTTTAACCACTGTGCCACCTGGGAAGCCCCTAACTATCTTGACTCACTGTCAGTTTACTCAGGTAACCAGTCCCACAAACACGTGCCAAGTATAGAAGAGAACACTGATGCACAAGAAAGGTTAGAATATAAATGCAGGTAGCTCCTCACTACCTTTCGTGGCTAAGTGCAGCTTTTTTTTTAATTCAATATTTGCATATAATGTGGAACGCTGCTTTGGTTTCCTAAGCTCTTCCTCTGGAAGGGCCTGTCTCTGACATTAACTACTAAATGTAAACTCAAGCTCTCTCTCAGAAGATATCTAAGTAAACTCTTATCAAGAATAATAATGTAAACTAGCACCAGGAGTCTGAGGATACCCTTGTCCTAAAGGAGAACTTTCAGCGGACGTCACACACCCATGCAGCTAGGCATGACGTTCCCTCTCCCTCTGCTTACCCGAGATGATATCGGTGAGTAGATGGTGGGGCAAGTGAAGAAATTCCTCTGTGCTCTGCAGCTGGGCCAGGTGGGCCTTGGCACAGTGCTTGGCAGCGGTGTAGAGCTCAGGATCACTGTGTCGATCTGCCAGCCACATCACCTGCAGGCAGTTGCCCACCTGCACTGTGCGGGCCAGAAACCGAGAACATTCCTCAAAGAGAGACGTCAGCTGATACATGTCTGACACCTCATAAATCTCCTGCAGCTCCTCCGCTCGGAGTTTCACGGTCCCGTGGTAGATATAATCAACCAGGAGCTGGAAGACAGACTCGCTGACATCCTGCAGTACAATCACCCGGTTGTGAGCCTCCTTCAGGTTGGAAGTGAACATGGACCGGAAGAAGCAGCTCTGAGCCGAGAGGACCAATCGGTGGAGCTGAAACTCCCGTCCTTCCACGGAGATGGTGACATCAGCAAAGAGCTCTTCCTCCAAACACAGTTTCATGATGCCCTGGGCCACACGGCCTGAGTGTGACCTATCTTTGAAAGTGTAGTTCACAAAGTAGTTCTCATCCATGGATGCTCCAGGTTCCTCTGGTGATTCCATGGTGGTAGCCAACTTCTCTCTCTGCCAGCTGTCTGTAAAACAACACCACCTTGAGTAACTGAAGGAAGCCACAGTCTATGAATCTAACTGTCCAATTCAGGGAGAGAGAAGGGAAAAGGGAGGAGGGCACCGTCAACCCAGATTAGCCTTAGTCCTGGCCCTGCTAATGACAACTCTGATGATCCCCCTGAACCAAAGCTGGGCTCATTCTCTCACAGTGACATCACATACCTAATAAAATCAAGATTTCCTACGCGAGGTATTTCCCTGAGAAAACACAGAGAACCCCTTTTCCATGATGTAACAAGAGGCTTGGTATTCAGGTCAACATATGAGAGCAAGGGACTGGAGGAAGCCTGTCATTTTAAAAAGTCCAACCAAATAAGCCCTGGACATAAAACGTGTGGAGGCTCCAGGCAGCAGAACCCGACAAGAAGACCCCTACGTCCTTGCAGCCAGGCTCCTCTTCCCTGGCGCAGGGAATCCAGACCTTACAATATAAGATTCAGCCTGGGACATCTCTCAGCTCCCCATCTGCTCTTTTCTGAGCCTCTCCCTGGCACTTCCCTGCTCGCCCTAATGACTCCCCAAGGCTTCGTCCAGAACGCGAGACGGAGCTCGATCCTTCTCCGGCAAGGGGCCAGAGGCGGCCCATCGCCACGTGCAGTGTCCCCGCTCCACCTGGAGTCGCCCGGGAAACGGTCGCCAGGGAAACCGTTCTTCTCTTCCCCTCCCCCTAGCCTGGCCCGCCGGCCCTCAGCAAAAGCTTAGCTCAGGGAGCGGGGGAGGGTGTGGAATGTGGAACCCAGACCTCTCGTCCCTTCTTCTCCTCTCATCCGACTGGTTCTTTAGGATCCTTGCCTTCTCTCCAGCCTCTGTCACACCAAGCTAGGGCGGCATTCGCCTCACGGTCTCCCCACCTGCGGGCTTTGCTTTCTCACCTGCCTTCCCTCCTTTCATTCCGAAGCCCGGAACCTGGAACCTCTGCTTCTGGCCCCGCGTCCGCCCGGAAGAACGTCTGATGCACACTTCCGCTTCCGGTCCGTTCCCTTGGGGGGTCCGTGTCCTACGGGCCTGGCCTCGGGGGGGCTGGTGTACATCCGGGAAACATGGCGGCGGCGGTGGTGGCGGCGGCTCGGGGTTGTTGGCAGAGGCTCGTGGGGTCCGCGGCGCCGGCCAGAGGTGACCAGTGGGCAGCCGGCTGAGGCCCGGGGCAGGAGCGGCGACGCGCCCAGCGGAGGGAGTCCCTCAGGCCTCATCCTGCGCCTCAGTGTCTCTGTCTTCCCATGCAGTGGCCGGGAGACCCTCGGTGCTGTTGCTGCCCGTGAGGCGGGAAAGCTCTGCGGCCGACACGCGCCGTGAGTATGTGCGAGACCGGGCCCTTCTCGGGACTGCAGGCGGGGCCGCGTTCATTCCCTTTGTCAGATGCTTGCTTTGCCCTTGTCCTGGCCCGTCCTTCTCTGCGTCCTCCCGGCAAGCCTTTGCTTGTCCTTGGAGAGCTGACTGCACGCGTCCTTCTTGTGTCCTTGGGCCTGTTACGGCCCTGTTGCCGCTTGTCCATTTCTGTCTCTCTGTCTTGATTAAACTGTAAGCTCTTTAAAATGAGAAGCATAAACTCTGGGCCTCTGAGCCCTGTTATAATAGTAGCTCATGTTAATTGAGTGCTTATTGTATGCCAGGCACCTTGCTAAGCGATTAATGAATGATCATAGTTCCCACAACAATCTTACGAGGTAGATAGTATTATGCTCTTATACGGTAGAGTAGGAAACAGTTCAGAGAGGTTGACCAGGATCACAGCACTAGTAAGTGATAAAGCAGACCTGCCTGCTGCCAAAGGCGCAGAAAACAATTACTCTGCAGCCTATGATTTGTAGTCGCTCCAGTGATTTAGTGTGGCACGAATGAGCGTATGGAGATAAGTTCCAGTCAACATAAGCCGCCTGAGAATCAGGAGACCTGATATTTCCCCCTTTCTGGGCCTCAGTTTCCTGGTCTGTGCCAAAAAAAAAAGGTTTCAACTACATAATCTGTGAGGACTTTTCAGCCCTGAAGTTCTTAGTTTGAGAACCTACTATGAGCCAGATGTTAAGGAGATACAGAGAATCATAAAAGCTCTAGTTCTCACACTGAAAGAGCTCCTAGTGTGGTAAGAGAACTGAGACCCATGCTGCTTTAGCAGAATTGCAGGCATTGAAAAGGAAGAACTGTGGAGTAGTTTTAAGAAGAAGCAAACACCCCAGCTGTAATAATAGGTGAGTCTTTATGGATCGTGCAGGTAGCATTTCCCCAGCGTTTTCATCACTTCCTGTTCCGTGGAAGAGGAACTTTCTATCTTCACCTTTCTCAGGGTTCTACAGGGAGTCCTGACTGGGGAACAGCATGACTCACAAGCTCAAGAGACTAAGCAGGGCTCAGTCTGCAGGGCTGCCTGCTGCCTTCTACTTTCCTTTTCAAAATACGCCTTCTCGTTCCAGCCACTGTCAGACCACGGAATGATGTGGCCCACAAGCAGCTCTCAGCTTTTGGAGAGTATGTGGCTGAAATCCTGCCCAAGTATGTCCAGCAAGTTCAGGTAATATTCACTACCGGTGTTTGGATTTGGATCAAGAAAGAGCCATGTTCTCAGGGCATGTGGGAGTGGGCAGCCTGGAATCAAAGTACAGACTCCTGCATCCCAACTTGGTCTTCTCTCTCTGCCTTAAACCAGGAGATTCCAACTGAAGTTGTCTGCTCCGTCTGTAGCTTTGTTCCCTCTCCTCTCCTGTTCTGTGTCGTCAGGTGTCTTGCTTCAATGAGTTAGAGATCTGTATCCATCCTGATGGGGTCATCCCAGTGCTGACTTTCCTCAGGGATCACAGCAACGCACAATTCAAATCCTTGGCTGACTTGACAGCGGTGGACATCCCCACCCGGCAGAACCGTTTTGAGGTCAGTCAGGAGATTTGAGGTTTGGAGCATGAAGGAGGGAAGGGGACAGAACAGTTTCAGGGTGACAGTTGCCTGTGGGAACCGTAGCCGCCTTAGTTTCAGTTCAGGTCAAACAAATACAACACAGCAGTTAACGGGGGTCTCTGAATCAGGGAGACCTTCAGTTTTAGTTGTAGCTTTGCCATTAATAAGCCGTGTGACTTCAAACATTTTGTTTGGTCTCTCTGAACTTTAGTTTTTCTTATGTGCGAAATAAGTGTTTTTAAAAAGTGTGAAACCACCCTACCTCACAGGGTGGTTGTGAGTATTCACTGAGATAGTTCAGGTAGGTTGCTAGCACACAGTACATTCTCAGTACATTTAGCTGTTGTTGTTTACTCGTCACCTACTCTTTTTGCCAGATCCTGGGATCGAAAGAGAAGTAACACCCAGTACCTGCTGCCCTCCAGAAGTCCCCCACACTCTAGTGAGGGAGAAGGACACGGAGAACAGTGTACTGTTGGGGGAGGGAATAGCAGCCCGCTCCAGTGCTCTTGCCTGGAAAACCCCACAGACAGAGGAGCCTGGGGAGCTGCAGTCTCATGGGGCTGCAAGGGTCAGACATGACCGAGCAACTAAACCACCGCCATAAAGTAGATACAGTGACCGTTACTTACACTCCAGAAAAGCCTATGAAAACAAAACAGGTTCAACATATTGATATGTATTTTTTTACAGTTTACTGTAATCACATAATTCATGGGATGTTGTAAGGACACAGGAGGAGCACTTAGCCCACTCTAGAAGGCTTTTATGAAGGGAGAGAGAGAGTTTGTGCTGACTCTTGATGATAATTTGGAGAGCAGGTATTAGTCCCATGGAGGGTGGGGTGGCGGGGAGGAGTTGGGAGACGTCCAGTAGTGTGAGCAGAGATAAGCATGCTGACAGGCTGAGCTAGTGTTGCTTAGGCGTCTGCAAGGAGTTGTGAGTCTTGGAGCATCTTGGGGTTTTGAGCTTCAGGACAGAAGGCAGGTTCACAGGGTGGAACTTTATCCCCTCATTATGGTCCCACTCAAGGACTTCTGTCCCAGACCCCTCAGCCTGTGGTCATCTTGGTCCTCTGGCTCCCTCCATTCTCCCTAGATCGTTTACAACCTGCTCTCTCTGCGCTTCAACTCGCGGATCCGTGTGAAGACCTATACGGACGAGCTAACGCCCATTGAGTCTTCTGTGCCTGTGTACAAGGCCGCCAACTGGTATGAGAGGGAGGTGAGTTTCCGCACGTGGTGGCCCTGCACCTGGGCCAGCTGCGAAACAGACCGGGTTCAGTGGATGCAGTGCAGCCCTCGCCTCTGTGACGGCCAGTCGCCTCTTTCTTCTAGATCTGGGACATGTTTGGAGTCTTCTTTGCTAACCACCCTGATCTAAGAAGAATCCTAACAGACTATGGCTTTGAGGGACATCCTTTCCGGAAAGACTTCCCCCTGTCTGGCTATGTTGAGGTAGGAGCCTTGGAAGTATGAGAGGGAGGGACTGGTAGGGATGCTGGGCAGGAATTATGGCCAGTGGATCGTGGTAGGTTAAGAGCATCAATGCTGCACTCTATCGGAGCTCCACTCTGACAGTTTCCTTATATGCAAAATGGGAACAAGAGTAGCACCTAACAATAGTAGATTTGTAGTAAACTAATTGATGTGTTTAAAACCGGTGTATTGTAAATGCCCAACTGTTGTCACCCGTTGTTTTAATGGCTTTCATGGTCATTTTAATGACCGAGGCAGATTTCAGGACACAGTTTGTCACCAGGGTCTGAAAGTGGAGTGTCTCTTTACCCTGCCTGGATCTCTTGAGAAGGCAAGACACTAAATCTTCAGCCCTTGAATTCAGTGCTTTACTCGCCACTGCAGCGTGTTGCAGCTCATTAGCAGGAAGGTGGTTTATTGTATATAGACATACATGGTTTCGTAGCAAAGTAACTTTAGAAATGTTGAGGTAGTGGCAATCCAGCCCTTTCTCTTCAGTACCCAGATGCTTCTGTTTTCTTAATGTTTAGCATGGTCCCATTTGCAGCAGCTGATTGTCCTCGCCTTATCCGACTGTTGATTTTCCAGTAACAGAAAAAGTCGTGCCAAGTTTACTACCTTGCATCTTGGCAGTGATAATGCCAAGGCCACCAGGCCTGAACTTAAGTGCTTGTCAGCTTAGGTTTATTCTTTTCAGCCACTGACTTGCTCCCTCATCCTGGGCAAATGCTTACCATCAACTTATAGGGTGTGTGGAGGGAATTCCCTGGCGGTCCAGTGGTTAGGCTTCCATGCTTTCACTGCCATGGGCCCGGGTTTGATCCCTGGTCAGAGAACGAAGGTCTCACCAAAAGGAGTATGTGGATAGGTGGGCAAGGTCCGTTCTGGTGGAAGAAGAGCTCAGAGCACAGGATGTAGGGTAACGGGCTGGGAAGCCTGCCTGGGTGATGGCAGAGCTTGAGGTAGAGGCCGTTTTAGATGGTGGTTGGATTGTGACCTAATGGGTAACACAGAGGAGGATGGAGACTTAAAAGAGGCTGGGACAGGAGTCCAGGGCAGAGGAGTAAGGGGGCTGAGGAAAGCTTTGGGAAAGTGGGCCTTTAGTGGCTGTCACAGGCTTTCCTCAATGCTCAAGCCTGCCTTTTTCTTCTCCAGTTACGCTATGATGATGAGGTGAAGCGGGTGGTGGCCGAGCCGGTGGAGTTGGCTCAAGAGTTCCGCAAGTTTGATCTGAACAGCCCGTGGGAGGCTTTCCCTGCCTATCGCCAGCCCCCCGAGAGTCTCAAGCTTGAAGCCGGAGACACGAAACCTGAAGCCAAGTAGTTTCAGGGAAGGCATGTGGATCCTAGAAAGCACCTTACCTATAACTGAGTGTCCTGTAAATAAAATCCTACTAGACTCACCACTTTCTGCGTGCTTACCATAAGTAGAAGTGAAGCTTGGACTCAGGAGAGGAGAGAGGTGCAGGCTGGGGTTTTGCTGACTCCCTTAAAGAGACTTCCAAACTGGGAATCTATTTCGATGGGGCTAAATACTGCAGTTGCGGACAGGCTTAACTTGCACGCCTAGATATACTTCTGAGAGATCCTGGAACTGAAATGGAAAGTTCTCACAGTTCACAGGGCTTAGGACGGGTGTGGGGTGGAGTCTCGGCCACTGCTGGAGAAAGCCCTTTGTCACAGCAGACTATCTCGTGGCAGCTGATGGGTCCAGAGAGCCTGTGAAAATAGGGCAACCCTCACCCACCCTCATCCTGTTTAAGCCACAAGGTTCCCAGAACCAGGACGAGCTGCAGCCCATTCTGAACCTTGTGTCCTGCACCCTGACAGCGCATCAGGCCTGGGCTAAGGGAATCTTCCTGGAGTCTGGTCTGAGCTGAGAATGTTGTAAACAAGCAAAGGAGGGTCCCAGTCGGGCCAAAGACAATCAGGAGCTGCTGATCTGTCTCCAGGAAACAAGTACTCCCCATTCCAGCCAGTCTGGGGTCTGTTCAGCCAGTGGCTGAGTGCCTGAGGGGGAAGAGTTCTCTGCCTGTCCAGGGGCCACTCAGCCAGCCCACCAGGCAGCTGGAAGATCAGGCTTTGTGGCTGTTCTTGGCTACTGAGGGGCTTCCTGGAGGCTGGGCCAGGCTGTACTGGGCCAGACTGAGTGTCAGTCTAGAGCCAGTTGCAGTGTTTTGGGGGTGAGGACAGATAGTAAGGCAGTCTTACTGCCTGGGGTCTCGCCTACCTCTTTGGGAGGGCCAAGCCTGAGCTGTTTGCTACCAAATGCCTTTTTCTATTAACTAAGCATCCCGCCCATCTGGGCAGGAATAGGCTTAGGGCCTGACAAACTGGGAGCCAGGCTCCTACTGCCAACAACCAGATTCCACATTTCTCTGGGATGGAAAGAGCCCCTAGGAAGCCAGAGCCAGCCCCTCCCTGTTGAGCTCTGAAGACCGACACGCAACGCAGGGAGCAGCTGGAGCAGCCTAGTGGAAAGTTGGAGCCCCAGTGTGTGCCAGGCAGATGGAGGTGCAGAGAGACGCCGCGAAGAATAAGACTCAGAGGGCCTGGTGGGGCATGGCCGGGACAATGCAGTTCCTGGCTTGGCTGACAGTAGCCATTTGCCTCCTCCCCGGGGTGACTACAACCTACCACCATGCAGGTACCCGGGCCTTAGGGTGGGGTGGAGGGAGCTAAGGAAGGCTGCTGGCTGACAGCAGTCACGCTTGGTCCTATCTGAGTCCAGCAGGGCTTAGGAACTGTGGGTGTGATAGCTGCTAGGCTGCCCTGTGCTGCAGAGTGGGGGACGGAATGATGTGGGCCTCACTCAGAACCAGAAAGGTCCAGGTGAAGTGAGGGTGGTTCGCCCTCGGTGCTCTCAACGAGCCTTGGGCTTCTTCTGGCTGATGTGCAAAGCAGGACCTCCTGAACTGCCCTGGGCTTAGGGCAGACATTCCAAGGGTTAGGCAGCACCGCAGAGAGATGCGGAAGCTGCGGCAGGCATCCTGCTTTGCCTGGCCTCCTGTCTTGTAGTCACTTACTGAGGAGCGGGAAAGGACTAGGTCCTTCTCAAAGGGGTCTTCACCTTTGGGGAGGGTCACTGGCACTGTTTCAGGTCACGCTGTCCCCACATGATGATAGGGAGGGGTAATGGGAAGGGAAGTGTCTTGTGACTCGTTGGGCTGGAGCTCTTGGCCAGGGGAACTGTAGAAGTTCGAGGAGGAGTCATGGACATTTGCCGAGATGGTATCTGGGTTTGGGATGACGCCTGGGAGAGTGAATGTCTATGTGCATGTGTGTAGGGGGAGGTGGACATGGGGTGGCATTCCTCTTCTTTTGTAGATAGAAGAACTTCTGGGCACCCCTACCAGGCAGCTCAGGGGCAGTCTGGGGATGCTGGGGTGTTCCGGGTGGAGCTTGGCAGGGCCCTGACTCCTCTCTGCTGCCCCAGGGCAGCCCATGGACAGCACCAGCGTGGGAGGTGGCCCGAAGGAGCCAGAGGCCCCGGAAGTGATGTTCGAGGTCTTTCCTCCAGCCTGGGAATGTGGGGGTGGGAGTACCAGTGGTCCCCGAGCTCAGGGTCGGGAAGGGGGATGCCTCAAGCTGGGGCTGCTGGGGGAGGGGGCAGCCCAGCATGGGTCCTACTGCCTGCTTGTGGCCCCCGGCACACTACTGCTCGCTGACCTGCTCCCTAGGCCCCAGCCTGCCCCTTACGTGGCTCCCCTTGCAGCTGCTCTGGGCGGGGCTGGAGCTGGATATCGTGGGGCAGCTGCACCTCCAGGACGAGGAACTGGCATCCACACGTCCAGGCCGCCGGCTCAGGCTCCTCCTGCAGCACCAGGTGCCCAGGGACTTGGAGGGCGCTGAGCAGCGGCTGCAGCAGCTCCAGGACCTGCGGAAGGGACCTCCTCTTAGCCCTTGGGACTTTGAACATCTGCTCCTCACAGGCGTGTCCTGTGTCTACCGGCTCCATGTGGCTAGCGAGGCCGAGGAGAGAGGCCGCTGGGCCCAGGTCTTCACCCTCCTGGCACAGGAAACACTCTGGGACCTGTGCAAGGGCTTCTGCCCCCAGGGCCAGCCCCCTTCTCTAGGGCTCTGGGCCTCCATCGTTGACTCCTTCCCCTAACCCTCCCCTTTTGCTTGCCATCCCTCTTTCCTCCTCTCCCCCCATCCCCAACCTGAGCCAGACCCACCTTTGGCAGGGGCTTCCATCTGGCACCGGGTTCTTCCCACTGTGTTCGGGTCTCTGGGCTTGCCTTGTATAACTGGACCCCAGTCTACCCCTCCCCCATCTTCTTCCTCGGGCCCAGGTTCTGGGTTCCAGACGGGCAGGCACAGACCTAAGGGCAGGACTTGCAGGCAGTGTGTGTGTGTGTTTGAAAAGTGTGTTTAAGAGATGCTGAAAAGGAAGCTCCCAAGTAAGGCCAGGTCAGACCCTCCAACTCCTACCCCGGCAGCCCAGGTAACTTCTAAGTGCCCAGTCTTATGTAGAAACCCTTTTAAACCCAACCGAGGCTCTGGGGGTCCCTAAGTTGCCCAAGTATCCTATCTGGGCTAGGAGAATAGACTGGACATTTTTAGTTCAGTCTGTTGGAAGAATGAGGGGAAGCAGGTGGAGGAACATTATCTTTTGGGGGGCAGGGAAGTGAGAAATGTTCTTTAGGTCCATCTCAACAAGGCTCAGAGAAGGGGATGAGGTTGGGAGGAGACTGAGGCTGGCTGGAGTGTTTCTGATCCTGTGTAGCTCATCCCATAAAATGTTCTGTTCTGGCCTCCTGGAGCCCTGTGTCGTTCGGTGTCAGATAACAAACCCCCCCTCCCCATCCTGGGAAGGCAGGAATCAGGGCAACCAGATACCAGCTGCTTTTCCCATTCACCACCGCCCATACCGGGAGCCAGAATGTACCGTTTCCTTGAATCCCATACACCCAGTGAGGCCGCGGGGTGTTGTCCCTTGCCACAAAAAAGGAACTAGATGGGCCCTAAAAATCACATCGGAGTTCAACGGGGAAGAGCTACAGGGACCGACTAAAGACGGACATGGAGGGGAGACCCACGCGGAGTTAGACAAGAAGGGTCCAATCAAATTCTCACCTCCTCGCTCGCCCAGGGAGAATCCTGCCCTCGGCCAGCCGACCCCGCACCGGGGTGGTCCCTCTTCTCCCGCCCCGCCCCAAGACAACAGCGTCGCAGTAAGGACAAAGCGCAGGACCCTGGCAGACAGGAGCCGGCGCAGGCCCACTTTATTGGCAGAGTTCGCCACGCGCGGCGGGCCGTCATGCTCGCGCCGGCGGGGCGTTCGGGCCGCGGGTCCGGCCTCGGCATGCACGCCCCCGACCCGACCCCACCCCACCCCACCCCACCCCGAGCGGCTCTCCGGGTTGGGGTTCAGAGCTCGGGCGGCCCGAGGCCCGGCGGGCCGGCGGGCGGGAGGTCGGGGTACACCAGGAAGCCGGAGAAGGTGATGTACTTGCCGTGGTTGCTGTAGGCGCCGTAGCCGTCGCGGTCGTGGCTGAGCAGCCAGACGGCGTCGCCACGCCGCAGCGCCAGCATCACGCTCTGGCTCTGCATCTCGCGGCGCCGCGACGCGCCGTCGTCGTAGATCATGGCCTGCACCTCGTCGCGGTTCTTCATCAGCTTCACCGACAGCGTCTTGCGCGGCAGCTTGCCCAGCGTGAAGGAGAAGAAGTAGGCGCCGGGCAGGCGGCAGCGGAACACGCCGGCCGCCGCGTCGAAGTCGCCGCCGATGTTGACCAGCTCGGTGTCGAAGGCCAGCGGCCGGTGGCGCGGCCCGGGGCCCGCGTCCGAGCCCACCAGGCTGCGCGTGCGCGCCGCCGAAGGCCGGCCGCGGCTCCTGGCGCGGGCGGCCCCAGCCGGCGCCGCGTCGGCGTCGGCGTACACCAGGTAGCCGCTGAAGGTGGCGCCCGGCGCGCCCAGCGCGTAGCGCGGGGCGCCGTGCAGCCGCAGCCACACCGAGTCGCCGTAGTCGAGCTGCAGCATGGCGCTCTGGCTGGCGGCGCGGCGCGTGCCCGGCCGCCGCTGCTCGTCGAAGGCCAGCGCCTGCACCTCGTCGCGGTTGCGCACCAGCATCACGGACAGGCTCTTGTGCGGCGCCTTGCCCGCCGTAAAGGAGAAGAAGTAGGCGCCCGGCACGCGGCAGCGGAACTGGCCGGTGGCCGGGTCGAAGTCGCCCCCGACGTTCACGTACACCTTGTCGAAGGTCACCGCCATCTCCGACGTGCCCTCCAGCGGGGTGGTGCGCGCCGCCGAGAAGGCCGAGCGCAGCTCCGCGGACCCCGGGGCCGGGCCCGGAGCCCCGTAGGCCGCCGGGCTCAGCAGGCCCAGCAGCAGTAGCAGCATGGCGCCTGGGACGGGAGGCACGAGAGGGAGGGAGATGAGGGTTTTGGCGGGGCGGCCGGGGGCCGGGTCCCCCTGCACAGCCCCGCCTTGGCCCACAAATCGGACTTCTGGTTTTCTACACACCGAGACTGGCTCAGAGGTTCTCAAAAGTTAAGTGGGCCTCGGTGTCACCTGGAGGGCCTGTTAAAACACATTGTTGGCCTGCACCCCTGCCTCGCCTGGGATGTGCTGTGCTTAGTCACTCAGTCGTGTCCGTCTCTTTGTGACCCCATGAACAGTAGCCCACCAGGCTCTTCTGTTCATTGGATTCTCCAGGCAAGAATACTGGAGTGGGTTGCCATTTTCTTCTCCATTTGTCTGGGATGAGGCCTGAGAATTTCCATTGCTCACAGGTTCCCAGGTAATGCAGAGATGCTGCTCGTTCAGGGACCACAGTTTGTGAACAATCAGATCAGTGACTTTTTTTTCGTTTTTTTGTAACCAAACCCCTTTGTGTGAAATTTCGCAGACAGATACCAGTGGAAATGCTCAGGTTCAAGGGTCCTAATGCCCTGTCTGCTGCGCTTGCCACGTGCCCTCCTCCTTCACACCCAGGAGCCCTGGAAACACAGAAGGTGGTCAGGACGCCCTGGGGTTATCTTCAGCTTCCAATTGGCTACATTTTCCTGGTCTGTTCCATGGCCCTTAGCATGCCCCTCACTCAGGCACTGGCTGTCTGTACTGGCATCCTCCTTGATGGCTGCTGTTTAAACCTCCATCTTGGCAGGAAATAGCTGCTCCCTGACCTGACTCATTGAAAAGACCCTGATGCTGGGAAAGATTGAAGGCAGGAGGAGAAGGGGACGACAGAGGATGAGATGGTTGGATGGCATCACCGACTCAAAGTACATGAGTTTGAGTAAGCTCCGGGAGTTGGTGATGGACAAGGAGGCCTGGCATGCTGCAGTCCATGGGGTCGCAAAGAGTTGGACACGACTGAGCGACTGAGCTGAACTGACCCCTTTCCTGGCCTCTGACCCAGTCAAGGGTCAGCTCCCACACTGGACCTCCAGAATCACCAGGGGCCCTTCTTGGGCTGAAGAGGTCAGAACAGTTGGGTTTTGAGGTAGTTCCCTCCCTCCACAAAATCAGAGTAAGAAGAAAGAGGGACTCTTTCCTCTGGGCTTGGGGGTTGGTCCCTGAGGGGAAAGAGAGAGCCAGGGGCTGCTAGGGATACAGTGGGAGAGCGGTTCCAGCGGGCTTCGCCAGGTCTGTGAGGTCAGCAGCTTGGTTCCTCGGTAGGAGCAGCGGGGTGTACAAGACTGGCAGCTAAACCTGGGCTCAGGTCCTGGCGCTGCTCCTCTACATGCTGTGAAACCTTAGGCAAGTTCCCGAATGTCTCCAGGCATGGCCCCTTCTGTTTAAACTGGGGGAGGATATCTGCCTAACTAGCTTACTGAGGATGCTCTGAGATAGCAGGTGTGAGTACCTCTGTTGGATGGCAGTGCAGTCGATTTTGGGAGAAAACTGATCTGATCAAGTGTTTTTGTTTTTTTTTAACCTAATTTTTAAAAATTATATTGGAGTATAGTTGATGATCAGGTTCTTGACATAAGGGGTTAGAGTTCAGTAACCCTTACCCCTGGAAGCTTGGTGAAGGCACTACTTGACTCAGGATTACCTCCTGGAAGATAGGGAGATGCTTCCTCCATAATGCTTCCTAGTAGGGCACTGGCTTTGGGGACTGAATTCCCTGAAGCCCTGAAGTGGAGGCAAAGTGGGAAAGAAAATGAGCTGGCAACAGCCTAGGATGTGGGCTTCACAGGAAATGCCCGGGGAGCGTGTGTGCCTTTGTGTCGCTTAGAGATGCTGGGGGCCTGCCAAGAAGGAGTGCCAGGAGCAGGCGTACAGATGCGCTGCACTCAACAAGGACGTTCACCTGAAGGCAGGTGGGCGCTGGAGTGCGGCCCGCATCCTATTTGCCCAACTGTGTGGAACTGCTGCAGCTGGGCAAAGTGCGCCTTTTTCTGCTTCTCATAAGAAAGACCCCCAAGTCCCTAGCCCAGCTGAACACTCTCCTTCCAGAGACAGTACCTTTTCTCATTCTTACGAAGGTGCCCCTTGGGCTAGCCAGTCGCTTGTTGAGGGCAGCGGTGGGGGGAGTGGGGTCCCTGCAGCAGTGAAGATTGCATCTCACAGTACTCATCACAATCCCTTTCCCAGGGCACTTCTTTCACCCATCTGGGTGTCACAGCTAACCTGCAAGACGGGTGGGCCCTCTCCCATTTTACAGGGGAGAAAGCTGAGGTCCAACCAGGGGAAGCGTTTTGGCCCAAGGTCACCCATGGAGCCCTGAGGCAAGCCTTGAATGGACGTCTTTTGGCTCCAAATTCAGTGTGCTTTCCTCTCCACCACCTTTCCTTTCTAAACGTAGACATGTCCAGCCAACCTATTAGCTGCCTCAGTTTCCCTTTTTGCAAAAATAGGAGGGGAGAGAAGTGGACTGAGTCTTGGGATCTAGGGCGAAGGGGGAAGAAAGCAAAACCAACCCCAAAAACTAACGTTTTTGTCTCCTGGGAATATGGGAGCATCGCAACTCTTCCTGACCGTGCGGCTCTCCTAGCAGGTCTTGCCCCGGGAGCATCTGCCCACTGGACCGTTGGTAATCTCCCTGCTGCGCCTGGTGCACCCTGCCAGTGCCAGAGGGTCCTCCTGTGTGTTTGGTACCTGGCACTGCCCATTTCTCAGATCCCTAGGTCCCCATCCTTCCCTAAGCCCCCTTCCCGGAGCAGGTCAGAGGTGAGAGGGTGTCAGGTGGGCGTCACAGCTCCAGGGAAGGAAATGGCTGTTCCTGGCTTCGTGCAGGTGAGGCTCAAAACAATCATCTTCAAAGAGAAAAAAAATCTAGGACACGGTGCGCTGGACAGAGCCCCGGAACCGACCGTGGAGATGCAGCCATGCCAGGCTAAGGGATTCCAGAGACCCTCCCAGCGAACCCCACTCCCCAGTCACCCCCTCCCTCAAGCTCTGCCCAAAGCGCCCTCTCCACCTACCTTGAAAGCCCCTCGGGCTCCCAAGAAGATGAGTCCCCCTTTCACCGAAGAAGCCAATTAATCCTTTCTCATTAAAAAAAGGAAAAAAAATCCCTCAGAAAATGGTACCTTAGACCCTCTCTCCCCCAGACCCTCCTTCATCCATCCTTTAGGATGAAAAGCCCTTGAGCCTCTTTCATGGAAGAAGCTCCCAGATCCTCCTTTCAGGGGGAAAAAAGAAAAGGATTCAATTCCCGGCCCCCGCTTCCCGTCAAGGAGAAAGCCTGGCTCCCCGCGCCCCAGAGCAGCCCTCACCTGGCTGGGGGCGGCGGTCGGTCGGGTTCGCTCCGCGCCCGCGATCCGGCTCCGGGCTGCGGGCGGGCGCCGGGCTGCGCACTGGCCGCCCGCGCTGCGGCGGGGCCGGGCCTGGCGCGGGCGGCGGCGCCGGGGGCGGGCGGGGCGCGGGGACCCCGGGGTGGGTGGGCGCGGGGCGGCGAGGGAAAGAGGACTGCTGAAGAGCGAGCCGCCGGGCCCGCGCGGGGAGAGGCGGGCAGGGGGAGAGAGGGAGGGGCGCGCCGAGCGCCGGGGCCCAGGGGCACCGCACAGAGGCCCCCCGCGCGGGCCGCGCGAGCGCCGGCCTCGTCCTCCTCCGTGACCTCCCTCGGGCTTCAGCCTCTGGGTTTGCAGAGCGGGCATCAGGAATCCAAGTTAGCAGATGGGGAAACTGAGGCAGAGGCCGATTCCCCCACCCCCACCCCCGCCCCCAGTCCCGGGGTGGCTCGGGCCTGTCTAGAGACCCAGCCTCCTCCCTGGTTGGAGGAGAGGGGGCTGGAGCGGGGCGCGGAGACTGGACTAGCCTCGGGGCTGCAAGGGCAGCGGAAGGGGAGAGCGAGTTCGGTGGGGACAGATGTCCAGGCTCAAGGGAGGGGAGAGGGTCTTCGAGAAGAGGAGGATAAATGGGTCAGTGCTGCCAGGAAAGGAGGGGCTTACAGTGACCGCGTTTTCTTCCTCCCCTCCAAATCGGAAAAGGCCATGGTTGGTTAGGAAGGAAGGAGGAAGACCAAACTCCCAGGCATCAGAGGGTCAGCCTGGGGGGCGTCCCCGGGGAGGGGGGGTGACGCAGGAGGGGTGTCCTTGCAGAATTGCCTTGTGGCGGGAAGGCTGCGTTCACAGCATCTGCAAGGAGGGAAGGGGTTGAGAAAGGCGATGGGGAGGCCTCAAGGGGCCTGTGTGCAGAGGGACACTGACACCCGGCCTAGCTGGGCCCGGTGGGCAGGACCCAGCAGGACCCCCGGGCTGGGAGCAACTGCCGTCCCACCGCGGCATTCACCGGGGCCCTTCCACAGCTTCCACCCTGGACTCTGACCCCACCTCCGGGAGGCTGCAGTCCTCTCCTGAAGGCTGTGCTGGGCACGCACTGGCTGAATGGATGGTCGTGAAGAGCCCCACTCCCAGCTGCCAGAAGCAGGAGCCCTCGGACTCAGGAGGCCCAAGTTCTAGTCCTGGCTCTGCCCCAGCCCCTCTGTGACCCCCTGCGCTCTGGAGCTCTCCTGCAACTCTCAGAACCTACACGACCCAGTTAATCTAACATGGGTTAGTCCTCATGAAGGTGTTGACAGTGATGAACTCATTAAATATTCTTCAGGTGTTGAGGGAAAGATGAAGTGAATGGATATGTACCTGAACAGAAAGGAATGGATGGAGGCATTTCTGGCTGGGCACGGGGTATTCGGGGGAACACAGGATGAAGCCCCTGTCTAGCCCTTCCAGACCATCCTTTGTCTCCTCACCAGCCTGTAAAGGTCGAGGAGGGGTGTGGGAAGAGGCTTAGGCGGGCTGGGGAAGACCGGAAGCCGATCTGGGGCAGCCACAACCCTTCTTAGGGCATCAGTGCCTCTTTTGAACCAGGAGGTTGAGGTTGCCATCATGAAGGTGCGCTTTGAAGGTGATTCCGATAGAGGACTGGGAAGAAGGCAGGACTCTAGAGGCAGAACAGTTAAGCCCAGTGGGGCTCTGTCTCAGGCTGAAAGCCATTTGACACTCCCTGGGTCCCCCAAAACGTTCAACCAGAGCAGTCAGGGTGCGGGGTGGAGACAGGCGGCTGAGGCAGATGGCAGCAGGGTTTGCGTCAAGGGATGGGATCGGGCCACTGGCAAGGAGATACTGAGGAGGAGGGTGCCATGTGCTAGCGGGCTTCTGGGGGTGGGGGCGCCCCGGAGGGGGCAGCAGGGTTCAGAGCAAACAGCTCCAGGGCTCAGCTGTAGTTCCTGCCTGCTCCAGCTCTGTCCTGGAACAAGTTGGAGCAACAGTATTAATTTTTATAGCAAGCTCCTTTCACTGTGTGTTGCACATGCTACCGGCGCCCCCTCTCAAGCCCCCAGGTCTACGTGGAGGTCACCTGCCGGCAGCTCCTGAGCTTGCTGTGTCTCTCCTGAGGCATTCCCAGCTATGGAGGCAAGGGTGGGGCAGGCTGCAAGTGGAAAATTAACACCTCCAGGGTAACGCTCAACAAGGAGGGTCCAGAGTTAGTGAATAAATCCTCTAGCTTTCAGTCCCCCTGAAAGCAGGACAATCCTCAGTTCCCAGGCGTGTTCCAGTCTGACTCCAGCAGAATGGACCAAAACCACGGGGAAACCCTGCTTACCCCTGTGGGCTTGGCTTGCTTTCCTCTCTTGCCTCACTTTCCCACTTGCGCACCCTGCTGTGGGATCACCTCGTAAATAAACTGCTGCTGCTAAGTCACTTCAGTCGTGTCCGACTCTGTGCAACCCCATAGATGGCAGCCCACCAGGCTCCCCCGTCTCTGGGATTCTCCAGGCAAGAACACTGGAGTGGGTTGCCATTTCCTTCTCCAATGCATGAAAGTGAAAAGTGCATGTGAAGTCGCTCAGTCGTGTCCGACTCCTAGCGACCCCATGGACTGCAGCATACCAGGCTCCTCCATCTATGGGATTTTCCAGGCAAGAGTACTGGAGTGGGCTGCCATTGCCTTCTCCCCTAAATAAACTACTTGTATCCAAATCTCTCAGGGTCAACTTTTGGGGGATCTCAAATAGACAATGAACCATAACTGTGTTACGTGCTTTTTCATTTCACCCATTGTCTTATTTAATTCCTATTTATTTATGGCTGTGCTGTGAGGGATGTGGGATCTTAGTTCCCCAACCAGGAATGAAACCCATCCCCTGCGATGGAAGCACAGAGTCTTAACCACTGGATTGCCGGCGAAGTGCCCTTATTTAATTTCTTAACATCCTCTGAAGTAGATGTCACGAACCCAATTTTACAAAGGAAGAGTAAAAAAGTTAATGCACAGAGAGGATTCAAACTCAGGTCGATCTAGCTTCAAAACCCAGTCCTTGACCACTATCCTCTGTAGCCTAATTCTTTGATCCTCTCTGGGCCTTACTTTTTCATCTGTACAATGAGGAATGAGCCCTCGAGTTTGAAGGGAGGCAACGTACCCAGTGGCTCCTGCAGCTAGGCCTTGTCAGTGAGATGTAAGCAGAAATTATCAGGAAGGGCTTCCCTGGTGGTCCAGTGGTTAAGACTGTGAGCTTCCGTTGCGAGGGGGTATGGATTCGATACCCAGTGGGGGAACGAAGATCCCCCATGCCTTATGGCTTGGCCAAAACAACAACAAAAATTATTAGGAGAGAAAGTGGTTTAAAGGGACTGACTAGGCCCACTCTTTTTGCCCTCCCTCTTCCCTTTTCCTGGAACGTATGCATGAAGGCTGGAGCTCCAGTTGCCACGCTGGGCCAGGAGACAACAATGAAATTTTCTGAAACAGTGTCAAATAGGGTACTCAGGAGGAAGCTGAGATGAATAGGATGTAGAGATTCTGCTCTCAAGGAGCTGATCATTTAGGGAGAGCGGCAGGATTTGGGTGTAAAGAACCACAATAGGTAAAAAGAGATCAGCACCAGGAGAGAGGTGCAGAAATTCCTCCTGGGGGAATCAGGGCGGTGTCACAGAAGTTATTTCTAAATGATGGTGAGGATTTTACATAGTGCTGATAGAGGAGTAAGGGAGTGGGATCCAGTTTAAGTTAAAAGTTTGAGCAAAGGCATGGAGGTAGCATACATGCGCCAGTGTGTGGCTAGTTGAAGGGGGAAGGGTTCGTGAAGGAGACGCGGCAGATAAGGTGTATGGGGCTTAAATGCTGAGCTAAGGAGCTCGGTTCAACCTGCAGCAGGAGGGAAGAGTGCCCAGAGCAGTATTTTAAGATTATTCCAGCCACAGAGTGAAAGGCAGGAGACAGAAGGAGGCAGGGAGATCTATAAGAATCTAATCAAAGTGTCCAATCTGAACTATACAGGGTTAGTAAGAAAAGAAAAGAAAAGGGAAGAAACAGATGGAAGAGAGACTGAGAAGAGTTGCAGAGACAGAGGGCACACAGGCACACAAGCTCAGAATTTAATTAGCTTCTTGGTTTGCCGATGGATTACAGGGGAATTAGCAGAGCTCAGAGTCGAGGGACCTTGCTGGGAGTTGAGGGGAAGCTAATGAGAAAGGCAACAACAAGCCCCAGGGAGAAACGAAAGGGGAGGGATCATTAGCCAAGCAGAGAAGCTGGCAGGAGAAACAGATGTCAGGGCGCTGAGTCCCTGCCTCCCTGGGAGATTTCAGCCTTCCGGGGGGAGCAGACATTCAGAGGGCCTGGGCTGGGCTCCTGGCCCCATGGCGCCTGGTTCCAATCCCTCTGAGCACTTGGTAAACAGCCGGGAATGGGGGAATTTGGGAGTGGCTGTGAGGAGCAAGTTCCTAACTCTCCGTTGGCCCTTTTCCCAGAAGCAGATCCCTAGGTCCTTCTGCAGATGGGGAGGTCGAGGCCTGCTCTTGACTAGACATGGCAAATTGCATTTTCCAAAGACAGCTGTGACTCCCACCCTGCCCTTCTTGCACTGGGACCATGCCACTACCCTCCAAGAGGAGGACTTGGGCTCACCTGTGAAAGGTGATGCTGCTTCTCTCTGGTGCTCGCTCTCTTGAAATTCACACTTAGAATCCAGCCATCATGATGTGAGAAAGCCCAGGCTGCATGGAAAGGCTGTGTGTAGATGTGGTGGCCAACAGCCTGAGGCAGGACCAGTTATCTAATTTGCAGGGTCCAGGGCAAAATGGAAAGACAGGGCTTTTTGTTCAAAAATTAAGAATTGAGGAGGTGAGAACCGCCTTACACCAAGCATAGAGGCCACATGTGGGACTCTGTGCAGTGGTATAAGGCACCCTGTGAAGCTGGGCCTGACCCCAGCTGAGGTTCCAGCATCCGCTGTTTGCGGTACGACTCCGGAAGCCTCCAAGATGACTCGGGGCGCAGGTACTGTCTGATGGCAACTGCGAAAGAACTCCAAGCGGGACCCACCCGGCTGACCCAGTGCACTTCCAGATCCACTAGGGTTCTGTTTTAAAGAACTGACTGTTTTAAACCAGAAACTTTTGAGTTACTGCACAGCCTTAGATAGTTGGAAGGCTGGGGGAACTAGAACGTGTCACAGTTGGACTGAAGAGGCAGTACAGTGACTGAGTTTCCCCGCGAACCCAGACTCGTCATCTGAGCTGCTGTTTCAGGTCCTTCTTGGCCCACGCTGGCAGAGGGGACTGGAGGCACAGGTCACTCCACACCCTCCCGAGGGCCCTCTCACTGTGGAAGACGTTGGAGCCATTTTGAGTAGAGTTCTCTGTTTCTTGAGGTTAAAAACACTCCAACTTTTACAAGTTATTTCCTCTCCCCGGGTCTTGGTTTCTGTGGATGTACACTGAGCAGACTTCATAATTTAGGGCTTGTGAGTCTCTGGAGGGAAAACACGGAGGACCTGGTGACTAGAAGGTGAGGGACAAGTAAAGAAACTGGAAGAGTCAAAAGCGTTTACTCCGCCTCTTTCGCTGGCATCTGGGAGGACAGGGAGGGAAGAGTTCAGCCTGGGTCAGACGATGACTGGTTCCACTTTGGGCACTGAGATCACACTACCTTTGGGGGCTGGAAAATTGGGGGGTGGGTACTTACATAGTGTCATCAATTAGGTAGAGAATATAACTATGCAGCAATTGACTGGATGAACACCAAAACAGTTAGTTATTTATGGTGGGTTCAGGGACATTTTACTCTGTAAAATGTTTTCTATCTCCCAAATTTTCTACAATGAATATTTAGTCCTTTCATTTGAAAAGTAATTTAAAATATCAAGAAAAACTTTAATTTCTTTTAAATTTTCCAAATAAATATTGGAATACATATTATAAATACATATTTATATTATATATTATATATATTATACATATATATTATAAATACATATGTATATGTATTGGAAGACAAATACATATTATAAAAGTGGGAGTTTAGAGAAAACACGTGATTTAATAAACTGTAGGGCAATGACTAGGTAGCCACCTAGAAAGCTCTAAGTTGGATCCATACATCATATATACATACATGTGTGCATGCTCAGTCAAGTTTGAAGTATGACATAAAATCCAGAATTCATTAAAAAAAATTTAAGCTTTTTACTACAGCTTAAAAGGAAAACATATTAACATAGCAAACTGCCAGAAGCAAAGTCAAGACAAACTACAAACTGGAAAATATATTTGTAATTCATAGCACAAAGAGCAAATTTCTTTAATATATAAGAGCTCTAAGAAAAGACGACTCAGTAGGAAAGTGGGTAAAGGGTATAAACAGTTAATAAAAAAGAAAATACAAGTAACTCAGAATAAGATGCCATCCTTTTTTTACCTCTCACGTTATCTAAGATCAATAGGTTCATAACATATTCTGTTGGTGAGGAGGCAGAGAAACATTCATACCCTTTTAGTGGGATGGTCAACCAGTACTGCTGGATAACTGGACATTATCTACCAAAGTTTAAAGTATGCATGCCCTTCAACTCTTTGATTCTACTTCCTGAAAAGCTGTTACTCTGATATATACCCACATCTGAAATGACATGTTATTCACTGCAGCATTGTTTGCAATAACAATAGAGGACCCATCCAATAAATTCTGAGACACAGAATACTAATAACTCTGTTTATAGAAGAATGAGGACTCATTTTGCATACTGATATGAAATAATCTCTAAGATTTACTGGTAAGTGGAAAAAACAAGGTATACGTTTGTTTTGAGGCAATCGGTATGTAGCTGAAATAGTTTGGCCAAGCTGTGGTCATCTGGTCTTTAAAGATGCTTTGTGCATCGCCTCCACAAGTCATGGATTATAGCAGCTGCGTTCTGCATGTGCCGTTTCTCTCCCTCACATTCGCTCCCCTGTCTAAAACATTATTGTTCAACTCTTGGCTGGCTTTTTGTTTTTGGCTTTCTACATGAGTCTTGCATCTCCTTTATGTCTTAGCTTGAATATCACCAAATGAGACAATATTTCCTAACAACTGTCTATAACCCAGTCCTAATCGCATCAACCCTAAAAAAAATAAAATAAAATAAAGCAAACAACTTGCTATTTTCTGTTTATTTGTGGCATTTATCATTTCTAACATATCTTTCATCTATACACTCTAGAATATGACTTCCATATTAAATATTTGTTGAATGAATGCTGGTTAAGTCTTTTGCTCCAAAATCCTCATGTGTATTGTTTGAAAATTTTATTTTGTTGCTGTCGTGTAAAATCTGAACTCCAGTACAGGCTAGACTACTCATCAGGCTTCTTTTTCCATAAGTCTGCTCCGGCTGTACTTGGCCCTCAAAGTCATACCTTGTTATAAATGGAGAGGACAGTTTCATGGAAGGAAATAATTGTACCTCCTTTGCTTTCCCAATAGGATGACCTCTTTTCTCCTGTGACTCAAATTTCCTAAAACTTTTTTTTAATCCAGAATTCCATTTTTCCACTGATGCTTTCCTGAAAGAGTTCCCCTGAGTTTCCACTTAAACAAGAAGAAGAGTTTAGGACCAACCCATTGCAATATATTGGAAAAATCTGTTAAATCCTATGCATTTTGTATTCAAGACTTAGTTGAGAATTGCTTTAAGTTCAGGTCTCCATGCTGCAAGTGTTATAGCTATACTGTTAGTTATTATAATAACTTTTTTGGTAATTCTAATGTATAAAGTAATAGTTTATTAGGTGAGAGAGATCTTTATGACCATTTCTGAGTATACATTGGGTCTGTATCTTTGAGTAATGAATCAAACAGGTTAATGAATTATGAAATAAATATTGTTTTAAGGAAATAAAGAGTGTACAGTATACTACCATTTCCTTTTTTTTTTAAGTATGCATTTGCTTTTTTGTGCATAAAATACCTCTGAGAGAATCTTCTAGAAACCATTAATAGCAGTTGCCTCCAGGCAAGAGGAATGGTTATGGGAGAAAGACATACTTTTCACTGTTCCACCCTTTTGTACCTAAAATTTAAAAAGGCAGGGAGAATCAGTATCTTTTAAGCAGCTGCTGGGTTCCTGCTGGCTCCTATTCAACCTGAGTCAGCTGAAAGCCCTCAGCCTTTTTCATATGTACCATCAAGCCAAACTGCCTTCATCCTTAGCTAGCGCAGCTGAGTTTTTAAAAATACATAAAAACGCACGTCTTTTCACTTCTTTCAAATTCACCCGGTTAGTTTCAGCCCACTGTTTTAAGATATTTTAGGGTCTTGATTCTGACATCCAAGTATTAGCTTTTCCTCCCCATAGTGGTGCCATCTGCATTTCCAGTGTGACAGACACGATTAACCACTGAGCTGACCAAATGCAGAATCCAGAAGCATGAACTTTAAGGCTTCTCCTCGGATTTGCATCCCTTGAATAAGCAACCTGAGGGAGCAGCACAGGGGTTAGATGGGCTAGAAGCCCACCGGATGGGCGATCTAGGAGTAGCCACTGCTTTCCTGGTTGTCTCGACTGAAAGACATTTGATGTCTAACTGGAAACAGGGTACAATATGTCCAAGGAAATATTCCTAGTGGCTTTCCAAATAAATAATAACAAACTGGATTTCTGTTGGTAATATCTTGTTTTTAGTGAAGGTACCAATTCTTTTCATTTCTTGTCGTTCAGTCACTAAGTCGTGTCCGACTCTTTAGGACCCCATGGACTATAGCAAGTCAGGCTTTTTTGTCCTCCACTATCTCCCAGAGATTGCTCAAACTCATGTCCATTGAGTCAGTGATGCCATCTAACCATGTCATCCTCTGCTACCCTCTTCTCCTTTTGCCTTCAGTCTTTCCCAGCATTAGGGTCTTTTCCAATGAGTCAGCTCTTCACATCAGGAGGCCAAAGTATTGGAGCTTCAACTTCAGCATCAATCCTTCCAATGAACATTCAGGGTTGATTTCCTTTAGGACTGACTGGTTTGATCTCCTTGCAGTCCAAGGGACTCTCGAGAGTCTTCTCCAGAACCACAACCCACAATTCAATTCTCTGGTGCTCAGTCTTCTTTATGGTCCAACTCTCATATCCATACATGACTACTGGAAAAACCATAGCTTTGACTCTTAAGGACCTTTGTCAGCAAAGTGATGTCTCTGCTTTTTAATATATGTCTAGGTTTGTCATAGGTTTTCTTCCAAGGAGCGTCTTTTAATTTCATGGCTGCAGTCACCAGTCTGCAGTGATTTTGGACCCCAAGGAAATAGTCTGTCACTGTTTCCATTTTTTCCCCATTTGTCATGAAGTGATGGGTCTGGATGCCATGATCTTAGTTTTTTGAATGTTGAGTTTTAAGCCAGCTTTTTCACTCTTTTTCATCTTCATCAAGAGGCTCTTTAGTTCCTCTTCACTTTCTGCCACTTTCTTTTTCTAGGTGTTCTCAAACCCAATTTAATTATATAAACCCAGTTCATTATATTCTAGAATAAGTTTGGGGATTCACCTGAAGCGTACCCACCTAGAGTTTCCAGAATCTACCTTTTCCTCTTTTGTAACACCAGGACATTCACAGCCATCAGGCACTGGGGGCCCTTTCCTTTCTGCACGGCTTTCTCACGTACACTGGCAAGGGCTCCAGGATCTTCTCTGCAAAGTTTAACACCTTGGGATTTGCAACTCATTTTATTATTTTTGGCTGCACCACGAAGTATGTGGGATCTTAGTTCCCTGAACAGGGAATTGAACCTGTGCCCCCTGCATTGGGAGTGCGAAGTCCAAGCCACTGGACCACCAGGAAAGGCTTGCAACTTATTTAAATGGGTGCCTGGGTTTACTTACTGTCTTTTCTCTGGAGTTTCAGTTTCCTCTATCCCACATTTTCTTGCCTCACTCCAGTTTAGAAATGCTCTTCTTCTATGAAGAGTGAAGAAAATCGGGGTTGAGTATCCTGCTTTCCAATAACTGCTAACCTGACATGTCATCCACACCTTCTCCGAATGTAACCAAGAACATCTTTTACTATCTGAACTCTTTCAAGTCTCAGCTTATCCAGGACTTCAACCTTCCTCCTCTTACACCTGCCTTTGGATTTGTGAGCCTGTCAGGGAGCTCTCTGCACAGCTCTGCTGGTTTCTTTGGGTTTCCCCCTTTTCCTGTCCGAGGATTTTCTGCAGATCAAAGTGTTAGTCATTCAGTTGTGTCCGACTCTTTTCAACTCCACGGACTGGAGCCTGCCAAGCTCCTCTGTCCATGGGATTCTCCAGGCAAGAATACTGGAGTGGGTGGCCATGCCCTCCTCCAGGGGATCTTCCCCACCCCAGGGACTGAACCTGGATCTCCTGCATTGCCGGCAGATTCTTTATCATCTGAGCCATCAGAGAAGATAGGCTGTCCTCATTTTCTGTTTCAGAGCCTCCTCTCTCTCTGGTGCCACATTCCCATTTAAATCTCTGAACGTGAGATCGTAAGTTTTCTCTCGTTTATTTCCCTAGGACTCTATTATTCATTGTCTCGCCCAGTCATCCCACAGCCGACACGCCTCTCCTTCTTCCTTCACCTGTCTGTGGACCCCGTGTCACCGACAGCACCAGGCAGTTCTCTCCCACGGTCAGAGATCAGGCTGGCAGAGCCGCTCCCTGGTAGGAGCGTCCTCCCACTGGGAGAGGCACTGGTTGCTGATGCTCGTCAAGGGCGGCTCAGCAGGGAGCTGTGCGGGACTGTGGCTGCCAGCCCCCATCCTGGGGCTGGGCAGGCGTAAGTGGACTCCTGAGGGCTGGTAGCTCCAAGCGCTCACCTGTCAGTCTCACCTAGAGGCTTCTCCGGGGCTGGCATTCTGCATGGAAAACACGCAGGATTCGGAGTCAAGCTTATCCAGATCTGAATTCTAGCTCTGTCCCTTCCCAGCAAATTGTATCTCTGAGTTTCCATTTTTTCTCACTTGAAAAATGGGGATATTACGGAGTTGATGGGGTGACTGAGTAACTATACACTCACACACACACACACACATACCCCTGTGCATAAGTTTTCGGTACCCATCAACCCCTGTGCTGACCTCAGGCTCCTGGTTTTCACAGCGTACGTTCTTGGTGGACTGTGCTGCTGCCTTCCCCTTTCTGGCCGAGCTGGGTCTTCCGGACACCCTGCAGTGTATGTCTGTGCCTGGTGAACCTTCCTGTGACGAGCCAGGCCCCTGTGACCCTTAGACCCTTGAATCTGCAGATACGAAGGGCCGACTCCTTATGCATTCAGTGAGGCTGACTCAGCTCTGGCCAGTAGAGTACTCCATCCCTGAGACATACTGAATGGAACGGTTTACAGATGGAACTTCCCTAAGAGATTTTTATTCTGAAATTACAAGCTCTATGAGCACGTGAGTGAAGCTGCTATTTATCATCTAGTTGCCTAGTGGAGTCAGGGAAACCAGGCTGAGGTGGGCTGGAGGGATGTGGCCTGTGGGAGTCCTGAGGCCTTTGTTTGCATCAACAGGTTAACCTGGCCATTTTTGTTGCTTGAGCCAATAAATTTCTTTCCTTTTTTTTGGCTGCACTGTGAGCTGTGTGGGATCTTAGTTCCCTGACCAAAGACTGAAACTGCACTCCTTGCATTGGACTCGAGGCATCTTAACCACTGGACTGCCGGGGAAGTATCTAAATCCCATCTCTTAATTAAGCCAGTTTGTTGGGCTTGAGTATGCAACCATGATATACAATGATATATATATATATATATATCTCTCTACATGGTTATAAAATCACAAGTTCTCTCTCATCATTTCATTTTTACCTCCTTGTTTAAATCGGTTTCCTTATTTTTATGTAGAAAAATAGAACTCAGTATATGTGCATGACATATTAGAAATTCTCCAGGTTCGCAGGCCCAGATCTGGATCCTGGTTTTGTCATTCATCAGTCTTGGGCAAATCGGTTAAACCTGAACTTCACTTTTCTATCAATAAAATGGGATTGTTTTTTGTTTATATGGCTGTTTTATGGGTTGAAGCTAATGGATACATCAGCAGATGATGTAGTAGGCCACCAATTAATGCTCTATTATTAGGTGGTAAATAGGGCTTCCCTGATGGCTTCCCTCAGTGGTAAAGAACCTACCTGCCAATGCAGGAGACACAGGTTCAAACCCTATGTTGGGAAGATCCCCTGGAGTAGGAAATGGCAACCCACTCCAGTATTCTTGCCTGGAGAATTCCACGGACAGAAGAGCCTGGTGGGCTACAATCCATGGATTCACAGAAGAGTTGAACCCAACTTAGTGACTAAACCACCTCCACCACCTTATACTATCTTGACAGCTTTTACTCTGTATGGTTGTCTATAGGGGCACCTCTTTCCAGGCGACACCTCTTAACCACCATGGTTTCCAAGTTGATCATGGCCTTGACCAAGGACAGTGCAGAAAGTTTTGGGAAAAGATGAAAGATGAGGAGGTGGACAGGAATTTGAAAGCTCAAATGGTGGAGGAGATGGAATTAGCCTTTTTAAAAAACATTTGCCACCGCAGAATTCTACACCCACTTTCTATTTATAAATATCCTTGTCTCCTGGCTTTGCTCCTCCTGCGGAAGACTCCAGCGGAAGAGAACAGATACAAAGAGCAGCTGGGAGCAGGTACAGACGCGCAGAGCAGAGGAGGCTGGAGAATCGCCTGCCTGACGTGGGTCAGGTGCATGAATTTACAGATTCTGGGGCAGGATGTCTCAGGAAACTTACATCAGAAAGTGATTTGTCCCTTGCCAAAAGCCTGCGCCGGCAGAGGAAAGGGGCAGCCATCCTCCGTAACTGGATCCCGCCACAGAGCCCCTGCTTTACTGCCCCGTCCTGCGCTGGTGGCGGGAAGACAAGATCGAAGGCCGCCACGACAGCTGAGCAGAGATGACGCACCGAGGCGGTGGGGACAAAGGGAGGACGACAAACTCAAGAGGCACCTGAGAGTCCAGCCCCGACTTCTGAGAAGAGGGAGGGGTAGACAGGACTCGGGGTCATCTCTGGGCTTTCAGCCTGGGAAACAGGGTGATCCGCAAGTGCGGAATAAAGTGTGAGAACTCGAGCAGCAGCGCAGGCTCGGGGAGGTGGGCTGAGACGTCACTGAATCTGAAGATCCTGAGTAAGCATTTATTGAGGACTGTGTGTTAGGGACTGTCCTGGGTGCTTGCAATAGTGCAGAAAAACAGCGCTGAAGAAATGTGAGGACTGTCAGTGGAGATGCAATTCCACTTTCCCTCAGCCTGCCACCTTCACTAGTTCTGTGACTTTGCCCGCGTCATCTGCACTGGTACAGTGTCACCTTACCTTCTAGTTCTTAAATAACCACGACAGCGACCACATTCCAGTTACTGTGACACTGGACTCAAGTTTATGCTCCCGTAAGAGGAGTATTCGGAGAATGCAATGGCACCCACTCCAGTACTCTTGCCTGGAAAATCCCATGGACGGAGGAGCCTGGTGGGCTGCAGTCCATGGGGTCGCTAAGAGTCGGACACGACTGAGCGACTTCACTTTGACTTTTCACTTTCATGCATTGGAGATGGAAATGGCAACCCACTCCAGTGTTCTTGCCTGGAGAATCCCAGGGACGGGGGAGCCTGGTGGGCTGCCGTCTACAGGGTCACACAGAGTCGGACACGACTGAAGCGACTTAGCAGCAAGAGGAGTATTACCCTCATTTTAGAGATGAAGAGCCTGAACCTTAATACAATTAAATAACTAGTCCCAGGTCACAGGGCTGCTAAGTGACAGAGGTGGGAATTGCTCCCCTCCTGCCAACCTGCCCTTAGAGAACTAGCTCAAAGTCCATTCCTCCATGAAGTCTTCCCGGAGTCCCCCCAACTGTATGTGAGCTTTTCCTCTTGTGGATCCCAGGGAGCTTGGTTTCAACTTCTGGCACATTCTGCCTGTCCAACAGGCATCACTGCAAGTATACCAGGGTTTGCTTTTTTTTCTTTGGCCTCAAAGAAAAAAAATGCAGGGTGGGGCCTTAGTTCCCCAACCAGGGATCAAACCCATGTTCCCTGCACTGGAAGCGTGGAGTTTTAACCACTGGACTGGCAGGGCACTCCCAGGCCTTGGTTTTTCACACATGGTTCTATTTAATCCTCCCCACTTCCTTAGTTCTGATGCTCTCGTCAGACTCCGTCCTTTCCTCAGTGCACAGGCAGGCCCAGGGGCCATGGAGATGCAGTACCTCCCCACTGCCCCCGTGGCAGGGCTTCTCGCGCTGAGTGGCTGAGGGTTGTGTATAAACTCTAAGTGCGGTCCCCTCGGGAGCAAGGGTGTGAGATGCTGGACTGCAGGAGGTGGGGAGCTGTCTGACGTGAGGCGCGGCTGTCGTTGCATTTTCACCTCCTTTTTCGCTTCCAGCCAGAGGACACTCACCAGTCTTTGGGGTGCCAGCAAGGCAGGGCTGCAGACAGGATGGAAAGTCAGTAGGCACACTTCTGCTTCTTGTCCTTATCTCACCTCTAGCTCTTCGTACTACTCAGTTTGGAAATAAAAACTGCAAAGCCTAATAGATTTTTCCGTGGAAATGTGGCATTACCAGGGAACAGTCCATTCTTCTGGCTGCCCGAGGGAGGCAAAAATTAGTGCTAGAAAAGGTTCTCTCACCCCAGGCGGCTTCTTGGATTTTGCATGGGGCGGGTTTATTTCCTTACTTACTCTCCCTCGGGTAGTTGGTGCGTCTTCAAAAACTCTTCCAGGTCACATTTTTCTTTCTCCCCCTTTTCCAAAGCACTGTCTTCAGCCATTTTTGGTGTGTGGTACTAATCTGAATCTACTTGGAAACATGCTTTTTTGGGGTGGTAGTAAGTTGGTTCCAGAACAACTGTGGTTTTTAATACAAAATTTGACTAATTGATCCCAGACAGGAGACTGGGGCCCCGGCTGCAGAGGAATCCACTTATGAGACCAAGGCAAAAGGGCTTTTCAACATTTCCTCTCATGACAATGTGTTTGGAAGACCTGCCTCCCCAAGACAGCGTGGGAAGGCAGTGAACAGAGGAGGAAGCTGACTCATATGGACAAAGTTGGTTGGAAGGGAAACAGTTGCTTTAGAAAACTAATTGCTGCTACTAGCCAAGATATTCTTCTGCAAAGATTTCTTTTTTTTGGGCTGGGGGGGCACTGGTGGCAAAAGGATCTTTCATTTGAAACTTTCTCTCTAGGACAAAAATCAGAGTTCAAGACTCTAATTCTCTCAAGTCTGATGAGACAATAAAATGAGGGATCAAGAGAGGGAGAAAAAATGAGATGTCACATATGACATCCTTAACCCTAAAAAAAAAAAAAATCTCTCTAGAGGAGTGAGACACCCATCTTTGTCTACTTTCAAAAACAAACTCCAGAGCAATTCTCTAGCAGCCCAGTGATCAGAACTCTGTGCTCTCACTGCCAAGGGCGCAGGTTTGATCCTTGGTTGGGGAACTAAGATCCCAGAGCTGCATGGCTCCACTGAAACTAAAAGAAAACAAAACAAAAAAAAACCACCCAAAAGTCCAAAGATACAAATTACTATGGCACCTAGGGAGGCAGCAGGAATGAACCCATCCAATAGGCAAGTATGTTTCAGAAGAATCCACGGAGGGAACTCCTTGGTGGTCCGGTGGTTATGAGTCCATGCTTTCACTGCTGAGAGTCCAGGTTTCATTTCTAGTTACAGAACTAAGATCCCATGAGCCAAGGCAAAAAAAAAAAAGAATCCAGTGAGGAGCTGACATGTAAATAAATCACTTTCAAAAACTGTTAGCCTTCAAATGGGGAGTAGATGTACTGGACTGATGTGCTCATAGGAATAAAGCCTTCCCATACAGTAAGTGTTCCATCTGTATAAATCCCAATAGCCTAGAAAAGTAACGGTGATCATTTCTATCTTCAGTTGCTTCACCTATTTATCATTCTGCAGAGGCAAAAGACCAGGTCTCTTCTAATTGAAGACCGTTTTACACTATCCTGCAGAAGGCTCTTTTCTTTGGTCCACTGATTTGACTACAAGGGAGGGCACCTGTCCTCAGATGGATGGACCCCTTACCATTCGGTTGACTGGCTACTTTCTCTCAGCATTTCATTGCTCCTAGGAAGCAGCAAACATGCCTTGGAATGTGACTCGGGTTTGAACTTGGCTCTGAAACATACTAGCTATATAATTCTGAATGAGTTACTTGAGTCTCATTTTCTTTATTTCTAAAGTGGAGACACCTACTGTACCAAAGATTATGAGAAGTCAAGCTTCCATGGCAGGCGGTACAGTCACTACCATTGTTCTCCTCGCTTGCCACGTGTCTGCCACGCACGGCACCTTAAACTGACCAACTTCACGCACTCTCACTTCACCAGCTACACTTTTCCCATAAAGCCCAGGGAGGCTGTTTCAGTGGGCCTGTTTTAAAGGGATCAATATAATTTTTTCCCACAGATTTTCAGACCAGAGAGAAGCGATGCCACTGCTGTGTAAGCCCTGAACTCAGTGTGTGGTGTAGTTTCTCTTCTGTCTGTTTAGTTGGCAATATCATTACAAGCCTTGGGGGAGGAAGAGTTTGAAGGCAAAGATCTTGTCCAGCTGAGAGGACTTAAGAGAGACTTCACAAAGAGATGACCCTAGAACTGAATTTTACCATATAGGGAACACTTCAAGGGGGAGAGGGAAGGAGGACGTTTCTAGAGGAGGAAATCACAGCAAAACTACAGTATGTTTAGGTAACATGAGAAGCTGGGATCCAGGACTAGGTTTAAAGTTTCTTTCATCCTAAAGTTGTCTGTATAGCCTGGTACTTTTACAAGCACCCAAGTCCCAGGAAACTCCACATTCTCTCCTTCAGTCAAGCTTCAGTGACCAGCACACTCCCCAGAGGGAATACTTCCTGGCAACTTAGCTCAGCCCTGCCAAGCCAAACCACCTGTACCAGTTTCACAAGTACAGCACACAAGATAACCCTTATCTGGGTTTACATGATTTACATTATGAGTCACTTCATTTTTTGTGTGTCTCTTAAAAGTACCTACATACCTGCATTTACCAGCCCCGGAATAAACTTCTGAGTATGTTAATGGCTTATAAAATTTCATGGAGGACCACAAATGTAGTCCTCTTGCCTGAAAAATCCCATGGACAGAGGAGCCTGGGGGGGCTACAGTCCACGGGGTCACAGAGAGTTGGACGCAACCGAACAATAAGCACAGGTGTAGTACCCTTATGGGACCGACAGCCTGGATGCAGTGAGCTGGATCGGCCAGTGTGCTGACTAATCCCAGGCCTTGGTGAAATTTTTCCACAGCCCAACTTTCAAAGGCAAAACCGGAGCCTTGGCGCCCTCTGGTGGCAGACTGGTTCTCATAGTCAGACAGGCTCCCCAACTAGGCAGGCGTGTGTGAAGACAGAAGCCACAGGTCATAAACATGGCAGTTTCCTAGATCATCTTTACTTGAAGATTTTTTTTTGGGAAAAAAAAAGTAGGTAATGCAAAACATTTTTATATTAAAACAAATGCAGATAATATTGAATATAAAATTTACATTGCTTTTTGAGACAAAGAGACATCAAAGACATTTCAAGGTAAGCTACTCACGAGCTTCAGGCTATACTCTTAAACTCGGCGTGTGGGGGCGAGGAGAGGAGACCCTGCATGCTCAGTCTAACACTGTGGGTGCTGCTGCTTTGACGGGAAGTAGCGAATTCTTCTGAGAAACAGCAAATGACGCGTTTACTCATTTGGCAACAACCCAGTGGATTATAAGTAAAACCAAATGCTTTCTCATTTTAAGAGCATTTTAACCTGCTTGGAAAAGGCCTGAGTAAAATAAGAGCTTTATGTTTGAGTGGATATTTATTTCCTTCTAAAATGATTTTTCCCCTACTATGAATGTTAACATGCCTAACTGAGGGTATGACATGCGAGCTGGTCAGTAGTCTAAGAGCCCTACGGATGTCAGTCTGCACCATCAGACGTGAGGTTACAAGTACACCTTCCAAGGGTGTCATGAGGAATGGAAAACAAACTGCTCACCTTCTGCAAGGACAAAATGCGAACAAAACAAAAACCGAAGAACAAGAGATTACATGCAGTTGGAACTGTGTAATGATGTGATTTAGGGACTGGCAAGGCTAACGCTCCAGTATCTGCTTTTCACACTTCATGTGACAGTAAGAGCCTCTGTGAGGGTGAAAAAGGAGACATTACACTTCCTTTCCAAAGCCTGCTTTTTCTCTGTAACTGTCCTTTTTTCTTGTTGTTGGCAACACAATTTCTTGCTTTGCAATAACAGCGTGCAGATTTTCTAGGGTAGGTTAGGCGTGTATTGTCCTTTCTGTGAGGTATGAGAGCCAGGGTTAGTTGAATGTGCTAAGAAGAATATGCTGGGAGGCAGGTTCCAGTGGATGCCGCTGAGTTTTAAGGTCTACCAAAGAAAAGGTAATTTATGACTTCCCGTATCATTTGCCTTATTCATTTTCTCAACTTTTGCATTTTCTTTCTTCATGGGACTGTACTCTCTTCATTTTACAAAACCTTAAATTGAGACTCAAATTGCATGACAACTTGCCGGTACCTTTAGGTAAATGCAACTTCTTAAGTAAAATAACCTGGGGTTAAAATGTCCCATTTCAGGGGGAGTATCAGTGGTAAATCATGTGCTGGGAAAAAGAACAAAAAAGGCAGACACCAAACACCTCCATTTTCCCAAGATTAAATGATTATTAAAAAAAGCGCGCCACACTGTATAGAAATCAACATTCTCTCCCATAATTCTGTGCGTCTGGGACTATAGAAATGTCACTGTCCCTGCCCCACATCTTCAAATCAACATTCTCAGGTCACAACAGTAAGTCTTCCCAAAGGGGACCTTCCGGAAAAACAAGCTATTTCCTCGGCTCATATTTCCCTGAAAGAAAAATAAAATAAATACAAATAAAGTCTAGTGTGAAAATGAGGTCAGCTAGTCCAAAGCAGCAAAGACATCCAACTGGACGTACTTCTGAGAAACGAAATGATGAAAACGACCAGACTATCACCATCACAGTGCAGATGTCGCTGCGCTATGGGGCAGCGACGTGTCATCTCCGACGCAAGCTGAGCCTCTGTGGAACTACCTACCATTTGACACGTGGATAAAGGCAAGTATTTCTTATTTAGACAGATGTTCCCAGTCCAGATTCTGGCTCTGCTATGTGCTAGTTAGCTGGGCTATCAAGTGTGTTAACTCATACCAAGTGTCGTGAACAGTCCTAACACGTAGCAAGCGCCAGCTTTTATTTGTATTTTGTTTTTTGGCTGCACGCATGTGGAATCTTAGTTCCCTGATCAGGGTTGGAGCTCGTGCCCCTTGCAGTAAAAGTGCGGAGTCAACCTCTGGACCACTGAGGAAGTCCCCATGTCAGCTTTTATTTGTTTTGAACCGAACGGTCAGATCTCTAGGGAGTACTTATAAAATCTTATAATTAAAGTAGTCATGTTGTGAGTTTAATTGAGCAGACTTAAGTGAGACAGCCTGTTCGTAGATCCTGCTCTCCCAAATACAAGCTGTGTGATTGTGGGTTATGCAATTGGCATTATTTAACTGTTCAAAGTCCCAGTTTCTTCATATGTGAGGCGGAACGGTAAAGTACAGTATCTCTCCTCACAAGGTTACTTTGAGGGTTGCATGAGCTGAAACATGGAGAACTCTTAGCATGATGCCTCGTATACAGTGAATGATCAATTAACATTTGCTGTTGTCTTAAGCACTTAAAGGTTCAACTGTAAAGTGTCTGATACCCTAATAATTTTCTGTTTGGTTTCTTTATATAGCAGAGTTGAATGTTCACATTAGGTCTGTCTGGCAACCATCAAAGTGTCCTGGCCTGAGTTCACAGAGGGGCTTGTTGGGTCCACTGAGCAAAAGCCCCCCAGCTTAGGCCTCTGCATTCCGAGTTCAGGCTGGGAAGCCTGAGCCCCGTGAACAAAGGCCTTTCTCATCAGTGTCTCCAGCGCTCTAACAGCGTGCAACAAAGAGCTTCCTCATAGGCCTTCCTCCACAGTCCTCTACAAAGTGTTTCCCACTCAAAAACAGCTTTCAACTGATGGCCACTCTAAGCGATTCCATGTTAAATTTAGCGCTCAGCCACTCATTATTTTGGTTCCTATTAAAGCTCTGCCTAGACTGATCAAGAATTTTTGGTTGGAGATGACCTACCCCATAGCAAAAGCAAACAATACACCGGAATCTGGACGCCGCATGGACTAACATGACTGCAGAAGAGAGCAGTTCTGCTGACACCACTGTGACAATGTTGTAAACAAACAACTATTGCTCAGCTTCTCTAAATATATTAGAAAATACATTTCAGAATATATTCTGACAAGTTACAAGAAGATGAGGTTGGAAAAAGTAATCTGAAATTGAGGGTATCATTTTAATAACCAGAATAACTGACTGCCCAGACCTTATTTGTAATTTGAATGTAACCACTCAAACGGGTTCCAGATCACATCCAGGAATTCTTCCTTCTTTACCTCTCCTGATGATTTCTAAGCAGCATATTTTACAGCTATGCCAGAGCGACATACGGACCACTGAAAAGGATACATTTAACTGGTAACTAAAGGATAACCTATAAGAATTAACCTGGGATCCCAGAGACTTTTAAGAAAACAAGCAAAAAAACCCCACAAAATATGAAGAGGGGAGAAGGAGAGAGGGAGGGAGGAAGAGAGAGAGAATGAGAGAGAAGTACCTCTTTCTGTAGCATGCACCAGCAATCTATCCAAGAAGAATATATTGGGGCATAGGGAGGGCATCCACCAGCAAGCCTGAAATAGAAAAAGGGATTAGTTACCGAAGTCAATATTTATAAAACATTCTCTCAAGAGCTCAATAGATCTTGGTCAAAATATTCTGCCTGGAAGGTTCCCTGAGAAGCAATTTTAGCGGTTCTATAGAAACAAATTCTGTTGGCACAGGGGAAAGACTGAGCATCCAAAACAGATCCCACTTTCTTACATTTAGGTTTTGAATCAACACATAAAGAGAAACTTTAGCTATGTATTTTCTAAAACATCTAGGTTTTAATTAGTGGACAAATGAAATTCTAGAACACAGTAATTATATGACTAAAGAGCTGAGAAAGGGAATTTAAAACTATGTGGTGTTCAAAAGACTCCAAATATAACAATGGATATCGGTGTGAAACTGTGGTGACTACACGCTCTTACTCAGGCATAACTCCCGCCCACGTCTTCTCTGAAAGTGAAAGTTAGGCACTTAGTGGTGCCTGACTCTTTGTGACCCCATGGACTACAGTCCACCAGGCTCCTCTGTCCATGGAATTCTCCAGGTAAGAATACTGGAGTGGGTTCCATTTCCTTCTCTAGGGGATCTTCTCGACCCAGGGATCAAACCCAGGTCTCCGGCATTATGGGCAGATGCTTTACCGACTGAGCCATCAGGGAAGCCACTCATTTCTCTAAAAAAACTGCAAATAACAACAACACACTTAACTCATCCTTCAAGCCTGCTCTGGGCTACAATGCGGCAGCCGATCCGCAAATCACAGAACAAACACAATATGGTAACTGCTCACAACTCTCCATAGCTATCACCTGGATACCTTGTCTGAAAACAGTGACATGTCTAATGGCGTGCTGTGACGGGTACCCTAGTGGAACAGAATTAAATCACGAGGTTAAAACTTCTGTCCAACCTGGCAGTCACCTGGCATCTGGAAATCAATGGTGTCCATCCCCACCCTCGGCCCTCCTTCCCAATCAATACATGAAAGGTCAAGAAACTTTTCATTTTCAACCAAATTTTCTACTTTTCTAACTTCAAAACACTTTTTCCATGAAGCCCTGATGCAAAACAGGTACAGGTTGTCATTCAATCCCTAACATACTTTTCATAATGTTCATAAGAGAGGATAAGGATTAATATAAAGCAAAGATGTGAGAGTGATCATTATTCCACTATTTTCAGAAAAGAACCTAGACTACTGACAAGTACATACTATTTATAAGTACTTAAGGAATATTATTTGTGCCCTTCTCTATTTCAAAACAGGCTATGAAGAGACTGCTTATAATACAAATTGATGGCACTGCTGGCGCATGGGGCAGACAGGAAAAATCAGGAAATCTACTCATAGCATCACCTGTACTTATCCTTGCCAAATTTCTACCAGGACTGCTCTGCCTGTCAGGCATACAGGCAGCCAATTACTAGGATAAGAAATGCAAGGCACTTACCCACAGTTGTTGACAGCCATAAGATTAGAGACAAGCACAAAGGGATAGGTCAACATACTGGCAAAAAACTGTAAGGAGGAAAAAGCAGCTCAGTTATTAAGTCATGCCTGGCCTCTCTCATGTCCCTCCTTCTCAGCCCTAGCCCTAGTGCCGCTATGCTCAAATGTGCCATACTGCTTTTGCCTTCTCTGTATCCCCGGTCAAGACTAAAGTACACATTCTGGAGTCTGGAGATGTTTCTCCCCTTACCCTGCAACCTTTTCACCAAAGGTCAGAAGACTTCTCTTATTCTGTGACTGAGCCTCATTCACATACAACTGAACTTCAACATTTAAAACTAAGTACAATGAGCATTTCAAAACAGCCCTGAAGAAAACAAGAGAACACAAACATCTTTCCAAAGACAACGGAAGCTACTCCAAAAGTCAGCCACTGCAAGACTCCACGTAAGTAAAGAGACTGAAGCCTTCAGTATTCGTCCAGCAGGACACAGGAGGGGGCAGGGGCAGATCTGTGTTGGCAAACGCCCGCTGACCCCTCTGGAAGTTGACCAGCACCAAACCACGTGAGTTTGTTATTTCTGCCTCTGTGATGCAGGGACTCTGGGTTGTTCCTACCTCTGACCAAAACACAATAATGACACATTCCAAATTTCAAAGAAAACAAAACTACTCCTCAAAGGTTAAGAGGATGTTTATTTATTTATTTATTTATTTTAAATTTTATTTATTTATTTGGCTGCTCTGGGTCTTAGTTGTAGCATGTGGGATCGAACCTGGGCCCCCTGCACTGGGAGCTCAGAGTCTTAGCCACTGGACCACCAGGGAAGTCCCAAGAGGATGTTTAAAAACTTACTCCTGTGACAGCTTGGGAATAACTCTTCATTTCATTCATGGTGGAAACCTATAACAGGAAGAAAGCCTTTATTAGAACGAGTGAGAAAATTAAGCTGGTATTAATAGCTAATTGTCCTCCCCGTATCAAAACAGTCTATTTTTGAATTCAAGTTCTTTGACAACCTGAAAATTAATTTACAGGATGAAAACATAAAAGACTGGCTAGGAGCATAAAAAGGCAGTGGTCAAAATGATCACCTTGACTCAACATTAATAGGCAAGTTCATATAAGACTAGGATGGCTTCCAGGAACTAATATAATGGCCTCAGGATTTCAAAAGCACCAGGAAGTGAGACTGGAAATCTTTGCCCGGGTCCTAGAAATACAACCCCCGGAAACCACGTTGATGGTACTCTTAGGGCCAAGTCACTCCTTCTGTATACACCCAGCTGTATCCCAGATGCTGTGGGGGAAGATCAGTCTCTACTCAAGTAACCAAGCACATGGATTTCTGGTCCTACCTCTGGCCTGGGTGTGTTCTCGTTTCCACCATGCTATGGAACTCTCTTGGGTTCAAAGAGGTCTACAGCTGCTGAGGCTGCAGAAACATGACTTTTAGGGAAAGCTGATTCTCAAACCCCCGGCCCAGGCTGAAGTTTCCAGAAAGCCCAATGTAAGAGTCCCCTGAGCACTTCCAATTAGATGAAACCCCTGAATATACGATAGAACTGTCCTGCTTCATGGTGTCCTCTAACATTAGGCATCAACAAAGAAGCAATCTCCTTGCAGACGCTTAGGCTCACCCTGCCAAACCCTTTCCAGGTGCCTCTCTCTGAGGTAAGCAGCGTAGATCATTCCATTACCCTCTGAAAATCTGACCGTTAATATTTAGCTATATAATGGTGAGTCTCATATCACCAACTGCCATCTTACTGTAAAGCTAACCTAGCTGCCAGGCGGGGACCGTGCAGTCAGCACCAGCACATCTCATCAGGAGCCCAACCTACCCCACTGTCCAGAGCGTAGGTATTGACGAGGTAGGCCAGCGAGTTACAAAGCCACAAGGAGATGATGTCACCGAGCAGGCGAGGGATAAGGCCCCTGCGTGAGGAAGCAACAAAGACAAGAGCCAAGAGGTGTGATCATTTGGAAAGTAATTCACTCATTTATATTTACTTATATAAGTCATACAAGAATTCATTTATCCTTCAATTAAAAAATAAACAAATAAAGATTTTAAAACATTCTAGAGAACTGAAAGGAACCGAATATCAGAACGTAACCAGTTCATTCTAATTAACACAATTGTTCTTGAAGCTAATCTCTAATGACTTGTATTCTCATTTTTAAAATGAGAATTTTAAAGGCTACATCCCTCTGAGCTATGGCCAATGGCTCAACTTACTATTAATAACTATAATCAGGGAGGCAAATAATTTGCCTACTTCAGAGAAGAGACTTAACTATGATTATTGTTAGACTACTTGATATACAAATTTGGCCATGCAAAAGATGAGAAAATGACAAAGTGAAAACGGCCCAAACGTGGACACAGGTGAGAGGCATCAGAAAACACATTTCCAGGGCCTAGGTACGCTAGGTGAGGCCGTGTGGAGCACCGGGACAAAGGTTACCTCAGACTGAAGACCAAGGATTAAATGCCACTTCTACCACTTATCAGCAAATGAACTTCCCAGAGCATCAGTTTTGTTTTTGTTAATCTCTAAAATGAGAATAATAATAGCTATCTTGTCTATTTCCCAGAATATTTATAATACTCAAAAAAAAAATCAACGATGTGGAAACACTGAAAATCAAAAAGGACCATTTAGCTAATAATGCAGTTTTTGTCATTAACAGAACTAAGGTAGTAGCCTAAGTTCTTCTAAAGTAAATTCAAGGGAATGAACACAAAGCACATACTCTGAGGATAAGAAAGACACCCATTAGATACCTCTCCATTTTTCCAAAATGAACTTTCCTCATTTCATCAACTATATAGCAACTGAGAACTTACTATGACAGTAGAGACTTGGAATGAATTTATTACTTAAAAAAACCCTCTCCTTTCAACCATTTCAGATGTGCAGAGCAAAAGTTTGGGATCTCTTACAAGAGCATTTAAGTCAGAGGGGCCAAAACAGAGTTTAACATGAAATAAACCAAAAGAGTACATTTTCCCTGAGGCTGAAACAAGGAGTCATGTCCTCATTCTCATTAAAGTGTCCTACTCACACAAAAATCACATCCACAAATCAGTAATTTACTCACGCAAAAAATCCTAGGATGCCCTCTTCCCGATAGATTGTTGCTATGGAGTCACAAAGTCCACTAGGTTTAGAAGGAAGAAAGGTAAAGTACATTCAGATTACAAGGTTCAACCGCCACTTTGGACAAGGTTATACCCCCACCCACCTCCCCTTTCTACCTCCCGCATTCCGCAAAGACAGATGAATTCAGAAACAGAAGGGGAGATACTGCTTATGGCAGAAAGTGAAAGATACCCTTATGGCAGAAAGTGAAGAGGAACTAAAAAGCCTCTTGATGAAAGTGAAAGAGGAGAGTGAAAAAGTTGGCTTAAAGCTCAACATTCAGAAAACGAAGATCATGGCATCTGGTCCCATCACTTCATGGGAAATAGATGGGGAAACAGTGGAAACAGTGTCAGACTTTATTTTTGGGGCTCCAAAATCACTGCAAATGGTAATTGCAGCCATGAAATTAAAAGACGCTTACTCCTTGGAAGGAAAGTTATGACCAACCTAGACAGCATATTCAAAAGCAGAGACATTACTTTGCCAACAAAGGTCCGTCTAGTCAAGGCTATGGTTTTTCCTGTGGTCATGTATGGATGTGAGAGTTGGACTGTGAAGAAGGCTGAGCACCGAAGAATTGATGCTTTTGAACTGTAGTGTTGAAGAGGACTCTTGAGGGTCCCTTGGACTGCAAGGAGATCCAACCAGTCCATTCTAAAGGAGATCAGTCCTGAGTGTTCTTTGGAAGGAATGATGCTGAAGCTGAAACTCCAGTACTTTGGCCACCTCATGCGAAGAGTTGACTCACTGGAAAAGACTATGATGCTGGGAGGGATTGGAGGCAGGAGGAGAAGGGGACGACAGAGGATGAGATGGCTGGATGGCATCACTGACTCGATGGACGTGAGTCTCAGTGAATTCCAGGAGTTGGTGATGGACAGGGAGGCCTGGCGTGCTGCGATTCATGGGGTCGCAAAGAGTCGGACACGACTGAGCGACTGAATTGAACTGAACTGAAGGGTATAGTCACATGGAGTCAGGATGAATTCTGGCTTCAGTGGTTGTGTGTGTCTGTGTAAGTCAAATGATATAAGATATATGCATTTGCTTTGCAAGCTCTAAGGCATCACAGACATGTAAAGTATTTGGCATTAACAGATCTCCTTGAAGACTTGAAAAGAGAAACACTTACCAGTACTTGGATTCTCTGCCAATGAATTGTACCATAGATCTCAGAGTGATCACTAAAGAATACAGAGGAAAGATTTTTAACCTACCTCCAGGTAAATTTTAATAGCCCTGAAAAAAAGTTTTGCCCACCTAAAGACACTTTTGGTATCTGGATAAATTGGATAAAAACCAAAACAAGCAAACCAAAAACACACAGGCAAGGCACTTTAGTGAACTCTCATGTCAACCTATGGAAGTAGACAGGAGAGATCATGATACAGAGAGAGATAAAGAGTCGAATTTCAGTTGTCCACTGCAGACCTACCGTGGAAGGGATGTGTGATGAGGGTAGCAGCAGAACGAGCCATCATCTCCCGAGTTGTCTAGAAACAATCAGCAAACACACTTGTGAAATCTGAATAAACGACATTTAAATTCCTGCAAGAAGTCACTTTCTTACTGAAGAGTAAGAAAGTGGGTGACATAGCACTCCTGAGTCAGGATGAGCAGCCCGAATAGGATGCAATATGATACAATATCATTCTGTCACAGCTTTCACTCAGGGATTTCAACGTTATGTCTCAAAACTTCTCTGTAAAGCAGATTTCTATTATCATCTCAAAGAAAAACAAAAGCAAAGAAACAGGTAAAGGGACTTTCCTGGCGGTCTGTGCTTGAAATGCAGGAGGTGTGGTAACCTAGCTGGGATAAAACTATGAGGACTGTATTTAGATTATTAACTGGATCTCTCATTGTGAGTGATTTCAGAGACTCTGATATCTGCACTAGGCAAATGTCAGGCTCTATTTAATCTACACCAACAGCTTGAGGACAGCAGAACAACTTTGGTTTGGTTTTTTAACCACAACCCTATAACTAACTGCGCAGTATCCTGGAGCTCCTATATTTATCCCAGTTTATCTTTCTTATCCAGGATTCTGTAAAGAGGTTAGTAAAAAAAATTCAACCATAACACCTGGAGGTAGGCTGTAAATACAGAAGGTCTGTCGTTCATTTTTGCACTTAGTTAAGAGATCCCTCACCTCCACTCTATTGGTAGTTCTAAGAGCCACAGGATGAACTCAAGGAAGTTCAGAAAATATAAGATACATATTAATTAATACACGTATCTCTGTGTTCCTTGCTCAGTCACTACTCAGTTGTGTTTGACTCTTTGTGACCCCAAGGACTGTAGCCCAGCAGGCTCCTCTGTCCATGGGATTTCCCAGGCAAGAATACTGGAGTGGGTTGCCATTTCCTTCTCCAGAGGATCTTTCCGACCCAGGGATCGAACCCAAATCTCTTGAGACTCCTGCACTGGCAGATGGATTCTCTACCACTGTGCCATCCAGAAAGCCACAATATTATGTTTTTGAAGGCAGCTTTTACTGAAAATCATGACCTTACTATAGACAATTAGATAATATCAAGACTAAGAAATAAAAAAGAGTATTATTAAGTTAGGCGTGCAACCAACTCCAATGGCAGAAGATAGGGGTGGGAAATGAATGATGAGGGCATTTCAAAGTCAGAATAATGTTGTAAAAGCATTTCTAGATATATAACGTCCAACACACGCAGGGCCTCGGCTACTATATGTTAATACTGTTGGGCCAGAGATTTTCAACTCTAAGAAGTTTCAATAGAAACCTCTTCAACATTAAAGATGAAATGAGTGGGAAAAATATGTTTCCTTGAAATGCATCAATTCCAAACAGCAAGCAATGCATTCTTCTTTCTATTCTGCATGCAGTAAAGCCCGTATTAAATCGAAGGTTTAATTTCCCTTGGAACACTGAACATACAGGCCTGATGATCCTGATTCCATAACTGCCACTCCACTCTGATTTAGAGAGATCATAATCATCTCACCTCTTTGATAACCCGGTCAAAGGAAGATGAGACTTCTTTCTGTACATTTCCAGATCCTGACTCCTGGAAATCAAAATAAAAGATCGCTATTGTGATGGTTTTCAACAGAACTGGTCAAACCGGTGGCCACCCTGTATAAAAACATTGTCCACGATGAAAGGAAAGCTGACTGCTTGTCCCTCTTCCTAAAGAGGACAACGAGCAGCAGCGGCTTGCGGGGAAAACGGGCTCAAGCATACACACTGGCTTCAACATACCTCAGCCTTGTCACACTCCTGGTAATGCTACAAAGGAAGAGAAAGGAAGAGGATGATTAGGTCTATCATAGTGTCACTGAGACAGGACATAAAAGGAAAACCCTATTGATTGGCAGAAATTAAAATGGTTGATTTTTGGGGGGTGGGTGGGGCTATAAATTTCCCATTAACTTCTATTTCTAATTAACACTTGGAAATATTAACATTAACAAGTGTCTTTAAGATGATCCTGTTGCTAAGTTTAACATACTGATTGGGCAACTCACAAAAACTCATGTCTAGAAAGAAAAAGGAGGGACTTCCCAGGTGGTCCAGTGGTTAAGACCTGGGTCCTGATCAGGTCTTAGATCCTCCCGCTCCAACTAAGAGCTCGCACGCTGCAAGTAAAAGATCTCACAGGCCGCAACTAAGACCAGGTGCAGCCAAATAAATTAAATATTAAAAAAGAAGAAAAAGGAAAACAAAACAAAACTCCAAGAGCGTTATTTACTAAACACACACTAACAAAATAAACCGGTAAAAACAGTGCTTCCCAGGTGGCGCTGGTAGTAAGGAACCTGCCTGTCAGTTCAGGACACGTAAGAGACACAGTTTGCTCCCTGAGTCAGGAAGATCCACTGGAGGAGGGCACGGCAACCCACCCCCAATGTTCTTATCTGGAGAATCCCAGGGACAGGGGTGTCTGACAGGCTACAGTCCATGCGGTCGCAAAGAATCAGACACAAGTGAAATAACTTCGTACATACTCAGAGGACTAAGGCCACAGAAAAAGCCTCAGGACTTTTTCACAGGGAAACTCAGGTCCAATACCAAATTAGGGCAAGATGCTTTCCTTCCCTACAAAGAACAGAGAATTGGTACTAAGCCTGAATAGCTAAACCTGCCTCTCTTTTCCTTTTGAATTTGACTGTTTCTGAGCCAAACAAGAGAGAAGATGCTTTCTTAATTCTGGCAAAGATACATGAAACTGCCAGAGCTTAGGCTGCATTGGAAGAGAAAATATTATTCGTGGGATATTTCAGAAATAGAAGATGGGCTAGGTGAAATATAAGAACCAGACAACTGACTTCCCAGACATAGTGAGGTTTAAAAAATAGACAACACTTGTCTCTTGCAAAAAGAACTGCGTTTCTTAAAAAGAAAATCAGAGGGAAGAGGACAAACATCACAAAGTGAAATGATGGTTTTTGGCCAAATTCCAGATCTTTGGCCAGAAATTAATTCTAACAGTTTCAGGCATCTTTAAAAATTCTCACTAATTTCTAGGCTTTGGTTTTCACTGATAATAAAATTTTCAACAGTCTCTTCTACATTATCCTGAACAGATTTCAATTTAATTCTTGTTCAGATATACAGAACTCAAGTTCCAAAGAATAGCAAGAAAAGATAAGAAAGCCTTCCACAGCGATCAATGCAAATAAATAGAGGAAAACAACACAATGGGAAAGACCAGAGATCTCTTCAAGAAAATTAGAGATACCAAGGGAACATTTCATGCAAAGATGGGCTCGATAAAGGACAGAAATGGTATGGACCTAACAGAAGCAGAAGATATTAAGAAGAGGTGGCAAGAATACACAGAAGAACTGTACAAAAAAGATCTTCATGACCCAGATAATCACAATGGTATGATCACTCACCTAGAGCCAGACATCCTGGAATGCAAAGTCAAGAGAGACTTAGGAAGCATCACTACAAACAAAGCTAGTGGAGGTGATGGAATTACAGCTGAGCTATTTCAAATCCTGGAAGATGATGCTGTGAAAGTACTGCACTCAATATGCCAGCACATTTGGAAAACTCAGCAGTGGCCACAGGACTGGAAAAGGTCAGTTTCCATTCCAATCCCAAAGAAAGGCAATGCCAAAGAATGCTCAAACTACCACACAATTGCACTCATCTCACATGCTAGTAAAGTAATGCTCAAAATTCTCCAAGCCAGGCTTCAGCAATATGTGAACCGTGAACTTCCAGATGTTCAAGCTGGATTTAGAAAAGGCAGAGGAACCAGAGATCAAATTGCCAACATCCACTGGATCATCGAAAAAGCAAGAGAGTACCAGAAAAACATCTATTTCTGCTTGATTGACTATGCCAAAGCCTTTGCCTGTGTGGATCACAATAAACTGTGGAGAATTCTTCAAGAGATGGGAATACCAGACCACCTGACCTGCCTCTTGAGAAACCTATATGCAGGTCAGGAAGCAACAGTTAGAACTGGACATGGAACAACAGACTGGTTCCAAATAGGAAAAGGAGTACGTCAAGGCTGTATATTGTCACCCTGCTTATTTAACTTAAATGCAGAGTACATCATGAGAAACGCTGGGCTGGAAGAAGCACAAGCTGGAATCAAGATTGCCGGGAGAAATATCAATAACCTCAGATATGCAGATACCACGACCCTTATGGCAGAAAGAGAGGAGGAACTAAAATGCATCTCAATGAAAGTGAAAGCGGAGACTGAAAAAGTTGGCTTAAAGCTCAACATTCAGAAAACGAAGATCATGGCATCACTTCATGGGAAATAGATGGGGAAACAGTGTCAGACTTTATTTTTTTGGACTCCAAAATCACTGCAGATGGTGACTGCAGCCATGAAATTAAAAGACGCTTACTCCTTAGAAAGAAAGTTATGACCAACCTAGATAGCATATTCAAAAGCAGAGACATTACTTTGCCAACAAAGGTCTGTCTAGTCAAGGCTATGGTTTTTCCAGTGGTCATGTATGGATGTGAGAGTTGGACTGTGAAGTAAGCTGAGTGCCAAAAAATTGATGCTTTTGAACTGTGGTGTTGGAGAAGACTCTTGAGAGTCCCTTGGACTGCAAGGAGATCCAACCAGTCCATCGTGAAGGAGATCAGCGCTGGGATTTCTATGGAGGGAATGATGCTGAAGCTGAAACTCCAGTACTTTGGCCACCTCATGTGAACAGCTGACTCATTGGAAAAGACTCTGATGCTGGGAGGGATTGGGGGCAGGAGGAGAAGGGGACGACAGAGGATGAGATGGCTGGATGGCATCACTGACTCAATGGATGTGAGTCTGAGTGAACTCCGGGAGTTGGTGATGGACAGGGAGGCCTGGCATGCTGCGATTCATGGGGTCGCAAGGAGTTGGACACGACTGAGTAACTGAACTGAACTGAACAAAGTCTAAAACAGTCTTGTCAATCCTAAATTGGTCTTTCTTCTTGACTGTGTAAACTGCTTTTGATTCTAAGTGTAGTACCAAGACCCTGTTCTATTTCACTTGGCTACATGTGAACACATATTCCAGGTACCTGGCTACCTCAAGTTTGTCTTACTTTTCCTTTACATAAAGGAACTTGAGTAATTCAAGAGTAATTACAAGAGTAATTTCACTCTTGCTCTAAAACTACACATTAACCTCTTTGAACTAGATGACAACTGTTTTCCTACATGAAAACTTCCCTGGAGGTCCAGTGGTGACGACTCTGAGCTTCCACTGCAAGAGGCATGCATTTTTCCTGGTTGGAGAACTATGATTCCACATGGTGTCTGCAGCATAGATTGAAAAAAAAAATCTAAACCTCACTTGGGTAACAGCAACACTTTCACTGCGTCAGATAATGGTGTGGCTGGAAAATAGAGTAGTAATCCAGGCCCCAAAATATCAGCCCATTAACACTCCATCATTCTGACCCACGTCAAAGTCACTCAGCTGTGTCCAACTCTTTGCGACCCCATGGACTATGCAGTGCATGGAATTCTCCAGGCCAGAATAATGGAATACCATTTTGGGTGACCCTGACCCAAGGGCCACCCAAAATAGTGGCTCATCAGTCCACAGGCATGATGACAAGAGTAAGTATAATGAATAACAAAACAGCTTCCACAAGAGGAACTGACTGGAAAACCTCTGCAAATCAACTCAACAAAGTCTGAAGAGAATTTAAAACCTAAGCTAATCAGATCATGAAACTGCAACCAAATCATGATTTGCTCATCAAATGATAACACATTTTTACCTAGTAGAACTGGGGCACTGTAAAAGCTACTTTAAAAAGTGCCTGGAGGACTGCACTGAGTAGTGCTTGAAATAAACGGTTTGCAAACATTGGGAATTTAACACATTGGATATATAGATTGAAAATACTACATAGATTGGGTTAGCAAATACTGCTACACTTTTAAGAACTAGAGCACAGAAGGTAATATAGCTTTGGCGCCAGTGGGAGACGGAATAATGAACAAGAAAACCTATAAATTTTATATTCTCAACCCTACTCATACTGAACAACCTTCCCACGAACTGTTCTAAATGGTACAGAATTTGTACATGTAACACCTCCACAAATATACCAAGAGGCAATTCTGCTGACCTACACTGTAGCTGGCGCAACTGAGAGACAAGTACAGTCAAAGTATCTAAAGTTAAAAGAAGACAGCAAAGCAGAAGGATAACCATGAAAAAGATGTAACTGTGATGTTTTTAAGAACACTTTATGAGACAACTCAAACACAGAATAATTAAGGAAACGACTCATTACCTCTGTATCACCTACCAAGCTTAAACAGATGTTAACATTTTGACCTTTCTGCTTAAAATTTCTTGCCTTTGTAAAATAAACTACCACAGATACAGCTGAAGTTCCACCCTTCATTTCGTTCCCTCTTCTCAAAAGTAACCATAACCCTTATAGTCAATGCACACACGTGGGTGAGGTTTTCTTAAAAAACAAACATTCAGATTTACGCAGTATAACACAAAAAGAAAGAGTGCACAGAATACAAACGCACAGTGCAACAAATAATTAAATGGCAAATATCCACACAGCCATGATCCAGATCAGGGAAGATCATTTCCATTACCCTCGCATCCCATGCCTGGTCTCCCTTCCTCTTCCCATAAATAAACACTATCCTGACTTTAACGTTTATCTTAAGTTAAAAAAAAAAAAAAAAGTTTGTCACAGAAAATATTTTACTAGGAGTAACACTAGGAATAAGAGGAAAATAAAATCAGAAATGTATGTTTTAACCAGCTTCCTTCGTCTTTTGAAGAAATAAGATGAGTTATGCATGAATGCTTAGTCTTTAAGTCAAGTTCGACTGCAACCCCTTGGACTGTAGCCTGCCAGACTTCTCTGTCAATGGGATTTTCCAGGCAAGAATACTGGAGCAGGTTGCCATTTCCTTCTCCAGAGGATCTTCCCAACACAGGGATTGAACCTGAGGCTCCTGTCCCATCTCCCCCATTGCAGGCGTATTCTTTACTAATGAAGGAAGCCCCAAGTAAGCTATTGAGGAGCTCAAATAAGTGCACTTAATTTCTGCTCAGAACACCTGGTCCAGAGGAAGCTTGTGTAGATCAAAATCAATTACTTCATCTTAGACAAATTCTCTTTGCTTCCCAGGAAAGAATTAACAACGAGTATTTCAAGTGCATATTTTTCAAGAGGAAGAAAAGCCATGGATATAAATATATCTTTGCAATTGCTCTTAATCAGTAGGACAAACTGTTGTTAAAAGGTAATCTAAATCTATGGAAAGATGGATTTTCTTATTACCTGTAAAACTTTACCATGGACCACAGTTCCAAGGATGCCTGAACACAGTCTTGGAGTTAAGCCTGTGAACAATCCACGCTTCCCATCAATGCTCGCGATGTGCTGAGCTAAGAACACAAATCAGAGATTTACATCCTAGCTGAAAGAAATGGTCACACAGAAATTTCAAGAAAACATGCTTTCTATATATTTTTTTCAGTGACTCCTGCCTATCACATTTGCCAATGTCATCCAATTCTAAATAAATCAAAAGACACTCACCATAACAAAAGAGACCAGGAAGTTGACAGACTTGCCGCCCAAAAATATTTCGTCCTACTGTTGGAGCAAGAGGCTCATATCCCACCTTTGAAAATAAGAGGATATATCAATACTAGGCAACATTCCCAGGAATCCCTGGGTTGCAAGGTCTTGAATAAAGAACAAATTTAGAGTTATAATTTTTAACACAAGTTAAAATGCTGTGTGTTTTCCAAGACAGTAACAAAGTTATCACCCCTGTCCATTTTTTTTTTTTGGGGGGGGGTCTTGTTTTATCTTAAATTCTGGCACGCGGTTAAGACTGGTTTCAATGAACTCCAAGTTTTCTTTCGGTTCACATTCTACAAAAAAAAAAAAAAACATGTAGCTGAGATAGACTAGTATTAAACTGAAAACAGAATTAGGGAATTTTTGTGTTAAGAAAGCTACAGTTTACTGAGGATGCTCAAAAGTATTTTCTAAAGAAAATCTATGGAGAAGGAAATGGCAACCCACTCCAGTACTCTTGCCTGGAGAATCCCATGGAGGGAGGAGCCTGGTAGGCTACAGTCCATGGGGTCGCAAAGAGTCGGACACGACTGAGCGACTTCACTCACTCACAGCCAAATACATGAAGTAAATAAATAAGTATTTAAAAAAATAAAGAAAATCTAGCATTTTTTTTTAAATATTTGGACAAAGTGAGATGACTAAGCCAGTGTCAACTTCATATTTGGCTAACAAGACAAACCATTCACAGGCAAACGCAGATACAGCTTGATAATTCATTTGGGAAACAATTATAAGCTAAATGTATTAAAGGAGCAGACAGTCATGAAAAATCTAATGAAGGCCATTTTAGAGTTAATTTCATCATTTTATCTCTACAATATATTCAGAGTCTTTAGTGCCAAAGAGATCCTTGAGTGAATGAATGCTGTTGGACATGGTCTTGACTCTCTATTGCTGTGATTCTCAACCTATTCAACTCAAGAACTCCGGAAAGGCTCACAGTGCAACTATTTTTAAAACTGAGTATTTGGGAATTTCACCAAAACCCCTGAGACACTTGGCAACACAAGGATGTTGTGCAATCAGGATTAAGGAGTTTCTGAGGCAACAGTTCTGATTGTCACTAGAAAACCTTGCCTCCTGGATAATGACTAGGTAATGGGCTTATACCAGATTTATGGCAAAATGCTTCCATCTCAGATATTATCCAGCTAAAAACGTGCCAATTCTGTTTTAGAGATATCAGAGTACATTTCAAAGATTTGTTCTTTTTGTATTTTTTGGCCACGTTATGCAGCTTAGTTCCCTGATCAGGGGCTGAACCTCGGCCCTTGGTAGTGAAAGCGTGGACCTCCAGAGAATTCCCTTTGTTCTTAATTTAAAAAAATATTTATTTACTTGGCTGTGCCAGGTCTTAGTAGTAGCACTCGGCAATCTTTGTTGTGGCATGCGGGATCTAGCTCCCTGATCAAGGATTCCCCCAAGGGGGGATGGGTGGGGGTCTCCAAGACTTAGCCACTGGACCACCGGGGAAGTCCCCCCACTGTTCTTAAATAACTCATTTTACAATAGTTTTTTATTTATAGGTTCTGAATCCACATGGGTCAACTCAGCAACATGTTGTATGAATGAGTATCATAAACTCAAAAGTAAGAAATGGGGCCTTCCCTAATGTCATGCCTATTTTTGACAGAAAGGTGGATGGTGGGGACAGGGCTTCTATCCTTGATACCATGCATGATGTAATGACCTCAACACTCAACAAAAGTTTCAAAAATTAAAGACCTGTCCAGGGAAATTTAGAAAGGCAACTGAAAACACTCCTCAGTTAAAACCTGGCATACCTGCCTATGAATAGAAAATACCCCTTAAGAATTATTTCACAGAAGATTAGAAACTAATCCATACACTTAAAACTCTCTAACAAAACTTGGGCTGAACTGATGTCTAGCTCTGACAGGTGGGATTTTCACTGTCATGAGCCACATGGGCTGCTGCTGGAGAGCCTCAGTGCGTCCTTCCGAAATTTGACTCAGCAATCACTTCTGAATGAGCTCCTTGTGTTTCTCTGGGTATCTGGTGCTAAAATCTCGAAACAGAAAAGCAGCAATAACAGCAGCCAAAAAAAAAAAGAAGAAGAAAAAGAGGAAACAAAAGCTAATAAAACGTGGGCTCCCCTTAAATCTCAAATTTGTCTTTAACAGATTTCACATCTTGCGTTTGGGGCGGGGGACAAGAGAAGAACGCTCATTTCAGAGGAGCGGAGAGGGGAAAGGTTGGGAAGTCCTTGGCGGCGCCCGGCCAGGATCGACCTCGTGGAAGAGAAAACAAAGTTCAGGGGAGTCACCGGGCAGAGCAGGGCAGGGCAGGGCGGCAGTTGGGCTACCGGGAAAGGAGCGGGCCTCACGGCTCGGCTGAAGGCGAGACCTCGGGAAGGCCCACGGGCAGTGGGAGCTCCGCGGACGACGGGAGTAGTCCCTGCAGGGAAGGAAGGGGCGAGCAGCAAAGAAGGAGCAGCAGCATCCCAGGAGACTGAAGGCCCGGAAGGCTGGAGCCGGTCCTCAGGCGCCCTGGGCAGCGGCCACCGAACAGGGTGCCGAACGGGGGAGGGAATGGCGACGACTCGTACCTGGATGAGCACCTTCACGTACATGAGCGGCTGGGACAGGATGGTGAGACCGGAGCCCAGGAGCACCTGACTGGCCGCGTCCGCCATGATGGCACCCGCGGACGGACAGACAGACCGAGCCACCAAGCGACCGAGCCGGTCCCGGGTCACGTGCCAGGGCCGCCGGCTTCACTGGCCCGCCCGCGGCGCGCGCGCACGCAAGCTCCGGAGCGCGCCTCCCTGCTCAGTCCCCGACCACCGCCCCGCCCTCAGAAACGGCAGGCGCTCGCGAGCCGGCGCAGACGTCGGGGCGGGGCTTACGGGCCCGGGCGCACGCGTCAGGTGCTGGGATTCCCCCGCCCTCCGCTAGGAACGGGCCACTTCTCCTGCGCTTGCGCAGGCAGGGAGCTTCCGGGTGGGGAAGAATGGGCGTGGCAATAGGGCCTGACACTTGTCAGCCAAGGCAAGGTCAGAGGAATAAAAGGAATTGTAACAGGATTCTTCGATGTTCTTGCCTCTGAACTTGAGCTTTTGGGATCACCAATGTAAGGTCCAAAGAATATTCAGCGTCAGAATCATAAATAATCTCAGTTCAGTTCAGTCGCTCAGTCGCGTCCGACTCTTGGCGACCCCATGGACTGCAGCACGCCAGGCCTCCCTGTCCATCACCAACTCCCAGAGTTTACGCAAACTCATGTCCATCGCGTCGGTGATGCCATCCAACCATCTCATCCTCTGTCGTCCCCTTCTCCTCCTGCCTTTAATCTTTCCCAGCATCAGGGTCTTTTCTAATGAGTCACTTCTTCGCATCAGGTGGCCAAAGTATTGGAGTTTCAGTTTCCGCATCAATCCTTCCAATTAATATTCAGGACTGGTTTCCTTTAGGATGGACTGGTTGGATCTCCTTGCTTCAGTCCAAGGGACTCTCAAGAGTCTTCTTCAACACCACAGTTCAAAAGCATCAATTCTTCGGAGCTCAGCTTTCTTTATAGTCCAACTATAAATAAACAATCTAATGACCGGCAAAACCTAGATGAGTTTGAATATTGAACCCATCAGGGGGTTGTTATTCATGCACTCATTCATTCTCCTCGGAAACACCTTCTCTGACCTCTATTTAAATTTACCCCCCCCACCTTTATTCCTACCACAGCGTCTTGTAATACTTATAATTATCTGGAATTTATCTTTTAATCTCCTCCACCAGAATATAGACCCCCAGTGAGTTCAGGAGCCAGGACAGTTTTTGATCCTTGTCTAGTCAGTGAAGGACACATATGAGATGCTCAATAAATACTTATTGGATAAATGAACAGTTACTAAAGTGACTACCAGGCCACAGGTTGTTAGGGGCAAAAAAAAAAAAAAAAAAAGCATTGTCTTCGACCTTTCAGTCCCAGCTCATACTTTCTAAATCAAACAACACTTAGAACCTGGCACAGAGAAAGAAGAGGAGACTTTCATTTCAGTCCTGGCTCTCCTTTGTATCAAAATGATTTGTAAATGACATGGAACAACAGACTGGTTCCAAATAGGAAAAGGAGTTCGTCAAGGCTGTATATTGTCATCCTGTTTATTTAACTTATATGCAGAGTACATCATGAGAAATGCTGGGCTGGAAGAAACACAAGCTGGAATCAAGATTGCCGGGAGAAATATCAATAACCTCAGATATGCAGATGACACCACCCTTGTGGCAGAAACTGAAGAGGAACTAAAAAGCCTCTTGATGAAAGTGGAAGTGGAGAGTGAAAAAGTTGGCTTAAAGCTCAACATTCAAAAACGAAGATCATGGCATCTGGTCCCACCACTTCATGGGAAATAGATGGGGAAACAGTGGAAACAGTGTCAGACTTTATTTTTCTGGGCTCCAAAATCACTACAGATGGTGACTGCAGCCATGAAATTAAAAGACGCTTACTCCTTGGAAGGAAAGTTGTGACCAACCTAGATAGCATATTCAAAAGCAGAGACATTACTTTGCCAACAAAGGTCCATCTCGTCAAGGCTATGGTTTTTCCAGTGGTCATGTATGGATGTGAGAGTTGGACTGTGAAGAAAGCTGAGCACCGAAGAATTGATGCTTTTGAACTGTGGTGTTGGAGAAGACTCTTGAGAGTGGTGTTGGAGAAGACTCTTGAGAGTCCCTTGGACTGCAAGGAGATCCAACCAGTCCATTCTGAAGGAGATCAGCCCTGGGATTTCTTTGGAAGGAATGATGCTAAAGCTGAAACTCCAGTACTTTGGCCACCTCATGTGAACAGTTGACTCATTGGAAAAGACTCTGATGCTGGGAAGGATTTGGGGCAGGAGGAGAAGGGGACGACAGAGGATGAGATGGCTGGATGGCATCACTGACTCGATGGACGTGAGTCTGAGTGAACTCTGGGAGTTGGTGATAGACAGGGAGGCCTGGCGTGCTGCGATTCATGGGGTCGTAAAGAGTCGGACACGACTGAGCGACTGATCTGATCTGATCTGATTTTTAATTTTTGTATCTAAATCTAAAACTACTACCTGCCTCTCAGGATTATTATGGAGCCTTAAATGAAATTGTGCATAGGATAAGATTTTTAAAAACTGTATATTGAAATCCAAATGTTAGTTTTAATTAATATTGTTCTGTACTCAGCATGGTGCTAGGGAGGCAGTTTACAGAGTGGGAGGGAGAATGGACTTGGAAATCTATGGTCCAAATTTCACCTCTACCAATTATTAACTCTGTGACCTTAGGCTGATCACACGATGTCTTTGAACCTTAGAAAAATGAGTATAGTACTGTCTACTTCATTCCGTTGCTGTGATAATTGAATGAAATGATATGCCTACACAACTTGGCACATGAAAATATAATATCAAATTGTAACTTTTTGAGTTATAATGCACAAGTTGATTCTAATTAAATCCAGAAACTGTTTCAACATCAAAACGATTGATGTTTAACACTGTCTAACCAGAGGATGTTTGATGTCTAACCATAGAGACCATTTAGCAAGAGGACTTTTTTTTTCTGATTTTTTTGAAGTATAGTACAATATTATATGTTACAAATGTACAACATAGTGATTCACAACTATTAAAGGTTGTACTTTCTGGTTTCCCTGGTAGCTCAGCTGGTAAAGAATCTGCCTGCAATGTGGGAGACATGGGTTCGATCCCTGGCTTGGGAAGGTCCCCTGGAGAAGGGAATGGCAACCCACTCCAGTGTTCTTGCCTGGAGAATTCCATGGACAGAGGAGCCTGGACCATGGGGTCGAAAAGAGTTGGACATGACTGAGCAACTTTCACTTTTCACTTTCATACTTTATTTGTATGAATAGTTACTGGGCTGGCCAAGCTTTTTGGCCAGCCCAATATTATAAAATATTGGCTGTATTCCCTGAGTTGTACAATATATCCTTATAGTTTACTTTTTTATGCATAAAAGTTTGTACCTCTTAGTCCCTACCCCTGCTTTGCCCCTCCCCCATCGAGTGGAGTCTTCATTCATGGATTTGTGCATTAGTGGTGCTAAGAATGCACATTTGCCTTAATGATGTCTGTGGGCACTAGGAGGTACAGAGCCTCTTGCAAGAGCGTGTGGTTGAGTGGGGGTGTTGCAGGCTGCTGCACCATGTTCTCCAATGGTGTAGGGTAGAACCCGCCCATGAAATTTTGGGAAGAACCTGTAGAGAGGGAACTAAAGTCAGTGGCATAAATAAGAGAAGTGCAAAAGTATAGGGCTGCCGTATATAGCTCCCCAAGCTGTGCACTGCGCAACTCCAAAGAGTGCTATTCTCAAGGACTAGGATTTAAACGAGTGGTGTTGGACTCGCCCAGGGGTTCAGTGGTTAAGACCCCACACTTCCAAAGCAAGGGGTGCAAGGTTCAATCCCTGGCCGGGGAACCAAGATCCCATATGCGGAGGGTGCAGCCAAAAAGTAAGACAAATAAATAAATAAAATAAGTAAATAATGGTGTTCCCAATACAGTTCAATATGGTGACCATTTTTGGTGACCTGTATTCAGGTGGTGAAAGGAAAAAGTGAAAAGAGGGAGAGATAACTGGAAAGGAACAGAGCTAGAACAGAAAAGAAGTCAAAGGTTTGGAAGAGAAAGGAAGTGAGTAATCTCAAAAGCTGCTGAAAGATCTGTAGTAATAATGAAACCCAGAGAAGGATTTGGGGATTTGCCGGATAAAAGACTCCTGGGGTGGAAGGCAGTTTGAGAGATATCAGAACTCCTATACGTTTTTCCCATTTTCCAAATCTGATTCTTCCACTTAGCTAGTTGACAATCTTGGGTGAGTCATTTAAACACTTTGTGCTGAAGTTGGGGTGAATAAACCCTCCTTCACTGGCTCACTGGGATAAATTTCAAAAGCTACCTGGCACTTCCCTATTCCCTCTCTCTTCTTTATTTTTCTCTCTAGCCTTTATCACCTTATAAAGAATTATATAATTAATTTTAAAGCTTGTCCCTTCCCACAAAATACTAAAATATGAGCTATTCTAGGAGGGCAGGGATTTTGTCTTTTTTGCTCACTGCCCCATTCTCAGTGCGAGGCAAACAGGTACTCAGGAAGTATTCGTTGGAATAGTCCAGTTGAAACCTCTGGAACTTACTAGACACTGAGTGTGTCAGTTTCCTTCCCACCGGATCACCAGGGAATTCTCTCTGCTGGCTTTTCAATGGGGAACAGATAGTAAATGGGAAGCCCACTTGGCTAGGAGTCAGAAACCCAGAAGTGCTGAACTTATTAATAACATTTGCTTTATGACCTTGGGTTCACGCCCCTCGCCAGGCTTGAGTTCCCCCATCTGACAGAATCAGGAGGCTGAGGAGTTCCAGTATTCTGCGCCGGTGAAGATCTCTGAGTCTGTAGGACTTTGGCAGAAGACGAGCCCTGGGCTTATGAGAGGGGTGGACGGGACAGCAGAGATGCCATCCTGCTTCTTTCCCAAGACCACCCTCACCTGCAGGCTGGCTTTCCAGCCCTGCTCGTCCCCCTTCAAAGAGGAACCATCCTCTCCCTAAGCTGGTCTTGCTCTCTCTCCAGCACTAACATAGTCAGAGAAAGACAAGGTTGGGGGGGGCGGGTCTTTTTCTATGCCTCTCTTTTTGGAGAAATAAAACTTTTCCAGATTCTTCCCCTGGTAGACTGCTCATAAATCACTGGGCAGAAGTGGGTCACCTGCCACCTGCTGACCCAGTGGTTGGTGGGGACCAGTGATTCTCAACAAGGAGTGATTTTGTCCCCTGGGGGATATTTGGAAATATCTGGACACAGCAACAGTGCAGCTGTTGAGAAATCCTGGCCTAGTCTAAGGTGTGTTATTCTTTTAAATTCTCTTAGATTCAATTTGATAATATTTTATTTGGGATTTTAGAATTTGATACAATTGATACAAGTGTGGTTGGTCTGTAATTTTCTTTGTGTGTGCTGGTATTGTCATTTGGCAACAATGTTATACAATATAGTTTTGTGTTTTTTTTTAAAGAAGGTGTTCTTTTTTAGGGCTTCCCTTGTGGCTCAGTCAGTAAAGAATCTGCCTGCAGTTCAGGCAGACCTGGATTCGATCCCTGGGTTAGGATGATCCCCTCGGGGAGGGCATGGCAACCCACTCCGGTATTCTTGACTGGAGAATCCCCGCAGAGAGAAGAGCCTGATGGGCTACAGTCCATGGGGTCAAAAAAGAGTTGAACACAACTGAACGACTAAGCACACACAGCACACATTCTTCTTTAATCCTCTACAACATTTAAAATAACTATTCTCAAAGTTTTGGTAGAGTTACCCTATGAAACTATCTGGACTTGGTGCTCTTTTTTTTCAGGGGGGTTGCTTTCTGACAACATTCCTTATGTCTTTTAAAGTACTTTGTTCTAATTTTCCATCTCTTTTGATAATTTGTATTGTCTAGAAAATTATTTCATCCATGTTTTCAAATTCAATCACATAGAGCTAAGCAAAGTAGCCTTTTATGATTCTTTTTTCAGTTCCTATACCTTCTTTTTCATATTCTTTTCCATTATGGTTTATTATAGGATATTGAATAAAGTTCCCCGTGCTATACAATAGGATCTTGCTTATCCAGCCGAAATGTCATGTTTTGCATCTGTTGTTCCCTAAGTCCCAGTCCAACCCTTCCTTACTCTCCCTCACCCCCCAGCAACCACAAGTCTCTTCTCTATGTCAGAGTCTGTTTCATTTCACATAAGTCCATTTGTGTATGATTTCTTCCTCAGTTCAGTTCAGTTGCTCAGTCGTGTCCGACTCTTTGCCACCCCATGAACTGCAGCACGCCAGGCCTCCCTGTCCATCACCAATTCCCAGAGTCCACCCAAACCCATGTCCGTCGAGTCAGTGATTTCTTCTTAGTATGTGGTGAGTCTGTGGTTATTTCCCATTGGAATCATTGTTTCTTTGGTGCCTTTATGTGCACTCTCTTTTTTTTTTTCCTGATTAGGTTTTCCAACATTTTAACTCTTTCATTGCCCTTTTTTTTCTTCCAAATGATCAGTATACTCTCGGAAAATCTCAGTGAGGGCAAATGAAAGCTCTTGAGACTGGCAGATAAGTTAAAAAAAATTTTTTTTTTAATGTTTGTTTATTTGGCTGCTCCAGGTCTCAGCTGTGGCATATGGGACCTAGTTCCTCGACTAGGGATTGAAGCTGGGCCCCCTGCATTGGGAGTGTGAGTCTCAGCCACTGGATCACCAGGGAAGTCCAAAAACAAAAGTTTTAATACAGGAGACAGAAAAGCTAGAGAGAAGAGAGTTAAATCAACTTGCCAGAATCAGAGCCCATACTCACAGCTCAGAAAGACAGAAGACCATATAGCAGAGTGAGTGGCGCTTAAATTCTTCTTACGGCAAAGAGAGAAAAAATATTTCTGCAGCCTACCTACTAGTTGGGCTTACTTTAGCGATTACCAATATGGCTATTTTTAGAGCTAAGCTTGCCTGTTTTATAAAGGCTTTTCTGGTTTAAGAATACGCATTTTGTCCTTTACTGTTTTGCCTGTCCGTGGCCACTGGTGCAGTAAAGGCTCATGAAACTGAGGAAACACATTGAACTCCCTGCCAGGTTATGAGGGTTTGTTACAGTTCAACCAGCTCTCAGACATATGGACTGCTTTCTGTTGGTCTCCCAATCAATTATGTCTATTACTAACTGCAGTAATTCCTTCCATCTGCCTTCTTTGACTTCAGTTCAGTTCAGCTCAGTTCAGTCGCTCAGTCGTGTCCGACTCTTTGCGACCCCATGAATCGCAGCATGCCAGGCCTCCCTGTCCATCTCCAACTCTCGGAGTTCACTCAAACTCACGTCCATCGAGTCGGTGATGCCATCCAGCCATCTCATCCTCTGTTGTCCCCTTTTCCTCCTGCCCCCAATCCCTCCCAGCATCAGAGTCTTTTCCAATGAGTCAACTGTTTACATGAGGTGGCCAAAGTACTGGAGTTTCAGCTTTAGCATCATTCTTTCCAAAGAAATCCCAGGGCTGATCTCCTTCAGAATGGACTAGTTGGATCTCCTTGCAGTCCAAGGGACTCTCAAGAGTCTTCTCCAACACCACAGTTCAAAAGCATCAATTCTTCGGCGCTCAGCTTTCTTTACAGTCCAACTCTCACATCCATACATGACCACTGGAAAAACCATAGCCTTGACTAGACGGACCTTTGTTGGCAAAGTAATGTGTCTGCTTTTCAATATGCTGTCTAGGTTGGTCATAACTTTTCTTCCAAGGAGTAAGCGTCTTTTAATTTCATGGCTGAACTCACCATCTGCAGTGATTTTGGAGCCTAAAAAATAAAGTCTGACACTGTTTCCCCTGTTTCCCATCTATTTCCCATGAAGTGATGGGACCAGATGCCATGATCTTCGTTTTCTGAATGTTGAGCTTTAAGCCAGTTTTTTCACTCTCCTCTTTCACTCTCATCAAGAGGCTCTTTAGTTCCTCTTCACTTTCTGCCATAAGGGTGGTGGTATCTGCATATCTGAGGTTATTGATATTTCTCCCGGCAATCTTGATTCCGGCTTGTGCTTCATCCAGCCCAGCGTTTCTCATGATGTACTCTGCATAGAAGTTAAATAAGCAGGGTGACAATATACAGCCTTGATGTACTCCTTTTCCTATTTGGAATCAGTCTGTTGTTCCATGTCCAGTTCTAACTGTTGCTTCCTGACCTGCATATAGGTTTCTCAAGAGGCAGGTCAGGTGGTCTGGTATTCCCATCTCTTGAAGAATTCTCCACAGTTTATTGTGATCCACACAGGCAAAGGCTTTGGCATAGTCAATCAAGCAGAAATAGATGTTTTTCTGGAACCCTCTTGCTTTTTCGATGATCCAGTGGATGTTGGCAATTTGATCTCTGGTTCCTCTGCCTTTTCTAAATCCAGCTTGAACATCTGGAAGTTCACGGTTCACATATTGCTGAAGCCTGGCTTGGAGAATTTTGAGCATTACTTTACTAGCATGTGAGATGAGTGCAATTGTGTGGTAGTTTGAGCATTCTTTGGCATTGCCTTTCTTTGGGATTGGAATGGAAACTGACCTTTTCCAGTCCTGTGGCCACTGCTGAGTTTTCCAAATGTGCTGGCATATTGAGTGCATCATCTTTCAGGATTTGAAATAGCTCAACTGGAATTCCATCACCTTCACTAGCTTCGTTCATAGTGATGCTTTCTAAGGCCCACTTGACTTCACATTCCAGGATGTCTGGCTCTAGGTCAGTGATCACACCATCGTGATTATCTGGGTCATGAAGATCTTTTTTGTACAGTTCTTCTGTGTATTCTTGCCACCTCTTCTTAATATCTTCTACTTCTGTTAAGTCCATACCATTTCTGTCCTTTATCGAGCCCATCTTTGCATGAAATGTTCCCTTGATATCTCTAATTTTCTTGAAGAGATCTCTAGTCTTCCCCATTCTGTTGTTTTCCTCTATTTCTTTGCATTGATCACTGAGGAAGGCTTTCTTATCTCTCCTTGCTATTCTTTGGAACTCTGCATTCAGATGCTGATATCTTTCCTTTTCTCCTTTGCTTTTTGCTTCTCTGCTTTTCACAGCTATTTGTAAGGCCTCCTCAGACAGCCAATTGCTTTTTTGCATTTCTTTTCCATGGGGATGGTCTTGATCCCTGTCTCCTGTACAATGTCACGAACCTCTGTCCATAGTTCATCAGGCACTCTATCTATCAGATCTAGCCCCTTATATCTATTTATCACTTCCACTGTATAATCATAAGGGATTTGATTTAGGTCATACCTGAATGGTCTAGTGGTTTTCCCTACTTTCTTCCATTTAAGTATGAATTTTGCAATAAGGAGTTCATGATCTGAGCCACAGTCAGCTCCTGGTCTTGTTTTTGCTGACTGTATAGAGCTTCTTCATCTATGGCTACAAAGAATATAATCAATCTGATTTTGGTGTTGACCATCTGGTGATGTTCATGTGTAGAGTCTTGTGTTATTGGAAGAGGGTGTTTGCTATGACCAGTGCATTCTCTCGGCAAAACTCTATTAGCCTTTGCCCTGCTTCATTCCGTATTCAGTGTCTTATCATTTTGCCTTTTCATACTGTTCATGGGGTTCTCAAGGCAAGAATACTGAAGTGGTTTGCCATTCCCTTCTCCAGTGGACCACATTCTGTCAGACCTCTCCACCATGACCTGTCCATCTTGGGTGGCCCCACAGGGCATGGCTTAGTTTCGTTGAGTTAGACAAAGCTGTGGTCCATGTGATCAGATTGACTAGTTTTCTGTGATTATGGTTTCAGTGTGTCTGCCCTCTGATGCCCTCTTGCAACACCTACAGTCTTACTTGGGTTTCTCTTACCTTGGACGTGGGGTATTTCTTCACAGCTGCTCCAGCAAAGCGCAGCCGCTACTCCTTACCTTGGATGAGGGGTATCTCCTCACCGCCGCCCCTCTGACTTTGAACGTGGAGTAGCTCCTCTAGGCCCTTCTGTGCCCGCACAGCCACCTACTCCTTGGACGTGGGGTTGCTCCTCCCGGCTGCAGCCCCTGACCTCGGATGTGGGGAAGCTCCTCTTGGCTGCTCCTGCGCTGTTGCAGCCTGGCACTCTCGGCCACCGCCCCTGACCTCGGATCCGGGGTAGCTCCTCTTGGCCGCCGCCCCTCAGGCATGGGGTCCTCCTGGCTTCTGCTCTTGATCTTGGACGTGGGATAGCTGACTTAATTAAGTTGTTCTAATTCCTTCAGTTAGATGCTGTATTCATTATCTATTGCTACCATAACGAACGGCCACAGATTTGGTGGCTTAAAACAACAACAGCTTACTATCTGGCAGTTCTGCAGCTTAGAAGTCCAGTAGGAGTGGCGGATATCAGCTCCGGGTCCCACAGGTTGAAATCAAGTCATTGACCCACCAGGTCCTTATCTAGAAGCTCTCGGGGAGAAGTTACTTCTGGGCTCATTCAGGTTGTTGGCAGAATTCAAATTCAGTTCCACATGGTCATAGGACTGAGGTTCACATTTCCTTATTCGCTGTTGGCCAAGGGTTTGTCTCAGCTTCTGGAGACTGCTAACATTCCCTGACTTCATCTTCATAAACTGGCAATGATGGATCCAATCTTTCTCATCCTTCAGAAATCTCTGGTCTCCTGTCTACTAGGGCTTCCCTCGTGGGTCAGATGGTAAAGAATTTGCCTGCAGTGCAGGAGACTTGGGTTCCATCCCTGAGTCTGGACAATTCCCTGGAGAAGGGAATGGCAACCCACTCCAGTATTCTTACCTGGAGAATTCCAAGGACAGAGGAGCCTGTGGGGCTGCAGTTGATGGGGTTGCAAAGAGTCGGAAACCTGAGTGACTAACACTTCTACTTTCTGTCTACTAATCTCTTCTGCCTCTTATTCTACCCTACCTCTCTGATGAAGTCTTCTGTTTTCCTCTTCTAATTTAAGATTTCATGTGACTATACTTGATCTACCTGGATAATCCAGAATAATCTCCCTATTTTAATGTCAGCTGATTAATAACCTTAATTCCATCTGCAAAACCCTTTTATAGCAGTACCTAGATTAGTGTTTGATTAAATAAGCAAAAGATGGGGACCTTGGGGGAGACTTTTACTTTGGGCCACATGGCATGTGGGACCTTGGTTCCTTCTACCAGGGATCAAACCTGTGCCGCCTGGAATGGAAGCACAGAGTCTTAACAACTGAACTGCCAGGGAAGCATCATGGCGACCTTTAGAATTCTGCCTACTATTCTTCATTACCCTTACTTCATTCACTGTTACCCTTTCGTGTTCATTACCATAAGAATTTAAGTGTGAATTTCCTTTCAAACACTGCTTTAGCTCACATATTCTAATATGTCCTTCAGTAGTTAGAAATTTTGGTTTTGACTCTTTGTTGACAAAAGATTTGCTTGAGAGAACTTTTTGATAGCTGAATGGCAGATCAAATTCACGGATTGAAATTTTCTTTTAATAGACAAATTAAGTCAATTTACATTTCTTGATATGACAAATACTTTTGGTCATAGTTATATTATTGTTTTATAATTTTTTTCAATATTAAAAAAGTGTTTACAACTTTAAAAATAGATTTTTGTGGATAGCTTCAAAATAAACTTTTACTATATGAACTATTTCTTTTTGAGTGTGCATAGGTATATTTGACGGAGAAGGCAATGGCACACCACTCCAGTACTCTTGCCTGGAAAATCCCATGGACAGAGAAGCCTGGTAGGCTGCAGTCCATGGGGTCGCTAAGAGTCAGATGTGACTGAGTGACTTCACTTTCACTTTTCACTTTCATGCATTGGAGAAGGAAATGGCAACCCACTCCAGTGTTCTTGCCTGGAGAATCCCAGGGATGGGGGAGCCTGGTGGGCTGCCATCTATGGGGTCTCACAGAGTCAGACACGACTGAAGCGACTTAGCAGCAGCAGCAGGTATATTTGAAAGGTTCTGTTGTATGCATATGAAATAAATTTATATTCATTGTTTTCCCTTCCCCATCTTCATCATCTTCCTTACTTCCAGGTCCCACACAACTGTATTCTTGTATTTCACAGTCTTCACACAAAGTACCAATAGAGTTCATATTTATATCTTTAAATATACTTACCACTTGATTTATCAACTTTACGTTTCTTCTTATGAAATCAGCATCATCACAATACTTTTCACCTTTACTCCTCCTTCTCTCTCAACTATTGTTATAAATATATTTACATATTGCTAGGTTTGGGAATTCCCTGACGGTCCAGTAGTTAGCAATCTAACTCCTGGGGGCACAGGTTCAGTCCTTGGTCGGGGGACTAAGATTCCACAAGCTGTTTGGCCAAAAACATATCGCTAGGTTTATAATATTTTCGTTCCATTTTATAATAAAAGGCATTCACATTTTTTAAAGTCCCAAGACTGGAATAAAATAAAATGGTTTTTATATTGTCTATGAGTTCTTTTGGTGAAGTTGTCTCTATACATCTCTTGGTTGACTCAAGTTACTTCATACAATCAGTCTAGATGTCAGGCAGCTCCAGGAGTGCTTAATTTATTTAGCAGCTCACTGGCACCATCAAAGATCCAGGCCTTACCGTCTTCCAACCGTCACCTTTGATGCCAACTTTGTTCTCAAGTTAACTCTGCCCTATAGTTGTATGACTATAGCAAATCCAGGCAAACCACCAGATCCAAAAACACCCAGTGAAAGAACCTCTGTCCCTGGATGTCTTTCTTTTTCTTAAAAAATTTTATTTACCTATTTATTTTTGGCTGCGTTAGCTGACCGACAAATAATTGATGCTTTTGAACTGTGGTGCTGGAGAAGACTCTTGAGAGTCCCTTGGACAACAAGGCGATCCAACCAGTCCATCCTAAAGGAAATCAGTCCTGAATATTCATTGGAAGGTGGGAGGAAAAGGGGACAACAGAGGACGAGATGCTTGAAATTTGTTTTTCCCCTGTGGGCTGTGGTTGAAATCACTGTAGTTGGGAAAGGCAGCTGAGTAAACAAATTGGTACAGTGAAGTGTTTCAAGTGCAGAGGTCAGAGTCTCCAGGAGGTGAAGAAGGACTGTCAAGTTCTGCCTGCAAACAGCATCAAAACAGCTTCGCAGGCTAAGTTACTATTTGACGTGGTCTTGAAAGGTGACAGGTGTTTGCTAAGTAATGAGGTGATGGGGTGGTATGCAGGGATCTGGGAGGGGTGGTTAATGTTCCTAGAGACTCACAGGGAGGTTGAGGGGGCAGAAGGGCCACGTCAGAGATGGGCCCCTGCAAGGGGATCAACATGATCAGACAGCCTTGTAATGTGCTCATCTTGGCTGCTCTGCCAAAGTTTGGATGGGAGACCAGATTTAACAGTGGAGACACTTTGAACCCATGCATGTATCCTGCTCCTCATGTTTCCTTCTAAATTTAGCCTCCATTGATGATTCTTGCCTGATCCATTTTACTATTGTGGTTGTGAAATGTTGGTCCCATCTCCAGCACTCCATTTGCCCTCACTGGTTGACTCTCAGCATTCATTCTGTTGGGTTGGTCAAAAAGGTCGTTCAGGTTTTCCCGTAAGATATGGAAAAACTTGAATAAACTTTTTGGCAACCCAATACTTTCTTTCTCTTCTCTCTCTCTCTCTCCCTTTTTCATTAATATGAAGTAAATGATTCCTGATTTTTCTAATGGGTTTATTATTTATAAATGTCCTTAATCATTTTGGTACCTAATATCCCATACAACAAAATGTGGAAAATTCTTAAAGAGATGGGAATACCAGACCACCCTACCTGCCTCCTGAGAAACCTGAATGCAGGTCAAGAAGCAAGTTAGAACCTTTGGACTGGTTCAAAATTTCAAAAGGAGTATGCCAAGGTAGTACATTGTCACCCTATTTATTTAACTTATATGCAGAGCACATCAAGTGAAATGCCAGGCTGGGTGAATCTTAAGCTAGAATCAAGATTGCTGGGAGAGATATTAACAACCTCAGATGTGCAGATGACACCACTGTAATGGAAGAAAGTGAAGAGGAACTAAAGATCCTCTTGATGAGGGTGAAAGAGGAGAGTGGAAAAGCTGGCTTAAAACTCAACATTCAAAAAACCTAAGATCATGGCATCTGGTCCCATTACTTCATGGCAAATAGATGGGGAAAAAAGTGGAAACAGTGACAGAGTTTCTTTTCTTGGGCTCCAAAATCACTGCAGACAGTGAATGCAGCCATTAAATTAAGACTCTTGTTCCTTGGAAGAAAAGCTATGACAAACCTAGACAGCATATTAAAAAACAAAGATATCATTTTGCCAACAAAGGTCCTTATAGTCAAAGCTATGTATGGAGAGTTGGACCATAAAGAAGTTTAAGTGCCAAAGAATTGATGTTTTCAAATTGTGGGGCTGGAGAAGACTCTTGAGAGTCCCTTGGACTGCAAGGAGATCCAGCTAGTCAATCCTAAAGGAAATCAGTCTTGAATATTCACTGGAAGGACTGATGCTGAAGTTGAAGCTCCAATACTTTAGACTCATTGGAAAAAAACGTGATGTTGGGAAAGATTGGGGGCAAAAGGAGAAGAGGGCAGCAGAGGATGAGATGGTTAGATAGCATCACTGATTCAATGACCATGAATCTGAGCAAACTCTGGGAGATAGTGAAGGACAGGGAAACCTGGCAAGCTGCAGTCCATGGGATCGCAGAGTTGGACACGACTGAGCGACTGAACACCACTACCACCATTTAATATCCCAGATTTGGCTGGTGGCAGCCTCTTCAAGCTGCCTCCTTTCTCTTGTGAAATGCTTCCTAATATTACTAATTTTTTAAGTGCTTTCTTACGTTTTGGCATAACAAAATGTTCCAGGCTGCTCATCTCGTATTTGTGATGTACTAGCCCCTGGAATCAGCCATTTCTCTAATGATCCCTGATTCCTTTAAGTGCGAAATGGCATGGAAGAACAAATCTCAGTGCAAAATATGCTTATTGCTAATGAGGTGTGTTTGGTTTTAGACCCTCCTTCCTAGCAGACACAGCTGAATATATATACATATGAATATACATACCCATACGTATTTTAGAAATCATGAATGCACACTGATATCTCCAATTCCAATCCATTTCCACAAGTTTTTTTTTTTTTTAATCTGTTTCCTTCCATTAACTATTTGTATGTTTCTTCTTCCAGAGTAAACACTCTGGCTCTTAAAGCATCAACACATTTATTAATTTGCCCAATAACATATCAAAAATAGTTTCAGAACCATTTTGCAAATACAAGTACACAGACAAACCTGCAAAAAGCATTCACAATTTCTTTGCAGTTTTCTCCCTGCCCCCAGGCCACCAGCACTCAGCTTCTTAACCACTTCTTTCTAACAAGACTGTTTGCCATGGGGCTTCCCTGGTGGCTAAGCGGTAAGGACTCTGCCTGCCAATGCAGGAGAAAAGAGTTGGATCCCTGATCTGGGAAGTTCCCGCAGGCTGCAATGGCATCCCATTCCAGTACTCTTGCCTGGAAAATTTCATGGATGGAGGAGCCTGGTAGGCTGCAGTCCATGGGGTCACTAAGAGTTGGACACGACTGAGCGACTTCACTTTCACTTTTCATTTTCATGCATTGGAGAAAGAAATGGTAACCCACTCCAGTGTCCTTGCCTGGAGAATCCCAGGGACAGTGGAGCCTGGTGGGCTGTCGTCTCTGGGGTCGCACAGAGTCGGACACGACTGAGTGACTTAGCAGCAGCAGCAGCATCGGAGCAACTAACCCCGGGAGCCACAACTACCGAAGCCTGAGCACCCTAGAGCCTGTGCTCCACAAGTGAAACCAATACCATGAGAAGACCACGCGCTGCAACCAGAGCAGGCCCCGCTCTCTGCAGCTGCAGAAAAGCCTGCGGAGCTGTGAAGACCCAGCACAGTCAAGCAAATAAAAAAAATTTTTAATAAAATTTTTAAAAATTACTAAAAAAAAAAGGATTGTTTGCTGGAAGAGGGCAGGGCACTTGAGGAAAGGGAGGAGGTGTGAAATAGCCATGGAGGAGGAAGGGAAAGAGCTCTTCAGTTTCAGGAGCAGAGGATACATTTCCGAGGCTGGAGGAGACACATGAGCAGGGGCCCTGGTGCACTTGTCGCCGGTTTTCCTGCAGCCATTTTGGCAGCCCGGGTGGAGGAGTAGAGAAGACAGATGGTCGGTGGGGGCGGGGGTGCTGGAAGGATCCGAAGCTGGGGGACTACCAGGTGGATGTGCAGAAGGAAGGAGGGTGAGGAGTCTGGCGTGCTGGCAAGAGAGTGGTTGACTGCAATGCACCCTGTGTCTGGGCTGCATGGGGGAGGAAGAGAAGCAGAGAGAAAGAGAGAGAGACAGGAAGGGGAGTGGCTGGAGTCTGAGCTCAGCGGAGCCTGGTGGGCTGCTGTCTATGGGGTCGCACAGAGTCGGACACGACTGAAGTAACTTAGCAGCAGCAGCAGAGAAGGTGTTTACTGACTTCTGGTCACCGAATCTGATGGTTCAGGGGAGTTGTGGGAGAGATGGCTTGTGCCAGACTTGGTGCGGACAGGATGGGAGGGGATCTACTTAGAGCAACCCAAGTGTCTTTGTTTCCCCAAGGACGAGAGGCCGTGAGAGAGGGTCTAGCTGGCCCAGGCCAAAGAAGAATGTTGTTTCAGGCACCTTATTGCAATCCCTGATCAACAGCTGGGAGAAGTATTCAAACCATCATGATTTTGTGAAAAATGAAGGGACCTTAGGGATCATTTCACTTGGACCGTCACTTTACTTTTCAGGTCAGAGAACGAAGGTCCAGAGCTGTTGTTAAGCAACTGCACTCCCTCAGCCCCGAGCCTGGGTGGCACTCCAACCTAGGTATCTGACATTTCAGTTAGTGGCTCTCTCTAACCCATGACAATGTTCTCCAGCTACAGCAGAATGTCTTACTGGCGGGCTTGTTTGGGTTCACTGGTCTGTTCCCACCTGGGCTTGGAGCACAGGAATGGAGTCTGACACATCTCTGCCCTCTCTGTGGTTCCTTAGTCACTGCTCACTGCATTCTTTTTGATCAAAGAGTCTGGGGGAAGAGACTATGTCATAGGGTAGGAGTGCCAACAGGAAGCTGGAATTTTCATGGAGCATTATTTCTTTCTATATTCTGAAGGGTCTTCCTTTCTTTTGACCCTTCCTAAGCAAGAATTACTCTAGACACGTGGTGCACACTTTGTCAGTAGGGCTTTGTCTATAAACATGCTAATTAAATACTGCCTTTCTGAATCTAATTTCACAAGAAAGTTTGTTTCTCAGAGACCACATGACTCAGCTGCACAGAGTCAAGGTGAAACACACTTAAAGGGGAAAATAAATTCCAAGCTTCTTTTTAGCCGATCAGGTGGCATCAAGGCGAGGAAAAGGGGTAAAGCTGTCAGACCTCGGGAGGCATTCAGAGATGAGCTCATCTTCCCCAGGAAGATTCCGCTAGGAATGGACAGAGGTGTCACTGGTGGGATGTAGTTCAACTAAGCCGAGCCAGGCCACACAGATTTATCTTTGTTGTTTACAAAGGACAGAGTAGGCTTTGCAGCTTCAAAGGCATCCTGTGCAGAAGGGCCAAGTCTCTGTGTCCTGGGAACATTGCTGCTACTCTAGGTAATCAAGACAGAGCTAGTCTGAGAGCAGCCTGGAAAACCAGAAGGTAGTGGTTCTATTTCCGCAAAGCAGAGCCTTTTGTGTGACGTTTTTGTCAGCAGCTGGGATTCAATCTGGTGACATTAGGGACTTCCCTGGTACTCCAGGGGTTAAGGCTCTGTGTTTCCACTGCAGGGGGCATGGGTTCAATCCCTGGTTGGGGAACTAAGATTCAGCACGCTGCACAGCTAAAAAATAAAACACTTGGTGACAACATCGTTAAACTGGTGAGCAAGGGTTGTTTCAGAGTGGCTGGGTGCCAGATTTCTCAAATTCTTGCACTTTATTTGGGCCACACCACACGGCTTGCAGGATCACAGTTCCCCCGTGAGGGATCGCACTTGGACCCCAGCAGTGAAAACTCTGAGTCCTAACCACTGAGCCACTAGGGAATTCCCAAATCCTTGTACTTTAAAAATGACAAATGGAAAAAACACCTAGAATTCTTGCTTTCAATGAAACTCTTATGTCTATACAGAGTTGCACTGTTTAATGGTCCATCAGGAAACTTCTAAAGAGTAGAGTAATGGTTACCGTGATCACCTTACCTCATGAGACTTCTACCAATGTTGTCATGTCTCAAAACAGAAAAGGGGTATGCTGCCATCAGATGGTAACAGGAGCTCAGTTGTGACCACATGGTCCAAAAAGTGATGCTTCTAAAAAAAACCTGTTCACCTGAAATCCACTTTAAATCTTAAAAAAACTACTTGTTACTGACTATGCATTCAGTTTATAAAGAAAAAGTACACTCAAAAAGCATGACATAACTAAAAAGAAAACCAAGTATAAAGCATATTATTATTTCCCCCCATATCCTTCATTTTGTTTACAACTGTCCAGTGTAGGTTTTTTTTTTCCTTTTTTTAAATTGGAAGATCACTCCTTTATGTTCAGTAAAGTTGATCTTGTTCTTTGACCCAACTAAATCACTATGTTTCGACTTTTCTCTCATTTCATTCTCAAGGTTCACTCTTAGAGGTCAAGATGCTTTGCGCTGTTTCTCCTGCACCCTCAGACTTTCCATATCCACACAGAATTAATTACCTGTTTCTCATTTCACAGCTTCTTCCCAGGGTCCTCTCTCCCAGTTTCCCATCAAAAGCAGAAGGAGAAATGACAGGCACGGTGGCTCAGCTGCTGAGCGTGTACATTCCCTGTGGGGCACTTTTTCTTAATGGAAGCAGGAAGATTTGCCCCTCTTTTCTAAAGAAAACAAGTAGCTACTCTTTTCCGGAGCTGGTGTGGGCTGGGCGGGGCCCAGCACTGAACTGCCTTGGCCTTTTGACAATTATTGGATGTGGAGGCTGTGCCTGGATGACATGGGATTCTCTCTTTTTTGCTCCTTTGGTATCTTAGCAGCCAAACCACAGCTCTCAGGAAGCTTTCACTCTCAAAAAGCACTTCTAAAAATCTGATCATGTATTCTGATTTTTATTCCAAAAATATCATACTTTTAAAAAATTCAGTCAGTTCAGTTCAGTCGCTCAGTCGTGTCCGACTCTTTGTGACTCCATGGACTGCAGCACGCCAGCACGCCCCACAGGAGATGTATATGCTGCAGATAGATAGGCTTCCCTGTCCATCACCAACTCCCAGAGCTTGCCCAAACTCATGTCCATCGAGCCGGTGATGCCATCCAACCATCTCATCCTCTGTCATCCCCTTCTCCTCCTCCTGCCTTCAATCTTTCCTAGCATCAGGGTCTTTTCCAATAAGTCAGTTCTGCGCATCAGGTGGCCAAAGTATTGGAGCTTCAGCTTCAGCGTCAGTCCTTCCAATGAATATTTAGGACTGATTTCCTTTAGGATTGACTGGTTTGATCTTGCAGTCCAAGGGATTCTCAGACATCTTCTCCAACACCACAATTCAAAAGCATAAATTCTTCAGTGCTCAACTTTCTGTATAGCCCAACTCTCACATCCATATATGACTAATGAAAAAACCATAGGCTTGACTAGACAGACATTGTTATCAAAGTAGTCTCTCTGCTTTTTAATATGCTATCTAGGTTGGGGTATAGCTTTTCTTCCAAGGAGCAACCGTCTTTTAATTTCATGGCTGCAATCACCATCTGCAGTGATTTTGGAGCCCCCCGCAAAATAAAGTCTCTCACTGTTTCCATTGTTTCCCCATCTATTTGCCATGAAGTGATGGGACCAGATGCCATGATCTTAGTTTTCTGAATGTTTATTTTTAAGCCAACTTTTTCACTCTCCTCTTTCACTTTCATCAAGAGGCTCTTTAGTTCTTCACTTTCTGCCATAAGGATGGTGTCATTTGAGTATCTGAGGTTATTGATATTTCTCCTGGTAATCTGGTTCCAGCTTGTGCTTCATACAGCCTGGCATTTCTCATGATGTATACTCTGCATAGAAGTTAAATAAGCAAGGTGTCAATATACAGCCTTGACATATTTCTTCCCCAATTTGGAACCAGCCTGTTCCATGTCCGATTCTAACTGTTTCTTATTGACTTGCATACAGATTTCTTAGGAGGCAGGTAAGGTGGTCTGGTATTCCCATCTCTTGAAGAATTTTCCACAGTTTGTTGTGATCCACACAGTCAAAGGCTTTGGTGTAGTCAATAAATCAGAAGTAGATGTTTTCTGGAACTCTCTTTTTTGATGATCCAACGGATGTTGACAAATTTGATCTCTGGTTCCTCTGCCTTTTCTAAATCCAGCTTGAACATCTGGAAGTTCATGGTTCATGTACTGTTGAAGCCTGGCTTGGAGAAGTTTGAGCATTACTTTGCTAGCATGTGAGATGAGTGCAATTGTGCGGTAGTTTGAACATTCTTTGGTGTTGCCTTTATGATTGGAATGAAAACTGACCTTTTCCAGTCCTGTGGCCACTGCTGAGTTTTCCAAATTTGCTGGCATATTGAGTGCAGCGCTTTCACAGCATTATCTTTTAGGAACTGAAATAGGTCAGCTGTAATTCCATCACCTCCACTAGCTTTGTTTGTAGTGATGCTTCCTAAGTCCCTCTTGACTTTGCATTCCAGGATGTCTGGCTGTAGGTGAGTGATCACACCATCCTGGTTATCTGGGTCATGAAGATCTTTTTGTATAGTTCTTCTGTGTATTCTTGCCACCTCTTCTTAATATCTTCTGCTTCTGTTAGGTCCATACCATTTGTGCCCTTTATTGAGCCCATTTTTGCATGAAATGTTTCCTTGGTATCTCTAATTTTCTTGAAGAGATTTCTAGTCTTTCCCATTCTCTTGTTTTCCTCTATTTCTTTGCATTGATCACTGAGGAAGGCTTTCTCTCTCCTTGCTATTCTTTGGAACTCTGCATTCAAATGGGTATATCTTCCCTTTTCTCCTTTGCCTTTTGCTTCTCTTCTTTTCTCAGCTATTTGTAAGGCCTCCTCAGACAGCCATTTTGCCTTTTTTCATTTCTTTTTCTTGGGGATGGTCTTGATCCCTGTCTCCTGTACAATGTCATGAGCCTCTGTCCATAGTTCTTCAGGCACTCTATCAGACCTAATTCCTTGAATCTGTCACTTCCACAGTATAATTGTAAGAGATTTGACTTAGGTCATACCTGGAATGGTCTAGTGGCTTTCCCTACTTTCTTCAATTTAAGTCTGAATTTGGCAATAAGGAGTTCATGATCTGAGCCACAGTCAGCGCCTGGTCTTGTTTTTACTGACTGTATAGAGATTCTCTATCTTTGGCTGCAAAGAATATAATCAATCTGATTTTTGCATTGACCATCTGGTGATGTCCATGTGTAGAATTGTCTAGAAAGTAATTTTTAAAGTTAGTTTTCTCCAAAATTATTTGGAACAAAAAAAAGTATTTCTGAACAACTTTCAAACAAGGTTTGCCCTGAGCAGTTTGTTTTGGGACTTGTCCTTTAACGATATCCTTTTAGTAACAAAAAGTGGGGTTTTTGCTGGGATGATTTCTAGATAGAACGTTGACTAGATGACTAAAGTTTCAGGGTGTAAGGTGTGGACTAGAAGAAGGCCACTTGCAGGCTCCTATGTAAAAAGCAAGGGCAGATACTCCCCCCTAAAAACACACACACAGTGTGTGTGAGGGGTTTCGGGGAGGTGGGCAGTATATAGGAACTCTCTGTACTAAAAAATTTCAATTTCTCTGTAAACCTAGAATGGTTCTCAAAATAAAGTTGCCTGGCCTTCCCTGGTGATCCAGTGGTTAAGAATCCACCCGCCAATGCAGGGGACGTGGGCTCGATCCCTGGTCCAGGAAGTCTCCACACGCCTCAGGACAACTACGCCCAAGTGTCACAACTACTGAGCCCGCGCTCCCCAGAGCCCACGCTGGCCAGAAGCCCGTGTGCCCCCACGGGAGAGCAGTCCCGGCTCTCTGCAACTGGGGACAGCCACGCGGCAACAGAGGCCCGGTGCCGCTAACAGTACACAAACAGATACACAAGCCAAGAGTCGGCTGATTAAAGAGAGAGAGATACTGACACTCGGATTCTAACAGAATATGTTGCCTGTGGTTCTAATCTCTAGTCATCCAGGTAGTGGTGGTGGCTGAAAGGGTTTCAAAGTCGTAACACAAAACATACTGGGAAACTTTCAACCCAACATAAAAGGAAACAGGTCAAAGCAGGAAGCCTGGCATGAACTGGAGTGACCCCAGCATGTTGACAGGACAGGCCGTAGTTGGCAGATGGTGCCTGGGGCCTGCCAAGGACAGAAAATCTAAAGTAGCTATTCACACGAGATTACGCAGTTAACCAATCAAAGGGAATAACTTGTGGGAGAGAAAGAATTTTAATCAATGGGTTAAAAAACTTACATAACCATGCTGAGCATAATATATGCAACACTGACTTCCAGGTAATAGCATGAGTTTTTTCCTCTATGTGGGAATACTTCACTCTGAACAAACCTGATATACTGCAGCCTGACTGATCATTCGTCGCTAGGAAGCTCTGGCACAAGACTTTTTATTTAATATAGCAAACTCCCAGAGTACGTTTAAAATAGTCTGCTCTTTTAAAGCTTCTTTGCACATAATTTTAAAGAGAATATATAAACTGAGGTATATCTGTGTTGTAGTTTCATGAGCACACACTTCAATTTCTGAAAAGGGAAGCTTTTGGATACATCATAATAAAATTTCATTTCATGAAAAAATAATTTAAGTCGTGAGGTATGTGTCCTGAGATCCTACATGCAGTGTAAGCTCCTGGGGTGAGGGTGGTGCATGATGAACACACAGCACAGAATGCAACGTGTGGATGGAGCTCCCGAGCACACAAGTCCCTTCGTTACAAAACGTGCCGAGCCCAGAACACAGCAAGGAAGTCCCGGTGTGGTGTGGCCCAGGCACTCTACGGGTAGGTGTATACGTGCAAGGATGGGTATGCCACGGCGGTCCTGTGGCTTCCCCTTGTGCCAGGATGTCTGCTCCTGGACCAGCTTGGCTTCACTGATGGAGCTGGCTCTTGGCTGGGGTTGGTGCTTCTCTTTGGATCGCAAGACACTGTAAATCCTGGCTTCTCTTTCTGTGCAAACAAGATAGAAGAGTTGAATCACTTTGTGCTGCAATTCCTAAAGCTATAGTTAGGACTGGGGCTGCTGTTACAAGGAGTTAGAGACAGGCAGTCGCATTTCTCCTCAAATACCATCAAAGTAGCTGACGTTGTTACAGGGCAGGGGTGAATCAAGCATTCGCCCTAGTCCCTGAGATGGCCAAAGAAAAGTCCACGGGTGATGGCTTAATTGCTCTGAGAAGCTCAGGGATTGCATTTTATAAGCTGTTTAGGAACATTACACAAAGAAAGAGAACTTGATTTACAAGGTTGGAGACTGCCCAGAGTTTTTAAACTCTTCTCTGACATACCATGGAAGTCAAACACCTACATCTCTGTTACAGAAACATTAAACTAGAAATTTAAAGAAAAATGGAGTAGAAGTAAAGGCTCGGATGGCATTCAGCTACTCTGCTGGGTTTAAATGAACCCCAATTTACATGTTAAGCCTCCCCAGCATGTTTCAGTGGGGGGATTTGGCTTTAGCCACCTACAGACATCTTGCAGTGGACGCCGTATGAGGAAAGGGGACAGTCATCACTTATCAGCGTGTCAGCACAGAATCCTCTTGGACTTGACTTGATCTCCACCTCTCTTTTCACTGTTCTGTTTCTGTGATATCATGGTGGTTGGACTATTTACCTTGTTACTCCTCCTAGAGGATCATGGCCTTAAGGGAGGGCTCATGTTATACAGCCCTCAGAGGGCCCCACATGGTCGGATCTTCATAAGATACTGATGGGTAAATAAGAGCATCATTCTCAGAATCCCCAAGCAGCAGACTTGAGAAGATGGCAGGGATCTGATCTTGAGAAAACCATCCAATCTCTACCTAGTGTGCGTGTGCATACTAAATTCCTTCAGTTGTGTCTGACTCTTTGTGACTCTATGGACTTTATCTAGCCCGCCAGGCTCCTCTGTCCATGGGATTCTCCAGGCGAGAATACTGGAGTGGGTTGCCATGGCCTCCTCCAGGGGATCTTCCTGACCCAGGGATCGAACTCTCATCTCTTATGTCTCTTGCGTTGGCAGACAGATTCTTTACCACCAGGGCCATCTAACCACAGTAATACAGTGGTCCTCAATTTTTGCTCCACCTGGACACATGTGAGCAGCACTTTCCCAGAGACATAGCCAGGGTTATTTGAGAACATGTGTTTTCCTGGTTCCTCTGCCTTTTCTAAATCCAACTTGAACATCTGGAAGTTCATGGTTCATGTACTATTGAAGCCTGGTTTGGAGAATTTTGAGCATTACTTTGCTAGTGTGTGAGATGAGTGCAATTGTGCAGTAGTTTGAATATTCTTTGGCATTGCCAGCTGGTTCACCAGCTCTATTTTTTTCTCCTCCTTCTAAGGAAGAATGGGGCTTCCCTGATGGTTCAGTGGTAAAGAACCCACCTGGCAATATAGGAGACACAGGTTCGATCCCTGGGTCAGGAAGATTCCCCGGAGAAGGAAATAGCAACCCACTCCAGTATTCTTGCCTGGGACATCCCATGTTCCCACTGTAACCCTGGAGAAGCCTCAAGGGTTACAGTGCATGGGGTCACAAAAGAGTTGGGTACAACTTAGCAACTAAACAAGTAAAGAATGCGCAGGTACAAATGAGCAAGAGAGATGTTATTATGGGGACAAATATTAATTCATTCAAACTTATTCTTCTAAAAAAGCGGGTCATTCACAAACCTCTGTACTGAACGTTCACTGTAACTGGATGTGAGACACCCCTCACACCTGATGGTGGCACCCCAATTTGTTGTTAACATCTCCTGGGTTGAGAATCGCTGCATTCACTACCACTTTTTACCTGAAGTGTTGCTGTGGAGTTACAAAACAGTTAGTTGCCTAACAAGTGTTCACTGAAACAAAATAAAATTCGCCATGCAAAGTGTTCAGCCCTGGGTGAGCTTCCCCAGTCCTGAGGTGCCTTGTGGGCTGTGCTCCGGGCTGGTCAGGTGTGTGCAGCCTGGTCAGGTGTGTGCAGCCTGAGGAGGCAAACCACCTGAGATGTTCGCCTCAACAGAACAAATCCACGGAGACAACACTGTGTGGACTGTGGATCACCACCCCTCCAATCATATAATACATTTGCAAAACAAAATCAATGTGGGCGCATATATACATACACACACACACATACACACACACACATATACACACATACGCATATATTAGGTGAAATACCTGTATTCTGTCTTTATTCTTAGTCAAAATCAAGGTGGTCATATCTGTTGGGTCCAGGGAGGTGCTTTTACCTCTTCCGTTTAACTGGGACTAAAATAAAGGAACATATTCTCACTAAATTTTCCACTTGGACAAGTGTGTGATTGTATAAAACACACAGAGGACTTTTTATTCATGCATGTTGATTCATTATGGTTCTCTCACTTTGAAAAGAGAGGCAGAATGCAAGTACAGTAATTCAAAGAAAAGAAGGAAACTACTACTTACTGAATGCCTACTATGTGCTGGGCACTTCACACACGGTTTCATGTAGAATATTCTCAGCAACCCCATGGTGTAGACACTACAACCCCAGCATTTTTGATGCAGGAACGGAGCCCCGGGGGTTAAGGAACTCACAGAGGATGACACAGTGGGGCTGGGGTCTGAGCTGGAGGCAGCCCCCACAGCGTGCGCTCCTGCCGCTATGGCACCGGACGCGAGTGGCCCTCGATACTGAACGAAGATGGCTGCGCTCTGCTCGGGCTCCGCGCTGTAACGCCGAGGGGCCTCGTTCTATCCTCCTCGCCCATGGCGCAGCGTTCCGCACAAGGAAGGCCTCATGCACGCTGCTTGGCTGCTACTGTACCCAAACCTACTTTATACATAGAAGAATCGCGGATTTTATAGCCACGCTCCAAAGCGCTAAATAGTCGGTTGGATCTGTCCCTTCTGTTTCCTATCGCATCCTACTCTGGACGGTAACTTCCTGCTTACTTGTTAAAACCCCCAGCAGATGCCAGGGTCCCTGAGGCAGGATGGTGTTTGGTTCGATGCGTTCAGTAGGTGGCCTGCACGAAGTGTACAGTATAGTTTGTTGAATGGATGGACGGAGCGTCCAGCAGCCTGCTCTTATGATTTGGGTATAAAGATCACAATTCACCAATGCGTGATATCCGACTTCAATGGTGTCCAATCCAAAGCAGTGTCAGTGTCCCACCAACGCTAATGTCCCCCTGCTCCCAGCTGCGCTGTCAGGGTGACAAGGGGCGATGGCATTCTTCGCCCTGAGGGGGAGATGCACTAATTGGAAAAATCAGAGCAACTGCGTGACAAAGACTAAAAACGGAACAGAATAGACAGCCCCAAACTTAAGAGCTTTCAGGAAAAAAAGTAAATATTGGAGGTGATGGATGTGTTAATGAACTAAATGCTGACAATCCTTTCTCAATGTATATATGTGTGTGTGTGCGTGTGTGTATAAAATCACATTGTACACTTTAAATATATTTCCAAAAAAAATTTTAATAACTTTTCTATGCGTGAGTTAAAAAAAAAAAGGCAAAAATAATACCTTATTCAATCTTGATTTTTCATATTTCATCATTGAAGAACTGGCATTCTCTGAAGTTCTGAAAAAGGCAGGAGGCTTTTGCAGAGTAGAAGGAAATCCTGCCCTTTCCTAGAAGGATTGCAAAGAGAACAGTTTTCAGTTGCTCTGTTATAATTAATCTACTCACAACAGACCCAATTCACCCAAGAGCGAATCTCCCGCCTCTGAAGGCCTTTTCATCTTTGGAGAGCAGGGGGTGTGGCGTGGGTGTGGCCGTGAGGAAGGAGGTGCCCGCATGACCTTGGCGGGCACCAGGCCTGATCTCTCGCCACCCAGCCACTCTGGACTGGCTCTTGCCACCACTTTTCCACCACTACCTCCTTCCTCTGTAAATCCAGACTTGGTGGACTCCTGGACTTGCTGTGCTAGAGTCTAGTGTAAGGGCCAAGCTGAAGTACGCTCAGGGATGTCCAGAGGACACACGTCAGTTGTGTTCAACTCTCTGCGACCCCATGGACTGCAGCACGCCAGGCCTCCCTGTCCATCCCCAACTCCCCGGAGTTTACTCAAACTCATGTCCATTGAGTTGGTGATGCTATCCAACCATCTCATCCTCTGTCATCCCCTTCTCCTCCCACCCTCAATCTTTCCCAGCATCAGGGTCTTTTTCAATGAGTCAGTTCTTTGCATCAGGTGGCCAAAGTTTTGGGGTTTCAGCTTCAGCATCAGTCCTTCCAATGAATATTCAGGACTGATTTCCTTTAGGATGGACTGGTTGGATCTCCTTGCAGTCCAAGGGACTCTCAAGAGTCTTCTCCAACACCACAGTTCAAAAGCTTTTGCTTTTGAGGACCCAGGTAAGAGCTCTGAAATCCACATAGAAAACGCCCCACAACCCCGCCACCCCCACCACCCCGTCCCATTTCCCATTCCCTTTCTGGTTTAGAGTAAACCTCAGCTCTTTCTTGCACCCACTGTGGAACACTCTAACCAGACAGCAGCCGTAGGCGTTCTTACTGGGGCATCTTCAGTCAACTTTGACTCCGGCATCAAAGTATGTCTCTGATACTGTTTGTTTCGCTGTTTTCTCGACTTAAGTGCCTTTTTTTTCTTCTTATACATTGTCTTCTTCTGATTCAACTATTTCAGAAAGTACAGAGAAATTAGCCATTGAGGGTTCCAGATAGACACCCACCCACAGGGAGCACTCTTTTCACACAATGCCTAAGACAACATTGCTAACCCAGTATGCAGGCCCTCACAGTGTGATGAGTTGTTGTTGGTTTGGAGAACCAAAAAACAGTTCAGTTACCTCATTACTAGAGACCCCTCCCCACTTAACACGCCAAATCCCCCTATTAAAGATACACTGCCAAAGAGGCACCTTTACCAATAACCAAATATCTGTGATATAAAATGAGAAAGCACATTACTTAAGGCAATATTGGCAAGTACAGAAGACACTGATTACTAGCTGTGTGATCAACTGATACAGTTTGTTACCACAAGGTAGCTTTAATAGTTAAGCAAATGAAGCTTGGTACTAATTTTCCAGTTACCCATGGTGTGGTGAAGCTTATTCTGATGGTGCTGTTAAATCTGGCTGAAGAAATTGTAGGGTCTAGTCTGATATGGCTGGCTTATCTGACACAGCCTTACATTCACCCTAGGATGAAGATATTTCTTAATGTAACTAGGAAATCAAGTGCATAGTGAGCCACAACAAATATTTTGCTGTCTCTAAAGCTCTTATAATATCTATGTAAAAAAAAATGTCTGTGAATAGACAGGGCAAAAATATCACTTAATATACAGAAATATAGAAAACTACCTAAGACCATGTAAACAAAAACACTTTCCAACACTTTTTAAAATGTGTGGGTCGCTTTTAACAACCTCTACCTCTTAACATGGTTTTCACTTTAAGTTAAACATTTTCCCCTCACTTTTTGTTAATTTTGGAATACATGTGGAGTCATCACATTTTTCCTCCCTAGGTTTTAAAGAAGAAAGTTGCAAAGGACAAAAAGAAGGACTCCAAGGCAGGGTAACCAGTTAGGATGCTATTACTATATTTTCTGCAGATCTTAGGACAGTTGAAAATTCCTCCAAACTATTCAGTAGTGTCAGGCTTTTTCTTAGGCTGCTACTTCCTGGGTGTCAGAGTCTCTATAATCTCACCTCATCTGCTATGTTCAGTAGGTGAACAGGGAGGCCATCTGAGAGGGAGCTGTCAGAACCGCTGGTGCTGTTTCCAGAAGGAAAGGAAAAGGGAAAGACCTGTCATTAATTTCCAGGATGTGTAACACTGACCAGAATAGTGGCATGGGGTGAGGACACCTGGTCTGCTATTTGCCCGCAATGTGTATTTCAATTACTAAGAAATCAAGACAAGCACATCCATTCATTCACTGCGAACACCTCGGCATGCCAGGCAGTGCACCAGGCACAGGAAACAGAGATGACCGGTGTGGCAAAATAAATACTGGCCAGATGGACAAAGCTGACCTTGGCAGTGATTGTGAGAGGCTGTGGGATTCTTAAGGAATCCCACAGAGAACAGCCCGAGAGAATAGCAGGGGGCTGTGGTTTGTCTGAAAGCAAGGGCTCTTTCCAGTGTGCAATGCCTGTCTAGTCAGTACCAGCTCAGAGAGCAAGGATGTGACCAGTTACTCTTTAAGAATGCGTTGAAAATACAAAGAGATACTTTAATAACAAAAGATCTGTAGGTCACAGATTAGGAGCATTACTTTTAACACCCCAAATCCCCCTTGGAAAGCTTCAGATGAACGTCTAGGCTGATCTGAAGTCCCCCCGCAAACCGTCGTCTCCCTCTTTCTTCACAGGCTGGGATGAATAAGGACTCAGAGAATGCTTCCTCTTCATCATGTCCTCAGTTTCTGAGCCGTGTTCTATTTTCTCCTCTCCTGGGGTGTGGTTGGCGAGAACTGAAAGCTGTGCCCTGTGACACGTCCTCCGTATATGAAAAGCGTCTTAGGCACAAAACCCAGATCTCTTGGGAAAGGACAGCATCTCCAGCCGCTCTTTTGCTCAGCCCTTTCATTCTGTTCGTGCTCCTCTCCCTCCCATCAGTGCACAATGAGGAGCCCTGCAGCAAAGCAGCGGGAAGGAAGCTCTCGCTTCTCATAATTCCCAGCTCCCTGTTCTCACAGGCTTTTCCAGTCTGAGCAGCAGCCTTTGAGGCCGCCAGATAATAGCCTCTAAAGTCCCTTTTGGAAATAACACAAAACATTAACAAAGGGAATAGAAACGTGAGATGCGGTACGCCCCAGAAGATGTCTAAAACCATGTGTGTGCACACTGAGACGCAGCCACACTGGGCCTGCACACGCAGCCTGCTGTTCTGTGTGATGCCGTGAACGGACCGAGCCCCATGGAGGCTGGTGCTGGGGCTGACAGACTGGAGTCAATAATTCTTCACTAAATCCATCAGGGTATCCCTGCTGAGCACGTCAGGATGCAGTCAGGATGCTTGTGAGTCAGTCCCCACTGGGCCCAATGTGCAGGAGTTGATATGCAGGGAGCGTTTTGTTTTTGAGACTGCAAGTGAAGAGGCAGGTCCTTGTGAGTCAGGCAGAGGCTTCAGAGTGCAAGAGGCGACATGGTGAGTGCGACGCCCTCCCTGGCCTGATGGTCTGGTTGTTAAGGTTCCTAAAGAGACTGTTGGGAGACTGAGTCAGCAGAACTACTCTGGGGCCACAAATCAGGGCTCTCTAACCCTTTCCAGAGCCGAGAGGAGAGGCTAACAAGGACCAGGCACTTAATACCTAGTTGTTGAAAGAACAACGTGTATCTAAGTCTGCCATGATTTTATTCAATACTTTGCATCCGAGGTTCAAAACCAACACAACAGAGCAAGCAAGACAATAATTTAAAAAAATAGAACCTCTCTGGTTTTACTTTGAAATGAAGTTTGATACCTGGATTCAACGTCAGACAAAGAGATGTCACTCCAGCTTCTTTCTAAATCTATATCTTGTCCAAGTTCCTTGAATTTCTTATGGATTTCCTGTTGTAAGAGCTCTTTAAGCTCTGCCAGACACTGCATGAACTATGGAATTGAAAAAAAAAGCTATTCTTGATTATTCATTTATTTATTCATATACTAAATATGCTGAAAGGCACTTTGTTTATTGCTGGGAACCTAGGGATGAGTAAACCATAACCTCTGCTACTACAGGCACGTGAACAATAAGTTACATGAGCTGTGGGAACAGGCAAAAGCGTTTTTAGGGAAGAATGTCAATGAATACTGCTTTAGCCATTCCCTTGGTTGTAGTTAATAAACTTCTTGAACAATGCAAAGGTGGGATTTGCTTCATATTTTTGAGTAGCAAAGAAGGAAAAGTTAGAATGGGGTGGTTCAGACTTCAGCCTCTGGCAAATCTGATTTAATAGGCCCTATGCTGAGGCCAAATTCTCCTTTAAGTATTTTTTATGGTACAGTGCATCCAGAGTGGTGCATGTCACGTGTTCCCAGGGTGCACATCCCAGAGAGGGCATGAGAGATGAGTTAGGGACCGTGAGTTCAGGCTCCCTTTTAAAAAGGTGAACAATAAAGGGAAATAGAAATAAGCTCCCAGAAAAACAAGGCCAAAGGAAGCCTCTGCTTGTGATTTAGGATGGGGGCAACTTGAGAACATCTGCAGTTAAGAGGAAGAAGAAAAAGAAAAAAAAACAGAAACAGGCCCAGAAAAGAGAAGAGGCGATTGATACGGCAAGACCTCAGGGAGACCACGGGGGAGGCTGGCAGGTGCACCGAGGGCAGAGACGGTTCTGGAGGAGAGAAAGGAAGCCTGGTTTTCTGAGACGGGAGGGAGGGGTGCGAGTGCCGGTGCGGCCACAGGGAGGCCCAGGAGCGAGGGAGAGGCGGCTGCAGGGAGGGGCGCTGCGGCCCCCACTCCCAGGGAAGGACGCGGGCTTACCGTCGGCCGGGAGTGTGCAGACTGAGGTTTCCTCACTGTCTTTGATTATAAAAACTTCAGAAAAATAGGAGGAGGAAAATAAAGATCACCTGTCACCCCATTGGGCTGACTTTGGACCCAAGTGACAATGATCCCAGTGACATCACCACCTGTCTTGAGAGCCCATTTTTACCTTGGTTCGGTCAGGATCACAGAAATCTAGAAGGGTGTCACAGACGTGATAACCCAGGGACTTCAGATCCTCAGTGGTAAAATGAGTGTCTCTTTTATTGCCTGGGGACAAAAAAAATCCACAGGACTTCTTACTAAGTCTTCATGAGCAAATGCAAATCTAATTTATGAATAATATCTCATTAAAAACACCACCTCTGATTCTAGAATATTATGCTTCTGGTCAGGGTCTCTCTCTTAGTCCATTTCAGGACAATCTTTGACAATGATCAAGTTTTACAATCATGATGCCTAAATTACTGAGGTTTTACTTTGTGATAAACACTAGGCCAAATGCTTTATGTACACTATCTCATTAGGTAGTACCTGTAATACAAGTACTAATATTATTGCCAAGTAAAGGAAATTCAAAGGGCTTCCCATGTGGCTCAGTGGTAAAGAACCTGCCTGCCAATGCAGAGCCACAGGAGATGTGGCCTTGATCTCTGCGTCGGGGAGATCCCCTGGAGGAGGAAATGGCAACCCCCTCTAGTATTCTTGTCTGGAGAATCCCATGGACAAGGGAGCCTGGCGGGCTACAGACCATGCAATCGCAGAGAGTCAGGCACAGCTTGGGTGACTGAGCATGCACGCAAAGGAAGCCCAAACTCAGACCTGCTGCACTTCCAGGCCCTGAGCAACCCCTGTGCTGTACTGCCCCACCAGTATGATATTTCACGCTCATATTTTGGGTTCTCGAATTCAGCATTAAAGCACAGACAAGAAAATCTTCTAGGTCAATTATCTCCCCAACATTCAAAGGGATTTCACCTTGCCAGTGCTTGGCTTGTCTTCCTCTTGCCATAATGGCCCGTCATCTACGAAAGACAGCTTACCCAGGGTGGACCCGCCAAATGTAGACTCCATGGTGTAGCTGTTGAGGATGCCCATCCGCCACATCACCACGCGTCCTGTTCCTTCTTTGCACTTTTGGACTTTAAAGTTACAACTGTGGAAAGAGAACTAAAGAGAAATCCAAACCCTCTGTTAATCATAAACTGGCAAATGTAAGATGTCTGAAATTCACTAATATGGTTAAAAGAAATGGAAGTATCTATTAGTTTCTAGCATATGCTCCATAAAATACCAAGGGGTTGTCATAGATATTACAGAGGAAAAAATGAGTTCTGCAGTCGTGTTGGTCAGGGAGATGAAGATGAATCCGATTAAACAGGCCTTCTCTGCGGGACCTTTCATTTAATGTGTTATTGTGGACTGTGACTCTCACTAGGGGAGAGAGTAGATTCTGATTTTCATTGCCTGTGGACTCTTCCTGTCCTTTCCCACCTTCCCCAGGGACATTCTGTAGGACTAGGGTTCCTTCAACACCTGTTTGGGATTGCTGGCTTACTTTCGTATTCAAGGCACCAGCCAGCCTGAGATTTATTTCCTACCCCTCCCCACCTTGAACCCTTGGATCTGGAACCCTTATCCTCTATCTGTGATTTGTGTATCCCTCAGCCCTATAACCTCTGCCCAGACTCTCCCACCTCCTAACACTAATGTGGTCCTGGCTTGGAGTTCAACAGCCTCGTATTTCATGACCACCCCCAACTCTTTCCTCATTTTGAATTTGTAAACATATATTGGGTTGGCCAAAGAGTTTGTTCAAGTTTTAGATACTGGGTTCTGGATGTGATTTCATTTGAAGAAAGAAAGAGATTCCTGGAGAAAATAGGAAGATTAAAAAAAGAAAAGAAAGAAAAGAGGCAGGGAGGGAAACAGGGCAGAAGGAAGAAAAGCTTCCTTTTCCTTTTTTAACAAATAAGTTGCAGATATGAAATACTTGTCCTGTTTATATTTTTTCCAGCCACACTGCACAGCTTGTGGGGTCTTAGTTCCCTGACCAGGGATTGAACCCAGGCTACAGCAGGGAAAGAGCCAAGTCCTACGCACTGGACCCCCAGGGGATTCCTTTGTCCTACACTTTTGTTTGATTTTTTTCAGGCCTAATTATTTTTAAAGGGCCATTTTTATTCCTATTCTCTTTATTTTGGCTGGACCAGGAAGCATGCAGGATCCTAGTTCCTTGATCAGGGATCAAATCCTCACCCCTGCAGTGGAAGTGTGGACTTTCAACCACAGGATCACCAGGGAAGTCCCTGTCTTGTATCTTTATGTGAGAAAAATCTGTGCTATCATTTAAATACTTTTCTAAACCCAATCTAACTTCTTTCCAATGCCAGTTACACTTTGTGACTCTATTTATGGTGTTGAAAACCAACTTTTAAATCAGTGCAGATACAACTGTCACAGAGCTATTACTCAACCAACCACTAAAGACTCTCAAGCTGTTTTTATGAGTCCTCTACTGTCCTACAGTCATTTGTGATTTTGTATTACACACGTTTCTGCAGAGGCTCATATAACATAAGCGTTTGGTCTTTCAATTCCTTCTTCCATTGCCAGCCACAGGATGGAAGATGGTAGAGAATTCTACCTACTAAGAGTTTGAACTTATACCCAGGGCAAAGCAGCCAACAGCAATTTAAAAAAAAATCATCTTTATGGAGATATTATTCACATACCGTACAATTCATACATTTGAAGTACACAATTCAGTGGCTTAATATCTTCACAGATTTGTGTAACCATTACCACAACCTAAGTTTAGAATATTTTCTTACCCCAAAAAGAAACCCAGGACGCATCATTAGCTGTCACGCACCATGCCACCCTCGGCAATCACTCAACCACCTTCTGTCTCTACAGATTTGCCTTTTCTGAATGTTTCCTAGGACAGAATCATATAACATGTGGCCTTTTGTGTCTGGCTTCTTCACTTAGCATAATGTGTTCAAGGTTCATCTGAGTCCGGGTGTATCGCAGTTCAGTTCTTTTTACTGCCAATAACATTCCATTGTGTGGACATACTACAGTTTTATTTATCTTTTCATTGGTTGATGAACACAATGTTATTCTCAAAGCCACACTTTTCTAAAGTCTTGAAGTCCAGCATCCTGGGATTTACCCAAGATAATGAAGAGCAACAAAGCGGCAAATCAGACACTGCATACAGGAATGGATGAGTTATCCTCCTCCCTCAGTCAGTGGACAGGAAATCACCTTTCGTGCTTACCTTATCTGGTGCGTTTTTGCTTAACATTAAAGGAAAGACCCGCTCATGAAGCCAGAACTCGCGACTGGTGTTATTGCAACCATACAGGAAGATGTTATTCTTCCGGCTGTGGCCATGGAAATCACAATACAGGAGAACCTCCCTTTCTTCAAGAAGTCTACGGGGGGTGCAAACACAGGACTTAGTGGGTATACAAAGGCATGAGAATAGTCAAGATCCCTTGGAGTCTCTTCCTTAAGCATGTCTGTTGATACTTTCCCTCCCAAGAAAATTTCAGCCCTTAATGACCTTCAAAGGACCCCCAACCTCATCCCTGATGGAAACATGTCTCCAGCACTCCTTGCCCTGCCAGCCACGGAAAGCAGAGATGGGCAGGCCTTGTGGAAGGAGAGGAGAAAATCCACTGAAAGAAAGCCCACCCTGGTGCCGACCTGTGGAAAGAGGGAGACAGGCAGAGAGGGGAAAGAACCAAAGGCAGCCTTGGTTTCTGACATTCCAGGGTTAGTTCCTCTAAGACTCAGCTCTCGTCTCTGGATGACCAGGACACCCATTCAATCTTCTAAACAGAGTTACCTTCTCTGTGATGATGGTAAAAATGCCACACCTTTACAACATGCAGGGGACTGTGCTAAGTAGATAACATGGATTATCTCAGTTAAGCCCCACAGTAACCACCCAAGGCAGGTATTATTATCCCCACTCTACAGATAAGAAAACTGAGGCTTCAGTGGTCACAGAAGCAGTCAGTAGTAAAACCAGGTCTCAGACCCAGGCCTGCCCAACTCCAATATACACTCTGAGCCATTCTGCCTATCAACCCAAAGCTGCTCTCAGCCATTCACACAGATACGGTGAGAAGGTACGTGAGTCCACATGTTTTTATGTGCTGCAATTTCAGGTCCAGTGAAATGGAAGCTCCTTAAAGGTGGGTGCTGTTATATCGTTAGTCTTCAACTACTTTTACATTGGCTTAAAAATGCAAATTGATTTATTATTCTTTCTTTATAAGAGGATAACAAGGAATTCTGGAGAAGGCAAATGGCACCCCACTCCAGTACTCTTGCCTGGAAAATCCCATGGACGGAGGAGCCTGGTAGGCTGCAGTCCATGGGGTTGCTAAGAGTCGGACACGACTGAGCGACTTCACTTTCACTTTTCACTTTCATGCATTGGAGAAGGAAATGGCAACCCACTCCAGTGTTCTTGCCTGGAGAATCCCAGGGACGGTGGAGCCTGGTGGGCTGCCGTCTATGGGGTCACACAGAGTCGGACATGACTGAAGTGACTTAGCAGCAGCAGCAGCAACAAGGAATTCAGACTCTGCAACCAGAGAACTAGCTGTACGACCTTGGGCAAGTCTCTTAACTTCTCTGGGCCTTAATTTCCTCATCCTATGTAAAATGGGGACATAGAGTGTGCCTATCTCACAGGGCGAATGTGAGACTCAATGGGGCATGTGGGAAGCACTGAGAATACTGCCTGTTGTACACAAGAACTGACGAATGGTTAGGTACTATTATTATTATTACACAAGTCTCATCACAAAGACCTATGAGCTCCCTGACTTTTGATCTTTTACATTCAATCATTTCACTTGTAAGTAAAACACTCTAGTGAAATGCTCCATGTTTAGTTTCAACCCAGAGATAAGACATGATTTAAAAATGTGAAAACTAACAAACCCACATGGCTGCAAAGAGAACATTACAGACTGTCCCCAAAACCATTCCTGACTCCTATGCCATTGGGAAAGAGCTCACACATTAGACAGAGTTGACAGTGTAAGACCAACGGACAGAAGCCTCACCTCTTGATCATATTCCTGGTGTGCCAGATGCAGGGGAAAGACTCCTTCAGAATGGTTTTATAATGCCGGTTCAAGTCCCTTCCAGCCAGCGAACACCGATAATTCCCCACGATCACTCCGTCTGGATTTAGCATGGGGACCACTTTGAAGATAAAGATATCTCTGAGGAGCTGAGCATCTGGGGAGTTGCTTAGGATGAAGTCCAAAAAGCCTTTCATAATCCAGGAGCCATTACTTTCTCCGGGGTGCACGCGGGCAGTCAAGACCACAGCTTTCTTCACAGCTGCCTCTTGAGGGGTCCGGGCTGGGTTGGTGATGGTGAGCAGGTAGACGGTGTTTCCTGCTAGGCTCCTACACAAAGTCCGGAGCTTGCAGAACTGAGATTTGACGGGGCTGTTTGCCACCGACAGGAGGAAGCGCTGCAAGTCAGTGTAGGTGTATGGGTAGAAGTGTGCGAAGAAGCAAGTGTCCCGGTCGTGCGGGAACCGAGCGGTCCACGTGAGACAGTACCAGGGCTGCTGTCCGTCCTCCGAGGTGTTCCTGAAGTACTTGATTTCATTTCCTTCTCTCCTCCAGCCAATGCTGTGGGTGCTGGCATCCAACTGGGAGTACATGAGCGGCTTCATCCCTACAGTATAGAGGCTCTTGGCTTTTAGCAAGTTGACGATGGTGAAGCGATAGGTGACATCTTTTCTGGTGTTCTGAACTCGAAAATAAAACCACTGAGTGTGCTTATTTGTGTAGAGGTCAGTTCGCAAGGTGAGTTCATACTCAAAGGTGTTTCTGTAATACAGAACACAGAAGCATATCTCTGTAACTCCACTTGCCCCTCAAAAAACAAATACTGTTTTCTCCTGATAAAAACAGACCTTACAACAACAGAAAAGCCTGCTATATCAAACACTTATTTTCTATTTTCCCTAGTTTTCCAGTTCATGTATCAGGCCAGCAGGAACTCGGGGAAAGAAAACTTCTTTGGAGTGGGACAGGAAGGACCTCTAACCCGACACTGCCGCGCGCCGTGGGGGGCCTGGGTATCTTTCAGGAGTGTCCGACAGCAGTTTCTACTACTCAGCACCTCTCTGAAATGCACTGAACAGTAGTGAAGCCAGAGCCAGTGCTGGATGTGAGCTACATTCTGGATATCATCTCTGTAGAAGAGACCTGTAAGCCCTCTGTGCTGTCTTTATATTTGATCCTCACTTATTTGAAGATGAGGGGACATTTCTGGAAAGCGTTCACCTTGTTGAACTTGCAGAAGACAGAATACAAATGCCAGAGATCATGGAAAGATGCTCATCCACAAGCAAAACTCATGAAGCGTGGACTAAAATAGGATGTCCCTTCTGCCTCCATCTCACTGGCATTCTAGAGCTGGGAAACAGGCACTCTCACACACTGCTGATGGGGACTGAAATCATGTTGGGAGGACAACTGGACAACAACTAGTATTACTGAAGTGATCAAACCCTGACCAACAATTTTATGTCTAGGATTTGTCTCATAACACCACCAATACTCAAAACTACCAAGGCATAAGGGTATTCATTCATTAAGCCAAACGTTGTGAACATCTTCATTTCCCATCAGTTGGGGAAAAAGGTGAATAAGATATAGAGTATCCATATGATAGGACAACATGAGCTATTAAAAACAAGGAGATGCATCTGTGGTACGGCCATAAGAAAACATCTAAAACTTATTAAGTGGAAAAAAGCAACATGCAAAACAGTATGTATTTAAAAAAACAAACAGTATGCATACTGTTTTTTAAAAACATGTAATCTGTATATATTACATCTATCCAGAGAGAAAAAAGTTAACACATATACACAAAAAGTAATACATATAAACAGTTTCTGCATCTGGGAGCTATGATTATAGGACTTCAGCTTTTTATGTTAGGTATTTATTAAGGAGCTTCCTTGGTGGTTCAGTGGTAAAGAATCCACCTGCTAACATGAGAGATGTGGGTTTGATCCCTGGGTTGGGAAGATACCTGAAGGAAATGGCAACCCACTTCAGTCTTCTTGACTGGAAAATCCCATGGACAGAGGAGCCTGGCGGGCTAGTAACTAAACAATGACAACAACATTTTTATTAAGATTGTAAAAAGTTAATGAACAGAAAGTGAAGTCGCTCAGTCGTGTCTGACTCTTTGCGACCCCATGGATTGTAGCCCACCAGGCTCCTCCCTTCGTGGGATTCTCCAGGCAAGAGTACTGCAGTGGGTTGCCATTTTCCTTCTCCAGGGGATCTTCCCGACCCAGGGATCGAACTGGGGTCTCCCGCATTCCAGTCCCTCTGAGCCGCCAGGGACTAATGAACAGAAACCCTAATTAAATAGAATTGGGAGACCCGAAGGCGGAGCTCTCAAGCCCTGCAACGGTAGTGGAGCCCAGCAGGAAGAACTCCTTCCTTCCTGGTAAGGATGCAGCCAATGAAAAGCTACGAACCTTTTGTTTACTAAAGCCTCCCAACTTCCTTCTCCCCTCAGTTACGTGCTCTCCCTCCCTTGCATTACAGGACTTTCATGGCTCCCTGTGGCTGCAGACCCCAAACTGCAATTCTCTGTTGATCTTGAATAAGGGCATGTTAGCTGGAGAAATATCTAACAGTCTATTTCAGGTCCATAAAGCAAATTTCAAATGTGCACTAATTTCTTTTAGAAGTAGAAAAAACAGTTTGGATAATTTTTTTTTCTAGAGGAAAAGATGAGTCACAATTATTTCATTCTTTTTCATTGTCCTCACAATCATCTCTCATCACTTTTCTCTTTCACAAAAACACTCCTGACTCCTTAACATGATTCCTGAAGACACTTCTCAGTCATTTCAGTCATCATCCCTTTGGGAAATTCCTCTCTGTTACTCACACTCTGACAGCTTTCTGCAGGTTCCCACTCTCAAACCTTGATTCAAACAGCAGAGTATTATCTTCTGGTCCTTGTAAGGAGACAGAAAGTTCCTTGATAATTCCCCGTTTGCCTCCCACTCTGGAACTGGTAAAATAGCAATCTTCAGTGGGCACTGTGGATGAGATAGATATATTTAGTCCAAGTTCCAGTCAGAATTCGTTTATCCAGTACATGTTTATTAAGCCCCTCTGTGTTAAGCACTATTCTAGTTTAACAACAAGGAGTATTTAAATAAGAAATATCTATATTCTTAGTAGTCAATGGCTTTGCAAGTGAAGTAAGTAATTATTTAATATTCATCGACTTCATACAATCTTGCATCACTTATATGGATAATTTCACTTTGCAATGATTTTTTACTATACTTGCGTTATGTTGTCAGACGTTAGCAGTATCTGCCAATCAACAGATGATTGACACCAACAAAGATCTTGACCACGGGGTAGGATGGATACACGCATTAAACAAATAGAAACATGTACAGGGCCTGCTTTCATAAGTGGATAACCCTTCATTAGTAGATAGATTCACATTATGACTTTTGCTTCTATATGCAATCTTGTCACAGTGGAGACTTAGAGAGGAAGTAAATTGGATAATAAAGGAAAGCAAAAGAGAAAGTGAGTATAAAATGGGAGTAAAAGCACAGAGGAGGTAAAAGCAGAGAAAGCAGCAGAGTACGCATGATCCATTTAAGAGCTGGAGTCCCATGTTGTTCAATCCTTTCAAGGAACCACAATCAATGTACAGACCAGCAACCAGATGTCGTTAATAAAGGAATTTCAACATTTTCTTGAGTCTCTTAGGTAACATTAAAAATGATCCAATTCATAGCCCACAGTAACATATCTCAAAAACAAAACCTCTTTCTTATTTAACCCACAACATTCTTAGAGCACGTGGTTGCTCCAGGACTCCTAACTTGACAAACTCCCAGATTCTCCCTGGAGCCCCATCTTCTCAGTTTTCGTTTTCTTCATTCCTCCAGGAGGGTGGGCTTAACTCCACTTGATGAATCCAAAGGCAAGATCAAGACAGCTGCTACAAATGTGTATTAACAGGACAATTCACAAAAGCTGCCGTATCGGGAGAATGAGCTCTCAGCCCCAGTGTTTCTCCCTCTGTAGAAATATGTCTGGATAGAACCGATGAGGCAGTGGGGATCCGTGGTCATCTGGTTTACTGGAAATGACTACAAGGTCACCGACAGGTAAAACAGGCTTATGATACCAAGAATTTCTTGAGGTCCTAGGAGCGATACATCCCCTAATATCACTCAAGTCAACTGACTTACAATCTCAGATTTTATTAAAAAAAATTTTTTTTTTACGTGGACCGTTTTTAAAGTCCTTATTGAATTTGTTACAATATTTTTTTCTGTTTTCTGTTTTGGTGTTTTGGCTGTGAAACATGTGAGAGCTTAGCTCCCCAACCACAGATTGAAACTGCACATCCTACGTTGGAAGGAAAGTCTCAACCCTGGACTGCCTGGGAAGTCCCCTGATCTTAGATTTTCAAGTCTCCCAAACTCCTCCTCAGACGTTCCATAAGGTGGAGCTAGGTAGTTGCTTCATCTTTTCTACCTCACTGAACATAGTAAGTTTTGCCAAAACAGTGAGATCAGAGTCCAAAACCAAGGGAACTGGGAGTAGAGCGGTTATAACCACATCTCAGATGGACCCTCTCTGCTAAAACCTGCTCATTTTATTTTTCCCATGGTAGGAATGTAAACCCATTGCAGCTTCCTCTTTCCTATCTCTTGCTGTTTCTTAACCTTCCCCCCGCGATTTTATTAACTTACATTCCATTTATACTAATTACACTTGGTACATACTCCTCCTCTAATAAAATTGACTTCTCTTCTGACCATTTCTATCTATTGATTCACAGCTCTTTAACATGACATCTCCTTTCTGCCTTCAAGGTTACTATTACCATCTACTTCACATCCTCCCTGGCACTTGTTACTGTCCCTACTGTTGTTATGGCTGTTTTAGTGAGTTTGAAGTTGATTCTTCCTTTCCATAAATATCCTTTTATCGATAAATATCCAGTATCAATAAAGGATATTGAACAGAGGAAATTCTCGGTTTCCAGTTTTCAGAATGCTATCATGAAAGGCTGGATTTTGTCAAATGCTTCTGCTGCACTGACTGAGATGACTGTGTAGTTAGTTTTTTCCTCTTTGTTCTATTAATGTGGTTTGTCACATCAGTTTTCTTATGTTGAACCACCCTTGGCTTCCTGTAACAAGTCTCCCCTGGTCACGGTGTACAATCCTTTCAATATGCTGCTGAATTTGGTTTGCTGGTATTTGGTTGAGGATTTTTGCGTTTATATTCATGAGGAATACTAATCTATAGTTTTCTTGTGATGCCTTTGTCTGGCTTTGAATACTGGCTTCAAAGGAAGAGGTAGGAAGTGTTTCCTCTTCTTCTGTTTTCAGAGTTTTTGAAGAATTAGGGCTATTTCATCCTTAGATGTTTGGTACAATTCAAATAAATCCTGGTAAGCCATCTGCGCCAGGGATTTCTTCCCAGGAAGATTTTGAATTACTACTTCAATTTCTTTGTTATAACCTATTCAGACTTTTTATTTCTTCCGAGTCAGTTTTGATAATACATGTTTTTTCCAGCAACTTTTCCTGTTTGTCTGTGTTGCTTAATTTGCTAGCATAAAGCTGTTAATAGCATTGCCCTGTAATTGCTTCGATTTCTGTAGAGTTGATGGCTGTGTCCCCTTTCACTCCTAATTCTGGTCATTTGTGTTCTCCTCTCCTTTTTCCTTGGTTGGTTTGGCTACGTTTTGTCAGTTTTGTTGATGTTTCCAAAGAACCAACCCTGGTTTGGTTTCCTACATCACTTTTCTATCTCACTGACTTCCATTTTTCTCTCTACTATTTCCTTCCTTTTGCCCACTTTAAAAAATCATTTATCTACTTCGGGCTGTGCGGGACCTTTGTTGCTACGCACGGCTCTCTCCAGTCGCGGTCACAGGGGCTGCTCTCCACTGCGGCGCGTGCGTCTCACTGCGTGGCTGCTCTCGTTGCGGTGCCTGGGCTCTAGACCACAGGCTCAGCAGTTGCGGCTCACAGGCGTAGTTATTCTGTAGCATGTGGGATCTTCCCGGACCGTCAAACCATGTCCCCTGCGTTGGTAGGCAGACTTAACCGCTGGATCACCAGGGAGTCCCCTTTTGCTCCCTTTGGACGTAGTTTGCTCTTATTTTTCTAATTTATTATGGTGGAGGCTTAGGTAACTGATTTCAAATCTTTCTTCCTTTTAAATAAAGGCATTTAAAGTCATAAACTGACCTTGCAGTGCTTTAGCTACATCTCATAAATTCTGATATGTGGTTTTATTTTCAATCAGTTCAAAATAGTTTTGAACACTTATGTTTTCTTTAGCCTGTGGGTTACTTAAGAGAAATGTGCTATTCAATTTGCAAATATTCGTATATTTCCCAGATTTCATTTTGCTGTTGATTTCTAATTTAATTTTGCTGTGGTCAGAGAATGTATTTTGTATGGCTTCAATCCTTTTCAGCATATTAAGACTTGCTTTATAACCTTATACATGGTATATCCTGGGGAATTTACCATGTGCCCTTGAAAAGAATATGTATTTTGTTCTTGGGCACAGTGTCCAGCACATTTTTATAAAATACATGAATTACACCAGCAGGATGCCTGCAAATTAATGCAGGAAACTACAGCATAAACGCCAGTCATACACACAGACTACAAAGCCCTCACTGCGGCAAAGCAGGTGAGAAAAGACGAGCGATTCCCCAAAGAGCCAACGTCTGGCTTTCAGGAAGAACAACAGGGAAGAAGAGATGAAAGGGACTCAGAACTATTAAGAAAAGGTTCTATATCATTTTTTAAAAAGTGATTAAATATTTAAAACTGATCAGTTATGAATTTCAGGGCTACCACTCAGTTTACCACTAAACAATGGATTTTTGAAAATCATTTTTATTACAGAAAATCTGTTTACTGTACTTTGGTCATGACTAATGACTCACTGTTTGGTGTGATAACAGTACCTGAATCTAACTGATAGACAATTGTGCCTTTTTCTTCTCCTACAATTTCTGGTATCTTCTCATTTCCTGTAGGTTGATAGAAATATTCTGGTTGAGGTGGAACCCACTCTGAAAGAAGACATTGAAAAAGCACAAAATAAGAAATAATATAAAAAAAAAAAAGAAAGAAATAATATAAAAGGCATTTTATTAGAACTGATATAAAATAATAATAATGATTATTCAAATGGCTAGTCTGATTGAATCAAATCAAATTCCAATCCTAAGTTTCCAGTGTGTTTGTAAATTAATTATACCTTGCTTCTTTCTATAAAGACTATGGAGAAATTTTTAACAAAAAGCATATACAACAGAAGTATAACACTTAAAAATAAGCCAGAAAGTTGGTGCAACAACTCTACAAAATGTGTCCCTGAGCTTCCAAGTCAGGACAATATGATCAGCTACATTTTTCTTATTACTATAAAGGAACAAGTATACCAATTTCTTCAGAGGAAACAAGGTTTTTTCATTAATACTAAGTTCTGAAAGATTTCTCATATGGGACTTGGGCAGCTTCCTACCATTTTAAGTACAGGAGCCACTGATGAAAGCCAAGGGCATAGAAAGAATCATACACCATGATTAAGTGGGATTTATTCCAGTGTTGCAAGGATGGTTCAACATTCACAAACCAGCCAACGTGATACATGACAGTAACAAAATGAAGGATAAAAATTATATGATTATTTCAACACATGAAGAAAAAGCATCTGAACAAAATCCAACATCCTTTAGGACACAAATTTTCAGCAAAGGGGGTATGGATGGACCACCTGAAAATAATAAAAGCCGTGAACTGACAAGCCCACAGCTAACATCATACTCAACAGTGAAAAGCTGAAAGCTTCTCCTTTAAGATCAGGAGCACTACAAGTATGCCTACTCTGATCACTTTATTCAACATAGCACTGGAAATCCTAGCCAGAGCAATCAGGCAAGAAAAAGAAATAAAAGCTCTTTAAACTGCAAAGGAAGAAGTACAACTACCACTGACATATATTATATATAGAAAACCCTAAAGACTCTATCAGAAAACTGTTAGAACTAATAACAAATTCAGAAAACTTGTTAGAACTAATAACAAATTTTGTGTTTTTCAAAGTACAAAATCAATACACAAAATTCTGTTGTATTTCTATACACGAATAATGAAAGAAAAGACAACATTCTCATTTACAACTGCATCAAAAAGAGTAAAATACCTATGAATAAATTTAAACATTAGTGTGACTTTTGACTTTGGGGAGTGTGTATCAGTTTCTCAGAGCTTAAGCATTTTCGAGTGAGCTAACAGATAGTGAATCTATCCTGCCTTGTACTTTACTATGCACAGAACTTACAACTGTCATACAGACTATCAGAAGAGCGAGGCCATGACACATAAGTCACATTACCAATATGATGAATGCGCTCCTTGATGACCTCACATTCTATTGGCCATCTTGGAGCCTGTAGCAGCTCGCTGCCAGAGAAAAGAGCAAAGAGGTCTCGGGGTTCTCTGAGATGAGGGTTTACTTTGCCAATGTCATCATAAAGAAGCTGTCTGCTCTTAACAAACGGTGAACTCAGCATAAGAGAATCTGCCAAAGGGAAAGGTAAGGAGTGAGCAGTTTCCTTTTCCTTTGAAGCAACAACTTTACTGCTCAACTGTAACAATTAAGGAATTTTAAGCATTGTATTAAAATAGTATCACAGATATGCAATCCTATGACATCTTTCTCCTTCAAAGAGATTTAGTTTCAGGCTGACAATATCGAAATTATAAAACGTTAAGCTAAAATTCCCTTGTAGCTCAGTCCGTAAAGAATCTGCCTGCAGTGCAGGAGACCCGGGTTTGATCCCTGGGTTGGGAAGATCCCCTGGAGGAGGAAATGGCAACCCACTCCAGTATCTTTGCCTGGAAAATCTCATGGACAGAGGAGCCTGGTGAGCTGCAGTCCATGGGGTCCCAAAGAGCGGGGCAGGACTGAGCAATTAACACTTAAGCTAAAATTCTGCTCTAATCTATGAAGCACTTACATGCAAAGGTTTAGAGTAAGTCAGAAGAAACTGTTTTGTTTTTTAAATCAAAGTTAATGAGTTGAAGATATTTCAACAGTGGGTTGGAAATAAAAGTTACTTAATGTATGCTATTTTTGTCTGCTGCTAAGTCACTTCAGTTGTGTCCGACTCTGTGCGACCCCAGAGACGGCAGCCCGCCAGGCTCCGCTGTCCCTGGGATTCTCCAGGCAAGAACACTGGAGTGGGTTGCCATTTCCTTCTCCAATGCATGAAAGTGACAAGTGAAAGTGAAGTCGCTCAGTCGTGTCCGACCCTCAGCAACCCCATGGACTGCAACCTACCAAGGCTCCTCCATCCATGGGATTTTCCAGGCAAGAGTACTGGAGTGGGGTGCCATTGCCTTCTCTGATTTTTTTTTTTCTAGAGAGAGGCAAAAAAAAAAACAAAACCACAACAACTTTCAATTTGACCACCAGCATTTTAGAAAAGGACATAAAACTTTATTAACTACAATGTAACAATCTACAAACTAAATTTCAAGTTCTTGCTATAACCATTCAAAGGACAGAGAGAGACTTACAAAACAGAGAGGATGGAGAGAGTAGAGGCAGAGGTGTGAGAAGGGGCAGGAGAGAGAGAAGAGCTCTTAGGAAATAAAGAAAAGGGAAAAGGGAGGAAAAGAAAGGTTTCAAGGAGAAAGGGCAGAGGAAGGAAATGGGAGGAAGAATGAAGAGAAAGGGCAGGGGAAGGAAAGGCTCCAGGGTGGCGCCTCCCAGCGCTGGTGGGCAGCAGGGAGGAGACACATTCCCACAGGGGCGTGTGCCTTTTCTGCCTGGAAGGACGCGCAGTACCTGTGCTCACAGCTCTTGTCTGTCCGCGAACAGTGGAAGGTAGACAGCTAGGCCCTAGAAAGAGGAAGGAAGAGGCCTGCTTTGTCCTCCGGATCTTTCTTTCCTCTGTCCTTTTCCCCCTATCCCTTCCATCCCCCCACCTTGGGTCCCTGCACTTCTATGTCTAAACATTTCCCGCACTGTTTAATGGAGGCAGTGGGGGAGGCAACAAACATTTGAAACGATGGTAAACCTCTCAATCTCACTCAAAGAAATGTAAATCAGAATGACACAAAGATATCAGTCTTTTAGCTACTTAAGAGAGGAAAAACATTTACCTGTTTCACACTCACCCTGACAAGGGTGTAAGTAAACAACTACCCTCAGAACCTCAGGACAAAAAGGCAAATTTGGTGCAATCTTTCTGGAAAGCAAATTTGGCAGTGTCCAGTAAGACTTAAAACACGCTAACCCTTGATTCAGCAATCCCACTGCTAGGAATTATCTTATAGGTTTTCTTACAAAAGCTCGTCAGCATACATATGTAGAGAGGTTCCCTGCAGTAATGCTCCAATAGTAAAAACGTGCAAAGCACCAAAGCATCCATCAAAAGGGAAGTTAAAATAACTGTGACATATTAACGAGATGGAAAACTCATTAATAGGCATTAATAGGTAGGTGCTCTTAAAGAATGAGGTAGATATTTTTTTGTGCTCATAGGGAAAGCGTCTATTAAACAAAAAAAGCCAAAGTAAAGCTTGTGTAGAGGATCCTCTATGAGCAATCAGAAAGAAAAAATATATAGATACTTGAGGGTATAATTTTTTTACTGGAAAAAAAAATGATTACAGTAGTGGCTATATTAAGGATGGGGCTGGGAGAGCTCTTAATTTCCTTTTGTGTTTTTTCTACCATTTGGATTTTCTAACCTTATATGTATATTTTCTTTCTTTCTCTCTCTCTTCTCCCCCCTCTTCTCTTTCCTTTCTTCCCTTCTTTTTCCCTTTTTGAAACAAGTATATTGTAACTCATTCCTTTTGTACTTTTTTGTACTTTTCTGGTTTAAAAAACAACACAATAAATGGTTTGCTACAAAGATGAAGAAAAATATCTTCCTCACTCCAATGATCAAAATGGGGGTGGGGGTTGGAAGGTGTCAGGTTACCAATTATACTCTAAAATTCCTTTGCATTGTTGTGTTACTTCTGTAGCTGACTTTGTATTTTATGGCTTTTTTTTTACTATATGAAGACAGGCAACTGTTTCTTATTAATGTTATTTCAAGTATCAGAAACTGGGACAGGAGGGGACTGAAGGTGGGGGGTCAGCTGGCCCCTGCGCCACCCCACCCTGACAGTCTTCTTCGCTCAAGCTTGGCCCTTCCTCTCCCAGCCAGGAGCTCCGGGACGCAGAATGGAAGAGCCTTCCGAGCACGGGGATGAGCAAAAGTGTGACACATATTTGAACATGAAAACGGAACTGCTACATCAAAGGTTAAGTACCGTTATATTTCCCTCCTATTGCCAAACTGCCGTCCTAAAATAGTCCGTCTAGGGGCTTCTCTGGTGGCTCAGTGGTAAAGGATCTGCCTGGCAATGCAGGAGACACAGATTCCGTCCCTGATCTGGGAAGACCCCACATGCTGCAGAACAAGCAAGCCTGTGTGCCGCAACTATTGAGCCAGGGCTCTAGAGCCCGTGAACCACAACGACGTAAGCCCTCGCGCCCTGGAGCCCACACTCCGAAACAAGAGAAACCCCCACAATGAGAAGCCCATGCACCGCAACTAGAGAGCAGCCCCTGCTTGCCGCAACTAGAGAAAAGCCCGTGCAGCAGTGAAGATGCAGCACAGTCCAAAAATTAATAATAATAAATAAAAAAATTTAAGTCTATCTATTCACATTCCTAACAGCAGTGTGGGAGGGTGTTCTACCATCTCCTGACGGCTACTAGGTATAATCATAAAAATATTTTTGCCCAAGTCTCATAATTTACAAAATGGTACTTTGACATACTGAATTGTATCTTTAGTTAGGGGTGAAACTGAGCATCTTTTCAAAAAACCTCCTGACTGTGTTTGCTTTTCTATGAACTCCTTGCTCATGTCCTTTGTCCATCTTTTCTATTTGGTCATCGTTTACATATTGATTTGTAAGAGTTATTTTGTTAAGAAAGTTAATCCCTGGACATGCCTGTGTGCTCAGTCGTGTCCAACTGTGCAACCCTAGGGCTGTAGCCCACCAGACTCCTGTGTCCCCGGGATTTCCCAGGCAAGAATACTGCAGTGGGTTGCCATTTCCTCCTCTAGGGGATCTGATCCAAGGGTCGAGCCCGCACCCCGAGTCTCCTGCACTACAGGTGGATTCTTCACCACTGAGCCGCCAGGGGAGCTCATGCTGCATGTTGCATTGGCTGTGTTTGCTTTTCTACGAACTCCTTGCTCATGCTCTTTGTCCATTTTTCTATTTGGTCATCTTTTGCTTATTGATTTGTAAGTTATTTTGTTACGGAAATTAATCCTTTGACAATATTTCTCACGAAAATTTTTTTCAGTTATTTTTCTTTACTAAGGCAACTTTTTCCTAAACATAAAGTTTTGCTGTAAAAATTATCAGTGTTATATTTTATAGCTTTTGGGTCTTGTATCATTCAAAGATTTTTAACCAGAAAAGGGATACAATCAGATTTGCACATAAAAAGAAAAACAAAACAAAACAAAACACTGCTATGTGGAAAGTGGATTGGAAGGGGGCATCATGGAACCAGAAACCAATGATGAGGCTGTTTCAATAGTGAGATGATGGCTGCTGTTGTGCAGTAAAGGTTGTGCAGTAAAAGGAAGTGAATTGATGTTTGCTTGGATATGTATTGAGGGAGAAATTTAACTGCATTCCTACCCTCGAATTCTAGAAAAAACTTGTGGAATCCCTGTAAAAAATTGTTTTTGCTTAAGTTAGCTTGGATTGGTTTCCACCACTCCTATGCAAAGAGCCTTAATAAATATATCCATAAAAACTGCATGAAAAAAATCAACATGTTACTCTTGACAGAAGAGTTTTAACAAATTTTCCAACAATTTGGAGGAAGACCATGCAGAATACATGGTACTTTAAACCTACAATCCAAAGCAGATCTACAGAATATTTTTTTGTTTTGTTATTTTTCTTTTCATTTAAAATTTTTCTTTTTTTTTTAAGATAAACATTTCTGAGTGATGTCAGAAACAGTGTCCAAGGGTGCTCCCCTGGCTTCTCCCACGTTAGGCCATGTTCTCCTCAACCTCAGGAGCAGTTGCTCAAGGGACTAAGCATTCTAGGGACATATGACACCGATTACTACTCACATAGATGCTTCTCCTTTTGCAAGCGGTCCGGTATCAAATCCTCTCTTTTTCCAAAAGAGCCATTCAACAGGTATCGAGGATTATTCTTCCAAATGTGCTGGTGCGTAGCAGAGTTTGGTAAACTGCCTCTCTGAGCTAAGAACAGGCGGTTTAGTGAAAGATGTTGAAGGCTAGTTCATCACATCCAATATTGAGGTCAACACTCAAACAATTACTACTAGCAAACTGCCTTCCAGTCACCACCTGCCATACCACAGGCCTTTACAACCAATATAACCCATTTTCCAAAGAGCTTTCACGTTCCAATTTCTCTGAGTTAAACATAATTTTCTCCATTTCACGTTGAGGAGAAGACTTGAGAGGCATATGGTAAAGTAGAAAGGAAGGGCTGGGGAGGCAGGAAAAACCCAGCAGTTGTATGACCAAGTCAGGGTAAGTGCTCAGAGTGGAAGTGGAGCACTCAGGATGAGAGGTGCCTCGTCCCGAGGGCTCTGCTGAATCTGGCAAACTGGGAATTCCGTTTTCAACGAGTGAGTGAGTGATCACTTACAAAATGAAACAGTTAATAAGAAAGTTTAACAAGACAGAAATGAAATCAATACGAAAACTTAAATTTTATTTCTAAATACCAAGAACAAAGTTAGAACATCAAAATTTTAAGATACCACTTATAAAAGCATACAGATAAGCAGTTCCATGAAAACAATTTATAAATCTCATTGGAAGACATTAAGGAGGACCGAAGCAAATTAGAGAATTAGAAAATACTATGAATAGATTGGAGAATGTGGTATTGGAAAATTCTCATTTCTTGTCAAGTTTGATCTGTAGATTAAATGAAATCCCATTTTTTTAAAGTATCACATGCCAGTTCTAAGATTATATAAAAAGGTAAGGTTAGCCAAGACACTTCTGAAAATGACAATATGGGAGGACATTTCTTTCCAACTATCAAGACTATTTTCATGCCATGTCATGTCATTAAGAAAGGGTGGTAGTGGTTCAAGGACAGACAGACAGACCTCTGTATAAACTGACACTCAACAGAAGTGACAGAGCATATCAGTGGGGAAAGGAAGTACTTCCCACTAACGCTGCTCAAAAAATTCGTCATTAGTTTATCCAAGCACAACTCTCTCAGCTGATCCAACAATGTACTTCAATGACCCAGGAAAGGTGGTGCTGGATCAGAACGAGATACTACCTTTATAGTAGCCATAGTACTGGAGGTGATGGTACATAAAGTCTTCATAGGGATCAGGAAGAGTCTGTGAAAGGACAAACCATCTCAATCAGGAACATGTTTTCATAATAATCATTATTATAACAGCCTGTTAAAAGAGTGATACTGACTCTTAACAAAGGTACACAAGCATGGTCGCAGAGGACGCCACACCTGAGAACTTCTAAAAACAAACCATGTGAAAGACATTTGTGCAAATGATTCTACCTTTGGGATCAAGATCTCTAGCCAGAAAAAGGTGCCATCAGAATATACCTTCTGAGCTAGTACTGGGTTTCTGGAGAGGAGTGGGTACCGACCTCCTGCTTCAGCTCTGGTTCCAATGCTGGGAACATGTTACTTCTGCATGGTATGCTGAAGACCAGTCAGTGACACCCAGCAACAGCCCCTGCCCAATTTCCAAAAGGGCAGTTGATTACATACGAGGAGCTAAAATAAACCAGAGCAGGACAACTGAAGTCACCTGTCGACATCCACTCCCGTCCCCTCCCTCCGCTCCGCAGCTCCCACGCGGCACCCTCCCTCTAAACCAGGGCCCGCCATGAGGCCCGGGTGGGCACCTGAGGAATCTGGGAGGGTGGCTAGTCTTCCGACCTCCTCCTCCCGAGGCGCCAGGACCCCTGCCGGCTCCATGCTTCCTTTTCCGGGTTGAAGGGGATGCCCACCACCAGGACGCCGCTGGACAGTGAAAGAAAAGGGGAGGGGAGTCCGGAGGAGTCGTTTCGGGGAGGGTGGGAAAAGAAAGGTCAGGGGCTCCGAAAACGGAATTCAGGGGTCCGGGGTTTCTTGGTCAGGGAGAAGGTGGCGGAGGGCAGTTTCCCGGAGAGTCGAGGGATGGGGCGTAGAGATTTCCTGGGAGGCCACAGGGAGAGTGCTACCGCCTCGGCGCCCCGGACTGTTCGGGGCAGCAGGGGTTGGGCGCGGTGCCGGCGGCGACAGAGGAGCGTGAATGAGGCGGGGGGTCACCACCCGCAGGCAGAGGCCCCGCCGCGCACCCGGCCGAGGACGCCCTCGCGGAGCTCTCGCCAAGCCACAGCTTTCGGCTGGGGCGCCAGTAGCCTAGCAACCGCGAGCCGGAAGCAGGAAGGCGGGGCGGCTTGGCGCTTCCGGGAGCGAGGCCCTGCCTCCGAAGGGGGTGTGGGGAACCAGGGGAAAGTGGACGACTGCAGTACCAAGGCTTTGTTGTTACTCTTCACTACAGTATTGCAGCCCGGATTGTTACTGTTACTCTTTTCATTACAGTATTGCAGCCCGGACTCTGGGGATTAGAAATTGCATTGATGGGGGCTTCCTTGGCGGTCCTGGGAAGGAAATGGCAACCCATTCCAGCATTCTTGCCTATAGAATTCCATGGACAGAGGAGCCTGGCATGCTGCAGTCCATGGGGTCTCAAGAGTAAGACACGACTGAGCGACTAACGCTTCCACTGTCCCTTTCCTTGGCGGTCCAGTGATTAAGAAGAGACCGCGCTTACATTGCAGGGCACCGGTGGGATCCCTGGTGGGTAGCTAAGGCATGCTCCATGGGGCAGCCAAAAAAAAAAAGTTTCTCAGCTTTAAGGAAACTCTTGGGTATTACTCAAAGGGAGCTGCTTCTCCTCTTTCACCTATTCCCTCCATCCCAGAGCCAGAATTGAAAAATTACCTTCTCGGTTGAGAAATACAAGAAACAAAGTAAAACCCACACTTTGACTATCAAATTGTCAGATTCAAAAAAATGCTTCTGGTCTGGCAGGATAGGGACAAAGGCACTTAGTTCCTGTCAACAATTCCTAGAAATCTGGTTAACTGTTAGGCAGTTAAAAGCAAAAGCTTTAATGACTAGTCAATAGCCTTTTTCCAGAAATGTGCTCTATGCAAATGACAAGAAAAACAATGTATATACAAAATGGTCACCCCGATTTTTGTATAAATAAAAACCAACACACAAGTATATATGACACTGATTAGTTAGCTGCATATAAATATACTGGAATAAAATTTTTACTACTGTTGTCTTTGGTTAACTTTACATGACTATGAGTATATATAACTCTTGTAACTAGTGAGAGTATAAAGCACCTTTTTTTTCACAATATTAACCACATTTTGTCATTTCCAGGATTTAAGTAGGCTAAATACAAGCTAATAATAGACCACAAGCTCCAAAATTTAAGTCACATCATATTTTCTGATACTAGAGTCCTGTTTTCTAACCCCATCCTCCCACCCTGCAGCGGGCTCCAGATCCTGACACTCGTCTTTCTCCTGAGAGCTTCTCAATGTTTCCCTTATGCCTACTTGATTAGAAAAAACGACTGACTCAAAGTAAGTCTTGGTGACATCTTCATGGAGTAACAGGCAAAACAGGAGCAAAAGGATAACCAATCAGAAGTATAAAAAAGGCTTTATTAGTGCATATATACAAATTTACAAGGTCAGAAACTGGAGAAATACAAACAGCTTTAAAACACAATTTGCTTTTTCTTCAGTTTAAAGTGACTTTTACCTGATTGTGATACAATATAAAGTACAGAACAGTAAACTGCTTTTTTAAATACTGGAATTTTATGGAGAATACATTCACATATAAATGGGAGGTGAACTCTGGACCAAGGTACGACAATGGAGACACAGCAATACATACAGTGGCTCGTTACACTTACTCCCACGTGTGAGGGGGAAGTCTCAAAGACATGAACACTTGCTGCTGCTGCCCTATACTGGATTTATATATGTCACCTAGTATGTGCAATGACTGAGCTATCTTTATCAGTTCTAGAATCTGTGAGAAACACTCTATAAATTTATAGAGTGTGGCCGTCTGTTAGCACAACATGGATGAGTTTGTATACCTCAGCACTTTGGGGGTGGCAGACTAAGAGAAGAGGTCAGAAGGAAATTCCTATAATCCCAGTTAAGCAAGGTAGAGTATAGAGCTGCCTTCTTAATTGCACTTGTTCTGAAGAAGTTAACGAGAGACAGTGTGCCACACTAGAAACTACAAGAGCCTCTATTAGGCAGGAAAATCCTTCCCTTTTCGTCAATGAGTCCTCTACAGAAGTGTCATGAGCCACACGTCCAGACTGATGATGTACCTAACATGCTGAGTTTGCCAGTGTGAGAATACAGGCAGCCAGGTCAAATGGCTCAGCCACCTCACCTTTTGGCAAAACAGAAAAAACTACATTTCACAAATGGGGGAATTTTGTATGCTCTTGCCCAGCAAATTCATATGCTCTCCCTCATAACATTTATAGTTTATTGGCAACAGTAAAACTGGTTAAGACTCTGAACTGAACATTAAAAAAAAAAAAACAAAAAAAAACAGCACACAGTAACAAAAAAGTAAAAAACTATGTGTTCGGAGCCATTTTTCGTCTCTTCAGTCTTGCTCGCCAATCTTCAGGAAGGGCTTCAAAATTAGCATTTCTCTCTGCCATGCCACTGTGAAAACAGACAGATTACTTCACTGAAAAAAAAAAATGGAGCTGTTCATTTCCTAGCAAATAAAAACTGACTAAAGCTGAAAATTGGATCTATCGCATCTATCTTCATGACAAAGTTTCAAATTTCTCAGCTAAGTAACCAAAATAGTTTTCATCAAATTTCTTAGTTGATAGGTCAACCAAACACATACAAATACTCTGCTCTACAGCTGTATTTATATTTAAGTGCATATTTATTTTTATGTCTCCCTAGTAACCATTAAAGCTACACTGAAGGAAAATAACACATGCTTGTAGAAGTATTTCTTGGCTCCAAGGAGTTAGGAGTCTTTATCCTAGATTTATTTACTTAACCTCTAAGAAGATATATTTAACCCTCAACATACCACCAGGGATGGGTAGACCTGATGTTTCTGAGATCCTCTTTCATTAGTTCTAATTAGCATTGATCTCCCACGGCTTATTCAAATTCAATTATTTAAAAAACTGGTTAAAACTCAAGATTCACTAGGTGGGCTACAGTCTATGGGGTAGTGAAAGAGTCAGACACGATTTAGGGATTAAACAACAACAATATGCTATCTGTTCACAGGTAAACCATATAGTATGCTATGATTTAAAACAACAACAACAAAAAACAAACTCAAGATTCTTGGGAATTTCCTGGCTGTACAGTAGTCAGGACTCTCTGTGCTCTCACTGTGGAAGGCCCAGTCAGGGAACCAAGAGCCCACTAGCTGTGCAGCACAGCAAAGACAAAACAAAAACTCAGATTCTATCTTGCAATAACCAAAATGAGTGCATGAGACCCTTTTATAAATCTAAAATAAGATAAATTACAAGACCTTTGTGACTTCCCATCATCTTGAAATAGTTTACTATTTCATCACTGTAGGAATTAATGATTAATCAATTCCCAGCAACACTAAAAAGGACTAAATAGTAAGAAAACTCAAGAATAATGGAGTCATCTACAAGGATGATACACAAGTAAAACTAAATTATCATTAATACCATCCTGCAGTTTTCTTCCTGTGTTGCCCCAAATCCCGTGCACCACCTTTCAAGGAAGTAAAGTCTGGAGACAACATCTTCATAGTCTCCTCCGGGACAGCCCCCAATATTACATAATTCAGATGGATACAAAGAGATAGGGGCACTGTACATTCAAATTGTGATGGTAAAACTGGATAAGTAAAATCTCAGGCCACGAGTGTTAAGAAGATCATAATCCAGATGAATTTTCTTAAATTCAAGATCAATGAGTGAATATATGGGCCAAAAAGGAAATACAGTATTTGCATAAGTTTTCACGTTTTATGCTGCTATATGCTAAAATGTACTTGATCAAGTTTGTAAGTGGGACAAATGCTAAAAACAGGTGTGCAGCGGCTAGAGAGAAACGTATTTTAGGAACAAAGACTTCACTGGAATGACTATTCCAATTGGTATTTATGGATCTAAAAATGAAAATGTTTTGAATTATGAAACAAAGATGGCTATCCTTTCTCAATTTTTCTTTTTCGCCACACCATGGGAGATCTTTCCATGTGCAGGGACTGAACTTGGGCCCTCAGCAGTGAAAGTGAAAAATCCTGACCACTGGACTGCCAGGGAATTCCTTCAAACATTTCCATAAGTACTGCATTTATGGATGTTGTAAGTGCCAGAAGCAGCAGTAATGATATGCTAGAACCTATCGGAGATGAACCTAAAATCTGGCATCACTATCAGTACGCTCCAGGTAATGCACCACAACTGAGCAACTGGTTACACTAAAGGACTGTTGGTCATTTCAGTATGTGTACCTTCAAAAATCATGAAAATAAAGAATAAAAACTTAGCTTAGCTATATTTAAATCTTGTTAAATTAAAAATTGGTCTCTTGGAGCTACATGGTAAATGGGGATGACTATTTTCCCCTGTATGCTCAGGGTTAAGACAGTTCTTTGCCTAAGATGAACAATTAGTGGGAAGTAAGGCTCAAAATTCTCCAAGCCAGGCTTCAGCAATATGTGAACTGTGAACTTCCAAATGTTCAAGCTGGTTTTAGAAAAGGCAGAGGAACCAGAGATCAAATCGCCAACATCCGCTGGATCATGGAAAAAGGAAGAGAGTTCCAGAAAAACATCTATTTGTGCTTTATTGACTATGCCAAAGCCTTTGACTGTGTGGATCACAATAAACTGTGGAAAATTCTGAAAGAGATGGGAATACCAGACCACCTGACCTGCCTCTTGAGAAATCTTGTATGCAGGTCAGGAAGCAACAGTTAGAACTGGACACAGAACGACAGACTGGTTCCAAATAGGAAAAGGAGTATGTCAAGGCTGCAAATTGTCACCCTGCTTATTTAACTTCTATGCAGAGTACATCATAAGAAACACTGGGCTGGAAGAAGCACAAGCTGGAATCAAGATTGCTGGGAGAAACATCAATAACCTCAGATATGCAGATGACACCACCCTTATGGCAGAAAGTGAAGAGGAACTAAAAAGCCTCTTGATGAAAGTTAAAGAGGAAAGTGAAAAAGTTGGCTTAAAGCTCAACATTCAGAAAACGAAGATCATGGCATCTGGTCCCATCACTTCATGGGAAATAGATGGGGAAACAGTGGAAACAGTGTCAGACTTTATTTTTGGGGGGCTCCAAAATCACTGCAGATGGTAACTGCAGCCATGAAATTAAAAGATGCTTACTCCTTGGAAGGAAAGTTATGACCAACCTAGATAGCATACTGAAAAGCAGAGACATTACTTTGCCAACAAAGGTCTGTCTAGTCAAGACTATGGTTTTTCCAGTGGTCATGTATGGATGTGAGAGTTGGACTGTGAAGAAAGCTGAGTGCCGAAGAATTGATGCTTTTGAACTGTGGTGTTGGAGAAGACTCTTGAGAGTCCCTTGGACTGCAAGGAGATCCAACCAGTCCATTCTAAAGGAGATCGGTCCTGGGTGTTCTTTGGAAGGAATGATGCTAAAGCTGAAACTCCAATACTTTGGTCACCTCATGTGAAGAGTTGACTCATTGGAAAAGACTCTGAAGCTGGGAGGGATTGGGGGCAGGAGAAGCAGACGACAGAGGATGAGATGGTTGGATGGCATCACTGACTTGATGGACATGAGTGTGAGTGAACTCCAGGAGTTGGTGATGGACAGAGAGGCCTGGCGTGCTGCAATTCATGGGGTCGCAAAGAGTCAGACACGACTGAGCGACTGAACTGAACTGATTACAACTCTGATGTCTTTGAAAAAAGCTAGACTGTAATTTTTATAGGAAAAAAACATTTCTATGAATTTAAAACTGCTTGGGCTAAGTTTGTAAAGAAATCAGGGCTATGACTTTAAGAACATGGGGGCTTCCGTGATTGCTCAGTGATAAAGAATTCGCCTGCCAATGTAGATGATATGCGTTCAAAACCCTGATCTGGGAAGATCCCACATGCTGCAGAGCAACTAGGTCTGTGCACCACAACTAGAGCTGTGCTCTAGAACCCGGGAGCTGCAGCTGCTGAGACCCATGTGCCCTGGAGCCCATGCTCTGCAACGAGAGAAGCCACTGCGAGGAGCTGCCTGTACATTGCAACCAGAGGGCAGCCCCTGCACTCTGCAACTAGAGAAAAGCTCACGCAGCTGTGAGACCCAGCACAGCCGTAAAGAAACAAAATAAAATAAAAACAAACACTTGAAGAATACAACAGTTCTACAAGCACAGCTGCAAGCAGCACAGCCTGCCCGTCTGAGAGCCCTCCTCTTTACCTGACCAGCTGCTGCTGCTTCCACTCTTCAATGCGCTTCTGTGCGGTCGATTCTCGGTCCTCTTCGCTGGAACTAGAGTTTTCCTCTTCATCTAACTCACGCTGGATACTCTGCCACTTCTTTACCAGAGATGGCATTTTGGTTTTACTTTTCTTTGCCTGTAACAAAGGTTAAAGGTCAGAAAGAATATAATACATAAAACAAGAGAACGAGTTCTTCACATGAGATCAAGATCTCTTCCTTAGTTTTAAGGAGTAAGTGAACTTCAAAATCAACCAAACACAAGTACCATTCTAAATTTTTGCCAAAAACTTCTACCAAGCTTGGTTAAAAACCTAAAAACTGTAAATGGGATATTTTTTCTTTTAAAAAAGAAGAAGAAAAAAAAACTATTTTAGTTGGAGGCTAATTACAACATTCTATAGGAGATCAGTCCTGGGTGTTGTTTGGAAGGAATGATGCTAAAGCTGAAACTCCAGTACTTTGGCCACCTCATGTGAAGAGTTGACTCATTGGAAAAGACTCTGAAGCTGGGAGGGATTGGGGGCAGGAGGAGAAGGGGACGACAGAGGATGAGATGGCTGGATGGCATCACTGACTCGATGGACATGAGTTTGGGTGAACTCTGGGAGCTGGTGATGGACAGTGAGGCCTGGCGTGCTGTGATTCATGGGGTCGCAAAGAGTCGGACACGACTGAGCGACTGAATTGAACTGAACTGAACATTGTGATGGTTTTTGCCATATGACAACATGAATCGGCCATAGGCATACATGTGTCCCCTCTGTCTGTAAATGGGGTATTTTACGAAATCAGGTCAGAAAAATTTCCTTTAGCCTTATTCTATGGAATTCAAAACTCTTGGCCCTTATCTTCTCAGAATTACAATGTACCCTTTTATGAGTTTAAATGGATGTAGTGTTCGTATCAATTGAAACACAGTGCTGAGAAACAAATGATAACTTTTCTGGAAAGAGCCAACAGAGTCAAACACATCTACTAAATATGAAAAAAAACAAAGAGGAATATTAAAACATTAATTATAAGATCAGTTCTAAGAGAAGATACTACTTACAATTCAATTTTCTATTAGCTTACCTTCAGTTTCTAAACTGCCTATATTAAACACAGAATCTCACAGTTAAGGGAAAAAACCTTGTGATATTTGCTATATATACAATATGGCTTGCTCTATCACTACCTTCAGAGTTCTGATCAATGGCGCTCTAGCAAAGATGCCTTCTCTGACCACACTATATGAAACAGTACCGCCTCCCAAAGCCCACTCACTTTCAGTCCTCTGACACTTTTTTCTTCATTGCATTTTTAAACGTTAAACATATATTTGCTTATCTGTTTCTGCAACCCAGTTGCCCCCTACCCTCTCCAAGCCCACCAGAAAAGCTCTACAAAAGCAGAGATTTTGTTAGTTACTGAATATGAAGTTCTTAGAATGCTTGACAGATACTATGTATTCAAAATAAACCTTCTAATATTTGTGATTAGTTCACTGAATTTAGAGAAATATTATATTAGACACTGATAAAAACTAATTTTCACCCCTGTGTTTTTGAAGACTTGGCCACCAGGGAAGATCCTGGCCAAGTGACCCTCTAAATACAAGCAGGCCCTCAAGTGGCAGGTATGAAGGAGTGCCGTGCTCTTAGGAGGTCTACGTATAGAGGCCCAAACTGTTTTCCAAGCCTACAGTTAAAACAAACACATGCGTGATTAACCACCCAAAAGAGTTGAGAAAACAAGCTTATCTTCTCAGTCTTTTAAAAGACTTGCCTCCCTGGCTCAGTACCCTATTCTGACTATCAATAACAGGTTTTTAACATTCGGGGAAATGCCCATGGTAAATGCTTAAGCCTTCTGCTCCACACACCTTCCCACATTCCATTCTGTTATTTCACCTGTGGTCCAATCTGACCCACTGCATTCACACCCTTCCAGTAAGCTCCAAACACAACCTATTCTGGGTCAGAATGCAACCAACCGAGTAAAAAGTAATAAGAATTGTTGTCGTAATGGTCACTATGAATAGAGGGCTCACTGCAGTACAACCTCTCACCACATTTCTGCAAATATGATTAGAAACAACATAGATCTAGGTAGAGTCATGGCGGTTTCATTTTGACTTCCATACGATTTTGTAAATTCAAAGTGTATTTGATTCCTATCTGTCATGGGAAAGTAAGCTATGCTTTAGAAGTTAGGCATTGTTTGTCACATTCAAAACCATGGATCCAGAGTTGCACTGGCTGTTTGAACACATTTTAAATAGGGGAACCTTGCAGTCAGAGGAAAAGATTAAATGGCTAGAATTCTTTTCTAGTAAACTGCATACAAAACCTGAGCAAAAAGATTGAAAAAATATATAGGTCTCAGATATTCTTGGAATCAGGTATTTCAAATAAGCACATATCGTGCATTTTAAAAAATGGCCTGTAACACCAAAGAGATGAAACATTGCTTTCAAATAAGTCCATAAAAACGACATGTTAATGTAGAATACTAGATTTTCGAAACTATTATTTAGGGACTTCCCTGATGGCCTAGTGGCTGGGAATCCGCTGTGCAACGCAGGGGATGCAGGTTTGATCCCACGTGCTGTGGAGCAACTGGGCCCGCGTGCCCCAACTACTGATCTCACACACCACAGTGCAGATCTCATGTGCCACAACTGAGACCCAGCGCAGCCAAAAAACAAGTAAATGTATTTTTTAAAAAACTATTATTTATATGACCGTAGTAAGAGTATGATTGTCTAAAAAATTACTTGAACGAATGCAGGTGGAGATGATTCTCTCTCTTGGAAGACTGAAGGAAGAGCGGCAAGGAAGGCTTCATAAGAGAAATGATTCCTGAGCCCTGAACACTCTAACCTTGATTCTGTAAAAATGAACAGTAGGGGGACTGGTAAACACAGACAAGGCATGTAGGTGGTCGACAGTACGCTGGCTCAGGAGAGGTGCATGGGGCACAGTGAGCTGGACAGCAATCCATTCAAGATGCTATCCTGGCACTGTTGAGTTTTCAGAACACTTCATTTCCAGATAATTTCTGGAACCGTGGTACCAGCTTGGACAAGTGGGTCAATCCAGAAATACTCTATTTTGTGTGTAACTCAAACTTCTTCAAGAAGGTCCCTTGAACCATGTAAAGCAAAGAATTTGCCCCACTGACCCCTGGAGCAAAAGATGACAGCTGAGACAATGGAGCAGCAGCACTGGGAAGGGAAAAGCTGATGAGAAAGTTTCTTTAGGTGATTTAGGGAATTCAAAGAGTCCGTGAGGGTGATGTCAGAAAGCTGGCAGACTATGAAGCTCCAAGCTCTTGCTGATCCCATGGAAATATATAAACAAATAAGAAACGGACTAAGATGGTTTTGTGGGAACTCTAGAAACCAGTCAAAGCTCTGCAGCAACTAAGAGAACAGCCAATCGAGAAAAACCTGCACCAAGAGCAGCAGGAGATTCTGGGGCAGGTTTGCGTGCCCTCATTTCACACCCTCCCCAGCGTGGCTGGAACGAAAATGGCCCAAGGCTCAGTTCCCTCACTCCAGATGGAAGGAAATGAGTGGGGTGTCTGAAATGTTCCAGACTGTGGTTGCCTTCGGGACTGGTTCAGTGTTGTCTGACTTCAACGTCAGCTAGGAATGGTGGTATATGTTGGATCTCGGGTTAGAAGCCATGAAAGGTAGCGGCAGTTGCGGCCTGTGAAAACCACAGCGGGACAGATGTCATCTGGACAGTTGGGGGCAAATGCTTCTGTGAACAGGAATACAACAGAACATAAAAAGCTCATAGAATAAGTGTGAAATCCTTAGGGAAATTAAAAGTAAATATACAAGAGGAAAGGAGGGGAAAAAAAAAAACCAACCACATACGAGTCCACGTCCAGGGAACATACATGCCTAGAAAAGGGCTGAAAAAATCTTGTTACCTTCACGGTGGGCGCATTGATGAAGGATGCAAATGAAAGATGCTGAACATACTCACTCACTCACTCGAGAAACAGAAATCAAAACCACAATGAGATACCACTCATACCTGCCACGACTGGTATGGTAACCTTCAGAAAATGGCAAGTAACTAGTGCTGGTGAGCCCTTGGAGATATTAGTGCCCCTCAACACTGCTGGTGGTAATGGAAAATGGCTCATTCACTGCAGGAAAATGGTTCCTCCAACAGTTATCAGAACTACCATATGCTCCCGCAATTTCACTTCTAAATACACACCCCCCCCCAAAAGAAACGGGAACAAGTACTCAACATGTATGTACTCATATACATATTTATAGATACTGCTCAAAACAGCAGAGAGAAAAAAAAACAGCAGAGAGGTATGAAACAACCCAAATGTCCATCAATGGATGGATGGAGAAGCAAACTGTGGTACATACACACAACAGAAGGTTATTCAGCCATAAAAAGAACGAAGTATTGATGAAGCTACAACATGGATGAACCCAGAAAACATTGTGCTAAGTGAAGGAAGCCTGACATGCACCACTGCAGCGTGGGTAACCTGGTGGGAGATGGAAAGCTGACTGGTAGGCCCGAGGCCAGGGAAGGGGTACTGAGGTGTGGCTGCGTAATGGGCGCAGGTGCTCTCCTTTGGAGTAATGAAAATGTTACATAACCAGCGAGGCGGGGTGGTTGCACCACAGTGTGAATATACTAAATGCTACTGAATGTAACCTTTAAATATCACCTCAATAGAACAAAATTTTTAAATACAAATTTAAAGAGCTATGTACTCTACCTTATCTTTCTTTCCTTTTTTCGTCTTCTCGGGTGGTGGCATTTTGGGAGCTGGTGGTGGTGGTGGTGGTGGTGGAGGAGGAGGAGGAGGAGGAGGAGGTTCAATAATGGCAGTGGTGGGCACAGCAGCTCGGGCCTGGACCGGCTGCAGTGTGGGCGCGGTCACTGCCATGGGCACAGAACATTCAGCATAGCCCATAAGTGCAGGAGCCGACGCCAGGCCGAGGTAATTCGACTGCAGGTTCATTCCTCTGGCCTGATGGCCCATTCCTGTTGCCGGATGGCTAACTGCTATTGCTTGGTGTCCAACCCCTGCCGCTTGTTGACCTAACACAGAAAATATAAAACGAAACAACTATAAGAAGGACATTGTGACAAAGCCAAAAACAAGAAAAGAAGGAAAAGGAAAGTGGGAGTTAGATTATCTACAAAGCGATTCTAATGTACCTTCCCCCTTTAGAAAAACCAAACCTAAAAAAAAAACAGTCACATTTTCTGGTGGCAAAATATGAATTTCTGAATGTTTTAGCATTAAGGGACTTAACACCGAAATCACTGTTATGTAAATGCACAGAGAAGAATCCGGAAGGACGCATGTGGACTGTTAATAGTGGTTTTCAGTAACTGAAAGAAACGGCATATGAACAGTCTTTGCAAAGAGAAGTCTTTAATTTATGACATCTAGTTCAGGAAACAAAGAAAATACACTGATGAAAACACACTTTACCCACAGTGCTGACCTGTAGCTACAGCTGACTGGCTGTAGAGGACTGGAGAACTGCCAATGGTGGCTGATCGCTGGACTACTGCACTGCTCATCTCTGTAGCTTTTCTCTTTATCGCTTTAGTGGAAGGAGAACTAGAGATGGTAGAATCGGCTGAACTCTGAAATGAAGAGATTCTAGTCAGTGGCTGAAGGCCCTGGTTAAGTATCCTCTTCTAAAAGAAACCTTACCAATCACACCCCAGTGCCCCACACTCTTCCGAGTGCCAAGCAGCGGTTCTCACCTGGCTAGTGACAACCGTGGTTTGTGCCGCGGGCTTCAGTGGAGTGTCCTCCTCCGTTCCTGGAGCAGGCGGCTCCTCACTCCCCTCGTCTTCCATCTCCACCTCCTGGATCTCACCATCTTCCACGGGCGGAGGAGGGGGCGGAGGGGGCGGAGGAGGGGACTCGGGGGGTGGAGGCGGAGGGGGCGGCACCTCCAGAGGTAACGGAGGCTGCAGCACAGGCACATCTGACTGAAGGACAGTCCAGAACGGAGTGAGTGGCATGAGTGATGAAGAAGATACTTGGCCGGAAAAGGACTCTTTACAAAGAGAACCTATGAAAACAAACAGGAATCAGGGAAACAGCAGACTAAAACTCCCATGAACTGACTGCTGACACATGTCCCCAAGACATCTATTCTATACTGATGTCACTGAAATATTAAACTCACTTCAAAAATGACTTCAAGGAAAGATAAATTCATAGATTTACAGTTAGCACTTGCCCCAGCTGTGTTACACTAGTCTTGTTTTCTGGGTCCAGATTTATGGCTGAGTAAATGAAGCACATCACATTAACTCAAGGAGAAACTCAAATCATCTGAACTAGAAGTTTTTTTTATTTCAAAGATACACAACTAGAGAAGGCAATATTCTGGGGTCTTCTTTAAGTGAAAAAGTGAGTGAATGATGTGCATTTGCAATATTAATTCCACATATTTTATTTTTTAGTGAGCTAGGTAAGTGATTAGGATTACCTAGAGAAGCACCCATTCAAAACACTCACACAAATTCTATCCATTTCAATTAATCTGGGTTACTAAGTTCAGAAAAATCCACTGGCAAGGTGATACTGTCAACCCTATTAATCCTTCACATCTTTGTGTGAACTACTCATTTGCTAAATCACAGCAACAAACCCGGGAGGGTAATGTTTTATTTCAGTGATGATAAAGGGGAAATTAGAATGAATCTTCAAGGTAAATGATGATTAATAATAAATATAACCCAGAAAAGAGCTGTCTGAAGATACAGAGAATTTGAAATTGCTGCTGAAGAAATTAGAGTTGAGGAACTGCAAGGTTTGCTTTCCTCAAAAGCTGCAGAAGTCAGTTAATTACTGTCCCTTCTCTTCCGGGAAAAGCTTTAAAGATTAGAGAAAATAGGAAGATATACTTACTTGTAGCCTTCCCCATCCCTCTTTATCGTCAATAGGGAAGTTTCACATTATTTGGGACTATTAGATATATATCCCAGGAATGCTGAAGGGGATTTTCTCCCTAAAAATCATAGAATTTAGGAGTAGAAGAAACATGAGAAATCATCTAGTTTAACCCTCTCCTTTTAAAGGTAATGAAACCCAGGAGGGAAATGACTTGCCCAAGAACCCATCTCTCTGTGGCCGGGTCTGCCCCCTTGTCTAGTGTTACTTTTTTTGCTAACACTGTATGGCTTACATGCGGGATCTCAGTTTCTCCACCAGAACTGAACCCAGGCCACAGCCGTTAAGAGCCCAGTACCCTAAACACTGGGCCACCAGGGAACTCCCCTACTGCTCTCGCGGAGCAGAGGTCCAGAGGCCGTCACCTGTCAAATGTCATGGGCAAAGCAGTCGATTAAGTAAGAACTCTATCATAAAAGGCTCGAGAACAAAGATAAGGCCTTTTACCTTACTTTGCACAAAATACACCACACTGGCACTCAACAATGCAAAACTAGAGCAAGTGTGAACCACTAGGCTTCTAGAACAGCTTCAGTTTCTATGGAAGATACACTATGTAAAAGACTTGAAGGTGACCCACATGACTTCTCTAATCATTGAGAAGCTGCTACTACCAAGGAAAAGGGGACTGAAAAAATTCACCAGAAAACAAGACTGCGGTTTTCTAGCTAAAAGACTTCAAATGTCTCATTAACCTGTTCATTGTGCCGTATCTAACACAAATTTTTACACGAAGTTTAGACAGTCTGAGTATGGGCAAGCAGTCTACTACATTAGAGTACATCAAGATTACATCAGAACTAAGGTAATAAGCACTGGGGATTATAGCTTATTAAACGTCCTTTTACTAAACCAACCACAATATGCGGTAGGTAAATAAATGGGTCAGATTCATGTGCTGGCAGGCGTCTCATCTAGAAGCATACTGCAGCACCGATGCTTGTATGATGGTGGAAGTGCTATGCAGAGAAATCAAGGAGACACAGTACGTTTAACAATGCGGTTTACAACCTTCAACAAAGTGTTAATCAGCAGTAACTGAACTCTGCGTAAATATGAAACACACTAGACTCGATAAATTTAGATCACACAAGTAGCTCTTTCACAGTTAATGTCTGAATCCTAAGTTTACTCAAAACATAAAAACTGTGTCTTAACATTGATAATTATCTCCTTCAGCTTAAATATAGAAAGTTCCAAGAAATGCTAGTCTGAATACCCATGGATGCCGTATTACATGATGCTTCTCTTCATTCCTACATTTAACCCAGTTGGTGTACTTCGCCATTTACGAGAACATGAAGTCTGAAGTCCGAGAGATTCATATGGTATATACATGGTTTTTAGGCTTCCCTGATGGCTCAGATGGTAAAGAATCCGCCTGCAATGCAGGAGACCCAGGTCCGATCACTGGGTCAGGAAGTACCCTGGAGAAGGGAATGGCAACCCACTCCAGTATTCTTGCCTGGAGAAGTCCATGGACAGAGAAGCCTGGCGGGATACAATCCATGGGATCGCAAAGATTTGGACAAGACCGAGCAACTAACACTTCACTTCACTAAACTTTTAAAGTATTAAGCTAAAAGACAGAATCCTGTGGGGATACAAATTTTTAATTCCCCAAGAACATATGTTTTTCTATGCATCTTCACTTCTATATAAATAGAAAGACAAGCTTTCTTTCTTATACAGGCAGGCTTCCGTTATTGTTTTCCTATACTCCCCTCAAAGTATTACTACTTAGTATTTTGAAGCAGGAGGGCAGTTTATCAGTTTAAATCAAGAAGCTATTATACAAATAATAGGTCCATGGAGACTTTTTGGTTAAGCAGCAGAAACCTGCTTTAACCTGACAAAAGCCCAACACTCAAATATGTTGGGATACCCTGAAATTGGCTAATCTTAGAGATATAATGTCAAATTGAAACATGGAACAATGAACAAGGATTAAAAATGTGCAGAACTGTGAAACTTCCTTACTCCTCAGTGGAGTTTTTCTACTTTAAAAGATGATTTTAACCATTGTTGGGTTGACAGAAAGCATATATTATAAACTTTATTGGCTAAAATAGTGATTGTCGTTGCTCTCCAATTCCAAAGACCTCAGTACAAGACTTGGATTTGATTTATATCATGTTTTTTGTATGGTTTTAGTAGTTCCTTATCAAGAGACTGAGAATATATTCAACAGAATAATATCAGCTGTTTACCAATGGCATCTTCCTTGACCAGACAGTAGCCAGCTGTGTGTGTCACCAACAAAGGGAGAAACAGGTATCTAATGCTAAGGTATGCACACAACGCTTGGCACTGGCAATTCCAGAATATTCAGCTTTGGAATAGATACAAAGGGACATTAAACAGTGGTCAGGAAAAGAATCACCAAACCAGAAACACCATCCAATGTCTTCAGTTCACTGACTACTAAAGAGTAAAAAAAGCAGCGTATCTATCATTGCTGCCCAAAGAATGACGGATCTAAAGGAAATCTCTTCATGAAACAGCACACCTTGTAACAGGGTATTCTTTCCCCTGAAATATGAAGTAGAATACCGCCTTTTTTTTTTCTATGTTCTAAAATTATCACTGCTGTCATACATGTCTTTTTACTTTGAGTGACTAGGGATTCTCGGGATTCTTAGGTTATTTAAGAAGTTAACAAAACCACTGGTACATGCCCAGTTTCATCTGGCATATAATCAGAACTTTTCTACTGGGACTGGGGAGCCAGTAGACTATAAAAACATCATTTTTGATAGGCAGAGGACATGAGAACACAGCTCTTTACGCCCCACCTTACAAAAAATTTCTTTTTATCCTCAAGGTTTAAGACTTATTCAGTTTTATACATGTTTTTAATATTCTTTTCCATCATAGATTATTACAAAATATCAAATATAGTTCCCGAAAGTTTATGACTTTAGAAACCATTCCATACACTCTTACCTTAATATAGCATTTAAACAAATATGTAAGTTTTTCAGATCAAAAGGTTGTTTGTTCACCACAGTCTTGACTATGTATGCCTCACTTCCTACTTATTTTTGTCATTCCACAAAAGATGGAGTTAGAGAAAAAAAAAAGTATCTTCTCTCATAATGTATAAATCAAGTGATGGCTCCTTAGATTTTCAAAGTAACCGAGAAACTATGAAAGTCTTTCTTTTTAAAATCTGTATAACCAAATTGAAGTTCTTTAAGAGTACTTTAACTGGACTGAGCCATCTCGATTATTTTATACTAGAACAGATGATTTGCAATCATCGATTATTGTGCTTCTCTGAAACAAGCATGGTCCTAGTTTCACAGTGCTTATTCACATTATTTTGGTTTGTAACAAACATGCTTCCTAGGAGACTAGTGGAGTAGAAACATGGAAGTTGCAAAATCAACAGACTAAATATTTTATAAAAAGGCAGAACATATTTCTTATTACTCCACATAAACACTGACAACTTAACTATCCAATTCCTTACCATTAATTAGAATTTCTGTTATTGGAAATTCACAGCTGTCTGTGGCATGACAGAATAGTTATGCAAGTCACAATACACTGGCTCATAATTTTATTTTTTAGCAGATAACATGGTTATTTCTGACTAACACTAACTTTAGTTTCTCTCAGTATAAATCCTGAAATTTTTTAGTTAGAAATTCATGACTATATTTTCTTTTATATGTTAATACAAGTCTCCACCCCCCCACCCCAAATCATCTCTCTCCAATTAATACCAGGTAAATTGTCCCACCTGTGGAATTCTCAGAAGATTCTGTAGAATTTGAATCAGTGCCAGTTTTGTCTTTCAAGCTCTGCTTAGGAAGAGTCTCGTCTCTACTTTCTTGGGCTTGGCTTTCTTCCTCTTCCTCCTCACCATCTGGGAACTCCCACTGAGACTCGCCCGACTGTTCGTTTACATAGAAATATCGTCTATGATCCCTAAATTACAAGAAAGAAAACACATGTTTTAAGACCCATCTTCCTACAAAGACACTTCCATTTGGTCCTGTCCCAGGACAGCAGTCTGCTCTCACAGGGACGAACCGCTTCTTAATGGACTGCTATTCACAAAGGCAACAAAGAGCTTTGACAACTGAGGATGGAGAACCAAGGATAATTCAAAGCTATTTGCACTGCCAGCAGCTCTGTGAATACAGCCCTGAACCCTCTTACTCCAACAGATGACTTAGAAAAACACCTCTCATATGTTTTTTTTTTTTTGCCAATGCTTAACAGGGTTTTCAAGTTTCATTAGTGAAGGGACTCAATCTCCTAGAACACTAAGTTCCCTTCCACAGAAGAGAACAACGAAGTTTGCGAAAGGTGACTCTTCCCCTCTTGAACCGTGGCATTCACATTTCATACTCTTGATATCAAACACAGTGAAAGCTAAAGAGAGGGAGAGGATCTGGGAGCTGAAAAATAAAAGAGCAAAGATTTCAAATAACGAAAAAAAAAAATCAAGAAAAGCCAAATATAAAAAGAAATGTTTTCATCTGACCTGCTGGCAGAAGATAGTAATCTTGTTCTTCATTCACATCTTCAGCCACGAAGCTTTCCTTAACTTCACCGAGGTTAATCAGGAGTAGTTGCTTCCAGAGGTCCTGTAAAGCGCACAGAGCTCTCGCATGCGCTTAACCCCCAAGCCCGCCCTACTCCGTGCAACAACGCTCTGGAGTAAAAACCAGCTTGGTCCAATCTTGGGAAAAAATCCGTTACATGGAACACTTTAAACACTGCTTCTGGTTCCTCCGCCGTGTGGCTGGCCCAAACTCTGTGAGTGCTCGCGGTGCTCTGCCCGCCCGGCACCGCTCAGGCCGCTGCCCTCAGTCTCCAGACAGGCTGTTAGGTCGTCAGGCGGTGGCGATCACAAATCAAGTCTGAGATGTCAAAGGTGAAAGGTGAAAAGGGGAGAAGAGTGCGTACCTGTCCCAGTGGCAGGACCAGCCTTTAGGAGTGGCGTTTATTTCATATTGTTTTAGCTGTTCTGCGGCATCCTGAAGTTTTCGTTTAAGGTAGTTTCCATTGAGAGCCCCTTCCCGCCAGTCCGCAATCCGAGTCTAAAATCAAAGAGCAGCTTACGTTAGAGACTTGTTCTTATGTCAACAGGAAGAGGAAAAGGGACTTAAGTCTTCTGGTCCATGACTATATACTCTGGCAGAACAGACCAAAGAGGAAGAGAAATCCCATCCTAAATTTCCTAAGAAGTCTTGTTTGCTCTGTAGAGTTCTGAAAAATGAGACTGGAACCCAATACTGCCAAAGCTCCAACATCTGTGAAAGTGAGTAGCAGTACAGTTTTGTTTTTCCCTGTGAACTATATTAAGATGGTTCCCCAGTAACTTTACATTTTTGGTAGATACTTGATTCAATTAAGTCATGTAATCAATAAAAAATAAATTGGGCTTCCCCAGTGGTGTTGGTGGTTTAAAAAAAATAAAAAAAAGTTTTGCAGGGGAACGCAGGAGATTTAAGAAACCCAGGTTTCATCCCTGGGTTGGAAAGATCCCCTGGAGAGGGAACTGGCAGCCCACTGCAGTGTTCTTGTCTGGAGAATCCCATGGACAGAGAAGACTTGTGGCAGGCTACAGCCCGTTGGGGTCACAGAGTCAAACACAAATGAGCACGCACATACGATTAATCAAGATTAAAGGTTTAGTTCTTAGGGAAATCGGTCAACTTCCTACAGGAATTCCTTACCTAATCCTACCCTGCTACTACTGTAAAGTACACAGGTTACTCATAGGACTCAGAACTCCTCTTTTTCAATAAGTCTCTGGGAATTCCCTGACAATTCAGCAGTATGACCCCTCCTTTACACTGCCGAGGGCCTGGGTTTGACCCCTAGACGGGGAACCAGGATCCCACAGGCCTGAGGGAGAGGCCAAATAAAAAAAGGTCTATAATGCTAGAATACTTTAAAAGTACATTCAATATTATGGGGGAGGGGGGGTCTCATCACTATGAATAGAATTTTAGTTTCTTACAAAAAAAATATTAAAATATACGCCTATTGAAAGGAGTCAAGTATCATCCTTACACACAAACTCTCAGTTATTTATTTCCATGATTGTGTTTTGCTTTGGCCACGACACAGTTTTGTTTCCTGTGTTGGTTGTTCAAATATATATCAAGATTAGTAATTTAAATTTAGGATTGAAACATAAATAAGACAGATTTCTCAAACAAAAAGCATTTCGTTCAAACACTGACTGTTTATATTAAGAATGGCTTAAAAAAAAAAAAAAAAAAAAAAAAAGAATGGCTTAATTACCTCAGTTTGTAAAAGCAGCACATGAAAGTTGGAGATGGACTGTCTATTAATGCCTAAAAACTCAAATTTACTTGTCAGGGTATTTGCCAGTTCTCCAATCTGAAACTGCAATGCAGGAAAGAAAAAAAGGAAAAATTAAGAGTCAGAATATTTTAAGTAAAGTCTTTCATTTTTCATTACAGATACTAGAAAAATGGATCTGCCTATAAGGCCTTTCTCATATACTGCAACTAGTTATGTAGAAGATAAAATCCTAACTTATAGTAAAATAATTCACATTAAAAATTATGTGAAGAAAGAATGAATAATGATGCAAGGTCTAGAGAAACTGTATGCAATATCTACTCTAAAATAATATGGAATTTGAAAAGAGATCCTAAATGACATGACTCCTCAATATTGTCCAAACCATCACTCATCCATCACTAACTGCTTATACCAGCCATACACTAAACAAAACGAATTCTCCCAATTCCACCTGCACAGTTGTACTAGCTGCTGACTGGATAGACTTTTTAAAGTTGAAACAATAGGCAAAGTGGTTTTTCCAAAAGCACACTTAAAGAGCCACATACTTACTTGGTCCAAGTCTTCTCATGACATTAGGAACAGAAATGAAAATGGAACCAAGCATGCCTTTTGTGTAAGGCCAAGTATTGGGTTGGACACAAAGTTCGTTCTGGTTTTTCCGTAAGCTGTTTTAGAAAAATCTGAATGAACTTTTTGGCCAACCCAATAGTTCATGCAGGTTAAATTTGTTATTTAAATTTGTGACTTTAGTTTCTTTTAATGCTTCCAAACTAGAGAGGCCTATATTTGATAAGCTACTGCTTTCCAATGGAGACTTACTTATAAATAGTTGAGCATTTAGAATTTATTTTTAGATTTCCTTACATCAAGTCAGTCTCCTTATTTCAGCCTTAAATATAACTTTTTCACTCAACCAAATGATTTATACTTAAAGATAGCAAAGATTACTTTTTTACTATTATCCAGAAGAAAAAGTTTAACTACTTCCTAGAAAAAAAAGTAGTCGGCCTATTTAAGATGGTTGGCCAATTAAAAAATATTTGTCAAGCTGCATTAAGTAATATACATACTTTCAAGTCCTGTTCTTCTTCTACTTTAGGTACTGTCTGTACTTTTAATTTTTCTGGAGATTCTTCTGCTTCCATCTCTTTGTCTGAGTTTTCATCCATTTTTTCTGAATTTTCAGCACCAACTGCTGCAAAAGAAAATATGTGAAATTAAATCAAAAGGACCATAAAAAGGTCTTACTATACAGTGCAGGGAATTATACTCCATATCCCATAATAAACCATAACGTAAAATATTAAGAAAAAAAAAAAAAGAATGTCTCTATGTATATAACTGAGTCACTTTCCTGGATAGGAGAGGTTGACACAAAACTGTAAATCAACTATATTTCAAAAAAATATTAAAAAAAAAAAACAAAAAAACAGACCAGTACTAATAGAGCCCCAAATATACTTTCTTATCCCTAGAGCAGAGGTATCTGAAGGTTATTAGTGCTCTACTTTGCCTATGTGTTCCTTACATGTTAAGGAAGCTCTAATGACTTACCAACCTACTATCTTTATAAAGCCAAAAAAAAAATTATTCCTTTATAACAGGGGTCCCCTATCTTTGAGGGTCTAATGCCTGATGATGAGGTGGAGCTGATGTTAACAGTATTAGAAATAAAGTACACAATAAATATAACTTGTTTGAATCATCCCGAAACCATCCCTTGCCCTCCCCACCCCCAACTGGGTCCAAGGAAAAATTGTCTTCCACAAAATGGTCCCTGGTGTCAAGAGCTGGAGACCACTACTTTACAATCACATTTCTTAAAATGTATCTACATATAGGATTTACTTGTTTTATCACATTACCCAAAAGTTTCTGCTTTTCCTTTCTCCATCTATTAATCTTTTCTTTTATTTTTTTGGTCACATCTAGTGGCTTGTGGGATGTTAGTTTCCTGAACAAGGATCAAACCTGTGGTCCCCTGTAGCAGAAGTGCAGAGTCCTAACCACTGGACCACCAGGGAAGCTCCTTTTCTGATCTCTTCCAAAAACTCATGGCTTCAACTACTTGTGAAAGCTAGATATCAAACCTGGAATATGTGAGGATTCTTTATCAAGAGGGTTTTGATAAAAAGGCTTTCATAATCAGAGCAGCATATTAAACTACCAAATAACTCCCTTCTTGGTTAACACCTGTAGACAACCTTTACTGGACCTACTTATTCCTCTGGTTAGTGCTATCTGTTGGTAGTGGGAATCTCCATAAGAGAACAGGTTTACCACATAATTAAATGGACTAAAAGTTCATAAAAGATACGAACTCTTTGTTATATTTGATTAACACCTGCTTATCAAACTAACCCATATATCCAGTATAAATCACTCTCATGAGGATCATAGATAAAAAGAAAAAGAACAAATTTGAGTACTCTTTCTTAACTTCGGTTAATCTTTGATCTAAAGAAGAAATGTGACTTTAACACCACTCTCAACAGCTTTCATAAAAAGTTTGAAATTTAGTATTAAGTACTAAACCTTATCATACAATGGCCTTTTTCTTTTTATTTGTTCATTAACATCGCTTCTGCATTTTCAAATTGTCTAAATCTTTCTACTCTCCCATTGACTAGTTTCTAGTTTATTTATATATCAGACATCTTACATTTAATGACAGGTTTAAGAATTTAACAATTTCAAAGAACTGCTAGAGCTGTAAGATATGATTATTTTGGAGGGCAATTAGGCAGGATTTATCAAATTAAAATGCACATACCCCTTAACCTAGCAATATACCACTAGCAGTCTATTCTATGATACTAAAACCTGCATAAAGACAGATGTCCCAAGATGTTTGCTAAGCTTGATTTTAATTGTGAAGTATCATAAGTAACGAGTATTATGTATAAAGAACATGAGCACTCCAGTAACTACAACCCAGCTTAACAGAAGACCATCAGTAACACCTTGAAGCTCCCTGTGCCCCTCTCCCATCATGCTCACACCAGACACACCCTGGTCATGTTAATAAGCGCCTGTACTTTCATCATGGCTAAATCCTGAAACACAGTAGTTTTGCTTATTTTCCAATTTACATACATGGAATTCTAACATATGCATTCTCCTGTGGCTTTTAAAATTCAACCTTATTGTTTCTGGTGATAATTCATGTTGATGCATGTAACAAAGGACCATTCACTGTTCACTGCTATTCTGTATTCAATTTCAAAAATACATCACAATTTATCCACTATTCTTTAGATGGATATTTGAATGGCTAATATTTTGGGATAATATGAATGCAGTATTAGTTTTAACCGTGGAACGAGGATACAGATGACGATCAGTGAGGGAAGAGTTAAATGAAGACGTCTGTAACACGCAGTAGTGAAAAACAACTTTATCTATACAGTTAATGTCTATGTTAAAATTCACATATGCCCACTTCACAAACGCACATAAAAAACAAAACAAAGTCTAGAACATATGTAGACAAAAAATACAGAAAATGGACCTCAGAGTAGGGAATGAGAATAGTGAAACGACAAAGGAGGGAGAGGGGCCCTTAGAATTCTACTTTATATTCTTCTGTATTGTTCATTGGAAAGAAAAATTCAAACAAGGATGTTTGCATTCATTACCTGTGTTTTTGTTTACTTATAATTAAAAAATCATAACCTATAAAGGACCTTCTGCTTGGTACACTCAACTCAGATTTTGGTGATTAAAACTAGTCCGTTCTGGTAACAGATTGGAAGAATGCAGCAGGTTCTCTCCTTTATCACCCTGAAGATAACTGGGATCCTCGTGGTAGTACCAAACTACCTACACACCCAACCAGAGACTGGCCAACTTGGGGACATCCCAGTGGTCCAGTGGTTGAGAATCTGCCTTGCAATGTTGGGGGGTGCAGGTTCGATCCCTGGTCGGGCAACTGGGATCTCACATGCCCCAGAGCGACCAAGCCCTCAGGCTGCAACTAGACAGCCCGCACGCCACAATGAAAGATCCCTCATGACACAACAAAAACCTGAAGCAGTCAAAAAATAAAATAATAATAAAAAAAAAGACCGAGCGACTTGTACAGAGAGAAGATGAGGCTGGGATTCCTAGAGGTGGTCCCTGCCTACTTTGCTTACCAGCTGGAAAGAGAGAGATAAGGAGAACCCACGGTCTTCATGCAGATTACAAGATAACTGTAGCAAGTGATTAAAACAAAAGGGAAGGAGAAACCCAATCTTATTTTTTTTGTTTTTGAGGGAGAAGTTATCTCCAATCAGCAGTGACTGCACAACCCACTGGATTCCAGCCTCTCGAATTCCTACTGCTCCATTAGAGGTGGAGCAGGAAAGGGTAGACCTTCCTTCCCCATATTTCCCTAAAAGGGTAGAAGCGCAATATCGGTCTATTTGCCCCAGAGGGAACAAAAAAGGGGTAAGAAGGATTGCTCCTCTAAATCTCTCAACTCTCAAGTTTAATTAAAGCACCAATTACCAGTTTCTCCATTTTCTGGAGTCTCTCGTCCAGTTTTGCTAGAACTCCGGCTGGTAGACTCTGGACTGGTTGCACGAACAAACATCTTCCATTTTCCTCTTTTAGACATAAGTCTACGCATTCCATCCTGAGATGCTGGCTGGCTGATATCAGAACATGGACTAGACCCTGACACACTACCATCTCCTTCCTCCAAGGCTCGCAATTCTGCCTACAATGAACATGAAAACAGAGTGTCATTAACTGTTTACCAACACTTATTTGTGAGTAGCAAGAATGACAGCCATGTGTTTTTGGAATTTAAGTACTTTGAGGACAAGAAGTATTTCTTAATACATCTCTCCATCAGGACTGAGCATTAAACTCCACATTCTTTTCCTCCTCTGTCCATGGCATTTTCCAGGCAAGAATACTGGAGTGGGTTGCCACGTCCTACTTCAGGCGATCCTCCCAACCCAGGGATCAAACCTGAGTCTCCTGAACTGACAAGCAGATTCTTTACCACTGGGCTACCTAGGAAGCCCAGCTGCTCTCCAAAGCTTCAAATTTTTCAAAAGGGGGAAGCTTCGAAGTTGTATTACTGTTACAACACCTATTGAGACTCTGCTTCACACTCAGGGCTTCAGTAGATCAACTCCAGAGTTCAGGTTTTTATTACATAGGATTAAACATCTATCTATATGAAAGGATAAGAAGAACAGACCCCCTGCCCCGCCAATGGCGTAAATGAAGCACAATGATCCCAGAGTATGACACTCCTGAAGGAAGAAAACATATTTAACAAAAACTTACTTTTTTCCTTTCCAAAACCAGCTCCAGCTCAAGGGTATCTTGTTCTTCTTCCTCTTCACTTTCTCCCGACTGAACAACACTGCAGAGATCCTCCTGAGTCGGGTCTTCCACACTGTCCAACAGAACTTCCTGTGGCTTTACTGCTGCTGCTTCTTCTGTTGTACTTGTTTCTTTCTCTTCTGAAACTGGCTCTGCTTCTTTACAAATTACTTTTCTTCTCCATCTCTCTTCTTCCTCTTTTATTCCCTCAGGCAGTAGAGGAGCAAGCAGTGACGCTGCCACCCCTTTCTTCTCCTCCTCATTGTTTGAGAGAGCCTGAATTCCTTCATTTACTTCCTATAAAGAATTAAATAATCTTGCTTAACTTTCAAAGAAATTTCACCTGAATAAAAACCACTGATCCCCATCAGATTAGTACATGTTCGCACCATTTTTCTTACATGTGTGTAATGCAAATAATGTTACTTTAGAAAGGCAGTATTATTGTTCTGGGTGGAACGCAAACATATCTTTTCTCCTCTGTATGTCAAAGGACTAGTAAAAAACAGAAGCAGATTAAAATAAAATCCTAATTTTGTCAGTTCAACACATAAGTGGATGAACCTTCACCTTCCTCTTCTGTATGATGAGATAACTTCATAAATATGCTGTGAAGGTGACTGAGAGGTAAGTGAAATATTTCGAAAATGAAATGTGTGATTATATTTCAAGTGTCTACTTCCTCCACTGGGATATTTACTCTACCTCCCTCTTAAGAGTTGTACAGATTATTTTATAAAAGCATTTTTTTTGATATACCTCCCACCATTTAAAAATTCAAGAGAAATTAAAATTCACCCCCAAACACTCTCTCAGTTGAGTACAACTTACTTTGCTTATTGATGAGGCTAAAAAAATGCTTATTTCACTATCAGTAATTTTTAAGGTAGCTCATCTTTGTATTGAAGTAAAAAAACAAACAAAAAAAACCTGAAGTGGAATCACCAAATCCCTAAAGCCGTCCCTGCTTGCTTAGCTGCTCCCATTTCCTTCACAATGACCCAAGGGACCTTTACGGCACCCTAAAGCTCCAGAAGAACCACTGAACTGGGGAACTGCTATAAATGCCACACAATAAACAGAAACAGATTAAGTAAAATTTCAAGAAACAAAATGTATCCTGTTTTACATCTATGTTGCAAAATATTAACAGACGGGTAATACACCTGTGACAAAGTAGCATTCAAGCTCTTTATATCTGAAAATAAGCAGAAGAGGTAAGTTGTAACACTGACCTTTTTAACTTCTCGCTTGGCTATGACTGGTCCACTTTTACTACTAGAAACAGAAGTATTTTTCTCCTTAGCATACATGTCGGTATTTACCACAAAACTAGCTTCAGCACCTGTTACACAACTAAAAAAAACATATACTTAGCAAAAGCAACAGAAGGTGAATATGAGCAAAAGATAAGACTCTGATTTCCTTCTAGGTTAACTTCTTTTTCAGGTCTGTTCTTACCTAGGCTGGTAATGTTGTAATCCTTGTACCTGAGTGGCAAGATACTGGGGTAATTCCCACGTCACTTCATTTGTTTGTGTGTTCCAATAATAATAGCATCCTGTGTTCTCATCCCAGACCTCCTGCCAATCTCCCATCTCAATTCCAACTAGAAGAAAATGAAACAAATGTCAAGCAGCACATATTTATGCACAATTCTGACCTTGTATCTCAAGTCATAACCATCTAACCCAGGGTTTTTCAACCTTAGCTCTGTCACTGGGCAGGACAGTCCTGAGCAGTATTCAGCAGCATCCTGGCCGCTACCCACTGGATGCAGCAACGCTCCCCCGCCCCCACCCTCTGCTGTGACCATCAAACCCTCTCCAGACACTGTTCAACGTCCCCTGGGGGGGCAACTCCTCCCTCCTGAGCTCTTTGCAAACATGGTTTAAAAAAGCAGTTTGATGGTTGAAAGATATATTGCAAACCCCAAAAGACTTTTAAAAATAATGGCTTTTATTATTTACTGAGTATAATCTGCCACTGGTTAAAAGGCAAACAATCATCTTCTGATAAAAATATAACCGAGCAGTTAGTTATTTTCCAAGTACTGTATTTAAAAAGCCAGAATTCTAAAGTCTGGGGCTAAGGTATATAGGCTTTCACCTTTGGGAACCTCAGTGCCTAGAACAACTTTAAGAACCACACTTTAGGTTTATTTAAAACTCAAAGACTCAAGCTTACCTCCTGCCAGTGAACACTGAGTATCATATTGCCACCCTGCGGTCTGGGTTGAGTCCGTCCCATTAGGAGTGGTGGAAGAAAGGGCAGGCGCCGATTCCTTTGGCTCTGGCCGGGGTGGAGTCGGGGGTGGAGCAGAAGCTGCTCCAGGAGCCACAGGCTGAGGAGCTGTTATTGCATCAATTTCCTGCAGGGTGAAAACAACAAGCATAACTGAGGTGAAACCCAAAAAACAGCAATAATGAAAATAAACAAACCAACCAACCCTCCACTGTACAGGGTTTTGACTTAAGAAGCTTGAGTCTCTGCTTCTCAAGTTAAAACTCTCCTCTTCTCCATTTCTGTCCTTACAACTAGCACAAAAGGAGAAGTTGAGAGTAATGGGGAGGGACTAAGGAAGAAAAGTGGAGCGGGAGATACAGACTGACAAGTGGGCTAACCACTTGAAATGCAAATCCCAAAGTGGCTTCAATAACTAAAAACCCAAATACAAAAGCACTTCTAACCGCTAGGAAGTTGGCCAAAGTACTATCAATATCGGTTGACTGGTTTCCATTTGCTTCCTTAGACTGTGCTGGTTTTTCTGAAATATCATTCTCTTCATCATCACTGTCAGCATATGCACCAAGCAAGCACAGACCTCCTGGGAACAAAAAGGTAAAACAACATTTCTAACAATGCCAAAGTCCTAGGAAGTATCCAACAGAAAATATGATTTTTTAGCCATTTAGTTTACTTACAGAACCTCAAGAAATCTGCAGCTAACCAAGAGAGGTACAAAATAATTATGCACTTAGAACTAATAAAATCAACCTGCATAGCAATTTGACATCCTTTTCAAAATATGTGCTCAATTATTCAACTACTACTCCCTCTGTCAAAATAACACATAATATATATCCTGATTTTAGAATCTGTTGATTTAGGTCTCTATCTCAAACAGGTAAACCGATTAGTTTAGTAAATGAAACAAGGAGATTTTTCAAAGTGGGAAACAAAGCTCTCTTTAATAATTTTTCCCCCTCAAACATGTGATGAATTAAAACAGAACATAAGATGCTACGACCAAAACAAAGAAAACAAAAATCACAGCTAAAACTGAAAATATTAAGTATGGCCTCTGTAATGCTGCAATGCAATTCCCTTAAAAAAAAAAAACAAACAAACCTGAAACTGTTTATTAGTTGACCGATGTTTATTACTCTAATGTTACAATTAAGTCAGCATATATACTCTCTTTATATATTTTATCACAATAGGCACATGAACTATCTAAGTCTAACTTGACTTTTCATTTAATAACAGGACTAAATTTTCCAGTGTTGTGGAAACTGAAAAGATTTATCAGGAGGTAAAATCTAGTTTTCTTTGTTATAATTCCATAAACAAATTCATAGATTCACCTAGGTGTGAACATAAATTGCTTCATTTATATACAAAAGTTCACATTCATTACTTTAGTCACATAAATCATGCCTTCATTTTTTTTTAGTATATAGCTAAGTTGTTACACTACCAATTCCCAAAATATTATTTTAAACTGATTAGGAATATATTTTAAAATGGATATTTGTTAGACAGTATTTCCCCTTTCCAGTTTCTAAATATATCTCATTTGGTGGTTGGGGAAGGGGTGGTGTAGATACCAGTCAATTTTCCACACTTCCTGAACAACAGGTAAGGGCAAGAACTACCTAAGACATTTCTGTACAGAAAAAATCTGCACCTTAGAATTCAGCACTGATGGGTTTCTGGGGGAAAGCGGAGTATAGGAAATTTATATTTTCACAAAGAAACCCTTTCTAGTTTAGAGACAATAATAAACACTGGCTTTAGTTCTATATACTTTGGTAAAAGGTTCCAGCCAGGTGAGCTGTGGGGAATTTGGATTACAAAATTCCTCGGCAGGGTTAATTACCCAGGCTCAGAGCGGATCTTATAGGCAATAGGTTTATTCAAGGCTCTATGTAGTCTTTTTCTCTTCAATTCAGAGTTTTTCATACTAAATACATAAAACCTCTTCCAACTCTTGAACACATAGTGCTACTTCCTAGTTCTGAAATTTCTTTCACGTGTTTTACTTTCCCATGTGTGTGTTAGTCACTCAGTCGTGTCAGACTCTTTGTGACCCAATGGACCGCAGCCATCAGGCTCCTCCGTCCACACAATTCTCCAGGCAAGAATACTGGAGTGGGTTGCCATTCCCTTCTCCAGTTTACCGTTTCTAATTCAGTTTTAAGTGGTAAATGGGGTATGGGGAGGAGCAAGCATCTGTTACTTCAGGTACATAGTTCAAAAAGTCCCTAAAATTCAGAAGATCAAAGTTATTACAATTATAGAATATTTAATATGAAAACACACTTTAATCTCTCAAGATATATAGAGTAGAGAAAACAAACATTTTCAGCACTTGTGGTTTAGAAATTTGTATGTTATTCAAGGTAATTATCAAAACAACTTAGGGCTGAAAGATCTGTTTTACAGATGAATGATGTCGTGAGGTCTTAGTATATGAATGCTAGAGTGGTGATTTGAACCACAGTGGTCTGTCTACAAAACCACTGTTGCAAATATTCTTTCATGCTTAGAAAATATTCAGTAAGAGCAATTTTCAGCTATGCAAACATTTGCTAGGTACCAATCAGAGCAGTTTCTTAAAGAAAAAGACAAAAAGACATCATCAGCATTCCCTAAAGAATGCCAAGATACTGGGGAAGCCAGAAAACAAGTTACCAAATAGCATTAGTAGGATAAAGAAGCTGTGGTATATATACACAATGGAATGTTACTCAGCCATAAAAAGAAATGCGTTTGAGTGGGTTCTAATGAGGTGGATGAATCTAGAGCCTATTATACAGAGTGAAGTGAGTCAGAAAGAGAAAGATAAACACAGTATTCTAAGACATATATACGGAATCTAGAAAAATGGTACTGAAGAATTTATTTACAGGGCAACAATGGAGAAAAAGACATACAGAATAGACTTATGGACATGGTGGGGGAGAGAGGGTGAGATGTATGGCAAGAATAACAAGGAAACTTACATTACCATATGTACAATAGATAGCCAATGGAAATTTGCTGTATGGCTCAGGAAACTCAAACAGGGGCTCTGTATCAACCTAGAGGATTAGGATGGGGAGGCGGGTGGGAGGGAGGTTCAAAAGGAAGGGGATATATGTATACCTAATGGCTGATTCATGTTGAGGTTTGACAGAAAACAGCAAAATTCTGTAAAGCAATTATCCTTCAATATAAAATAAATTTTAAAAATAGCATTAGTAGAAAAAGTAGTAGAAATTAATATGGGTACAGAGAGACAAAAATAGCAAATTTTACACTGGTTAAAGTGTATACATACAACTACAAGCCCTCACAAAGATGTTAAATTTCCATCTAACGGGAGTATAAATTTGCTGAAACATTCATCAAAACACCATATACAAACACAATTTGATCCTAAAGATAGATACTGTAGACAATGAATTAAGAAAAACCAAAAAAAACCACAACTATACCTGTTGCTTTAACAGCAGTGGGCCTGGTGGTCATGACTGGTTTGGGAGGATTCTGAACAACTCTGGGAACCTCCACCACCACCTCCTGTTCATCTGGATCTAAAACAGCGAAAAGCAAACAGCCAGATGACCGATCAGAGAAAAAAACCACACAGGTGACAAAACAATCTCTGACTTGACCTCTCAAGTCTAGATTTCATCAATTTCAAAACAAAGTGGCTATAACCCATCACTGACCCAAATAACTGAGAGGCGAGAAACAAACATAGCCAGAATCTTCACTCTGCCTCGTGGCGTTAACATTAAGAATGTGAACACCATACGTAAAAATTATTTGAAATAATCCAAAGTTAAAACACATTCACGCACACGTTAAATTGTCTCCAGGTTAACCATACGGCTTTTACTATAAGCATAACTAGAGCATTTTTTCCCCCAAAGTGATCTTTATTATTATTATTTATATATATATATTTTTTAGCACCTGAAAAGGTCGGGGCTTTTCCGGCATATGGCTCCTAAAGTAATTCTGTCTGGTTCATCTTAATACAAGTACCATTCTGGGGATAAACACAAGAGATTGGGAAGCCACGAGCTCCACCTCTCCAGGAATGTTGCGGAAACCTGCCAACTAGGAGGAACTTACACTTGAGCTGGCGTAACAGAAGTATGGTTACTTCTAAAGCGTCTCTCTCAATTTCAACAAAAACGAAAGGAAAAGCACATGACGTGTAGGAAACGGCAGGTTCCACGGTCACTGAGCCTAGGACAAGGAAACGCACCGTCTCCATTTATCCCGTGAAGTTATTCAAAACCGAGAGCAGACGATGAGGAAGGAGACTCGGCGGCCCGGGCCAAGCCCTGCACCCGAGATGGCGCCTCTGAGTCGGCTCCGGCCGAGCGCACACGGCTCCGCGGCCCCTTCCGGCCCTCCGGGCCCACAGCCGTCCGGCCCGCAGGCCCCGCGCAGCAGGCCTCGGAGGCGGACGCCGCCCGCCCGGGCTTCTCGTTCCTCGCAGGCCCAGTCTGACAGACCTAGGCCGCAGCCCCCGAGCTCGAGTTTCGGACTGGCCCCACCTCGGCGCCAGGGCCCTCGCGCACGCTTTACCTTCTGAGGGCGAATCCTCCGAGGCCGCCGCGGCGGCAGTCACCGCGGTTGTCGTCGTCGACACCGCTGCCGGGGCCGGCTGGCTGGGCGCCGCCGCCGCCGTCGAGTCCGGTTCGGCGTCGGGTTCCGGCTCCGGGTCCCTGCTCGGCGTGCTGCTCCGGGGACCCGGCGGAGAGAGCTGCAGGATGGGCCTTCGGCCGGGTACCGCCCGGGACTTCTTCCCCATCGCGAGCCCGAGCGCGAGCCGCGAGCGTCGGACAGCCGAGAGGGGCGGGCGCTTGGCGCGGCGATGCGTAATCAATATTCATACGCTGCGACGCCGCCTCCTGCAGGGATCCGCTTTTAACCGGCGGAGAGCGCGCTAGCGCAAGCGCACTGGGCCTGGTGTGCTCTTCTGGCCCCGCCCCCAGGAAGGGAGGGCGGACTTTACCCATGGGGTTAGGCGATTGGTTATTTTGACACATCGACGGAGCCGGGAGCCAATGGAAAACGAAAAAGGTTAGCGTTAAGCCAATAGTACCGAAGAGTGTGAGTTTAGACTACCTTCCAAATTACGTCACGCTCCACCCCTGCGTTTTTTGCGGAGTCTTTTCTCTGCCGCCCTGTCCTCCATTTTGAGCCCGCTCTTGGCTATGTTTCCTACCGTTTGTCATCTGGGATGCTATGCTGCTTTCCTGGTCTTTCCCCTAGTTTCGCCTTGTTTATTGGGGTTTAATTTGGGTCTAGCATTGAACACTAAATAGAATAGGGGGGGGTCTCTTACGGTTTTGTAAATTTTTTCTTGGAGCACAAAGATGCCTCATATTGTTGCTTATCAGCTGAAAAAAAAATCACTTGTACTGCATAGGAGGAAAGAGCCTAAATTTTTGCGATGGGATCCAGGAACCTTCCCAATCTAGTCGCTTTATTAGGTTTAATCTTTCTTTAGCACTCTCTTCTCCCCTCCCCTGTTTCAGAGGCAGCCACACAGAGCATTTCTCTCACCTTTATTCTTTCAGACTAGCTGGAATAACTACTGCATCACGTGGCCAAATTGTTTTCCTTCCTCAAGACCCATTGCAGGGGTTACATCTCTGAATCTTATTTCATTGCTGAGTTCCTCACCAGCACTTAACCTACCACTGAGTTTAAGAAATCCAGGGTTCATGTATAAAAGAGTAATATGATCTATAAACTAGAAATAATGGTATAGATATCTATCCTATAAGGTTGTGAAAATCGAATGCAGTTCTACATATGAACTGCTTATATCGTACCTCACACATAATAAATGCTCAGTGTTACAAATTAGAGAAGACTCTTGAGAGCTCTTTTGACAGCAAGGAGATCAAACCAGTCAATCCTAAAGGAAATCAATACTGAATAGTCATTGGAAGGGCTGATGCTGAAGCTGAAGCTGGAATACTTTGGTCACTTGATGTGGAGAACTGACTCATTGGAAAAGCTCCTGATGCTGGGCAAGATTGAAGGCAGGAGGAGAAGGGGATGACAGAGGATGAGATGGTTGGATGGCATCACTGACTTGATAGGAGTTTGAGCAAGCTCTGGGAATTGGTCATGGAAGCCTGGTGTGCTGCAGTCCGTGGGGTCACAAAGAGGCCAACACGACTGAAGAATTCCAATGGTATATGTTTTTGTGTCCCTAAGGCCCACTCAATTCTTGCTTGAGCATACACTAATAATTTGTAATGTTGAACACTTAACTATGTGTGACATACCATTTAAGCAGTTTATGTGTAGAATTACGTTTGATTTTCACAATAACTGTATAAGATAGATATCTATATGGTTATTTCTAATTTTTAGATAATATTCCTCATTTATAGATGAACCCTTGGATTGGTTGTTGAGTACAAAAGCCATGAAAGCAGTGACTTGTCTGTTTTGTTCCCTGGGTTGAAATGTACTTTCTGGAACATAAGCACTCAAGAGTTTTTGAATGAATATAACACATGAATATATGCAAACAACATAAGTAGCAATGTTTGTTTGTTTGTTTTTCCTTTGCCTATGGGAGGAATAACTGGGTTAGAGTGTCTTGAGGTTAGACTTCCAAAATTTCTGAAAAATTAACAACTAGAAGCAAGTGTATATGCTGTTTTGAAGCTGTCATCAAAGTTTATTATTATTTTGGCTGCACTGGATGTTCATTGCGCCTGAAAGGCTCTTCATTGTGAAGTGAGGGCTTAGTTGTGGTATGTGAAATTTTAGTTCCCTGACCAGGGGTCGAACCTGTGACCCCTGAATTTGGAGTATGGAACTTTACCTGCTGGACTGCAGGGGAAGTTCCTGTCACCAATTTTCTGATTTGTTTTTTTTTTTTTTTCTCATTTATTTCTTAAGAAAAACATTGAAATATGGTAGTTGTACATAAGGAGTTTTGAAGTCAAACATTTGGATATAGTACCTTCCAGATATAATTGCTAGACTTTCTTTTAGAACTAACACCCAAAAAAGATGTCCTTTTCATTATAGAGGACTGGAATGCAAAAGCAGGAAGTCAAGAAACAACTGGAGTAACAGGCAAATCTGGCCTTGGAATACAGAATGAAGCAGGGCAAAGACTAATAGAATTTTGCCAAGAAAATGCACTGGTCATAACAAACACCCTCTTCCAACAACACAAGAGAAGACTCTATACATGGACATCACCAGATGATCAACACCAAAGTTAGATTGATTATATTCTTTGCAGCCAAAGATGAAGAAGCTCTATACAGTCAGCAAGAAGCTCTATACAGTCAGCAGAAACAAGACCAGGAGCTGACTGTGGCTCAGATCATGAACTCCTTATTGCCAAATTCAGACTTAAATTGAAGAAAGTGGGGAAAACCACTAGACCATTCAGGTATGACCTAAATCAAATCCCTTATGATTATACAGTGGAAGTGAGAAATAGATTTAAGGGCTTAGATCTGATAGAGTGCCTGATGAACTATGGATGGAGGTTCGTGACATTGTACAGGAGACAGGAATCAAGACCATCCCCATGGAAAAGAAATGCAAAAAAGCAAAATGGCTGTTTGGGGAGGCCTTACAAATAGCTGTGAAAAGAAGAGAAGCAAAAAGCAAAGGAGAAAAGGAAAGATATAAGCATCTGAATGCAGAGTTCCAAAGAATAGCAAGAAGAGATAAGAAAGCCTTCTTCAGTGATCAATGCAAAAAAATAGAGGAAAACAACAGAATGGGAAAGACTAGAGATCTCTTCAAGAAAATTAGAGATACCAAAGGAATATTTCATTCAAAGATGGGCTTGATAAAGGACAGAAATGGTATGGACCTAACAGAAGCAGAAGATAATAAGAAGAGATGGCAAGAATACACAGAAGAACTGTACAAAAAAGATCTTCACGACCCAGATAATCACGATGATGTGATCACTGACCTAGAGCCAGACATCCTGGAATGTGAAGTCAAGTGGCCTTAGAAAACATCACTACGAACAAAGCTAGTGGAGGTGATGGAATTCCAGTTGAGCTATTTCAAATCCTGAAAGATGATGCACTCAATATGCCAGCACATTTGGAAAACTCAGCAGTGGCCACAGGACTGGAAAAGGTCAGTTTTCATCCCAATCCCTAAGAAAGGCAATGCCAAAGAATGCTCAAACTACCGCACAATTGTACTCATCTCACACACTAGTAAAGTAATGCTCAAAACTCTCCAAGCCAGGCTTCAGCAATATGTGAACCGTGAACTTCCTGATGTTCAAGCTGGTTCTAGAAAAGGCAGAGGAACCAGAGATCAAATTGCCAACATCTGCTGGATCATGGAAAAAGCAAGAGAGTTCCAGAAAAACATCTATTTCTGCTTGATTGACTATGCCAAAGCCTTTGCCTGTGTGGATCACAATAAACTGTGGAAAATTCTGAAAGAGATGGGAATACCAGACCACCTGATCTGCCTCTTGAGAAAATTGTATGCAGGTCAGGAAGCAACAGTTAGAACTGGACATGGAACAACAGACTGGTTCCAAATAGGAAAAGGAGTACGTCAAGGCTGTATATTGTCACCCTGCTTATTTAACTTATATGCAGAGTACATCATGAGAAATGCTTGACTGGAAGAAACACAAGCTGGAATCAAGATTGCTGGGAGAAATATCAATAACCTCAGATATGCAGATGACACCACCCTTATGGCAGAAAGTGAAGAGGAACTCAAAAGCCTCTTGATGAAAGTGAAAGAGAAGAGTGAAAAAGTTGGCTTAAAGCTCAACATTCAGAAAACGAAGATCATGGCATCTGGTCCCATCACTTCATGGGAAATAGATGGGGAAACAGTGGAAACAGTGTCAGACTTTATATTTTTGGGCTCCAAAATCACTGCAGATGGTGACTGCAGCCATGAAATTAAAAGACGCTTACTCCTTGGAAGGAAAGTTATGACCAACCTAGATAGCCTATTCAAAAGCAGAGACATTACTTTGCCAACAAATGTTCGTCCAGTCAAGGCTGTGGTTTTTCCTGTGGTCATGTATAGATGTGAGAGTTGGACTGTGAAGAAAGCTGAGCGCCAAAGAATTGATGCTTTTGAACTGTGGTGTTGGAGAAGACTCTTGAGAGTCCCTTGGACTGCAAGGAGATCCAACCAGTCCTTTCTGAAGGAGATCAGCCCTGGGATTTCTTTAGAAGGACTGATGCTAAAGCTGAAACTCCAATACTTTGGCCACCTCATGTGAAGAGTTGACTCATTGGAAAAGACTCTGATGCTGGGAGGGATTGGGGGCAGGAGGAGGAGGGGATGACAGGGGATGAGATGGCTGGATGGCATCACTGACTCGATGGATGTGAGTCTGAGTGAACTCTGGGAGTTGGTGATGGACAGGGAGGCCTGGCATGCTGCGATTCATGGGGTTGCAAAGAGTCGGACATGACTGAGTGACTGAACTGAACTGAACTGAAACTTGTTTTTGCAACTGTTACAATGTGTTAGTAACAGTACCCATAGGGTTGTTAATCATAATTTTAAGCTCTTTGCGTTGGGCCAGGAACAAAATAAGCAATTATCATATAGTAGCTATTATTATTAATATTATTAGTTAATTATTTTGGCTGCCCTGGGTCTTCCGTGCTGCATGCGGGCTTTCTTTACTTGTGACGAGTTGGGGGTTACTCTCTGGTTGCAGTGCACGGGCTTTCTCATCACAATGACTTCTTGTGGAGAATGGGCTCTAGGGCATGTGAGCTTCAGCAGTTGTGGACAGGCAGGCCCGGTTGCCCCTTGGCACGTGGGATCCTCCCACACAGAGGATTGAATCCTTGTCCCCTGTGTTGGCAGGCAAACTCCCCACCACTGGACCAACAGGGAGGCCCTATGGTAGCTATTGCTACCGTTAACGAGCATTTTGTTTATACAAAAGTCCGGACCCTATTACAAAACTAGCTAGAACCAAGATGAGGTTATGAACTAAACCACAATGTGTAGAAATGTGAAAGGCTGTTTTCCTTGGGGGAAATTCCCAATTCTGGAGGTGGCTGTTACTGTTTGTAACTAGGGTTCTCAATCCTGTCTGTCCATAGAACCATCCGGAACAGCAGCAATTTTTTCAAGGAAGAGGGTGATGGGGATGGTTTAGGATGATTCAAATGCAGTATGTTTTGCATACTGAATCTGAATGCTGCCACTGATCTGACAGGAAGCAGAGCTCAGGTGGTAATAACCATAGGAAGCCGTGGCTGAAAATACAGATGAAGTTTCTTTAACTCACTGGCCACTCACCTCTGGCTGTATGGCCTGGTTCCTCACAGTCCACAGACCCAGACAGGTCTGTGACCTGGAGGTTGGGGATCCCTGATCCAGAGAACATTAAAGCAACATAAGAATCTGAATCAGTGCTGGAAATGCAAGGCTCATATCAGTTTTCTTTTTAAAAGCTCTTTAGATAATTTTAATGCTTAGCCAGGGTTGAGAACCACTGATTTTAGAGACATATTTTGTTGTTTTGGCCTCAGAGGAGGTATTCGGAAGGGGGGAGGCGGTTTCCCTGGTGGCATAAAAACCCACCTGCCAATGAGAGATTTGGATTCAAGGCTTTGGTCAGGAAGAAGACAACCCACTCCAGTATTCTTGCCTGGAGAATCCCATGGACAGAGGAGCCTGGCGGGCTAGATCCGATAGGGTTGCAAGGAGTGGGACGCGACTGAAGCGACTTAGTACGCGGGCACTCGTGAAGGTATCAGGATCTGAACTAGGGATGGGCAAAATCAGGTTTACTTTTTAAAGGGTTAAACAAACAAGACTATGTAAAAAGAGACCTGTGTAGACAACAAATCCTAAACTACTTATTATCTGGCTTTTTACGGGAAGGTTTGACTATGTCTCCACACAGAGTGAATAAACATAGAGTTACTCCTTTTAAAGAAAAATCGGGCCTGATCTCCAAGGGCCTAACCACCTCAGGAATTACTGAGGATGTTTTGGTTGTGGTGATGATATTATTTCAGTAAAATCAAATTATGAGGAATTATATTTGTCAAGTAAAATACCCATTTAAAAATATATTTAGTTATAATCACAATTGGTGGGCGACGCCTTACTCTGTATCTGATGTTATTTCTTTTTTATTAATAATTTTAAACAATTTGGTCTGCACTGGGTCTTCCCTGCTGCATGTGGGCTCTCTCTTGTTGCTGTGAGCAGGGGCTACTCTTGACCGTGGAGTTCTCGTTACAGTGGCTTCTCTTGCTGCAGAGCATGGGCTCTCGGGCACACAGGCTTCAGTAGCTGTGGCTCGATAGTTCTGGTGCACAGACTTAACTGCTCCGTGGCCCGTGGGATCTTCCTGGAACAGGGATCAAACCCATGGCCCCTGCATTGGTAGATTCTTTCCTCTCTGCCACCAGGGACCCCCCTGATTTAATTTCAAAAGCTGACCTTCCCAATCCATATTAAAACTCTAGCTTTTGGAACTTCAACAGGAGGTATGCTGCAGAGAGGGACTGTCCATAGAAGTCCCAGCTTCATTTCATTTCAATTCAGTTCAGTCGCTCAGTCGTGTCTGACTCTTTGCGACCCCATGGCCTGTAGCACACCAGGCTTCCCTGTTCATCACCAGCTCCCGGAGCTTACTCAAACTCATGTCCATTGAATTGGTGATGCCATTCAACCATCTCATCCTCTGTCGTCCCCTTCTCCTCCCACCTTCAATCTTTCCCAGCATCAGGGTCTTTTCCAATGAGTCAGCTCTTCGCATCAGGTGGCCAAAGTATTGGAGTTTCAGCTTCAATATCAGTCCTTCCACTGAACACCCAGGACTGATTTCCTTTAGGATGGACTAGTTGGATCTCCCTGCAGTCCAAAGGACTCTCAAGAGTCTTCTCCAACACCACAGTTCAAAAACATCAATACTTTGCCGCTCAGCTTTCTTGTTAGTCCAACTCTCACATCCATACATGACTACTGGTAAAACCATAGCTTTGACTAGATGGATCTTTGTTGGCAAAATAATGTTTCTGCTTTTTAATATGCTGTCTAGGTTAGTCATAGCTTTTCTTCTAAGGAGCAAGCGTCTTTTAATTTGATGGCTGCAGTCACCATCTGCAGTGATTTTGGATCCCCCCAAAATAAAGTCTGTCACTGTTTCCATTGTTTCCCCATCTATTTTCCATGAAGTGATGGGACCAGATGCCATGATCTTCGTTTTCTGAATGTTGAGTTTTAAGCCAACTGTTTTACTCTCATCTTTCACTTTCATCAAGAGGCTCTTTAGTTCTTCACTTTCTGCCATAAGGGTGGTGTCATCTGCATGTCTGAGGTTATTGATATTTCTCCCAGCAATCTTGAATCCAGCTTGTGCTTCAGCCAGCCCAGTTTCAGAAGCATAAAATAGTTTAGGGTTGTGTGTGTTTATTCATCTAAGTTTTTTATATAAAAAATTTTATAAATAGAAATATCAATTAAATAGAGACCAGGACAGGAATCTTTCACACCCTGTGATGATATCCCAATAGGAAGAAGATTCCTCTTCTTTCCTGGTAAGGGCTCAGCCAATGAAAAGCCCTGTGCTCTTTATTTACTATAGTTCTTCCAACTTCTTTAGAAAAGCAGCTACGGAGTCTTCCTGGTGGTCCAGTGGTTAAGACTCTGCTCTCCCAATGTAGTGGGCATGGGTTCCATCCCTCGTCAGGGAACTAGATCCTACGTGGCACAACTTAAGATCCCCTGTGTTGCAACTAAGACCCAGCACAGCCCCACCCCCCCAAAAAAGCAGCAACTTCCCTTGCCCTGAGGGAACTTGCACATGGCTTGCCAAAGTTGCAAGATCCTGAATTGCCAATTCTCTGATGCTTCAGAATAAACTCATCTTTGCTGGAGAAATAACGGGGCAGAATATTTGTTTTGGGTCAATAATCAATTCCAACTGGGCATGTCTTGAGCATTCAGTTCTGAGGATTACCCCTAGGAGCTGCAATCAGACACCACAGGCTTAAGGGCTCAGTCTCCCAGAAAACAATGTCAGTCACTCAGTCGTGTCCAACTGTTTGCAACCCCATGGACTGTAGCCAGCCAGGTTCCTCTGTCCATGGGATTCTCCAGGCAAGAATACTGGAGTGGGTTGCCCTGCCCTCTTCTAGAGATCTTCCCGACCCAGGGATCAAATCCCGGTCTCTTGCATCACAGGCCGATTCTTTACCGTCTGAGCCACCAGGGAAGCCTTGGTGTCCCCAGAGCTGCCTTTACATTAGAGGTCAGCTTCAAGGGAGACCCCCATGCCACCCACACTTCTGGTTGGCTACATAATGAGGTTTCCACAACCCTCTCAAATTTTATAATTCTCCAGAAACATTCATGGAACTCAGAAAAGCACTCTACTTATGATTTGAGTTTTACTACAAAGGATGCAAGGTGAGGTCTGGGAGGGAGCACAGAGTTCCCACACTGCCGTTCTGTGAGGTCAGCACGTCTCCCTCCGAGCTCATCGTCTTCTCAGTCCAGGACGTCCTATTCAGTCTTGCTGTCCGGTTTTCACTTGGCGTGGTTGATTGGCTTACTGGCCACTGTGGCTCAACTTAATCTCCAGCCCCCTGGTCCAGTCTTCCCAGGAGGTTTGAAAGTGAACGTCACTCAGTTGTGTCCAACTCTTTGTGACCCCATGGACTACAGTCCATGGAATTCTCCAAGCCAGAATTGGAGTGGGTAGCTGTTCCCTTCTTTAGGGGATCTTACCAACCCAGGTAACCTACACTGGAGGCAGATTCTTTACCAGCTGAGCCACCAGGGAAGCCCTCATTTTACTTACAAGTGAGCAGTTAAGTGAAGAACTAAAGAGCCTCTTGATGAAGGTGAAAGAGGAGAGTGAAACAGTTGGCTTAAAACTCAACATTCAGAAAACTAAGATCATGGCATCTGGTCCCATCACTTCATGGCAAATAGATGGGGAAACAATGGAAACAGTGAGAGACTTAATTTTGGGGCTCCAAAATCACTGCAGATGGTGAGTTCAGCCATGAAATTAGAAGACGCTTGCTCCTTACAAGAAAACCTATGACCAACCTAGACAGTATATTAAAAGGCAGGGACAGTACTTTGCCAACAAAGGTCTGTCTAGTCAAAGCTATGACTACTATTTCCAGTGGTCATGTATGGATGTGAGAGTTGGACTATAAAGAAAGCTGAATGCCAAAGAATTGATGCTTTTGAACTGTGGTGTTGGAGAAGACTCTTGAGCATTCCTTGGACTGCAAGGAGATACAACCAGTCCATTCTAAAGGAGATCAGTTCTGAATATACATTGGAAGGACTGATGCAGAAGCTGAAACTCCAGTACTTTGGCCACCTAATGCAAAGAGCTGACTCATTGGAAAAGACCCTGATGCTGGGAAAGATTGAAGGTTGGGGGAGAAGGGGATGACAGAGGATGAGATGGCTGGATGGCATCACCGACTCAATGGACATGAGTTTGAGTAAGCTCCGGGGATTTGATGATGGACAGGGAGGCCTGGCGTGCTGCAGTCCATGGAGTTGCAAAGAGTTGGACAGGACTGATCGACTGAACTGAACTGAACTGAGCAGTTACGGATGATCAAGGGCTGACTCTCCTCTAGCAGCTTCCTTTGCTTAAGCAAAAGGGAAAAAAGGAACACTCTCATACTGAAGTGGATGTCACCAGAGTGAACCCCACCATTCTGGATGAGGCCGCTTGGAAATAGTAGCAAGCCTGAGGGGCTGAGAGACCTGCGTTGTTTGGGACAGGACGCAGGTAGTCAACATCCAGGAGCAGAGTCAGGAAACCTGCATTCAAGTCCTATCTACACTGTGCATTTCAAGTCCTGTCTACACTGGGCATTGGCAGCAGAAGCCAGGGCAAGATGCTTTACTCTGATGACCCTCACTGTTTACAAACATGGGATCGTGCCTATCTCAAAGGATGCTGGCAAGATTAAACGAGATGTTTGCAAATGTCCTAAAACTGGACACACACGGCACTCAGCAGGCCTTCAATGAATGGTACCTATTATATGCTTGCTTTAGAGTATATGAAAGACAGAAGTCTTTTCAAGTTCTAAATAAGCAGGAAGCTAGTGGGGATAAGAGAAAGCAAAATGAATGCAGAGCTGGCTAGAATCAGAGGAGGACGGGCTATGTAGGAAGTTTAGAAACCACCCAAGCTACTCTTTGTGCCTAGCTTTGATGGAACCTCGTGTGTGGCAGTAGAAACAAAACTAGAGAGATCCCTTTAATTTTATCTTGGTCAAAACATTTTCAAGAAAATTTTATTTTTGTGCAGAATCATTGAAGGAAAAACTAGACTTTGTTGAAGGAAACGAGAAACAGTTTTTAGGCTACTCAGTTCAGTTCAGTCGCTCAGTTGTGTCAGACTCTTTGCGACCCCATGAATCGCAGCATGCCAGGCCTCCCTGTCCATCACCAACTCCCGGAGTTCACTCAAACTCACGTCCATCGAGTCGGTGATGCCATCCAGCCATCTCATCCTCTGTCATCCCCTTCTCCTCTTGCCCCCAATCCCTCCCAGCATCAGAGTCTTTTCCAATGAGTCAACTCTTCGCATGAGGTGGCCAAAGTACTGGAGTTTCAGCTTTAGCATCATTCCTTCCAAAGAACACCCAGGGCTGATCTCCTTTAGAATGGACTGGTTGGATCTCCTTTAGGCTACTGAACATCATTAAACAAACATCATCTTTCAAAAGCCCATGAAAAGTGTTTGGCTTTCATCTCTATTGCAGGGCAACCCCAGAAATAGCGCACACTATTGAGATGAACTGAGCATCTCTGACGCTGGCTTTAAGTGTCTATTTTGCTGGAAGGGAGAAGGGAGGGAAGGATGAAGGAGCAGGGGTCACCTGGGCCATTTCCCATACCTCTTCCCCAAACTCCAAAGCCTGTGATTACACTGGAGCATCTGCTAAACATCAAAAGTGAGGAAGAGTTTTAAATATTTTTCTGCTTCCAAAAAATACACTTTCCTCTCCTGAATGATCCCTATAATAACCTTAACTTTCTACTTTTCCTACTTTATGGAAATTGTCTCCATGGCAAAACTAAATTGTGCAATTCAACTCATATATATAAGACTTGTTTTTCTCTCTGCCTGGTTCTCCTGGAAACCTGAGTTGTACTGCATGTCTGATTTTCACTGAACCCCCATCAACTGGCATTCAAACATGACTCCTCTCGAAAGTCACTAGCACGCGCTGATGTTTCACATATCTGAACTGGGCATTTTAACTGCATACACCTTCTAGTAAATAATCTTACTTTCACTTGGATTCAGAGGATGAGGAGCAAACTGGTCTGTGTTTCCACTAAGGTAGCCAAAGAACATTCACATGAAGAGACAAAGCGAGGGGGACTGGCCAGAGTGGGGGCCGTGGGGGGAGAAGATGCGAGGCTACCTTACAGAATCCATGGGTCAGTAAATGACTGGAGATTCACTGTGACAGCTTCAGAAAATAATGTGCTCCATCACCACAGATGCTGAAATGCTGGTTGTTGGGCTGAAAGGCGGGAGGTTGGGCTGGCCCAAAGTTTTAACCCTATATTCACCTTCACAGGATGGATCTCCCCAGGGACTATCCCCATCTTGAAGCTATGTAAGGGCCCCCCATTCACAGTCACCTTATTAGCATAACAAAGATTTCTTTCACTCAGGGTTCCACAAGGATTTATAAGCTATTTGCCAGGAATGGGGACAAACAAGAAATATATTTTTTGTTATATCACATTATTTGACCTTATGTGTTCCATGGAAGTTCATTTAAATCACAAAGCCTCATTTACTGGAAGAAATACCTTTTAGTCTATAAAAACTGGCATAGGTCATGTGAGCAATAAACTGATCTTTTGCTGATGGCGTTCTAAGCAGATACAGGTATATTCTTGTGGCTTAGGGTTAATGATGAGCTACTGATTATATTAAAAGTAATACAAGACTATCTTTGTTTTCAGGTACAAAGAGCTCTAAAAAGTAAAAGAAACTTTAGAACTTTCTATAATATATACTGTGTTCTAGCAGAAAAAAAGAAGTATTAATCAGGTTGAAGTAAATTAGGTTAATTGTTACCTAGAATGTGTTCACTGATGGACAGCTTTGTAGAACAAATGAGCTTTGTTAGATCACAAAAAGAATGGTTGGTATGAAACTGTGTGCTATATATATATATATATAATTAATAGAAATGATGCTTTTATCATCACAGGCTGGAAAAGTGTAACCTTGTTTGTCACATTTTGTTTTAAGAACTATGAAGTTTTCCGTCAAGAGTCACATGTTTAATGGTGCATGCTATGCTAAGTGGCTTCAGCCGTGTCTGACTCTTTGCGACCCTATGGACTGTAGCCCACCAGGCTCCTCTGTCCATGGGATTCTCCAGGCAAGAATACTGGAGAGGGTTGCCATTCCCTTCTCCAGGGGCTCTTCCTGACTAAGGCATTGAACCCATGTCTCTTATGTCTCCTGCATTGAAAGGTGGGTTCTTTACCCCTGGTATTTAATGGTAGTTAAGTACTAAAAGAGAAGGGAGTCCTTTTAAAAGCAATTTATAATCAGAAAATTGTCAGAGTTGGAAGAAACAAGGAAAGATGATGCTATTAATACATCACATGGTCCAGAAAACAAAACTGCAGACTCAAAGCGAGGTGAAAAGTGAAGTGAAAGAATGTGCGCACCTTCTCTCTGCTCCGGTTGGAAATCAAAGTGAGGAAGGTGGAAGAAAACGGACAGAAGAGCTGGTCAGTGTCTTATGAACTGCTACCATGGAAACCACTGCTTTGCTCTTCTATGCAAATGAGGAGCCTTCTGGAACAGGGCCAGTCTTGAGCTACTTCTCCTCCAGAAATGGCTACAACAGGGTTTGATAGTTTTCAGACTGCAGGTTATCATCCATTAGTCACTCATGAAAATATAAGTGAGAAAGCTTTCTCTTGGTTATATATGTATATACAGGTCAAAATATATTCTGTGCTACAACTGGAAGTCACATGTTTGTGGAGTTGGGAGGGCAAGGCCGCGTGCTGCCTGTAACTGCATCAAACACTTCACAGTAATCATGGTAGAGATGAAGTGAAAAAAGAACCATATACCGCAATATCTACAATAACAGTACCACCGGGAAACTCACATTGTTATTTAAAATATATAATGTAAATAGGATTTTGACAGTATAAAAATTAAATGCTTATGAAAAACTCAAGGAAGGTCAAAGGGCATACAAGCCAAGTACTATACAGATAGTTTCCTTAAAAGATAAATTTTAATATACAGAATAAAATTCAAGAGTTTATTTTTTCATGTTTCCCCAAATCTGTGGCCATGAATGCCTCTAAATCTGACCAGGAGAGTTTGTATTTTGGTCCAATACATTATTAGACTACTTGTATGATCAAGTCCGGCTTGATTATCATAAATCATAGCAGTTAATGGAATTTACCTGGAAAATATTATTTTTATAGATGATACATTTTCTATTTTTTCTTAGCTAAGAGTTTATTCCACTTTAGCCTCAGAATCAGATTCAAGATATCTTCCTTAACAGCTGGTCATCATGTTAGGGTTAATCTAGGAAAATTATTTACTACTTTATTGAAGATCATAAAAAAAAAAATTCCACAATAAATAATGAAAAAAGTACGCAAAATCATTAGCCTCTGTCTGCAATACAGAAAATACATGTCAATTCTGGACCAAAATAATTCCATTGAAATACAAAAAGCGATAGGGAAGAATGCAAGGATTTGCACTGACTGCTTTTGGTGGTCAGCTACAACAAACCAACAACCCTCAGCTATTTTGCAAAGTGAAGGTGGGGTTTAATTTGCAGATAAAGAATGTCTTCGGTAGTTTAAAAAAATATAAACTCTAAAAAAGCTTGTGAATCATATAAAAAAGCAGCTGTCTGAGACCAAGGTTGAAACCCAGAAATCTGTGTGTTAGCACCACCAGCAAGCACAGGTCCTGTGACTCATCCACCCTTCTCTCTCGTGCAGAATGCAGACCGGACGCTGTACACGTCATTTATAGGTGTAAAGGCCGGCCCGGAGTCCAGGTTTCCTGTAGGGTAAAGTCTCAAGCCCGAAGAGGCACCAAGCGGTCACAAAGCCTGGGCAACCGTCCAGGTCACAAGTTCCGACGATACAACAAATCCCGTGTTGCCTTATCAACTTTTTGCTGGTAGTCCTCCAATTTGTCAAGTATTTTCTGGGACAGCTGTAGGAGAAACGAAGGGAATTGTTAGAGATAGGTCAAGGACTGAAAAAGACTAAAGTTATCACTTTGATGTCACCAACCAGATGTCCCCTGATGAAGCTGTTAGCCACTGTGCTTCATTTAATCACCGTTCAGTATAGGAGTCTGCTCTGTGGCTCCACTGCTAAAACTGGACTTTTCTATTATATACAATACTCCAAACTTGTTTTATTAATGAATTTCTAAATATGCAAATCATACCAGTATTTTTAATAAAAGCTTCATTAGCTCTTGTCCCAGGACCAGAAAGCTTATATGTGATTTAACTAATCATTTCGTAAAGGGGTAGAATTCCCTGGTGGCTCAGATGGTGGAGAGTCTGCCTGCAATTTGGGAGACCCAGGTTCAATCCCTGGGTTGGGAAGATCCCCTGGAGAAGGAAATGGCAACCCACTCCAGTATTCTTGCCTGGAAAATCCCATGGATGGAGGAGCCTGGAAGGCTACAGCCCATGGGGTCGCAAAGAGTCAGACATGACTGAGCGACTTCCCTTTCAGTTTTTCACAGAAGGAATGGGCAACACGTGAAGGGCAATGCATGGCTTCGGCCCCTCTCTTAATCCCTGAGAACCAAAAGAGCAGGCTTTGCAACTGCTAGTGCAAGGACTTATGGAATCTAAGGTGCCTCAGGAGAGGGTTTACTCACTGCGATGTTGTGACTGTTGGCAGTGTTCTCTCCCAGAGCCTGGAGAAGCTGATCAATGGAGGAGTATGGGAGCCACACCATTGGAGCCGTGGCGGACAGTGGGAACTGAAAGGAAAAATATGGATCGTTTGAAGAAAATCTGAAAAGTGGACCCTTTCTTCTGGGCAGTTACTTCCATAGGATTCAATAACATGAAACACTTTTTCTTTTCACAGCAAGGGATTGTGTGTGTATGCATGCAAGTGCATCCATACACACACACACGTGTGCACATAGGCACATGACTGGACCCCTCCTCCCCCAACTCTTTTCAACTGGGGAACTAGTGCTTTTCTTAGTTAAATCAAATGCGTATTTTTAAATTCATGTCATCTTTTATCTTAAAGCAGGCCTAAGGCCAATTATCTATTTCTGCTTTATTGACTATGCCAAAGCCTTTGACTGTGTGGATCACAATAAACTGTGGAAAATTCTGAAAGAGATGGGAATACCAGACCACCTGATCTGCCTCTTGAGAGACCTATATGCAGGTCAGGAAGCAACAGTTAGAACTGGACATGGAACAACAGACTGGTTCCAAATAGGAAAAGGAGTACGTCAAGGCTGTATATTGTCACCCTGCTTATTTAACTTATATGCAGAGTAAATCATGAGAAACGCTGGGCTGGAAGAAGCACAAGCTGGAATCAAGATTGCCGGGAGAAATATCAATAACCTCAGATATGCAGATGACACCACCCTTATGGCAGAAAGTGAAGAGGAACTCAAAAGCCTCTTGATGAAAGTGAAAGTGGAGAGTGAAAAAGTTGGCTTATAGCTCAACATTCAGAAGACTAAGATCACGGCATCTGGTCCCATCACTTCATGGGAAATAGATGGGGAAACAGTGGAAACAGTGTCAGACTTTATTTTTTGGGCTCCAAAATCACTGCAGATGGTGACTGCAGCCATGAAATTAAAAGATGCTTACTCCTTGGAAGAAAAGTTATGACCAACCTAGATAGCATATTCAAAAGCAGAGACATTACTCTGCCAACAAAGGTCCGTCTAGTCAAGGCTATGGTTTTTCCAGTGGTCATGTATGGATGTGAGAGTTGGACTGTGAAGAAAGCTGAGCGCCGAAGAATTGATGCTTTTGAACTGTGGTGTTGGAGAAGACTCTTGAGAGTCCCTTGGACTGCAAGGAGATCCAACCAGTCCATTCTGAAGGAGATTAGCCCTGAGATTTCTTTGGAAGGACTGATGCTAAAGCTGAAATTCCAGTACTTTGGCCACCTCATGCGAAGAGTTGACTCACTGGAAAAGACTCTGATGCTGGGAAGGATTGGGGGCAAGAGGATGACAGAGGATGAGATGGCTGGATGGCATCACTGACTCGATGGACGTGAGTCTGAGTGAACTCTGGGAGTTGGTGATGGACAGGGAGGCCTGGCGTGCTGCGATTTATGGAGTTGCAAAGAGTCGGACACAACTGAGCGATTGAACTGAACTGAACTGAAGGACAATTAAGGATAAACACACTCAACAAAACTTTTCTCTAAATTGTTAATAAATGATACTGTTTCCAGTCTGAAATTTTAATTCAAGTTATCTGGAAAAACCTTTGGAAAAAGCAAGTGTGATAACACAGAATTAAAGGAAATGTGGAGACAAGCCTACCTCAATTCCAAAGTACTGATGTCCTTTTCCCAGTACAGCGTCCACATATTCTGAAACCAACTCCACAGCTTCTTCTAAAAGGTCATAGTTTAAGTACAGACGGAGCAACTCAGCTGCATCAACTTTCTGTAAAACGTCAGTGGTCAAAAACATTTACCTGTTTCCATCTAATCCGGGCACTATCCAAAGACTGTTGAGTGTCCAATTCCCTGGCATTGATACTTTTCTTTATAAATAGACCAACATCATGGTTTGCTTATCTTGGGATGAGGGTTGGATTTTCAAAAGCCTAGTTGCCTCCGGGCACCTTGCGAGGCCCTTTCTATTAAGTGGCCTTCCTCACCTGTTTTTTGACCTAAGACACATTTTCATTCTTTCCTACTTTGTTTTGACAGCAGTAAAAGTCAACAAAACTTCCCAGAAATGCTGAGTACCAGAGACAATATAGTCACATTAATTCTAAGAAATACACGAAGAATCACCAACTTTCAATGCTTGAATTATATTTGTGTTGAACTCAGGGTGAAAGAGAAATGAATACAGCTTCAGTTAGGAAGGTTCTCCTAATTACCCCAACTATGCTTTCTATATTCTGATTTGATCACAATCTTAACCGTTACCAACTTAGCTGCCTTCTCTACTTTCTAACTTAAGAAAACAGACTAACTTTCTTGATTTTAAGCTTTGTATTCTTTTTTCCTATTCTTCCCAATGTATTTCAGAAACAGTAGTCCTCAACTTTAGGCAAACATCAAATCAAATTAGGACCTTGTTAAAAATGCGTATCCTGGATCTTAACTCCAGGCAATTTGATTCTGGAAGTCTTGGATGGAACCCAAGAATCAGATATTTCAAAGAAGCCCACCACCCAAATAATTTAATGCAGGTGGCCCAAGAACCCAATTTTGACAAAACCTGAAAGAAACACTGTTGCAGTATTTGAAAACTATTCCAGCCACTCCTGTGATTTCTTGAGTAATGAATAGTAAATGCAATGTCCCACATAAACTCTTTGTTCTAAAATACTCATTGTTCATTGGGCACACCAGCACATATTAACTTAGTCACCAACCGAGTGAACTTTAAATCTCACACCCAGTACTTCATAGGGATGGAAGAAACTGTTTTTATATTTCCATAAATTATCTTTTTCTTTTTAATCATCTCATAAAGTTATTCAGGATGATAAAGACCAGGTTCCTACTCTCTACAAGCTAAGGTGCCACTTACCTTGTAACTGTTTATTAGCCAGTTAGGCAGAGGAACTCCATGAGATAAGAGCTTGTTGATTACACAGTGGTGATATAAGTTATTCTGGACTTTGTACCTTTCCAGGTAAGCTGATAGTAGCCGCCACGCTTCATCTGTAGCACTTGATGAAAAAAGAGGACTTATGAGTTCCAGATTCTTAATAGATAATTACAGTACCATTCAAAACATGTATTTACAAGGAAAACAATCTTTAGACATAACGAATCGACAATACAGCTAAATGATAACTGACGCTATTAGGGCCAAGGTGACTTAGAGGCGGCACTAGAATTTCCCAACAACCGCATATGAACTCAACAATTTAGTTTACTTATGTGTTCCAGATTTCTAAAATAATGAAATTGGCTCAGACTCCTGTTTCCAAACCTGACCAAGCATTAGAATCATGTAGAAGTTCTGATTTAGAAGATTAGAGTGATGTTTTGTAATCTGTATCTTGATAGTAATTCTGGTATGAATTTAGGGGCTGAAAAATAATGTCAAAGGACTTCATCACTGTAAAATGCTATAATTCTAAAAAAGGACTTCATCACTGTAAAATGCTATAATTCTAAAGTGCTAAGCTGCATAATACAAATTATAAATGCAACTCAGGGAAGGGAAGTGTACTGAGGGTTGTTAGAGAAGGATCTGAAGACAATGGAATACATTCAGGTAGCCACTTATTGGGTGCACTGGGGCCAGATGTGGAGGGTACGCCCTTGCAGGGCTGGCTGGAGTCTGGGGCGGTACCTAGACTCCTTAGTGGTGATGACTGACGAAAGCTGGTTGGCTGCTAGCCAGGCCCAGGCTTCTGCTTGAACTGCTTCTCCTCCAAACTGCAATTTGATGCATCTGAAAGGAGAATGGTTCCACACACAGTAAGTCAATTTGCTGAAATGCACATTATGTTGCTACTAAACCTGAAGATAAGATGACAACTTTAGCTCCAATCTATTACTGAATTCCCTGCTGGGATATTGGCTTTCCCTCTCCTCACAGTCAAGTAACTGGATGACCCATAAGGCCATTAAGAAGTGTTAAGAGATCATTTACTTACAAGAGATCATTTACTTACAAGAGAAAACTGATGAATAATTCTGAAAGTTTATTTCTAACCCACAAACAACTTGACCAATATTTAGGTGTGACGTAACATCAGTAAGAAGCGCTTTTAAACAGTGTGTGGGCCAAGAGATGCCCTAAAGGACTGAAGAGAACACACGTCTTGTCTAAATGGGCACACAGGTTACCTACTGTCATGCGGGCATGCGGGCTTGGCAATGCCAGATCTGATTTCTCAAAAGACGCTATAAACCAAGATTAATTCCCCGCCCCCACACAAAAACCTCACAGTCAACTACCAAAAAAAAAAAAAAAAATTCAGACTACATAAAAACTTATTTAAAGTTGGCTTGTAAGATACTGGCTTGTGTGATAACTGCTTCATACTAAGCAACAGTGAAGTAAATAGAAAATTAAGAATATTTTAGAAATTTAAGACTAGAAGATAAGACTATGTTAGAAAATTAAGACTACAGAAAAGCAATTTTATACATACTTGAAAGCAAGTCCTTCAAAGACTGGCGTTAAGGGAAGCTTGAAAGTCTGACACAGTGATATGGCAGTGTCAAAAAGGCCAGCCTGAACCAAGAGAGTGACCATCTCCTCTGCGGATGAACTTCCTGCAGAAGTGGAGAAGAGCTATTTAGTGCAACCACTGGGACATGCCAATGAACTGAACCCAAAGACCACGTCCTTGGTGAATGCCCAGAATAACAACGACACGCTCCACACCCACGTGGCACGCTACGTCTGCTGCCTGGTCCTAAAATGTGCTGTTGGTGCTGAATGCCCACCTGCGACGGCGGCTGCCGAGGGGTCATGCTGAGCCAGGGTGAGGCGAATGCGGGCCAAGGAGCACTCCTTCTCCAGATCTTCCAGTTCCAGGATTTCAATCTGTCTATTCGCTATAAGCCAAAGGAAAACACTGTCAATTCCCAGAGCACAAAGGAAGTGCCTGTCAGACAAACGCAAGCCGTCAGTTTCCACTAAACACTAAGTCAGTGTCAGTTGAATGTTAAGAAGATGGGGTGAAAACAAGGGGTTCAATAAAACAAACGACCCTGCTTCACTCTAGAGCCGAGTCAAGTGAAAGTACTCTAATAACAGCTTCAAGGAGGCGCTTGCAAGGAATTAACTCTTACAACTGTGAAATACTGTCATCTTTATCGGTAAGGAACATGCCCAAAGTGAGAGGCAGAATTAAAACCAAGTGTGTCCAACTCTAGAGCCCAGGCTCTTTAAGGAAGGAAATCATGGGCCAAGACTCTGCGCTCCCACTGCAGGGGCTGGGGGTTCAACCCCTGGTCGGAAAACTCAGAGACTACTTGCCTCGAGGCGAAAAAAGGAAAAAAAGAGAAGGGAAATCATGCTTCTATAGAGACACTAAAGGAACCCAATTTAAAAAAGTATGCAGCTCGTGTCCCGGTGGAGTTGCCAAAAAAAAAAAAAAAAAAAAGTATGCAGCTTAAGCTGACTCGAACACAACAAGCAGCAAACATACACACACCCTTTTTTAAGGATTTTCAGGCACACAAAGTTTTCAAAGGGCAACCAGACAGAATACTGATAAGAAACTTTACTATATTTTAACAAAGTAACTACCATACATATACAATGTAATACAACATGAGTGTTTATACTATAATAAGCACTATAAAAAAACACGTAAATATAAACACAACTAGTGTAACACGTGGCAGTCAGCGCAAGTCGGCCTGAGCTCCCCAACTCACTGGGGGCAGCTGTGCACTCTCCATCATGATTCCTCTTAGGGGATGCTCCAGGGCGATCATACTGAAAAGACAAGAGGTTTAACTATGAAAAATCAGTATTTTATTTTAATATCATTAACTATGATCCAGGGCTTTCATGCTTAAATTCTCTCAGCGTAAATTACATCTATTTCAACTAGCACAGCTCTTCTCACAAAGTTACTGTGACTACTAGACAAAGAAACTCGGCTCACTTAGCTGAAATTTTACTGAGTCCAAAGACACTGATTTGATGTCCATATAAACCACCTGACTTCCCTTGGTTTACAAAATTACATTCTCCATTCATAACCCTGGAAAATAGAACAGTATATGCAGGAACTATAGAAGTAACTGGAGTACCCCATCAGCATGATAAGAAAAACTCAAGGTTCACCTCCTTTAGAACAGTAGCAATACATTAAATTAACAAAAATGAATGAGATAAAAACAGCTAGCACTTACTGAGCACTTTCTGCAGGCCAGGCACTGTCACTATTCTATGCAATCTTAGATGGGTTATCTCATTTAATACCCACATAATCCTAGAAGGTAGATATTATTATCATCATCATTCCTATTTTATGCAAGAGGCTAACTGGACAATAAAAGATACAGTAATTTGCCTGAAGTTAGGCTGTCTAATTCCAAAACCACTCTGTAATACTTATTCAGAGAACTGATGATTTTGAACTGTGGTGCTGGAGAAGACTCTCGAGAGTCCCTTGGACTGCAAGGAGATCAAACCAGTCGATCCTAAAGGAAATCAACCCTGAATATTCATTGGAAGGACTGATGCTGAAGTTGAAGCTCCAATACTTTGGCCACCTGATATAAAGAGCTGACTCACTGATGCTGGGAAAGATTGAAGGTGGGAGGAGAAGGGGATGACAGAGGATGAGATGATTGGATGACATCACTGATGCGATGGACATGAGTTTGAGCAAGCTCTGGGAGATAGTAAAGGACAGGGAAGCCTGGCATTCCGCAGTCCATGGGATCACAAAGAGTCCGACATGACTTAGCAACTAAACAACAATACTTATTCCTACAGTAATTCTGAACTTGGAAACCAAAGAGGGTAGTAACATAAAACAAATGAATCACTGCAAAAACAGATTAATTTCACAAATATCCCAGTGGAAGTTTTAAATGAAATGAAGCAAAATGAGGTATTTTTAAAGGACCAAACAAAATAAGTTAAATAATCCCCAAATTCCAGGATACAAAGTTTTCATACCACTGCACCAGATGCTGGCTGAACAATCCATGCGTATTCTGGGCGAATAAGTCGTAAGCAATTAATAGCAGCCAGATAACAGTTGCCTTGCTTTTCAAGTCCCCGGATGGTTCGAACCTCTCTGCCAAGACGCATTCCATATTCAAACATCACTGTGCCAGCTATAAGGCAATAACAGATATAAGGATTTCAAAAATGTGACTCTTTAGAGACACAGATAAAATCTGTCACACTTACCAAATGTTAAAAATTAAAAAAAAAAAAAATCAAGTTTAACTTAAAACAACAAAAAATCACATGTTGCTAAGAATGTGGAAAAACTGGAACCCTTGTGTCGTGCTGGAGGGAATATAAATTGGTATAGCCACTAAGGAAAACAGTTCTTCAAAAAATCAGAATTACTTTATAATTCACCAATTCTACTTTTGGGTGTATAAACCACTCCCTCCCCCCAAAAAACCCAACTGAAAGCAGTCTTAAAGAATTATTTGTACATCCCTGTTCATTGCGGTGTTATTCATAACAAACAAAAGATGGAAACATTCAAGGTTCCATCAAAGTTGTTATCAATACGTCCATAGAGTATCGTAAACTCTGATGGATGCTACAACATGGATGAACCTTGAAGACATTATGCTAAGTTAAACACGCCAGTCATGAAAAGTCAAATGCTAGAGGATTCTGGCAGCCAAATTTGTTGACAGAGAGTGGAATGGTGGTTGCCAGGAGATGGGGAGGAGGGAATGAGAAGTTGGTGTTTAAGGAGTATAGTTTCCGTTTGGCAAGGTGAAAAGAATTCTGGAGACTGGCTACAGTCATGTGAAGGTGCTTAGCACTACTGAACATGTAAAACGGTTAAGACAGTAGTTTATGTTACATGTACTTTACAATCCCAAAGAAAGGCAGAAAAAAAAAAAATTCTGCAAACATCTAAAATGTTACTTTTGAAGTTTAGATACTACATACACATGTAGCACAGAACACTAGCTGGAGAACTAGTTTCAATTCTGTGGTCACCTATCACCACCCAGGATCTGAGTGTCTGTTCAAGGTCATAAACTCTTTTTTCTTTTTTCTGGCTGAGTCGCATGGCATGTTGGATCTTTGCTCTCCAACCAGGGATTGAACATGTGTCCCCGTGTTGGAAGCTCAGAGTCTTAACCACTGGATTGCCACGGAAGACCCCCAAGATCATACTCTCATCATTGTTCTAAGACAGCATGGGACTCCAGAAACTAAACAGATTTAAAAATTCTCTTTCAGTTTTCAAACCAAATCAAACTCTTTTTCATCCCAACAAATACTTTTGAGTGCCTGGAATATGTAAGACGTTTTTGTCAGAAAAACAGCCTTGCTCCAGAAAGATCTGAACATTAATCCAGCTAAACTGGTCTTAATCGGGTGGACATAATGGATGCTGTCATTGTGAAAGCAGTGAGAGATGTTGAATCGTCTACACTGCCTTTCTTATATTTGTCAAAGAACACACAAACACCCTTTACCATTAGGAATATGAAGAATAGGCCTATGGACTATTTCCATCTATTCTTTCCAATGAAAATCAATAAGAAATCTAAAAAAAAAATTCCTGAGTGAAAATAGTATAAAAATGTTAGTGGTTCCAAAGGGTAACCACAATGATTATCTTGTAAAATATGATCTTAAAACAGCCATGTAATCCCTTAATTTTAGCTGACCTGATAAAGATCACATTGTCATCAAATAAATCCAAATTCAGAAACATTCTACAAAAATGATTGGCCCATCCTCTTCAAACATATCAGTGTCATCAAAGGCAAAGTAGGGCTGATAGAATGTTCTGGATTAAAGGAGACTAAACCAACAGGCCAATTAAGTCCAAGACGTGATCCCAGATCAGGGGGTGAGGACAGTATGGGAGAAATGTACTAGCCGTGTTTGGCAATATTTAAACATGAATAAGAGCACGTTGGATAAGAGCACGTTGGATAAGAGCACTACATCTACATTTAGTTCACAAAATTAGTTATTTTCTCAATTTGCAGTTATATAAGAAAATGTCCTTGAAATGCATCTGAAGTGTTTATGCATTGAGTCATGATGTCCACAACTTACTCTCTAAAGGATCAGCACAAGTAAGAGAAAAGAAAGGCCAAAGGCTTCCCTGGTGGCTCATTGCTAGAGAATCTGCCTGCCAATGAAGGAGACACAGGTTTGATCCCTGGTCTGGGAAGATCCCACAAGCCATGGAGCAATGTGAAGCCCGTGTGCCACAGCTACTGAGCCTGTGCTCTAGAGCCAGGAGCCACAACTGCTGAAGCCCGCGTGCCCAGGAGCCCGTGCTCCACAGCAAGAGAAGCCCCAACACTGCAGTCAGAGCGTGTCCGCTGCTCACCGAAACTAGAAAATCGAAGGCTTGGCACAGCCAAAGATAAGTAAATAAATTAGTAAATCAACAACAACAACAAAGAGCAGAAAGAAAGGCCAAAGGCAAAATTGTACAGGAACTTAAAAACCAGCCACAAACAAAACAAAACAAACAAAAAAAAAACAGCCACAAAAATTCAAGGTGCCTTTAGTGAAATAAAGTTGCTTTTAAAATTAGATGAAAGATACACATAGAACGCCATCTCAATGGAAATGCTTCAGGAATGTTCTAAAATGGGAGAAATATCTATCTTTTTTGGCTGCACCGACCAGCTTATGGGGATCTTAGTTCCCTGACCAGGGATTGAACCCAGGCCCTTTGCAGTAAAAGCATGGAGTCCTAATAACCACTGGACTGCCAGGGAATTCTGGCAGAGAAGTGTCTATCTTTAAGATTAATAGGTAATCTACAAAGAGGTGAAGCAAATCTTGAACTTAAATATAAATTCCCCAAATGCTTGTAGAGAACACTTGTCCAGTGGTAAAAATAAGGTAAAAATTACATAAGTCAAACAGATAATATTTTTTTGTAATGCATGAAACCACTGATGAGGCTGCCTCCCACAGAGATGACACGCTTCAAGTGCTCACCCTTCCGGTAATTGTGACGATAGATGTGAAAGGCATACAGAAGCTCATAGTAATTGTGAGTCATAAGGTCCACAGCTCTTGCGCGTGATTCAATTATTCCCACCACCTAAAGGAGGGGAAGCAGTCAGATATCAACGTTAGCAGCCATCACGACAACCACCAGAACTGCGTCCAGCCATCAGTGGATAAATAAGATGACCTCATTATGCAGATTCACATAGGGAAACTCCACAAGATCCTGAAGTTGGGAACGTTCACAAAGAACTACCACCAGCTGCCGCAGACAATCCAACTGCCTAGAAGGAAAGAAAGGGATACAAGTGTACATTTTCCTTGTGGATTACACAGGGCTGGTAAAATGCCTCCTCTAACTAAGACTGTGGGTTTGATTACCTGCTGGAATCAGGAATTTGGGTTAAGGCTTCATAGGCTTGGCTATTGTGACCTAAATCCAAATGATGTTTGAAAATGCATGTCCTTAAAGTGGCCTAAGTATCAAATACAGGGGAAAAAAGAACAGAAATTAAAACACCGTACCCATGATAAAGCTCCAGGGTAATAAGCAGAATACAGTTAGTCCTCACCTGACTTTTCCAGTCATCACCTGCTTCAGTTATTGCTGATGTGGCCAACTGAATAACTAGTTCAGGCAAACCTACGACATCCAGCAGACGCAAAACCTAGGGAGAAATATTAGAGCACTTCAAATTGAAATACAATTTACTTTATTTCATGTTTTGGCTTCCCTGGGGATCCAGTGCTTAAGAGTCCACCTGCCAATGCAGAAGACAGATTCGATCCCTGGCCCAGGAAGATCCCACATACAACTAAGCTCATGAGACACAACCATTGAGCCTGCGCCCCTACGGCCTGTGCTCTGCAAGAGAAGCCACTGCAGTGAGAAGTCCGAGCACCACAAGTAGAGGAGCCACCGCTCACTGCAGCTGGAGAAAGCCTATGAGCAGCTACAAAGACCCAGTGGAGTCAAAACTGAAAGACACTGAGTATAGTTCCTCGTGCTATACAGTAGGTCCTTGTCTACCTATTTCATATATAAAGTGTGTATGTTAACCCCAAACTCTCATTTATCTGCCTCCCTGCCCCTATTACATTTTTAACCAGTGTGGTATAAGAAGGACCAAACCATGCCAGAACCTTATCATAATACTGCAGCCGGGGGGTGGACACAATCTCTCCATCCTCGGAACGGATCAAGCGATCTAAGAATTCCTCTTTGCCCACTTCGGATGCTGCCTGGCAGAAACATTCCAGAGCCTGGAGGAATAGAAGGATATAAAATGACTTATAATAGATTGTTCCACTTCCAGATACTATGAGCCAAGAGTTCTTGTACCAAGAAAAGCCAAAAAAAAGAATGAAAATTATTTAAGTAAGTAATTATTAAGTAAGTAAATGACTGCATTTATTGTTTGTTGTATCTAAATTCTCTCTGATGCATTATTTAATATTTTAACTTATCTAACTTTTTAACTTAAATGTTGCTAATTACAAAGTAAACTTTAAGAAGACATTTGATGGATACCTGTGATACAGCAACTATAGCATCATGCTAATTTTTGTAGAATCTGAGTGGGGGGTTTAGTATGAAAGTCTTTGGACTTTTATGTCTGCAAGTTTACATAACAGGATGTCAGGGAAAAAATCAGAAATGTAAACTACCATAATGGGAAAAAAAACAGCATAAAAAAACATGCTATAAAAACAATGTATCTGACAAATATTTTAGTCACAAAAATGTATCCCTAAAAGCAGTGCACAGGGGCAGGAGGGTTTTAAAGTGTTCTTCTTCATATTTTCTTGTGTCCTAAATAATCTGTAAAGTACATGAAGCTAAACGGTCCCCACGGGTAGATCATGCCCCTTGCTGGCGCTGCTAGTCTTCTTTAACCTTATCTGGGGATTCTATGCCTCCAATTCTCTCCCTGAGATGGAAACTGAGTGTCCTCCTTGCTCTAAAGTTTGCTCATCTTTCAGATGCAGTTTACCTTCTGTCCCTCTCCCGTAACCAGGTAACACCGTCCCAGCATAAATCTGCAGGAACCAACGTTGACTTGACACCAGGGATGCAGCAACTGAATATAATCCTTAAAGGCAAAAAAGATGGTTTCTGATTAGAGGGTAAATATCCCTTAAGGAGATATTCATTTCCATGTTCTTCAGAGGGAGAGAAGATAGTGGTCATTCAACACAAAAGCTGTATTTTCAGAAAGCATCTGGAGGTTAAAACCAAATCCTGTTAATCCATTCTTAAACTATTAATAAGTTATTAGACACTCTAAGAAAGCAAACGGGACTCTAATAACACTATCTCATGAAAACAAACACACACTTTCCGTCTTGGCAATCTTCCAACTTTTGGTATTTACTGGCTCAACTGACTAGATTCCAGTGAAGGATTTATATGAAGACAATGATACGTTTTCTTTCTATAAAGAGAACCCAACAGAGAGAATTAACAAAAAAGTACTTTATAAAACACTGTGTTAGGAATGACACTGCCAAGAATGAAGTATAGAAAATCTCTCTGGTGTATGTTTCTGTGTAATCCAGTGTAAATTACTGTGGGTCTTATCAGCCCAATTAAAATGCAGGAAACATTTACAAAGAAAAAAGTTCTAGAAATCTCCTTCTTTACAAGAATAACTGTCCTGAAATGTTCAACGGTACTCACCTGCAATTGTACATACTGACAATTTCCCATCAAACATTCTAGGAAGAGACAACCAGGATTGCTAGGCCACCTAGTCATTGGTTAAGGAGAGTATTTACTGTTTTGGTAAAGCTTAAATATACACACTGGGCACCCAAACTCCACGAAATGGCTTAGTTTTTAAAAAGAAGGTAAAGAAAAGGTGGTACAACACATGTTCTTCCCACGTAACTATATAACTTTAATATTAAACACAGTGGAAAGGTTATAGACTAGGAGCCTAGTCACCTGCATTAGAATGCAACCAACAAAGAACTAGAGCAGGTATCTCACCTCTTGGTGCTCACTTCTAATTTCAGCTAGTATATTGCCCAAGCCTACTATGCCAATGGATACTCAGTACCTAACACAGGGCTTGGAATACAAAACCATTCAATAAATATTTGATAAATGTGTGTTTTAAAAGCAATCTAGGTATTAACTGTGTGTGCACCAATAAAATCTGGCTCAACCCCTGAGCAAAAAGACAAATTAAAAAAAAAAGGGGGGGGATACCTGAAAATAACTATCATTTCTTATTGGGATGGGGGAGGTAAACATCCAACCTCATTAAAATTTTTCATTATACAGGCAGAATATTCCTGAATCTTAGACTATTTGGATAGAAAAAAAAACCTTCAATTAGCTTTTAAATGAAAGGATACAAGAGCTGCAATAAATAATTGGTAACTGCAGTGATCATCTCTGGCCAGTTCAATCCAGTTTGGCTTAGAGGTGCCTTTGGTTGAGAGAACAGATGAGATATAATGTGTTTTCTTGCAACTTCTTGGAAGAATAATTCCACAATTGTCTGAGGGCTAGATACTTAAAAATAAAAAGTTTTAACAGTCACCAACTTGTGACAGTAGTATCAATTTTCAATTAAGACAGCCTCCCAATTCATTTCACACCTGTCACAGAGAACATTTATTATTTAAAAACATAAAATGCATCACTGGTATAATCAATGGCAATATAAATAAAAGCAATCTGTAAACTATGAAGCATTACATAAATGCAATAAAAAAGCCACTAAATAAACATGACAGTCATGCCATTCCTCTTGAAGTATTTCCAATAAACATAGTCCTAAGAGTCTAAATTTTATACCAAAACACAAATAAATTCTCCAGAATGGTTCTCAAGCACGAGAGGACTCCTTTTGAATATTTGTTGATGAAGACAAGATTATAAAAGCTATATGAACTTAGTAAATTAAAAAAGTGATTAATCACTGGAGTATCAGTATTCAACGGAAGAGCAGTTGTACACGTGTGTATGCGGGTGTGTGTACATACACATATACATGGCTTCCCAGGTGGCTCAGTGGTAGAGAATCTGCCTGCCCACACCAGAGAGATGGATTCAGTCCCTGGGTTGGGAAGATCCCCCGGAGAAGCGAATGACAACCTACTCTAATATTCTTGCCTGGGAAATCCCATGGACAGAGGAGCCTGGGGGTCACAGAGAGTCGGACACGACTGAGAACACGCACGTGCGCATATATACAGGCAACACCCTTCATTTAAGTCTGATCTGATACTACTTGTCACAACCAGAGAGGTCTCAGGACAAGCTTGCTCACACCCTCTCTAACCGAAAGCACAGCCGAGGCACCTTTTCTAAAGCAAAGGTGGCAAAAGACCACCTTAATGAACACGAATAAATGCCAAACTTAAAATCAAATGCATACACAGTCCAGTCCTTACCAAACTTATTTGCCGTTAAAGCACCAGAGTCAGTCAGTTCCAGTACTGACAAATGTTGAAGATTAGACTCCCTGTGAGGAAGGGAGAAAAAAACAAAAAAGCTCAATAAATTTTCCTATGACAACATTACTTCAACAAGTTAGCCGATTAAAACACTGTCAATTTCACTAATAAATTACACATGAAAGCTCCACTGAAAGCACAAAAATATCTGGAAAATGACCCATGGTTTAGACTGTTTTCATCATATCACCCAGTGATCCTTCAAGGAAAAGCCAGAGCAGAAATTTCTTAGGCCTCCATGCCCTGAAAAGCCTTCCCTTGCCAGAAAACAAAGTGGCTTATCTAACTGAAACGTCAGTCTTTTAGGTACACATTAAATTTTTTTTCTTACTTTGGTTATAAAGAATCTCAGTCTTCTCTTGATAGTTAGCATATTTTCGTGTGTGGCCTAACTTTCTCTGTGACCTCAACTTAAAAAAAAAATTTATTTATTTTTAACTGAAGGATAATTGCTTTCCAATATTGTGCTGGTTTCTGCCACACGTCAACGTGAATCAGCCACAGGTATACGGATGTCCCCTCCCTCCCGCGTCCACTCCATCCGCCCACCCAGGCCATCACAGAGCGCTGGGCGGAGCTCCCCGAGTCATACAGCACGCTGACCTCATCTTCTCTCGCTTTCCACAGGGTTTGTCTTTCCATTATTCATACACACATACAATAACACATATTTATTGCTTTCACTCTTTTTTTTTTATATTATTTTCATTCTTATAACTTGCCTTTAACCTTTAGAAAATGGAGTTATCTGAAAGCTCTGAATTTTAAAGGCATGTCATGCTACAGCATAATATTTAATTTGCTTTTCTATCAGACAATGGAAAAGAATCATTAAGCTCACAATTTATTTTTAAAATAAGCAGAACACTGAAACTCACAATGTATCAACTGGAACATCAGTTGCCAAGCATTGACTTCCCCACTTAATGAGGTAATAAGATAAGAGTAGGGGAGCTGTTCGATGCAGTAGGTCTTGCTGGGCTTGAAAGAGCTGGCCAGCTCCCAAGATTACCTATATGTCATGGGTGGGTGGGTGAGACAGGAAATAGCATTTAGTAACGATAACCCTTAGGTTCAGGTGGCGGTAAAATAACAAACACAGTTACACAGGGCATACATAAAAGCAACACACCCATTACATTTTTGGGTAGCAGGCAGCAAAAGGATCTACCCACTTAACAGTACAAAATAATAAAAAACAGCTCACCAGGTCACAGGAGCTGATGGCCAAAAAGAAAACAGTAACAGACTGCTTAACTTGCACCAAATTTGTAGGTTCAGGACTCAAGAAGAGGAACAGGGAAATCTAAGACATTTCTTAATCTTCTGGTTTTGGGTAAAAATAAATACGAGCATTAGAGGAAAGCTCGACAAGAATATCAGTAGCCTTAAAAACGTGTGTCGCTTTGGGACTCTCTGTTGGCCTGGTGGTTAAGACTCCACGCTTCTACTTTAGGGGCATGGGTTCAATCCCTGGTCAGGGAACAGACCCCACAGGTACCTGCTATGACTGGATGCAGCCAGATAAATAAATATTAAAATACAACACAGACTCAAAAAACAAAACCACAAAGAGAACTCCATGGTGGTCCAGTGGCTGGGACTTGGGCTTTCACTGCCAAAGCCTGGGTTCAGTCCCTGGTCAAGTAACTAAGATCCCATGAGCTGTGAGGCAGACAGACAGACAACTTTCAGGAAAGGGTCCTGCTTCTCCTTGGTGGTCCTAAACCAATCATCTTCCAGAATGTTTTCTCCTTATCTTTTACCTGAAATTCTGCCATTAGCCATGTACTTGAGTTAATGAATTCTGATTTAAGTATAAACACCCCCAGGAGCTTCAAAGGGCTTTGTTTATTTATATATTAATATGAATTAGTTTAATCAGATTACTTCCTTATCAGGCTCAGATGAGTGACATAAATGGGCCTTCTGACGGTGGGCAGAAAGGTTAACTTTGGAATGTGAAACGTTCAAGGTGGGGAGGAGGGGGAGAGACAAGGACAGCAGTCTGGCAACACAAGTCTGGTGGCTAAAAGGCGAGGATGGGAAGGGAGGTACAGAATGGAGCTGGGAGGACCCCAAAACCAATTCTGCAATTTCAAAACAGCTTAGGGAAAATCCTGCACGGGAGAAATAGAGAAGTTCTTTTTCTCTTTCTTCCTCTCTCCTCCATCCTAAATGGTACTCTGTGATCACATCCAGAGCTGTACTAATACTACATTTTGGGAGAGCGTCCTAGAAAATTATCCCACCATCATATACACAAAGGTTAAGAGTAAAACAACCTGCTTCATATACAATCTTTTTCTTCCCCCCATATACATTCTTAATCTGCAATTTAGGCTCACTCATTCTTAAATCAGCGTGCATTCACAGAGCACCCCCGAAGGGCCAAGCACGTGGGACAGAGCAGTAAACAAAGACACATGTCTCTGTGCTCTTGGAGCTGATGCTCTGCTGCGTGCCTGCAGGTCAAGACCAGGTTTCAGATTTGACAAGCTTTCCCTCAAGTAGTACTTACGGCATCTCCTAGCCTCATTAGTAGCTGCTGTAAGATCAAAAGGTCTCGGCAGATGAGGAAGCGCGTGCTGGCAATTTTACACACACTTCTGCACACAATATGCCCTGACGTGCTACTACCATACAGCTGAGAAAGATTCATTCGAATATTCAAAGGCTGAGCTGTAAATTAAAAAATAATCATAATTAAAAAAATTTAACTGTATTACTGTTTTCTCTAAATCAAAAGGTATATGTGTTACTTTGTCATTTACCTGGATTGAATCCCTTTTCCATTTCTACTTCTGTTTCATAATCCATTTCCCGTATTAGAAGTCCAATGGCATGGATTGGGTTCCTAATCTCCTGCAGTTTACTACAAATATCCTCCATCACATTGTCTCTGTAAGGAAGTTAGAAAACCATTACTTCTGAGAATGTACATGATAGACTCTTTACGCCCCTGTAAGGTAAATGCTCTATGAAACAGGAAAACCAGCCATGTAATATAGGAGTGAAGTAATCACTCTGGTATATAAGATACTTTCATGCCATGTAGCAAATTTTCCTTCATTTTTTCCCAGAAATGACAGACAAAATGTATTAGAGGAAAATATGTTTACATTTTAGAATTTACAGCTCAGTTCCCTGGTGGCTCAGATGGTAAAAGCATCTGCCTACAATGCGGGAGACCCAGGTTCGATCCCTGGGTTGGGAAGATCCCCTGGAGAAGGAAATGGCAACCCACTCCAGTTTTCTTGCCTGGAAAATCCCATGGACAGAGGAGCCTGGCAGGCTACAGTCCATGGGGTCGCAAAGAGTCAGACACGACTGAGCGACTTCACTTCATAGTTAACAGCTAGACTATAATTCATGAGTCTTGTTTCCAGACTTGAATTCATGTGTTAGATTTTCTGTTTAAAAGCTGAAACCAGCTACTTAGAATCATGACAACTCACTTTAAGCCACTACTTTGTACATATCTGAATTACATTCAAACCTGATATTGACACTAAGAATTGCTAAATTTCCATTAGGAAATGGACTTTACCCTAAATTCTCCTTACACATCAATAGTGATCAAATCTTCCAGAATCTGTTCTGCAGCCTTTTCTGGAGACTGTAGGTTGTAACAGCTCATTTCCATCATTACTGACATATCCATAGTTACTGACTCTCCAATCAGCCGGAGGCATTTTATAAGACACATGACATCCCGAGCAACATCCACGTCTGTAAGAGGAAGGTGACATTCACGTCTCAGGTCAATGAAGAGCTGCTAGTTAATATTATACTAAAAGATATTAAGAATACATGACAGGTAGCTATCTGAAGTCTTGGAGATGCTTAGGCCTCTTCAGTTTTTTTTTTAAATGTACAATGAGGTACACTGACCAGGAAAGGTCACAGTGGCCGTCGATGTTTTTTGTGGGCTTATGGAGAAAGAAGCCTGGATGTGGACATAATAATCACTCTTACCATCAGATATGGTTGTCTCATCCTCTGTCAGAAGATTCTCATCAGGGAGGAGATACAAATGATCCACTAATGAGGAAGGCACAAGGAAAGACAGGTACCCCTGAAAATATAAAAAATATATTATTTTTTTCAGTGTTTAAAGGTATAGAATAGTTGAGACCTGAATCTTATCATGAGGAGACCCCAGACAAATCCAAACTGAAGGACACTCTACCAAATAACAGGTGTAACCTTCAAAGAGGATCAACGTCAGGACTTCCTTAAGAATCTGCCTTGCAATGCAGGGCACAAGGGCTTGATTCCTGGCCGGGGAACTAAGTCCCACGTGGCCCGGAGCAACTAAGCCTTCTCACCACAACTAGGGAGTACGCACGCGGCAACGGAGACCCCACAGGACGCACCTAAGACCAGATGCAGCCAAATAAATAAGTAGTTTAAAAAGTTAGTGTCATGAAAGACAGAGAAAGGCTGACAACAGTTGGAGATTAAGTAAAGAAACATGACAACTCAATATATGCAAGACTTTGAACTGGATCCTAGATCAAGGAAGAAAAATTCTAGGCACAACTAGTAAAATCTGAATATAAACCAATATCAAACTGCCTGATCTTTAAATTGTGCTGCAGTTATGAAAGAATGCTGCTGTGCTTAGGTACACGCTAAAATGTGTCAGGACCAAGGGGCATGATATTTACAACTAACTCTCAAGTGGCTCAAGAGGAAAAGCAAATGAAAGTTAATAAATGGTGAATCTGGGTGAAGGGGATTTAGAAGTGCTTTGTGCTATTCTCATAACTTTCAAATTAGGAATCACTTCAATGTAACAGGTGAACAAGATGCAGAAAAGTGTAAATAGTGCAGAAGACTATTTAAACACAAATTAACCATAATTCTGAGGTTGCCCTCCCCCCCTCAAGAGAAAACCCACCAAAGTCCTAAAAGCTAATTCCAGTATACAACAGACACTGCACTCTGAAAGACCCACTGAACAGCCCACAGGAGTTCTTCCGTGTGTTTCTGCTCTCTTACTTTCTTCAACAGGCACACCATGCTTGTGTGTGGATTCAAATGCAGGGCAAGAGGATGGGAAAGGGCTTCCTGATACTGAAGACAGCAGGCATAGAACTTGCACCAGAATTCCTGCTGTAAACTTCGGAACTCCTCCTGGGAGAATTCATACTCGGTTACACTTCCTTGGAGCTGGCAAAGACAAAAAAAAGAAAAAAGAAACTCTTGATACCATTTGGGATATTTTCTTTCACCAAACATAAATGTTTAATATCATTTTATTAAACTATAGGGAAGTGAATATTCCTTAAACTATAGGAAAGTATATATGCCATAGCCTCCGTAAATATGTATCTAATTCTTTAATTAAAAGGTCTAGAATTTTATATTTCTTAGCAACAAGGTCCAATGAACAATTTGAACAATTTCTTGGTACCAATCTGCCCCACAGTGAGATGAAAGAAATTGTCTTTCTTTCTTTAATCAAACCTCACCTCACTTTCAACAGCTAAAGTAACTTCTTTCTTTAGTTCCATCCAGGAAAGATCTAAATTCCTCTCAGTTCCTCGACAGAAAATCTGAAAAGAGACACAAAGAGACACTTTAGAGTGCCACATAATACTAAAAACTAAATGAAAAATACTCCAGAAGACGCTAAGGCAATATATAACAATACACTAGACGCTGGACATGCCTGAAATAACACATTTACTCTTAACATTGTGCAAATAATTTCTAATTGTGAGATCACAGCAAATTGAAATAGTTTATATAGTCCAGGATAAACTATAAAAACTCATGAGCCTGCAAGAATTATAATAGGGTACATTTGGGTCATTACAAAAAACAAAAGGAAACATAACATCTACTGTTCAGCTGGAAGGAAGATGATGCCAAATATATACATCCTGACAGGCGCAAAGGTGAGCGAGAGTAGTGCTGGAGGTAGGTCACTCTACTGGGAAAGACTCTCCTAAAGTAAAGCTTGTGATCGGTGCCTTACTAATTATTCAGGATCTCAGTCTGCAAGAGACACCATGAGAAATCGTACATTGATTACCATTAACAGGAAGTGCTGATGAGATGAAAGAAATAATGCCTTAGAAGTAAGTGATTGTGTCATCCTGGAGTTTTATTAGAAAAAAGAAAACACAGAACAGCCAGATATTCAAGAATGTACCCAGAAGAAAAGTCAAGGATCTGGAAACCACATCACCTGGGAGCAAGTTAAGGGACTGGGTGTACTGAGCCTGGAGAAAGATAACACGGAAAACGCTTAAAATACTTGACGAGCTGCTTTATAGAAAAGAGCCATGTTCTGTGAAGTTCACAAAGAAAGATGCCACCTAAATGATGCAGGATTAAATCTGATCTAATACCAGGATGGACTTTTCTTTGGCTGTACCACGTGGCTTGTGGGATTTTAGTTCCCCAAACAGGGACTGAACCTGGGCCCCCAGAGTGAAGGTGTCGAGTCCTAACCACAGAACTGCCAGGGAATACCCTGGGATAAACTTTCAGATGGCACAGTTCTGAATGATAAGTCACACAGGAGGAGCTGAGATACTTGTCACTGGAGGCAGAGACAATTAGAAGCTGACTACCTATCTGTCAGAGAAGCCTCAGAAGGTATTTCTGCTTTGTGTGGGAGGTCAGATCAGGAGATTCTAAGGGATTTTTAATTCTGTGAGTGATTATTTCAAATTCATGAAGCTAAGTGGCAATTTAATGAAGTCTAAGTGACTTGCATCTCTTATACCCTATAACTTTGAAGCTTAGATTTTTTTTTTAAGAGTTTTCTTAAACCCGAACCAAGTCAGACCTTTGCTGTACTAACAAAAGGGTAAAAAACTGTACCAGCAAACCTATCCAAGAAAACATTTAAAATTTCTTTCTAGTATAGAGAGTATTTACAGTGTAGTAGGTATGTTTTTACAATGGTACAAGTTTCTTCTTTACTATCAGTGGGAAAGTGCCCTCAATCCTCTCTCCACACTGGGACTCTTGGTATTCTTACGGAAAGAACAGTAAAAAAAATTACAACAGTATTTATAAACGCCTGTATGTACGATCGCAAAACTATGTTGGGGTTAGTACGTGCAAAACAACAAAAATTAACAGTAATCATTAACTACATAATGATCGCAATAGGAGAGTCTTAGATCAACACGAAATATTTTTTCACTGACCTGTAAAGCTTTACATAAAGCTGCATTAATGAATCGCCCTGGTGTAAAAAGACTCTGCAAATACATCTCCTGTTAGAACATGGAAGCAAGAATTAGCATCATTCTAAAAAAGATAAAATTTGGAAAAATTTGAATGAGGAATCCAACACATTAAAATCAAAGTCTGCATTTCTACTATGTGAATGTAGAAATTCTGCCCTCTGCACAGAGCAGAGGGGCGGAGCAGTCATATATTTTCACACTGAGTGAAGCCTCTAGCATTCTGAACCAACTGGATGTACTACACTGAGAATGCTGTGTTCCTTCGGAGCACTTCAGTGGGTCAGCTTGTCAAACGCCAATCTTAAAAGGGAAGAGTTCTTATCTAGGTTATTAGTCATAAACACCAGTAAGAGAACAATTAAACTAAGCTGGTTTCTACACCATCCACAAAAGGCCTCATTTATGGTTCACATATAAAAAGGAAAGGAACCAATAAGAACAGGCATTATATACATAAAAAACAAACAAGCGAAACTGCAATAAGCTCTAACAAGTGGGGACATGAAGTAGGGAGAACAAAATGGAAAGTCTCATATTGTCTAATTATTTTGATCAAATTTTATAAACCAGATTTGCCAATAAGCAGCAAATTTGGTTGACCTTCATTCAAATTTCCTTCCTTCCACTGAGGTTCTGAGGGACATTTATAAAATGACCAAAATGGAGAAAAACAAGAACTTTTAAAAATCAGCATGTGATTTTGACTTCTAGATCAAAGTTAAATGCCAATAAACTCTTTGGATTAAAAATAGAGCAATATTCAATTTCAGATACTCAAAATGGGTTTCCCAATCTTACAAAGAGTTAATGTCTCAGACCCAGAGCCCATAATCTTTAAGTTCATTTTAACAGTAAAGAATCAAGTTTTTTCGTTTACCTTGAGGATGTCCCTGAAACACAGGCAGCGTGGCCTGTTTTGTTCTCTACTGCATTGCCTTTTAAAGTTGTGTTCTTCATAGCATATACCTCTATCAGAATTTATTTTGTTTCTAGTTTTTATGCATCTATTCACACGGTTAGTATAGTGGACACCCATGGTCTGTGCCTGCCCAGAATCCATTTCCCTTTCTTTTACTAACAAACCCCTTATCTTTCTCTGAAGAATCACTCCTCCTACACCCACACCCAACTGAACTTCACCCTCCACAATAAGAAGGTCCAGGCTGGACATGTTTCTCATGCCAAGCCAGAATATTCTATTCCTTCTGATCAGAATGACCATGCCAGGCCAGGGTCAACTCCATGACCTAGAACAGAAGCGCTCTGCCCAACAATAAACCCAAAAAGGAGGGAAGCAGAATAGAGACAAAGGAGAGATGAAGCCCTAAAGGCATTATTCCAGCCATGGCTGAAACCAGGTAACTCTGAACTTCTCAGCAGCACAAGCCAATATGTTCAGCTTAAGGCAGTTTGAGGTGGGTTTCTTTCATCTGCAGCTTAAAGAGTTCTGCTAATACAACTGGTTCTTCTCAAACTGATGATCAGGGTAAATCATCTCCTTATATAAAACTTCAGTGTTGCTTACTCTGGGGTCTTGATCATCTCTGATGACGATTTCTTCCTCTGGCAGAGGCTGCATAAAAACTGGACTCCACTGACCTGCAACATTACTAGAGAGAGAAAAAAGTCCATCAGTCTACGTAAAGATGATGAATAAAAATGAAGCTTACGCGGTTAGCAGTATGTGGGCAGGAAGGGTCCCGCTGCTGAGCTCTGCAACTACTGCTTGATCAATTCTATTTTTTTCTGGCTGCAGCAGGCAACATGTGGAATTTCCTGACCAGGGATGAACCCATGCACCCTGCAATGACAGCATGAAATCTTAACCACTGGACCACCAGGAAGTCCTAGATCAATTCTATTTAAAATAGTTTCCAAAAAGAGAAACATATTCATAGCAGAGTCTGGATTATAGAGGTGTTCTTACTTCTCTTAATAGGCATCTTCCTGAATTAAAACTCTAAACACAAATCTACAAATAATAGCCAACTTTCATTCTACACTTACCATATGCTACACCTTCTGCAGGGTAATTCTGGATATACCTCATGTGTGTGCTTAGTCGCTCAGTCGTGTCCAACTCTTTGTGACCCCATGAACTGTAGCCTGCCAGGCTCCTCTGTCCGTGGGGATTCTTCAGGCCAGGATACTGGAGAGGGTAGCCTTTCCCTTCCCCAGGGGATCTTCCCAACCCAGGGATTGAACCCAGGTCTCCGGCATTGCAGGTGGATTCTTTACCATCTGAGCCACCAGGGATGTCCAAGAATACTGGAGTGGGTAGCCTATCCCTTCCCCAGGGGACGTTCCCAACTCAGGTCAAACTGAGGTCTCCTGCATTGAAGGCGAATTCTTTATCAGCTGAGCTACCAGGGAATCCCACACTTCATTTATACCTTATGATAATTCTTGGAAGGATACACTGCCCTCATTTTAAGATGTCGAAAGTGAGGTTTAGGGTATCTCACAGCTAGTAAGTTGGAGAACCAGATTTCAAACTCACCCGACACTGGATTCTTTGCTTTTTTAACCCACTCTGCCTGAATGCCATCTATGAGGAGTACGCTCTATTTTCTGAGGTGTGGTTCAGGGTCAACCTGGGGGCAACCACTCCTAGAATTCTTATCTAGAATATGGGTTTCATGAGGGACCCCTCGGGTACAATTATAGTTGACTCTTGAACAACATGGGGGATTTACAGGTGCTGACCCCCAAAAACCCAGGTATAGCTTATTCAAGCAACTGTAGATCCAACAGTAAGTACTATGAAAAAAATCGATGTATTGAGTGGACCCCACAGTTCAAAATCCATGCTGTTCAAGGGTCAACTGTAGTTCCAGGAGCATCAAAATAGGATCCAGGGAATCCTTCAGATGTTTCAGGAATTACACAAGTGTCTGACTCAAAACTGGTTCTTAAATGGGTTTTGTAACTGTTAAAAATCTTAAAATGAATATCATGTAAATAAAAATAACAGATATACCAAACATATCTAATATTAGAGATTATCAACATGTTAAATTGTGTTATAATTTTATATTCATAAAATACTGGTTTTGTTATATATACTGGAGTTCATTATCTTCGGAGGGGGGAAAAAAAAGGGTTTCCTGTTTAAAAAACAAAGTTTGAGAAGCACTGTTGTAGAATCTACTTTTTATCTTAGGGTGAGGACACTGAGACTTCAAAGGCGCTGCAGTGACTCTTGGAAGTTGTAGGTATCAGAAACGGCCTTTGCTTAAAAACAAAGGAAATGTGCAGATTACAAGTATTGGGGACCTTTCTCGCTCCCCAGCCTTCCTGGAGGCTGCCCTTGGCTGGGGGCATCCTGCATGTAAGGCAGGAAGACCATGAACATGAAAAAGTCGCTGGAGTTGCTCAACTCTAGGCTCCAACCCGTCATGAAAAGTGGAAAGTAGGTGCTGGGGTACGAGCAAACGCTGAAAACGATCAGACAAGGCAAAGCGAAACTGGCCATCCTTGCCAAGCACCCAGCCTCGGGGAAATGTGAAGTACAGTATTAGGCCATATTAGCTCGAACAGGCCTCCATCGCTATAGGAGTATTAACATGGAACTGGCAGAGCACGTGGAAAATACGAGAACTTGTACACTGGCTGTCACGGGTGCAGGGGAACGGGTCGTGCCAGAACAGGCTGGTAAAAAGTCAATCATGTACAACTTTTAATAAAACCACCCAGAGCTTGTTTGAAAAACAAACAAAAAAAGAAGTATTTTGGATATGTGCTGTCTCTCCCAATAAATATGGTATATATGCATATTTTTTTGTGTCATTCCAACTCTAAGAATCCTTTTTTTGTCCTAAAACCGTTAAGGTAAGAATGCAAAATGAAACAGAAGGTATGTCAGAAAACAGGCAAACCCAGGGTTGAATCCTTTAAATGCACACATTTGACTTTTGTCCTACACAAGGAGCTCCCTTCTTTTCTGAGTGTGACTGCCTGGGGCAAGGCAGGAGGACAGAGGAGAGGGACCCCTACTGTTCAAAGTTGATGTATTTCACAGCTGTCTGGTTCTCAGCGTCGTGCCACAGGGCCCAGATATCCGTGGAGGTTAAGGCAAAGTCAATCAGTGTCTCCTGGAAAGAAATGTAGGGAGGAAACAAACAAAAAGAGGTTAAAATAAGACCGAAAAGGTACTACTTTATGGTGAGTTACACTTATAAGCAGGAGACGTAAAAACATGAAAACTGAAGATGGTGCCGTGTGAACCGGGTGAAACCCAAATCAAATTTCGTGTGGACGAAGTTTCACTAAATATTCCACTTTAAGATTATAATCCCATCACAACAGGTAAGTTAGCCAGTACTTCTTTCCTGTACTTGTGTGATATGCAAAGCATGATTCAACCTACCTGAGAAGTGAACAGTGAGGAGATGTGATCTAGGCTATAGCGGTTATTCTCGGCGCTCACCAACTGGAAAACGCAGAACTGATAAAAAACAAGTTGCTAAGTTAATACTTGAAATAACCAACATGCCATTTTTCTAAGGAAGCAAGACTTATTAGCATTCAAAAACTTATTTTTAAAAAATATGTGTGATAAAATATAAGTAGCACTTCTTAACTATTTTTAACTGTGCAGCTTAGTAGTATTAAGTACATTTATACTTGTGCAACCAATCTCCAAAACTTTTTTTTGTTTTTCAAAACAGAAACCCTGTATTTGTTAAATCCCCCATTCCTCCCCCCACCCCTCCCACTGCCCAGCTCTGGGCAACCAGCATCCTATCTATCTCTAGGATCTTGACTCCTCGACATAATGGTACCTGTCTTTTAGGGTCTGTGTTTTCACTTAGGACAATATCCTCAAGGTTTACCCACGCTGCAGCATGTGTCGATTTCTTTCCTCTTAAAGTTGAATCATATTCCGTTTTATGTAAACACCACATCTTGTTCATCCACTCAGTCATCGATGGAGACTTAGGTTGCTTCCATTTTATGGCTATTGGGAATATTGTTGCTAATAATGTGGGTGTACAAATATCAAGACCCTACTTTGAATTCTTTTGGGTATATATCCAGAAGAGGAATTGCTTGATCATACGGAAATTGAAGAGTTGCCAAGCTGTACCCCATAGTGGCTGTAGCATTTTACATCCCCACCGGTAATGCAAAAGGGTTCCAATGTCTCCACATCCTCCTAACACTTGATATTTACTAATCCCCACTGCCATGGTAGCTATCCTTGGGTATGAAGTGGAATCTACGGTCAGAAACCTATTTTTAATGCTTTTACCAAAAATAATTTAAAACATACACATGATAAAAATCAACTCAAGTCAATCCTCACTACAAAAACCTACAAAATAATTCATGTTTCATATTTAACTCTACTGCCAAAACAAAAAAGATGTCAAACTCAAAAATAATATTTAATGAACATTATTTTAAATAATTTTTTTACAAAGAAAATATACGATAAACTAATAAGAGCCATGAAGATTCTATCCTGGTAACATAAGCAACTGTTCACAAGAAGCTTTAAAAAAAATACAGTGATTCCCTTTGAGAGAAAAATAGACTGGTATGAAGCATGAGAAAAATATGTAGTGGTCACATTCATTCCCGCCTCCAGCTACATTTCACAAGCTACATATCTCAAAGCACTACTGAGACATGAATCAACTTAGTAGGTCTCATCCAGCATTTAAGAGAAAAAAAAAGATTAAGAGTTTATCGGCTGATCACCCATGGTGAACACTTTCATGAAAACCGTTTTCTGTTACATGTCCATTGCCACATAAGGGTGTCCAGAGGGCAACGTAAACTATTTGTTGTATCTTCCAGCCAAAAAGTTGGAAGAATGCTGGTCTAGTGCAGCGCTTCTCAAACCACCTGTGGTAAAGGAACGCTTTTTTTTTTCTTTCATTTTTTAACCTGCTGCAGACTAATATTCTTTTTTTTTTGGGGGGGGTGCCCCACTGGGTGGCATGTGGGAATCCTAATCCCCCGAGCGGGGAGTGAACCTGCACGCTCTGCAGGGGAACCGTGGGGTCTTAAATCGCTGGGCCGCTAGAGAGTCCCTCAGAAAGACACTTTCATGACATACAGAAACCATGAATGTCTGTGGCAACGTCAAATCACTTATGCTTCTGTTCTCTCAGTTTCTATATTTATTTTACTGCAAACTAGTAACAGTTTGTGGCCCAGGACCATTCCACAGACCACATCACAGGTCTAAGGCACTTCTGTTTGAGATTTTCATTAGTGTCCTAGATGGAAACTATTATTGTTATTATGTAGTGGCTAAGTCCTGTCTGACTCTTTTTCAACCCCGTGGACTATAATCCACCAGGCTCCTCTGTCCATGGGATTTCCCAGGCAAGAATACTGGAGTGGGTTGCCATTTTTTCCTCCAGGGGATCTTCCAAACCCAAGGATCAAACCCATGTCTCCTACATTGCAGGTGGATTCTTAACCATTGAGCCCAAGGAAGCCCAGATGGAAATACATATGGCATAATATAACACCGAGGACATGATGCTGAGAATGATTAGATTAATGCACTTAACAGAATTAGTGTCCAAAGAACCAAAAGAAAACCAAGAAGAAACAAATGAAACTAACAGGGATGGATGTAAACTACTACAGAGATTAAAAAGACCAAACAGGGCTTCCTTGGTGGTCCAGTGGTTAAGAATCTGCTTTGCAATGCAAGGGACACCGGTTCGATCCCTGGTCCAGGAAGATCCTAGAGGCCTCTGATCAACGGCGACTGTGCTCCACGACAAGAGACGCCATCGCCACAAGAAGCCCACGCATCTGAACCAAGAACGGCCCCAACTCACCCCAGCTAAAAGAAAGCTGTTGTGCAGCAACAAAGACCCACCGCAACCAACAAATAAGTCTGTAAAAAACAACACCAAACTTCAAATGTGCAGGTTAGGGAGAAAAAAACATTCTGAAGAGCAGTTTTTGTTTAGAAAAAAAAAAAAAAAAAAGACCTCAACTTCATTATACTCTGAACAGGCACACCAGCATTACATGGCTGCTAAAAATGAAGTGTATCTGATTTTAGGCTTCATTAATAGAACCTTAATGCTTAAACCAAAGGAGGTAGTAGCTCTGCTCACTTTGACCCTAATCCTAGAATAACACATCCAATCTCAGTGTAATCTTTAGAGCAGAGATTCTCAAAATGTGGTCCACAGACACCTGGAGGTCCCCGAGACTAATCTCAGGGGGTCAGTGAGGTCAAAACTCTTCACAGTAATTCTACATCATTTGCCCTTTTCATCGTGTTAATATTTGCACTGATTATGCAAAAAAGCAAGAGTGGGTGACATTACTGATCTCCTAATGTCACAGTGGCACCAACCTGAATACTCTTTCATGATAAAAATTCAACAAGCTAGGAATAGACAGGAACTTCCTCAACACAAAAAATACACAGCTAACATCATACTCAGTGGTGAAACACCCGAAGCTTTCTCTCTTAAACTGGGAATAAGACAAGGGTGTCAACTCTTGTCACTTCTATCCAACACTATACTGGAGGATCTGTTCAAGGAAATTAAGACAAAAAAAGAAAAGGCACATAAATTGGAAAGGAAGTAATAAAACTATCTTTATTTGCAGATGTTGCCGTCCTATAAATAGGAAGTCCCAAGGATTCCACTATAACACTACTAGAACTAAAAAGAGTTCAGTATATATAAAATCAATATAAAAAAGTGAATTATATTTCTATAAACCTGCAATGAGGAACCTGAAATGAAGATAACTTCACTTACAATAGTATCAAAAGGAATAAAATACATAGGAATAAGTTGATTAAAAAACCCCTACAAAACCTGTATCATGAAAACTATAAAACATTAAATGGAAAAGCATCCCATGTTGATGAAGCAGAAACCTTAATACTGCTAAGATGGCGATGCTTTTCAGTATGATCTAGAGTTAACAAATCGCTATCAGAGTCTGCAAAGTAGCAATGAACATACATGTCGGTCTCTGGCTCCTGACACGGAGCTCCTAAAACACCTGCAATCTTCTGAGTGGTGACAGAGGTGCTAGGAGCATCTTTTGTTATAGTAGCTGGTCTTTGACCCTGGTTCCTGGCACAGACTCCTAAATCCCTGTGCATTTCCTGAGTGACAGGAACACCTTTTGCTCCAAGAGCTGACTCCTGGGTAGCTTCAGGATGGCAACTGGTCACCAGAAAGAGGAAGCCTGAATAGAATCTTGCAACTTTCAGCCCAGACCCCTATTTTCTAGAAAGGGAAGAAAGGCCACTGGCTTAATAATCCATCATGCCTATGTGATGAAGCCTCCTTAAAAACCCCTATCCCTATGGGATGTGGGGAGCGCCCAGGCTGGGGAACACATCCATGTGCCGGGACGGTGGTGCGCCTCAATGCCTCGAGACCCTTCTGGACCTTGCCCTACCTACATCTTCAGCATTTATTGTATAATAAAGCAGTAACTGCGAGTGTTGCCCTGAGTTCTGTGGGCCATTCTAACAAATTTCTGAGCCCAGGGAGAGGGTGGCATGAATCAAGAACCCACGGACTAATGACTTCTCTTGTGGTCCAGTGGTTGAGACTCTGAGCTTCCAGTGCAGGAGGCATGGGTTTGATCCCTGGTCAAGGAACTAAGACTCTGCTCGCGAGGCAGCTTGGCCAAAAAGGTAAAAAATGAAACAAAAAAAGAACCCAAGGGGCTAAGAAGAGTCTCTGTATCAGGCAGCAGCCTGGCTTCGGGCAATGAGCATGAGCAGGGAGAGGGGGCGTCCACCTATGTGGAAGGCCTGGGGCAGGGTGGAAACTCACGCAGGGCGAGGAGGGTTCACACAGAGAGACAGCCCACGCTGGAGACTAGAGCCCAAGGAGGCGAGGAGGGCGTCCACTGCACGGGGGTGGACCAGCGCAGTGTCAGTGCCGAGGGGGTGCGGAGGGCATCCACATGAAAGGGCACCCTGGAGAGGGATCGCTCTTGTTTAGTCGCTCAGTCGTGCCTGACTCATGGACTGCAGCACGCTGGGCTTCTCTGTCCTTCACTGTCTCCTGGAGTTTGCTGATGGTCTGGGACCCCAGAGCCCAACGGGAGTGAGGAGGGGACCCAGACAGATCAGCACCCAGCATGGGGATCAGAGCTCCAGTGGAGGGAGGACGACAAACCCGACCTCGCTGGGATGCCACTAGGATTAAATGGATGGTATGTGTGGTGTGTGAGTCCAGAGGAAGCACACAGTCCAAGGATTTGCTGTTAATGTACATAAAGGGCCCGGCACTGTGCCAAACACAATATCCAACAATCTATTTATTTGGCTGTGCCATAGGGCTTAGTTCTTGTTGCTCTCTGCCATAAGGGTGGTGTCATCTGCACATCTGAGGTTACTGATATTTCTCCCAGCAATCCTGATTCCAGCTTGGGCTTCATCCAGCCCAGTGTTTCTCATGATGTACTCTGCATATAAGTTAAATAAGCAGGGTGACAATATACAGCCTTGACGCACTCCTTTCCCGATTTGGTTCATTTGGACCAGTTCCAAATGAAACTGTTGTTCCATGTCCAGTTCTAACTGTTGTTTCTTGACCTGCATACAGATCTCTTAGGAGGCAGGTAAGGTAGTCTGGTATTCCCATCTTTTAAAGAATTTTCCACAGTCTGTTGTGATCCACACAGTCAAAGGCTTCAGTATAGTCAATAAAGCAGAAGTAGACGGTTTTTTTGGAACTCTCTTGCTTTTTCTATGAACCAATGGATGCTGGCAATTTGATCTCTGGTTCCTCTGTCTTTTTTAAAACCAGCCTGAACATCTGGAATTTCATGGTTCATGTACTGCTGAAGCCTGGCTTGGAGAATTTTCAGCATTACTTTACTAGCGTGTGAGATGAATGCAATTGTGTGGTAGTTTGAGCATTCTTTGGCATTGCCTTTCTTAGGGATTGGAACCAAAACCGACTTTTTCCAGTCCTATGGCCACTGCTGAGTTTTCCAAATTTGCTGGCATATTGAGTGCAGCACTTTCACATCGTCATCTTTTATGATTTGAAATAGCTCAGCTATTTCAACACCTCCACTAGCTTTGTTTATAGTGATGCTTCCTAAGGCCCATTTGACTTTGCATTCCAGGATGTCTGGCTCTAGGGAGTGATCACACCCTTGTGATTATCTGGGTCATGAAGATCTTTTTTGTACAGTTCTTCTGTGTATTCTTGCCAGCTTTTCTTAATATCTTCTGCTTCTGTTAGGTCCATACAGTTTCTGTCCATTATTGTGCCCATGTTTGCATGAAATGCTCCCTTGGTATGTCTAATCTTCTTGAAGAGATCTCTCATCTTCCCTATTCTATCGTTTTCCTCTATTTCTTTGCATTGATCACTGAAGAAAGCTTTCTTATATCTCTCCTTGCTATTCTTTGGAACTCTGCATTCAAATGGTTATATCTTTCCTTTTCTCCTTTGCCTTTAGCTTCTCTTCTTTTCTCAGCTATTTGTAAGGCCTTCTCAGATGACCATTATACCACTGTATTGTATCCTGAATACCTCATCGGCATGTAACAGTTAATGTTTGAATAATGAGCAAAATTATTTCACAAAATTAACTTCTACTGCACTACTTAACAACACCTACATCCCGTTCACAACTCCATTTTCTTCACTCAGACTTTCAAACTAGCTCTTTCTTGTTTGGTTTTGGTTAACCTTTGCTTCCATGGACTTCCCTTGTGGCTCAGCTGGTAGAGAATCCGCCTGCCATGTGGGAGACCTGAGTTAGTTCCCTGTGTTGGGAAGATCCCTGGAGAAGGGAAAGGCTATCCAGTCTAGTATTCTGGCCTAGAGAATTCCATGGACTGTACAGTCCACGGGGTTGCAAAGAGTCAGACACGACTGAGCGCCTTTCACTTCACTTTCCTTCCACGTTCCTCTAAACTCTCTACTTCCTTTCATCCTGAATTTTCCTTTAAGATCTTTCAATTCACATAGTAGCACAAAAAGTGGAAACATTTTTTTGTGTGGAAACAATGCAAGATACATCTAGAGGCTGATGTGAAGAGCTGAAGAGACTCGAGTCTGCAGCTACTGCTCCACGCCAGTACACGTAGAATAACTCCATACGTGTCTTATCTGTCTCATACCTGTCCTCGCTTTGGTGCATGCAGGTATACCCCCAGGTAGAGTCCCATGGAAGGGGAATAAGCAAGTCGCAATTTGTGTCCAGTCCCAGCAGTGAGCCGGAGATCTTTATTTACGGGGACAAACTCCAGCATGTCAGCCACCATCAGGCACATTTGGTCCTGTCAAGAAAAGATTTAGTAAGTGGTATTAAAGAACATTCAAGATAGAAAAAAAACTCCTTCCCTTTTTAAAGAATGCATATCCATCACATCTAGCACCGTATGTAATTTATCTGCTGAAGGGCCCTACAGGGTTTTTTTTTTTTTTTTTTTTTTTTTAAAGGGTTGAGATGAAAACATTTCTTTGCTCTGATAGATAAAATCAGTAGCTGTTTCATATTCAAAGGTTGAACACTATTTTACCAACTTGCATTTTATTTTTTAAAGTTTTTATCTTAAAAAAAGGTTTTGGCCACACTGTGTGGCATGTGGGACCCTAGTTCCCCAACCCCTGCACTGGGATCAAACACGCACCCCCTGCACTGGGAGCACAGAATCTTAAACACTGGACCACCGGCAGAAGCCTCTCAACTTGCATTTCAAAACCACATTTGTCCTGAACTGAAGAGTATACTTGGTATCACTTCAACGTTTCTGTAGGACTTAATTTTCCAAAATAAAAATACAAAAATTTAGGGGAGAAGTGTATGGAAAATAAAATTAAATGAAACTGTCTGAATCTGGAAATGGCCCATCATTTCCAAAGTAAGAGATCTGATCATCTTTACGAGAGGAAACAAGACTTATTTCAATTTCTCTACAATTCGCAATCCTATTTTAACTTACAGTAACTATCAATGTAGCATTTACCTTGTAAGACCACATTCGTAGTTTATGATCTTGACAGAGAGCAAAGATGAAGGCATTGTGCTCGACACAATGCACAGCAAGGCTCAGGGGACGATCTGAAGGCCCCTGGTCACCTCTGAAAACGGAAGGCTGAGCATTAGCGTTTTACTGGTGCCAATTACCCGATCCTTAGAGTTTGCAATTTAAGAGACTAAATAAAACTTTAAATGTACAATCTTAACGGAAGGAGCAAAAGTTTCTAGGCTGGGCTGTGGCAGCACACTTTCTATCTGGCTTATGTCCGGTTACTATAGACAGAATGCAGTATTGTGTAGACCCTTCTTCTTTCCAGCATAACGTTTATTTGTCTTGGAGTCAGACTGGAAGCATTAATTGCCGCTGACCAGGGCAAAAGCTCACACTCTTGGGCCCTCTGATTCACCGGCTAGAGACCACTCACCTGATAGCTGTGGGCATCCAGCCTATGAGCAGGCGCTGCATCACTGAGCTTTGTTTCAGCTCCACGACTGACACCACCCCTGCAAGATGGAAAACAAGCCAGTGATACCAAGGCACCCCGTGACCATACCTGGCGAAACCCAAAGACAAGAGCATGCAACCGTGAACAAGGAATTTATAATGGGTGAGCTTTCTATACCAAGGAAGTCTTAGGCTGTACCTTTTCCATAGATCTCTCCTAACTAAAATATTCTGAATCATTACTGGATCAATAGCAACAGCAGTTTTATATTCCAAGGGGAAATTTTTGCCATTCATAAATGGGAACCCATGTTGCTGCTCAGAAGCAGCACTTCATTCTTTCCAAAAGCAACAATCGGTAACTTTCCTGCGCTATGCACAATTCTAAATGCGAGAGATACAGCAGAAAATACAAGTGAAAACAGTCTTGTCCTCCTGGAACTTAACATTCCATTGAGAGGAAGGGAGAAGCAGACAGTTAACAAAGTAAACAGAACGCCATAAGCGGAGAAAAAGAAAACACAGAAGGGTGCAGTGAATGGGGGGAGGGGTGGTGTGCGTTACGATTTTAAAAAGTGGTCAGATCACCCACTGAGAAAGGACCTAAAGGAGTTGAGAGAATGAGCCACAATGGTAGCTGGGGACAGACTATTCCTACCAAAGCCTTGGAATCAAGATTGCCGGGAGAAATATCAGCAACGTCAGATATGCAGATGACACCACCCTTATGGCAGAAAGTGAAGAAGAGCCTCTTGATAAAGGTGAAAGAAGATAGTGAAAAAGCTGGCTTAAAATTCAACATTCAAAATACTAAGATCATGGCATCTGGTCCCACCACTTCATGGCAAACAGATGGGGAAACAATGGAAACAGCGACAGACTTTATTTTCTTGGGCTCCAGAATCACTGAGGTCAGTGACTAAAGCCATGAAGTTAAAAGACGTTTACTCCTTGGAAGAAAAGCTATGATCAACCTAGACAGCGTATTAAAAAGCAGAGACATTACTGTGCTGACAAAGATCTGTATAGTCAGAGCCATAGCTCTTCCAGCAGTCATGCATGGGTTTGCGAATGGAACATAAAGAAGGCAGAGCACTGAGGACTTTATGCTTTTTAACTGTGTTGGAGAAGACTCTTGAGAGCCCCTTGGATGATCAAAGGAGATCAAACCAGTCAATCCTAAAGGAAATCAATCCTGAATATTCATCAGAAGGACTGATGCTGAAACTGAAGCTCCAATCCTTTGGCCACCAGATGTGAAGAGCCGACTCACTGGAAAACCACCACCCTGATGCTGGGAAAGATTGAAGGCAGAAGGGGACAACAGAGGACGAGATGGTTGGACGGCATCACTGACTCAACGGAAATGAGTGTGAGCAAGCACCGGAAGATGGTGAAGGACTGGGAAGCCTGGTGCGATGCAGTCCATTGGGTCGCAGAGTCAGACACAACTGAGCGACTGAACACCACCAAAGCCCTTAGGCAGATGCACCTGGTATGTTCAAGGAACTGCCAGAAGACATGTGGCTGGTTTGGAGAAGGAGGGGAGAAAGAATGAGAAGATGCGGTTAGAGAGGCAGCGGGGCGTTGCCATAGGACGCTGGGTTTATTGGAGTGAGATGAAGAACAGCCCTGACCCGAGGGCTTCGAGCAGTGGAATGGCATGACTCAACGTAGGTTTTAAATGTCTTGGTCTGCCTGAGAAGTTTCTGCAGAGGGCTAAGGACAGATCTGGGAAGATAATTAGGAAGCAAATGCAATAGTTCAGGTAAGAGAAGGTGGTAACCTGGAGCATGGTAGCAGCACTGAGCTTCCTTGTTTCAGGTAAACTTATTTTAGTTACAGCACCTCAAACTGAAAATAGACATCAGTCAACTCATCCCTACTAAAGGCCTTAGAATAGGCCACCTTACAGCCACCTGTTTTCCTACATTCCAGTAAGCTGCAGTTTTCATTCACTGTATAAAATCCCACCCTCTTGGGAAAAACTGTAAAGTGCTAGGGACTCATTAGGCAAGCAATAATGAAGAACCATTTTAGGGTGGTTTGGAAGCAGTTCCTGCACTGGATAACAGCCTTGGACTTCTAACGTCCATCTTAATGCCAGTATTTGTTTAAAATTAAACCCATGCTGCATTCCCATTCTTACCAGGTATGTCATAAGGAGGTAGTTTAAGAACAAAGATTCCCCCAGAGGCAGATGGCAGAGCAAACAGAGCCTCCCCATCGTTGCTCAGCCAGGCTGCTGAGGTGGCAGAACCAGGGGAGAGGCCAGGCACTGATGGGATCGGCTGATAGTTGCAAGGATCCCTAAAATCAACTTTTCCAATGTCAGTGAATATTGACTGCATCTGACTTTCAATTGCCAACTCCTGTGGAGAAATGAAAAAGAAAAATCTGTTAAAATCAAAATAAACGAATTTTGCTCAGTTCCTCCCAATTGCTATCAATGTTTTTAAAGTAAAAAAATTGTTGAGTTGAAAAAGGAAGCTGTTCTTTTTAATGAAACTATTTTTGCAACTTAAAATGTATTTGATCATTTAAAATAGTAACTAGGAAAGTATGAGGCTTCCCCAGTGGCTCCTCAGTAAAGAATCTGCCTGCAGTGCAGGAGATGTGGGGTCGATCCCTGGGTGGAGAAGATCCCCTGGAGGTGGAAATGGCAACCCACTCCAGTATTCCTGCCTGGGCAACTCCATGGACAGAGGAGCCTGGCGGGCTATACTCCATAGGGTCGCAAAAGAGCCGATCATGACTTAGGGATAAACAATAACAGCATGAACGTGTGCTTGGTTAGGGCTAGCAAGGAATCTACCCTTCCTTCAATTCCAAAGGACACTGCTCTAATACTAAATTTGTGACTGAGTAACTTGAGAAATAAAGGACATTATACTTAACCAACTCACACTCCTATACATCCGGGAAGGGTGTGGTAAAAGCAACCTATGCACTGTCTGACTGGTTAATATCAAGATTATCACGTGATTCTGAGTCTCAGAGACATGAACTCCTCCGGGTAGAAGGACGCAGTTTTGGAATTTGAGGCGAACTGCATTATTCAACAGATTTATGTCCAATGACTCTTCCACCAGCTCCAATGTATCTCCAGAGGTTTTCCTATTAAAAAGAGACATTTGTAAAAAACAACAAAAAAAAGAGTTTACGCTTTTCTTTCTGATTGTTGCATGGAAATGTATGACAATAGTTTTCAGGTGAACTCTCCTAATTCAAAAATTTTGGATAAGCAAACTCAAATCAATTCTGCCATTCCAAACCACATTGTATAGTCTACAAAACACAGTATTATATACAATTCAACTATTATTATATGACTCTCTGTTAAATGGAGACATTTCCAAACTTGATAGTATGTTTAGAACAAAGTGTTAAGTTGCTTCAGTTAGTTCAGACTCTTTGCAACCCTATGGACTGCAGCCCTCCAGGCTCCACTGTTCCCGGGATTCTCCAGGCAAGAATACTGGAGTGGGTTGCCATGCCCTCCTCCAGGGGGGATCTTCCTGACCCAGGGATTGAACCCAGGTCTATTTTGTCTCCCCCATTGGCAGACACGTTCTTTACCACTAGCGCCACCTGGGAAACCTTTAGAACAATAGTCAATTCAATTAAACTCCACTAGGATGCAACCCACTCCAGTACTCCACTAGGATGCAACCCACTCCAGTACTCAAAATCCCATGGATGGGGGAGCCTAGTAGGCTACAGTCCATGGGGTAGCGAAGAGTCGGACATGACTGAGGGACTTCACTTTCACTTTTTCACTTTCATGCACTGGAGAAAGAAATGGCAACCCACTCCCGTATTCTTGCCTGGAGAATCCCAGGGACGGGAGCCTGGTGGGCTGCCGTCTATGGGGTCGCAGAGTCGGACACAACTGACATGACTTAGCAGCAACTTAGCAGCAGGATTAAAATCCACAGCACACACTCACACCTTATAGTGTAATGTGGCCTCTACATATAATTACTATAGCATCAAACTACGGTGATCTTATACATGTGGGTGTTTCCCTTCTAAAGCTTCCTCCTGCTAGGAAGCAGGGTAGACTCATCCTCACGTACAACTCTGCTATGTGGTAGCTTCGGAACCACAGACGGCACCATGCTGGGAGTGTCCTAACCAGCGCCACCTCATCTACCGCACCACCTGAATCTCCTCTCTGTGTCAGCGGGCTTCCGCCTCCGGGATCTAACGCCTCATGATCTGAGGTGGAGCTGATGTCACAGTAACCAAGGGCACAGCCGATGTAACATGCCGGAATCATTCTGAAACCGGTCCCCCACCCCAGGTCTGTGGGAAAACCGTCTTCCAGGCAACTGGCCCTTGGCGCCACGAAGCCTGCGGACCGCTGCTACAGGCGATCCCCTTTGGTTTACCAGCTCTGACTGGCAACAATTTCTAAATCTGTATCTTATTCAGCCCACACTCTCCACCCACCTGACTACTGCCTCAAACGTGCACTCACTGCCTCAAACGTGCACTCGTGTATCAGGGATCTCAAACTACACCTGTCCGAAACAGAATTCCTGGACCCAGCAAACCAGAAAAAACATCTGCTTCACCTGCACTTTTTTCCAACTCACGGATGGCGTCTCTATAACTTCCAGTTGCTCAAGCCAAAAAATATGGGGCTCACCCTTGAATTTTTTCTTTCAATATACCCTACATCTGATTCGATACTAAATTCTAACAAAATCACCTTTAAAATATATCCACTATTAGAACGTTTCTCACAGCCTCTAACAATACCAAACTCATTTTAAGCCATTGTCTTTTGTGTGGATTGTGGCACCAACCTCTAATTGGTCTCCCTGCTCCCACCCCTTCCTACTACACTCTGTTCTCAACACAGCAGACAAGCAATCTTTTAAAAACACTGTTATTCATAATACTTCTTCATTTAAAACCCTCCTCTCACTCAAAGTAAAAGTCACAGCCTTGAAATAACTGACAAAGCCCCAATCTGCCCCTTGGTTACCTTATTCCTCTATCCTTCATTCTCCCAAGAGGCAGACTTCTGGCCCTTTGCCATTCTTTGAAAACAACACAGAAGCTCCTGTCTCAGCATTTTTGCCCTTTTTCTTCGAAGGCTCTACCTGAAATCTCATCCCTTGGGTACCCTTATTTCCTCTGCTCAAATGTTAACTTATCACTGAGTCTTGCCCAACTACCCTATGTGAAATATTAAACGTAATAATTCCCCTTCTCCCTTCCCTGTTCTCCATCCCACGTATTACCTGATGAACTACTGTTTTTTGGGTTTACTGTTGTTGATCAGCTCCCTCTGAGAGCAAGGACTGTCTGCTCTGTTCCCTGCTATGTTCCTAGTCCCTAAACGTCCACTGGAACACATTGTGTGTGTGCAAAGTCACTTCAGTCTGACTCTTTGCAACCCAAAGCCCTACATAGCTTGCCAGGATCCTCTGTCCATGGGATTCTCCAGGCAAGAATATTGCAGTGGGTTGCCATGCCCTCCTCTAGGGGATTTTCCTGACCTAGGGATGGAACTTACATCTCTTGTGTCCCCTGTACTGGCAGGTGGATTCTTTAGCTCTAGCGTCAGAACATATTAGGCACTCAAAAATATTTCTGAAATCAATGAGATTTGCACCTCTAACATAGGTCTTTCTTCTGAGCCTATAAAGTTCAATGCCTACTTGACACTGTCAAAGAGCAACTACACAGACACTTTAATAGCACATCTAAAAGAATGACTTAACATCTGTCCAAAACCCACCTTCTATATCTCAGAAGATGGCAATCCTTCTGCAGGATATCTGGTCAGTCACACCAAAAGACAGGAACTTGTCCTTGCTCCCTCCTTTTCCCTACCATCCTTTATCCAATAGTCAGTCTATCACCTGGTCCTAATGAAGCTACCCTCTAAGTGTATCTCGAATCCATCTATTTCTGTTTTTCTAGCCACTCCCACAGCTGAGTCACCATGTCTTACTCTGTCCATCATAAAAGCAAACTGTTCTTTTGTATTTTACCCATCCATCCCAAATCTACTTTACACAAAGCAGACTGATTATTTTAAAATGTGATTTTGATCATGTTGCCAAGTCACTTCAGTCGTGTCCAACTCTGTGCGACCCCATAGATGGCAGCCCACCAGGCTCCCCTGTCCCTGGGATTCTCCAAGCAAGAACACTGGAGTGGGTTGCCATTTCCTTCTCCATTTGATCATGTTAGTAATCCTTTATAGACTTTCAGTGACTGCTCAACATACTCAGGATAAAATTCACATATCTTGGGGCTTCCCTGGTAGTCTAGTGGTTAAGAATCTGCTTGCCAACTCTTGGGACACCAGTTCGATCCCTGGCCTAGGAAGATTCCACATGCTATGCAGTACCTAAGCCCATGCTCTAGAGCCTGCGCTCTGCAACAAGAGAAGCCGCCGTAATGAGAAGCCCGTGCACCAGAACAAAGACCAAGCACAGCCTGAGGTCCTTCAAGATGAGTCCGGCCTAGCTACCTAGTCTCAGCATCTCTCACGTCCTTATCCATTTTGCCCATTTGCAGTTAAGCCGCATAGATCTTTAGTCAGTTCCTCAAACCTGTCAAATTCTTTTCACCTCATGGATTTTGGAGATAGTGATCCCACTTGCTCAAATGCCCTCTCCCGCAACACCTTGCCTGGCTAACCTTTCCCCCTTCCAATCTCAGGTGAAATGTGACTTACTTTAGGCCTTTCCAGCCCCACCAATAACACTTGGTCTTCCCATTAGCCTCTCAAAGCCCTATTCTTCTCCTCTGAGGCAAGAATGAAAAATCTGTATTGATATACCTATGTATGAACATTAGTTTAATGCCTTTTTCCTTCTCAAAACTGCCCCATGAAAGGTAGGTCCACTTCTCTTACACTGCCACACCCTGCATGATGAAAACGGTGATTGTTTTTGTTAGTCATTTTGTCCCCAGGACACCTATCAGTGCCTGACAAGTAAAGGCTCAAACATTCATAGAACGAAGGAAGCTTCATTCATAGAATGAATGTAAAGCACTACACACACATAATGGGCTCAGGTTTTAAAACTGGTCTTTGGGGCTTTAGCCCCTATGCTACATTTCTTCTGCTTTTAGTGTTGCCTGGTAGGGTACCTCTTCCAGAACTCTGGGTCTCCTTAATTATCCACTGATTAACACATAAACAGAAAGCAGGCTTTTTTTCTTTTCCTGTCTACAACCACTCGGAAAATGAATGACACCTTAGGGTCAGACACGCAAATTCAGCCGCCGAACGACCCGACCTTCCAGAGGGTTTGCCAAACACAGCACTCACCAATGAATGAATCTGTTCCTGGTGACGGAGAACAACTTGCCACTTTCCACATAGTAGAAGCCTCCCGCGCTCTCACCATATTTCACGGCTCCGGCCGCTGCATTTGCAGTTCCTGCAAAAGGTCAGTGGTCAGCCTGCACACGTGGTTCTCTGGGGATGACACGGACTGAGGTCGCTGAGAAAGCAGAGGAGGACGGACTGAGAGTCCATACAGAATGAAAGGGGAGGAAAGAGGAGGCAGCAGGACACTAAGGTAGCTCTGATTCCTGTGCTAATAGGCATGTGGGCTCAGAAGGGTAACGGGGGGGTTAGGGATTGAGGAATCCACAGGAGAGGCCCGAGGGGAAGGTTCGGATCGCGCTCTGCTGGGATGCTGCCGTACCAATGCCGCAAACAGTGAACTCCCGAAAGTGCCTCGGCCTTTCGCGCTCAGCGCCGACGACCTCCACGAAGCTCCGTTCCACGGCTCCCGCCGCCGCCATCTTCCCGCGCCGCCGCGAGGCCCGACGGGACACCAGCAGGGCCGGGTGGGTGTCGTCACTTCCGGGGGAGGAGCAGGCGGGCAGGTGGAGAAGCCCGGAGAGGTCGAGGGCGGCCGGATCCTGCGTTGTGAGGCGTCCACCGAGTTAGCTGGAGACAAGGTGCGCAGGGAGGGAGCCGAGGGAGAAGGGGCTAGGGGAAGCCTGCGGACTCCACCTGAGGAAACCTTTGCGTGGCCGACTAGGACGCCCCAAGGGGCGGCGCCATTTTCCCGGCGGCCTCGGGGCAGGGGGGGTGGCCGGGTTTGTTTCCATTTTAAAAACGCTGGCGCGGGCCTAGGGTCTCATCCTGCCGCGAGGGGCGAGGTCCAGGGAGGCCCGGCAGACGGGCGCCCTCTGCTGGGTTTCGAGCTTGCGGTCACCTCTCCCTGCGTCGTAGTGTCTGTCAGTGCATCTCCGCTCTGTCTCCTTTTATTCACCCTTAAGCGAGCCTTGGGATGGGATGGTGGGTGATGGGGGCGGGGGCAGTGAAGGGCAGAGTGTCCTTTTGTGTTGGAATTTTTCTGAGAGACTGTATACGAGTATTTTTGTATAATGAACCGTAATATATTCTGGTATTCACCCATCTGGAATGGGTGAATTTAACTCAGATGACCATTATATCTACTACTGTGGGCAAGAATCCCTTAGAAGAAATGGAGTAGCCATCATGGTCAACAAGAGTCCGAAATGCAGTACTTGGATGCAATCTCAAAAACGACAGAATGATCTCTGTTCGTTTCCAAGGCAAACCATTCAATATCACAGTAATCCAAGCCTGTGCCCCAACCAGTAACGCTGAAGAAGCTGAAGTTGAATGGTTCTATGAAGACCTGCAAGACCTTTTAGAACTAACACCCAAAAAAGATGTCCTTTTCATTATAGGGGACTGGAATGCAAAAGTAGGAAGTCAAGAAACACCTAGAGTAACAGGCAAATTTGGCCTTGGAATACGGAATGAAGCAGGGCAAAGGCTATTAAAGTTTTGCCAAGAGAATGCACTGGTCATAGCAAACACCCTCTTCCAACAACACAAGAGAAGACTCTGTACATGGACATCACCAGATGATCAACACCGACATCAGATTAATTATATTCTTTGCAGCCAAAGATGAAGAAGCTCTATGCAGTCAGCAAAAACAAGACCAGGAGCTGACTGTGGCTCAGATCATGAACTCCTTATTGCCAAATTCAGACTTAAATTGAAGAAAGTAGGGAAAATCACTAGACCATTCAGGTATGACCTAAATCAAATCCCTTATGGTTATACAGTGGAAGTGAGAAATAGATTTAAGAGACTAGATCTGATAGAGTGCCTGATGAACTATGGATGGAGGTTCGTGACATTGTACAGGACACAGGGATTAAGACCATCCCCATGGAAAAGAAATGCAAAAAAGCAAAATGGCTGTCTGAGGAGGCCTTACAAATAGCTTTGAAAAGAAGAGAAGTGAAAAGGAAAGATATAAGCATCTGAATGCAGAGTTCCAAAGAATAGCAAGAAGAGATAAGAAAACCTTCCTCAGTGATCAGTGCAAAGAAATAGAGGAAAACAACAGAATGGGAAAGACTAGAGATCTCTTCAAGAAAATTAGAGATACCAAGGGAACATTTCATGCAAAGATGGGCTCGATAAAGGACAGAAATGGTATGGACCTAACAGAAGCAGAAGATATTAAGAAGAGGTGGCAAGAATACACAGAAGAACTGTACAAAAAAGATCTTCATGACCCAGATAATCACGATGGTGTGATCACTGACCTAGAGCCAGACATCCTGGAATGTGAAGTCAAGTGGGCCTTAGAAAGCATCACTACGAACACAGCTAGTGGAGGTGATGGAATTCCAGTTGAGCTATTTCAAATCCTGAAAGCTGATGCTATGAAAGTGCTGCACTCAATATGCCAGCAAACTTGGAAAACTCAGCAGTGGCCACAGGACTGGAAAAGGTCAGTTTTCATTCCAATCCTAAAGAAAGGCAATGCCAAAGAATGCTCAAACTACTGCAAAATTGTACTCATCTCACACACTAGTAAAGTAATGCTCAAAATTCTCCAAGCCAGGCTTCAGCAGTACATGAACTGTGAACTTCCAGATGTTCAAGCTGGTTTTAAAAAAGGCAGAGGAACCAGAGATCAAATTGCCAACATCCGCTGGATCATCAAAAAAGCAAGAGAGTTCCAGAAAAACATCTATTTCTGCTTTATTGATTATGCCAAAGCCTTTGACTGTGTGGATCACAATAAACTGTGGAAAATTCTTCAAGAGATGGGAATACCAGACCACCTGACCTGCCTCTTGAGAGACCTATATTCAGGTCAGGAAGCAACCGTTAGAACTGGACATGGAACAACAGACTGGTTCCAAATGGGAAAAGGAGTACGTCAAGGCTGCATATTGTCACCCTGCTTATTGAACTTATATGCAGAGTACATCATGAGAAACGCTGGGCTGGAAGAAGCACAAGCTGGAATCAAGATTGCCGGGAGAAATATCAGTAACCTCAGATATGCAGATGACACCACCCTTATGGCAGAAAGTGAAGAACTCAAAAGCCTCTTGATGAAAGTGAAAGTGGAGAGTGAAAAAGTTGGCTTAAAGCTCAACATTCAGAAAACGAAGATCATGGCATCTGGTCCCATCACTTTATGGGAAATAGATGGGGAAACAGTAGAAACAGTGTCAGACTTTATTTTTTTGGGCTCCAAAATCACTACAGATGGTGATTGCAGCCATGAAATTAAAAGACGCTTACTTCTTGGAAGGAAAGTTCTGATCAACCTAGATAGCATATTGAAAAGCAGAGATGTTACTTTGCCAACAAAGGTCCATCTAGTCAAGGCTATGGTTTTTCCAGCGGTCATGTATGGATGTGAGAGTTGGACTGTGAACAAAGCTGAGTGCTGAAGAATTGATGCTTTTGAACTGTGGTGTTGAAGAAGACTCTTGAGAGTCCCTTGGACTGCAAGGAGATCCAACCAGTCCATCCTAAAGGAGATCAGTCCTGGGTGTTCATTGGGAGGACTGATGCTAAAGCTGAAACTCCAGTACTTTGGCCACCTCATGCGAAGAGTTGACTCATTGGAAAAGACCCTGATGCTGGAAGGGATTGGGGGCAGGAGGAGAAGGGGAGGACAGAGGATGAGATGGCTGGATGGCATCACTGACTCGATGGACATGAGTTTGGGTGAACTCCGGGAGTTGGTGATGGACAGGGAGACCTGGTGTGCTGCGATTCATGGGGTTGCAAAGAGTCGGACATGACTGAGCGACTGAACTGAACTGAACTGAATGTATTCAGGTAAATATTGATGCTGCTCCCTGCTAGAATTACATAAATGCTGCTCACTTGCATAGGTGAAAGGAATTTGCTGTTTCTTCCATTTGTGATTTGGGTGTTTGGAAGATACTCCAGCTTTAGTCATATGTAGCGCAGAGTAGGGGCTTACCCAGTGGCTCAGGGGTGAAGAATCCACCTGCAATGCAAGGAGGTAAGGGTTCCATCCCTGGGTTGGGAAGATCCCCTGGAGGAAGACATGGCAACCCACTCCAGTATTCTTGCCTAGAGAATTCTATGGGCAGAAGATCCTGATTTGCTGCAGTCCATAGGGTCACAATGGGGTAAGGTTGTCCATGGGGTCACAGTGGGATAAGTCCATGGGTTCACAATGGGCTAAGGTTGTCCATGGGATCACAATGGGCTAAGTCCATGGGGTAAGGTCCACCTTACCTGTCTCCTGAAAAATCTGTATGCAGGTCAAGAAGCAGCAGTTAGAACCGGACATGGAACAAACAACTGGTTCAAAATTGGGAAAGGAATAGGTCAAGGCTTTGTTTTGTCATCTGGCTTATTTAACTTGCATGCAGAGTACATCATGCGAAATGCTGGGCTGGATGAAGCACAAGCTAGAATCAAGATTTCTAGGAGAAATATCAATAACCTCAGATATGCAGATGACACCACCCTTTTGGCAGAAAGCAAAGAAAAACTAAAGAGCCTCTTGATGAAAGTGAAAGAGGAGAGTGAAAAAGTTGGCTTAAAACTCAACATTCAAAAAATGAAGCTCATGGCATCCGGTCCCATCCCTTCATGGCAAATAGATGGGGAAACAATAGAAACAGTGACAGACTTTATTTTGGGGGGCTCCAGAATCACTGCAGATGGTGACTGCAGCCATGAAATTAAAAGGCGCTTGCTCCTTGGAAGAAAAGCTATGACCAACCTAGACAGCATATTAAAAAGCAGAGATATTTTGCCAACAAAGGTCTGTCTAGTCAAGGCTATGGTTTTTCCAGTAGTCATGTGTGGATGTGAGAGTTGGACTGTGAAGAAAGCTGAGTGCTGAAGAATTGATGCTTTTGAACTGTGGTGTTGGAGAAGACTCTTGAGAGTCCCTTGGACTGCAAGGAGATCCAACCAGTCCATCCTAAAGGAGATCAGTCCTGGGTGTTCATTGGAAGGACTGATGCTGAAGCTGCAGCTCCAGTAGTTTGGCCACCTGATGGGAAGAGCTGACTCTGGATAAGACCCTGATGCTGGGAAAGATTGAAGGAAGGAGGAAAAGGGGATGACAGAGGATAAGATGGTTGGATGGCATGATTGATTCAATGGACATGGGTTTGAGTAAGCTCTGGGAGTTGGTGATGGTCAGGGAAGCCTGGTGTGCTGCAGTCCATGGGGTCGCAAAGAGTTAGACATGACAACTGAGCTGAACTGATGGAGTCACAAGAGTGAGACAGCTGAACACAGCACAGGGCAGAGTAGATGTTCTGTGGAGGGAATTGGGATCTATTGGGGGGGAAATAGTCCTTTGCAGGGGGAAAAGGTATTTTTGTCCCCTGCTAGTTAACATTTGTTAAGCACTTCTGTTGTTTCTTGTTAACAGTGGCCGCAACCCTTCACTGGCATTCCCTGTTTCATTCCTCTGTTCTAACTGCTCTCCACTGTTTTTCCAGCTCACTCCTGCTAGTGAGATGGAGCAGGACCCTATGTTCCTTACCATAGCCTGCCTCCCCCCCAACTATGTCCTGTGCCTGCCTTTTGACTGTGAAAAACTTTAGTCAAAAAATAAGTTTAATCAGAGAAGTGAGAAATGCAGAAACAAAGGAAAACAGTTAAAGGAGACTAAATAATAATGTAGTTGTTAAGCATAGTCAAGGACCTTTAGTTCTTTCTCAAGGGCTAACTATTCTGAGCCATATCCTGTGAGCTGTCTTACAGATACTAAAACACCAGGTGGAGAAGTTAGCGACACAATGACCAGACCGTACCCAGGACATGAGTTGCCACAATTCCAAGAATTGGCCACAAAGAAATGAGAACAAAGGGACCCTGGACCTGAAGATTAATGGTACTGAAAACAATCAAGATGATGCTGGTCAGACCACTGATGACCAATCTGAAGATGACTGTTAGAGATGACTGTGCTGTTTCTGCATATAGCCACCGCCCCCCTCTGTCTATAAAAGCTCTCACCCCATTCTCGTGGAGGGGGTTGGGGGAGTTGGCCTTTGGACAGATGTCTGCTACCCTCCCCCAACAGTTGCCAGAATCTGAAATAAAGCAAACTTTCCTTTCCGCCATCCTGGCCTATTTGTTGTCTTTTGAGCGGCAAGCAGCCGGGCCCTGCAAACTCCTTTCAGTAACACCAGAACACCCACTCTAGCAGTGCAGCCCCTCCATCCCACCTGGAGTCCACTGTTCCAGTCACCTTTTCACTGCCTTTCACTTTGTTCTTCAAACCTGTTTGCCAGGGGACTGAAAAGAGTCTTGGGAAACAAACTTGCTTTGGGAGAGAAGGAACCTGTTACTGCCTAATGCCATAGGACCTAACTGTAGTGGCGAGGGGAGCATTCTGGGTGTGATGTGATTTATCTCCCTCCCAACACTCCCACTGGACTTAACTCTGAGGCCTGTGGAGGCAGCATGGGGGACTAGAATGAGAAAGAGACCAAGTTTATTACCAATTCTATGAACCATTGAGGGTTCACAGATGCTGCACTGAGACTGCTCTCACGGAGAGAGCCAGCATTCCCTCCCCCACAAAATGAATGACCCCAGAGCAGTTTTGCCCATTTAAAGGCTTTCCAGAAATCTGGTGATCAAAGGGGTGGAATGAGTCCCTGGCAAGAGCTGGGGTCTAGTGTAGCAGGGGCGGTCCCCAAAGGAGACTGGAGCCTATCCAGTACAGCATCTCTTTTATGGGGGGAGTATTTTAATCCCTTTTTAAAAAAAATTATTAAAGTATAGTTGATTTATAATGTGCTAATTTCTGATATACAGCAAAGTGATTCACTTATACATATGAAAAAAGTTTTAGTTGCTCAGTCGTGTCTTGACTCTTTGTGACCCTGTGGACTGTAACCCACCAGGCTCCTCTGTCCATGGCATTCTCCAGACAGGAATACTGGAGTGGGTAGCTATTCCTTTCTCCAGAGGATCTTCCTGACCCAGGAATGGAACCTAGGTCTCTGGCATTGCAGGCACATCCCTTACTGTCTGAACCACCAGGGAAGCTCATTTATTATAAGCTCATTCTTATTCTTTTCTGTTATGGTTCATCATAGGATATTGAATATAGTTCCCCATGCTATACAGTAAGACATTGCTGTTTATTAGCAGTTTTAAACAGTTGATAGAGTACTTGTACTGTTTAGAAATGGATTATTTCAGAAGCAGATTATTTCATGAATATAGAGATCCCCTGAGAACCCTCAGAAGTTTGAGGGACTCTTCAGCAGGGACTGGGTAGGTGGGGGCAGAAGTCAGTAGAATTTGTTCTTTTTTAATAAAACTGTGCTTTTTTTACCCATGGGATGGGGAAACTTGAGTTTTGTGCTGTTTGGTAAGAATTTTCTATTGCTGATTAACAAATTACTGCAGATTTAGTGGTAATTTAGTGGCTTAAACAATACTCTGATCTCACAGTTCTATAGAAGTCCAACCAGGGTCTCATGGGCCTAATATCATGATGTCTGTAGGGCTATATTCTTTCTGGAGACAAAAAAGAGAATCTCTTTTCTTGTCTTTTCCAGCTTCTAGAGGTCAGCACGTTCTTTGGCTGTTGACACCCTTCTTTCATCTTGAAAGCCAGCAATGTCATCTCTGTCTCTGATCTCCGAGAAAGGTTCTCTGCATCTAAGGACTCATGTGGTTAGGTTGAGCTCACCCAGATAATCCAAATTAATCTCTGCATCTCTAAATACATAAACTGAATCATGTCTGCAAGGTTCCTTTTGCCACGTCAGGTAGCATAACCACAGGTTCCAGGGGTTAGGGTGTGGACATCTTTCTTGGGAGGAGACATTATTTATGATTTTACTAATTATATCATGTTCTGATTTCATTTTCATCACATCCCTTGTGAAGTAATATTATCCCTGTAAGGCAGATGACTTTTCTGAAGTGCTTGTTAAAAATATAGTTTCCGTCCATTGGCATCACCTTAACCCAGAATTCAGTCTTAGTGTTGCTCACTAATAAGGACAACCAGATGTAAAGTGCCTGCTTCTGAGATGACCTTTTGTTTATGTCAATGACCTCTTTCTAGATCCAGAGATTCAAAGCCTCTTATCTTACACTATGGCCATTGGGCACTTCCAACAAGAAATACGCTTGGAGGGTGTCAACCAGGACCCAGAAGGACTCTGAGGGACTGCCACTATAAGCCCCAGGGATTCAAGTACTAACTAGGGTTTGGAAAGGTGGGTCCCTAAAGGCTCAACTCCAGCCCACATGGACGACCCCTACCCTGTAATACTTTCTACGCCTAAAGAAGTTGTCCTACCCATCCCTCTTGGCTTCCCCCTTTTTATCCCTCCTGTCTCCTCCTCTTGGTTGTGTCCTGTGCAAAACAGGGCTTGTACCCACCACCAGTCAAGAAAGGAAATGGGCATATGCTCAAGGCCAGTTGACAGTTACAAGTTATATAACTATAGGCTCTGTTGTGCATATCTTCCCATAATTCAGTCTATTATAATCAGATGTATGTACGTATAGAATATTAGTGAACCCTTAGTGGGCTCCTAGCTGCCTAAGTTGACTTGAGGAAGCCCCTGTGGTTAGTTTGTATCCACTGTGTGCCCAGGGTGCATATGCAGGAGTTGGAAAAGTCTCTGTGGTTATTGGTAACATATCCGTGAACTCTCCTGGGTGTGTCTGGAATGGGGTTTAGAGATCAGCTTGCATCCTGTTGGCCAGGCTAGGCTACCCCTGTTGCTCATGCCTAAATGTCTTGATATAAAATGAAAGACACATTACTTCTAAGGCATCTTTTGTTCTTTTGGCTGCACTTTCAGGCTTGCAGGATCTTAGTCCCCCAACCAGGAATTGAACCTGGGCCCTTGGCAGTGAAAGCATGGAGTCCTAACCACTGGACCATCAGGGAATCCCCTGTAAGGCAGTTTTAAACAACTTTTTAAAATAATTTTTTTGTTTATTTATTTTTTGGCTGTGCTGAATCTTTGTTCCTGTGTGGGCTTTCTCTGGTTGTGATGCTCGGGCTTCTCATTGCAGTGGCTTCTCTTGTTTCAGAGCACGGGCTCCAGGGCACACCGGCTTCGGTAGTTGTGGTTCTCGGCTGTAGGCTATAGAGCTCCAGGGCATGCCGGCTTCGTAGCTGTGGTTCTCGGTTGTAGAGTGAAGGCTGAGTAGTTGTGGCACATGGGCTTAGTTGTTCTGAGGCACGTGGGATCTTCCCAGACTGGGATCAAATCTGTGTCCCCTGCCCTGCAAGGCAGACTCTTAACCTCTGGACCACCACGGAAGCCCCACAACTTTCTTAAGATAGTCTTCACATACTGTAAAATCCCCGCCTCTAAATTGTGCCATTCAATGACTTTGGTATATTCATATAGTTGTGTAACAGTCACCACAATCTCATTTGGGAACATTTTTATCATCCCTAAAAGTCATTGACCATTTCCACCCCCTCAGCCCTTGGAACTGGTAATCTACTTAGGTTTCTATAAATTTAGCTATACTGCATTTATGTATTTCTCCAGGCAATCTTGATTCCAGCTTGTAACTCATCCAGCCCGGCATTTCACATGATGTGCTCTGCATGTAAGTTAAATAAACAGGATGACGATAAACAGTCTTGTCATACTCCTTTCTCAATCCTGAATCAGTCAGTTGTTCCATACAAGGTTCTAACTATTGTTTCTAAAGAACCTCTTGGTAAGGGTGAGGAATGAGAGTGAAAAAGCTGGCTTAAAACTCAGTATTTAAAAAACTAAGATCATGGCATTGGGTCGCATCACTTCATGACAGATAGAAGGGAGAAGGTAGAAGCAGTGACAGAGTCCTTCTTCTTGGGCTCTAAAAATCACTGTGGGTGGTGACTGCAGCCCTGAATTAGAAGACAGTTGCTTCTTGGCAGGAAAGCTATGACAAACCTAGACAATGTATTGAAAAGCAAAGACAGCACTTTGCCAACAGAGGTCCGTGTAGTTGAAAGGTTGTTGCTAAACCACAAAAGACGCCGGGATTCTTGGCCTCTGGAGGAGAAGAATTCAATCTGGGGCCAGAGACAAGGCTTCATCGCTCAGAGCTTTGGTGTAATAAAGTTTTATTAAAGTATAAAAGAGATAGAGAAAGCTTCTGACATAGAGTTCAGAAGGGGGCAGAAAGAGTGCCCCCCCGCTAGTCTTTAGCTGGATGTTACATAGCTACTAGCAGTCTGCTAATTAAAGAAAGGAAATGTCTCAAAACTCAGAGAATGGCACCAGCCCCCTCACCCACAAGATGCATTTTGAAATAACCTTGGCACCAGGTGAGTCATCCTGGGCCATAAAATGATTGACATGAATCTTGAAGAAAGGTAGATTTCCATACAAATACATAGTTTCATTAACATGGATTAGGAGAACAATGCATGAGTATCACATACTGGTTTGTCAAGTCAGTTCTGAGCCTTTAGGCAGAACCGGAACCAACTTGAAGACAAGAGTCTGGGGTAAATACACAGCACATTAACAGAGCTTAAGACAAACATTTCCATAAGAAAAATGCATTGGTTAGCTCAAGGTTTGAGAAAAGTTAAGCTCAGGTAGAACCAGGTGTCATTATGGCAACACAGAATTTTAAGAGAAACCTTTTTTTAAATTTGTATAGAGAAGGGGAAAAAATGTAACACTAGTTTGTTTCCTCCTGCTGCTTAAGAGAGATAAGAAATGTCTGACATTTGCAGCCTATTTCCCCCATTTGGAAACCCCTGGCCTTCCTGCCTGTTACCGTCTGATAGTCAAGGCTATGGTGTTTCCAGTAGTCATGTACAGATGTGAGAACTGGACTGTAAAGAAGGCTGAGCACCGAAGAATTGATGCTTTTGAACTGAGGTGTTGGAGAAGACTCTTGAGTCCCCTGGACAGGAAGGAGATCAAACCAGTCAATCTTAAAGGAAATCAACCCTGAATACTCCTTGGAAGGACTGATACTGAAGCTGAAGCTCCAATCCTTTTGTCACCTGATGTGAAGGGCCGACTCATTGGAAAAGATCCTAAAGGTGGGAAGGATTGAAAGCTGAGAAGAGGGCGACAGAGGCTGAAATGATTGGATGGCATCACTGATTCAATGGGCAAGAACTTGGGCAAACTCCAGGAGATGGTAAGGGACAGGGAGGCCTGGTGTGCTGCACTCCATGGGGTCTTGAAAAGTCGGACTTGGCAGCTGAACAACATTATATATACACACATACATACACAGATATCAGTTGCTGGACATTTGGGTTATTTTCACTTTTTGGCTACTATGAATAATGCTGCTATGAACATATGAAGTATTCTTATAAATATATTTAATTCATACTGTGGCAGGCAGAACAATGCCCCCCGCCCCATATGTCTACTTCCTTATCCCTGGAACCTGTGACCTTACATGGCAGGACTTTGTACTACGTATGAGTACAGTAAGGATCTAGAGATGGAAAGGTGAGCCTGGATCATGCAGGTGGGCCCTGTCTAATCACATAGTCCTTAAAAAGAGAGAACACATCCCTGCTGAGGTTGGAAAGATGAGAGGACCAAAGAAAGGTCAGAGTTACATGAAATGACTGGCATGTAAAGGGGGCCATGGGCAATGAGTGTGGTCAGTCTCCGGAGGCTGCAAAAAGCAGACAGAGATTCTCACCTCGAGTCTCCAAAAAGGAATGAAACCCTGCACACCCTGATGTTAGCTCACTGAGTTTTGCTCTCAGCTAAAGGGAGCTGCCTGGCCTATGGTTATGCCCCCTGCATCCAATGAGTGCTCAGTGTGGGGAGTGTGAAGGTCTCACCCCCTGGGTTGGATCTGGAACGACCCTGAAGGACCATCTGCACTCCAGGGCAGTGACTGGAAATATCTGAGGCTTCAGCTTCTCTTTCTGCCTGTCCTGCCCCTCTCTGTCCCTTCAAGGTGCTCGTTCTGGGAGCACTCTCCAGCAAACGTCCTGCATGCAGATCTCTGCCTCTGAGTATCTCCTCTTGGAATCCTATGGGAGACATTCACTCACACATCAGCTCTTGGCTGATGGATCATCTGAGGATGAGCAGCCAGCTGGGAACCAGCTGGGAAAAAGTAGTTGCAAAGGGAGGATCTTTTCTAAATTCCAAAATTGATGATACAGTACTGGAAAGAACCTCAGCTGGATGGTAGAAGACCGGGGTTCAAGGTCTAGCTCTGTCCCAGCTCACCTCTTGTCACTTGGGAAGTCCCCTCAAGTCACTTGAGTCCCCCAAGATCTCTGTCTCGGTTACTTAGGAGACGGTGTTGCACTCATTGACCTTCAAGTTCTTTCCTGGCACTAAAGCTCTGGTGTCTGTGGTCTGAAAGTCAGAGAGAGGCTGGATCTTCAGCTTCATCTCTCCTTAATTTCAAAGCTCAGAACTGAGCCCACCCCAGGTGCTCCCAGGGTCTGAGGACTGACGTGTCCTCCCTGAGTCAAAATTGACTTCAGAGTCACACAACCTGTGACCCACCCATCAGCAGGCATCAGCTCTTTCCACTAGGAAGCCTACACAAGCTTCTAGACCAGCCTGTCACCCACCAGGGAGCAGAAACTAGAAGGAAGAAAGCTACAATCCAGCAGCCTGTGGTCTGCAAATGCAGGCTAGACACTGCCCTGGGACCGCTGGCCCCTGGCCCTTGGGTGATGAGAGAGGAGGGCACTTCTGGGACCCATAGGACCTCTCCTACTGAAGGCTGCTTCTCCAGAGTTGAGAAACACAACCCAAAATGAGGTGGCAGGGGAATCTGTTTCAGATGAAGAATCAAGATAAAACTCCAGAAAATCCAAGTGATGTGGAGATAGGCAGTCTACCGGAGAAAGAGTTCAGACTAACAATGGTAATGAGTTACATGAGTTAGTCACTCAGTCGTGCCTGACTCTTTGCGACCCCATGGACTGCAGCCCACCAAGCTCCTCTGTCCATGAGATTTTCCAGGCAAGAGTACTAGAGTGGGTTGCCATTTCCTTCTCCAGAGGATCTTCCCAACCCAGGGATTGAACCCCAGTCTCCTGCACTGCAGGCAGATTCTTTACCGAGTGAGCTACAAGGGAAGCCCTTGTAAACAGTGATAAAGTAACAGTGGTAAAGGTGATCCAAGAACTAGGGAGAAAAATGGATGCACAGATCCATAAGTTAGAAGGATTTTTTTAAACAAAGAGGAAGTATAAAGGACAACCAAAACAATTGAACAATGCAATAACTGGAATGAAAGACACACTGGAAGGAACCAATAGTAGAGTAAATGAAGCAGAGCAGACTAGTGAGCTGGAAGGCTGAGTAGGGGAAATCACTATGGTGGAGCAGAGGAAAGAAAGAAAAGAGGACAGTTTAAGAAACCTCTGGACCAACAGTTAGCACCCTAAGATTCACATTATCAGGGTCTCAGAAGGAGAAGAGAGAGAGAGGGCCTGAGAAAATGTTTGAAGAGAGAATAGCTGAAAACTTCCCTAACCTGGGAAAGGAAACAGTCACCCACAGGAAACAGAGAGCATTCCAAACAGGTAAACCCACAGAAGAACACACCACGACACACTGTAGTCAAAATGACAATTAAAAGTAGAAGATATTAAAAGCAACGGGAAAAGCAACTGATAACATACAAGGGAACTCCCATAAGGTTATCAGCTGGTTTTTCAGCAAAAACTGCAGAGGAGAAGGGAGTGACATGATATGTTTAAAATAAAAACTAAACAGAATATCCGTCAGGCAAGAGCTGCTGTAAGGGTTTAAGATGATGCCAGTAAAAACTGGGTGCCAGCTGGCGGTTCTGCTGGGTTCAGCAGAGTTATATCATCATACAGGTAGCAGGAAGTGGTGGGCAGGAAGATTCAGGACCATCATCAGACCATGATAAATTGTATTGTTCCTAAAGGGTTGAAGTACAATCAAGCTACTCAGACCCTCCACCCAGGGCAGGACACTAGACAGGTGAAGGGTCTCAACTTTGGCAGCAAAGAAGATGCCAGTGTCCACAAGTGCCCTGATGCATGCCTTAGAAGTGTTGAATTCATAGGAAACAGGGACAAAATTCCCGACTACCTGCCCAAGTTCACAATGGCCCATCACAATTTGGAAATTCAAAGAAGGCAGCTACAAGCTCAGCAACCATAAAAGCAGCTGGCATGGGAAAGGCTGGAGAGAGAAAGAAGGGAAAGGGTGAGATTGGAGAGGGAGAGGGTAGAAAGGGAGAGGCCGGGGAGGGAGCGACTGGAACAGGAGCAGTTGGAGAGAGAGAAGAGGGAACGTCAGGATCACTGGAGCAGGAGAGGAGTGGGAGAGGCTTCAGAGACTGGACCTGGTGAGGGGACGGTAACAGCACAGGAGCAGCTAGAGAGGGCGCGAGAGCAGAGAATATTAAATGCCCCCACCTCTGCCTCTGTGGAGAGTCCTCTGAACTCCGTGCCAGGGGCCTCCTCAGCTTCGGAGCCAGGCTTGCAGGCAGCTGCTCAGGGCATTGTCATGGGACCACCTGCACCCCAGCCACCCCTCCACTCCCCGCCCAGGTCCTGCCCAGGCATCAGCCGCACCCCCTCCTCCCCCAGGGTCCCCTCCACCCACTCCACTTCCATCCTCAGGGCCTCCACCTCCTCCACCACCTCTTCCTAGTCAAGTACCCCCCTCCTCCTCCACCCCCTCTTCCTGCTCCTCACCTCCCTGCATCTGGATTTCACCCCCCAGCCACGGGATTCACGTCTGAAGACAATCGCCCTTTAACTGGACTTGCAGCTGCAGTTGCTGACCCAAAACTTAGCAAAGTGTCACGGATGGAGGATGCCTCTTTCCAAGCGGAGGAAGTTTGATTGGTGTGAATTCGGCCTCATCTAAAAGAGATACGGTCGTGGAAATGGACCCCTTCCTCTAGAGGGTACTGATTTAGTGGAAGAAATGAGTGCCCTGCTGGCCAGGAGGAAAAGAATTGCTGAAAAGGGATCAACAATAGAACAAAAAGAGGGCAAAAATGAAGATTCAGAGTCTGTAACTTCTAAGGCCTCTTCAACCAGTACGCCTGAACCGACAGGAGAACCTTGGGAAAAAACAAATACAAGGAATGGCAGCAAGTCACCTGTTGTTTCCAGATGTGATTCTCCGAAGAAAAACCAGATCTTTTTGATCACAGGCCCTATGACTCATTACACAGACCAAACTCTGCACCCTGGTCACAGGGCAGTGCTGGCAGAGTCCAGACGGGGGGCCTGGACTAGGACAGATTGAAGCAGGACATTTTAGATGAAACGAGAAAAGAATTAGCCAAAAGAAAAGCTCACTGATGCAATCAAGCTGGAAGTGAGCAAGTCAAATGCTGCCTAGAGAAACAAACTAAGGAGAGATAGGACTTAAATCTGGAGAGAGAGAGGAAAAAAAAAAAAAAAAAACCAACCCCTGCAAAGAACACTAACAATGAAACCTTTACATTTTGTGAGCTGTAAGATGATGGAGACAAACAGTTGGAAAGGAGGGAAAAAACCAACATGCTTTGAAAGCCTTCAGATGATACTACTCTGGCTGTTTCTCTCCCAGTTTGCTGCTTTTTCCCCCCTGACCTTTATAGCAAGATGGAAGACAATCGTATAGGAATTCCTGTATCAGTTACATAGAAAATACGAAACCCATCAGGTAAGAACACTGTGCTGTGAAATATTTTCATGTCAAGACAAAATCGCACATTTTCCATAATCCATTGCTAAAATAAAGAAGAGAGGGCTTCCCTGCCTGCTCAGTGGTTAAGAATCTGCCTGCCAATGCAGGAGATATGGGTTCGATCCCTGATCTGGGAAGATCCCACCTGCTGTGGAGCAACTAAGCCCGTGTGCCACAACTATTGAAGCCCGAGTGCCCTACAGCCCTTGCTCTGCAACAAGAGAAACCCCCGCTGTGGGAAGCCCCAGCACTGCAACTAGAGTTAAACCCTGCTCGCTGCAGCTACAGAAAAGCTTGAGCACAGCTCAAAGATAATAAGAGACCCAGCACAGCCAAAGATAATAAAGTTATTTTTAAAAAAGGAGAGAAAGACTTGAGAAGTTTTTTTCAGAGAACGTTGGTGAAGAATTTGGCAAGTTGCAAATGCAACGAAGAGTAGCCCCCAGTCGCTGCAACTGGAAAAAGCCCACACATGGCAGCGAATACCCAGCACAGCCAGAAATAAACAACTAAATAAATAAAAAAGGATTTGGCAAGTTATACTGTTGTGTTTCAGGTTTGTCTCCCTGTCATATTTGATGTTGCGATAATAATTGAGATCAGCCCCGTAGGTTAAGATCATAAAATACAGAATAAGTGGAACTGTATATGCTTTCAGAGGGTGATATTTACAAGAAAGTGTCCTAAAAATTATTTGTCCAGAGTGAGGAATTTTAGAATGATAGGAAGTCTCTCAAGTTTAGTCCTCATGCAATGTCATAGATTCAAGCATAAAGTTCATCCAGAATTAAAAGATGTAGATGCCTTCCTAAATTATTACAATGCTTTACCAAATTATGACTCCTACAAATACGAACCAGTGGTCAAATGTAAAACAATATATTGTAGATTTGGGACGTCCCTGCTGGTCCAGTGGTTAATAATCGCCTTGCGATGCAGGGGACTAGGGTTCAATCCCTGGTCTGGGAGCTAAGATTCCACCTAAGCCTGTGAGTCGCAACTATCGAACCCGAGCACCTCAACTAGGAAGCCTACCACTGCAATGAAAGATCCTGCGTGATGCAGTGGAGACCTGATGCAGCAAAATACATTCATAAAAATAAAGTGTTTAAAAAGTATGTTGTAGATTCATTGTAGGTTTTCAACCTTTTTTACATTTATGCATGTGGACATGTTTATAATATAATTACAAGCACCACAAAACTAGCTTTTTAAATTGCACACCTTAGTGCATGTCATACTGATATGTAGTGACCTTTTCAAGGCCTTGTCATTGTTTAGTTGCTAAGTCACGTCTGACTCTTTGCGACCCCATGGACTGCAGCACGCCAGGCTCTTCTGTCCTCCACTACCTCCCGGAGTTTGCCCAAATTCATGTCCATTGAGTCGGTGATGCTATCTAAGTATCTCATCCTCTGCTACCCCTTTCTCCTTTCTCCTTTTCCCTTCAGTTTTTTCCCAGGATCAGAGTCTTTTCCAATGAGTCAGCTCTTCTGATTTTAGACTATAGAGTGGTTGCAAAATAGTGTTATACAAAGGGTTTCCGTACTCTATTAATCCCTGCTGCTGCTGCTGCTGCTGCTAAGTCACTTCAGTCGTGTCCAACTCTGTGCGACCCCATAGACGGCAGCCCAGCAGGCTCCCCCGTCCCTGAGATTCTCCAGGCAAGAACACAGGAATGGCTTGCCATTTCCTTCTCCAATGCATGAAAGTGAAAAGTGAAAGTGAAGTCGCTCAGTCGTGTCCAACCCTCAGCGACCCCATGGATTGCAGCCTACCAGGCTCCTCCATCCATGGGATTTTCCAGGCAGGAGTACTGGAGTGGGGTGCCATTGCCTTCTCTGCTATTAATCCCTAATGTTAACATTTAACATAACCATAGTACAGTTACCAAAAATAGGGTTAAAAATGGTACAAGACTATAAACCAGGTGTTGGCAAGGTTTTACTGTAAAAGGCAAGTAGTAACTATTTTATATATTTGTCACTACTTTGTAACCACCGTTATAGCACAAAAATAGCCATAGACAATTTGTAGCAAATGAGAGTATATCCAATCAAACTTTATTTTAAGAGCAGGTGGCAGAGCAGATGAGATCCATGGGCTGTGTAGTGGGCTAACACCTGCAGAGGCTGCTTTTAAATTTTAAGTTGCAAAACTAGTAAAGTAGCAGTGATGACAGCAATCACGGTGACAGAAATTAGACAAAGGGGGAAGAGTGAGGGGCTGTGCATACTTTTCTTTCAAGAAATAAAATGAGACTTCGGTGGTAGGGAGAAGGAGCTAGATACTCTACTCATTACCCTGTGTGTGACTGTGTGTGTGCATGCGTGACTGTGTGGGCACTCAGGTGTGTGCATATAGTCCACTCCCCTTTCTTTGAAGCTTCTGAGATTAAAACGGGAGAAAGCCTGTATGCTGCAATGATAGAGTGTTTTTGAAAATGTAGGAAATCAGAAATTTTCCAGGTTCTTCATTTTGATTTATGCTTGAGTTATTTTGTGCCTTATTTGCAGGCAGCAAGTATCAATCAAAACTGAAGATTGAACACGAATGTTGAGTTCTTACGCTTCGGGTGTACTTCCTTTTTAGAGTTTTTGGTTCTCTGCTATTTTTATCGTACTGTGTCATTTAAATTTCCTACATGCTACCTTCATTTGTGCAGTTGAAGTAAAATTTCAATAAAAAATATGGTTTTTAAATTGATGGGACATCCTCATTTCCCAGGAATCCAGGGATTATTGGGTTTTTCCCCATTTTTATCCATATTTTATTTTTCCCTGTTGCCATCACATCTGTAGTTACCAAAACCAGTCAACTGTGTAAGATCAATTTAGTAGGAAACAAACTCTCATTTATGAAAGAATGTTCTGAGTCTTAGAAGAAAACATTGCTCTTGGATATCAATCTGGAATTCACAAATGCTAGTAAGTCAGTTTTTAAATGTTTTAAAGTTTAACCCACATTGACATCATAGGAAATCCACTGAGAAATGCTTTTCTAGGCTGAACGCTTGTTTCCCCTTAGCCTCCCCCAACAGAGCATGTGCGTGTTATGACCATGCGCGTTCAGTCGCATCCAACTCTGTGGCGCCCTGGACTGTAGCCCACGGGGCTGCTCTGGCCACATGGGATTCTCCAGGCAAGAATACTGGAGCAGGTTGCCATTTCCTTCTCCAGGGGTTCTTCCTGACCTAGGGATTGAACCCAAGTCTCTTGCATCTCCTGCACTGGCAGGTGGGTTCTTTACCACTGAGCCATCTGGGAATCCCAGTGTACATGTTAATTATCTTCATTTTACAATCACTGCTCTCCCACCACTATACCGAGATCACCTAAACTGTGTGTGTTGCATTCTGAATGTTCTTAGTTATGTATTAACTGCAAAAGATTTTCTGCATTAACCTGTCACTTGAATTCTTTGGCTACTATTGGAGATGAAGTCCAAAGAACTCTTTTTTGTCCCCCCAAAGAACTCTTAAATGACACTCCTCTGGAGGCGGTTATTTTTATAGAAATTAGCAACCAGTACCTGTATCTGTGCTGATCCCACCTGGGAGACAACTTGTAAGACTAAAGAATCATTTGATGCAACAGCCAACTCAGTGACTCAAAACCGAAGGTTAAGTTTAAAGAAAATCGAGGATAAGAGGCAATCCTGGGGGAACTCATTCTAGGCAATCAATCATTGTGCCTCTATGTGTGCGTCTGTGTGTGTGGAAGGCATTAGGAGATTGATTCAGGGCAGGCTGGCAGGGTCCCAGACGGCTCTCTTTTTTGGGTGGCAGTGATCTGAGGGAGCAGAATCTGGCAAGCAGCAAGTAAAGAGCAGCAGTAAAGAGCTGGGGGCATTTATATTCAACCCCCTCTGCAGTCAAGGCTTCCCTGGTGGCTCAGCAGTAAGGAATCCACCTGCAATGCAGGAACTGCAGGAGACCTGAGTTTGATCCCTGGGTCAGGAAGACCCCCTGGAGGAGGGCATGGCAACCCACTCCAGTATTCTTGCCTGGAGAATCCAGTGGGCAGAGGAGCCTTCGGGGCTACAGTCCATAGGGTCGCAAAGTGTCGGACACGGCTGAAGCGACTTAGCACGCACAGTGGAGTCAAGCCTACCACTTGGGGAATTCCCTGGCGGTCTAGTGGTAAGGACTCACCTCTCACTGCCAAGGGCTGGGGTTCATGCACCAGCATCATAGGCTTGTGGGACTTCTTTGGGACACGTAAGATGGAAACGGCTCACACACAACAGGACAGGAATCGTTTCACTTGATTCAGGTGTAGCAGTTCAGCTGTCCCTCACTGCAGGCACACAAGAGAAATTCCTCCTTGGGTCCAGGGCAGTGACCAGGCACCGCTGCTAGTGTCTCCTGGAGTGTCCTTTCTGGCTTCAAACTGAGGCCGAGACTGTACCGGTCATGTAAATTTCATCACGCAGATTCTTACATCTTTGGATGATGGTTTTCATGTAACTTTTCAAAGTCCGCAGCTAACATCTTTAACCCATTTCCAAGCTCCATTTGTTCCTTTTAAACTTCAACCTCCAGCTCTCTTCTCCCATCTCCGTAGATGCCGAAGAAAGACCCCGTATCCCAGCAAGCCTCTGAATTACAGTGAGCTGTCTCATTTTTCCTCTTATTTTCAACATTCATCAGAGCTTAAAAGTTCCTAATAAGTGTTTGGAAGAATGACTAAAAGTGAATAAATGCACATGTACATTCTTAGAAAACTTAAATATTCTTTTTGGTGTGGTTGTAACATAAATGGGGCTTCCCTGGTGGCTCAGCTGGTAAAGAATTCGCCTGCCAATGCAGGAAACGTGAGACATGGATTCGATCCCTGGGTCAGGAAGATCCCCCAGAGAAGGAAACGGCAACCCACTCCAGTATTCTTGTCTGGAAAATTCTATGGACAAGGGTGCCTGGCAGGCTACAGTCCCTGGGGTTGCAAAGAGTGAGACACTAAGGAAAACACACACACACACACACACACACACACACACCACACACACACACACACACACACACCCCCCACCCCACCCCCCCCACCCGCCCCCCCACCACACACAGTAACTTAAATGGAATTATGTTGCCATCTAGTGGTGAGGTGATGACTTCATTTAGAAATAAAATGCAGAATGTTACTAAGGTTGTTGTTTGTGCAGCATGTTTTATTTACAAATACTTTCATAGGAAAAATAGTTTTATTGCTTGACACTATTATCTTGCTTTACCTCGAGAATGTCTTGATTTGCCAGATCACCACTAAGTAGAAGAGTATTATAAATTGAACTTCAAAGCAGATTTTCCTACACTAACTGAATAGCTATTCCTTCAAAGAAGAATTCAGTGGTTGAAATAAGTATGGGAGATGATGACAAAGTTCAACACGTTTCTTTCCTGCAGAACTTTTCAGAGACATTAATGTGATAGTGTGCTTTGTGAAACTCCAAGAGGGCCTTACGAGCAATGTGTTTCCCGGACTCTATGTTCTTTTCATTGGAAGGACTGATGCTGAAGCTGAAGCTCCAATCCTTTCACCACCTGATTCAAAGAGCCGACTCATTGGAAAAGACGCTGAACCTGGGAAAGATTGAGGGCAGGGGGAGAAGGGGGCGAGAGTGAACGAGATGGTTGGATGGGATCATTGACTCAATGGACATGAATTTGAGCAAACTCCGGGAGATAGTGAAGGCCAGGGAAGCCTAGCGTGCTGCAGCCCATGGGGTCGCAAAGAGTCAGACATGACTTAGTGACTGAACAAGAATGAATACTCTTTACAAGGAAAGTATTTCATTGGACCATTGTTCTATGGGGAAAAAATTGGGGGAAACACTGCTGTGTTTTAATTTTCCTCATATATTAAAATATTCAGACTTTTCATTTTGTTGTAGTGGGTATGGGGACTTCTTGTTTGTATGGAAGCATGTTTAGGCTTACTAAGATATGGGAAAATTCACTAAGATTAATTTACTACATTTTATCAATAAAAGAAAGATTCTTAAAAAAAAAAAAACCTATTACTGCATATTGTCTTCCTGACTACAAAGCCTTTTTTGGCTTTCGTGTCCATGTTCTAGACACAGTGAATTCAAGGTACATTGTAAGAAGTCAGTAGCCATGACTTACAATTATAAGGCTCTTAGTTAATTTTTCGGTAATAAATTCTTAAAAAAATTTTTTTAATATAACTTTATTTATTTTAATTGGAGGCTATTTACTTTCCAATATTGTATTGGTTTTTCCATGAATCCTCCACGGGTGTACATGTGTTCCCCATCCTGAACCCCTCTCCCACCTCCCTCCCCAGCCCATTCCTCTGGGTCATCCCAGTGCACCAGCCTGGAGCACCCTGTATCATGCATTGAACCTGGACTGGCGATTTGTTTCACATATGATATTATACATGTTTCAGTGCCAGTCTCCCAAATCATCCCTCCCTCTCCCTCTCCCACAGAGTCCAAAAGACTGTTCTATACATCTGTGTCTCTTTTGCTGTCTCACATATAGGGTTATCGTTACCATCTTTCTAAATTCCATATATATGTGTTAGTATACTGTATTGGTGTTTTTCTTTCTGGCTTATTTCACTCTGTATAATAGGCTCAAGTTTCATCCACCTCATTAGAACTGATTCAAATGTATTCTTTTTAATGGCTGAGTAATATTCCATTGTGTATATGTACCACAGCTCTCTTATCCATTCATCTGCTGATGGACATCTAGGTTGCTTCCGTGTCCTGGCTGTTATAAACAGTGCTGCGATGAACATTGGGGTACACATGTCTCTTTCAATTCTGTTTTCCTCTTTTTTTTTTAATTAACTTTATTCATTTTTGGCTGTGTTGGGTGTTTGTTGCTGGCATTTCTCTGGCTGTGGTGAGTGGTCTTGATGGGGTCTTCTCTTGTGGAGCTTGGGCTCTGGGGCTCGTGGGCTCAGAAGTTGTGGCTGCCAGGTTCTAGAGCACAGGCTCAATAGTTGTGGCCCACGGGCTTAGTTGCTCCATGGCCCGTGGGCTCTTCCCAGATAACATATCGAACCTGTGTTTCCTGGATTGATAGGCAGATTCTTTACCATTGAACCACCAGGGAAGCCTGGTAATCATTTCTTTAATTGAAATTAGCATCATTTCACATTGACTACTTTTTACAAAATCTACCTGGGTTCTAGGAATGTGGTTTCCTGCCATGCGGACAGTCACTTTCAATAATAGCTGTTAGTGATAGCAGAATGACTTGGGATATAACCACAATGCAAATGACTTGAAATTTTCTATTTCTGGTCTTTTTTTTAAAATTACCGTTCACATATGTGTTGCCGAATTAATCATAGCAACTCAATTTCAAATTCCTGGCAGTAGCTTCATTTCCCCTTCGTTTATTTAGACTTGCAGTCTTGATTGCGCTAGACATGTGCTAGTCACTGGGCTTAGACAGATCCCTTAGGATACAGGTTCTGTGCGGTCAGGGGTCTTGTCTCCCTCATTTTCTGTTGTATCACTGGTGCCTGGCATGGTGACCAGCACTTCGTCAGTGTTCATGAAGTATTTGTGGACAGAATAAAACTTTCACACACTCTGCTTTTGAGAGTCTCCCGACCGCAGCCACGAAATTAAAAGACGCTTACTCCTTGGAAGAAAAGCTATGACAAACCTAGACATCGTATTAACTAGACAGGGTATTAAAAAGCAGAGACATCACTTTGCTGACAACGGTCTGTATAGTCAAAGCTATGGCTTTTCCAGTAGTCATGTATGAATGTGAGAGTTGAACCATAGAGAAGGCTGAGCGCCAAAGAATTGATTCTTTCAATTTGTATTGCTGGACAAGACTCTTGAGAGTCCCTTGGATTGCAAGGAGATCCAACCAGTCCACCCTAAAAGGAAATAAATCCTGAATATTCATTGGAAGGACTGATGCTGAAGCTCCAATCCTTTGGCCACCTGATAACAAAGAGCCAATTCATTGGAAAAGGCCCTGATGCTGTGAAAGATCAAATGCAAAAGGAGAAGAAAGTGGCAGACGATGAGATGGTTTGATAGCATCAGTGACTCAATGGACATGAGTTTGAGCACACTCCAGGAAACAGTGAGGGACAGGGAAGTCTGGCAGGCTGCAGTCCATGGGTCACAAGAATCTGGACATGACTTAGAACATGTCTTAGAACAACAACAGTGGTTTAATAGACAAAGGAGAAAGGACAGTAAAATACGCTAATTGATATAAGAGAGATAGGTACCAAAAGGAGAAAGTGCATTCCAGGCAAAAAGTCTTAAAAAGCATGGAGAGAACTGGAGTAAGAAGGCTGGGGACCTTTTTTGAGAGCTTTTCCTTTCTTACTGAGGAGTTTACATTATCATTATACATTATATAAGATAATTATACATTATCATTGTAGATTTGGTGTACTAATTTTATTGGATCTCAAACAAAAACTTTGTAAATAGTTAAAAGAAAGTTTTTTTGAAAGGTTGATCTGATCCCAGTGTAGAGAAACTTAATATGCATGGGCCTTGTTGAAACACAGCAGACATCTCTGTATGCTTGGTAGCTCATGGGGAAGCCAGGCTGACATTGTAAGTTCTTAATAATTGCCCCAACATGCTGTCTAGAATTTTGAAATTCTCCCCAGGAAACCCCCAGAGCAGAGCCCTGCAGGAGAAGTTTCTTTTAAAAGCAAAATTGTGGAATAAGCGAAGTGTGTCGGTGACATCTCACTTCCCTTTTCATGATTTCTTTCTACCCAGTTAGGAAACCACCCTGATTCAGACAGCAGGGCCTTCTGCTGGCCTGTGAAAGCCTAGAGTTCCCACCCAGACCTAATCTTCCTGGGTTTTGGATTTATCCTTGGGGACCGTATGCCTTGGATTTTTTTTCACCTTTCCTATAATGTTTCCCATAAATTTCAATATGTTGTGATTCATTACATGCTTACTTAAATGTTAGTTTTATATCTTTGTAAGAGCTTGCATGTATTATTTAATTCACAAAAATCAGAAAAAAAAAATCCTTGCTTGAATCATCTATCCTGACTTTTGCTTCTATGAAGTGTGCTGTGCCTATTGAAACCAGCACTGGAAATGATCTGATATGAATTCGCCTGAGACGCTGATGATATAAAAGCTTAATGAATTGCCCTTCCCAGAGGTATGGGTCCTGCAACGCACATTGCCCTAACCCACAGAGCCTTGTCACTCTTCTCTCTTGCTCATCTTGCTGATCAGTTGGGGGAGTCCTTTCCTACCTCATTGTTGTTTTGACATAGTCATTCAGACAGCTGCTACCAGTTGACGGGGATTGACATGTGATACATAATCAATTCACCATCTAATTCAAAGGGACGGTGAAATTGGAGGCATCAATAAGGAACCAGATGTTTTGGCAGGCTCAACAGGGACAGTTAAGTCATCTCGGTAAAATATGTTTAATATTGAACTTCAAGACCAGGATCAAAGCTGATTCAGTAAATGGGACTTTCCTGGTGGTCAAGGGGTTAGGGACCCGCCTTGCAATGCAAGGTTCGATCCCTGATCCGGGAACCAAGCTCTCACATGCCGTGGAGCCGCCAAGCCTGCAGGCCACAACCACTGGAACCTGTTCACTCTGGACCCAAGTGCTACAACGAGGAAGTCCACGGGCCATACAGATTACTCCACATGGTGCAACGAAAATCACAGGGGCTGCAACTAAGACCCAACAGAGCCAAATAAATAAATTCTTGTTTTAAAAAAGCTGATCCAGTAAAGAGTTTTAGTTGCATGTACATGAAGCCCAGAGCTGCTTTTTCCTGTAAAAGCACACAATTAGAATCTAGAGATTCAGATTGCTAAGTATAGATTCTTATTTGAATCTAGATTCTTGTGAAGTTGCACCCACTTCAGATGCTCCATTCTCATTCTGTCCTTCCCTAAAACCTCAGGGCTGTCACTTCTTCCGTCGCTCTGAGATCATAGGCAGTGCCAACCAACCTACCCGTGTCTTGGCCTCTTCCACCACAAAATGCTGATGGCAGTTAATAACCATCAGAAGACATTGCCATCCATTTAATTTTTTCTTCTTCCATCTCCTCCTGTGAGCTCTCTAACTCGATCTCCTGTTCTATTCCTTCAAAGAGTAAAAAGGTTCAAACCATAAAAATAGAATTTTAAGAAGTATGACCCCTTCCTCATTTTGCCTGCCAAGTTTCAATCTGGTGCAGGTGCTGACAGACGCTTATAGGCAAATAAAATAAGTTATTTCCATATCGCTAAGGAAGGACGCTCACTGACTTGAGTCAGGGTCAGGACTTTGATTAGAGGCCCTGGTTTGAGGTCAGAGGCCAGTGCTTTTCTAAATCCCAGACTTGAGTATTGTTTTAACTAGCTTTTGTCATCACCCAAATCCTGCAAGAATGTCTGGAAATTAAATAAGTCAGAAATGGATGGCTGTAATCTTGGGCCTGGCAGGGCTTCTACAGGCAGCCACACCGCACCCAGTGCCTGTTTATCCTTCTCCTGCGTCCTCCAGAATCCTGCTTACGCATCAGTTTCTATTGAGCAACGGTGTGTGGAGCCAAGTCAGGAACGGTCAAGTTCCTTGTCTGCCTTCTTGGTCTGGTCCTGACACCAGCCCCCAACAATGCCAGGCTCGGGAACTATTTGTTTCTGAACTCCAGCCAAGAAGTCTAACAATTCTCTCCCTTCCTCTCCATCGCCCTCTTCATCCTTACCCATGCCAAGTCTGGGATTTTTCCCTTGTCTGGAGACTATGTAGGCAAGGAAGTGAACTTTCTTGGGATATGACAGACCACTTAGCAGAGAATGTGCCCTTTGTTCTCATTTAAATGCCTTTTCCTTAAATGACGTTTCTTTGGCTTCTGCAGATATATCCGCACTTAGCTGCTTAATTTCTACAAGGTACCTGTCAGACGCTAAGAAGTAGGTGCTGGAATTCCAATTTTTTTTTTTTCCTGATCAGGAAGCAGTGGCTCAGAAAGGAAAACTGATATGCCCAAGGACTTAGTCAAGCACTTCTGTTAGTTGCGTCTGAGTCTGTTCTTTAATTTTATTTAAAAATCCTTTCAGCTTCCAGCAACCACATCCAAGACAAAGGAAGCAAACACTTACTTACAGAAAAAGACACAGGTCTGAGTGTTGACTCCAATTCCACCATGAGTCAGAAAATTTAATTTCATTTGGACACACCCAAGGACAGCCCAGCACAGATAAGAGTCAACAGGGAAATGGGTTCTACTTCCCACTGTTCACTTGCCACTTGACCTTGGGCAAGTCACTTCAGGCCTCTGGACCCCAGTTTCCTCATCAGTAAAGCAGGGCAGCTGAGTTTCATGATCCCTTTGGTTTCATTTCAGCTTCAAGAAGTCTTGTTGTTCAGTCGCTCAGTCATGTACAACTCTTTGCAACCCCATGGACTGCAGCATGCCAGGCTTCCCTGTCTGTCACTATCTCCTGGAGTTTGCTCAAACTCATGTACATTGTCAGTGATGCCATCCAGCAATCTCATCCTCTGTCGCCCCCTTCTCCTCCTACCCTCAGTCTTTTCCTATCAGTCACATAGGAAAAAGCTGAAATGAAGACATAAGGCTAAGACATCTCTAAGAAGTCGGCAAGGCATCTTCATATAAAAAGCACTTTAAAAGAATAATCTCTGGGGAAAAAAAAAGAATAATCTCTGGTAAGTAAAAATATGTGTTCATTTTGACTCAGCAATTTCACTTTGGGGGCTTTATCCTAAGGGAAGAATCAGAGGTGTGCTTCAAGATACAAGAATGATTATCACAGTGTGTGTTTGTTTGTTTAATAAACTTTTAATTTTAGGATAGTTTTAGATTTAACAGAGAAGTTGCACAGATAGTGCAGCTCTTGTTTTAGTCACTAAGTCATGTTCTGACCCCTTGCAACCCCATGGACTGTAGCCTGCCAGGCTCCTCTGTCCGTGGGATCAGACAAGAATACTGGAGTGGGGTGCTATTTCCTTCTCCAAGGTAGTGCAGAGAGTTCGCATATACTCCTCCTCCCCACTTCCTTTCCTAGTAACAACTTACGTCAGTATACTAGAATACATTTATCACAACTAATGAACTAATATTGATGCATTAGTAACGAAAATCCATCCTTTAACCATATTTCCCAACTTTTACCTTATTTCTTTTTCCTGTTCCAGGATTCTGTCCAGAACACCACATAATATTTTGTTGTCACACCTCCCTAGTTCCCTAAGAGGGTGGGAGATGCTCCCATTTTTCCTGACTTTTGATAACCTTGTTAGTTTTGCGGAGCACCGGTCAGGTGTTTTGCAGAATGTCTTGATTTGGGTTGGTTTGATTTTATTAAAAAAGGAAAAGTCCTGGGAGAAGGATCACAGATGTGATTAAAAAAAGAAGTCCTGGGAGAAAGATCACAGATGTGAGCTGCCTTTCTTGTTACATCATATCAGGGGTATCAGCTGTCTACCTAATGTTTACCGATGATGTTAATCAGATAGCAGGTGGTATTTGCCAGGTTTCACCGTGCTATTTTGCTTTGGCTGTGCCGCATGGCTTGTGGGATCTTAGTTCCCTGAGCAGGGATTGAACCCAGCCAGCCCCTCTGCAGTGAAAGTACGGAGTCTAACCGCTGGATCACCAAGGAATTCCATCACCGTGGTATTTTTTAATAATAAAACTTTTCAATAATAGGACTGTAGCCTTCTTGAGGGCAGGGACTCTGCCTGTTTCACTCATCACAATGCACCCAGTGCCAAGAATAGTTCTGATATGTAGAACATATAGTTCAATAGGTAGAATTGGTTGAATGAGAAGAGATCTATTTAAATAAATTAATTTATGCAATAAGACAGAATACTAGCAGTCATCATCAATGTTTGGTGATATGGATAAATGCTAGTGATAAATTCAGTGAAGAAACAGGTTAAAAGCAGTCACTATACATTGTATTTTTATAAAGTGTGCACACCCCTGTATGGGTAGAGGATTAGACTACTATTGTCAAAATGTTAACAGGGGCCATTAGTTACTGCTGGGTGGAAGGATTAGGGGGATTTAAATTTTCAGCCTTGTTCGATATTTTCCAAAATTTAAATGATAAAAATGAAGTTTTTCTGGAAATCAGAAAGAAACATACCACAAAAATGGAAAGAAGTTTAAAGCTTCAGAAAGATCCTGGAGCAAGAAAAACAGATGTTCCAATACAATGCCCAGCAACCACATTATTTAGTCATGTATTAGTATCTGTGAAGGAACTGAAATTAGTGGTGCAGTGCGTAGAGGGTGTTGTCCTCAAAATTCTGCAGTTTCTAGGAAACTAGGCACCATCTGTTTCTGATTTAGGGCATTAGAGTTGCAAGATCATGGGCTGTATCTTTGTTACTCTTATAACAAATTGTTTAAAGTTAAAAAAAAAAAAAGAAAAGGAGTAAAGAGCACAGAATACCAGAGTGAATGGCATTCTTGTCTGGTTTGCTTTCTCCTCCCTGGGGCTTTGCATTTTAAAAACACATGTTGTGGTTTTTCTATGATCATCTTCCCACTTCCTGTGCTGTATCTCCCTTACTGTAAATATCCTTTGGTAGAGTCATGCTTTTCTTGTCTCTCCCCTGCATTCTGTCTTTCTTCATATTCACTAAACTTTCTCCAAGCTTCCACTGTGTATTTTTTTTCTAATTTGTATGAGTCCGATGGTATTTATTTTATTCTCCACCAAGATTTTTAGAACCCTGGTTTCAAATCCTAGTTCCATCTTTTATTAGCTGTGTAATTTGGAGAAAGTCGCTTAACCTCCCTGAGTCTCCCCCTTGGAAACTGGGGGACGATATTTCGTACGCACTGGGTGTGTTGCAAGGATTGAATGAGATTTAATGTAACTATGTGGAGGATCTATCCTAGTGCTGGTCCTAAACAGGGCGTGTAACCGTTGGTATCTGTTACTTCCTTTCCCCCTTCTGTGCAGGCTCTGTCTGGTGTCTCTCACTATCTTTCTAAAACACATACTAAAGGATCAAGTCCAAACTTAGGCTTTCAGGGTCCTTTTCAAATGAGACCTAATCCATCTCATGGGCCTCACTATCTTCCAGGAATGTTCTGTATCCCCGTGTATCCCCATGTTCTGTAACTCCAGGCACATTGGCTGTTCCCTGAATACATGGCACTCTTTTTTCTCTGCTGGCCTTTACACATGCTGTTTTCTGGGTCTGGAAGTCTTTTGTGCTCCTACCTAAGAAATGGTCTTTGTGTAGCCTCTGACAGCTTGAGGCCCCTACACTCCCCTCCAACCACAGTCATTTGTTCAGAACTTTATTACTGCAACTCCTTATTCAAGTGTCTCTATCCGTCACTCACTCATGCAACGAAGAGTCATCCAGCCCCTACGATGTGCCAGGCACCGAGAGTGCAACCTCTGTTAACAGTTGAATTATAGGTTCCATAAGTACAGGGGTCTTGTCTGACTTCTCCTTCCCCAGGGCTTAGCACCGGAGAAAAGTAAACACTCAGTGTTTGTTTGTTCAATATCGAATAAAATTAGAGCATTTCCTTTTCAGTCATCAAATCGAAAACCATAATGCTGCCAAGTACTTCCTGGTTTGCCTTTTAAAGGCAAAGATAAAAGACACATATTTTCTTTTACATGTAACATATTGTTACGCTTTTTTTTTTTTTTTAAAACAATTCCAGGGGGCTCAGAACTATTCCCTTGCTTTGCATGCTTTCCATCTGGAAAAGTTTAGCTAATTAAACCAAAGACTGCAGATGAGTTGGCCCCATTTATCTCCAAGGGATGAAATCTTTTTCTCTCCAGAGATTCTTCCTCAGACAAATACCAAGGGTCAGTGTTATTTTTAGTAACATATAGTTTTGAAAGTCTTAAAAAAATTTTTTTTTCAATTTCTAAGTTTGGTAACACATACTTTAAAAAATCTTTTCATAAAAAAATATTAAATGTACTAATAAACCCTAGCCTGTACAGAAGCATTTCTATCAACTCTAGATTATGTTGAATTACTATAGTGGAGGTTAAGTTAGCCATTAATCTACTAACAAGAAGTTAGAAAAAAATCCTTGCTCTTTCCTTTTTTTGGTAAATGCAGGATGCCTGCTGGTGATGATAATCTGTGCAGACTGAGTGGTTGTTCAGAGAAAGCTATTCTCATCCTTCATTTTGAGGGATTTTCAATTTTTGATGATGATTTGTCACTGTTTCTGTGTTTTCATTCTTGTCCCTACCCTGTCCCCTTCTCCATCTTCTCCTAATCTACAGACACATACGAGCCATGCTTTCTTGAATGAATTTGGGTTCTCGTACACCCCACAGGACAATTATGAAAATCATGTGCCAATTACATGCTGATTTCTTTGAGGTTCAAAGTGAAAACGCTATAACTTCACACTAACAATAATTAAAAAATGGCCACAAAAGCTGAATTTTATTGATATAAATTAAAAAAATTTTTTTTTCCAACTGAAAATAATTTGTCCATCTCCTGGGTTATGTCATGAGATTTAAACCAATGGGCCTGATAGGAAAGAGCTACATCAGGTTTTAGGGGAAAGATACTGTGCAAACTTTGATAGTGAATAAACCAAATTTCAGGGCTAATACTGCCATCTTTGCCAGGCAATGTGGCATGCACAGTGGATTCAACTGAATTTCATAAAAACTAAAAACCAGTAAAGAAAGTCAGTGTGGGCCCAAGAACCTGCGGAAGTTCATCTGGCCCCGTGTGAGTGAGGCCCTCTCTCACACCCCTGCCTGGGGCTGCCCCCCAGCCTTTCTCAAGGCTGACCACCTCCTTTCCCATTCTTCTTCTGTGGGAACAAAAGGGCCCCCCAAAAGCCATGCGTGGGGGGTGGCTATTGAATTTCGTTTCCTTTTAAATTTACCTGCTTATTTTTCTGACTGTGCTGGGTCTCTCCCCACAGGCTTTCTCTACTTGCAGCGCTCAGGCTTCTCACTGCAGTGGCCGCTCATTGCAGAGCCTGGCTTTAGGGTTCAATAGTTGTGGCGCGCAGACCTAGTTGTCCCTTGGTGTGTGCAGTCTTCCCAGGCCAGGGATTGAACCTGTGCCTCCTGCATTGGAAGGTGGATTCTTAACTTTTGGATCACCTGGAAAGTCCTGGCTATGGAATTCAGATGACTGAGTTTAATGAAACAAAAGGTTCTGTGGTCATCACAGCCCCAATAATAGATTGGATCTGAGCCTTAGCTACTGAGTAGTCTTTGACACTTTTGTTGTTGTTCAGTCACTAAGTCGTGTCCAGCTCTTTGCAACCCCATGGACGGCAGCACACCAGGCTCCTCTGTCCTCCACTATCTCCCCAAGTTTGCTCAAATTCATGTACATTGAGTCAACCGTGCTGCCTAACCATCTCATCCTCTTTGGCATTTTACAGTGTCCCAAAAGCCTGAGGGCCAGCACCAGGTATTCATTTCTCTTCTCTCAGGCCCTCCTGGAGGTCATTGCATCCATCCTTCACTCCTGGGTGGTGTCAGAGGAGGTTACTCCAGTTTTGTAGACTTGGGTAGAAATATCGGTGCTTCTGTCTTGGGCTTTGGTGTTGTAAGGAGGATCCAGGCCATCCTTCACTATGCTTTGAGAAAGATGTTATTAGGATACTCTCCACTAAATTCCTTTGGAATGGTCCATGGGATACTCTGAAGTTTTAGAACAGTTATGCTGTGCCTATGCAGTTGGTGTGTTGATCCTTCTGGGACCCTGTGTATTTTGTAATTCATCATTTTTCTCTCTTGTGTTGAATACCAGGAGGCTCTGAGCCAACTTTTGTATCGTTGATAGCAAAGACTCCATGTCTTGCATCTTAATTATACCTTTGCTTTCCCTCATGTTTCTTATTTCAAATTTATTTGATACTCCTATAAGTGTTTGCTTTCTTGGTGGCTCAGATAGTAAAGAATTTGCCTGCAACGCAGGAGACCCAGGTTCGATCCCTGGGTCAGGAAGATCCCCTGCAGAAGGGAATGGTCACCCACTCCAGTATTCTTGCCTGGAGAACACTATGGACAGAGGAACCTGGTGGGCTACAGTCCATAGCGTCTCAAAGAGTTGAACACGAGTGGGTGACTTAACACTTACATAGTGTTTGCATTTTTATAAGCAGCCTTAAAGTCTTCTTGAAAGAAAATAGGTTGCAGATTAATAAGAAAATAAACATTTGTGGGTAGGAAAATTCAGAGACAATGAGTTTTCAGGCAACAAACCTTGATAGGATTTAGGACTGCCACTGTTTGGTATGGATTATGTTAAAAAAGTCAACACCCCTTTCAGCATCATGGCATTGCCTACAGTATGGATAAATATGACCATTGATATATGAATTACAGCCTTGGGTCAGTGAATGAAAGGAAAAGCAGGGATATAGGAAGAAAATGTCTTTTTTAAGTTGGTTGTTGAAAAAGATGAGATTCTCTTGCAGGAGGAAAAACTCAAGTGACCCAAAGGAAGTGATTCACAGGGGATGAAAACAGAGAGTGGTGACAGAAGGCTAAGGATGGCAACCCGGAGGGAAGCGGGAAGCGCCAGGCAGAAACTAGAAAAAAATAAAAGTAAATAAATCCACATTTGTCGAAAGGCGAGTACAGAAGCCATCCAAACCAGGGTCACAAGCTCCCAGCAAAGTAGCTAGACTTTCTGCTGATGAATTGAAGGAAATTTGCAATAAGGAAAAATACACCCATCTGAAAAGAAATCCAGTTCATAAGGTCAGCCCAACCCAAAACAACATCAGTGAACAGGAATTTCATTCTCTGAACAATACCAATCTTAGCGCTACTGTGGCCAACTCATTCCTTTCTAAAGGGTGCACAGTTCACACCTATTTTTGTCCTGAAAATTCTACAGAGAACTTTTGGAAAGAGGCCTGCACAGTTAGAAATCCTCAAATAAAAAGTGTGATCGTGCTTCCTTGTTCAGCTGCAGGGTGGCACATGTCCCCTTTAACATGCTGGCAATTCCCAGCTTCACTAAAACTGCGCAGATGGGCGCGGTGAAACTGCCAGTTACCTTGTACACAGGAAGTCTCTCAGGGAAGGGAGACAGAGTCACATGGTAATGTTTTACATGGAACTGCTCATAGCCTCTGTGTTAGTGGCTCAGTCGTGTCTGACTCTCTCCGACCCCATGGACTGTGTAGACTTCCAGGCTTCTCTGTCCATGGAAATCTCCAGGCAAGAATACTTGAATGGGTAGCCATTCTCTTCTCCAGAGGATCTTCCTGACCCAGGGATCAAACCCAGGTCTCCTGCATTGCAGGCAGATTCTTTGTCATCTGAGCCACCACGGAAGCCCTTATAAGGACAGATAACTAATACCAACCTCATGGGTATGATGATCGTAATAATTACACTTGCCCATATTGACGTGGTGCTTACTATGTACTGGACCTGGTGCTAAACATTTACAGATATTAACTCATTTAACTTAATCCTCATAACAGGTAGTCGCGTAAGATGGCCCTAGAGAGGCTTTCCCATTTTCAGAATGTCTGAGTATGTACGTCTTATTGCCATACACTAGGTCAAGATTTCCCCTGAACTTGAATATTTATGAACTCCTTCAAATTCCTTGGGCAAGCGGGTAAGGAGCTACCAGGTGGCCTACTCACTGAGTCCCTCCTCTGTGCCTGTGCTGTGCTAAGCATACGTCGCTTTGTGCTAAGTTTCTTCAGTCGTGTGCAACTCTGCGACCCCATGGGCTGTAGCCCGTCTCTGTCCATGGGATGCTCCAGGCAAGAATACTGGAGTGGGTTGCCACACCCTCCTCCAGGGGGTCTTCCCCACCCAGGGATCAAACCAGTGTCTCTGACGTCTCCTGCATTGGCAGGCGGGTTCTTAACCACGAACACAACCTGGGAGCCCGCACATTACATCACTGAATCCTTAAAACAAGCGTTTGAGGTGGTTTCTGTTATTAACCCCATTTTACATTCGCAGGAACTGAGTCAGAGAGATAAAGTACACCCAGTGCCTACGTTAGATCTAGTAGGTCAAGACTGAGAGTGTCAAGTGGATTTGGCCATGTGGAAGCTGCAGAATGATGCGGGGTCCCCTGCAGGCGGAAGAGTGAAAGGGTGGCGAAGGAGAAAGGTGACCTGAGAAGCTTGGCTGTGCTCAAGAGGGGAGAAGTGTTATTTATTGAATGTTCACTGTGCTCTGACATCAGGAGATGCCAGGGTGAAGCAGAAGAGCCAACAGATATGGGCTTCTATCCTCAGGTGACTGACAGTCCAGCAAAGAGAGGCGGTCCACAGGTTTATTCAACTTCAATTTGGTAAGCGCTGAAAACACAAGAGGAGGGTGGTGTGTGTCTATTACAGCAAGATGGCACCTGAAGACGGGGAGGAAGGAGGCATCTCTGAGGAAGTGATGCTCGAGTGGATGACGATTTCATATCCCCAGTGGGTCCACCTTCAGGACGCAAACACCCTGGCCCTGCTGACTTGGGCATTTGGGTCCCCGTGGAAATTTCTTATTGTTGTGTGTCAGCCCCGTCACCTGGCTTCTAGAATGGGCATATGCAAATGGAGTCATTTATGTGTGCTCACAGTATACTGGCTACACCCTAAAGTAGGAACTGAGCCTCCCCCACTAAAGTAGTCCCAAACAGCCCCAGAGAAGGACTTCACTCACACTCTCAGACCAGCCTGCCTCTGCCGTCTGCCTCTCCTTCCTCTTTGACCCTGGCTTCCATTTGGCTAAATCCGCCGCTGGTGAGGCTAGTTGGTGGCCAAGGTTAGAGGGTCTGAATGTGAGAATACCCACGTGTGTGCCGGGGCCTTCTCCCCAGGCTTCTATCACCGCCGGTCATCGGGGTGGGGAGCAGGGCTGGGTCTGGGTGGAGATACTCAGGCGCAGAGTGTGCCGGCCACGCCCCAGAGCAGTGATGCTTGAGCTCACAGAGTCTCCCATTCAAGTTTTCTGTCTCCTTTCTGTCCTGTTCAATTCCAGTTCAAGGGCCAGATGGGAGGTCGACATATGACCTTGGGCATGTTACTTAACCTCCTTGTGCCTCAATTTCCTCTGAAATATGGAGATAATGAAAGTACCTATTTCAGGGAATTCCCTGGTGGCCCAGGGGCTAGGACTTGGTGCTTTCCTTGCCCTGGTTGAAGAACTAAGATCCCACAACCTGCGTGGTGTGGTCAAACAAACAGTACCTGTTTCAGACTAAGTGAGAAAATTCATATAAAGCAGCTTGCCTAGTGGCTAGCACATAGTAGGTATTGGATAATTGTTAGCTTTGATTATTACTATTGTGATTATGTTTTGGAGAGTTCTGTTATACTGTGTTTGAGTCTTAGCTCAGCTAGCCAGAGCCTACTATTTAGTCTACTTACGGGCATCCCTGGTGCTCTAGTGGTTAAGAATCTGCCTGCCAATGCAGGGGACATGGGTTCGACCCCAGGTCTGGGAAGACCCCACATGCTGCAGAGCAACTTATCAACTACTGAAGCTCAGACGCCTTCAGCCCATGAGCCCCAACTACTGAGCCCACACGCCTAGAGCCTGCGCTCTGCAATGAGAGAAGTCCCTGTTATTTGCAACTAGAGAAAACCCGTGTGCAGCAACGAAGACCCTGCACAACCAAAAATAAAAGTAAATAAATAAATATTGAAAAAAAAACAGTGTACTGTTGAATAAATTGGTGTTTTACTTTTATCCATCAGTCTTACAAACTTAGCTAAAGTACGTTTGACCCTAAGGGCTGAAGCGAAAGCTGACAAGCTCTGGATTCAGAAGGACAAGGCGGAGGACAGCCTTGGCTTGCGACCCACGCGCCAGAGGCATGAGGCTTCTTGGAAGTCAGCTTGCTGCCCTCCCTGGATACGCCCAACCTCTCCATTGTTTTTCCATTTGAATCTCCGGCATTCTAAGGCCACTCTTGCTTTTTATATTCCAACCAGAAAAGAATGTGTTTTTAAATACAGTAGTACCTACATGCAGAAGATTTCTAACTTCTCAAGAGTTTTGGGAGATCTTTTTCTTTTGTTATTTTTGAAGAAAAATTCACAACTTAGGCTGCTGATCAGCCCAACTGCAAGTATTACTTCTATTTTCTATTGGAGTATAATTGCTTTACAATGCTGTGTTAGCTTCTGCTGTGCAACAAAGTGAATCAGCTATTTGTATACATAAGTCTCTTCCCTTTCGGACCTCCTCCCACCCCCCACCCCACCCCTCTAGGTCATCACAGGGCATCTGTGGAGTCTAGAAAAATGGTTCAGATGAACCTGCTTGCAGGGCAGGGTAGAGAACGGTCGGGGTAGGGGAGGGTGGGACGAACTGGGAGAGTAGCTTTGACATACATACACTACCACGCATAGAACAGCGAGCTGGTGGGGAGCCGCTGTGCAGCACAGGGAGCTCCGTTCAGTGCTCTGGGGGATCTTTGTTTCCCCCACCACTCTCTTGCTTGACTTGGTGGGCCTCCTATTGTCTTCCTTAGCGAGGCAGCGCAGTGCTGAGCGCCAGAAAAAGGCCCAGGGAAAACCCTCTGCCAACATGCAAAACCAGAGGTAAAATAAAAAGCAATGATTTTGGAGCAGACTGGCATCAACTGTGAGCCCAGTCTGCCATATTTACTTTTTCTTAATCTAAAATAACAGAGATAACGTACACAATAGACTTTCTAACTTGCCACTTTTCCCTTATCTTTTTTCCCTTTGTGAACCTAAGACATCATGTTCTTTCATATAATCCCTCAAAAAAAAAAAAAAAAAAAAAAAAAAAAGCCTTTGGCCATTCCATTCCCTGCTGCCCATGGAGAAGGACAGACTCTATCTGATATTTCAGCTGGAAGGCAGGGTGGCAGATTCTTTCCAATGGGGTGGCGACTTCCTCCCTACTTTCAGAACACACCCCTTCCCAAAAATACGCCCTCCGGGGCAAGCAGCACAAAGGGAGCTCTCGGCGTCAGCAAATGCCCACATCGCTTCCTTTTCCTTTTACACCCAGTGGCCTGAGAATGGCACAGAGTTTGGGGAATCCGCACCACAAAGTTGTGTGTAGCCCCTCTGGGCCTGGAAGTGGCCCCTCTCTCCTCTCTTACCCTCCTGGTCCGTCTTCCAAACCATCGTAGGTGGTTTGGTTGCTAAGTCGTGTCTGACTCCTGGCAACCCTATGGACTGCAGCCCTCCAGGATTCTCCATCCATGGGATTTCCCAGGCAAGAATACTGGAGTGGGTTGACATCTTCTCCAGGGGATCTTCCTGACTCAAGGATTGAACCTGCATTTTCTGCATTGCAGGCAGATTCTTCACCGACTGAGCTACCAAGGAAGCCCGTCATAGTGATTGTCCTAAAACCCAAATCTGATCATTCCATCTACTTAAGAACTTGCTATGGCCTTTTGGCCCAAAGCAAGCATTCTCAAGCTCCAGTCAATGCATGGGCCTGTCCGTAGTTGACTATGAAAGAACAGTCTTAAAAATTTTTTTTTTTTACTTTTTGGTGGTGCCATGCAGCATGTGGATCCTAGTTCCCCGATCAGAGATAGAACCGATGCCCCTTGCATTAAGAGCATGCATAGTCTTAACCACCGGACCATCAGGGGAGTCACAGAATGATCATATTTAAGATATAGTTTCTGAAGTTTGGGATAAGGCCTGGGAATTTGTAGATGTTAGTTTGAATTCTTTAGATTTGTAAGTGACAAAAAGTCATCTCAAACTAGTTTAGGTCAAAAAAGGAATCCAAAATTTCCTAGGACATTCAGGGGATAAAACTATCTCCGTTATATCTGGGGGATTTTAATCTATTGGCATGACTGAGTGATGACATGGAGAGGTCAGTGTCTTTGAAAGAGTTTATTACTTACACTTCCCGAGAGCAAAGGCTCTTGCCATGCAGGGCACCTAAGGAAGCACGAGCTTTGCCAGGAGGCAGGAAGAGGTGAACCACAGCCCTGATTGGGGCTTTTGCAGAAAAGGTAAGGCGGGGTAGAGTAAACAGCTTAGGACTGGCTAGTTTGAATGATTCTTCTGGGCTTTGGGGCACAGCAGCTGTTCCTAGATGTCTGATTTTTGGCCCTGTGTTGATCTGGGTTGGGGAAACAATGGCTTGGTGTGTATGAGTTAGTTAAAGGAGGTGATTTCAGAGTATGAGCTCTGGATCTTAGAGGAGATATAAACAACTTAAGCTGTCTAATTGATGCCAAATAGACAAATATAGAATCTAAAAAAACAGGAAAACAACAGAATGGGAAAGACTAGAGATCTCTTCAAGAAAATTAGAGATACCAAGGGAACATTTCATGCAAAGATGGGCTCGATAAAGGACAGAAATGGTATAGACCTAACTGAAGCAGAAGATATTAAGAAGAGGTGGCAAAAATACACAGAAGAACTGTACAAAAAAGATCTTCACGACCCAGATAATCACGATGGTGTGATCACTCACCTAGATCCAGACATCCTGGAATGTGAAGTCAAGTGGGCCTTAGAATGCATCACTACGAACAAAGCTAGTGGAGGTGATGGAATTCCAGTTGAGCTCTTTCAAATCCTGAAAGATGATGCTCTGAAAGGGCTGCACTCAATATGCCAGCAAATTTGGAAAGCAGCAGTGGCCACAGGACTGGAAAAAGTCAGTTTTCATTCCAATCCCAAAGAAAGGCAATGCCAAAGAATGCTCAAACTACCGCACAATTGCACTCATCCCACACGCTAGTAAAGTAATGCTCAAAATTCTCCAAGCCAGGCTTCAGCAATACATGAACCATGAACTTCCAGATGTTCAAGCCGGTTTTAGAAAAGGCAGAGGAACCAGAGATCAAATTGCCAACATCTGCTGGATCATCGAAAAAGCAAGAGAGTTCCAGAAAAACATCTATTTGTGCTTTATTGACTATGCCAAAGCCTTTGACTGTGTGAATCACAATAAACTGTGGAAAATTCTGAAAGAGATGGGAATACCAGACCACCTGACCTGCCTCTTGAGAAACCTTTGTGCAGGTCAGGAAGCAACAGTTAGAACTGGACATGGAATAATAGACTGGTTCCAAATAGGAAAAGGAGTACATCAAGGCTGCATGTTATCACCCTGCTTATTGAACTTATATGCAGAATACATCATGAGAAACGCTGGGCTGGAAGAAGCACAAGCTGGAATCAAGATTGCCGGGAGAAATATCAATAACCTCAGATATGCAGATGACACCACTTATGGCAGAAAGTGAAGAGGAACTAAAAAGCCTCTTGTTGAAAGTGAAAGAGGAGAGTGAAAAAGTTGGCTTAAAGCTCAACATTCAGAAAACAAAGATCATGGCATCTGGTCCCATCACTTCATGGGAAATAGATGAGGAAACAGTGGAAATAGTGTCAGACTTTATTTTGGGGGGCTCCAAAATCACTGCAGGTGGTGACTGCAGCCATGAAATTAAAAGATACTTACTCCTTGGAAGGAAAGTTATGACCAACCTAGATAGCATATTAAAAAGAAGAGATATTACTTTGCCAACAGAGGTCTGTCTAGTCAAGGCTATGGTTTTTCCAGTGGTCATGTATGGATGTGAGAGTTGGACTGTGAAGAAAGCTGAGAGCTGAAGAATTGATGCTTTTGAACTGTGGTGTTGGAGAAGACTCTTGAGAGTCCCTTGGACTGCAAGGAGATCCAACCAGTCCATCCTAAAGGAGATCAGCCCTGGGTGTTAATTGGAAGGACTGATGCTGAAGCTGAAACTCCAATACTTTGGCCACCTCATGCGAAGAGTTTACTCATTGGAAAGGACCCTGATGCTGGGAGGGATTTGGGGCAGGAGGAGAATGGGATGACAGAGGATGAGATGGCTGGATGGCATCACTGACTCAATGCACATGAGTTTGGGTGAACTCTGGGAGTTGGTGATGGACAGGGAGGCCTGGTGTGCTGCAATTCATGACTGAGGGACTGAACTGAACGTAACTGAAGAAAACACAGGACAAGAGCTGGCTTCAGTAGGAATGGATCTAGAGTGGTGTGGTCTACAAAGCTGCCACTAGCCACATGTGACTGGCAAACACTTCAAAATATGGTTATCCGAATTGAAATGGGATATGAAGTACAAGCTGGCTTTCAAAGAGCATAAAAAAAACCCCATCTCATTAATGATCTTATATATTGATGACACATTGAAGTAAAATTTTGGAAATATTGAATTAAATATAACATAGCATGGAAATTCATTTCCTTTGCTTCCTTTTACTTTTCCTAACATGGATGCTAGGAACTGAAGATTGCGTATGGCAGCTTGTATTTTGGAGTAGGAAATGGCTGCCCACTCCAGTATTCTTGTCTGGAAAATTCCATGGACAGAGGAGTCTGGCATGCTGCAGTCCATGGGGTCACAAAGAGTCCGACACGACTAAGCACAGCACAGCTTGTATTTATGGCTTACATTGTATTTCTATTGAACAGCATTGATCAAGACCAAATGATGTCCTCTCTGTCTCCCTCTCTCTTTCCGTAATTCGACTCTGCTCCCTTCCGATATATTTGGAGTTCATTCTCTCCGACTATCAACTATCTTTCCCTGTGTGTCCATGGGAAAGTGACTGAGGGAAGCTCCCAGCTTATAGAATTCCAGCTTCCTAATGCCGTCGAGAGAAGGCAATGGCAACCCGCTCCAGTATTCTTGCCTGGCAAATCCCATGGACAGAGGAGCCTGGTAGGCTGCAGTCTGTGGGGTCGCTAGGAGTTGGACACAAATGAGCGACTTCACTTTCATGCATTGGAGAAGGAAATGGCAACCCACTCCAGTGTTCTTGCCTGGAGAATCCCAGGGACGGCGGAGCCTGGTGGGCTGCCGTCTCTGGGGTCCCGACAGTCGGACACGACTGAAGCGACTTAGCAGCAGCAGCAGCAGCATGCCTTCGAAGACAGGCTTTCGTCCACTGTTCATACGTTAGCCTCTGAGAGAAAGACTCACGGGCTTGCTGATGTCATATTCTAATTCCCCTAGAATGCTTCTGTCCAGGGAAAATTTCCTGTACCAACCACTTAGTTTTCGTGAGATGAAGTTTGTATCCCCTCATTCCTGTGCTTTTACATGTGCCAGTCCATCAGCCTGAAATACCTTTCCTTCTCTCCTGCCTGGCTAATTTCTAATTCAGCCAGATTCTTCATGATCTAGCTGAAATGTGAAGCTCTGCTATCTCAATCGTAACACTCATTTCTTGTTTTTTCTTTTTTTAGTTCTTTTGATGTGGGCCATTTTTGAAATCTTTGTTGAATTTGTTAAAATATCACTTCAGTTTTATGTTTTTTTTTTTTTGGTTAGGCAAGTGGTATCCTAGTTCCCTGATCAGAGATTGAACCCCCACCCCCTGTATTGGAAGGCAAAGTCTTCACCACTTATTGCTTTTAATTTTTTGCTTTCCTGTCTCCTCCACTGACCTTTAGCCCCTCAAAGCGGGCTCTGTCTTCTGTTCTTTCATTTGGCCCCAACAGAATAGTGGGCACTCTATAAACATTGGTGAAATGAAGGTGAGCTTGCTCATTCCAAGCAGCAGGCAAAAGACAAGGGTTAGTTACCTACTTTATATTCTGTATTGGCTTTGTATTGCTGTGTATCGAACTACCACAACTCTAGAGGTTTAAAACAATACATTTATTGTCTCGTAGTCCTGTGTTGTTCAGGATCTCATCGATCAGTAATCAACATGGTAGTTGATCTGCATAGTCTCATCTTCAGACTCCATTAGGAAAGAATTAATTTCCAAGATCATTCAGGTGGTTGGTAAAATTCATTTCCTTTTGACTGCATGATTCAGGTTTCTGTTTTCTTGTTGGCTGTAAACTGGGGCTACTCTTTTTCTTTCTATCAAAATTAATTTTTATTTTTAATTGGAGGATAATCGCTTTACAGTATTATGTTGGTTTCTGCCATACATCAACATGAATCAGCCGTAGGCATATTTATGTCCCCTCCCTCTTGAACGTCCCTCCATGGAGCTACTCTTCACTAGAGGTGGCCCACAAGTCCTCAGTGTGTGACTTTCCCCATAAGCTGTCTCAGAGGGAATTCCCTGGGGGGCCAGTGGTTAGGACTTGGTACTTTTACTGCCGGGACCTAGGTTCAGCCCCTGGTTGGGGGAACTACGGTCCTGCAAGTTGCCTTCTCACAATACGGCAGCTTATTTTTTCCAAGCCAGTAACAGAGAGTGAATCTCTCTAGCATGTGCTTTCAGAGTGGAAACATGTACACAATTGTAACTCTAATCACATTTTTAGCTCTACTGGTTACAAGCACATCACAGGTCCTATCCACACCCAGGGCATGTCCTCCACAATTAGCAATGTGACTAATGAGAGTCCGCTGTGTACCAGAAACTCTACCAGGCACTTTTCATTCATTATATCATTTAATCCTCCGATCACCTTAGGAGATGAATACTATGAAAGTAATTTTCAAATACTTGGAAATTGAAGCTAAAAGGAATTGGTTTTGACTTGTTCAAGGTCCTCTCCCGCACTCCCCCCACCAATACATGGCAAAGCTGGGATTCAAACTCAGATTTGATCTTAAAAGAACCTTCTGCCCTTTACACCTCAACTTTTAAGTAGTTTGCCCCAGAAACGTTTAAAAAAATCATCCTCTTCTTCCTCTTTCTCAAGGGTCACAGCAGTAATAGGAAATGCATATTCTTTGCTTCTTGGGTTCATATTTTTAATCAGAGTCAGAATGAAGTCTTCCTACTAAGAGAGACTGTTCAGATAGAAGCTGGCCATTCTAGGAAACATTATGTTGCAGAATTAGGGCAGGCTGCCAAAGCAGGGAATGAGACCTGACCTGGATTTTCTCAATGCTATTTGACAATAATTATATAATAATACCTCATAGTTATATACTGCATTATCAATTGTTGTCTCATTTGATTCTCAGTGTCCCTGTGGGTCAACCAGGGCAGAGATTTTGTGTAATGTGTGTATATATATATATATTTTTTTTTTTCATTTACCTATTTTAATTTTTGGCTGCGTTGGGTCTCAGTTGTAGCATGTGGGTTTTCTCTAGCTGTGGCAGGTGGGCTCCGGAGCACTTGGGCTCTGTGTGTGGTTGTGATGAGCTGGCCTAGTAGTATGATCTGAGTTCCCAGACCAGGGATTGAATCTTTGTCCCCTGCCTTGAAAGGTGGGATCTTAACCACTGGACCACTAGGGAAGCCCCCCTCCATATTCATTAAAAAAAGATACATGTATTTACTTGCTTTTATTTTTGACTGTGCTGGGTCTTCATTGCTGTGCAGGCTTCCTCTAGCTGCAGTGCTCAGGCTTCCCACTGCAGTGGCTTCTCTTGATTCAGAGCACAGTTGCTAGTCCCGTGGCTTGTGGGACTGGATGTGGGATTGAACCCATGTCTTCTGCATTGGTAAGTGAGTATTTTTTTTTACCACTGAGCCACCAGGGAAGCCCCAACTCCATATTCTTAAATCTTCTCCTTAAACAGGATTTTAGACGGCTGCTTAATATTTAATGCAATGGATCTATTCTTCCTTACTCTAAAATGTTTCCTTAATTTTAGTTATTTAGGTTTCTCCTTGTTTTTCACTATTGTAGAAAATATTGTGAGAAACATCTCTGATGGCCAAAAATGTCCTCTCATCAGGACAGAGTCCGGGAAAAGGGATGGCAGATGACAGCCTTAAGGGTCTCGGTGTATATAGAGGTATGATTATAACCCCCACCTTTTAGACCCAGAAACAGTCTTAGAGTGTGACTTGCCCAGATTCACATGGCTCATAAATGTGTAGTGGAGACTTGGATCCAAGTGCTTTGCTTCCAAGATGAAGCTCTTCCTTACACCCAGTTGCTCGCTGTGTGCTCCGCGGAGCAGCGGCTTTGGCAGACTCGGGGAGAATGCTGTGCTGTCGTTCAGTCCCTCAGCGGTGTCTGCCTCTGCGACCCCAGGGACTGCAGCCCGCCAGGCTTCCCTTATCCTTCACTGCTTCCCGGAATTTTCTCAAACCTAGGTTCATGGAGTCAGTGACCGCATCCTCTGGCACCCTCTTCTCCTTTTGCCTTCAATCTTTCCCAGCATCAGGGTCTTTTCCAGTGAGTCAGCTCTTCCCATCAGTTGGCCAAAGTATTGGAGCTTCAGCTCCTTCCAGTGAATATTCAAGACTGATTTCCTTTAGGATGGACTGGTTGGATCTCTTTGCAGTCCAAGGGACTCTCACGAGTCTTCTCCAGTGCCACAGTTCAAAAGCATCAATTCTTCGGTGCTCAGCCTTCTTTATGGTCCAGCTCTCATGCTGGTACCTGACTACTGGAAAAACCATCACTTTGACCACATAAACCCTTGTCAGCAAAGTGATGTTTCTGCTTTTTAATATGCTGTCTAGGTTTGTCACAGCTTTTCTTCCAAGGACCCAGCGTCTTTTAATTTTATGGCTGCAATCACTGTCCTCAGTGATTTTGGAGCCCAAGAAAATAAAGTCTGTCACTGTTTCCATTGTTTCCCCATCTGTTTGCCATGAAGTGATGGGACCAGATGCCATGATCTTAGATTTTTGAATGTTAAGTTTTAAGCCAGCTTTTTCACTCTGCTCTTTCACCCTCATCAAGAGGCTATTTACTTCCTCTTTACTTTCTGCCATTAGAGTGGTATCATCTGCATATCTGGGGTTGTTATTTCTCCCAGCAATCTTGATTCCAGCTTGTGATTCATCCAGCCCAGCATTTTGCATGATGTACTCTGCATGTAAGTTAAATAAGCAGGGTGACAATATGCAGCCTTGATGTACTCCTTTCCCAATTTTGAACCAGTCTGTTGTTCCATGTCCAGTTCTAACTGTTGCTTCTTGACCTGCATACAGGTAAGGTAATCTGGTATTCCCATCTCTTTAAGAATTTTCCACAGTTTGTTGTGATCCAGTCAAAGGCTTTAGCGTAGTCAAGGAAGCAGAAGATGTGTTTTTTGAAATCCCTTGCTTTCTCTATGATCCAACAGATGTTGGCAATTTAATCTCTGGTTCTTTGGCCTTTTCTAGATCCAGCTTGTACATCTGGAAGTTCTTGGTTCATGTACTGTTGAAGCCTAGCTCGAAGGATTTTGAGCATTACTTTGCTAGCATGTGAAATGAATGTAATTGTGCGGTAGTTTGAACACTACCATTGCCCTTATTTGGGACTGGAATGAAAACTGACCTTTTCCAGTCCTGTGGCCATTGCTGAGTTTTCCAAATTTGCTGACATACTGAGTGCAGCACTTCAACAGCATTACCTTTTAGAATTTGAAAGAGCTCAGCTGGAGTTCTATTACATCTACTAGCTTTGTTCATGGTAATGCTTCCTAAGGCCCATTTGACTTCACACTCCAGGACGTCTAGCTCTAGGTGAGTGACCACACCATGGTGGTTTTCTGGGTCATTAAGATCTTTTTTGTACAGTTCTTCTGTGTATTCTTATATACTTAATTTCCTCTTCTTCTGTTAGGTCCTTGCTGTTTCTGTCTTTTATGGTGCCCATCCTTGCATGAAATGTTCCCTTGGTGTCTGCAATTTTCTTGAAGAGATCTCTAGTCTTTCCCATTCTATTGCTTTCCTCTATGTCTTTGCATTGTTCACTGAAGAAGGCTTTCTTATCTCTCCTTGCTATTCTTTGGAACTCTGCATTCAGATGGGTATATCTTTCCTTTCCTCCGTGTCTTTTGCTTCTCTTCTTCTCTTAGCTATTTGTAAGGCCTCCATAGACAACCACTTTGCCTCCTTGCATTTCTTTTTCTTTGGGATGGTTTTGGTCACTGCCTCCTGTATCGTGTTATGAACCTCAGTCCATAGTTTTTCTGTCAGGCACTCAGTCTGCCAGACCTAATCTCTTGAATCTATTCATCACTTCCACTGTATAATCATAAGGGATTTGATTTAGGTCACACCTGAATGGCCTAGTGGTTTTCCCTACTTTCTTCCATTTAAGTCTGAATTTTGCAATAAGGAGTTCATGATCTGAGCCACAGCAACTCCCGGTCTTGTTTTTGCTGACTGTATAAAGCTTCTCCATCTATGACTGCAAAGAATATAATCAGTCTGATTCGGTGTTGACCATCTGGTGATGTCCATGTGTAGAGTCTTCTCTTGTGTTGTTAGAAGAGGGTGCTTGCTATTATCAGCGTTCTCTTGACAAAACTCTATTAGCCTTTGCCCTGCTTCATTTTGTACCCCAAGGCCAAATTTGCCTACTATTCTAGGTCTCTCTTGACTTCCTACTTTTGCATTCCAGTCTCCTGTGATGTAAAGGACACTTTTTTTTGGTGTTAGTTCTAGAAGGTTTTATACATCTTCATAGAACTGTTCAACTTCAGCTTCTTCAGCATTAGTGGTTGGGGCATATACTTGGATTATCGTGATGTTGAATAGTTTGCCTTGGAAATGAACTGAGATCATTCTGTCATTTTTGAGATTGCACTCAAGTACAGCATTTCAGACTCTTGTTGACTATCAGGGCTACTCTATATATACTCCAAGGGATTCTTGCCCACAGTAGTAGATAAAATGGTATCTGAATTAAATTCACATATTCCCATGTATTTTAGTTCATTGATTCCTAAAATGTCAACATTCGCTCTTTCCATCTCCTGCTTGACCACTTCTAATTTACCTTGATTCATGGACCTGACATTCCAGGTTCCTGTGTAATATTGTTCTTTACAGCATTGGACTTTACTTTTACCACCAGACACGTCCACAGCTGAGTGTCATTTCCACTTTGGCCCAGCTGCCTCATTCTTTCTGCAGCTTTATTAGTAATTGCCCTCTACTCTTCCCCAGTAGCATACTGGACACCTTCTGACCTGGAAGGCTCATCTTCTGGAGCTATATCTTTTTGCCTTTTCATACTGTTCATGGGATTCTCTTGGCAAGAATACTGGAGTATCCTCCAGTGGACAGTCTTTTGTCAGGCCCTACCCAAGGTTTTGTGAATCAGAACCTGCATTTGCACCATCCTGAGATGCCTATACGTACATTAAATTTGAAAGTGATGCTTACAACACACCCTCTCCTATAATCTTGTGAAGAGCTTTAAAATGAAGCTTAACACCAGATTCTCCTCAGCTTTGAGATGTCTCACGTTTCCACAAGGGCTGTTTGCAGTGTGTCCTCCTCATGAAGGGACTTGTTCATTTCCTTGTAAACCATCAGATTCTTTTTAAAAAATATTTATTTATTTGGCTGTATTGGGTCTTAGTTGTGGCACTTGGAATCTCTGTTGTAGCACGCAGGATCTTTTTAGTTGTATTGTGTGGGATATAGTTCCCTGACCAGGTATCATACCTGAGCCCCCTGCATTGGGATTGCGGAGTCTTAGCCACTGGATCACCAGGGAAGTCCCAAAACATCAGAAATCTTTAACTCCATTTTATCCCTGGATATGGCCAAACTCCCTGCTCAGAACCATACAAACAGCACTTTGGATACTTTTCAGGAAGTACCATGGTGAAGGAGAAAGGATACAACACCAGGAGTCCTGGTCCAGATTCCATAATTAACAAGTTGGGTGACTCTGGAGAGCCTCTGAACCTTTCTTTATTTAATTAGATACAATGATGAGAACATGCTTTGTATATCATAAAGCCTTGGGTCCTTCTGGTTGGGAGCCTATATTTAGACGTCATCTACCTTGTGAGGGAAATGATGGTGTTTAGACTAGATGATCCTTGAGGCAAATATTCAGAGGGCCAAATCCTTCCGAGAAAGTCTATTTTAGGTAGGATTCCACCTGTGCTCCCCAGGAATATAATGACAGGGGGATTATATAATGAGTCAAATCAGAATGGGTGAGAGTGAGAGCCTGGAGTAACTGATCTTCAAAGTCCCTTTAAAATCTAAAAACATACGCTTTTCTCCCATTTCAATACAAAAAAAAGAATGAGAATTCTAGCATCAGCTGGTTATTTTATGCAACTACCTGCTTTCAGGAAAGAGAGAAACTATTCTATTCTTTAAATATTTGGATTTACTTTAATCTCATTCCTGAGATTTAAATATGTCTTCTTGTATGTGGTTCAATTAATTTCACTTGCCTTAAGCACACTGAGAAGAGAGCAGGCTCAGGTCTTCCCAATCAGATGTAATTACTGAAGTCACTGATCTCTGGTCTGTTTTCCTTTTTCCTCTCCACTTATTACCTTTCTTGGAGGAAGGAAGTTAAAAGCTTTACATAGTCTCTCTGTTTTGTAACCACATTTCTCAAACTTAAGAGTTGAGCATCGTGATGACTAAATAAGAGGTCTGATTCAGCTTCTTGGAAAAACACATAGTTAAAGGAATTTATGTGTCACACGCAGCAGATTTCAAAAAAAAAATGGTCAATGATTGCCATTAACCCTGAACATCACAGTCATATCCACAGAAAAAGGAACCATATTTTTGAGACTAAAATCTAAAACTTCCCTTTTGTTTTAATGTATTATATAATCTGTTTTCTTATGATAATTCAGATTATATTCTTTTCTTAGAGCTCTGTGGATATGGGGGGGTGTTAAATTGAGCTTTTTGATATTGGGAGGTCAGTATTTCTAAAATCTCCAGTTCTGAGAGGGGGAAGCAAGGGGAACAGAGAATATTTCGATTACTTTCAACAGCAGGATCGGAGAAGGCAATGGCACCCCACTCCAGTACTCTTGCCTGGAAAATCCCACGGATGGAGGAGCCTGGTAGGCTGCAGTCAATGGGGTCGCTGAGGTTCGGACACAACTGAGCGACTTCCCTTTCATTTTTCACTTTCATGCATTGGAGAAGGAAATGGCAACCCACTCCAGTGTTCTTGCCTGGAGAATCCCAGGGACGGGGGAGCCTGGTGGGCTGCCGTCTCTGGGGTCGCACAGAGTCGGACACCACTGAAGTGACTTAGCAGTAGCAACAGCAGGATATTTGCACAAGCATCTATTACTTAATATCCCTTATTAGGTACGGATGGGAAACTAACTACTCATTCATTTTACATGTATTTGGTAAAAGCTTATGTGTCAGACACACCTAGAGATCCCAGGTGAAAGACACAGCTCCTGCCCTCAAGGGGCTTCGAGTGCAGTGGTACGCTGGGTATTGGCATAAGGGTGCCCACAGGGCACTACAGAGACGTCAAGGACAGAAAATTCCTCCGAAGGGGATGGGAAAAAACTCCCTGGAAGAGGAGTCCCTTGGGCTGAGGAGGAGATAGTGAGGGGGACGAGGGAGGGAAGGGTGTTCCATTCAGAGGGAACAGCAGAGGCAGAGGGAAAAAAAGCAAAGCGCAGAGCCAGCCGAAAGCACACCAACGGATGAGGCATGACTCGATGGTGGCAGATACGTAGACGACGGAGAAAGATGCAGGCGACACCGCAGGACCTGATGTAGCACCTGCTGAAATAAACCCAGGCAGACCGAGCCAAAGTCTTCACTGTATGACGTCAGAGACTGGAGCTGCTTTACACGCACTTTAGAAATAATACCTGTTAGGAGGGAACTTTAGCTTGGAGAAGGCACTGTGTCAAAAAATCCTTTGGTTGGAACTCCCCTGGCCGTCCAGGGGTTAAGACCATGCTTCCAATGCAAGGGGCGCAGGTTTTATCCCTGGTGGGCTTACTGAGATTCCATATGCTGTGCAGCACAGACAAGAAAGTATATTTAAAAAAAAATAAAAGAAGGGGGAAAAAGAAAGAAAGAAAGAAATTCATTGGCATTACTCCAGAAGTAGAGATTATCATTCTTATTTTGCCTAGACTTACTTTTTATTTCTCTGTGTTTTTCTTTTTCTTTCCCCCTTTGAGAGCAACTGCTTCATCTCTCTTTGGAAGAAAATAGAGCCTCAGCACAGGCAATGTTTGATTCAGGGCTCATTTGATCTGGTTGATTCAGGAAACAGATGCATCCTCTTGGTCTCCGTACAAATTGTTGGGGTTTCTTTTTTTCTTGGTTTCACCAAAGCCAGATCTATGTCTCGATCAGCACAGAGGAAAAAAGTAATTACTGAAGTATTAGTGTGATTATTATTTCCTGATATGAACCGCTGCATTCTTTACTAGTATCTGGTTCTCTCCCTAGGCTGGAGTCAGAACATTTAAAAACAAACTCTTCTTGGGCAAAGCCTGTACTAATTATTTTTAAACCTCGTTTGCGTTAGAGAACTCTTTGAACATTTAATGAAAGAGATAAACCTTCTTCTCACTTTCTCACACCTATGCAGCGCAACAACACTTTCAAGAAGTTCACAAACTTCCCGATGCCCCTGGGATCCTTGAGGAGGCTTAGACCCTGGCTATAAACCTATGGTCTGCACAGTCAAGAATAAAAGGGAAGAACCACTCTTTAAAATTGGACTGTGACTGTCTGTTAATTCTGGCAGGACGTTCCCCAGTTTATTCTGGGAAGTCAGAATAAACCTAAATGGCATTGGCCATAGCTGCTCAAGCCTCTGCCACAGCCTTGATTCAGTGGGTGGAACTCAGCTTCCTCAATGTCCCCGCCTCCATGCCAACCCAAACACAAGCGGAGGTCCCAGAGGAGCAGGGGGAGCCGGAAATCACTTGAGACTTCTGATTTTCTAAAATTATCACTCCAGACTTTTCGTGTCCTAAAGTCGTCTCCCCGGCCTTGGAGTTGAAAGAAGACCTGGTTTTAATCTCAGTGCTGTTACTTTCTATGTACATAGTCTTGCCAAGTCGTTTACATGTTTCGAGTATCAGCTTCCTCATCTGTAAAATGGGGACAATTTTAATACCTACCTGTCACGGCTGTTCTGCGGGCTGAGACAGATAACAAGTGTGAACGAATCTACCAGACATTTGACTCGTAGATGGTGCTTGACAAGCGTTAACTGAAATTCAATTCTTCTAGGGCAGAGTAAGACCTTTTAGAGACTCCTCGGTACTGAAAAAATTCTGGTGGAGGACTTCTAGTTTCCCGTCTGGCATGTAAGGAGCTTAGAAGTTGCTGCTCTGTCATAACAGCAAGTAAAAAGCTGAACAAACTGAAAAAGAAAAACAAACAAACTTGTCTTAGATCTGTCAAAGAAATGAGGTCACAGAGCAAATCACCAGATGAGTGGACACAGAGAATCACAACTTCCGGGAGCAGAAGCCACCCTGCTGTGTGGGCGCGCAGCCGTGCCCGACTCTCTGCGACCCCATGGACTGTAGCCCGCCAGGCTCCTCTGTTCATGCGATTCTCCAGGCAGGAATACTGGGGTGGGTTGCCAGTTCCTCCTCTCGGGGATCTTCCCAACCCGGGAATGGAAACTGCGTCTCTTGCGTCTTCTCCTTTGGCAGGGGGATTCTTTACCACTGAGCGACCTGGGAAGCCCAATAATGGAAAAACCTGAACCGCAACTGAAAAATTGCTGGAAGGTCAGTGTGGACAAGCCTGAGAGTTAAGGGCTCCAGGGGGGCCCAGTGATAAGGGGGCCTCCGCACTTTTGTACCAGTGTTCCTCCCAGTGAATATTGGAGAAAAGTACTCGGAAGTCCAGCAGGTGGAGGGGGAAAAAAACCACTTGGAAATATGCTAGAGCATTCTGTTCTTAGCAAAACCTGCTCTCAGGAGAAATTATTTCATCAGAGCTTAACCTACTGGGGTTTTACCAGAACCTAACCCACTCCAGTGTTCTTGCCTGGAGAATCCCAGGGACAGGGGAGCTTGGTGGGCTGCCATCTATGGGGTCGCACAGAGTCGGACACGACTGAAGTTATTTAGCAGCAGCAGCAGCAGCAGCAACTTACCTTAGGGAAAGGAAATACCTAACTCTAGCCTCCTGTAGCCTCCCATGTGGGAAAAGGGAAATACATAACTCCAGTCCCTCCAACCATCCTGGCCCAACTAAGGTAGGGGAGAGGGGTGGGTGTTTAAAGTATTGGTGAAGTTCTCAGTCCATGGCCAAGTGGGGTTTATACCAGGTGGGATCCGGTCCCATCACTTCATGGCAAATGGATGGGGAAACAGTGGAAACAGTGGCTGACTTTATTTTTCTGGGCTCCAAAATCACTGCAGATGGTGATTGCAGCCATTAAATTAAAAGATGCTTACTCCTTGGAAGGAAAGTTATGACCAAACTAGACAGCATATTAAAAAGCAGAGACATTACTTTGTCAGCAAAGGTCCGTCTAGTCAAGGTTATGGTTTTTCCAGTGGTCATGTATGGATGTGAGAGTTGGACTGTGAAGAAAGCTGAGAGCTGAAGAATTGATGCTTTTGAACTGTGGTGTTGGAGAAGACTCTTGAGAATCCCTTGGACTGCAAGGAGATCCAACCAGTCCATCCTAAAGGAGATCAGTCCTGGGTGTTCATTGGAAGGACTGATGTTGAAGCTGAAACTCCAATACTTTGGCCACCTGATGTGAAGAGCTGACTCATTGGAAAAGACCCTGATGTTGGGAAAGATTGAGGGCAGGAGGAGAAGGGGACGACAGAGGATGAGATGGTTAGATGGCATCACCGACTCGATGGACATGGGTTTGGGTAAACTCCAGGAGTTGGTGATGGACAGGGAGGCCTGGTGTGCTGCGGTTCATGGGGTGGCAAAGAGTCGGACACAACTGAGTGACTGAACAAACTGAACTGACATAATTGTCTATGTAGAAAATCTGAAAGATTTGAGCAAAAAACTCATCAAACTAGTAAATGATTATAGCAAGATCACAGAAAGACATGGAGGAAACACATGCATGGTACTAAGTAAAAGAAGCCAGTCTAAAAAGGCTACATAGTTTGGTTCCAATTATATGACATTCAGGAAAAGGCACGACTATGGAGACAGTAAAAGGATTGCCAGGGGTTGCAGTCAGCAAGAGGGAGGAATAGGCAGAAGGCAGAGAATTTTCTAAGATAGTGAAACTATTCTGTGCTATACTGCCGTGGTGGATACATGCCATTATGTGTGTGTCCAAACCCACAGATTGTAAAAGCTCCAGTGAGTGAAAGTCATTCAGTCGTGTCCGTCCAACTCTTTGCGACCCCATACAACACCGAGAGTGAACCCTAATGTAAACCGTGGACTTTAAGTGCTGTGATGGGTCAGTCCAGGCTGGTTGTAACAAACGTGCCCCTCTGGTGTGGGGGTGTCGACGGTGGGCAAGTTGTGCTTGTGTGAGGACAGGGGGGCATACGGGAACTCTGCGCTTTCCCCTCGACTGTGAACCTAAAACTGCTCTAAAAAGTAAAGCGTATTCATTTTTAGAAAAGCAAAAAAAAAAAATCGTGGTATACCTCCACTCCTACAAATAATTTGAACTAAGAACAATATATGATAAACCTCGGGGAAATATTATTTTTTTCTTATGATGGTATCAGAGCTTTTTGTTATTTATTTTTTTTATTAAACATTACTTTTTTTGGCTGAATCCATGCAACTTGTGGGATCTCAGTTCCCTGTCCAGGGGTTGAACCTGGGCCATGGCAGTGAAAGTCTGGAATCCTGACTACTAGGCCGCTAGGGAGCTCTCCAGAGCGTTTTTTGTTTTTGTTTTTTTTGAAATCAGGCATTTATAAACAGGAAAGCATACATTAATTACGTAAAAATAGTTTTCAAATAGTAGAGTGAGTCTCTGTGTTGTCCTTAGCAGGGACAGTTGGAGAGGAGACGGCAGTGTGGACGCTCCTCCTAGTGGGTACGAAGGTGGAACTGTGGTTCCCCAGAATTTTTTTGTTTATTTTAAAATTTCATTTGCTTGTTTGTGGCCGTGCTGGATTTTCGCTGCTGCGCATGGTCTTTCTCTAGTTACGGTGAGCCTGGGCTACTCCTGTAGCCGTGCGTGGGCTTATTGCAGTGGCTTCTTTTGTTGGGGAGCACAGGGTCTCTAGGTGCCCGGGCGTCAGCAGTTGTGGTTCCTGGGCTTCAGGGAGCATAGGCTCAGTAGCTGTGGCACAGGGGTTTCATTGCCCTGAGGCATGTGGGATCGAACCCTGGCCAGGGATCGATTTTTAAAAAACCATCAATTCTTGTGTGTGTGTGTGTGTGTGTGTGTGTGTGTGCGTGTGCCTGCCTTGCTGGTATCCTAGGAGCATGCTTCATCTTCCAGCTGGGTAACCCAAGCACTGAATTCCCCAAGTACCCAGCTCAAGGTCATAATCTAGGAGAGCAGGAAGGAAGAATCTTTCAAGGGTGTGGGCATCGTTGTCAGGGTCAGAGACACCAGAGCAGTTTCCTCCGAGGGTTCATGAGTAGGACTCCCGCCCATGGGTCATTCTCCCGGTCAGGCCGCCTCTTTCCTTTTCAGCCACACAGGTGGATCAAAAGTGCTCAGACAACCCTGTGTGTGGCCCACCCCCCAGGTGCATCGGTCACCTTACTTCTCAGATGGTCTTTCTGTTTCTAAAGCAGAACCGAAATTTCACCTGGGCAGTCAGCTTGAGCAACCACAGAACTTTCATTTCCTTGTTACCGTAGGGAGAAAGTTCTGAACATTATTATTTCACCAAGAGAAACTGAGTCCTGGGGGAGGAGAGTCTGAGTGGATGCTTAGTTCACACCTGTGGTCCCTAACCCAGCAAATGACTGGATTCGCCTGGGGGAACTTGTGATGATGAAGTTCCTGGCTTCACCTGAGAGCTGCTCTGGGCACGTAATTTCTTACATGCTCAAGTGTTCCTGGTGATCTTCCAGGCTTGGGACCCACTGGGGTAGAGAAACAAAGCTCCCTGTCTTTTCTTGCCCAAGAGTATTCAGTCTTCCCTAAGCTGGTCACATGTTTCATGCTTTATCATCTTTAATCACATCTCACTCTTACTGCTCCTTTCCCATAATATGTGCACATTCCTTTATAATGTCACTTATATGATATCTCACGTGATTTTCCCCCTTGACCAGATGAGCTCCTTATGGCAGAGATCAGGCCTTATTCATCTTTGTGTTTCCTGTACCCAAGGTTGCCACGTACAGTTGAGCCAGTCGTTCACCGTGCAGAGGAGCTTAGTGTGAGGGTAAGTGGGGTTGAAAGTGGTTCTGAAATCTAGCCAGACCCACCAGGTCAGGAGCCCTGATTTTGACCTCTGACCGTCTAGAGGACAGATGCTTTTTCTCATAAGAACTAAGTTGCTCTGTGGGCAATTGCTGGCCCTGTCTGCCCCGATTAATAGCATCACAGTAGTATTGCAAAACTTAGTATATGCTGTGCACCTATTCCAAGAAAGGCACGGAATTTAGTGTTTTTGGTAAAGAGTAGGTGATTAAATGGTGTTTGTTAAATTGAGTTAAAAGCCTTCTTGGGGTTTCCCTGGTTTAGTGATAAAGAATCGGCCTGCCAATGCAGGAGACAGGTTCGATCCCTGGTCTGGGAAGATCCCATGTGTCTCAGAGCAACTAAGCCTGTGCGCCATAACTACTGAGCCTGTGCTCTAAAGCCCAGGAGCTGCCACTACTGAAGCCCGTGTGCCTGAAGCCTGCGGTCTGCAACGACAGAAGCCACTGCAATGAGGAGCCTGTGCATCGCGATGAAGAGGAGCCCCTGCTCGCTGCAACTAGAGAAAAAGCCTTTGCGGCAATGAAGATGCAGCATAACCTAAAAGAAAATATATAAAATACTATCTCTTGTAATCGTCTCATTCTTTAAGGCCCTGCCAAATATTACTTCTAGGTGAGGTCTTCCTCCAGCCTCAGTTCATCGCTCCAGTGCATTCCTCCTTGGAGACTCAACAGCACCTGGTTTATATCGAGAATGGCACTTCCTGTGGTCTTACATCGGAGTGGGTGTCTCCCACTACCCAGTGAGCCCCTCATAGGCAAGGGCTACCTTATTCAGCTCCTAGATCCTAGACATCATAATGAGGATTTATTAAGTGAAGGAACACCCCACCCCCAAAGTGGCCCTTTAGACTTGGGGTTTCATTGGATCATGTAAAGATGCAGAGGTTTTCGACTGCCCTGGTGGTCCAGTGGTTAAGATTCTGTGTTTCTCCCCAGAAGGGTGTGGGTTGAATCCCTGGTCTGGGAACTAAGATCCCACATGCCATGCAGCACGGCCAAAAAATTAAAAAATACGGGAGCTTTCATCCCTGTCACCTAAAACTGGAAGCAAAATTTCAGAAATTAGTGTTAATTCAACTGATTATATACATGTGTGAATATGTATATATTACCTATAAATATTTATGAGCTTCCCTGATAGTTCAGTTGGTAAAGAATCCACCTCCAATGCAGGAGACCTCAGTTTGATTCCTGGGTTGGGAAGATCTGCTGAAGAAGGGATAGGCTACCCACTCCAGTATTCTTGGGCTTCCCTTGTGGCTCAGCTGGTAAAGAATCAGCCTGCAATGCTGGAGACCTGGGTTCAATTCCTGGGTTGGGAAGATGCTCTGGAGAAGGGAAAGTTACCCACTCCAGTGTTCTGGCCTGGAGAATTCCATGGACTGTATAGTCCATGGGGTTGCAAAGAGTTGGACACGACTGAGCGACTTTCACTTCACTTCACTTCATATGCATGTATATGTGTGTACACACACGTGTATATTAACATCAGCTTTGTGGGCAGCACTGGGCCAAGTTAAATAGTTGATTGGTAGACAGTTCAACTGGTTGCTCACTGCTCACGCTCTAATGGTATTTGAGTATATATATATGTTAGGTTACATCTGTGTGTCAGAAGTCTGCATTTTGGTTTCATTGATACAGTGGACAGTCCTGGAGTTGCCCCCTGTCTGAGATTTAAAAATGAGCCCTGACCTAAGCTGATCTTTCTCTGGTTTTCCAGGAGAGAGATGCTGAAGAGGGGGGTCATTTCTATAATTGCATGAGTTCCTCCTCATTGATCTACACGGATCCTGAGATGTACAAATAATGTGGAACATGAGAGTAGGAAATGAAATGTACCCAATTCTGGTCAAACTCGGGGACACTCTTAGGAAAGCTCAGTGTCCACTTTTGGCTCATCTTTATTGATGAGATCGATTTGACTGAGGCATACAGGGCTCTGAAAGTAAAAAAAAGCTCAGGATTCTTCTGTTTTTTGTAGCTCCTGATAAATGAAAATATGAGGACAGTATAAAGCAGTGTAATACACACTGTGGTACATTTAATATATAAAATATTTACATTTAAAAAATTAAAAAAAATTAATATTTTACCCCCTATCCCTGGACTGCAAGGAGATTAAACCCATCAATCCTAAAGGAAATCAGTCCTGACTATTCACTGGAAGAACTGATGCTGAAGCTCAGACTCCAGTACTTTGGCCACCTAATGCAAAGAGCTGACTCACTGGAAAAGTCCCTGATGCTGGGAAAGATTGAAGGCAGGAGAAGGGGATGACAGAGGATGAGATGGTTCAATGGACATAAGTTTGAGCAAGCTCTGGGAGTTGGTAATGGACAGGGAAGCCTGGTGTGCTGCAGTCCATGGGATCCCAAAGAGTTGGAGATGACCAAGCGACTGGACTGAACTGAACCCCCCAAAATGTAATTTTGTAATGTTATTCACAAGTTATGGCAGACGTTCTAAAGCAATATTAATTCAAAGTAGACTCTAAATGCCACAGCCCAAGATCGAGTGTAATTCTACCGATGTAGCACAGTGGTTCTAAATGTAAGTTGTTTCGTGTGTGCTTGAGAGCTAAGTTGCCTCAGTCATGTCCAACTCTGTGTGTCCCTGTGAACATCCCCCCGCCAGGCTCCTCTGTCCATGGGATTCTCCAGGCAAGAATACTGGAGCGGGTTGCCATGCCCTCTGCCAGTGGATCTTCCCAACCCAGGGATCAAACCTGCGTCTCTTGTATCTCCTGCGTTGGTGGGTGGGTTCTTTACCACTAACGCCACGAGGGAAGCCTGTAAGTTCTTTTGTAGATAATGCAAAGAGTGAATCGAGGTCTTTGTCAGTGTAGGGATTTGAATTAGATGGCGCTCATCTGTTCCCCCAACTTGCCTAGCATCAAAGGGAGAACTTAAGGCCTACGCTAGGGCCGGTTTATTGAACTGATGCATGCTGAAGGTGCCAGGCATAGGGACTCACACTGATGGATTCAAATTGCTATGAGGACATCAAAAAGGGCGCATTGGGTGGAGAAGAAAGGGCTGGGTAAATGGAAACCCTGACCATTCAATACGTACATTTTCTTGGTCTTCCGCTAGAGCTGAAAAGTAAGGAGGACTCACTTCAAATTCAGGCACAGTCGGGAAAGCACAGCGCTGGTCTTACAGAGTCCTTGTGACTTTGGGGCCAGGTCCAGCGCACCCAACCGCATTCTTGGACCGCCTCCTCTCAAGTTAGACGTCACATACGGAGAATGGAGTGGGCCATGGCTATCGGCTAGAGCTAATAAGGGCAGTTTTCCAGCAAATCAAATCCTTGTTTATGCACAACATTTCCTCCTTTGGATATGAAGTCATATGCTTTTCTGGGGCCCTAAGTCTACCAGAAGAGGAAGGGACACACAGCAAATTTTAAGGTCAAGTAGATGAAGAAAGGGCTTCCCTGGTGGCTCAGTGGTAAAGAATCTGCCTGCCAAGCAGAAGACATGGGTTTGATCCCTGGGTCAGGAGGATCCCCTGGAGAAGGAAATGTAACCCACTCCAGTATTCTTGCCTGGGAGACTCCCACAGAGGAGCCTAGTGGGCTGCAGTTTACGGGGTCACAAGAGTCAGACATGACCTGGTGACTAAACAGCAACAAGATGGAGAAAACCCCTATCAGTGGGAGAATTTGCAGAACTGTCATCTTGGCTATGGAGAAGGCGATGGCACCCTACTCCAGAACTCTTGCCTGGAAAATCCATGAACGGAGGAGCCTGGTGGGCTGAAGTCCATGGGGTCGCTAAGAGTCGGACACGACTGAAGCGACTTAGCAGCAGCAGCAGCATCTTGGGTAGCCCCTAGGCTGAATCCGGATCCTGGTATCAGACTGACCCATGACCCTGGCCAAAGATAAAAATCAAGGGGAAGACAAGTTAAATTTATACTGTGGACAGGGGTCAACAAGCTTCTTCTCTAAAAGGCCAGAAATATTACGTTAGGCTTCGTGTGCTATACAGTCTCTGTTGCAATTATTCAACTCTGCCATTGGAGCATGAAATCAAGTGAATGCGTGTAGCCGTGCTCCAATGGAACTGTCTTTCCTAAAACAGGCGGCAGCAGACTTGGCTCACGGACCATAGCTTGCTAACTCTTACTCCAAACTATCACAGACAAAAAACTGCACCATCAAGAAATTTGTTGTTATCGTTTAGTCACTAAGTCACGTCCGACTCTTCTGCAACCCGATGGACTGTAACCCGCCAGGTTCCTCTGTCCATGGGATTTCCCAGGCAAGAATACTGGAGTGGGATGCCATTTCCTTCTCCAGGGGATCTTCCCGAACCAGGTGTCTCCTGAATTGCAGGTGGAGTCTTTACCACTGACCCACCGAGGAAGCCCTACAAGAAATATCAAGTCTAAAATATGATCAAAAAGCAAAATATCAAAGAGCAACATTGACTCCATAAAAGGGACCCCTAGATTAAGTGATCTTGAGTATCAGATCTATTATTTACAAGCTATGTTACTTTGGGAAAAACACATAACTTCTCTCATCTTCAAGCTTCTTATTTGTAATATGAAGATTGTAAAACCAGCTCTGCCTACCCTAGGAATATTGTGATGCTCAAATGAACTCTAATGCATCAGCAGAAAGAAACATTAATTTGTACTAGTATAGAATTGCAGAAACACCTCATTCAATCTTTAGTACCTGCCCCATATTGGCACTCAGAATTAATGTATGAACTTTATAAATGAAACAGATAAAATATTTCCTTCTTTCAAATCAGTGTGATAGTATTTGAATAGACTGGACAAGTAGAAGCCTGAAGTGAAATGATTGGAAACTAGGTCAGGAAGTATTTAAATTTTGGAGTTTAGCTGCATTTGGAGAGCGTTTCTGGACCCACTTGCCTAAATGACTTTGGACACGTAGAGAAGAGCTCCCACCAGAATATTAGACACACATTTCCAACTGCACTGAGATATATTGGAAGTGTTCCATAATCGAGGGAGGGTTTTCCCTCAGGCCTTTAAACATTTCTCATCAGTCATATCCTCATCGCAAGAGAATCCTGTCCGAGTACCCCAGAGACAGCCACTAGTTTCCACAGTGTATCCCGTGGTGGGACATGACCACTGCACAAACTTCTCAGACTCATGATGCCAGCTCATTAAGCAAGACAGGGGTCTGTTCAGTGTATTACAGACATGTCATTGCCAAAATAAAGGCTCTAGATAACAATCTGTCATGAATACTACCGATGCCAATAAAAAGAAAATGAAGCAAAGACCTTAATGCTTGTATATTATGGTTGTATCCTAGTCCCGTTTGTCTTTCCATTTTGGAGGCAGCAGTGAATGGTGGAAAGAGTGTGAGCTTTGGAGTTAGCCAGGCTTGTGTTAAGATCACAGTGACAGCATGTTAGTTTCGTGGTCTTGCACGGTTTACTTAATCTCAGTTTTTTTTTTTTTTTTAAAGAATTCATGCATTTATTTTTGGCTGCGCTGGGTCTTTCTTGCTGTGCGTGGGCTCCTGTCTAGTTGCTTTTCATCGCAGTGGCGTCTCTTGTTGCAGAGCACAGACGGTAGGGCACGCGGGCTTCGGTAGTTGCAGTACGCCAGCTTGGTCGTTGTGACGCTCGGGCTTAGGTGCCCCTCGGCACGTGGAATCTTCCCAGGCCAGGGAGTGAACCTGTTTCCCCTGCATTGGAAGGCGGAATCTTATCCATTGTACCACCAGGGAACATCTGCGTACTTTCAGTTTTACATCTCAAGGCTATTGTGAGAATAAGACAAATCAATGTAAATAAAAGTACCCAGCAAGTGCTGCTGGGGTCCCTTCTCCAGGGGGAGTGGAGAAACATTCTGAGATGTGGGGGCTGTTGTGGGCTGGGCAGCCTCCCCCAGAGGGGCCTGTGACCATGGGCTTCTTCCAGCGTTTTGCCTTTTGCTCATCATATGCAGGATCAGTGAAGGTGAAAACCATTCCTGAGAGTGGATGAAAAGCATTCAGGGTATGATGTGGGGGAAAGTTTCTGGACAGTCTTAAAAGAAATGAGTGAAAGACTAATGGGCAAAAAGAGAGGCCCTGGGTGACCATCCCAGGGAAAGAAGCTACCACTAATGACCCTATTGTTTCCTTTCAGCATTTCCCTCTTTAGCTTCTATAATAAGGGTTTTTCTGCAGCGAATGCAATGCAGTTGCTTTGGGTGGTGATTTGAGAGCGTGGTTTACCAGCTGGGAGAATAGGCTTGAGAATTAGACTACCTGCTGGGCAGGTTAGTTGGCTTCTCTGAGGCTCTACTTCCTTATTCCTGAGGATGACTGTCTTCATTCTCTACTCAGTAGCTTTTTCTTGCCTTCTGGCTTCTGCTTACACAGAGCTGCTTTCTGCTTATCACTGTAGTTCACTCAGGGCTGTAAGGCTAATTAGTGGGGTCTCTAGGAAGAACCTTTCACTTTGGAAGCTGCCAGACAGCCTGTGGTTGCCTGCCTATTGGTCAGTTGTCCACCCCAGGACCAGTCAGCATGGCCAGCAGGGAGACAGGGTAGACACGGTCACAGAAAGTAACTCAGGGTTGGCTGCTTAGCCAGGGATGTAGACATGGCCATTCTCACCAAGGATTGTGGGTATGATGTAACCATGACTGATGCCCCGGACACAGAGGTGAGACAGAGAGTTTAACGCAAGGTAGACAGTACTAGGGCTTCCCAGGTGACTCAGTGGAGAAGAATCCGCCTGCCAAGGCAAGAGATGCAGGAGACTTGGGTTTGATCCCTGGGTTGGGAAGATCCCCTGGAGAAGGAAATGGCAACCCACTCCAGTATTCTTGCCTGGGAAAGCCCATGGACAGAGGAGCCTGGCGGACTACAGTCCATGGGGTTGCAAAGAGTAGGACATGACTGAGCACACACACATGCACACACGCACAGACAGTGGTATAATCGCAACATTAATAAAAGAAATGCTGAAAAAGAGCTTTACAAGTTCAGAGGGGAAGGAGCCTACTTTCTAGTTAGGAGAGTCAGGGAAAGGCTCCATGGGAAAAAGGGGCTCCAGAGCATCTATTACCCTAAGGCAGTCAGGGGTCATCCCTGGACTTGAAGGCAGGGGTCAGTCGTACCCAAAACGTCATGACTGGAACTTCAGGGACTTCTTACAATGAATGCGCCCCAACCCTGGCCACAAGCATTGATTAAAGGATTGGAGGTATGAAGAAAGTCAGGCCTGTCACGGACAATGAAATCTACCAGGAAACAGATGTTCGTCTTCTCCGCCAAATGTGATGTGGAGGCATGTGGTCTTAGAAGACCCTGGCGGCTATCTCATGGGCACGAGGGGAGAGACTTCTGAGAACAGAACCCTCCCTGGGGAAGTAGAGCTGGGAGATAGAGACAGATAAATAGAGACAGAGAGAAAGGGGGACAGAGGGAGAGAGGAACTGGGTCTTGGACACATCCTTTGGGGAACATCTGGGGAGCGGGGGGCAATAATGAACAATACAATTCACTGAGAGCCCTGGGAGCCCTGGTGCAGGGTGTCAGCACTGGAAAGGCAGAGTGGAAAGAGAGCATCCATGTCTTGAAGGGGGGATATGAGGTGTTTTTTTTTTTTTTTTCTTCTATAGGCAATAGGAAGATACTATGATATGAGCAGGGTTGTGGATAGATCAGTCAGCAATGTAAGTGAAATAGATTGAAATAGTGTAAGGCTGCAAGTGGAAGAGCCATTGAGAGTTTATTGTAACAAGTTACCCCAGGCAGCAGTGGTAAAGAACCTGCCTACCCCAGGAGATGCAAGAGACACAGGTTCGATCCCTGGATTGGGAAGATCCCCTGGAGTAGGAAATGGCAACCCACTCCAGTGTTCTTGCACACTGGATAATCCCATGGACAGAGGAACCTGGCGGGCAACAGTCCATGGGGTCGCAAAGAGTGAGACACAACTGAGCACGCACACGCACACACACACACAGAGCAAGCGCAGTGTGGCTAGAAAGAGGAGGAAAGTGTGCAAAAAGATTCAGGTGTTCAGAGTGAGATTCTGCCACTTTCTAAAGGCTGCCTGAGCGGAGGAGGGCTCCACACACAATGTTGGAGGCACACCTTACCTCAGCTCCTGGAAGGGCCCCTCCAGGCCAGCAGGTTATCACCACAAAAGATGGATGGGAGCGATTAGGCAACCGATTAGATGACAGATCTTCTTAGGTCAGATTTTTGTCACAATGCAAATGGATCGTGACACAACTTTCCAATCTTGAGAAATAGCCTGCGGTGTTGACTCATCTGCATACTTCAGGAGCTATTTATAGAGGGAGTGAGCAAAATATTTGTGAAGGGGGTGGCACAAAACACACACACCAGTTTGTTGAGATTAGAACTCTTTTTTCTAGCTGCGTGACTCTGGTAAATCACCCTCTCTGAGCTACAGTTTACTTAACTTTAAAAAAAAAGAAGAAGGATAAAGTTTCTTCCTGGGATGGGAATCCTCACCTCATGATCTCACAGGAAAACTATTTGCCAGTTCCTAATGAATAAAATGGAGAAGGCAATGGCACCCCATTCCAGTACTCTTCCCTGGAGAATCCCATGGACAGAGGAGCCTGGCAGGCTGCAGTCCATGGGGTCACTAAGAGTCGGACACAACTGAGCGACTTCACTTTCACTTTTCACTTTCATGCATTGGAGAAGGAAATGGCAACCCACTCCAGTGTCCTTGCCTGGAGAATCCCAGGGACGGGGGAGCCTGGTGGGCTGCTGTCTATGGGGTTGTACAGAGTCGGACACGACTGAAGTGACTTAGCAGTAGCAGCAGCAACGAATAAAAGGTAAAATAAATAAAAATATGAAAAATAACCTGTTAAAGGTAAGTTTGTTTCAATCCTCCCTTCCTTTTTCTCTCCTGTCTTTTCCAGGTACGCCTTGCGTTGACAGGCTGCCCATCCACACGTACCATCTGTGTCGTCACAGCTTGTTTGATAGGTTTCCTATGGCTTTTATGATTAAATCCGTAGATTCTGGTACCATCTCCATTACAGAATTGGGATGGCCTTTCTTTGCCCTGTGTTCTGTAACCGTGGACTAACTAAAACACAGTATTTTATGATGATGATTTGCTTGAGAAGCTAAAAAAGTATCCTTGATTTGTATTAGTGGGGGGAGGAGGGCGGTGCTCCATAGCAAGGGGCTGTGCCTGTGGCAAGCACTGTGATTGACATCTCCAGAGCAGGGGCCACTTCATGGACCACAGCCCTAACATGGCCAGGGGGCTTGCATAACTCAGTGAAGCTATGAGCCGTGCTGGGCAGCGCCACCCAAGACCGATGGGTCAGAGTGAAGAGCTCTGACAAAACGTGGCCCACGGGAGGAAGGAATGGCAAACTGCTCCAGTGTTCTTGCCAGGAGAACCCCATGAACGGTGTGAAGAGGTACAAAGATGCGACACTGGAGGATGAGCCCCCCGGAAGGTCGGAAGGCGTCGTTTGCTACTGGGGAAGAGCCAAAGTGGGGACAACACTCAGTTGTGGAAGTTAGACAGCATCACCTACCTGGTGGTCAGAAATCTGAGCAAACTCAGGGAGATGATAATGAAGGACAGGGGGGCCTTGGCATGCTGCAGTCCATGGGGTCGCAAAGGAACGACTGAGCAACTGAACAACAGCCAAGAGCAGGGGGTAACATGGATGGCTAAAATGCAAGGGAAAGTGAGGAGGGCCCTAGAAGAAGCATAGATGAAGCTCTGTGGCCAGGGAAAAGCCATGATTAGGGATCTGGGGTCACAGATCTGTCAGCAGTTCCTCCACTACTTCTTGCTGAATGCTCACATGTGCTAAGTGTTTGTACTACTTTGTTCAATTCCCAAAATAACCCTCGTAAAGCATTATTATTGTCCTAAGTAAGCATAATCTGTCAAATGGACTGATGAGGAGACTGAAGCTTAGGTCACTTGTCCAAGGTCAAAGACAACGAGTGAGTGACGTAGCAAGGACTTGAATCTGTACTTTAAAAATTCTAGAGCCCATGGGTTTAACTCTTGCTCCAGATTACTCATGTTGAGATTTCCTGGGAAGAGCTCTCTTATCTTTTATAGGCACATGATTTATATCACCCATCTGGAATGGGATGGAGTGAAAAGAGGGATTCGGGAACTATTGTCTCTTCAAGATTACTCAGCTCTTTGATTTCTCCCCTGGGAGCCACGCTGACTGTCAGCTAGAAGGTGCTGGAAAACATTAGATTGCTCCAGTGTGTTCACGTGTATGCAATTTATCATTTCTAAAGATAAGGCCTAAAGAGGCCTCACTGCGTTACATTTCCTCCAATAAATGGAAGCAGAAGGGCATCTGTTTAGTATTTGAGACACGCACCTGGCTCACTTTGGTTAAAAGAGGAAACTAAGCATTAAAACAGAGTAGTCCAAGGAATGACTCCCTCTGGGCTGGCTTGCTCTCTGCTTTGAGTATGGACCTCAGAGGCGATAATTTAAATTGGGGGCTGCCAGGAAAGCATGCCTTTGCTCTTGATTAATTGGGAAGACTAAAGCTATCCCGAGGAGAGGGCTTGGGTTCCCTTTTACGGTCTAACCTTTCTAGATCTGGATCTGAAGCTTAGAAAAAGTGCTGAGAATCTATCAGAGGGTGAGACAGAAGGAGAGGCTACCTCCTTCATGCTGTGCTGTGCTTAGTCGCTTAGTCATGTCTGACTCTGTGCGACCCCATGGGCTGTAGCCCGCCAGGCTCCTCTGTCCACGGGGATTCTCCAGGCGAGAATACCGGAGTGGGTTGCCATGCACTCCTCCAGGACATCTTCCTCAACCCAGGGATCGAACCCAGGTCTCCCACATTGCAGGCAGATTCTTTACCAGCTGAGCCACCAGGGAAGCCCAAAATTACTGGAGTGGGAGGCCTATCCTTTCTCCAGGGGAGCTTTCTGATCTAGGAATCAAACTGGGGTCTTCTGCATTGCAGGCGGATTCTTTACCAGCTGAGCTACCTTCATATGTTCCTTTAACTGTGGAGGACACTGATGCCCGCTGTGCTGGATACTGCCGACTGCCCCTCCAGACCCTCTCTTCACCCTTTTCCGCTCTGTGCTGTGTCCTGGGAGGCTGCCCTGGATGTACTGTATGACTGGGTTCCCTTTTTCTCAAGTCTCTGGTTTGATTAGGCCGAAGGAAAGCACCCACAGATCCAAGGGCAGGAGGAAATCAAAGTAAAGGTATTTTAAAAAAACACTTCATATTTATTCATCCGGACCAGGTCTCAGTTGCAGAACGCAGGCTCTTTATTTGCGTGAACTCTTAGTTGCAGCATGTGGAATCTAGTTCCCTGACCAGGGATCGAACCCAGGCCCCCTCCATTGGGAGTGTGGAGTCTTAGCCACTGGACCACAATGCTAGGGCACCCTGAATGGGCTGCACCCCTCCTCTGAGGGCCACAGCCTCCCATCTGGTGGCTTCTCAATGCAGCTGCTGCCTCTGATCCTGGTGACTGCTTCTCCTTTTGCTCTTTCATGGCCAAGCGGAAGTGAAGCCTCCTTGGGGCCACTAACCTTGAGATACCCACTATTCATTCATGCACATATCTTTGTAAATAGCCCTGTTATTATACTCTAATCGGATTACCCAGTTTGGATGTGCCATCTGTTGCCTGGTGGCACCCTGACTGATACACCCAGAGAGGTTTAATGACTTGCCCGAGGTCTCAGGAGGATTTGATTATATACTGGTATGTGTTAATGAGAAGGCATAACACTGGCCTTTCATATAGTTTATGAAGCAAATTCATAACCATAATCTTGGGTGCAGGAAAGGCATTAAACTTTCCACTTAGAGACTAGGAAATTGAATCTCAGAGAAGAGGAGGGGTTTTCCACAGCTGGTAAACATCAGAGTCATCCTCAAACCCTACGCACGGGCTCTGCTGGTCACACTGTGGCTTGTCCACAGGTCAGGGCTGAACCTCTGATTCTTCACTAGCACAACTCCATAAGGAGCATCAGGGAAACACACAAGCCCAGAGTCCCATTTTCCAGGCCCAGAGCTAATGATATTACATACACAGTCTAACAAGTTGTGGGGTCAGCAGTGAAGTCAGTGAAGTGAAGTTGCTCAGTCATGTCCGACTCTTTGTGACCCCATGGACTGTAGCCCACCAGGCTCCTCTGTCCATGGGATTCTCCAGACAAATACTGGAGTGGGTTGCTGTTTCCTTTTCCAGGGGATCCTCCTGACCCAGGGATTGAACCCAGGTCTCCTGCATTGTAGGCAGACGCTTTACCATCTGAGCCACCAGGGAAGTCAGTGGTATCATCCCTATTTTATAAAATTCATTTTATTTTATTTTTAAAATTTATTTATTCTTTTTGGCTGGGCTGGGTCTTTCTTGCTGCACAGGCTTTTCTCTAGTTGCGGCAAGTGGTGGCTCCTCTCTTGGTGCTGAGCAGGGGCTGTAGGGCATGTGGTGTGTGGGGTCAGGGGTTGCGGTTCCTGGGCTCTAAAGTGAGTTGGGGTGCACGGGCTTAGGTGCTCTGCGGCTTGTGGGATCCTCCTGGACCGCCGATTGAACCCGTGTCTCCTGAGCTGGCAGGCGGATTCTTTACCATAGAGCCACCAGGGAAGCCTCACCCTTATTTTATAGATGAGGAAAGTGAGGCTCAGAAAGCTGAATATCTTACTCAAAGTCACGCAGCTGGGAGGTCCCCAGAGTTTGAACCCTGGCCTGTCTGCCTGCTCTTTCCACCACCCATGCCACCTTTTTCTACAGAGATGTGGCTTTCTGAAGGTCGTGCAGCCTGCAAGCCTGGCACACCCGTTGTATTTTCTCTCATCAAACCAGACCCAGCCTGGCCTTCATACTAACCCTGGGACCATAGCCTGGCTTTCCTGTTGGGCAACCAAAGAGGCTTTTGTGGATAAATCATGATAGAAAATGGAGTGGGGCTGATTAACTGCGAGAGATAACGAGGCGAGGCCAGGCCAGCCCTTTGTCTGAGACAGCCTGGGAAAAATGCAGCCAGGGTCTGGACCGCCTCTCCCGTTCCTGCTGAGAGGGTAGGGGTGCCAGAGGCAGTTCTTCAGCTTCGACAAGCAACCCTGCCAGCAGGGCTGAAGGCTCCACCTAGCCTATCAACTTAGTAGCAAAAAAAATTTCCCGGGACCCACTAGCTTCCATGACATAAAAGCAGAGTCAGGCTGGTGTTGGCTGAGCAGTGCCCCGGGGTCACCTACTCTCTGAGTGGCCTTAAAGGCTCACTTCCCTAGGTTGGACCCCAGGGACCTTATCTGAAATCTGGAGGAGATGGGTGAATCCAGTGATCTGCCACTGTCTTCCCAATTTATCCCTTGTGAGTTTGGGAGTCTGGGGGACAATGTGAGCCTTCCGAGACCTCCCCATTCACGCCCCCCTCCCTTGGCAGGAGACCCAGGTAGTACCGTCATGGATTTGCCTCAGTCAATTCACATTTTCCCTACTGACTCACATCCACAAACAGCTGTCCCAAACCCAGCAGTGGCCTGTGGTCGTGGAGGATGCAGGGCCAGACTCAAGACTTTATCTGCACAGCATTTTCACCAACCAGCAAGCCTTGAGGGATGTCGGTTACCATCTTGGAAAGTAGTGTAGCTCAAGAGCCCTGCTCCCCCTACATTTCAACGTTGCAAAGCAGACCCTGGGGTGCTAAATGACTTTCCCAGGACATCCAGTTCCCTGTTGGGGCCTCCCCCATGCACCGTACTGCTATCACCCAGGAAAATCATTCCTGCGCTTGATGAGAGTCTCTGTTTGAAGTTACTGCTTTGAAGTTTAGACAGACATGCTAAACATCCAGTGTATGGGGGAAAACATAGAAAATGTAGATAAGCAAAGGGAAGAAAGTGAAATGGGGTGATTTGATGTCCTGCTGTTTTGGCTTAAGCAGTCCTGGGACTTGTAAGATGAACTGGAGGCTGGCTTAAAACCCAGCAGAGACTGAACTTCTTGTTCTTGTTGGCAGGTTCACGGGCTAGTGGTCACTCTGCTTTCTGTTTTGGGAGGGCCCTTGGCCAGAGCTTTCTGAGTAGTCAACCCAAGCCAGGCAATGAAGCAATCACCAGTAGACAGAGAAAGGGAAAGTGTTTCTCTTGGTTGAGTGAGGAGGTGGCTCCTTGGTGATGCAGCGCAGAGGGTGGGGTGGTCCCCAAGAGACGTGAATAAATCTATAGAGACATTTGCTCTGTGGGAAGACTTGCTTCCCTCTAACACCCACTTTTAGAGGGTGGCCCTCCTTTCACAGTTCCTAAGAAATAGCTGCTTCCAGATAATTTTGGCTGAAGACTGTGCTTTCTATGAGCAATTAAAAAAACAAACAAACAAACTCTGTTCAAGGCTTAAGACTTAGAATTTCAGAGTGTCTGAGCCCAGAAGGACCCTGCAGCCTATTTAGTCCCAACCAGCTTATTTAACACATGGGGAAACTGAGGTTTAGAGATAGAAACTGGCTCACCGCATGCCATATGGTAAATGATCGGCAGTGCCAGGCCTAACACGTAGGTCTTCTTGTTTCATTCTTTGTGCCAAACGTTAATTTCAGACACATGGGAAATGTGTTCTCAGCCAGTGTAGGGAGTTAGGGTTTACATGTCAGTAATTAGTAGCCTTAGTTAGTTGTGTGTTAGTTGCTCTGTCATGTCTAACTCTTTGTGACCCTATGGACTGCAGCCCTCCAGGCTCCTCTGACCTTGGGATTCTCCAGGCAAGAATACGGGAGTGGGTAGCCATTTCCTTCTCCAGGGCATCGTTCCAACCCAGGAATTGAAGCCGGGTCTCTTGCATTGCAGGCAGATTCTTTACCATCTGAGCCACCAGGGAAGCCCTATGAATGTGATAATAATGAGTTGAAATTTATCCAGAGCTTGTTATATGCTAGCAATTTTATAGTTAGAGTGAGACATCATCTCACTTCATGTCCACGGTAACCTATAAAGGAGATGTTGTTACTCCAAGTGTTTCACATGAGAAAACAAACTTAACAGGTGACATTACTAGCCCAAATTCCCACAGTGAGCAGATAGCTGAGAGCAGATTAGAACTTAAGTCTGATGTCTCCACCTCCCTACAGTAACATAAAATGATCCTGCAAAGTTTGGTCTGAAATGAGACATGACTTTCAAGCATCATTTTTCTTCATATCTGAATGTTTTAGTAAATCTATACGGGAGTGTGCTCAATGGTTTAAAGAAGTAGTTCTCAAGCTCTACTGGGCATCAGGGGGCTTCCTGGGTGGCACTACTGGTAAAGAACTCGCCTGCCAATGCAGGAGACTTAAAAGAGAGAGTTTGATCCCTGGGTGGGGAAGATCCTCTGGAAGAGGGCATGGCAACCCGTTCTGATATTCTTGCCTGGAGAATCCCATGGACAGAGGAGCCTGGTGGGTACTGTCTATAGGGTTTCAAGGAGTCAGACACGACTGAAGCAACTTAGCACACACCCAGTTGGGCATCTTAGGGACCTTCTGAAAACTTGGACTGCTGGCCTGTCCCCCAGAGTTCCTAAACCACTATATGTCTGGGGTGTGGCCAGTAGACAGGGAATTTTAGCAAGTTCCCAGGTGATGCTGATAGTGCTGATCTGGGGACCACATACAGAGAGTCACTGATTTAAAGGAATCATTAAAAGATTCTGTGTCAGCTGCATTTTCTTGCACTAGGTCTCATTTTCCAGATAAATACTCAGGAACAAAGCTACTACATCTCACTGAAAGAGCAATTTGTCAGGAGATACAAGAAATGATATTATTGTTCGATTTCCCAACCACCCCCTCAAAAGAGTTGGTGAGGGGTCTTCAGTTGGGATGAATTGTCAGGAAGGCTAAAGATTTAGGCTAAAAAGCACAGGAAGTAAAGTGTTAGACATTCAGTCATGTCCGACTCTTTGCAGTCCGATGGACTGTAGCCCGCCAGGCTTCTCTGTCCATGGAATTATCCAGCAAGAATCCTGGAGTGGGGTGCCATTTCCTTCTCTGGGGGATTTTCCCCACCCAGGGATCGAACCAAGTCTCCTGCATTGCAGGAGAGTCGTTTATTGTCTGAGCCACCAGGGAAGCCCAAAAGACACAGGCTGCAGCAGCAAAAACAAATTACTTCAGGCATTTCTTCGGTCCATGAGGGAATCATTTTTTTTTTCCTTCAGTTTTTTGGCTGTGCCCGGCAGCAGGTAGGATCTTATTTCCCCAACCAGGTATCACATCAGTACCCGCTGATTTGGAAGCAGGCAGTCTTCACCACCAGACCTAGGAGCCACTGAAGCAGTCTTGGTAAGATTGACAGTCCTGAGGGAGAGATTGTGAGTGGCTGAGCTTAGGTCACATGCCCATTCCTGAGCCAATCACTGTGGCCAGAGAAAGGGGATGCTCTGATTGGCCAGACCTGACTCACAGGCCTGCTCCTAAAGCAGGAAGTAACCTGCACCTCTGGAAATGAATTCTGTCCAGGTGCAGAACCTTGAAGAGGAGTTGGGAGTGGTCCCCCGCCAGAGGAAGCCTGGGGATGAGGACACAAGAAAGAAGGGTAAATGGATGGCAGGTGCCACACCCACCCACCTTTCTAGTTGCCAAGCAACCTTTTACCTACTTTCTTTCCCCCAGAGTTCTCCTAGCACAAGGACTGACTCTTCTGTAGATGGAAGAGGGCCAAACCCAGGAAGCCTTGAGTGAAGTGGAAAGAGATCTAGGCAAGAGATTGGGGTTTTAGTCCTGTTCTGCCACGAACTTCCTTCCCTCTGTGAGTCTGTTTTCCTGTCAGCTGTAAAATGAGGAGATGGATAGGAGCTCTGTGGGCGCTTGCAACTCTAATAGGCTGTGGTTCTGGGTAGTGCCTTAGGCAGTGGGGTTCTCCCAGTTGCCTCTCTGTTTCTCAGAAACGAAGGCAGCTTTCCCTGAATGTGATTAGTCCCCACCATGAAATGACACAGCTTTCTAGAAAGAGTTTTGGTTTTGGCATCAGACAGACTGACTCCTCAATTACCTGTGTGACCTAGGAAAATTTGACTAACCTCTCTGAACCTCCTTATATAAAGTAATGTTAATAATAATCGCTGCCTGGTCTCGAATGTTGTCCAGAGAATGAGAAAGTGGATGTGAAAGTGCTCTGTAAGCCCCTGAGTGCCATGCAGATGGAGGATTTACCAACACAGGGCTCTTGCCTCCTAGGCCACTTCTGGGACCCAGCGCTCTGAGAAAAAGTTAGTGCCCACATTCAGTGAGCATGAGCCCGTCTATAGGCACAAGCCTACTCCTTATAGGGCATTTGTCCTTAACCTTGTTATTCTGCCCATGAATACCACATCAGGTCGTAAACTGAGGCAACTGGGAGGCTGGAGTGGGGGTAGACGGAGGAGGCCGCTGGTCATTCCAGATTTCGCAGGGAGTCTGTCCTGGAGTCTCATCTGGGGCCCAGGACCCAGTGACTCACAGGAAGTAGGAAGCCAGGCCCCACCCTTCTCTTCTGACCGTCCTGTCCCTCTGAGTGGGCTTTTGCACGAAGCCTCCCTCTGACTTGTCTAGTGGGGAGTGTGTTAGCCATCTCTACTCTATGATATCTCACAGTCATCTCAAATGTATGTTCAGAATCAGTTTCTTAATCTCAGTGCCCACCCCCTAAATCTGTTTTCTCCTGATTCTGTAAATGTCATTTGCAGCCACTGGGTCTCCCATGTAAGATACCTATTGGTCATGACCCTTCACTCCCATCCCCCAAATCCATCATCAAATCCTGTCTAGTCCCCTTTTAAAGTATATTTACTTACACTGCTTTCCACCCTCCCCCGCCCCCCATTCTCACCACTAGCACACCTATCTGAGACACTGTCATCTGTTACCACCAACTTGCCTCCTAACTAGTTTTCTCATGGGGGTCTCCTGCCCCCCTTCACTCCAGTGAACGGGGACATGTATCAGCTACAGTGAACTCACCAGAATGCGAATCTGATGGTGTTACTACCCCTCTTACTGGCCCTCAAAGACTACCGGGCGCATTTGGAGTGGAAGCCGAGTTCCCCAGTGGGGTCCATCAAGTCCCGCAGGGAGTGGCCCCTGCCCGCTTCTCCAGCCCCATCCTCCACACTGGGAAGGGTCACACTTTCAGAGAGGCCTCCTCTAAGGACTCTGTCCCAGCCCCTTTACCCCTCCTCACTGCCCACCCGCTCTTCTCTCTTAGCGCTGTGCTTCCCCTGTAGCAGTTATTGCAATTCATACCCATGATTGTGCTCATTTAGTTGCTTATTGCCTAGCTCCATACACTGTAAGGTCATGAGTCAGGGCAAGTGCCTTGCTATTGTATGTCTAGCACCTATTTGCTCAATAAATATTTCTGGAATGAAAGGACAAGTGCAAACATTAGAGGTCTTGCCCTTCTGTCTTCTTCAGAAGATTTTCCTCAGAGGTGTTATGGTGTGAACCAGTAATTCTTGGCACCCCCTGGAAGCCAGGAATAGACAGAAATGCTGGCAATGTCTGGTTGTACCCAAGTTGTTGGAGTGGCCTGTCCCTTGACCTTGACCTTGCCCTTCTCCTCCTGCCTGTCCACTGTTGCAAGTGCCTGGACCCTCAAGCTCTCCTAAAATGGCTTTCAGGAAAGGATCTGATAAACCCAGGTATACTGGTAAACGAGAACATGCTCATAGGAAATCGGACTTCCCAGGTGGCACAGAACCCGCCTGCCTGCCAACGCAGGAGACTCAAGAAATGGGAGTTTGATCCCTGGGTCAGAAAGATCCCCTGGAGTAGGAAATGGCAACCCACTCCAATATTGTTGCCTGGGAAATCCCATGGACAGAGGAGTCTGGCAGGCTACAGTCCATGGGGTCGCAAAGAGTCAGACACGACTGAGTGAGCATGCACACACGCAAGAACACACACTATGTATTTTACAACAAACAACAAACTAGAACACCTGAGATGGCAAGGACTTTTCTGACACTTCCTGCAGAACTGATGACATTAATTTGTGGGGTCCAGTACAAAATGAAAACGTGGGCTGCTTGTTAAGCGATTATTAAGAATCCCGAGGGCGGCATCAGAGCACTGAACCAAGCGCAGGTGTCCTACATGTGGGTTGCACACCCACGAAAACGGCCGTGGGTGCTTGCTGCCTCCGGGGCAGCCCAGGAGATAGTTTGGGTTCTCTGAGCTGGCCCTGATTTTCTGGATGCTGTGGCTTCTAAGAGACCCTTTTCCCATCAGCTCCAGAGTGACGCTAACTCCAGACGGCACTCTGCCCCTTCGTCGCCAGGATACACCAGGCCCACAAGAGGCTGCTGCCACCTCTTCACCCCAGATCTCCCCCAGACGCCATGGTTTCAACTAAGCCGGCTGACTGAGAGCAGAGCCAAGTTTATTTCCTCTTATCTGGTAGTTTAAGGAAGCAGGAAGTTCGTTTCTGTCAAACTCCCTGGAAGGTGAACACGATGACGCGCTCTCGTTCTGTGCACAGACTCACTGGCATGCAGGGGGTTCTGTGTCAGCACAGGCCACTGTTTACTTGTCCTTCATGCACCTCCAGTGAGCCGGTGAGACAGCTCCCCCAGGGGTCCAGCCTTCAGGAATTTGGCCTTATTTTAGTGGGAGGGAGAGGTAGAGAGGGCAAGAGTGAGGGCAGGCCCAGGGTTGAGCCTGTGGATGAAAATGGGAGGCACACTGGTTTACCTTTCCTGAAAGCCCCCAAGGGAAACTCTGAACTGCAGTCCTCAATTGATTCAATCTATATTTTAAATAAATACTGTTATCAGTTTGATTGACTTTATTTTTGAATAGGTAATACATTCTTATGGTTCAAAACTCAAAAGTTACAGACAGGTGTATGGGGAAAATTCTTCCCTGTTCCCAAGTAGTCCACCTTGCCTCCCTGTAGGTTGTTGCTATATTAATAGCTAGTTTTTTGGTACCCTGGTAGAAATATTATTTGCATAAAGAAGAAAATACAAATACATGGCCTCTCTCTCTCTTTTTTTTCTCCCCACCATTAAATAGTGTATTTTAACACTGTCCTGTACTTTGCTTTTTCCTTAAGATTAGATTCAGGGAAATATGAAAACTCTAACTTAAAAAGACACATGTACCCCAGTGTACCCCAGTGTTCATAGCAGCACTACTTGCAATAGCCAGTATATGGAAGCAACCGAAATGTTCACTGACAGAGGAATGGATAGAGAAGATATGGTGCGCATATACAGTGGAGTATCGTTCAGCCATAAAAAGGAATGAAATAATGCCATTTGCAGCACTCTGGGTGGATCTAGAGATTATCATACCAAGTGAAGGAAGTCAGAGAAAGACAAATATCATGATAGCGCTTATACGTGGAATCAAAAAAAATGATGCAAATGAACTTTTTTACAAAACAGAAATAGACTCGTAGACACAGAAAACAAATTTAAGGTTACTAAAGGGGAAGGAGAGGACAGAGATAAGGGGATAGGATGAACAGATACACTATGTGAAATAGGGTAACAACGAGGACCTACCATACAGCACAGGGAATAACGTTCAATATCCTGTAATAGGGTCCAAAAAGGAGCGTATGTGTACATAGCTGAGTCGCTTTGCTGTACACCCGGAACTATCAAAACACTGTGAATCAACCATGATAAAAAAAAACAAAACTAGGTTCAGGAAATCCTTCTGTATTAGTTCACAAAGAGCGTCGTTGTTCTTTCATAGGTATTTGAGGCGTCCTCGTTTACCTAAATGTCTATAACCAGGTAGACAGTATTAGTTCACAAAGAGCGTCGTTGTTCTTTCATAGGTATTTGAGGGTCCTCGTTTACCTAAATGTCTATAACCAGGTAGACGTTTAGGTTCCTCCAGTCTTTTGTTATTATAAACCAGGGTGTGATGCATTACTTTGATCACTGAGGTTCAGAGATTCTCTTGGTTCTTTTACGGAAAAGAAAAAGAAGATTCATGATCTCATTTTCAGTCACTGTGGGTGCCTTTGTAGGCATGTGCCTTTGTAACTTTGTTGGATACTACTCTTCAGCCCTCTGTGGACTTCCACAAATATTGATTGAGTGCCCACTTCAGCCAGTACTGTTGCAAAACCCGGGCAGGGGTTACTGCAGTGCCCTGGCAGATCCTGCTCTTCTGACGATACAGTCTACTTGTGGGCCAGTGATCAACTGGAACCCAGATGAATGAATAAGAGAATTTCAGATAGTGATCAGTGCTGTGGGGAAAAACGTCAAACCCAGGAGGTGTGATGGAGCATGTGCAAAGAAGCACTGAAACGGGGCCCACGCATGACTGCTCTTGGATATCTGAACTGTGCCTGGGGGGACCGTTCCATAAGAGGTAAAAACAAACCCAGCACTGCATCTGTGTCGTATGTGGAGCTCTTTCAGACGTTCCCCATCCACTGGTTCCCTAAATAGCAGGAATACGTTTCTTGGGGTGGAGAGGCTGGAGGCATTCTCTTCTCTCTCTCTTTTTGCAACAGAGAACATAATCTTCAACTGTCCTCTCCGAGGAAGGTTGCCTCTCACAGTGAGGAAGATAGACCATGCTGGGATAATATCCCTTCCATCCAGGGTTGATGTTTTTTTTATTCTTTATTTATTTTAGGGTGCGCTGGGTCTTTGTTGCTGCGCAGACTTTTCTCCGGTTATGGCGAGCGAGGCTGCTCTCCTGTTGCAGAGCTCAGGCACTTGGGCATGTAGTGCATGGGCTCAGTAGTTGCAATTCCCAGGCTCTATTGCTTGGTCGCTAGTCGTGTCCAACTCTTTGTGACCCCAAGGACTGTAGCCTGCCAGGCACCTCTGTCCACGGGGATTCTCCAAGCAAGAATACTGGAATGGGTTGCCATGCCCTCCTCCAAGGGATCTTCCCAACCCAGAGATCAAACCCAGGTCTCCCTCATTGCAGGTGGATTCTCTACCATCTGAGCCCCCAGGGAAGGCTAAACAGTTGCGGTGCACGCGCTTACTTGCTCTGCAGCACGTGGGATCCTCCCAGATCAGGGTTTGAACCTGTGTTTCCTGCATTGGTAGGTGGATTCTTCACCACTAAGCCACCGGGGAAGCCCCATTTGAGGATAATATTAAAAACCTTTGAACCAACTGTACCAGCATTGACCAATCAGGCAAAAGCTGGTTGCTTTACAAATGGGTATGTCTCTCCCACTCCCGCCTCTCCTGTTCCCTTCCTCCTGTGGCCAAGCAGGCGGTTCCTTATTGTTTCTGCTTTAAGGTCAGGGCGGGCATCTTTGTTCCCTACAAGGCCCTTTAGGGCAGAAGCCTTGACAGCCATACCCGCTTCCATCTCCCCCAGAGCTTTGTCCCTAGTAGAACCCTGACTCACTCATGCTATCCCGGGAGTGAAAGGGCTGCCCCTGGATTGTGAGATGACGTCACGTCCATAAGTGGGTGAGCCGGTGATACTTAGGGGTGGTGATCAGCACGTTGTTACTCGAAGCTGTAAGGAAGCAATTGTTGGACTTGTAGTGGTTCTAGCGGACCTATTTCCCTTCCGTGTCAGCACTCTCTTGTTTTCTATTTTGAGTCCAATTTCACCGGAATGATTAAACAAAGGGGAAGTCATCATCATAAAAAACAAACAAACAAAAACGGTAAGTGCAGAGGCGCAGGTAGAAATGAGCGTGTGGGGTTGAGGGGAAGGTGATAAAATTACAGTCAGCATCCTGGCGATAGGGAAGCCTGGACACGAGCTGAAGCAAGAGCGGATATACAACAGGACCGAGTGGCAGTCTTTGGGGAAGAGCTGTATGAGAAGCGGGGGCTGAAGTCCACTTAATTCCACCCTGGGAACTGGTCGACTGTCCTGACTTGTAAGAGGGAAGCCAAAGTTGCTCCAGAGGTTTTTTTGTTGTTGTTGCTGTTGTTCCTGGAAAGAGGCGTGAACAGAGATTCCAGCCAAAGGGCCTGTAGCTGCCTCCCCTCCCCCATGCGCTGGGCTGGGCCTGCCGACCCCCTCCCTGAAGAGGAGGAACCCCTGTGTGCATTCCATTCCCAGGGCAGGGGGAGACAGGGTCTGCTCTCCCTCGTTCCTCCCCTCCTCCCCTCGATGGAGGAGGAGGCTGACCCCGGACACTCCCACTGCAGAGAGTTTGGGTCTCCAGTGGGTCACTGGGTGTTACGGCGGGGGGTGTGGATATCTCCAAGGAGAAGAGGCCTGAAAGGGGCAGGAACGCACAGCACCCAAGGGAGATCTCAGACCCTAAACTGGCCAAGGGCAGGGGCTGAGGGAAGGAGAAAGAGGCTTGGCTGCTTCTGCGTAAGCGAGCCTTTTGGGTCAGTGGCCCAAGTTCTTGCTTTGACACCATGGACCCCCATACTGGGGATAGCCACTTGCCCATGTGATTCTTGAGCGCTTGCAATGTGGCTGGTCCAAGCGGAGATGTGTTGTAGGTGTAAAATACACCCTGAATGTCCAAGTCTTCGTATAGAAAGAGAACTTAAAATATCTCATTAATAATTAGTACATGTTGAGGGACTTCCTGGTGGTCCAGTGGGTAAGACTCTTCACTCCCAGTGCAGGGTACTTGGGGCGATCCCTGGTCAGGGAACTAAATCCCACATGCTTCAACCACGTGCCACATCTGAGTCGCAGGGCAGCGAAATAAGTGAATAAATATTAAAAAAATAATTATTACATGCTGAAATGACAACATTTGGATAATGAGTTAAAATACATCATTAAAACTAGTTTCACCTGTTTATTTTTTGCTTCTTTTAAGGAGGCTACTGGTAAATTTAAAATCACTTATGTGGTTTGCATTCTATTTCTGTTGGCTGTGCCGCTCTCGAGAGTGTTTGTGCCTGAGGAGTCTCTTGGCAAGGAGTCTGGTGCTGTTTAAACTGGGTGCGCTCAGTTGCTATGTGAACCTGGGCAATTTAATCTTTTTACGCCTCAGTTTTACCATGTGTAAAATGGGGATAATATGTGTGTTCACCTCATGAGGAAATTTTAAGGAGTGACAGAATGCCTACAAATTGCTAAATCCCGCGTCTGAAACTACTGTAATTATTAACAACTGCCTATTTACATCATTTTCATTTATCCTGTTGTTGAACAGGATGTTCTTCCCTCAAATATTCTGAACTCCATTCTCCCCTTCTTTTTAAAAATATTTATTTACTTAAATATTTTGGGTCTTAGTTGTGGCATGAGGGATCTAGTTCCCTGACCAGGGATCGAACACAGAATTGGGAGTGGCATCTTAGCCACTGGACCACAGGGGAAGTCCTCTGTTTCCCTTTAATCAAACTCTGAAGCATAGTGGTGTCCAGTAGAACTTTCTTCCGTAATGGAAACGTCCCAAGTTTGCACTGACTAGTACAATAGCTATGAGCCCCCTGTGGCTATTAACACTTGATACGTGGTTAGTACAGTGGCTAAAGAGCTAACTTTTACATTTTATTTCATTTTAATTCATCTAAATTTATGTTTAAATAGCCTTGTGGAGCTAGCAGCTCCCATTTTGGACAGGGCAGCTCTAGAAACTAGAAGTGATGGGAATAAAAAACTTTTAATGAAAATGGGAGAATTTTAAATAAATGAAGTGCTTTCTTTTTTTTGCCTTCTAGCTATTGTTTAAGTAAATGCAGTATTTTTAAAGTGTTCTTTACAGATATAAACTTACTATATCTGAATTGGAATACCAGAATATATTATATGAAATTTGATTTGCTTATAAAGTATTGGGATGTTTAAATATATGAAAATCCTTAACAAAAAGGGACATCCTTTCCCTTCACTTTCTTTCTGCTCCTCCACTTTCTCCTTCCTCTAACCTTTCTTAAAATTCAGTTATTCTGCTTCCTTTCCTAGGTTTTTTTTTGCTTTTTTTTTTTTTTGGCTGCCTGGAGTATTGGATGTGGGATCTTAGTTCCCTGACCAGGGATAGAACCTGTGCCCTCTGCAGTGGACGTGGGGAGTCAGAACCACTGGACTGCCAGGGAAGTCTCATTTCCTGTTTTTCTTTTCTTTCTGGGGCTAGAGCTGAGAGCAGCCTCAGTGGATGGGCGGTTGACAGAAAACCGCCTCGATCCCTTTCTCTTCTGTTGTCTGTCTCGGTGCTAGGAGAGGGCTGCTGCTTTCGCTGCTCATTAGATTCAGGTGACACAGGGCAAGGCAGGACACTCCAATTGTAAAATCATGAGTTTTTGAGCTGGGACGTTCCTTCCAGATTGTCTGGTCCAGTCCCTTCATTTTATAAATAAGGAAATAAAAGCCCAGAGAAGGGAAGTGACGGCCAAAACCCAGGCCTCCTGACCCTCAGCCCTCTGCTTGTTCTGTAACTCACAGTGGACAGCTCACATATTTTTCCAGTTCTTTTTCTTAAAAACAAAAGTAATTAAAACTCAACTACATTAAACCAAACCAGACTTTTAAATTTTGTTTTTCTACTACTAAACCTTTTAGACGGAGCTCAGTAAAAAATTTTTGGTCTTGATACATGGGAAAAGAATTAAAGACATACTTTGTCTTTTGAATGAAGAATGACTCTGTTCTAGTAATGTTTTAAAATGTTGCATCATGTTTAAAATCCTTGTAAACAAAATGACTGAATATTGCCTGGCAATATTGTAATTTATTCAATATTTTGTGACTTTGCTTTTTTAGGAAAACAGCCGGTGCCTGCATGTTGGTGGGAAGCTACTAACTAAAGTAATAGCAAGAGTTTTCATCTCATTTTCTAAGCTACTAACCAAAGCATACCAAGGCATTTTTCATATTAAACATTCATCCGATATGGAAAGCAATCTTTAACAAATGACATGCAAAATAACTAAATTTAGTGGAGTTTGCATAAGTGCATGTTTTTCCTAGCAATTAGACAATAGTGTACGCAGTGGTTAGATGCTACAGGTTTAGAGCAAAATCCTTGCTGACACCTAGAAGCTGTTTGAGCCTGGGCAAGTCAACTAACTTTTCTGAGTCTGTTCTTCAGCTTATAAAATGAAGTTCATAACAGTATTGACCTCAAAGAGTAGCTGTTAGGATTTAAAGAGAATGTATGTAAAGCTTATAGTATAGTACTTGACACATAGTAAGCATTCAATAAATCATTATTGTCATTTGCTTATTGCATATTACTACTATGAAATAATGTGAGCTTTGGAAATTAAGTGCTTATGCAAATGAAAATTATTTTAATGATTATATATTGATATTTTGAAAACAAACAATTTAACTACTAAAAGTACCTCAGCTTATTTACGAAATATTGAAAATAAAGAAAAGTGTGGGAAAAATTAAGATCACCCATAACGTCACCAAACGCAACCACTGACACATTTTTTTAGTCTATTTCTCCAATTTCTTTTTCTAGACATAAGTGTAGTTTTATCTTGTATATATAATTTTTAAAAAAGATTTTTTAATTAATGTAGTTTTGGCTGTGGTGGGTCTTTGTTGCTGTGCACTTTCTCTAGTGTGGTGAGTGGGGGCCGCTCTTCACTGCGGTGTGTGGGCTTCTCATTGTGGTGGCTTCTCGTTGCAGAGTACAGGCTCTAGGCATTCGGGCTTCAGTAGTGGTGGCGCATGGACCCAGTGGCTCCAGGGCGTTTGGATCGAACAGGTATCCCTTGTATTGTAAGACAGATTCTTAACCACTGGACACCAGGGAACCCTTCTATATATCATTTAAAAATTGGGTCTCAGTCAGGACTCCTCTAGTAGTACAGTGGTTAAGACTATGCCCTTCCAAGGCAGGGGGTGCCCATTTGATCCTTGCAGAGGGGAACTGGATTCCACCTGCCTTGCAATGGCCAAAAAAAAAAAAAATTTGGGTCTCAGTCTGTAACATTACTTCATTATCTTCATGTTGTTTGTTGGAAGAAATTTATAGGCCATTCAAAGTGAGCCCATGAGACTTCCTGTAGATCCTTCTCCTGTTGAGAGTCCTTCCTTTCTTTCAATCTATCTTATCTTATAGTATTTATACGGATCTCTGTAATTTGTCTAATATTCTTTTTTGAGTTAGCAGAGTAGAAATCAATGACTCAATCCTGATTCCCCATTAGAAGCACCTGGAGAGTTTTCTAGAAACTTCTATAGTATAGTATGCAAGCAATACCCCAATATAATAAACATGTTTAGGGGTGGGGCTTGGTACTTTTCAAAAGAGCTCAAGTGATTGTTTATGCAGATAAACAAATAAATACACGATTATAATAATTTCTAATATATCATTATTGCATATCCTTCCTAAACGTATTGATTTTTTATTTTTAAAACTCAAAACTACCCCAAACTTTCGTGATGTTATTGCCAAAAATGCATAACCTGAATTTAATTGTTAGGAAACATTTGACAGAACCAGATAGAGGAATGTTCTACAAAATACCCAGCCTGTGGTCTTCAAAAATGTCAATGTCTTGAGAGAGGAAGAAAAATTTTGAAACTATTCCGGAGTAAATAAAACTATAGACAGCACAACCAAAGGTAAAATGGGATGCAAGGTTTTGTTCTGCTCTAAGAAAACTGTTGTGGAGAAGGCAATGGCACCCCACTCCAGTACTCTTGCCTGGAAAATCCCATGGATGGAGGAGCCTGGTAGGCTGCAGTCCATGGGGTCTCGAAGAGTCGGACACAACTGAGCGACTTCACTTTCACTTTTCACTTTCCTGCATTGGAGAAGGAAATGGCAAGCCACTCCAGTGTTCTTGCCTGGAGAATCCCAGGGACAGGGGAGCCTGGTGGGCTGCTGTCTATGGGATTGCACAGAGTCGGACACGACTGAAGCGACTTAGCAAGGATACTGTTGAGATAATGAGAAATCTGAACAAAGTCTGAAGATTTTATACTATCACATGATCATCAATAAAGTATTTAGGGATAAAAGGGCTTATCTTGTCTGTAGTTTAAGCTCAAATGATTCAGAAATAATATGTATGTATTACATATATGTGTGTGTGTACATGTGTGTGCGTGTGCAAAGAGAGAGAAAATAATAAGACCAATGTGATCAGTTGTAAATATCTGGGGAATCTGGGTGAAGACATAGTGTATTTCTTGTGTTATCCTTCCAACTTTTTTGTAACTCTGGTATTACCTTAAAATAGATACGTTTTGTTTAAACCCTAAAACTTTTACAAAGTCCTAAAAATGGAAGAGAGTAGGGACAGAATTTAAAAATGCAAAGAAACCATTTTTTGTTGTTTTAAAAATAATCCACAGCTATAGGGAAAGAGATCTTCCTTAAGAAGAGGCAGTTGTCAGAATAAAGGCGAAGCGAAGGAGTTCTGGGCTTCTGTTTAAGCATCTGCTGATTTCAGGTTCCAGCAAGTATGCTGGCAGAGTACCTCCAATAGAGGGCGGTGCAACATTATGAAGAATAAATCACATACCATGGGTTTTGGACATTACTTCAAGTGGATTCTCAAGTGTTTCCAAATAGAGGCACCGAGAATCTTAGAGCTAAATCTATCTGCATCCCATTTTACAGATGCATAAACTGAGACTCAAAGAGGGGAAGAAACTTGCCCAAAGTCATAGCCACCAGTAGCACAAGTGCCTTGCAAATAATAGCCACAGCTATGATTTATGGAAGGCTTACTCTCTGCCAGGCGTGGTAGCTAGTGAGCACTTCACACGCACTATTTATTCAGCCACACCTCCACCCCATCTCTTTCTTTTTTCCCTCCAGCTATGTAGCTGAGGCTCAGAGAAGTCAGTAACTTCCCTGACGGATGGCGCCACTGAAGGGCTGTGCTTGTAGCTAACGTGGCATATTCTGTGCTCCAGTTTTGCTGGTGTACCCACCCTACCCTTGAAGGGGTAGGAGAACTCATAGGGGAAGGAGAACACAGCCATCAGAAGAGGAATTGATCTCAGCTTCTACTGACAGGTACACACACACACACACACGGAACCAGAGATCTAGTGAGGAAAGAGTCCTAGGACTGAAGAAAGCAGAAAAGGCAAAAAAGTAAAGAAATTTTAAAATTAAAAAAAAAAAAAAAGAAAGCAGAAAAGGAAGGTGCCATTGAAATAGTGGAGCGTCAGTGGCATGTGGGAATGAGTGGTTTTAGAGATGGTGAAGAGAAAGCAGAGAGTGGTGGCGGAGAGAAAATGAAGGGGATGCACACAGTCTTGCCGGGAAGGTGTGAGTCTAATATGTTGGCTCCTCCTGTCTCTGCTACCCTGCACACTAAGTCGTTTCAGTGGTGTCGGACTCTTTGTGACCCCGTGGACTGTAGCCCTTCGGGCTCCTCTGTCCATGTGGATTCTCCAGGCAAGAATAATGGAGTGGGTTGCCATGCCCTCCTCCAGAGGATCTTCCGACCCAGGGATCGAACCAATCCTCATCTCTTATGTCTCCTGCATTGGCAGGCAGGTTCTTTACCACTAGTGCCACCTGGAGAGTCCAATGTCCCCTCTAATGAATCTGTCATTAGATGGGTTTAGATGGATGGTGTTAGTTCTACATCCAGAAACATCTGTGGTCCCGCAACTTCGCTCCATCTGCACTGGCTTGCCCTGGCTCAGGCTCCATCACCCCTCACCTTGACTTTTCAAAAGCCTCTGAGCTGGTCCGCTTGCTTCTTCTCTTGTACTATCCACAACTCACACGCCACACTACAGCCAGTCATGCAGCAATCACGTCACTCTCCTATGGACATCTTCTAGCAGCTTCCCATGCACTCAGAATAAAATCCAAAGGTCTCACCAGGCTCTACTTGAAAGGGCCCCTGCCTCCCTCTCTGACCTCATCTCCTGCTAACCTCCTCCTGGCCTCACGTTACTTTAGCCATACTGGCCTTTGTTCCACTCTGAGCACACGTAAAGTTTGTTGCCACCCATAGGGCCTTTGCACTTGTTCTCACTTTTGCCTGGAACAGTCTTCACAGGTCTCCACGTGGCTGTCCTTTTCTTCTCCCTCAGTCCAGTTCAGTTCAGTTCAGTCACTCAGTGTCCGACTCTTTGCAACCCCATGAATCGAAGCACGCCAGGCCTCCCTGTCCATCACCAACTCCTAGAGTTCACCCAAACTCGTGTCCATTGAGTCGGTGATGCCATCCAGCCATCTCATCCTCTGTCGTCCCCTTCTCCTCCTGCCCCCAATCCCACCCAGCATCAGGGTGTTTTCCAATGAGTCAACTCTTCACATCAGGTGGCCAAAGTATTGGAGTTTCAGCTTCAACATCAGTCCTTCCAATGAACACCCAGGACTGATCTCCTTTAGGATGGACTGGTTGGATCTCCTTGCAGTCCAAGGGACTCTCAAGAGTCTTCTCAACACCACAGTTCAAAAGCATCAATTCTGCGCTCAGCTTTCTTCACAGTCCAACTCTCACATCCATACATGACCACTGGAAAAACCATAGCCTTGACTAGACAGATCTTTGTTGTTAAAGTAATATCTCTGCTTTTCAATATGCTACCTAGGTTGGTCATAACTTTCCTTCCAAGGAGTAAGCGTCTTTTAATTTCATGGCTGCAGTCACCATCTGCAGTGATTTTGGAGCCCCTCAAAATGAAGTCTGACACTGTTTCCCCATCTATGTCCCATGAAGTGATGAGACCAGATGCCATGATCTTTGTTTTCTGAATGTTGAGCTTTAAGCCAACTTTTTCACTCTCCTCTTTCACTTTCATCAAGAGGCTTTTGAGTTCCTCTTCACTTTCTGCCATAAGGGTGGTGTCATCTGCATATCTGAGGTTATTGATATTTCTCCTGGCAATCCTGATTCCAGCTTGTGCTTCTTCCAGCCCAGAGTTTCTCGTGATGTACTCTGCATAGAAGTTAAATAAGCAGGGTGACAATATACAGCCTTGACGAACTCCTTTTCCTATTTGGAGCCAGTCTGTTTTCCGTGTCCCTCAAGCCTTCCCTAAATGTGGCCCCACAGGGAGCCCTTCCTGATGACAGGATGGAAGGGGGTCCCACCGCCTATCACTGCATCCTGCCTTGTTGGCGCTATTATTATCAAAGCATCAGGAACAATATCCTTATCTGAAATACTCTTGTTAACTTGTTTACTTGTCTCTTGTCCCCTTTCCCCGTCTTTCTACAATGTATTCTTGTTCAGCACAGCAGCACCTAGAGTAGTGAGTACCAGACACATGTAGGAATGTAAAACATAGCTATTGAATGAATGAATGAGTTGAATTGGTTGAAGCAGAGAATTCTTGTGCAGTGAAGCAGGGTGGGGTGGAGAGGTCTGTTTGAAAGGGTCAGGATGAGATTGAGGAGCGTCTTGAGTGGTAGACTGACCCTTCTATGCGTGTGCTGTGAGTAGCGGGGAGGCACTGAAGGGTTTTGATTTCCTAAAAGCAGGGTTTACTCATGTAGTCTACAAGCAGCATGTAAGATGGTCTACCCTGGGGGCCCTGCAGTGCAGCAGACGTAGGAGACACGGGTTCAATCCCTGGATTGCGAAGATCCCTTGGAGGAGGAAATGGCAACCCAGTATTCTTGCCCAGAAAATTCCAGGGACAGAGGAGCCTGGCGGGCTGCAATCCATGTAAGGTGGTTGGAGAGGAGAGCCTGGAGATGACTGAGTTAGGAGACTAGTGCAAACCCAGCCAATTACGGTCTTTTTTTTTTTTTTTTTTAAACTAAACGAATTGCCTTGACCATATAACACAAATAATTACCAGGACTCATTGTATAGAATTTACTGTGTGCTTTTGTTTGTCTCAGAAGACCCACCTGGAGCATCCCCCAGTGGTGTGAGGTCTGGAAGAAGACTGGAAATGGAATCAGATGGACAGACACATCAATTTCTTCTGATTCTGCAATTATGGATAGCATCATTTAAAAGGTTAACAGTCAGGTCATAGGATTTAAGAATTTAAAAGTCTGAGCCCCAGAAAGGACCCAGTTCACATCTTGTCATTTTCACCTATAAGGAAAAATGAGCTTAGAGAAGGGAAGTGACTCGTTCAAGGCCAGGAGACCAGGAGAGCTTGCTTTGTCTTCCAGAGACCCGTCATGTCTATGCCAAGGTCCCTCACCTAGAATATGCAGATCAGATGAACAGGATGAAACGGATCCTGTGCGAGGGCTTTGCAAATTGTGAAGTGAGGGGCTCATGTGATATTTTAGTTTTGCTAAGTCACTTCGGTCATGTCTGACTCTTTGCGACCCTAGGGACTATAGCCCACCAGGCTCTTCTGTCCATGGGATTTTCTAGGCAAGAACACTGGAGTGGGTGTTATTATTATCTGGCCATGACTGCCAGCTTGACTTTAACTCAGGTTCAGATTCTTTCTCCCAGCACATCTTGCTTAGTGCCAGCTAGTGCAGGGTCTGTTCTCAGCAGTGGAGACCCTGCAGTGAACACAACGCTTGCAAGCCCTAATCCCCACAGTGCCTACGTTCCAGGCAACTGCCAGTGTGGGTGTGCTTGCTGTGTGGTGATCAATGCTGTGGAGAAGAGCAGAGCAGAAGGGGCAACGGCAAGTGGCCAGAGGTGGGAAGAGGGGCTAGAATTACACACAGAGGAGGGGGTCAAAGAGGGTCCCTCAGAGAAAGTGACCCAGATCCCGGACTGCACCCAGCACAGTGCGGGGGGGGGGGACTTTTAAAATTGAAATAAAAATTTTTTTGTGGAAAGAAGTATATTTGTTCTTGGGCAGCAGAGTCTCCAGGGAAAGGCTGACTTTGCTCAGGTCTGTGGCAATGGCCCTCTGACACTGGCCCGGGGCACGGGCTGCAGAAATGAAACCTTTGTCATCAGCATTCTTTTAGACCATCAGATGCAACTTTCTGCTTCCTTCTCACAAACCAAACCCAAGCAGAAACCTTCGGGGGTTAGCAGAAATGATTTGCATGAAGACATCCTCAAATCTTTAGGTAGTTCCGCAAGCAGGCAGGAGCCCACACTGCAGCGCTGTGTGTGCTCAGCAGCGCCTGACTCTTTGCAACCCCGTTGTGTCTGAAGTGCAGTGCTTGGCTCCCACCCGCTCCTCCAGGCAGCCCTAGGAGGGAACGTTATCATTCCCATTTTGTAGATGAGGAAACTGAGGTTCGATACTTGCTGAGTGTCGGCATAGCTGAGAAAGGACAGGCCAGAGGTTTAAACACAGGCCAGCCTGGGTGTGTGCCCCGTGCTCTCTCTGCGAGGTCACAGCCCCTTCCCTGGACTGAGGGCTGCAGTGGTTTTGAAAGCAACTTCTGAAACCTTTCCCAGAAGCAATTCAGAAATGATATAGCCCAACCCCTTCATTTTGCAGATCAAACAAGTTAACAATACGAACGTGCGCCTAAGCACCTGGTAGCCATGAATGGATGTTGGTTTCCTGTCTTTGCAGATCAGAAACCAACAGTTTAGAGAAAAGAAGTTACTTCTCTGAGGTTTACAAGGCAGCTTAGTGGCAAAGCTCATAGACTAAGGCAGCCTTGGGACTTCTACATGTTTTCAATTCTCTCCGTGCCCCTTAAGGCCTTAGAGGCGAAACGGTGTAGTGTCAATGACAGAGAGAGAGGAAGAGCTGTCAGGACTGGAGAGCGGTGATCCTTTAAGACTTCTACTGAAATGATGCCTACAGAGGAATGGGCGGGCTGGGTGGAGGTCTGGGGCCAGTAACCGGGAGTAGCAGGGAGCTGGTGGGCTGATGCTCAAAGATAGCCTTGCTTTCTCTTATGATGCATAGACTGGCACCTGTCACATTGGACCTGCTCTTCAAAGTGCTTTGCTTTGAGAGGCAGGGTGGTGGCGGGCACTGCCAGCTGACTGTGGGCTGGTTGTCTCGGTTCCACATTCTCATTCACGGGTTGAGCCTAAATAACAGTAATAGTTAATAGCTAACAGTTTCCCGGGTGGCTCAGATGGTAAAGAGTCTGCCTGCAATGCAGGAGACCCAGGTTCAACCCCGGGGTCAGGAAAACCCCCTAGAGAAGGGAATGGCAACCCACTCCGGTATTCTTGCCTGGGACACGGGGCCTCAAAGGCTGAACGCCTGCACGACTGCTGCTGCTCTTACTTCAGACACCAAGCCTGACCTGTTCTTCCTCCAAAATAAATAGTTCTTGTAGCTCTACCCAGGTTATCCCCCATGCCAAGGATCTCCAAAGCTTTGGGGACTTCCCTGTAGCTCAGACAGTAAAGAATCTCCTTGTAATGCAGGAGACCAGGGTTCAATCAATGGGTCAAGAAGAGCCTCTGGAGAAGAGAATGGCAACCCACTCTAGTATTCTGCCTGGATAATTCCACGGATAGAAGAGCCTGGTGGGCTACAGTCCATGGGGTCACAAAGAGTCAGACACGACTGAGCGACCAACACTATGGCTGTAACAGTTAATGAGTCTGCGTCAGGGCTGGGGAGCTGGGGTGTATATGTGGGAGGGGGCTGGAGTGTACATGGGGGGAGCTGGGAGAAGGACCACTCACGTCTGGTCAGAGTGTGGGGGGTGGGTTAAAGCTTGGGGGAGGAGGCAGGCTTACGTGTCATTTTCCCCGCATCCAGTCAGGTCATCCGAGTTTTCTTCCTGGTTCACAGACGAGAAGGCAGAGGCTCAGGGAACGTCAAGGTCACATAGCCAGTGAAGGTCAGAACTCTAGTCTGTCTAAGCTCCGTTTCCCAGTTTTACACTGGGTATGTGAATGTGTATGTGTACAGAGGGGCTTAATTCCTTCTTCCACTTTAACAAGAAAATGCCACAGGGTTGGGGGGGTGTTGGGTGGGGGGACTGGCCGGGGAGGGGAGGCTCCGTCTCCGTTACTAGGAGTAAATGCCCTGAACTTTGGGAGGAGTCTCTCTCTGGGAATTTCACCAGGATGGGGCTTTATACAAATTCGAGGCAAGTCCCCGCCCACTGTCCTCAGGGAGAAGGTGGGGTCGCCCCAGTCTCTACACAGATGGAGTGGAGAGTATTGAGTTCTCTTTCACGATGTGAATCTGTGTCTTTTAACCACCCTTTACCCTGGAGAAGGAGTGAGGGGGAAAGTCTTCCCAGAGAGAGATCCCAACGGCAGGTTAGGTGCCTCCGTGGGAGGTCTTTGCAGGCTGAATTATGGAGACGAGGAAGCTGCCTCGGACCCATGCGACTGGTTTGAGTCATCCAGTCATTCATTAATTCACTGAAGCTCTGCTCGGCTTTGGGAATTTACTGGTGAGTTGCCCCCAGCTGAACTCTGGGAGAGTTAAAAGGGCAGCAAAGCAGCTCAAAATAGGATAGCTAAGATTGGAACTGGCGGGGACTTCCCCGGTGGTCTGCTGGTGAAGAACCCACCTGCCAAATAGAGACTCAGACCTAAAGGACAGACCTCTGGACACAGCGGGGGCAGGAGAGGGTGGGAGGGACTGAGAGAGCAGCACGGAAATGTGTGCATTTCCATAATGTGCACATGTCCGTAGGTACAGTGGACGGCTAAGGGGACCTTGCTGTGTAATACAGGGAGCTCAACAGTCCGGTGCTCTGTGACAACCGAGAGGGGTGGGAAGGGATGGGAGGTGGGAGGGAGCGTCCAGAGGGAGGGGACACATGTACACCTGTGGCTGATTCACGTTGATGGTTGATGGCAGAAACCAATACAACATTGTAAAGCCATTATCCTCTGATCAAAAACAAAACAAAAAAGGATCCACCTGCCAATGCAAGGGATGCTAGTTCTGTTCCCAGGTCGGGGAAGATCCCACCCCATGTGCCTCAGAACCTCTAAGCCTGTGCGCTGCAACTAGGGAGCCCAAACTCTCGAGCCCCCAAGCTGCCGCTCCTGAAGCCTGAGTGCCCTAGGGCCCCCTGGCCGGCAGCAAGAAAAACCACCTTGAGGAGAGGCCCGCACACCACACTAGAGGGTAGTCCTCACTCACAGCAACCAGAGAAGAGCCTGCATGCAGCACGGAAGAGCCTGTGCAGCCAAAGAGAAATAAATAAATACAGTTTAAAAAAGAAAAAGATCGGAGCTGACGGTTAGACTTGTGCAGCCCACCTGGAGTCTTGACGTCAGGGAGGTGGGAGAAGGAGGTGCTCTGGGTCATGTCAATATTTGGAGAGTTTGAGATCAGGATGATCTAGTGGGTGATGAGATAAATTTCCAGTTAGAGTCTGGAATCAGGGAAATGCAGTTTAGACATGTGTTTGGTTGTTAGTTGCTCAGTCGTGTCTGACTCTTCGTGACCCCGTGAACTGTAGCCTTGCCAGGCTCCTCTGTCCATGGGATTTCGCAGGCAAAACTACTGGAGTGGATTGCCATTTCCTTCTCCAGGGGATCTTTGTGTTTGGTTAGTAGAGGCTATTTTAAAATTTGAATTTAAATGCCTTTAGGTGAGGATCCCATTCCCAGCTTCCGGGGTTCTCACCACTCCTTATTGGCCACATCAGATTTATGTATTTACATGACCGGCTATCTGCCCAGCCCTGTGGCTAACAGAATTTTCCACCCGAACAGTGGATGTCTCTAAGTTCTGAGAATCTATTAATTCAAGTAGAAAGAAACCAAAGGCAGATTTGCAGAATTTAGTATAGTTTTAAACTTTGAGCTTTTCTCTCATTCTCATCGGAATGAGAATAATGCCAGTCTTTACTGGTGATCTTCATTGATGACAATGATAGTTGGTGATAAATAATAGTGAATAATTTGGCATTTATTTCCACTCGTTCCACATGTTTATTGAGAGCTGCTCTGTGTTAGCACTTTTCTAGGTCTCGGGAATACAGCAGCGAAGAAAACAGACAAAAATGGAACTTGAATCCCAGTGTGGGTGGAGGGAGACAGACAATAGAGAAGATACATCATTGTATTAGATGGCGATAAGCACCATGGAGAAAAGTTGGGAAAGAAGGTAAGAAGTATTGGAAGAGGAGGGCTTAGATGGGGTGGCCGTTGTGGGCTGCACTGAGAAAATGAATATTTAGTGAAGATCTTGATTTAGTGTGGGAGCTGCCTTTGGAGCGAAGACCTAGGCAGGAAAAAGCAAGGGCGGAGGGTTAGAGGCGCCCCGTGGGCACACCATGCCCGGCTCTGAGTCACTTCTCTTCCGTGAGGGAGGTGCTGTCATTGTTCCCACTTGCAGATGGGCAGACTGTGGCGGGAGAGCCTAAGAAAGCTCCTGTGGGTTCATAAGAGGTAGAACCAGGCTTCTAACCCAAGCGGCCTAACTCGAGATCTTGTGCCTGTAAATGCTAAGCTGAAGAAATTAGACCCAGGTATGGAGGATTTACACCTCCAGCTATAAGCAGCCTTCCCAGCCCTGGAGGAAAACCCTGGGTGTGGTGGGAGGGGAGCGAGTGACTCGGGCCTTGGCTGGCTTCCTGCTGAGTCACTGCCGATGGGCTGTGAAGGGAGGCGAGGGGCACTCAGGCCTCCCCTCCTCACACTGGTCGGTTCCTGCCTTCCCGGGGAGACCTTCCTGGCAGCATGCCTGAACCACACATTGTCAGTGGGCAAATTCGTCTGACTTTCCTAAGAGCTCTGCTGCAGACTCGTGGGCTCCATTTGCCGGTGTGGCCCCGTGGCCAGCGAGAGGGATGGGCCCTGGAGGTTGACCCTCGGCCCAGCCCAGCCCAGCACCCTCCAGCACGTCCCGGATGGACGCGTTCTGCCTCTCGTCAGACCGGCTGGCTGTCATCTTCAAGAACAGCTGTGTGCTTGCCCCACCGCTACAGATAGCCAGATGCAGAGGGCAGCCACCCACACTGCCCTGGGCCTCTCGAGGCTCACCCTCTTGACATATTCATGCAGGCAGACGGCAAGGAAGGAACCCATAAGTACTATAAGGTGTATATCAAGTTTGTCAAGATTTCAAAACAGGGACTGACAAATAATAGTAGCTAGCACGGACTGAGCACTGGTAGGTTTGAAACGCTTACCATAGTTTATCTCATCTTCATAGTTCCCTCACCACCTAGCAAGGGAGGTGCTTCCTGTTTTATAGAAAAGAGCCTCAGCGAGGCCTTACCCAAGAAAGGTCCAGGAGGACAGTGGGAATGGAATCCTGGTGTCAGGAAAGTACAGGCAGGGGCTTGGTTCCCCAGAGAGCCACAGGTTAAGACTCTGTGTTTCCACTACAAGGGGCATGGGTTCAGTCCCTGGTTGGGGAACTAAAGACCCCACATGCTACGTGGCACAGCCAAAACCAAAGGACAGAGGAGGACAGTGACAGATGAAGCTGGAGAGGACCAGTGGGACCAGGGGCTTGAGATCGTGGTGGCAGGGAACCACCGAAGATTTTCCACGGCGTTTCTCCTTGGTGCCCCAGAGGTGTTGCATCCTTGTTGCTTTAGTTTAGGGTGACCTTGGAGCTCAGATAATGGAGACTGAACACAGTGGGAAGAACTCAGACTGCCTGTGGGGTGACATCCCTCCCTGGCTCCTTGTTCACCAAGCATTCTCTGTATCTGCTGAACTTCTACAGAATCTCCTTAGGTAAGAATTGTAGGGCTTCCCCGATGGCTCAGTGATAAAGAATCCAAATTGCCAAAGCAGGAGACGCAGGTCCCATCTCTGGTCGGGGAGGATTCCACATGCTGCAGAGCACCTAAGCCCGTGTACCACAACTACTCATCCTGTGCTCCAGAGCCCAGGAACCGCAACTACTGAGCCCACCCGCCACAGGTGCTGAAGCCCACGTGTCCCAGGGCCACTGCAATGAGAAGCCTGTGTACTGTGACGAGAGAGTAACCCCCATTTGCAGCAACTAGAGAAAAGCCCATGTAACAAAGAAGACCCAGCAGAGCCAAAAATAAATAGGTAAAAAAAATTTTTTTAAAGAAAAAAGGTGTTGCATTATCTTAAAAAAAAAAAAAATTGTGTGTTCCAGGAATGTGCTGTGCTGTCCACAGCTGGCTGATCCTCTCCACTCTGGCCATGCCCACCTCCCCTGATTCACCTCTTCTCATGGCCTTCATCTCCTTCCTCCCCAATTCTGATGTACACTGAAGTTGTTTCTGTTTAGCTAGCATTTCCACCGCTTTTTGCTAAACTTCTCCTCTCTGTGCATCTTATGAGATCTATTCAGGTTGGCTCACAACACCTTGGAGAAGGCAATGGCACCCCACTCCAGTACTCTTGCCTGGAGAATCCCATGGACGGAGGAGTCTGGCAGGCTGCAGTCCATGTGGCCGCTAAGAGTCAGACACGACTGAGCAACTTCACTGTCACTTTTCACTTTCATGCATTGCAGAAGGAAATGGCAACCCGCTCCAGTGTTCTTGCCTGGAGAATCCCAGGGACAGGGGAGCCTGGTGGGCTGCCATCTATGGGGTCGCACAGAGTCGGACACGACTGACTCGACTTAGCAGCAGTAGCACAACACCTCCTTGCAGTGGACATCATTGGGTTACCTACCCAGTCTAGTCTCCTTCCTGCCTGGCTTAAGAAACCCCAGTTTTCTTCTGGGTGACCACGTGGTCAGCCCCATGGTTTAGACCATGGGTCTAAACCAAAGACAGCACCATTTCCCACTTTCCCAGACTCCCTTGCAGCTAGGGTATCCATGTGACACAGCTATTGACAATAAGACCTGCAGGGAAGTCTGCTCCGAGGCTTCTGAGAAAGTTTCTGGTTTTTTGACAAAGGGAAACAGGCCCTGCCCCAGGGCTCCTGGGGGCAGCCTTTCCCACTGCCCTCAACGTAAATACAGTCATGATGGCTGGAGAGCCCTGCAAGCTGGGGGAGCATGTCAGGTGAGGGTTGACAGCAGCCATCGTCTGGAGAAAGCCTGCCTTCCGAGGTGAGTGCGCCTCAAACATACAGAGAAGAGCAACAGAGCGGCAAGGAAGAGGAAGAAAAGTCAAAGTCTCTTTTTTTGAATGTCTTGATTCACACCTGAAACCAGCACCACTCCTGGAATTCCAAGTTATGTGAACAATACATGCCCTTCTTTGTTTCTTATGTGTGTTGAGATGGGTTTCTATTATTTGTAACCAAAGGCCCAGGTCTTCCATCTTGATAGCACATATTTAACAGGTCTCCCAACCTTCCTCTTTCTGCAACACCTGCGACCTCGATGGGCTGTTAGGATGTGAATAAGGGCTCCAGTCACATGTCATTCTCCTGCCCACCCTCAACCTGAGCACCCCTCCCCATCACACACACACACACACACACACACACACACACCTCTATCTCTACCCTCTTGGTCAAAACTGGCCCAAAGGAATGAAGAATGGGGAAACCCAGGGTGTCACCACATACCATTCTGAGCTCCACAGTGTGCCCAGAATGCACTATTTTGTAATGCCTTTGTTTGAGAAACACTGGAGTTAAGAAATGGGTGTGAGAGAAAAGTGGTCTGGGTGGGGTGCACGGGGTCTGTGTGATCCGGGAGGGACCTTTGAGAATGTGCGTCTCTTGTCTCACTCATTTGTTATTCAGAAAACACATTAGTGTATATATATACACGCATATGGAGAAGGCAATGGCACCCACTCCAGTGCTCTTGCCTGGAAGATCGCATGGACGGAGGAGCCTGGTAGGCTGCAGTCCATGGGGTTGCTGGGAGTCGGGCATGACTGAGCGACTTTACTTTCACTTTTCACTTTCATGCATTGGAGAAGGAAATGGCAACCCACTCCAGTGTTCTTGCCTGGAGAATCCCAGGGACAGGGGAGCCTGGTGGGCTGCCATCTGTGGGGTCACACAGAGTCGGACACGACTGAAGTGACTTAGCAGCATACACACATATATTTTGCTACACCTCATTTGGCTTGTGAGGTCTTAGTTCCTCAATCAGGGATTGAACCTCAGCAGTGACAGCGCTGAGTCCTAATCTCTGGACGACCAGGGAATTCCCTGTGCTGTGCTAAGTCCCTTCATGTCTGACTCTTGAGACCCTGTGGACTGTAGCCCACTGGGTTCCTCTGTCCATGAGCTTCTCTAGGCAGGGATACTGGAGTGGACTGCCATGCCCTCCTCCAGGGGATCTTCCTGACCCAGGGATCGAACCCGAGTCTCTTATGTCTCCTGCACTGGCAGATGGGTTCTTCACCACTAGAGGCACCTGGGAAGCCCGTGGAAGTCCCTACGACAGTATTATTAACTGCAGTCAACACGCTGCACGTTACCTGCTGTGACATTTATTTTCAGAGTGGAAGTTTGTGCCTTTTGGTCTTCTTTCCCCATTTTTGCCCACCCTGCCCCCGACTCCCACGCCCACCCCCACCTCTGACACCACCCATCTGTTCTCCACACAACACGTTTTTCTTTTGAGCACCTATTTCGTGCCAGAGTCTAAAACCTTCCCTGCTTTCTCTCCGTGGATGAGGAAATGTGAGGTACCCTGTATGAAAGCTGCAAAAGAAAGAAACCAGCTGGTGAGTCTCCACCTTCTCTCCTTCTCAAAACGGAAACGACCTTAAAATGAAACAGACGAAATCCAGATTGGCAAGAGAGCCTTACTATTGAGAGGGATCTGAGATACTAACACAAAGCGTCACGCTGGGAGTGGGAACCTCCTTTCCTGGAAACCTTCAGGATAAAGGTCTGAATCGCTGACTCACTCTTGCTAGGCATGTCCATGGGGTAACGCAGAGAGCAAGGGCTTCTGAGTGAAGAAACTTGGGTTGGAATCCTGATTCCTTTCTTGAAAAGGGTGGATTTTGACAAATTGCTAAACCTCTGAAGCTCAGTGTTCTCTGAGTTATTGGGAGCATTTTATGAAGATAATAAGTAATTTAAAAAATTGTCTGTGCTGTTCTTAGTTGTGGCACGTGAGATCTTTTGTTGCGGCATGCAGGATCTAGTTCCCTGACCAGGGATCGAACCCGGGCCCCCGCCTTGGGAGTCTCAGCCACTGGACTACTAGGGGAATCCCTATGGAATGTTTTTTTGAGGGCTGACTATATTCTGGCTCCGACCCAAGTGCTGTATGTGTCTTAACTCATTAAACCTTTACAACAAATGAAGAAATTGAGGCTTAGGAAGGTCAGATGCCTTGCCAGTCAGTTGTAAAGCCTGGCTTTGAACTCAGGGAGCCTGGCTCCAAAGCTTGTGCATGTAACCAGGTCACTTACTGCCACTCTTCTTGGTAAAATGGAGATGACTCCTTTGTTTCAATCACTAGAAAGGATAAGAAAGTGGTAAGATGCAGGGGCTCTGGAGCCACACTGCTCTGGGGGTTCAAATCCCAGGTTTAGAATCTGCCTGCCAATGCAGGAGACATAAGAGACGTGGGTTCGATCCCTGGATGGGGAAGATCCCCTGGAGGAGGGCATGGCAACCCACTTCTGTGTTCTCGCCTGGGAGATCCTATGGACACAGGAGTGTGGTGGGTTATAGTCCATGGGGTCACAAAGACTGAAGCAACAACAGCTGCAGTTACGAGCAAATCGCTTCACTTCTCTATCCCTGCCTTGATTTCCTCATCTGTGAAATGGAGCTGAAAGTAACACTCTCTGGCCTTTTGTGAGAACTGAGGGAGTTAACCCAATAAACTCTCTTTTTAATTTATTTTTATTTATTTGGCTGTACCAGTTCTCCATTTGCGGCACTCGGGATCTCTCGCTGCGACATGTGAACTCTGAGTTGCCGCCTGTGGGATCTAATTCCTCGAGCAGGAATTGAACCCGGCTCCCCTGCAGGGCGAGCACAGAGTCTTAACCACAGGCCCACCAGGGAAGTGTCAAAACAATAGACTTGCATCATACCTGCTGCCGGGTAAACACTCAGTACCTGCTGCCTAGTGCTGTGTTTCAAGTCTCTGTTTCCTCAGGGAGGCCCCGCTGTCCACCCCCACCCAATCTGAATTATGTCCCCACCTCTGAGCATCCTGCTTCTTTCCCAGACAGCACTTAGGATGACTTGCGATCATGTATAATAGTAGCCACTTCACCGTGTTGTTATGAAGATTAAAGGAGATGATGTGAGGAAAGCACGGAGCTTCGTGGCACATGTTTGGCTCTTGGCAAGGGTAAGCTGCTATATTATTATCACCAGCTATTTACACTGGATGCCTTCCTTGGTTGAAAACACTGATTAGTGACGTACTGACAATTTCACCAAATCTAAGCGTTATTCACTCAGCTGCGTCCGACTCTTTGCGACTCCGTGGACTGTAGCCCGCCAGGCTCCTCTGTCCATGGAATTCTCCAGGCCAGAATACTGGAGTGGGTTGCCATTTTCTACTCCAGGGGTTCTTCCTGACCTAGGGATCAAACCCAGGTCTTCTTCATTGCAGGCAGGTTCTTTACCATCTGAGCCAAAGCACCCATCAATTATAACCCACACCATTACTAATGGATTTCTAAGGAATACAAAATCATGGCATAAAGCTTTCTTATCACTTAGAATTTCCATTTCGTGCATATCGAAAGAGCTCTTTTAAGTCTTATTTAGACACAGATTTTTATTGTGTATCAATCTGCTCTGTTTCCTTGCTTTTTAAAAAACACAATAACTTTTCATTTCAGTGCCAAATCAGCATGAAGTCTTTTTGAAGACATTGTCAGCAGAGATTAAACCAACACCTGCGGTGCTGACGCTGCCCAAAGCTTAAGGACAAGGATGACAAGATGCGGAACCGTGACCAAGTTCGTGCACACGCACTACATCACCGCCATCTCCCGGCTGCTTGCGATTTGAGATGCCGCCCGTTACTACACACTTGGTAACGGCCTTATTTCGGAGACGTTAAAATTATGTTGAAAAAGGTGTCGTAAGTTTGATGGAGTACAATATGAAAATTTGAATGTCCTCCCTAACAGTTGTGTTGTTTCTTATTTGGTGTTTCAAAAGCCACCGTGGTTTAAGTCAAACCTATGTAGGTTTTCCCTCTAAGTAACGGCTTCATCTTTAGCACTGAGCTTTTTTAAAAAAAAGTTTTATGTATTTATTTGGTGGTGCTGGGTGTTAGTTGCGGCATGCAGGATCTTCAGTCGCAACTTGCTAACTCCTAGTTGCAGCATGTGGGATCTAGTTCCCTGACCAGGGATCGAACCTGGGCCCCCTGCATTGGGAATGCAGAATCTTAGCCACTGGACTGCCCAGGGAAGTCCCCTAGCCTTGAGTTTTGATTCACGCAATGCTAGCTGCTGTAAAAGATAAACCCGAAAACCACATTGGTTAACACTCTAATGCTTGATATCTTGCATGTATAAAGTCCAAATCAGATGTTCCTCGTTGGCGGCAAGGACTTCATGTCGTCATTCAGGGATCCAGATACATAGATTTTGCCAGTTCCAAGAGATCAAGGCTGCCCTGGGGCTGGAAACATAGAAGGTTTTATGGGCTGAGCCTGGAGGAGGCAGGCACAGAATACTTTGTCTCACATTCCACTGTCAGATCTTGATCATATGGCTGCACCTACGGGAGCCTGGGAGATGTTCTGTGGCTGTGTCACCAGGAAGAAGGGGAACTGAGTTTGGTAATCAGATGCCAGTATCTGCTCTGGGCTTTGTAGGAAGTTCAAGTCCTGTGACGGCCATGCTGTGTAAGTTAATTCATTTCACCCTCACAGCAAACCCCCCAAATGGTTACTATCTTCATTCTACAGGTAAAGAAGCTGAGGCTTGGGATTTCCTTGGCAGTCCAGTGGGTAAGACTCCATGTTTCCAATGCAGGGTTTGGGTTCAATTCCTAGTCAGGGAACTAAGATCTGACATGCTGTGCAGTGCAGCCAAAAAGTAAAAAGAAAAAAAGAAAAAGAAACTGAGGTTCAAAGAGACAATTTGCCCAAGGCCACATTATTCCATAGTTAGGGAGCAAGTATTGAGGCATTTCTACTTATGTTCTTCCATTAAACCTGCCTCCCTCTTTGAACTATCCAAGAATGGTGAGGGAGAGCGTGTCAATAGTTCTTCTCAGATGGAGCTGATTCACATACAGGGTATAGTTTTTTTTTTTTCTGAGGCCAGTGATTTCACCTTTAGTCAGTCACCTCTTGGGCTTTCCTGGTGGCTCAGTTGTAAAGAATCCACCTGCTAATGCAGGAGATGTGAGTTGGATCCCTGGGTCATGGAGATCCCCTGGAGAAGGAGATGGTTACCCACTTCAGTACTCTTGCTTGGAGAATTCCATGGACAGAGGAGCTTTGCAGGCTATAGTCCATGAGGTCACAAAGAGATGGATATGGTTTAACGACTAAAGAACAGTCACCTCTTACTAGTGGACAGGAGGCAACAGGGTTTGCTACCCACTAACAGGATCATGTCAGACTCTTTGGGACCTCATGGACTGTAGCCTGCCAGGCTCCTCTGTCCATGGAATTTTCCAGGCAAGAATACTGGAGTGGGCCCACTGGAGTGGGCCATTTCCTACTCTAGGGGATCTTCCTGACCCAGGGATCAAACCTGAGTCTTCTGCATGTCCTGCATTGGCAGGTGGATTCTTTACCAACTGTGTCACCAAAAGTATAGTTGTACTGGGTACATGACTTTTTCAAGCAATCACTTTTTTTGGCTGAGCCTTGAAGCTGGCATGCATGCTCAGTCACTCAGTCATGTCTGACTCTTTTTGAACCCATGGACTGTGGCTCGTCCTCTGTCCATGGTTTTTTTTTTTCCAGGCAAGAATACTGGAGCAGGGTGTCATTTCTTACAGCAGAGGATCTTCGAGACCAAGGTATCAAACCCAAGTCTCCTGTGTTGGCAGGTGGATTCATTACCACTAAGCCTCCTGGGAAGCCTTACCTTGCAGGATCTTATTCCCTGGTAGCTCAGCTGGTAAAGAATCTGCCTGCAATGCAGGAGACCCCAGTTCGATTCCTGGGTTGGGAAGATCCCCTAGAGAAGGGATAGGCTACCCACTCCAGTATTCTTAGGCTTCCCTGGTGTCTTAGATGGTAAAGAATCCGCCTGCAATGTGGGAGACCTGGGTTCAATCCCTGGGTTGGGAAGACCCCTGGAGGAGGGCAACCCACTCCAGTATTCTCACCTGGAGAATCCCCATGGATAGAGGAGCCGGTGGGCTCAGTCCATGGGGCTGCAAAGAGCTGGACACGACTGAGTGACTAAGCACACTTCCCTGACCAGGGGTTGAACCCATGGCCTTGGCGGTCAAAGTTTGGAGTCCTAACTACTGCACCGCCAGGGTATTCCTGGGAGTGATCATTTTGACAATAGAGATCAATCTATAGATATAGTCCATCTGTCCTAAGTCACTTCAGTTGTATCCGACTCTTTGCGACCCTATGGACTGCAGCCCTCCAGGCTCCTCTGTCCAGGGGATTTTCCAGGCAAGAATACTGGAGTGGGTTGCCATGCCCTCCTCTGGGGGATCTTCCTGACCCAGAGATCGAACCCGAATCTCTTATGTTTCCTGTACTGGCAGGTAGGTTTTCTACCACTAGCACCACCCGGGAAGACCCTATAGATATAGATGTTGATGTAAATGAGATTGTAGATATAGACATTAAAAGGAGACTTAAAAGTAAAAGCAGTATGGCAAAAACCATCACAATATTGTAAAATAATTAGCCTCCAATTAAAATAAATAAATTAATTTAAAAAAAGTAAAAACAACCCAATGCAATGTGTAAATGCTGATTGAGTCCTAGTGTGAAAAACCAGTATTTAAAAAAATTATAGGAATAAATGTATATATTTGAGTATGGGCAGAGTATCTGGTTCTATGAAGGAATTATTATTGTGTTGGTTGTGATAATCTGTACTTCTCTAGTGGCTCAGATGGTAAAGAGTCTGCCTGCAATGTAGGAGACCCAGGTTTGATCCCTAGGTTGGGAAGATCCCCTGAAGAAGGGCATGGCAACTCACTCCAGTATTCTTGCCTGGAGAATCCCCATGGACAGAGGAGCCTTGTGGGCTGCAGACCATGGGGTCACAAAGAATCGGACACAGCTATGTGACAATCAGATTGTAGCTAGGTAGACAACTGTCTTTAGTTTTTAGAGGTGTACTGAAGGGTGAAATGTCATGATGTTTGTACTTTAAAACAAATCAATGACAAAAACAGTAACAGAAAAATAGATGAACCAAATGTGGCAAAACTTTAAGAACAGTTACATGTTGGTAATAGGTATGAGTGTGTTCATCACATTTTTTCCCCCATGATATTTACTGTTTTTTTTTTTTTTTAAATTATTGATTGGTTTGTTTGTATCCCTGGTACACAGTTGGATTTTATTCTTTTTTTTTTTTCCTGCTAAACTCAGTTCTCACTGATGTCATTGGTCTTATCCGTCATTGCCGGCCTGAGTTTTGCTAGTTCTGGCTGCATCTCTGGCTTTCTAGGTTCCCCCATTCATAGACCAGCCCTGCCCTTGGTCTATCTCTGGCCACAGGAAGCAAAAGACTGCTGGTGGCCCTGGTGCTCACCACAGCCTCTGCGTGAGCCTGCAGGGTCTCTCACCCTCCCCTGTGACGTGCTACCATCACACTGTCAACCCCTGGAGGGCAGAGACTTTGCTTGACACTTCCGGCTAGCTGCTAAAGCACTTGCCACCATATGCAATCAGGGCTCTGAAATCATTTGTTGATTGATCCCTTGTATTCATCCCCTTCTTGGCCCCACTTCACACTTTTTTGATGAGAAATATTTTCATGTGTTACTTTCTTTTCTCCTATTACTTTTTAGTTATACAAGTAACACACGGTCATGGTAGAAAACTTAGAAGACAGAAATAAACTAAACAAGGATTAAAATAATCTGAAACCTGGTCGTCCATTGTTATCATTTTCATGCATAATTAGCTTTTCTTCATGCATATGTTGAAATATTTTTCTGGGAATTCCCTAGTGGTCCTGTGGTTAGGACTGTACCTTCACTGCTGAGGGCCCAGGTTCAATTCCTGGCTCGGAAGCTAAGATCCCACAAGCTGTGCAGCATGGCCAAAAAATAATAATAATAAAGTAAGATGTTTTTCACTCTATAAAATGGCATTATCTTTTCCTTCCTTCCTCAACAGAATATTGAGAGAATATTCTTCCAAATCAGTAGGTACACATCTATGCCATCATTTAAAATATCTGTATTCTTTTATTAGCCTATCCCATGATTTATTTAACTAGTCCCCTGTTGGCAGGCGTTTAGGTTCTTTCTAATTTGCTACTGTATTGAAGACCCCTGCTTGTATCTCTATGCCCATGTCAATCATCTACTGGTTCATTCAGTGGTCTTTTATCAAGCCCCTTCTGGGTGTCAGGCTCTTTTCTAGGCACTGGAGAAACAACCACAGTGGATTTTTGCTGGGGGTAAAATGCCCGTATTTGTTTCCATTATTATTAAAGACTTTTAATACACATGGGCAAACTGTCTCAAGAGAGGCCGGGCGGGTTTCGTTCCCACTTGCTGTGTGTGCGTGTTTCTAGTGCCCTGTCCACGGTGGTGCTTCTGGCTGGCTCCACACGGCCTCTGCAGGAGGTGCCCAGCAGTGTGGCAGGCTTCCCGGTACTCTGCCCGCCTGCTCGGGGTTCTTTCCTGGGCCACACCCCTGCCTTCCAGAGTCGGCTTCCCTGACTCCCTGTTCTGGCTCCACGATCCTAGTTTCCTGCCTGCCTCTAAGCGGGCCTTTGATTTCGAGGTTCCCTGCAGATACTTCCTCCACCTGCCTTGGCCCCATGCAGTGCTCCCCACAGTCAGCCACCATGCTTAGCCCCTGAATAGAGGGCTCGGGCAACCAGAGGGCAAGAAGCAGGCAGGATTCTGGGGCGTCACTGCTGACGGCAGGTTTTTCCCTTCCTCTGTGCCTCTGTCTTCTTTCAGCAATACCCTCAGAAGCCAATCAGGGGATCTCCCCTCATCTGTGTGCAGAAAGCTGGAATTGAATCTTGGCCCTTGACCCAAATCCTTCCAGGAGAGCAGGGGCGTCCCTTGGCATATCCATGGATTAGTGCAGAGTGTGCAGCCGTGTATTTGGACTTGGCCTTGGGGACAGAGGGATCAGTGGTCCTGAGGAAAGGCATTCTGTCCTGAGAGTCGGGAGACTCAGGCCTGAGCTCTGGCTCTGTGTGTCCTGTGTGACTGTAGTGGACAAGTTGTGGTGTGTCTGCTCAGCTCACCGCTACTCCTGTCTGTGCATCAACCACCCAGTGGGGTGGCCTTTGATGGCCATTTTCATATTGGGTTGGCCATAAAGTTCATTTGGGTTTTTCTGTAAGATGTTATGGCTACTATAAGGGCTTCCATCATAGCTCAGCTGGTAAAGAATCCGCCTGCAATGTGAGAGACCTGGGTTTGATCCCTGGGTTGGGAAGATCCCCTGGAGAAGAGAAAGGCTACCCACTCTAGTATTCTGGCCTGGAGAATTCCATGGACTATATAGTCCACGGGGTCACAAAGAGTTAGACGCAACTTTCACTTTTCACTTTCATAATACGACCCTGTCTCCTCAGCTACATTGGTAGGACCTGGGGTGGGCGTGGAATCCAAGCTGGGCTAATCAGCTGCCCCCTGGAAACTGTGATTTTACGTGGTCTAGGAGTCACTGGGGAAGCCGTGGGGCTGCCCCAATGGCTCAGCAGTAAAGACTCTGCCTGCAGTGCAGGAGCCACAAGAGACATGGGTTTGATCTCTGGGTCAGGACGGTCCCCTGGAGGAGGAAATGGCTACCCGCTCCAGCATTCTTGCCTGGGAAATCACATGGACGGGGAGCCTGGCGGGCTACGGTCCATGGGGTCGCAAAGAGTGGGACGCAACTGAGTGACTGAGCATGAACACATGCAGGAGTCACTGGAAGAACTGAAACAGAGGTGAGGAAAACTGGAAGGAAGCGCACACAGGCCCGGTGAAGGGCGGCCTGCGGGAGTGGAGCGAGGGCAGAGACCACTGTCCTGGGCTCCCGGTGGCTTTCCAGGTCTTGGTGCCAGGCTGAGGGAGGCGCTGGGTGGGGGCAATGGTCTGTGAGACACGCCGATGCTCTCAGAATAAAAGCCCCCTTTCTGCTAAGCTCTCTCTGTAATGTGCAAACCAGCAAACAAAAGTCTTCCTTAGGATGGTGCATAGGGCTAAACGTCAGTCTTTCTGAGCCTCCCCTTTCTCATCTGTAAGATGGGAATAGGGACAGAGTGCTCTTCTCAGGAATGTTGAGAGGCATTGAGTCTGTGGGGCTGGGGGCCCGCGTGTATCATCAGAACCTGTGCCCGACCGGTTAAACCGTCTTGAGTATCAGCCTTGACTGTGTGTGAAAGAACTTTGGAAACGTTACGACCGCAGAACACCGCATGTATCTGTGTGCATGTACCCGTGTGTGCAGCTCTGTCTACATCAGTCCCTAGTTTAACTTTTCCCTACAAACTTCTCCATGACTTTACTATCTTTTTAAAGGAAGTTTTTGTTAATATTTATTTATTTCGTTTTTATTATTTACTTGGCTGTGCCAGGTCTTGGGCATGCGGGATCTAGTTCCCTGACTAGGGATCGCATCTAGGCCCCCTGGCTGGGAGCACAGCATCTCAGCCATTGGACACCAGAGAAGACCCTCTCCATGGCCTTAGACGGTCACTGACCTCCTTTAGGGGCTTCATTTGTTGTTGTCGTCCAGTCGCTCAGTCCTGTCTGACTCTTTTGCGACCCCATGGACTGCAGCCCGCCATGCTCCTCTGTCCATGGGGTTTCCCAGGCAAGAAGACTGGAGTGGGTTGCCATGCTCTCCTCAAGGGGATCTTCCTGACTCAGGGATCGAGCCTGCGCTTAGTGCATTGGCAGGCAGATTCTTCACCATCGAACCACCAGGGAAGCCCAACGGGTCCTTCGTTTACTTGTAAAATCAGGGGTCAAATGCATGACCTCTAAACCCCCTTCCTGCTCTGGGAGTGGAAGGTTGAGCTGGCTGGTTAACACCTGGGTGTGGTCCAGGCTCACAGAGAACACAGCTGCCTCAGGTCGCTGCTGAAGGCCAGGGGGCCAGGGGCCAGGGATCCTCCCGGGTGACCTGCCAGGGAGAGTCAGGGAGCCAGGCAAGATCCTTTCGCCGCTTTGCTCTGTTTATGTTTATGCTTCTGCTACGTGGCTGTCTTGCTCCAGGCCAAATGAGTCTCCCGGTTGTCACTGTGCCAGCAGCGGCCCGAGCAGAGAAAAATCTAGCTTTGCCAGAAAAACCAAGATCTTGAGGACACTGGTTGTAGCCTTACCTCCAATCGGATTATAGCTCGTGTACAAACCCTTTCTTTCTGCTGGATTCTTCTGCTTTGGACTATGGCCAAGTAAGAAACAGGCCCAGGATCAGCCCAGCCCAGTTTGCTTTCCCAGGGCCCGGAGGCTCAAGGCAAAAATACTTCATGTTCTGGGGATTTCCCTCGTGGGCCAGTGGTTAAGACTCTGCGCTCCCAACGTAGGGGGTCGGGGTTCGATCCCTGGTCAGAGAACTAGATCCCGCGTGCCACAACGAAAGATCTGCTACTAAGACCTGGTGCAGTCAAATAAATAAATGCAAATAAATATCAGAAAAATTCTTCATGTTCTGTACCTCCTTGGTAACTGGCAACTTCAAGGCTTCACTAAATCAAGCTTATTGACATTTCTTAACAGCCCAGAAATGAGTGGAGGTCATTTGAGAAGGGTGGAGCCTCAGATTGTTCTGTCGGCCATACAGAGGAGAGGGAGAATGTTAAGAAAGGTGGCAGAACCCAGCCTTTATTGCCGAAGCCCTGCTGATACACAGACCAGCTGTGTTACCATTCACAGGTCACTTAATCTCTCTGAGCCTCAGGTTCTTCTTCAGTTTCTTTATATGTAGAATGAGCAGATTGGACTGGAAGGCCTCCGAGCTTCTTTGTTGCATGTTACAATGTTTACAATTGTACCTTTACAATTTACTTACTTCCCCTGATCTCAGAATGATTAACCCTGAGAGCAGCAATAGCATCTTTCAGTAGAGTGGAAGCAAGTCTCAGGAAATAAAAAACAAAGCCTGATGAAAATAACAACAGAGGAAAATGACAGCAGCAGATGAATAAGAATCAAGGCAGATGAGAAATCTGTCTACAGGTCCCTGTCTTGAAATCCTTCATTTACTGGGTGCGTGCAGGAAATTCAGGAGTATCTGTCTCACACTGTCCTGGGCAAGAGGCTGAAGGTTAAAGGACCATGTGGGAGACACAGGGTAGGGAGTGGATTCTGAAGAAGGACCTCCTTAGGCCAGGGATGTTTGCCCTGGGAAGCAGTCTTGGAGTGGTTAACACAAGCTTTGACTTCAGCCAGGTTTCGTGTGTCTGCTTCTTTTTCTGCCTCCTATGTGTTGTTGAGTAAGTTACTTAAACCACGTGCTGTGGTTTCCTTAACCAGAAAAATGGGAATCATGATAGCACATATGGTACAGGGTGTGGGTTACAAATATTCAGATAAATAAGGATTAAACGAGATAAAATATATCAGGTAGCTTACACATAGCTGGGTACACAGTCAGCTGCCAGTGATGGATGTGATTATTAGGTTTTTTGCCATTTCTTGACCTTGGATTATAGTTTCCAAGTAAGTAAAACAGAATTCTAAACATGCTCTGCTTATGTGTGGTAATCTAGATCTTTTAAAGTTCTTTTTCCTTCATTGAGGGGGAAAAAAAAATCCCAACAGACTCAGAACAAACTTAGTATTTTTCCCAAACTGGTTGGAGGAAGCTAACTGTCCTGGGTCACCTGTGTGCTTCTTAGTGCCGAGTCCAGAACTCAGAGTCTTTGAGGCAGGCCCAGAAATGAGCATGTGAACAAGTTCACTGATCAAGGTTGAGTCAGCTCTTCTTTTTTCTTCGTTTGGTCTGCCCTGGATCTTCTTGCTGCGAGTGGGCTACTCTCTAGCTGCAGCTCGGGCTTCTCTTGTTGCGGAGCAAGGGCTCTGTAGTTGTAGCACGTGGCCTTGTTGCCTTTAGCGTGGCCATGAACAGGGATTGAACGCTTGAACCTATGTCCTCTGCATTGGCAGGCAGATTCTTTTTTTTTTTTTAATTGGAGGATACTTACTTTACAATATTGTGACTGCTTCTTCCATAGGTCAACATGAATCAGCCGTAGGTATACACTTGTCCCCTCCCGCCCCATCCCGCCCCTCTAGGTTGTCCCAGAGCACCGGCTTTGGGGTCCCTGTGTCCTGCAGCACATTTCCACTGGCTACCTATTTCACATACGGTAGTGTATATGCTTCAGTGCTACTCTCTCAAATCATCCCACCTTCTCCCTCCCCTACTGTGTCCAAATGTCTGTTCTTTATGTCTGCCTCTCCATTGGGCAGCTGGGATTCTTAACCACTTGACCACCAGGGAATTCTGAGAACCAGCTCTTAAGGAGTATGCTGCCCTGCCAGCCAGCGGACCAGGTCAGTGCTTCTCAAACTTTGAGGTATGTAGGAATTTGCTGGCAGTCTCGTTAAAATGCAGACTCTGATTTAGTAGGTATATTAGTCAGTGTTCTTCTAAGAAAGAGAACCAATAGGAAAAAATTATATGAAAATATATATATTAAAATACACATGTACATGCCTGCTAAGTTGCTTCAGTTATGTCCAACTCTTTGTGACCCCATGAACTTTAGCCCACTAGGCTCCTCTCTCCATGGGGATTCTCCAGGCAAGGATACTGGGGTGGGTTGCTGTGCCCTCCTCCAGGGGATATTCTCAACCCAGGGATCAAACCTGAGTCTCCTGTGGCTCCTGCATTGTAGGCAGATTCTTTACCACTGAGCCACCAGGGAAGCCCTATACACACACACACACACACACACACACACACACACATAAAACAAGGTATTGGTTCATGTGATTATGGAGGCTGAGAAGTGTCACCTGAAAACTGGAAACCCAGGAAAGCTGGTGGGTGAAGTTCCAAGGGCCAAGAGCTAATTAATGGTGCAGTTTCCAGTCTGATCCTGAAGGTCTGAGAACCAGGAGCACCAGGGCAGGAGAAGATCACTGTCCCACTCCAACAGTCAGGCAGAGAGAAAATTCAACCCTCCTACACCTTTTTGTTCTATTCAGGCCCTCAACAGATTGGATGAGACCCTCCCACACGGGGGAGGGCCATCTGCTTTACTCAGCTCATTAATTCCACTGTGAGTCTCTTCCGGGAAGCACCCTCAAAAACAAATCAGAAATAGTGTTTTCCCAGATATCCGGGCCTCCCCGGACCCCCTCATCAAATTAACCATCTCGGCAGGTCTGGGGTGGGACCAGAAATTCTGCATTTCTAACAAGTTCCCAGGGGAATGTCATGCTTCTGCCCAGTGGACCATAGTTTCACTTGCCAGGTTTTCGAGGCTCTGTCACTGTGATGGTCACGAGTACCATTCGCTAGACGTTTCTGACTCTGCTTTCGGGGCACCTGGTAGGATTGTACTTCCTGGCCCCTTTGTAGTTGAGTGGGGCCGTATGACTCGTTCTGGCTAATGATCTGTGGGCAAAAGAAGTCAGGGTCACTTTTAGGACAGACTATTTAATTGCCAGTTCGATGGAGAAGGAAATGGCAACCCACTCCAGTTTTCTTGCCTGGAAAATCCCATGGACAGAGGAGCCTGGCAGGTTACAGTCCATGGGGTTGCAAAGAGTGGGACACGACTGAGCGACTTCACTTCTTCGATTCTCCAAAGCTTTTTTTTCTGTTTGCCGCTGCTACTGGCAATGTTTCAGATAGCATCTGTTGGAGCAGACAGCCCCTGGGATGAATGGCATGGAGCCTGGCCCTCAGCAGGCCTGTGAGGACGTGGCCTGAGAAGAAGACACGCGTGTTTGTGGCTTTCAGTCTCCCATATTTGGAGAGGTGTTTGTTACTGCAGCATAACCTAGCCCACCCTGACTGATACACTTATTCTAACCCATGTTGTATAAAACAAGAAACCAAGCCCTTGGAACGTCCCTGGTGGTCCAGTGGCTAAGACTCCGAACTCCCAATGTAGCAGGCCTGGGTTCCATTCCTGGTCAGGGAACCAGATCCCACAGGCCACAACTAAGACCCCATGTAGCCAAAAAATAAATATATATTAAAAAGAAAAGAAAGAAACGAAGCCCAAGAAGAATGACTTGTCTGTGCTCTGACACTTGGTCAGTGAAATACTAGGGTTCTGAATCCCTACTTTCCTTCCTTTTTTGTCCCATCAATGACCATGCCTTTACCACTTGGATCTTCTGGAATACGTGCCAGGCACTTTACATGTGACATTTCCTTCTATCTTCACCACAGTGAATTATCATTCCACTCTTCATATTAGGAAACAGAGGCCAAAGTTACACAGCAAACACAGGACTTGAACCTCTGACCATCTGATCCAAAGTACATGTCCCCCTCCCCCATTACATCATCCATCTCAGATCTACCAAAAGGATAACTTTAATAATGGAAAACACCTACATGCTATTTACTTTATTCCAGGCAGTACTATTAGTGATTGAACTATTTTAATGCTTGTAAAAATCCTATGAGGCAGATAATGTCATCAAGAACATCCTCATTTAGATAAGGCTATCAAGGCACAGAGAACTTAGGTAATTTTTCCAGTGTTACACAGCTAATATGTGGCAGGACCAGGATATGAAGCCAGGTAGCTGACCTCAGGGTCCATACTCATACCCATTAGACTTTATTGCCACGACCAAAGATCATGCATTTATCGGTCTAACATGATATGTATGTGCACGTATATACCATTTATATACATAATGTAACTATATTGCCAAATATGATTTTTGCTTATTTAAATTTAGGGTATTTTCTTCTCTACTGGCAGGACTCCACTGTACAATCGTTCCCACACGAATTGATTTGCTAACTGAAGGGGCCCAGGTGTTGTATACATTGAGCCTAGTGTGATTAAGATTTTCTTTTCAACCCGGAAAAAAAAGAACATTTCTTTTCAAACCTGAAAAAAATTAATTTATTTTTAAAAAGCCTGGAAGAACCCAGCTGCCAGGAAGCCCTGGGACCCTGGGCCTCCTGCTTAGTCTCCCTCTTCTTATCTTTATACCTCTCAGCCCTTTCTTTGTTGGAGGTGATGTTTTCAGCTACAGGCTTGACAGCCTCTTGCCCGCTGCCTGGCACTTCTGGTCTTCGTGTGGAAGTCATTCTCAAGCCCTTGACAAAAGCCTCTTATCCCCTAGGCTCCAAGTCTCCTTGCCAACAGACTCCCTGTGTTCCCAGGTACCCTGGAACCCTGGGTCTTTCTTTAATTTGTTCTGCTAGAATGTGAAGGTACCAGGCTCCCGGGGAGCTTGACTCAAGACCTAACAGCCGAGAGTACAGAAGCCAGTGGGCTCATCCCTGTGGCTACGGAAATGTGGGAAAGGCAGGGGACTCTTGAGAGCAATGACTCTCCTCTCTCCACACTCTGAAATCTGTCACGTGCTACTTTTTCCTTTAACTCAGCTTTGTTTTCTGTCTTAGCATAACACACACACACACACACACACACACACACACACACACACACACGGAATATTACTCAGCCAGAAAAAGGAACAAAATGGGGTCTTTGTAGTCATGTGGGTGGACCTAGAGACTGTTATACACAGTGAAGTAAGTCAGAAAGAAACAAATATCATTTATTAATACATATACATGCTGCTGCTGCTAAGTCACTTTAGTCGTGTCTAACTCTGTGCGACCCCACAGACAGCAGCCCACCAGGCTCCCCCGTCCCTGGGATTCTCCAGGCAAGAACACTGGAGTGGGTTGCCATTTCCTTCTCCAATGCATGAAAGTGAAAAGTGAAAGTGAAGTCGCTCAGTCATGTCCGATTCTTATCGACCCCATGGACTTCAGCCTACCAGGCTCCTCCATCCATGGGATTTTCCAGGCTAGAGTACTGGAGTGGGGTGCCATACTTCAGCCTACCAGGCTCCTCCATCCACGGGATTTTCCAGGCAAGAGTACTGGAGCGGGGTGCCATTGCCTTCTCCATGCATATACATGGAATCTAGAAAAATGGTACATACAGATGAACCTATTTGTAGGGCAGGAATAGAGAAGCAGATAGAGAGAACGGACCATGTGGACATGGTGCGGGGGAGGGGAGGGTGAGATGACTTGATTAGGACAGATGTACACACACTACCTACCAGCTAGCTGTAAAACAGAGCGCTTGCGGGAGGCTGCTGCACAGCACGGGGGCTCAGCTCGGGGCTCTGTGATGACCTTGAGGGTGGGATGGGGGTGGTGGTGATGGGAGGTTGGCTCAAGAGGGTGGGGACTCACTTCTTTGTACAGCAGAAACCAACACAACATTGTAAAGCAGTCATACTCCAATAATAATAATAATAATGATAATAATAAAAGACATATGAACATGCTTAACGTTGCAAGTACTTGAAGTCAGGAATGAAAAAGGCCTTGCCAAGGCTTGGTGCAGGGCAGGTGATTCAGGCCCTCTTCTGGGAGGAACTGAGGTCTGGTGGACAAACAAGGAGTTCTAACCACAGCCCAGTTATTAGTCCACAGGAAACATCCTGTTACTCTTATAAAGATGAAGTGCTACTTTTTTATTTTTTTTAAAGAACTTTCTAAAAGTCTTCCTTTCCATTCTGATTCAGTTCAAGTCTGTGAGGCAGGAAGGTCTCAGGGCAGCCATGCCTGCAACATTAGCTAATCAGACTCCCAAGAAACATTCCATTCCGCTTAGGAGGGCTTTGGAGAATGGTTTGCTCATCGTGGCTTTTAAAATAAACTGAGGGTTGCCAGGCTGAATGGACTCCCTGTGGGGCCTGCGACCTGGTTCCAGGCCGGTGCCCAGGGCGCTTGCCTCCTGCTAGGTTGGCAGACCTCTCATTAACCATGGTTGCCTTGCCTGTGTCCCATTCTCAGGGGATGAAGTGGAAAGTCTTGTACCTTCTGTCCCTTTCTGTTTTAAAACTGGGGAGACTGAGGCCCAAGAGAGTCAGGAGAAAAGTAATAACAACAGCCAATGCATAGAACACTTTATATTAACTTACCTACAAAGGTCAAGGCAAGGGTCACCATGGCATAGAGGCAAGTAAGATACAGCTTCAGATCCTGGTTTTGACTCTCTGAAGCTGTGTGATCTTGTGGAAGTAACTAAGCCTCTCTGAGAGGTAGTTTTCTGCTCCTCACATATTGATAATGACACCTATTCTAAAGAGTGGTTGTGAGCAGTAGAAATAATGGCTGTAAAGTACTAGAGTAATGACTGGCACCTAGATAGTACCTGATGAATGGTCTTGATTATTAGTAGGGATGCAATGTGGGCCAGCCACAGGATAAATAGTGTCTTCCAACTCTTCATGGACAGAGAAGCCTGGTGGACGGGTCAGTCCATGGGGTCACAAAGAGTTGGACATGACTGAGCATAGCACACAGCACAATCCTGCTTCACAACAAGACTGACCTGAGGAGCTGATGGAAAGTACAGATGTAGTCTAAGGAAAGGCACTGGGATGTATAACAAGCTACTGGGTGACTCTTACTGGCCCATTTTACAACACACCCAGGAAGCCTTCCCTCCAACCTCTTGCTTGCTTCAGTCCCTTGTACCTGGCCCCATATTCAGCAAAGATTTTGCTTGAGGGTAGACATGATTAAAAGGTCAAATATCATTATATACTCTCAAAGAGAATGTGCCTTGAACTTTACACAGTATATTTCTTCCTGGAAAGCTGCTTGCAAATAGAATTTGGTGTGTGCGTATGTGTGCATGCGAACAGATGTATATTTAACACCTAAGTTTGCTATTCAAAGGAATGCAATCAATTCAGCTAAATGAATATTATATGTGTGACTTTTAAGTGCTGAGGATTCAGTGACCAATAAGAGGCAGGCCCTGTCTTCAAGGGTCTTACTTAGGGTCCAGAGTGGTAGATAAGGTTAGCACAGGGACCACGCAGGGAAAAGGGTACCCAATTCAGGGTTGGGGCACCTGGGAAAGTTCTAGGGGAGGTGACATGGGAGGAAGAGACCTCTACACTGGAACCTAGTCTCAAATTCTTCTGGAAAGAGAATGGTCCTTCCCTAACTCATCCCTGCGGAAAAATGGACTTTCACACCATGTTGCCCTGGATTCATTTACACAATCAGGCAGCTGCACAAATACCAGGTTCCTGCCATGGGTAAGGCTCTGAGCGAGGTGTTGTAGGGCAGCTAGGGAGAGAAAGGCCCAGTCCATGCTCTCAGGGAGCTTATACAACACCTGTTTATGACCCAGCAGGATTATTGAGGTCTTAACTCCCTTTCCTGAAAATATTGTGTATTTTCTTTCATCGCCTCGTTGTGGAGAAACGCAGTTCTGGCCAACACAACCATGAACATCATATTTCATCCAGGAGATAATCCAAGTGTGTGCAGGCATCCCCAGGCTGCTTGCAGACTCTCCATGAAGTGGTGGGAGGCTTCTGAGGTGGCCCAGTGGTAAAGAATCTGCCTGCCCATGCAGGAGATACAAGAGATGCGGGTTGGAGTCCTGAATCGGGAAGGTCCTCTGGAGAAGGACATGGAAACCCACTCCAGTATTCTTGCCTGGAGAATCCCATGGATGGAGGAGCCTGGCAGACTACAGTCCATGGGGTCACAAAAGAGTCAGATCTGACTGAGTGACTGAGCATGTATACACATGAAGCTGTGGAGGCCTGGATGAATTCTTGGGGTCCACAGGGTCTGTGAGTATATGGGGCAACCTGAAGACCTGGAAGCACCTAGGGTAAGTGATGCTTTCCTCCCCTGCCACCCCCCCCACCCCTCGCCGCTGTCATCAACAGGAATGCTTTTCAAACCACTTGTCTCTGCCCTGAGAAGAGGAAGAGTCAGGAAGGAACAGCATTCCTGGTGAATTACGATCAGTACACCATGTCCAACCAGTCCATCCTAAAGGAGATCAGTCCTGGGTGTTCATTGGAGGGACTGATGTTGAAGCTGAAACTCCAGTACTTTGGCCACCTGATGTGAAGAGCTGACTCATTGGAAAAGACCCTGATGCTGGGAAAGATAAGGGCAGGAGGAGAGGGGGACGACAGAGGATGAGTTGGTTGGATGGCATCACTGACACAATGGACATGGATTTGGGTGGACTCCGGCAGCTGGTGATGGACAGGGAGGCCTGGTGTGCTGCAGTTCATGGGGTCGCAAAGAGTTGGACACGACTGAGCGACTGAACTGAACTGAACTGGACACCATGTTTACACGAAAGATGGCAAGGTGTTGCAGTAAACATGTGAGGCCCCCTTGCCTTATGCTCTCTGTGTGTGGTGCCCTGGGAGGGAAGACGGGCTCCCATCTCCCAGATGGCAAACTGGAAGCACGAGGGGTGCCTGGAGGCTGTGCTGGCCACCTGGTGCTTTGCACCCAAATCTAGCCCACACTTACCATGTTGCCTTTCGAAGTCTCCTCTCTATATGAACCCCTCAACCTCGCATTCACTGCTTCTCAGAAGGCCAAGCCTGAAGCATCCACCTCCTGTTTTTTGTTTTTTTTTGCTAAGTTGCTCTCACTTCCTGGGCCCCTGCCCCGCCTCTAACTAGCTGGTGAAATTCAACCCATCCCTCAAAGCCCAGCTCACGTGTCACCTCTCCCTCTGGTTGGAATTCACCTCTGTCTCCCTACACTCCTTGTTTGGCCTTTTCACTCATTACTTTTTCTTGGGCAACAGGCTTAAGTCTCTCAGATCCTCACTTCTCTCCTCTGTGCTCGGGCATAACATCTGCAGTAATCTTGAACCCTTTTCGGGTAGCGGACTTCTTTGAAAATGTGATGAAAGCTGCTGGAAGAGCTACTGTTGACGGAAGCCCACTGCGTGTCAGCGTCAGGCCTGGGGTTTAGGGCTTTTCCGTTCATTATTTCAGGTGATTGTCAAGTCTCTCTAGCCAGGTGCCAGTATTATCCTCACGTTACAGGTGAGGAAAGGAGGCGTAGAGAGGCGAAACGCCTCTCCGTAGGTCACACAGCTAGTACCACTGGCAGAGCCAGGTTTACCCCATGGCAGAGTCGGGTGTTAATCTCTGGATCGGCTCCAACGCCCCGCTTTCAGCCTCCCTGGCCCGGGGATGGGGGCGGGGGCGCGGGTTAAGACAACACACCACATGTCTCCTGCAGTTTACGGGTTCATGCACCTCTAAGCCACCCACTCGTCAGGTCAAGCAGGCCATCGCTGGGGTGCCATCCTAACGCAGGCCTGGCTGCTCCCTAGGGAGGGATCTCGGTCCACATCTGGCGACCCAAACGTGGGGGCCCCGGAGCCGGGGCCGAGGGTACAGGCTCGTGGTTCGGGAGCCGCATCCCGGGTGCCGAGTCCCAGGAATGTGGGAGGGCTGAGCGGAGAGGGCGGGCGAGGCGGGGCGCTTCCTCTGCCCGCCAGGAGGGGAGCCGCCCGGGCGCGCGCGGGTCGCGCCGCCGCCCCCTCCCAGCGGCCCGGCCGGCCCGGCGGGGGCGGGGGCTGCAGCGGGAGGGCGGCGAGGGGCCGCGGAGCTCGGCAGCCGCCCGGCCGGCCCGGGCGGGAGGAAGCGATGAATATTCAGAGGGGGAGGGGGAAGGGAGGGGGCTGAGCGCTCGCCGCGGCTCCCTGCAGCCGGAGCCGCATGACGCGCGGAGGAGGCAGCGGGAGCCGCCGGGGCCGCGGGAGCCGGGATCCGGGCGCCGCGCGCCAGGGGTGGGCGCCGCTTGCTCCGCCCTGCGAAGCCCCTAGGCGTCCGGGGACGCGTCCCCCCCGCCGCAGCCGCGCCGGGCTCCGCCGTGTGGCCGCCGCCGCCGCCGCTGCCATGTCCCCGGGGAAGCCCGGGGCGGGCGGAGCGGGGACGAGGCGGACCGGCGGGAGGAGGCGGAGGCGGAGGCGGCGGCTGGAGGCGGTGACTCAGGCGCCGGGGCTCGGGCGCACGGCGGGGCCCGGCTCGCGCGTCCCGGGCACGTTCCAGGGCGCGCGGGGCATGAAGCCGGCGGCTCGGGAGGCGCGGCCGCCTCCGCGCTCGCCCGGGCTGCGCTGGGCGCTGCCGCCGCTGCTGCTGCTGTTGCGCTTGGGCCAGGTGAGCTGCCGGGTGGTGGGCGCTGGGGCGGGGGTGGTGGTGGCGGGGGGTGGGGGGGGCGCGAGGAGGGGGGGGCGGGACTGGAAGCCCTTGCACCTGCCCGGGTGTGTCCTGATTGCGGGGATCCGGGCAGATGGCCGGGGTAGGGTGGGGGGGCTCCGCGTCCCCGGGGCCCTCCCCTCCTGAAGGCCGGGCTCTCGCGCCGGCGACCCAGCCCTATCCGCGGCTCCCGCGTCCCCGAAGGAGGGCGGCGGGCTCGGGGATCCCGGAGGGAGGGGTCCGGAGCCTCGCCGTGGCCGCCCCCCGCGCGGGCTGCAGGCAGTCTTTGGCCCGGCCCGGCCCCGAGCTGGTCACATCTGGCTGGCGCGGGCCCGGCTCGCCTGGCCGAGGCGGCCGGAGGGGCGTGTTTGCGGAGAGCTCCGACCGCGGAGCCGGGCCGGCCTGGCGGAGCGGCGGCCGACCTCCGACCCGGCCTGCGGGGGCCGAGGGGCGGGGCCGAAGGGCCGCGGCCGGCGGGAGCCCGCCGGGGCCGGGGCCGGGGCCGGGGCCGCTGCGGGTGGTGGGCGAGGCGCGGGGCCTCCGGGCCGCGGCGCTGCTTCTGGGGAAAGTTGCAGCCCCGGGAGAAGGTGGCCCCTCGCAGGCGTGCCTCCGAGCGACGGTCCTTCTCCCAGAGAAGCTGCCTGCTTTCCCTGGGTGCTTAATTCGTGCATTGTGGGCGCCGGCTTTCCCTACCCCGCCGTGCGCCCTGTTCTCGAGCTTCGCCTTTCAGATAATGCTGTGCCTGGCGTTTTGGCGATCCATCCCCCTGAAAAGCGCCGTTTCCCCTTCATGGTGTTCCCACGGGGTGAGGCAGGGCAGCTGAGCGATGTCCCCATTTCACAGATAGGGAACTGGAAGGAGAGAAGCGAAAAAGCAGAATCGCCCAGCCCTGCCGCGGCAGCTGAACCAGTGCGTTCGTCCCCTTCTAGGAGCCTGCTACGGTCTTGAACCAGCGATGGAAAGGGCCTTGGCGTTTTTGTGAAGGAAAAAATTCCCGCTAGTAAACTGATTTCAACCAGTATATACTAAAATATGGGGAAAAAAATGTCTCTTCTTTTATACAGACAGCAGCTCTAAGAACAGGATGTTTGAAACCTGGGAAGCGAGTTATTGACTGGGGAGGGAACCTGGCTTCAGGGAAAGCTACCCCTCCCCCCCCGCCCCCCGCCCCATCCCGGGTCCCTTCCTTTTTCTTTCTTTCTTGAAATTGAAGTCTAGTTGATTTTGAATATTGTGTTAATTTCAGGTGTACAGGAAAGTAATTCTGTTATACATATCCACGTATGTATCTTTCTGTATATTTTTGATTCTTTGCCGTTATGGTTTACTACAAGGGAAAACTTTTCAAGCACAAATAAAACGATTGCCTGAGAACAGAAACATCAGCCTTGGGGCAGCAATGCAGCCCAGCAGGCAGGACAGGAAGGTAGCTAGGGCCTGGGGGCTCCAGTAGCTCTCCGCACCCAGAGGGCTCTCTGGTTGTCAATGTCCCTTCAGTTTTCCTGGGCAGGCTTTGGCCAGTCTCTCCGGAGGGCCTAGAAGGCGCAGTGACCTCCTGCAGAGAATGTGTGATGAGGTGTTTCGGAAGACCAGCTCCAGGGCCAAGTTCAGTCTCCTCCATTCTCAGTTAATTGCTTTTGTAGGATGGGACCACCTGCCCCATGGGTTTCCCCGGTAGCTCAGTGGTAAGGAACCTGCCTACAATGCAGGAGACGCAAGAGAAGTGGGTTTGATCCTTGGGTTGGGAAGATCCTCTGGAGGAGGAAGTAGCAACCCACTCCAGTATTCTTGCTTCGGAAATTCCATGGACAGAGTGGCCTATAGTCCAGGAGGTCGCAAAGAGTCCAATGAGACTGAACACACACACACACACCACCTGCCCCATGGGCTTGTCTGAGGGGCTTTCAGTGGCCAATGTCTGAAATAGCCTTATGAACATGAAAGGGCGTCCAGGTGGGCTTATCATTAAGGTACGGTTTGTATGGACTTGCTCCTTGTCCCTATAAAGAAATTCATGGAGAACAGTATATGAGATTAAAAAAAAAATCACCTTATATTGAAGATCTCTTGTACCAGCTACTTCATTTATTTTTAGTTTACTTTGGTGCAAATGTATCTTACAGTATTTCTCATTTTGCATGGGCCATAGTGGTTGCTAGCTCTGTTTGGAATCAGCGAAAAGTTTCTTGTGTAAATTTATTTCTTGCCCAATCCTTCCTTGTGTTTCAATAGCATTTTGCCATGCGACACTTGTCCCCTATTCATATATTTCCTTCCTCTCTAATTTGTTCTGTAGAAACTTGAGGAGTCTATTTCTCGTTTTTGGATGCATTATAAAATGGGAAATGTAAAAGGCTTTCTGAAAAAGCATCTTCAAAATCCACATTGGACAGTTCATTTTGATGTTGGATATTTCAGGGAGTCAGTGCATTTTTTAGCTGGACCAGACTTCAAGTTAGCTCAAATTCCTTTTTTTTTTTTTAAAGATAAGGTTTTTGAGGCCCAGGGAAGACAGTGATTGGACTGAGGCCACCTGGCAAGACAGTAGAGGAGTTGGGATGAGATTGAAACCTGTGTCCCTTGCCTCTGTCTCTGATTTTCATGATTTTGTTATTGTTGTTTTTGCCATTTTCCACTTTGCTCTTAATTTTACTATAGGCACAGCGCTGCCTCACTGTGTACTCCTGAAACTGTGGGTATGAATAGAGTTTTTCTTTTTTCCATCTTTTTGTGGGATCTTCCCGGGTCAGGAATCAAATCCATGTCTCCTGCCTTGACAGGTGGATTCTTTACCACCGAGCCGCCAGGGAAGCCCTCGAGTTTTCCAAGTCAAATCATATTTTCCATGTATATGTTTGGCTGATCGCCTTTACTGTCCACCTGAAACTATCACAACATTGTTATCAGCTATTTACTCAAATATAAAATAAAAAGTTAAAGTCAAATCATATTTGAGATGGAAAGTCATATTTGAGGTTTTCAAAGCTTTTACATTTAGGAAATGTGGGTAAAGGGTCTGACTGTCTCCCTAACACTTGGTTGGTTTAGTAAGGCTTGGATTGTGTGTGTGTGTTTTAAAATGAAATCAACGGTAGCAGGTTGAAAAAATGGGCAAGTTGTGGAAACAATGCACTCTGGGCATTCATGAGGACAGATACAGAAGCAGGGAAGCTGAGATGCTAGAACACTCAGTGTTTAGTAGGGCTGGAGAAGCGATTTTTGAACCTGTTTTCTCATCCCCTTTCTCCGAGGCAGGAAGGATGGCTGGGGTTGATTCCAACATGCGGACTTGACTGGTTGCAATGACTTCACCCGTTCTCCTAGCATTTTTGCACCCTAATTTTCGTTTGTATATATGTTTTAGGCAATGTGACAAAGCTATCCACCCCTCCTCCCTTGGTCTCCTTCTCTTGAGAAAAGTAGTTCTACAGATTCTTTTTGAAATCAGTTTGATCGTGGACTGCTTTAAAATGAAAAACAAAACAAAACCCGAACTGGTGATTGATAGCTGTTTTGTTGGTCTTATGGTGTTTTGGGTTTGCTTTTCTTTTATTTTCTTGTTTCCTGGTGAATAATAACTGTTTGTGTTTATTATCTACTGTAGCTAATCCTTAAGTCTGCTTGCCTACCTGTTTCATCCAGGGTACAAAAAATATTTTGACTCCTTCAAAATTGCTTATTAAATTCTCATAGAGGCAACTTTAAACATTTTTGTTTTGCTTCAGGACAACAATGGAAAAAACCAAATGATTATGTTTTGTTTGCAGGCAATTTAAGAAAACAGAGCAAATTGGTTTATGGTTAGACTGTGGCTTTGAGCTGACTTCAACCTTAGCCCTATGATAAAGATAACCCTGGAATACCCAAGGTTTCCTAAGCAAAGAGAATCCTGGCTCCCGAGTGAGCAGTTTTGGTCAGCAGAGAGGTTATTTAGCTCCTAAAAGTAATTTTGCTTGGGATTGAGACCCAGGCAAAGTTGCTGGGATTAAGCAGCACATCATCAGCAATTACTTACTTAGTTTATTTACTGCTTGGCTAGGGGAATTATTTTGAGTGCAGGGTAAGAGGCAATTTTCTGTGCATTTCCCTTCTAATAGAATGCTGCTGCTAATACTGTAATTAATAGGTAGCTTTATATGTGGCAGGTGTTGTGCTAAGGGTTTTAATGCACTATCCCGTTTGACCATATCAGAAATAACTGAGCAGGAGGTGCTGTTCATGGTCCCATCTTATTTTTTAAAATTTTACTTATTTAAAAAAATTTTTGGCTGTACTCTGTGACTTGTAGGATCTTAGTTCCCCAACCAGGGATTGAACCTGGGCCCTGGCACTGAAAGCATTGTGTCCACTGGACTGGACTTCTGGGGATTTCCTGGTCCCATTTTATCTGGGAGAAAACTGAAGTTCTGAACTTACCGAAGATTCATCATAATAGTGTGTGGCAGAGCCGTGTTTGCCGTCTCTGGCACCCCAGTTTACTGTCCCGTGCTGTGAGAATGCGTATTTTACAGAGTCTTCGGTGTTCAACTGGGAGAGGAGGCGACACAATTGAACCTACCTGCAAGAGGGAAACAGACTCGGAGAGACCAGACTGGCCATTGCTGGGCAGGGGCCGGGGCAGAGAGATGGAGTGGGGTTTTGGGTTAGCAGACATAAGCGATTATATACAGAATGGATAAACAGCAAAGGCCTATTGTAGAGCAGAGCGAGCTATATTCAATATCTTGGGATAAACCATCATGGAAAAGAATTTTAAAAATGTTTATATAGGTATAACTGAATCATTTGGCAATACAGCAGAAATTAATACAACACTGTAAATCAACTATACTTAAAAAAAAAGCAAACGGGGGAGGAGGGAGAGGAGGTGACTGACTTGTGAAGGACAGGCTTGTAGGGCTTTCCACTTCCCCTGCTTATGTTTCTTTGGGAGCCTGAATCTGCAAGGTGGGCCTGCCTTAGTGGAGACAGAATGGGATTTGGGATGGAAAGGCCTGGGTTTAGGTCCCCCCTCAGTCACTTAGTAGCTGCATAAACTCGGGCAAGCCACTTAACCTCTGTGACTTCTCATTTCCTTATCTGGAAAATGGGACTAATACTTCCTGCTTTACCCGGTGGTTGAGAGGATCAAGTAAGATAGAAGGGGAACTGCTCCGTGAAATCTAAGGCTCAAGTTCAGTGGGGGCCTCTGCTATTATCTGGGGGAGAGGATGTGAGGTTTCAAGTCATTTATTCATTGAACAGGTATTTATTGTCTCCCATGGTGATGAACTCGGCTCACATAACATTAAAAATAGTAATTATTCATTTTAGGGAGCTTTTAGTAAAAATGTAAGTGAGATGTCAAATCCATGTGTGTCATGGTAAATAAATTTATGTAAAACTTAATAGAAAGTTGAGCTGAAGGAAAATATTGAGGGGACTTTCCCGGTGGTCGCCTAGTGGCTGGGACTCCTCACTTCCAGTGCTGGGGCTGAGGGAGCAGGATTGATCCCCGGTCGGGGAACTAGATCCTACCTGCTGCAACTAGAGATCCCACATGCCCAAACAAAGATCGAAGATCCCGTGTGCCCCAGCTAAAACCTGGAGCAGCCAAATAAACAAATACTTAAATAATATATTTTCAAGAGAAAAATATTGAGTAAAAATAACGATGTAAATAATGGTGTGGTTATGGCGCCCTTGTAAATGTGATACATTTCTTAAACGGGGGACACACTGCATGGGGCACAGGCAGTCGTGGCGAGCGAGAGAGGCAGCCTGGCTTTGTGTCTCTTACAGGCTGTGGGGCTGGCACGACTCAGATCACCCCCAGCTCACCAGTCACAGTTGTCACACAGGCTGTGCTGGTGGTGTCCTTGCTGCCCCCTGTCCCCCCGCCAGAGAAACGGCTGGCCCTGGGTTTGCCAGGGAAGAAGTGGTGTTGAGAGGGACAAAGTGGAGACCCCTGGAAGCTGCAGCTGTGTCAGACCAGAGAAGTCTGCAGCAGTTTTTCACCTCCTCCTATGGCTTTCCAGTGGGTTTTCTGGTGCCCGCTGGGAAGACAGGAGCTGCAGGAAATTTGCTATCGCTTCCTTATCAGCCGTAGGATTCCTTGATAGTCACCCTATTGTTTCAGCCTTTCCATGGCATGTAAATGCCTGGATGAGGGGTGGTGGTAATGAGACAGCAGATGGGGGCCACTTTGAAAGCCAAGTAGTGTCAGCTCCCACAGAAGGTCTAATTTTAAACATGCAAATAATTTTCAGTTCCACTTTTCCTTCTTCCTGTTAGAGGGAAGCTGTCCCCTGTTGCCTTCTCTGAGGCTTGAGCAGACAATGTTGTTATTATGCCACAAACTATCCCCTTCTCCACAGCAGGGATGGGGTGGTGTTTTTCTGAGTGCCTGTGCTGGCCCCAGCCCAGGGTTATTTCACGGCTTCTGAGAAGAGATGTGAGTGAATATTAAAACTTAGCACCAATACCAGGTCTAACACAGTGGTTCTTAATCTTTCTGGGGAGGGCGAGGTTTACAACCCTAACAGAGTATTTATGTGTAAAAGCGGACTCCTCTCCCTAAAAGAAATGCACATATTTACAATTTTGTATCCAATTTCAGGAGTTTTACAGCCCCTTTAAAATAGCCCATGAAGCCTAGGTTAAAAACCCTCCAATCTAAAATTGTAACAGTTACAAAAGTATTAGTTCTCTTCAAAGAGATAATAACCATGGTGTGTATCCTTGTTTTCCTCCTAGGGAAAAAAATGTTTCTATGTAATATATTTAAGTATCTTTGTTCATCTTTTAAAAAAGTTACATTAAAGGAAACCTTATATATACATTGTTCTCTACTTTTAGCCTTTTACTTTACTTAGTTATCTTGAAGATTATTTCATATCTGGACCCATAGTTTTAATTGATTCTTTTAAACGCCTAATATTCTGATGTGTGACTTTACCACGGTTTATTTGGCCATTCTGGTCAATGGACACTTTAGTTATTTTCTGACAATCCCCTCCTCCCTTTTTTTTTTTTTTACAAATCATGCTTCAGAGAGTGTGTTTGATACATATTTCTTGTAACTTTCAGGAGCCATAGGGTAAATTTCTGATTTTAGGATGGCTGGCTTGGAACCTGCATTTAAAAATTTGATAGCTGTTAAATTTTCCCATTTGTACCTGCACCCATAGGCTTGGAGAGTGTCTGTTATCGCCATACTATAAGCTGAACTGAGGATTGTTAAGTTTTTAAATGTGTGCCTGAGAGGTAAAAAATTATATCCTGTTACTTTTAGTTATATCTTCAATTTTGAGTTAGTTGAGCATTTTTTCGGGCTATTTGCATTTCTTCCTTCCTTTTTTTTGGGGTCGGGGGGAGTTAACTCCCTGTTCATTAAAACAAGATTGTCTTTTTGTTATTTGTGTGCAAGCTCTTTGGAAATGAAGGAAGTTAGTCCTTTTCTCTCATTTGTGTTTCAAATGCAACAATATGATTCAAATATAAGTATATCTAAAATATGACTATTTTTGCTGCAACCCTTGTCCTTAGGAACTGAAATTTAAATAAGACCTCTGGGTGATAAAGAGAGGATAGACTCTTTGTAGCGAGACTGCCAGGTTGGAATCCTAGCTCCACCATCTAAATAGCTGTGTATTTTGGGCAGGTGCCTTAACTTTTCTGACCCTTGGTGTTCACATTTCTAAATTGCGTATAACAGTAGAACATCTCACAAAGGGTAGTTGGATAAGTTAAATGAGATCACATTATGTTAAAGTTCCTTGTAAACTGATCTCGAAATATAAGAACACTGTTTCATTTATTCAAGGATTAGATTTTTAAAGTTAGAGCAAAAGGACATAATTCTGAATTGTAAAAATTGTGTCACAAAATTTTAAAATTGAATTTGAGATTAAATCCACAATGGATAGTATACATACACACATACATATATATATATGTATGTATCTATATACCTATATATTTGTGTGTGTGTGTGTGTGTGTGTATATATATATAAATGTATAATGTGAAAAAAATGTATAATGTGAAGTGGTGTAGGCTTCTCTGCTAGGATAATTTAAATTATATTTCTCTTTTGACAAGTTGATATACTTGAATTAATATAGGTTAAATGAGCCAAGATGTGACTGAAGAGTGGCCAGTGTGATCTTTGTCCCCAAAGAGCGTAGGACTATTGACTGTGTCCCTTAAAGAAACAGGGTCTTCGTTGAGCATCCTTATCTCTGTGACCTGGCCAGCTCTGGCTGTGGCCACCTCCTATCTCTGGGGACATTTTCTCTAGGACCATGAGGAGTTATTTTATGCTGCCAACTGAAAGTTTGAAGGCATTCTTTTTGGCTCTAATTGCAGAAGATGGGAAGTTGAGAGAGTCTGTGCCAAGTGGTCCACCTTGTTTCCATGGTGACAAGGTGATGCTGCGGTTCCTGCTGCTGGCTGAGGGGCCACCATGTTTCCATGTCCATCTGTCGTGGGGGTTACTCCTTCCCCACTAAGCACGGACCACACTCATGGTCTTATTTTGCTGAGACACTGGCATACTTTACTATTTATGAAAACTAACATATTATTTTTAACCTATTTGGTTTGCAAGGCCTTCAACATATATGATTCATTCAGTTCTCACAGCATCCCTGTGGATTTCTCATTGTCATTCCCATTTAAGATGTGACTTGGACTGTCCATTTCAGGGGCCATCTGTCTGTTGTGCAATAATAATGTACATTCACTGTATAGCCCAGTTTTTAACATTAGTCAAATTTAGAATTAGCTTTCAAGAGGCTAATTGGCCAGTTGAGTCCTCTAGTTTGGTTCATTCATAATTATTAGGTTGAACCACATGAAATTACTGGTTTTGGTCCTTTGAATCCCGGCAGTTATATATGGTTCCATCTAATATGTTCCAGGAAATGTTCTTTTATAGTGAAGTTTAGAAAACCAAATCATAGACTTGCATGTTGTAAAGTGGTATGTTTGAAACCATGGGTCATAAAATCAGTTTAGTGAGTTATGATCAGCATTAAAAAATGATAGAATAGAAAATATTGGCGTCTTCTGCAGTGGGATGGACAAGAACTGCTTTATGAAAGCATATATATATATTTGTGTGTCTGTGTCTGTACTGAATTGCATATAAATTGGTTCATCACGGCTTCAGTCGTTGCCAAGAACACCGGAAGCCACTGTTACAGGGAAAGGAGAGGTGGAAGGTGTTGGTCAGGGAGTGGAGGTGGTTTCTGTCTCTAAAGACAGTGGAGAACTAGTATAATGTCCCCAGATATGCATAATCAGTGCCCATAGATGACTGAAGACCATTGTGCAGTGGCTGGTACAGGAAGGCCCTTAGGAGGGGAGTGGGTTGTCTGGCAGCTGAGGAGGCCTGACCTTAAGTAGCTGCCCTTCTGGAAACTTCGGGGGGACCACCCCAGTGAGACAAGTTATTGGCCATGCCCTGTGTTCTTTGGTGAATGGGTTTGGTTGGGAGCTGACACTCTCTGTCTAGTGTGTTGTGTACTTTGAATAAAAACTTAGGACCTTCTCCGGGGAGCTGCGACTCTGAGGGGTGGTCACTCGTCTGTTGAGTAGTGGGACTCAGACTCACAGCCTGGCCTTTTTTTTTTAACCTTCAGGCCATGCTGCCCTCAATCCCCTCATCCTGGTCCGCAGTTGCCTGGAGGACCCTGACCTAGAGTTTGACTTTATTCTCCTATGAGTCAGTTCAGGGTTTTTTTTTAAATATAAAAAATTTGAAAATACAGATAAATAAAAAAAGAAAGCAAGATTATTATCTGTAATCTCCGCTCCCTTGAAATTAACTCCTGGTACTGTTTTCTGATGAGTGATCTTTGTCTTTTTTTTTTTTTTTTTTTTTTGCTCGTTCTACCTGTTTCTACTAAAATAGGGTTACCTGCTATACATGCTTTATAATTTATATTTTTCAATTTTTTAAAAATTGGGGTAGATGCATTTGTAGGGTATATCCCAGTAGCCCACAGCATAAACATGAGGCTTCTTCCTGGAAGCTCACTGTTACTCAGTAGAAAGTCTTTTGAAAAAAAAAAAAAAAAATTTTTTTTTTTTAAACAAACATGGTTGCATTAAGAAAATTTTCAGCAAATACAGAAGACAGCAAAAAGCATCTCTGTCCCTCTGGGGTATGAGTTTACTTTCCTCTGCTATTCTCAGGGGCGTTTTGTAAAGTACTGATAGTATGTTGCAAACATTTCCCCCTTGAGAGTAAATACTCTTGCCTTTTCTAACTTTTAACTGTTGCATCTCATTGCATTGTATGGCCCTACCTTAGTTTATCTCATTCATCTTGTGATTAGTTGTCTGCTGCTGCTGCTGCTAAGTCGCTTCAGTTGTGTCCGACTCTGTGCGACCCCATAGACGGCAGTCCACCAGGCTCCCCGGTCCCTGGGATTCTCCAGGCAAGAACACTGGAGTGGGCTGCCATTTCCTTCCCCAATGCATGAAAGTGAAAAGTGAAACTGAAGACGCTCAGTCGTGTCCGACTCTTCTCGATCCCACAGACTGCAGCCCACCAGGCTCCTCCATCCGTGGGACTTTCCAGGCAAGAGTATTGGAGTGGGGTGCCATTGCCTTCTCCTGATTATTTGTCTAGTTTGATTCTAACACGTTTTGCCATGATAAAGACTATTTGGATAACTTTGTGGTTAAATCTGAACACATCTATTGATTTGGGGATACGTGGTGATAATAATAATAGCTACCATAGGTTGAATAGCCATTATGACTTGTCAGCACTCTGTATGTGTTAACTAATACAATCCTGTGATGTAGGTACAGGGAAGGAAACTGAGGCCAGGGAGTTATACTCTGGACCATGGCCACAGCCTGTGCCAGGACCTCAACCAGCTAGTTGTGGGTTTCCTTGAGGACGTAGGGAAATCTGAGGAGCATTGCCTCCAAGCGCCAGGGTGCGATTGAGTCTCCTGGAAGGACAGCTGGGCTTGAGGGCCACTTTCGCAGGTGGGAGAGCCACCTTCCTGGGGTAGGAGGAAAGGCCCATTGACATTTGCTGCTCAAGCCCCATGACTTGGCAGGAATGAAATGCTTCCCAGAACCGCAGAAGGTAAGAGTGTCTTGGCCATGGATTTTAGATCCTGAAGCTCTAAGTGGTAAAGTGAAAGTGAAAGTGAAGTCGCTCAGTCATGTCCGCCTCTTTGCCACCCCATGGACTGTAGCCTACCAGGCTTCTCCGTCCATGGGATTCTCCAGGCAAGAATACTGGAGTGGGTTACCATTTCCTTCTCCAGGGGATCTTCCTGACTCAGGGATCGAACCTGGGTCTTCCGCATTGGAGGTAGATACTTTAACCTCTGAGCCACCAGGGAAGCCCCTCTAAGTGGTAAAGGCTACCTGAAACTTTGGGGCCTTGGCTCAGATCAATTGATGACATAATGGCATGGCTTTGGGGCCTTGACCTTCCTTTTGTGAACGAATTTGGATTTCATAGAGCTTGAAATTAGGCATGGATGACATGCCTTTGGGGTGTCCCAGGAGAAGAGCAGCATGGCAAAGGGCATGGGCTTTGGCATTAGCAGAACATGCATCCAAATCCATGTTCGTCTTCTGCAGCCTTGTCTTGGAAACTTGCTACAGCACCTGGAAAATGGGTCATAATTACCAGGCCACATGTTATTAGGGTTAAATGAGGGAAGGTGTGTGAGATTAAACCCCATCCAGATTGTGGCTTAAATGTGTGCTCCCAACTCACCCGTAGTATCACGGTGCTTCCTGACTTTGGGCTATAGTTGCCATGCATCCAAGGAGAAGACCTGCTGTGTAGGTGTTGAGACAGTTTCTGCCTTGGTGCCCGGGAGTAGTATTGTCTAGGAGTGGTCACCAGACCCTACTGCATGGAAAGAAATTGTAGGGGTACAGATGGGAGCTCTTATTTCAGATGACACGTTGGCATGTCTGAAGATGTGGGCATATATTCACTGTGAATCACAGTGATCTCTAAAAGAGAATAATGTTAATTAAGCTGGAGCAGGAGATCATCAGACAGAGGGGTGGAGAGAAAGAGGTCACATACAAGCAGTTAGAGAGAGTCAGCCCTTCCTGGAGGAAAGTAATGGTCCCGTGTGCCTTTTCTCCCTGCTGGTGAGGCCATGCCAGCCCGTTACATCCTTGCTTCAGGCAGGAAACATTTAGCTAGCACTAATCTCACCTTTTAGATCTAGCACCCTGCAGCCCAGCCTGTCTCTCTAGGGTTGCTGTATCCATCCCGGCGACCTATGGCTTGGCTTCATCATCCAGCACCTGTCTTCAGACTTCCTGTCCAAATCCATTCCTCAAGGTCCTCTCCTCCTGCAAACCGCTCTACCTGATACCACCTCTGATTCTGCATTCTCCTTAGAGTTCAGACCTGATGCTGAAATTGTTTCGTAGCTCTGACCGGTGCACCTCTCCAGTCAATCATAACCTCCAGTTTAGCTTCCTTGTATCTGGCTTCTGGGAGTCCATCCCTGTGAGAGTAGATGTCAGATGGCTTGAAGTCACTTTGGGGACAGTCTCACCAAACTCTGGGCTTGTTTCTGGAACTGAGAGACAGTGTGTGCAGTTGTTGAGAGCCAGGCTCTTGAGGAAGAAGACTGCATGGGGATTCCGTGAGAAAACATGTTTTGTCATGTTGTTTAACCTCCCTGTGCCTCACTTTGCTCATCTATAAAATAGTGGTGGTTGTATGACTCAGCTCTAGGGCTGTTAGAAGAAGCAGGTAAGATAAGGTAGGTATTGCAAAGAATTAGTCACCGTATGTTAAATATCAGTAGAGATTCCCAGGGCGCTCAGTGGTAAAGAATCCGCCTGCCAATGCAGGAGATGCAGGAGACACATGTTTGATCCCTGAGTTGGGAAGATCCCCTGGAGAAGGAAATGGCAACCCAGTCCAGTATTCCTGCCTGAAAAATCCCATGGACAGAGGGCTACAGTCCATGGGGTCACAAAGAGTTGGACATGACTGAGCACCCACACACATGCAACCAAATATCAGTAAATGTTACAAAAAAGAAAAGGGACCATGTGCTGGATGGGGGTAAGACTCAGATGCTCGGCCTCTGTCTGACCATAAAGTCTGTGAGCAGCCATTTGATTTCCTTTGGAAGAGGCACATGTGGTATTGAGCCTTTGCTGTCCCCTGGAATCTGGCCTTTAGGCTTCGAGGCTGTCTCCCAGGGTCACTGGGGGTGAGTGGGGACAACTACTATTCCTTTAGACCAGGGCTTCTCAACCTCAGGTAATCGCTTATTTGGGGGACTAGTGTATGGACTGTAGGGTGTTTAGCAGCATGCATCCCTGACCTCTGCCCATTCCCTCCCGCAATTTGTGACAATTAAAAAAAAGTCTCCAGCCATTGCCAAATGTCCCCTGGGGGGTAACACTGACTTAGTAGGCGGGCCCAGCTGTCCTTCCATTCCCAGGTGGTGATGTCACTGACTTCATCTCTTCTTTTTTTGACTGGACCCTTTTAAAAGTCTTTATTGAATTTGTTACAATATTGCTTCTGTTTTATGTTTTGGTGTTTTGGCCAAGAGGCATGTGGGATCTTCCCTCCCCGACCAGGGATAGAACTGCACCCTGTGCATTGGAAGGCGAAGTCTTAACCCCTGGACTGCCAGGGAAGTCCCCCACTGACTTCTTCTTGTGAGACAGTAGATCTCAGCTAACAAGTGCATTTACAGATGTGATGAATCGCCGCACCGCTGGGTCTCAGAAGATGACTCCCATTCAACCTCTGCTTGTGCAGTGAGTACCTTTCAGGGGTGCCATGCAGGTCAGGTGCTGTCCTGGGTGTCTCGGCACCCAGGAGTCAAGTCCTATGCCAGGCTCCTCCCTGTGTGCTCAGGCTCACTTTCTTCCTCTGCAAAATGGGAATAACTGACACTCTTCTCACCCTGCCCGGTGGGACAGGAAGCCCATGTTAATATGATAAGTGTGGTTCGAAGCTTTACTGCAGGGCATGTGAAGTTGAAGGAAAGGCTTAGTGTTTATTAGGAGTGAAGCCAGATGTGCCAAGTTCCGCACAAGAGATAGACCTGGTCAAAGGGAGATCACATTACACAGAGGCACTGCCAAGTTCCCCCTCCCACCACCTCCCTAGAAGATTTTTCAGCTTTTTGAATGTTTAGCAGCCCCAGAGGTAGGCATAAGCCTAGAGATAATGCCTTCAGAGCCAGTGACAGGGAGACCGGCAGGAACAAGGCTGGAGGAAGAACCCTGGAAAACCCGCTGAGATGGTGGCAGTGCCAGCCCAGGGCGAGGAGGGTTGAAAAGGGTTCGTGCATGGGTGCTCAGTGGTGTCCAGCTCTTTGTGATCCCACAGACTGTGGCTCCCTGTCCCTGAGATTTTTCATGCATGAATACTGGAGTGGGTTGCCATTCCCTTCTTCAGGGGATCTTCCTGACCCAGGGATTGAACCTGCATTCAACGTAACCTGAAAGGTTAGGTTTCTGAAAGTCTGATATTGACGCAGCTGTTTGAGGACACGTCACTTTGTGAAGCCAACAAAAGGCTCCTCCCTCAGTGTCGGTTACACCTGGTCAAGATGTACTCTTTCTAGTGGCTCTAGTCTTGTACCCAGATTCCAGCAAGTTCTCCCGAGGGGCCACTGGATTGCCACACGCAGTGCTGGGCTCCCTCTTCATCCTTTTCATTCTGGCCATTTCAGAGCTGAGGCACAAAGAGGTGAGGGGACTTGCCCAGAGCCAGGGATGGGGCTGTTTAGTAATCTTTCTGTTGCTTTGTGATCAACAGCAATTTAAATAGCTTTCAAAACCTGAATTTTCCCGCATTGCCAAATGGGGCTAATAAACACCTCAAAGGATTCTGATTGAGATGCCATGAGAAAATGCATGGGGAGCCCCCAGCCTGGTGCCTGGCTCCAGAAGGTGCTCCATAAATGCCAGCTGCTGTCGCTATTATCATCTCAACTATCAGTGATAACACAGGGCACCAACTTGGATGAGCTTTTCCAGGAATGGGAATGGCTTGCCTGATCTAAGCATATAGTCAGTCTCAGGCCCTGTTCAGTGAATGTTTGGGGGGTGCACCTGTCTAGAGGGGACAGGGGGATGTCATGTAGGGAGGACAGAGAGCCTGAGGTTGAGAGAAGAGAGCAAAGGAAAGCAGAATCTGCTCTCAGGGATGGACTATGCGATCTCCATCAAACCAACTGAGCTCATTGCCATGCTATTTGGTGGTTGAGCATGGCTTATCAGAAGATAAAAAGGATCATCATCTCGAAGAGTGAGAAAGGACCTTAGGGACATTAGGCTAGGACAGATGGGTTCCAGTTTGAGTTCATTTTCAAGTGGTTGATAGCGGTTGTGCCAGCCCTGCATGGCAGGGTTCTTAGACCACTTGGGATACCTCGCTCCGCTGGAGAGAGTGCTGGGATCAACTAGTGATATCTGTCATGGCCACAACAAGGCAAGAGGTAGCACACAGGCCATTTATTTGCTCTCGTTGATTTCAGCTGAGATGCTGAGGCCTAAGTACTCACTAGAGGGTCACCCAGCAATTCGTAAAACCACAAAAATCTCTTTTGAAAGGGATCTTTTAAGGGTACCTAATTCTTGGGTTTCATCTCTGAGAAAGTGATTTTTTGCTGGACTGTCTTTAGCGAGAAGGAACTTGCTGTCTCAAAAGGTGGCTGGGTCTGTCTTTGGGCACCTCTCCTGCGTGCGTGCTAAGTTGCTTCAGTCGTGTCCGACTCTTTGCCACCCTGTGGACTGTACCCTTCCAGGCTCTCTGTCCATGGGATTCTCCAGCAAGAATACTGGAGTGGGTTGCCATGCCCTCCTCCAGAGGATCTTCCTGACCCAGGGATCGAACCTGCATCTCTTATGTCTCCTGCATTGGTGGGTGGGTTCTTTACCACGAGCGCTACGTGGGAAGCACCTTTCCTGGGTGCACTTCTACCACAGAGGGGGAGAAGGCCTTAGAAGCCACTTCTGGTGGTCTCTTCCCCACCATGGCTGCATCAGAAAATGCTGATTGGAGGCCCCCTGCTCCGACCTGGGATTTGAACTTCTAGGCGGGTGGCCACACACCTTCCCCAGCTTTGTTGTTTTGTTATTATTTTTCCAGGTACCTCACGAGGTATTAAAGTGTGGCCAGGGATGAGAACCACTGAGACCAAACCTTTTTGTTTTGGAATCAGAGGCCTGGAAAGCGTATGGTTGTCTAGGTTTAGTGAGGCAGGGGAAGGAAACTAGGGTTTCTTTCTTCACAAAGGGCCAGCCATATGCTAGGCTCTTTTAATGTCCTGCAGAGGCTCTTTTTGTCCCATAGAGGTGCGTAACCCCACTGTTTAAACCCACGTGGCTTCATATTGCTCTCGGTATAAACCCATATGGTGTGTCTGCAAGACCCGAAACCTTGGGTCTGGATGACCAGACCCATCCTTCCTCTCTGACTCACCCTGTTCACCTGCCCCTTTTTTGCTGATTCCATTCATGCTGGTTCTCTTACAGCAGACACTGGTGCCTACCCTGCTTTCTCCCTTGGTGGTTTGGGAGGACAGGCTACAGCGTTCTTCCCCAGATCCTTCTGGTTCCTTCTCAGGCTTTAACTCTGACTTGCCCAGACCCCTCCAGCACTTTGTCCTGCTTCATTTCCTCCCTGCTTACCAGAAACTATCTTACTGGTTTGCTGTTTCTGTCTCTCTTGTGGTTTAGCCGCTGAGTTGTGTCTGACTCTTTGCCACCCCACGGGCTGTAGCCCACCAGGCTCCTCTGCCCATGGAATTACCCAGGCAAGAACTTTGGAGTGGGTTGCCATTTCTGTTTCCCTATTCCCTGGAATAAGAACTTCAGGAGGTAGGGACCCTGTCTGGTTCTCTGCTCCATCTCTCATGACTTGGACAGAACCTGCCTCAAAAAGATGCTTGGTAAATGGATGAATTAAAAGAACAACCTTGACATAGACCTGGTATCAATTATCCCCAAGTTACAACCAACTAGGATCCCAGTTAACTGCCTCTCAGTCTCATGTAATTTCCAGTGATCTCATATTTTTACCTTTAGCCATGACAGCCCAAATGTGTGTGTTTGTGAGAGTGCATGCTCTAGTTAAAAAAAAAAAAAAAGCCCAGATTTTTAAGTCCTTTGGACTTCAGTTTGAATCCCAGCACTGCGTCTTACTAGCTGTGTGATCTTGGGAGATTATGGCACCTGTCTGAGACCCAGTCTTTCTTGTCTGCAAAATGGAATGACAATCAATATTAATGCTGTGCATGTGTGCTAAGTCACTTCAGTCGTGTTTGACTCCGTGCGACCCTATGGACTGTAGCCCACCAGGCTCCTCTGTCCATGGGATTCTCCAGGCAAGAATACTGGAGTGGGTTGCTATGTCCTTCTCCAGGGGATCTTCCCGACCCAGGGATCGAACCCGCATCTCTCCCATCTCCTACATTTGCAGGCCGGTCCTTTCCCACTAGGGCCACCTGGGAAGCTCAGTGTTAATGCTTAGTTGGCATTGATTGAATGCTTTCTGTGTGCCAGGCACTGTGCGAAGGGCTTAATGTGTTTGGACTGAGCGAATCCTCATGACCACCTCAGGAGGAGGCTCTCTTCTTGCCTTCATTTTATAGGAAAGGAAAACCGAGACCCAGAGAGGTTAGGCAACCAGCCTGAGGTCACACCGTGAATCCAGCCAGACGTGAGAGTTCAAACTTCGGCAGTTTGCTTCTAGAGTCAGGGTGTTTTGAATCTATGAAACCATATCCGGGTGGCCCAGATGGGTGGTGGTGATGAGTCCCCAAGGCTTGTGCAGGATGTTGAGCCCGGGCACTCAGGGAGTGTGGGCGAATGAGTGCATTTCCTATGAAAAAAACAAAACAAAAAAACTCTTTGCCTCAAATATTTTATCAGGTGCCTACTTTGTGCCTGGCATTGTGACGAGGGCCAGTAAAAAAAAAAAATTAGAAAAGTCTCAATCCTATCACTCCAACTCATCAGCCTTTTATGCCTGATTACTTGGGCACTTTTTGAGGTTGTGATGGTTTTAACTGGACATGTGCTGGGCCTGGGTTGGGCATCACCTTGCTGAGGCATTTCCTGGAAGGATTTGCCCTGTTCTGATAAATGGAAGTGTGAACAGCCATGCCTGCATTTCCAGTGGCTGCTACACTTTGGGGTGAGCAGGCCTCAGGGTTGATGTGAGACTGAGAAGCCTCAAGTGAGTTTGGTCTTTTTTTTTTTTTTAATTATTTTTTCCTAATTATATTAGAGTGGCATAACAACATTAAAAGAAGCTGGAGAAAGGGGGAAAAAAAGCCATGTATCTCTCCTTATCACGGAACTACTATATTTTAAAGCAGTTACAGCTATGATTTAGTCCATGTGGCTTCTTGTTTAAAATAATTATGATGACTGCTATTAATATATTCAAAGTGGATAATCAACAAGAAGCTACTGTATAGCACATGGAACTCTGCTCAACATTATGTGCCAGCCTGGAAGGGAGGGGGCTTGGGGAAGAATGGGTGCATGTGTGTGTATGACTGCGTCCCTTCGCTCTTCACCCGAAGCTATCACAGTGTTGTCAACCGGCTACACGCCAATACAAAATAAAAAGTTGAAAGTTTCGAAGAAAATAGATAAAATAATGGTGATCACAGACAGGAACAGTTTCAGACCTCTAATGTCAAAAGGCCAAATGAAGAGCCAAACATTTTTCCTTGGTGATACATGGATGATATAACCATAATTTTTAATAGCTGCAGGATACTGCATGGAGTGGATGTGCTGTAATTCACTTAAGCTCTTTCCTATTTAGAATTTTAGGCAGCAGCCAATTTCCCCATTACAAGTAATGTAGGGATGACCGTCTTCACACCTGTCGCTTTTTCTGAGAAACAGAAATGATTTCTTCTGGATTAATTTCCAAGCATCTTTATAATCTTTGACACCACCTGCCAAATGACTTTCCAAAAGGGGTGTATTATTTATATTGCCATTAGAACGCATGAGACTGCCTGCTTCATTACGCCCACACTGGCACTGGGTGTTATCATTTTTTAAAGACAGATTTTAAATTTAATATTTGCATTTGCAGACATGCCAACTGGGCTGTGTGGTGGCTGGCTGCCTCATGCCGCTTTTGACCATGTGTGACTCATATAGAAGCTGTTTTGTGTAATCTTTTAAAAAAATTTGTTAATTTTTTTTTTGTCTAATGCTCAGGGAAAATGTCAGGTCACTGTCTGTGCTTTGTACCAAAGTCTACACTTGTCTGGTTCAGTTCAGTTCAGTCGCTCAATCGTGTCTGACTCTTTGCGACCCCATGAATCGCAGCACAACAGGCCTCCCTGTCCATCACCAGCTGCCGGAGTTCACCCAAACTCATGTCCCTTGAGTCGGTGATGCCATCCAGCCATCTCATCCTCTGTCATCCCCTTCTCCTCCTGCCCCCAATCCCTCCCAAAATCAGGGTCTTTTCCAATGAGTTAACTCTTCACATGAGGTGGTCAAAGTACTGGAGTTTCAGCCTCAGCATCAGTCCTTCCAATGAACACCCACGACTGGTCTCCTTTAGGATGGCCTGGTTGGATCTCCTTGCAGTCCAAGGGACTCTCAAGAGTCTTCTCCAACACCACAGTTCAAAAGCATCAATTCTTCAGCTCTCAGCTTTCTTCACAGTCCAACTCTCACATCCATACGTGACCACTGGAAAAACCATAGCCTTGACTAGACGGACGTTTGTTGACATAGTAATATCTCTGCTTTTTAATATGCTATCTAGGTTGGTCATAACTTGCCTTCCAAGGAGTAAGCATCTTTTAATTTCATGGCTGCAGTCACCATCTGCAGTGATTTTGGAGTGGTTAGGTACCTAGAAACTTCTAAGCACAGCCAGAAGCCAGCCAGGCCTAGTTGGGTATTTTCTGATTGGAGAGATGATCAGCTGTATTCATTTCAGTTTTAGAGCTGCCCTTAGAGATGCCTGCTCTGCAATATCTCGACCTTAAACTTGAATTATGTGATTGTCGGGGGGAACATAGGGGAAATGAAATGTTATTGAGTGCTTCCTAGATATCTAGGCCTTCCTGGTTACAGCTTGAAAATGGCAGCACGTGCTAGCATGGCAGGCAGAGAAAGTTGCGTTCAAATCCTCGCTGCGCCCCCTGCCTCCTCCCCTCTTCCCCCCCCGCCCTGCCCCTCCCTACCTGTAAATCAGTCTGCTAGTGCTGAGGTCCGGAGAAGGCAATGGCAACAGGATCCAGTACTCTTGCCTGGCAAATCCCATGGACAGAGGAGCCTGGTAAGCTGCAGTCCGTGTGGTCGCTAAGAGTCGGACACGACTGAGCAACTTTACTTTCACTTTTCACTTTCATGCACTGGAGAAGGAGATGGCAACCCACTCCAGTGTTGTTGCCTGGAGAATCCCAGGGACGGGGGAGCCTGGTGGGCTGCCGTCTATGGGGTCGCACAGAGTCAGACATAACTGAAGCGACTTAGCAGCAGCAACAGCAGCAGCAGTGCTGAGGTCAGGATGAAGAGCCCTGTTATCAAGGATTCAGCCCACAGGAAGACTTGGGGATCTCCTTTTGGTGTTGACAGAACAGAGGCCCGAGGGGTGGGGACAGAGCAGAGGGAAGCAGGCCGCCCCAGATGGCTTTCCTTTGGGAGGTTCTGGTTTAGCAGGAGAGATAAGGTGGGCCGCTGGGTCAGCGTCAGGTCACGGATGGGACGGCCCTCAGAATAACGGCCAGGAGCTGAGACAGAAGGGAGGCCGAACAAGTTACCCTGGTCCCTGATCGGGGTTGAAGGTTGGGCACCCAGCCCGGTAGTGGGGAGGACTCCTCCTGGGTCCAGTGAGGAAGTCGCAGTCGGCAAGTTCGGTGTGTTTGTGGCAAGGTGGGCTGGGCCCAGGCTGGAAGGTATCTGGTATCTGAGTCCTTTAGACTCAGACTTGTAGAGCCTGAGGCCTTACACAAGGATTTTCTTACAGATTTTAAATACTAACTGTTGTGTGTGTGTGTGTGTTAGTCGCTTAGTCGTGTCCGACTCTTTGTGACCCCACGGACTGTAGCCCACCAGGCTCCTCTGTCCATGGGATTCTCCAGGCAAGAGTACAGGAGTGGGTTGCCATTCCCTTGTCCAGGGTATCTTCCCAACCCAGGGATCGAACCCTGGTCTCCTGCATTGCAGGCAGATTCTTTACCCTTTGAGCTACAGGGAAGTCCTAACTGTTGTTTTGTTGTTTTTTTTTCATAGTCATTTAAAAATTAACAGCTGTATTGAGATGTAATTCATGTACCACAAGAGCGTCCTTTAAAAGTCTCCAACTTGGTTGTTTTTAGTGTATTCAGAGGCAATCGTCTCTGTTACCTAGTTCCAAAATATTTGTATTACCCTGCCCCACCCCTACAAAATAAGCCCATGCCCATTAGCAATCACTCCTGATGCTTCTTCCTCCCAGCGCCTGGCAACCACCAATTTGCTTTCTGTTTCTAAGAATTTGCCTGCTCTGTGTGTTTCGTGTAAGAAGAAGTGTACAGTATTTGTCCTCTTGTATCTCTCTGGCTTATTTCACCGAGCATGATGTTTTCAAGGTCCATCCTTCTTTGTTTTTTGGACTGCACTGCACAGCTTGCAGGGTCTTAGTTCCCCAGCCAGGGCCTGAACCTGTGCCCCCTGCATTAGAAGCCCAAAGGCCCAAACACTGGACTGCCAGGGAATTCCTTCAAGGTATTCTGGAGAATAGCAGCACCTCATTCCTTTTCATGGCCAAGTAATGCTCCACCATAGGGACCCCCCCCCCACCCCAGGTGTTATGTCTGCTTTCATGAATTGATGGGCATTTGCCTTAATCCCTCTTTTCAGCTGTTGTGAATAATGCTTCTGTGAACATTTGGGTGTAGGTTTTCCCGCAGACAGAGGTTTTCATTGTGGGAGGATTATGAACTGGGGAGTGGATTCAGAGCCTTTGAGCAAGATGGTCTGTGAGGAGGCCCGTGTTGTCTCCACCCTTAAGCCAGTCCAGGGCAAGCTTAACGTTCTTCTTTTCTAAGACCCTCCGAAGCAGAGTCTGATCTTACTCCATTTTGACAGATGAGGATACTCAGGTTCAATGAGGTGAAGTTAAGTAGCCCAGCTAGAAAATGGTAGGTTTAGCTCAGCCGGCCGGCAGGCCACCTACTCCTGGAGATCAGGTTGTGGCGGTGGCCTCCCCGGGAGGCTGAGTGGCGCTGCAGAGTGGCAGGGAGTGGGATAGAGTGGGGTGTGTGTGTGCACCGGTGTGAACCAGGTGTGTTGGGAGGGGAGGCCTTGTACAGGCATCAGGGGCAGGACCTGCCGTGCAGCTGCGACAGTGGAGAGAACCCTGAGCTGGAGTCATTGAGAGCCAGTTGGATTCTTGGCACCATCTCTGTGACCTTGGGCAGATCTTGTCTCCTCTGAACTTGAACTTCCTCGTCCGGAACCTGGGGCTCTTCTCCCAGCCTCCTGCCTCCCTGAAGGCTGAAATGAGCAAGAAGCAGGTGGAGGGTGGGGAGAGAAGGGCAGAAGGGAGGCGAGGAGGAGAAAGGAAGAAGGGGGGGGACCAGAACCTGCTGGAACATGTCTGGGAGGGAGGCGGCGGGAAGGGACATGCGGCAGGTGCAGGCAGGCTCGGGAGGAGGTCGCCAGCTGGTCTGGGAGGAGGAACATCCCTGACCATCTGGGGGAGTCCTGAACCCTGGAAGAGCTCCTACCCAGAGGTTAATGAGCTGGTTGTCACCCTGGAACTGTTGATTTTTCCTAGTGTTTGAATTGGAGCTTTCGTTTCCAGGAAGAGTCTGGCACTGACCTGCCCTCAGCATCAGTGGCCGCCTCCAGCACGTCCCTTCCTCATTCTGCCTGCACATCACCTTCAAGCCACTGAGGCTTGCCCGGGTCCTTGAGGTCACTCGGGTGGCCTCTCCTATCTGGGCCTGTTTCTGTTCCAGTGGCAGAGCCGGCTGTCCCCTTTATCAGTGACTTGCAGCTTGCCGGCGTTTTGTGTAAAGCTTGTCATTGCCAGTTAGAAAATAAAGATAGAAACCTCCCCTTTGGAGTTGGCATTGCACTGACTTGCTCTTGTTCTGACTCCAGTATTTTGCTGGATTGTTATCAATCAGTCACTTTTTTTCCCCCCAAGTGTGACAAGCACATTTGTCTTAAAATGAGAAGCTAGGCTTTTATGTGATGCAAGTCAGATGATTTTTCCTTAGACTAAGAATCCTGCCCTTAACCTCTATCAGAGAATGATCTGATGTGTTCTGTTTTGTCCTGACCTTTGAGGACATAAGAGATGTGTGTTCAGTCCCTGGGTTGGGAAGATCCCCTGGAGGAGGGCATGGAAACCCATGCCAGTATCCTTGCCTCGAGAATCCCATGGACAGAGGAGCCTGGCAGCCTACGGTCCATAGAGTTACAATGAGTCGGACACGACTAAAGTGACGCATGAGGACACAGGGGACTTCGGTGTACTGTCCTTCCTCTGCGTAGTTTCTGCCCCTTTGCCTCCAGGCAGCAGCTGTTGGCTTGGGGCTGCACTTATGAGCTCAGATCATGGAGTCCAGTCACTGTTCATTTATATAATTGGTCAGGCCCAAGGGTCTCCTTCCGAGCAGGAAGGGACCTTAAGGATCACCTCATCCAAACCTTGCCCTTTGCAGATACTGAAAGTGAGGCCCCAAGAAGGGAAGCCATGTGCCCTCGGTCACACAGCTGTTCACAATGTAAGCCTGGCTTCCTGGCTCCCTCAAGACACTGTCTTTCTTCCAAACAGTAAAGCTCCCGACAGTGAGCACGCCGTGGGGCCTTCAGGGAGCATACCTATCTTTGACCCGTTTCTCTAGCAGATGCAGAACTGGTTTTCTGGAGGTGAATTCTGTCACATGCTTGGCGATCTGCTGGGGAGAAGTCCATGTTTTCTGCGGAAGAGTTGGAGGTGTCCACTGGAGTCTGCACTTTTTGCCATCTGGGGAGAGATTGAGCGTGCTTAGATCGTAAAGGTGTTGGCTGCCAGATGGTCCTCACCTGTACCCCCAGCTATTGCATTTATATCTAATAGAGCAGGGGTTCCCCAACCTCCAGAGTCAAAGACCTGATGGTCTGAGGTGGAGCTGACGTCATAGTAACAGCAATGAAGTGCCCAATATGTGTCATGTGCTTGAATCATTCCAAAACTATCACTCCTCCCAGTGCATGGAAAATATGTCTTCCACGAAACCAAAAAGGTTGGGGACCACTGTAATAGAGAACCCAGCCCAGCAACCAAAACTGGGGGCGCTGAGTTGGGAAAGAAAAAGAGTGGTGTTTCTTTTAGAATAAAACTTGCTGATGTCGTTTTGAAAGTCATTGTCTTACTCATCCTTGCTGGAGATAAGTCACATAATGGGTGGTATCTGGGGTGCTGTTTCCCCCGTGAGAGCACAGTGAAGTGAACCTTGTGTGGGCTGGTTGGTTAAAAACCCAGAAGCCATGGGTTGGAAACAACCGAAATGTGAAGCATTGGGGGAGCTGCTGAAACTGTGCGCTGCCCTGAGGTCATCACAGATGCTTTGAAAGAATGCTCTGCGAGCTGGGAAGATGTTCATCACGTAAGATACTTGAAGGTATGAGCTACAAAATAAGGTAAAGCAGAAACATTCAACCCGACTTCAAACTCAAAAACGTGTTTTGCAAGGATACAGCAGTACACCATAGTGTGTTTTTTTTTTTTTTAAAAAGAAAAATACAACAACCAAAAAAGCAAGTTAGGCAGGCCTAGGCCCCTTGGGCGAGTCATCAGACCTTCCAAACTCAGGCTTCTCATCTGTAATTTGGGAGATGTTCCTTGCCTCTGGGTTGTGGGAGGAATTCAGTGAGCTATTCGGGCCTTCAGAGATAGGGCTTGCCTCCGCCTCTGGTCTTGGACCTGAAGTCTTCATGCTGTTGTCGAGTGATTGGACCAGACCCAATTATCTGCTGCTTCAGGCCCATCAGAGCTCCCAGGGCCTTCTGGATCCTGGACCTGCATGCTGGGGGCTCACACCGTCACTTTGCTTGTTGTTTCCTCCACGCGCTGTGCCCTTTCTGGCCACCAGGGCCGTACACGTGCTGAAGTAACTCTTGTGTTTCTGTCTTCCTGAGTAGACTGGCTTCCACCCGGGGCACCGTGTGCACAGGGCCTGGGGCCCAGGAGGTGCTTAGTCCAATGTTTGTCAACTGACTTGAAGAGATGGGACTTGAATTAGGCCTCTAAGTGCAAAGTGGGGCTTGGTGATCGAGGTTGGAGCGTCATCCTAGGAGCCAGGCAGGGCAGAGGGCAGTGGTGGTCATCACTCCTGCCTGTTCAGGGACCAGACCAGCTGGGCACAGCAAGGGATTGACATAGGCACAGCCTGCCTTTTTTTTTTTTTTTTTTTAAATTTTATTTATTTATTTATTTTTGGCTGTACTGGGTTTTCACTGTTGCATGGACTTTTCTCTAGTTGGGGCCAGCAGGGGCTTCTCTCTAGTTGCGGGCTGCCAGCTTCTCACTGGGGTGGCTCCACTTTGTCGTGGAGCAGAGCTCTGAGGAGTGCGGGCTTCGGTTGTTGTGGCTCCCGGGCTCTAGAGCACTGGCTCAATAGTTGTGGTGCCTGAGCTTAGTTGCCCCGTGGCATGTGGGATCTTCCCAGATCAGGGATGGAACCCATGGATCCTGCATTGGTAGATGGGCTGTTTACCATGGAGCCAGCAGGAAAGCCCCGAGGCACAGCCTGCCTTTACTGTTCATTGTCACTGGGCATCACTGCCCTTTGTAAGACATTCAATGGGTCAGGCTCGATCAGTCTTGCTGGCTTTTGTACCTTGGGGCTGTGTGTGCTTGCTTATAAGAGAGACCCATCAAGACCAAGCCTGTGGGGTGGTCACATATGTATGGAGGCTGCTGACATCCTGCACAAGGTGAGACCCAGCTGGACCTGGAGGCAGGAGGCAGCCTGGGTTCTCTGTCTCACTTTACCACTTCCCTGGGCTTCTTAGTGGTAAAGAACCCTCCTGCGGATGCAGGAGATACTAGAGACGCGGGTTTGATATCTGGGTCGTGAAGATCCCCTGGAGAAGGGCAAGGCAACCTACTCCAGTATTCTTGCCTGGAGAATCCCATGGACAGAGGAGCCCTGTGGGCAGGCTACGGTCCATAGGGTCACAAAGAGTCACACATTTCATACAACTGAAATGACTTAACACCCCCACACCCCCCAGTTACTAGATCATGTCTTGAGTGGAGTGACTTCAGGAATGAAAGCAGTGCTTGCCAGCATGTCCCGAGTGCCATCTACGCACAGTTATCTCATCTAGTTCTTATGGCAGTGGTGTAATTCCGAACGTGTCCAGTCGCACGTGTGTGGTTGCTGTCCGTGAGGCAGCAGGGAGAAGTGGGGACTCAGAGAATCTGCCCTGTTTGAAGGGGAGCCCTCCCCTTTTTAAGAGGACACATTAAAATGCGTCAGGCAGTTTTTTGGTTTCTTTTGGCCAGACAGCTTATGGGTTGCTAGTTCCCTGACCAGGGATCAAACCCAAGTTCTGCCAGTGGCCAGTGAAAGTGTCACATCGTAACCACTGGACTGCTACAGAATTCCCTTGTTGTTTTTTAAAATTGCAGTAAAATATACGTAACATAAAATTTAGCATTTTAACCATTTAAAAACTTATTTAAAAGTTTGTATTTATTTTGTACGTTTCAGCCGTTTTTAAGTGTACAGTTCAGCTCTGTGGGCACTCACTGTGTTGTGTGCCCTCCACCACCCTCCATTCAGGCCCTGTATTTTGTGCTTTATAAACACCACCCCACTTAATCCTCACTAAACCTGCTGAGATAGCTCCGATTTTTAATCCTCATTTGAGAATTGAGGAATTTGAGCCACGGACGGGTTAAGGCACTGGTCAGTGTTGGAACTGGAATTCTAACCCTTAGGGGACCCAGAGTTGTCAGTTACTCTGATTCTTTTTTTTTTCTTTCTTTTTTTCCAGAAAAGCTGGAAATAGCTTTAAATGTTAAAACTCCTGCTTTTAAAAAATATTGACTCAAACTAACCAAACAAAGCACCACGGAGGCCAGACAACAGCCTCTTCGTTACTATCTGGGCAGGGTTCTCCTGGTAACTCACTGACACCCATCCCGCCTGCCTCCAGGAGGCATTGGGATGGTCGATGGGCCAGGTGCTTCCCGGGTGACGCTAGTGGTAAAGAATTCGCCTGCCAACACAGGATATTTAAGACATTGATTCGGTCCCTGGGTCTGGAAGATCCCCTGGAGGAGAGTATGGCAACCCACTCCAGTATTCTTTCCTGGAGAATCCCATGGACAGAGGAGCCTGGTGGGCTACTGTCCATGGGGTTGCAAGAGTTGGACACGACTGAGACGACTAAGCACACACACACACACACACACACACACACACAAGGAGATAATGTAAGTAAAACTTTGGGTAGCTTGTGAGGAGCAAGCAGGATGTCTGATTTGGGGGTTAGTAAGAGTAGCTAAATACGCATATTGAGTGCTCTGTATGTGTCAAGTCCTGTTCTTTCGAGAGCCCTCCAGGGTCGGGGTATTGTTCCCCTCCTTTTTCAGATGTGGCACAGACAGGTCAGGTACCTCTTCTGAGGTCAGGAGCGGTGGAGTCGGGATCCGAACCCTGGGAGTGGACTCCAGAGTGGGGCTCTGTTACCACTGTGCTTATTGCCTTGGAGCCCAACTCTGAGGAATTACCAGGGAAGGGGAAGTGATGAGCTTCTATTTAAAGCCCAGAGCAGGGCCAGACACTTTGCCAGGCACCTTCTCTCACTTTATTTCATTTCACTCTCACAACAATCAGGTGGAAACTGAGACTCAGAGAGGTCTAGTCACTCTCCAAGGTCCCATGGGGAGAGAGTGCCAAAGCTGGGATTTGAACTTGGATCTGAGAGACTGCAAAGCCTGCACTATGCTTTCCTCTCCTTGAAAAGTGGAAGTTTAGTCTCAGTCAAGTCTGACTGTTTGCGACCCCATGAACTGTAGCCCGCCAGGCTCCTCTGACCATGGAATTCTCCAGGCAAGAATACTGGAGTGGGTAGCCATTCTCTTCTCCAGGCGATCTTCCTGTCCCAGGGATCAAACCTGGGTCTCTTATGTCTCCAGCATTGCAGGCAGATTCTTTACCATCTGCACTGTCAGGAAAGCCTTTCTTCTTCATGGAAAGGTAGTAATCAACTAATTTTCAGATTTAAAAAATGTATCTGCTTAAGGGAAGAGCGCTGAAAAGTGCAGTTAGAAGGTTTAGGGCGGCTCAGGGGAAGCCCCCGAGAGCAGTTTCCCTCACATGTGTTTAGGTGGCTCCTTGGGGGTCATGCGAGTCCAGATCTGCTGCAGTTTGGGGGCATGCGACAGGGAGCGTGGAGCTGGGGTGAGGGCTCTGCTGGCCCCAGTTTCCTCTTTTTTTTCTTTGTTTGGAATTCTGCTAACAACCCTGTAAATTAGCTTGTTTGGATCCACATCCTCCCTCTAAGTGGTGCTGATTGAAGGAACCACAGCCCCAAGGTGGTGTTTTCAAGGTTGGCATCTCAATGGCTTGGTGGGAAGGTCTTCAGCCACTGTGTTGATGGCCCCTCCTCTTTATTCAGCACGGTCCCTCGAGGCTGGCCCATACCAAGCCCTGTGCTGAGTCCCCGGGGAGTGAAAAGGCGGGGGACGTCCCCGTAGTCAAGGACTGAAGTCAAGGACCTCGTGATCCAACGCAGGAAAGAAGGAGCTGCTGCTCTGCCTGTTGTAACAGCCGATTAGCCATCAGAGAGGACCTTCTAGGCAGCAGGAACCACACGGGCAGATGAGGGACGTGCAGGGCATAGGGGAGAGAGACATGTCGGCCGGGCCTTGGAAGAAGAGAGCTCATGGATCTCACCCACCTTTCTGTCCCTGGCGCTTAGCCCTGGACCTGCTCACCAGGCTTCTGAGAATGATTCAGGGTTGTATTTGAGCTGTCAGGCCCCAGTGGGCAGAAGGTAGATGACAAGAGAGAGATGTTAAACCTTTGGGTTCATGTGCACCTGGCCACTTTGATTTCTTTCAGACCCATGGACTGGGCAGCTAGAAGTAGGAGGACCGTGACTCTGTGGCTATGTGGGTCCACGCTAGGCGAGGACCACAGGCCACAGCCTGCCAGTGGCTCAGAGGGCTCAGAAGGTCAAGGCCAGGGCTCAGTTAGAAGCCTGGGTCGGTACTTGGTCCTCAGTGCTAGGTAGGCCCTTAACAGCTGCTTCTCAAATGAGTGGATGGACACCAGCACCCACCCGGGATGGATCCAAGTCTGGGAGCAGCCCTCTGCTGCCCGGAAGTGCTCAGTAAATGCTCATTAGTCATTTCCTGCCTGGCAAGCCCTGTGGGTGCCCAGGAGAGCCCTGGTTTACTTGAGGGAAGGGTCATTCAAATGACCTGGCCTCCGGCCCGCCCGGCTCTCTGGGAGCTCAGGGCAGGGTGGCACCTGTGGGCGTGGCGGCGGGAGCAGCAGCCAGGGAAACCTGGTGCCAGGTGGCCTCTCGGCTTAGTGAGCTAAAGGGAAACACGTGACGCGCCCTGCAGGCTGTCCCCCGGGACTCCTGGACGGACGCCCGCCCTGGCCTCCTCTCCCTGCACCCTCTTCCATGAACGTGCTGCCCGCCCTGGGGGGTTGGGGGATGGTGAGGACCCTTCCCTGGCCCCAGACTCAGATCTTTGCTTTGACATGGGTGTTTCTCTGCAGGCTGGTGACCCTGAGCCAGGAGGCTGGGAGTTGGTCTTGCTGAATAAGCGGGTTCTGGAATGTTCAGGGGGTAGCCAGAGTGTCCATGTGTCCAGACAAGAGGGAGCTGCTTAGGTCTGAAGGATCCATTCAATTCTTAAAAATGCCATGTGTTCCAAAGTCAATAGGTGGTGGTGGTGGAGGGGGTTGGCTTGGAGACCAGGGATGCTCTTTGTTCCCTGGCGGTTATGGGACCATCTCTTATCTCTGGGGTGGCCTGCTTTTCCTTCTTAGGAAAAGTTTGAATCCCCTGGGGTCATGAGAACACTTGTGAGTCTATTTCCATTCTGTGGGGGGAAAAGAGGTTTTTGGTTAAGAAAATTTGGAGAACTCTGGGCTAAACAGAATCAAGCAGATGTCTTTCTTGCAAGACTTCCAAGAACCTTCTGTGTGCTTCTGACTCTGAGAGAAGGGGGGGATATAAAATGCTTATTTCCCCCAGTTTTTTGTTTTACCTCATATCTGTTTATCTGTTATTAGAAATACCTCAGGAGGCTAATGTTTTCAGGAACCTGCTGCAGGAAATGAATCAGTCAATTCAGCAAACGTTTACTGGGTAATTACTATGTGCCAGTGGCCATCATAGATGCTTGTGATAAGTCAAGGGCAAGTCCAGACCTAGAGCCCTGTGCTGGAGGAACTTATCTCCTTGTGGAAGTGATGACGTGATCTCTGTGGAGGACCTGCTGTGTGTCAGCCTGTGAGTTATCACACGTTATCCCGGGTAACCCTCACAACAGCCTGGTTGGGTAGATGGACCACTTTACAGTTTAGGCTGTAACCGAAGCTCCCAAGGGTAAAGTGACCGCCCTGCTTGGGCTGAGTTGCAAGAGGAGCTGGTGAAGTGAGGAACACCGGGCAGAGATTTTGGGGTCTGTGGCGAGGATCTGTTGCTATCCTCTGGTGTTCGTTTTTGAAGGTCTGATGGAGAAACTTTCCCAAGAGTCTCTGAATCTGACAGGGGAAGACGTGCGTCTCCTGAACAACTGGTTTGTTTTTCTCTCTGGGCACTGAGGATCTCATGACTGATCGTGTTTCCTTTTGGCTTTGGTTACTAAGCACCTGAGGGCTAGGTGTGTGACCTGACTTGACACTTGTGCAGAAAGAAACTGACCATACGGTATACTTGTCTACGTGTTGGTCTTGCCTCTGGCTTTATTATTTTCCTTATGCTTATTTTTCTCTTGGCCTGATTCCCTTGACTGTTTATTTTATTCTTTGGTGTTGTTTGTATTGTTTGCTGTAAATACCTGGTGGATGGGTATAACTAAATTTAAAAAATGCTGGTCAGGTGCGTTGTGTCAGATCCTCCAGCTAGCTGGCCAGGGGAGGCAGGCTCCACCTCTGTCCTCCACACCCTGTGTCTTTCCGGATGAGGATCCACCAAGACACAGTTCTATTTGCTTTTGCAACCACCGTTCTGTGGGTTTCAGCAGAAACCAGGCTGGCTGAATTGGAGGTCTTGAGTGGCTTGAATTGACCTGCATGTCACACATGTGGCTTGAGCAAGACTCTGGGCTGTGGATCCTTTCTTGATGAGAGCTCCTCAGCCTTCCCTTCCTGCTTGTGGTTCGGAGAGTTCCCAGGGGGACAGACCCTCTCCCCGCCTTGGACAGACAGATGAGCACCGGATGCTTTCTGCAGCTACCTCTCATTCATTATCCTCATGGCAACTCTGGAGAGCGTCAGGAGGAGCAGGTGGTATTGATGAGAAAACAGGCCTGGAGAGGCTAAAGGACTGCACCCACTGGGGGACACCTGAGCCTGCACCGCGACGTAAAACACCACGCGGCCCCCGGGAGAGCTCCCTGAACCCTCCCTCTGTCGGCAGCGTGGGAGTGGGGAAGAGCTTAGGACTTGGGGTTTGGATCACATTGGGCATGAGTCTGGCACACACAGCTGTGCATGCCTATGGGTAAGTCACTTTTCCTGAGCCTCAGAAGCCTCATCTCTAAAGTGGGCACCCTAATTCCTGCCCTGCCAGCCTCACTGGATGAAGGAGGAGGCGAGCATGGAAGCATTTGTCTGGTGTTAGCTACTGTGCGTGTGTGCTGTGCTCCATCTTCACCGCGCTGGTGATGGAGAGGGTGGCGATAACGATGTTGATGGGAATGGCGGACGTCATAAGAATGTTACTTCTTTACTCATACATTATCTTAACCAATGCACAAAGTAAGCAGATGGGTGGGGGATATGAGAGTTTCTTTTTGCAGGTGGAAAAAAATTTGAGTAATTTGTTTAAAAAAAGATTAAGTAATTTGCTTAAAGGCACAGAGCTATTAAGTGGTAAAGCCAAGATTTGAAGCCAAGCAACTGACCCCACAGCTGAACTTATCATCACAATCCTGGGAAAGGGCAGAAGCCTGGGGCCTTTTAGGGTGATGGTATTATTATTTTAGGGTGATGGTATTATTATTTTAGGGTGATGGTATTACTGCACATCAATGTGAGAGGACCAGTAAGGACCACCTGGGGAAGCAGTTGGTGTGGGTGGTCCCTGGAGGGGCAGTGGGACCTGGAACAGCCTTGGGCAACTGAACTCCCCTCGGAGCTTCTTATTTTTCACCTGTAAGATGAGATAATAACACGCTTCATGGTGTTAATGAAATAGGGGATGCATAGATGCTTGTACCTTGCTATAAAATTGTTTGTGACATGTGAATGACATTTTGCAGACACGGAGAGCAGATGTAAATTAGTCCTCATGGCCCCTTCCGTTTCTTAAAATCATCTCCCTTGCTGAGATGGTGGGATCACCTGTAGTATGCAGATTCTTCCTTCAACCAGTTTGTTGAGAGTCCGTGTTGCAAAGTCTTAGGAAAGTGCTGGCTCAACAGGTAAAGAATTCGCCTGCAGTGCAGGAGAGACAAGAGACGTGGGCTCAGGAAGATTCACTCCCCTCCCCCCAACCCCCCGCCACCTCCCCGCCCCAGAGGAGGAAAGGCAAACCACTCCTGTATTCTTGCCTGGACAGAGGAGCCTGGTGGATTACAGTGCATGGGGTCGCAGAGAGACAGAACTGAGCAGAGCGCAGCAAAGTGCCAGGCAGGCCCGAGGTACCCACCCAGGGGTGCTGCTGATGCGGGGGCTGGGGGCAGCGTCGGAAATTGCCCGAAGCCCTCGGTCTGCCTCGGAAGAGGTGGGAAGACCCTTAGCAGTGAAGCCCCTGGGATGAGGCAGTGGGATCCCAGGGTTCTCAGGTGGGAGGGAGAAATCTCTTTTCATTTTGAGATCTTTTCTCTTCCCACCTACAAGTAATAATAACACTTTGGAAAGTTATGTGAAAAGCGGCTAACTGAAAATATAAATACAGGCCCCTAGGAGATTGGAAACAGACGCTGGAGAAACAGGTTCCTTGGGAACAAGGTGGCTTTTGTCAGCGCCAGTCGGGGGGCGGGGCGGGGGCGGGGCTGGCTAGCCACTCCCAGCTTCTGATGGGGGAGACGGGCGCGCTGTTGAGTTTGATGAACTTTGGCTTTGAGTAAGGGATAGCCCTGTTATTTCCTGCTTTGTTCTGTCCAAGGTATGCAGTGACCACAGCCCTCATTCATGCAAATGGAAGCTGCCCGAGGGGGCGGGCTAGATACTGGGAGGAGAGAACTGAAGCCTTCCTTTTCTCCAGTCTCCAGTTACCTTCTCTCCAAACTTCCGGTGGTGGTGGTGGGGGTGTGTCTGTGCGTGTGCGTGTGCGTGCGTGTGTGGACAGGGACACCTGGCTTGCTGCAGTCCATGGGGTCACAAAGAGTCGGACTGAGCCACTGAACAAAGGCCCCAGACTGAAGAAAGGCCCCCCGCAGTGGGCCTTTGAGGTCAGGCTGTCCCAGTCTCCCCCGTTCTTTTCCTGCCTTGGGACGACCTCTGTCCAGGAATACGGAGGTGGCGGAGGTGAGGCGGACCCTTGGCCTCGACAGGAACACCGCAGAAGTGCTCTCGGGGGGAAAGGAAGCGTCGTTCCTGGTTCACCCTCTCCTGCCTGGCCCCTCTGGACAGATGCACATGGACACACGTGTTTGGACTGGAGACTTCTTCCCAACCCCCCCACCCCCCAGCTCTGAAAGCAAAACTGAGGGCCCACAGCCAAGGAAGCTGCAAACCAGGGGGAGCTTGGCACCCTCGTCATAACTGATTCTGGCTTAAGGTGGTGACCCTGTGCTGTGCTGTGCTTAGTTGCTCAGTCGTTTCTGACTCTTTGCGACCCCATCCATGGACTGCAGCCCACCAGGCTCCTCTGTCCATGGGGATTCTCCCGGCAAGAATACTGGAGGGGGTTACCATGCCCTCCTCCAGGGGATCTTCCCCACCCGGGAATCAAACCGAGATCTCCTGCATTGCAGGCAGATTCTTTACCAGCTGAGTTCCCAGGGAAGGACCCTAAGGAGTGTTATTTTGGGGAAGCATCTTTGGACTTAACTCCCCTCGCCCACCTCCAAAACGTACCCAGCACCCACCGCTTCATTTCTCTGAGACCAGGAAGGGGTCCAGCTCTCTCTTGACCATTCAGCAAACCCATTTGCCCAAGCCTGAAGGTAAAAATTCACTGACCCAGGCGATAAGGGTAAAAACATGCTGTGCCAGGAGCTCCAGGAGATAGTGAAGAACAGGGAGGCCTGTGTGATGCAGTTCACGGGGCCGCAGAGGGTCGGACGGGACTTGGCAGCTGAACGCCGATGACAGAGGGAACCCACGGTGTGTTTCTGCTCCCAAGGCCTCAGCCTGAGACACAGGAACATTTGGGTCTCTCCTGCCAGTGTGTTGAATGCTTGTCAGCTTTCCCTTCCTGAGTCTTCATCTTAATAAATTATTTGAGTAAGGCAGATTTGTTTTGGAACGTCAGCACCTAAGTCTGCGCCATCAGACAGCGTGCAGCTGAGAGACCCATGCAGTTCTTTAGAATTCGCAGCCTGTGTTATGTACACAGCGGCGGACCTGGGTGGTGGTTATGTGTGTAACCCCTGACAAAAAAGGAACCATAAATTTTGCAGGAAAGAATTTGTTTTGGTTCCCTGTTCTTTTTGCTTTATATCACATATTGTTTAAAAGAGGGATTTTTTTTTTTTGGCTAAAGGAAAGGGAACTGTGTATATGAGATAAGTAGACTAAAATGAGATAAATAGTTGGGTTCTGTCATGTGCGAATCAAAATGGCATGATTTCTGAGGTCACTCTGGTTCTGTCCTGTTCCAGTATTTCTCTGAAAATTAAAACATAGAAACTATGGGCAGGTCCTGCGATGCTGGTTGGATGGGGATTTATAATGGCATTCCTTTCTGTTCGCTTTACAGAGCTGAGTTTGGTGAACTTTCAGGAGATTGTAGCCAATGGTGATCCAGAGACAATAAATATTGCTTTCTGGGGAGGTCTCTACCTCGTGTCTAATTTGGTGACCGTTAAATGGTGGCCAAATGGCTGAACCCATTTTGCAAATGTGGAAGTGGCTGGATTTGAGTCAGTCATCTCTGCTTGCGGCATGAAATACCCTAATTTTTGGTGGCGGTGGTGGAGGGCATTGGCACAGAAAGTCAAGATGCTTTCCATTCCCTGCTGCTGTGGGAATGTCTCTCATCTCTTCCAACCCTTCATTTGGTGTGGTCCCCTTTCCTTCTTAGGACATCTGGGGTTCCCTGGGGCGTGGGAACCTGGTCCACATCTGACCCCCACTGAGCTCACGGTTGGAGGTCTAATAACTGGGCTTGGTGCAGTCTGGGTGCAGACCAAATTCTTGGTGACCGCAGCTGGCCCAGCCCAAGTCCCTGAGGTGGGTCAGAAGCTGAGCAGGCAGAGGTTTCAGAACCCTCTGAAAGTCAAGCTGTGTATTAGTTCCGCCATTGCTTGCTGTCAGCTTGTAGCTTCTGGAGCTACCATTGGCGTGGATGCGCCAGTGAGCTATAAACAGGCTGTGGGCAAGTTCATGAAACAGTAAAGGAGCTGGGTGGGGGGGGGGTTTGGACAGTTCACCTCTGGATTATCTGACTTTATTTTATCATGTGCCAGAGTTGACGATAGATCCCCAGATGCAGAGAAAGACCGCAAAGGGCAGGCTGAACACTGATGGCTTATGTTTTAAAGAAACAGCCGGGCATTTTCTTGCATTGAGTGGCATCACCGATTCAATGGACATGAGTCTGAGCAAGCTCCGGGAGATGGTGAAGGACAGGGAAGCCTGGCCTGCTGCAGTCCATGGGGTCGCAAAGAGTCGGAGATGACTGAGTGACTGGACAACAACAGCGAGGCATTTTATTTTTCTGTGGTAGGAGGGTAGTCTGCCCGGAGCCCTTAACAGGAGGGTGGGTTTTGTATGCAAGCCTCAAGCTTTGGGGCATCAGAGGTGGGAATGAAGCCAAGAGCCGTGTGCGAAGGACACATGCATTGTGAACAGACTGAAAAGTCTGGGCTACTGTGGAAGTTACGTGTGACTGCCTCATCCCACCCCTCACAAACAGGGAATGCCCGAGAGAAGAAGCCAGCAGACGTCTTGGAGGGGCGTTTAGCACGGTTAGGCTTCCGTTGCAACCTCCAGTGTTGTGGGTGTTGTTTTAATTTTTTGTTTTTGTGGTTCATTTGCTTCTTAAGGGACACTCTGGGTGTATTTCCTTTGTCAAATGGTTAATAGCCCAGTATTCCCTTTTCTGCCTACTTTTCCTTCTGGCAAAGTGCTTAAGAACCACGCATCTAAAGCCTGGCTCCCTGGGTTCAACCCCCTGGTCCGCCCCTCATCAGCTCTGTGACCTTGCCAAATTCCTAAATCTCTCTGTGTTTCGGTTTCCTACTCTGTGAAATGGAGGGCATAAGAGAACTCGTGTCCTTAAGACTGTTGCGGGGATTAAATGTGTTCACCTGTAAGAGAGGGCGTAGGGAAATGCTGGACACCTGGTCGGTTTTATGCAAGTGTTGGTTACACGAGCTGATTAAGCTGCCGTGTGGGCAGTGGAAAGTGCTGGTCGGGTGAGTCCAGAAACCTGGCTTCCGGCCTGATTCTGACAGACTGAGGTCCTCCGGCCGGCTGGGCACTTTCCCTCTCTGGGGTTCTGACTTTGCACCTGTCAGATGAAGACATTTGGCTTGACGAGTGCTTTTCTGGGACTCTGTGGTAAGGGGTAAGAGGGGTGGGGGCAGCCCCACAACAGAGTGACAGAGGCTTGTAGATCTCCGTTTTCGCTTCAGCTGGAGCAGGTTGGGTTCATTGCATCTGTGGATTTTGGTTCCTGGGGAGGAAAGGGTTCTTTTGGGGGTTGGTGTGTGTGTGTGTGTGTGTGTGTGTGTGTGTGTAAGTGTAAGAGAGAGAGACAGAGAGGGGGGAAACAAAGAGGTATGGAAGTGGCTGAACTCAAGGGCCCTTCCTGGGGAAAGAGGCAGGGTGAGTGGGCCAGCCAAGGGGAAGTTGTCCAGGGAGGGGTGGGCCTGGTGGGCGTAACAGAGCCTGGGGAGGGCGTCTGAAGGCCTGAGGTCAAGCGGTACAGGATGGGACTAAATACAGAATGGTAGGAAATGCTGCCTATCCAAGTGGTCTGGGCTGATCTCCTTACTTGGGCGGTACAGATGACTGCTTGTTTATAAGGTGACCAGACTTTGGAGAAGAAATTAAGAGCCAGGAAACCAAGAAAAATGACTATTAGACGTGTAGAAATTCAGTTTTGTTATAGCTTACTAGTTCTTGCTGGAGGTTATCCCAACTTGAACAAAACAGTTGCTGCCTTTTCTAGCATTGAAACCAGAGGGTGTCTGCCAGTCCTTAATACTTCTGTTTCCATCCCCCCCTCTTTCCTTTCCATTCTAATAATCACTAGGAATTTCCCTGATACGAATGCCCATTCATTCCTTTATTATCACTTAGAGACGAGGCGCTATCTTGCCAAGTGGAAAACCCATTCACAGGCTGAATGGGTCTAACTTTCTCGAATGAGAGTTTTCCGTGAGATTTTGAACTTCATTCTTCCTAAAATGGGATTTAATGTTTCCTTTTTTTTTCAATTGTAGTTTTATTAGATCTACAGTATTTTTTTTTCAGAGGGAGGTCCTGATGATTAATCCAGCAGAAGTTAGATGATTTATGCCGCCCCGCCCAGGCTACTTCTTTGATTAAAAGCATCTTTCAAAACCCTGCCTTAGGGACGTCCCTGGTGGCCCAGTGGTTAAGGCTCCATACTACCAGTGCAGGGGGCGCAGGTTCAGTTCCTGGTCGGGGAACTAAGATCCCACATGCTGTGGGACCAGAAAATTAAACCCCCCCAAACAACAAAACACCAACAATCCCTCCCACATACCGCCCCCCCCAACCCTCCCCAGCACACACACCTCACCCAGCAGGTCTCCTACCTGGAGCCCAGCCTCTGTTCACATTCCTCCTATGTTAGTGACTTCATTAATCTGTGGGGTTCAGTGTTTGAACCCTTGACTAGGCTGTTTACTCACTGAAGACAGGAGTCATAGTTCCATTTCTTTTCTCTTAGTATTTTGCTGCCGTGACCAACCTTCTCTCTCTTTCCAGCCTCTCTCACTCTGTCTAAGATGAAAGCAGTGGAGCAGATTTCCTGGAACAGACAGCTGATTCTGATGGGAGTAAGGGCTGGGGACTGAACCCCGACCCTGTCCCGAACAGGCAGTGCCTGCTGCCTCGGTTACTGGCCAGCGAGTGTTGAGCCTTTGCTTGCAGAATGTGCATGGATTGCTGTGTTTCGTGACTGAGCTGCGTTGTTATTGCCCTCATTCTGAGTGGCATCAGAGCCAGATCCGCCTGGACTTACTCCAGGTTCCCCCCCAACCCCAGACCTGGCAAACGCACAGATCCCACCTTACTCAGATGTTATTCCTGACCTCTGCTTGGAAAGCCTGGCACACAGTGGGTCATCAGGGAGAGCTGAGTTGGTAATAGAAGGGAAAATAAAGATACCTTGCATTTCTTCTGAGCTTGTTGCCCAGCTCTCTGGAGGGCCCTTCTGGTTTCTTTTAGCCGTGCTATCGAGCAGGGCCTGAGAGTGTGTGAGGAGGAGTGAGGTGCCAGCTCTCTGTGGATCAACTGTGGGCTCTGGGGGCAGGATTGGTACCTGGGGCTGAAGGAATCAGGAATATCTACTAGGCCCATAAGTCTAGCATAAATGTGGTTGATGTTGCAACTCGGAGGGCTCTGGGGGTGTGGTAGGTGGCCTGGTAAACGATAAGTGGACAGTGGAGGTTTGCCGTCCGTCCTGGAGATTCGAGAGAGGTGACCGTGTGGAAAACGGGTGGCTGTGTGCTCTGCCAGCGGGAGCAGCTGCCAGTCAGCTTCTTTGTCACCGTGTAGAAGTGTCATCCTAGAAAAATTCAGAATTTTTTTTTTTTTAAAGCTATGTCTCCTAATTTTTGAATGTTGGCAACCGTGTCAACCACAGAGTCACGCCTGCTGGCTGGCCTCAGAGTGGGAGGGCCAGGCTGATGAATGCCAGTGGCCCCCAGGGGACACACGTTTGCCAGAGGGTCAGTTTGGGAGGGTGGAAGTCACCATCCAGATGGTGACATACCGTGATGGCCACGGAAATGGACTTGGCATTTGGGGCAGGTGGAGCAGATGCCAAAGGTTGGCATCAAGGAGATGTTAACGACAAAGGCCGAGTTCTTTGCCCACCAGAAAGTCTTCTGGTCCTTGTCTCCTTCCCTGCCCTGTGCCTCCCAGGGCTCCTCCCTACCACCTGGAGCCTCAGTCTGCCTTTTCCAGTCTGACCTTCAGGGCCTTCCTTGTGTGGTGTACCTGTAAATGTTGCTCCCGTGTCAGAGAGTGGCCTTGACCAACTGACACGCCCGTGGGGTCCCACTGGGCTCCTCCAGGCTTCCCGGACCGCAGCCGGGCGCTTCCAGGACACGCCCACGGTTTCTTCCCTCCTGGTTTCACTCATGCTGTCCCCTCTGCCGGAATGCTCGTCCCTCCAGTGTATGGGCGAGTCCACGGCCTTCCCCGCTCTGTAAACTGGGAATAAACCGGGTGTTTCCCTTAGCTACCACGGCGTGTGCTTTTCATCTGCACCCCTGTCCATGGATCGCGGATGTTCGAAGCTCTGTCTCCTGTGGTAGATGGTGCAGGCTTTGTGGGAGGGTCCCGGTCTCACTCGTCACTCTGTACCACCCTTGGCGCTTGGCTCAGGACAGCGGTCAACAGGAGTTTATTGAATTAGACGCTTCTCAGTGGGGAAATGGAGATTTCTTAAGAGGAAGCTGCTTCAGGTCTGCAGGGAGCATGGAAAAGGGGGCAGTTGGCCGGAGCAGAGGGTGGGATACTGCCTCGCGGGCTTTCTGGACTTCAGAGCAGGCCCTGCCTGCAGGACTGTTGGGTTTCGTTCCTTTTTCTCCCCCAAAGCTCTTCTTTAGGGGCGCTCTTAGTTTCCAAGCTCACAGGCGTCCAGGGTCCAGGCATGCAGTGGCAATCAGAGGGGCTCCCCTGGTGAAAGAAAAAGCACCCCACATTAATAGCCCTTCTTCACAGCTGTGCCTGCCTCGCGTCTTGGAGGCGGAGGTCTTTCCAGTTGCTCGGTTGTCTGCTCTCTCACTTTGCTGGAAGCACAGGGTCTTCTTGGTTTCTCTTTCCATTTTGTGCTGCTGACAGAGGCATGGACGCCACAAAATGTTGCTTTTATGGTGGATAAATAAGCTTGGAGGTGGGTGCTGGCCTGAGTGGTGGTGCTGGGAGCAGCCTGGGGACCCCTCTGTGCCCCCTCACACCACCTGTCATCCACCCTCAGCCCAAGGATGGGGACCTGGCACGCCCACATCCCCCAGGTCTTCGCAAAAAAGTGGAAATCTGGGCTTTTAATGGGAAAGCTCTTAATTGTTAGCTTTGTTTCAAAACATTGTGAACCAGACATCCATGGGCCTGATACAGCCACGAGCCCCTCCTGGTCTTTGTTTGGGATCCATGGCAGGGAGGGAAGTTAAAGCTTCATGTGAGGGCTCCTGAAAATAAAGGGTAGTTTGGAAGTGAATAAAAGCAGAGAAGATTTGCAATGATGGATGTGGGATTTCTTACTGTGTTCTGGTGCGTGTGGCAGAGGCTTGTCCCTGCGATGTGTGGGGCCTTTGAGCCCTGTGCTGGCGGTGGCCTTGCTGCGTCTGCCTCAGGTCCTGTGCTGGGAGCTGCCAATGCTGCTGTGAGCACAGTGGATGCGTCCTGCCTCGTTGGCCACCGCTCCCCGTGCCTCGAGGGTGTGGGCTGCTGCTCATGGGTCAGGGGAGCCTCACACCTGTGTGCATTGCTTAGCCCCTGTGACCTCATGCAGACTGCTCCAATTACTTTTCCGTTTCCAGAGCCATGAACAATAACTTAATTTTTTTTTGAAAGGGAAAAATGTCAACGAGTGCGTGCACATGGTTGTATAAAATTCAGATTATACAGAAAGACCTAAAGAGGAAATTACTTTTTGCCCTTTCCTCTCTTCCTCTCCCAGTTATTTGAATTAAAAAAAAAAAACTGACTAGTTATGTGACCTCAGACAAATCCTCTAACTCCTCCAAACATAGTTTCCTTATATGTTATGGAATAGTAGTAAAACATGGGCTTCCCTGGTGGCTCAGACAGTAAAGAATCTGTCTGCAATGCAGGAGACCCTGGCTTGATCCCTGGGTTAGGAAGATCCCCTGGAGAAGGGAATGGCTACCCACTCCAGTATTCTTGCCTGGGGAATCCCAAGGACAGAGGAGCCTGGTAGGTCCATGGGATCACAAAGAGTCAGACAAAAACCTAGCTTACAGTATTATTATTTTTCCTTGAGCGTGGATTAAATGAGATGATGTGAAATCCCCCAAATCCTAAGCACACAGATTATTATTTTTTTTTCTTGTGTTGAGGATTTCTCTGGCAATCTCATTTGTAATTACCACATGTTTGTCTTTGATAAACATACATGTTCAGCTGCATAAGAGAAATAATAAAAATATTAAAGCTGAGCAGTACCATTTTCAACTTGAAATCCTGTTCCTCCTCTCTTCCCATGAAGGAATCTTAACATTGCTTTCATACCCTTGCATCCTGAAACTCCTGAAGACCTCTGATGACTGGCTGTCAGTAAGACCAGAGGACATTTTTCTCTTAATTAGAACAGGACGTGGGATCTTGATTGTATGTTCCTTGCAGCCAGAAGGTAAATCGTGTGGAGCCATAGAAGGCGCCCAGGCCCTGGTGTCGGAAGACCTGGGTCAACTCCCGGACTCCTCTGACCTCTCTGAGCTCTTCCCATCAGTTAGACGAGGAGTCCCGCCACCTACAGGGCTGCCGAAGCCTGCGGAAGCCTTGGTGGATCTGAAAGCGTGATGTGAACGATTAACCCACTGCTGGGCTGAAGTGTTTCCCGCAGGCATATGGGAAGCGCCCTAGTGTAGAAGATGCCGTGGGTTCAAAGACGTCATAGAAGCGGTCCAGCCTGAGTCTGGCCCAGCACGCTGGTGGGGCGCAGTCGGACAACCCACTCCAGTATTCCTGGAAGATCCCATGGACGGAGGAGCCTGGTGGGCTACAGTCCGTGGGGTCGCAAGAGTCGGACACCGCCACCATATATGTACAGATGTGGCCTGCAGGGCGTGCAGGATTGGAAACACGCGCCTCTTCTCCCTTGTCGGTGTCTTTGTGCCTCTCACAGTGTGGTTATCCTGCCTTGCCAGTGTGCTTCCAGGGATTTAAAAATATATTTTCCATGCAGTGTGGCTCCTTCACGCAGACCATCTGCCTGTCCCTTCATCTGTCCAGCGCTGGAGCGCAGGGACTGCCTTGGTTGGCACATTTCGAGGGTTATTATGCTCATGGTTGGTCCTATCCCCACACCCCGGTGACTTTTGTACCTAGCCCTGTGTTAGAGGGAGCATCCCCATGGCTCTATCATGGCGTTGTCATGAGGATGAGCACCCAGCCAGGTGCCCGGCACTTGGTCAGGGCTCGGTGAGTGACCACTGCTGCGTCCAGCTGGTCAGAGCAGGCCAGGCGGCAGAGAGTGACTCGGTTCCCCCAGCACCTCTTCCTGCCCCCTGCCAGGATGTTCCCCCGACTTGGTTCCTTTTTTTGGGGTGAGATTCTCGTCCCTCAGCTCTGGATTTCCATGTGCCATCAGTTTCAAAACGCGATGAGAAATAAAACACAGAAGGGGGAAGGGAGAGAAGGGAAGCCAAGCAGCCCAACTGAACTGGCCGCTGAGCACCTCCACGAGACTCCTTGGCTGGGCTTCAAGTGCGTCTTAAAAACTTGAAGTTAAGCCCCAGATACGATTTTGTTTTCTGACCCTTTCTTTGTCTACCTTGGCTTCTAATTAGTTAACCAGTTAATGGATTCATTCAGCACACGCCCCGTATTCAGTACCTGCTCTGTGTCAAACCCCGTTTATGTCCTGGGGATACTGACATGCCCAGAACAGACCACGCCCCTCCCTCATGGAGCTTCCATCTGCTGGGGAAGACAGGTGGATTTCAGGCTGAGAAGTAAGATAGGGTGATGGGAGGCAGGTACTGTTTTACATATGGCAGCTGGGGCAAGCCTCCACAAGGGGGTTCAGGAAACAGCGAGTACAGATGCTTTGAGGAAAGACGGATTGGCTTGTTTGTGGAACAGCAAGGAGCCAGCTCTTTGGGGAGTGGAATGAACCAGGAAGGGGGTGTGGGTTTTCGACTTTTGAGCTTGAGATACTTTTCAACAGGAATGTGGAGGTTGAGTAGGGTGTTGGTAGCAGGTTCCTGGAGTTCAGAGGAGCCACGGAGTCTGGGACTGGATCGCGTGAGATTGGTCGCCCTGGCCAGGTGGTGCACATGTCCTGTTTTGGTGGATCTTCAAGAGATACAGGTGCCTGTCTGCGTCATTCGTTGGCCATGGATTTGCATCTGGACAGAGTGACCAAGGACCAGTCCCTGTGTTGCTCCCCATCTGGTGTGGAAATCCCTCAGAAGGATGAGACCAGTACAGTGGAGAAGTCACTGATGAGTCTGTCCTTGAGGTCTGGCCTCGATAACTGTCTGGTGGGTGACCACTGATGGTGGTGGCCCCACTGGGATTGCTCAGCAGAACCAGAGCATTTGACCTGTACTAGCCAGCTGAGTTTTCAACAAGTGCATTCTTTATTACTAGCCTTCTCTCCAAGGTGAATAGGCCATGTACCAAGCAGGGACTCGGCAGGATTTCCAAGCGTGAACTCTGAAGTGCTGACAGTTAACAGCTGCCAAGTGGCAACAGCTGCCAGTTGTCAGGCCCTTCTTGCTTGGTCAGAAAGCAGCACCCAGACTTGGCGTGGGACTCCCCTTTTCTCCTCCAGTCTGTCCTGTCCTCGTGCTAGACTGGCGTGGACCTTCCTGCTGTCCATTCCCTCAAGGTGGCATGTGAGAAGGATGTGATCTGTTGGGAAGAACTTGGCTGCACAGGCAAAGACTTGAGCTAGAAAAAGAACAAAGGGTCATTCATTTGATGCTTCCCATTAACCAGTTTGTTTTTTTTTTTTCTTAAAGGAAACCTTCAAGAAAGGGAGATTCCCAGGCCATCTTTAGAATTTAGGCCCTGATTTCACATCATAGAATTGTTTCTCTTGGGGGAGGTTCAATGAAAGACTTAAAGAACTTAGTGGATATGAAGACATACTGTAGATGTTAGGAACTGCTGCTGTTGCCTTAAAGGATACCCCTTTCCCCAGATCCCTGTTGATTCATCTTATTTATACAACAAATCCATAGACTAGAGCCTGGCACATATGTATACACTGTGTAAATGCTGTGCATATATTAACTCATTTACCCTAGATACCAGTTGGGAGGTAGGTGCTATTATTTCATCTGTTTTACAGATGAGGAAATAGACACAGAGGTTAAATAAGGTCACCCAACTAGCAAGTGATAGAGCTCAGACATGAACCAGAGGAGCCTGGCTGTGGCTCCAGGCTTTTCACCTTATTGGCTTTTCCGCAAATCTTTAGTAAAGAATAACGACAATGGCCATATCCATAACTGTTGCTCTTTTATACTGTCATGGTGTGGTATATTTCAGAGGCTAAGACTCTTCATCCCCACGTCGTCTTCAAAGCCCATTTTTCAGAGAAGGAAACAAAAGGCTCCGGGTCGTTAGATAACCACTCCGAGTCTAAGGAATGGCGCCAGGATGCCAACTGTGGTCTGTCTGGCTTCCGAATCCTGCTTTTTCCTCAGCACAATGACTGTCCTGCCCTCTGCACATAATACTGTCCTGCCCTGGGTGACTCATGGTCCCCAGTCACCACCTTTCAGACTTTTGTGGCCCACGGCACCAGTCGGGCTGCAGGACGGGACAGTGGCCCGTGTTTCTCCAGGCCTGGCTCCTAGGCCACGTGAACACCCCCCTGCCCGCCCCCCCCCCCCCCCCCCCAGCCCCCATCTCCAGGGAGGCTGGTGAAGTCGGAGCTTGGACTTGAAAGCTGTTAATCCAGCTGGGCCCCCTCCATATCCTCTGCTCTGTTTTATTAAGCTCAGGGTTTTCCTAAAGCACCCCAGATCTCCTTTTCCTGTGTGAAGAGATTAGGCCAACACGCACACACCCGGTGTGTGCAAGATTAGGCATCACACCCAGTGTGATATGCAAGTATCTAGTTTCTGGTCAGCACTGGGATGAGCAGTTTCTCGTGACGTGCCCGGCCCTGGAGAAGCCTTGGGAGGGTGGGGACCATCTGTGCTGTCCTGTAAAGGAAATTGTGGTTTCTTTCTTTCCTTTTTTTTTCTTCTTCTTTTTTTCATTTATGGGAAAGGGAGACTTCTGTCTCAATCGAGTCTTTGTAGCATTGCATTTCAGAGAGTCACAGAAAATGTTCTATGTAAATGACTACGAGCCCTGATGAGGGCCTCAATGGACGCCATTGTGTCATATTGCTATTATTGGCGATTGCAGGATTCTAAATGATATTCTCATCAGGCTGAAAAAGTTCAGTGTTAGCAGCGAAACTCGGGGTTAATTATACTGCTCTGAATTAGAGCATAGAATTAAGTTTCGAGGAGAGCTGGGCTCTTAATCTCTCTCCTCCCCTCCCCCACCCTCTGTCTCTTCAGGGTTGCTGTTGGAGTTTTGATCACAGTATTGTTTAACCCGTGTTCCAAATTTGTACTTACTGGCATTTTGCTCTGCATGAGTGAGTACCCTTTCTGGTGTTGGGAAACACAGGACCAATTTATAGGACGGTTGGAGAGGGGGAGAAGGGGTCAGCTTCCTAGCGCGTCCTTAGTCCCTCTCTGCCTAAGAAAGACTGAAGTCTTAGGGGGCGTGCGGGACCCCCTGGAGAGGCTCCTTTAATTTAGCTCTTGTCTCTCCTGCCTTGGAATTATTGGCTGCTCTGATACCGACTCACCTCTTTGAAGAAATGACACACTGACCTACATCTCAGCTGAAACAGATAGAAGCCTCTTCTCTCTGTTCTGCCCCTTCTTGGCATTCCCTGGGCGACCCGCAAGGGAGGCCTGCGAGGCAGGCCTTCTTGGGTTTCTTGCCCTCTTGGGTTTCTTGCCCTCGACTTCTCTCTTGCCTGTTTGAATTGCAGAGCTTGGCTCTTCTTTGACTCGTTGCTGATTGTAAACTTCCTGCATTCCTTCTGCTCCTTGCTTTTGTCTATAAATTTCATGTTGCCTGCATCTCTTCTGAACCTACATCCCCGTTCTCTTTACTATGTTACATGGGCTATGAATGTAACTGTTACATTAAAAAAAAAACTTAGAAAAATGTTTTTTGTAGCAGTAGCCTCTTAGTTTATTGTCTATATGTATCATTATTTAACCACTTCATCACTTTTCAAAAAATTAATTTTTATTGGAGTATAGTTGCTTTACCATGGTGTTAGTTTCTGAACCAGCTATACTTACACAGATAGCTCCTCTGTTTTGGACTTCCTTCTATTTAGGTCACCTCGGAGCACAGAGTCGAGTTCCTAGAGCTGTACAGAAGGTTCTCGTTAGCTATTCACCGCTTTAGGTTTCTTTGTTTTTATTTTGGCTGCCCAGCTTGTGGGATCTTAATTCCCTGACCGGGGCTCGAACCCCTGCCCATGGTGGTGAAAGCACCCAGTTCTGACCACTGGCTCCCCAGGAACTCCCCACCACATCACTGCTTTTGGATGTTTAGGGTGACTCTTCTCTTTCTTTCTTTTGCTTTTGTCAGTCGTACTATATTGGCAACTCGCCTAGGACCAATTCCTAGAAATGAGCCTACCGAGAGTATGAACAGAAAAGAAGAGAAAGCATTTATAAACCCAGATCCGTCTGCCTCCAAACCTGGTGCTCCTTCTGCTGATCTTGGTTCTCTTCGACCTGCCAGGAGATCCAGAGCCCGCCCAGAGGGGCCAGGCACACGCTGCTGTCCCTGGGGGCCCCACTTCTCACGTGGACGGGTCACAGGCACTGAGCTCTGGAATTCTTTCTCTCTCTCTTATTTTTGGAGTTTGACGGCGGTGAACGGTTCTCTGGGACAGCACCGGCTCCTGTCCTGCACAGCAGGTACCGACAGCACACGTAAGAATACCACATCATTAACACGTGGCCCTTGGAAGAGTAAAAGATAGGTTTTTTTTTTTTTTTTTTTTTAATGGCCATGCTTCACAGCAAGTGGAATCTTACTTCCATGACCACACCTTGATCGGCAGGACCACGACCCTCTGCACTGGGAGCGAGGAGTCCTAACTATTGCACTATCAGGGATTGCCATATCGAATGTAATTTATTCCTCCCAGTGCAGACCCCTTGCAGAGTGTCCCAGCCCTATTTGGAAACATTAGTTCGCAGTTTTCTCAGTCGGTGTGGTAACATATTTTCTATATTTATAGTATGTAAAACAGACGTTCTGAAGCACAGCCCTGACTGAAATGACTGTCTTTCCCACGCTGTGCATCCTCTCAGGACCTAGAGAGAGTATGAGGGGGGGAAAAGGGGTCCTTTGGTCAAACAAGCTGGGGAAGAGCTCTGTTCTCAAGTGAGCCCTGGGGGACTTCCCTGGTGGTCCAGTGGTTAGGACTTTGCCTTCGAATATAAGGAGTTGTGGGTTCGATCCCTGGTTGGGGAGCGAAGATCCCACATGTCTCGTGGCCAAAAAATCAAAACATGAAACAGAAACAGCATTGTAACAAATTCAAAAGACTTTAAAGATGGTCCACATCAAAAAAAAATCTTAGAAAAGAAAGAGATTCCTGAAGGAGTCTCTTGGAGACTTTTGGAGCTCAGCTACACTGCGATCAGGAAGCCTGTTTAGTTCCGTGGAAGCCACTTTGTTCCCCTGGACACCTGTTGATATCTTGTGGCAGAAGCAGCATGTGAAACAACGCTGAGCCAGGGATAAAGTCCAGGCTCCTAGCGTTTCACCTTTTCGCTTCCCATCCTTTTCTCTTCCCATCGTTTTCACTTCCCATCCTTTCTGGCCCATGTGCATCTACAGACACCATTGTCTCCGCCGTGTGTGCCCTTTCCCTTATCTAAACACAGCCAAGTTCAACCATATCTTCACATGGTCAGATTCAACCCCATTTGCAAGACTCAGTTCAGAGCCTCCTTTTTTTCGCTTTATCCTTAGACATTCTCTGTACACTTTGCCTCTGGGCCCCTGCATCCTTATAGCTCGCTATGCTTTGTACCCGCTGTGTGTCATGACATCCCAGCTGGTACTCCATTTATTTGTGTCCACGTCTTTTTAACTGATGCGTCTCCTTGAAGATAAGACCGGTCTTCCTGTCATGGCTTCAGTGGGACAGTCACATTGTCTTGCATGTAGTAAGCTCTCAGTAAATGCTGAGCGGATGTTCGTCGTGTTGGTTAATGCTTCCGCGGAGGGGGCGCCTGTCAGGGGTGGTCACAGTGGAAATGTCCCACAGCAATGTCTGTGCTGACCTCAAAAAACCGGTCACCGAATGAGACGCAGAATCTGCCTTCTCCATTCAGCATTGCTGAGGAGGACAGCTTCTTTTTTTTAAAAAAATTTTTTATTGTGGTGAAGATCATATAATATAAAACATACTATTTTAACTAATTTAACTGTACCTTTCAGTGGCACCAAGTACATTCACCTTGTGCTGCTCTCATCACCATCTCTCTGGCATTTTTTACTTTCCTGAACTGAAACTCTGTCCCCATTAAATACTACCCAGGCCCAGGGATGGAACCTGGCTCTCCCGTCTTGCAGGCAGATTCTTGACCATCTGAGCCACCAGGGAAGCCCCCTTCACTCCCACTCCCCCCACCCCCAGCCCCTGGCATCTATCAATGTACTTTCTTCTTCTTTTTTTTTTTAAATAATTTTATTTATTTATTTTTGGCCGTGCTGGGTCTCTGTTGCTATGTGGGCTTTTTCTAGTTGCGGCGGGCGGGGACTACTCCCTGGTTGCCGTGTGCGGTCTTCTCACTGCGGTGGCTTCTCTTGCGGTGGAGCACCGGCCGCAGGGCATGCGGGCTTCAGTAGCTGCAGGGTGCAGACTCGTAGTTGTGGTGCTGGGCTCTAGAGCGCAGGCTCAATGGTTGTGGAGCGTGAGTTTAGTTGCTCTGCGGAATGTGGGATCTTCCTGGACAGGGATCGAGCCTGTGTCCCCTGCATTGGCAGGCAGATTCTTTACCACTGAACCACCAGGGAAGCCCTACCAATGTACTTTCTGACTCTACGAATTTGACTATTCTAGATACCTCACACAAGTGGAATCGAACAGTATTTGTTTGCACCTACTGAATATTGGAATGCATGTTTCACATTAACTTAATGTATGTCCTGCAGATTATATCTTCCCCCCACCGTGTGCTATAGAGTAGGTTCTCATTAGTTACACATTTTTACATAGCTGTGTGTATATGTCAATCCCAATCTCCCAGTTTATCCCCCACCTCCTGCTTCTGTTCCTTTTGCACAGCCTTGCTTCTGATTTTTTTTCCCCTGATCAGTTATAATGAAGGTTTCATTTCTAAGACTACTGGTAAATGATCTTCACCTTCTTGAGCAGCACCTAGAGCATAAAGTCGTTAGCACCTAGTTATCTCTATAATCCTTCTACCTAGTGAGTTAGGTAGGGTTACTCAGCTAGTGTTGAAAACTGTACCCCAGAGAGGTTAAAAAATGGGCTCAGGCATGGTCATATGGTAAATGGCAGTGCTGGGAATTAAACTCAGGTGTGACTCCAGAGTGCTTAATACCACATAACTCTATTGCCTTTCACCAGATGCAACAAATACTGTGGTGTGTGATTTATAGATTTATTGAATCGCTCTGGAGCCCTCCCTCCCCTTCCTCTTTTGAATAACACCATTTCTTCTCTCCTGGGCACCATATCTGTGGCTTTAAATGTGGCTAATTTACTCAGTTTTACACAGTTTCTTAATTCTACTTATTCCCTCACCCTTCTTCTTTGTGAAGCTTTATCGAGAAACCAGCTGATGGGAGGATAAAGGGCTCCTAGTGTCCAGTTTGACATTAATAGTTGACTGTCTCCCCCGATCTGCCCTTTGCCTTCTCTTGGCATCACCAACACATTCTAACCTCATGCCTCTCCAGATTCTAAGTCTGAGACCTGTTTTCTTTGGATATGGACTGCCCGTAGGTGTTGATTCTTTTGGAAGCTCCCAGATAGCATATGCATGCACGCTAAGTAGCTTCAGTCGTGCTGACTCTTTGCAGCCCTGTGGACTGTAGCCCAGCAGCCTCCTTTGTGCATGGGATTCTCCAGGCAAGAATACTGGAGTGGGCCTTGCTAAACAACCCAGCGCCAGGAACTGTCACCAGCTCCCTGAGAGGTGTGTGTGCATGTGCACGTGTGTGTGTGCAGGAGCACACACACCTAGTGAGATGTAAACATTTACAAGGAATAAAGGACGTTCTTTCCCCAGAGCTGAAACCTGGAGAGTCTCCAATGTATACAGCGTTGACGGTGATTCCATATGTTTTGTTCATCTCTATGTTTTTGCAGCCTCCACAAATTTATTTTCCACGCTGCTGCCACCAGCAGGAGAGCGTTTCCACGATGCAGATCTGACAATCTGACCATGTCTTTCCATGGTTAAAATCTTTCTTTGCCCCCCGCCCCGCCCCCACCCCCCGTACTCCCCCAGCCCCACACACACACATGGAGCCCTCAGGGTGATTGGCCTGTTGGTTGCCCACTTTCCAGCCTCTTTTATATGCTTCCTGTAAGTTTGCTCCAGCTGGGATGTATTCCAGGTTGTTTCTGAGTGTATGTGGTTCTCTCTTCTCTAGGCATTCCTGGCTGGCTGAGCCTTCTGTACCTGTCACTCGTCTCCCCCTGGCTAATTCCTATTGGCCACTTCCGGAAATCTATGCCCAATCAGATCCATCCCGGGTCCGCCCTTCTGTTGCGTCACTGGGCTCACTGGGCTCTGTTCCGGTTCGCTTCCTCCACTCAAATGGACCATTCACACCTTGCCTTCTTCATCTCCGTACCTGGCACACAGTCGGAGCTCAGTAACGGTTGAATGAGAATTAGTCACAAGACTTTATTTCCTGTGAAAATGCAGAGAGGTGGGAAAATCTGAGCGTTCTTGTTCCTTGCTTATTCCCAGGTTTGCTTGATAGTACACTCTGCCGGTTATCCAGTGTGCGCTTTCCCAGCGCTTCGGTTACCCTTGCTGTACCCACGTATATAGTGTTCCTACTGACCCCATCACACACGTGCAGAAGCAGGGGCTCCGTTTCTCAGATGAGAAGTCAGTAGACCATGGCTTCTCAGCATTTCAAGGCACTTTCTGCCTTTAAAGCTGAAGGGCCTCACCACCGAGGCTCAAGGAAATGGTGACAATATTGTGACAATATTTGAAACAGAATCTTGGGTGCTTAGACCCTGAGAGAAGTTGCCAGTTGCCAATCCCTCTGAATGTAAAGGGAGAAAGGGGGATTTTCTTTCTCCAATAATTTGCATTTACATGAAGGCCAAATTGGAGTTGTTTATTGACTCAATAAATACACTATCTCTTTGAATAATTCAGAATCTGATGGGCCTATTAGCCTGAGTTCCCCTTTTGTGAGCGACAGAGGCTGCTGGATGCCACATTGCAGAGCTGGGGGGTTATCTTATAAGGGGTCTCTTCAGTCTGGGTCATATGCATTTTTATTTGCTCAGTAGGACGTGACGGAGGCTCTGAATAGTCAGAGAAAGCATCTCTCTTGTGCTTTTTCTCATGAATAGAACACTCTGTGTCCTGAGCTGTTGCTCCACTGGGGCCAGCACATGGTGTATTTTCCTTATGTTTGAACCAATACACTTTTCCATTTTGGGGCAATCCAGGTAAATTCTGGTGCTCCTGGGTGGCAAGGAAAGCATTTCTTTTCTTTTGTGTTTTTCCCTCCTGTCTTGGTGTTTGAAAAATAGATTTTGAGTTGCATGACTAATCAGCATATTTATTAGAAATTAATGTTCTGCCAGTGATCGGAAATTCCTTCCTCTCTTCCATGCTCTCAAATCAGAACAGTGCTGGGGTGGGGCTGGAACTCGGCGGGGGGTACGGGGGGTGTTCAGATCCAGAGGACAGCAGTTCAGAACATTGGAGACATTTGCAAGAATAAGTCTATGGCCTTGGGCTCTGATTCTTTTATCTGTGTGTGTGTGTGTGTGATGGGGGTAGGGTGAGAAAGAGAGGAAGATTGATTGGGAGGAGACTGTTGCACTGAGTAGAACAAGACTTCCTGAAACATGGGACCCAAAGAGACATCATAGTAACCATGTTTCCCAGCCCTTGTGTCAGGCTCAAGTTCTGGTAGAAGTTTTTCTTATGTCTTGTGAATTTGTTAACGTGAAAAGTCTTCTATAACATGTGGACATGTGGCTGGTAGACTGCTTTATGGAAAAGAATAAACCCCTACAGGGTGGGTCCTGACCTGTGAGCTGGTCTTCAGTCTTTGACCAGTTCCCTTTTGGGTGGAGCCTTCTCTGCCAGCCTGATAGTCATAAGCGGCGGCACGTTTAGTCTGAGGTCTTTTTCTTTTCCAGGAAAAACAGAACCACACCCATCTGACCAGGAAGACCTGGGCCGAGCCCCAGGAAGACCGCCTCTCTGGCTGGAGGGCTGTGGGAACTGAGGCAGACACGTACAGTAAAAAATAACAGTTTCTCATCTTTAGAAAAAAGTTCAGTGCTCACTTGACTAGAACAAGTGCCACCTGTATGACACCGTGGAAGGTCAAAGCAGAATAGGGAAGGAAATGGTTGAATAATTCGGTTTTTTTTTTCCTTTCTTGAGGTCTTCCCCCCGCCACTCCTTTCCTCCCCGTCTAGAGGGCTGTTTCACAATTGGCAGAGTCCAGTGGATCTTGAGATTATGGGGGTGGGAGGGGGCTCAGCCATGGCTGAGTCCCAGCTGCGGTTCAGAGTGCTGCTTTGTGCCAGCCCATGCTTCATCCTCAGAACCCTCCTCTGAGCTGAGAAAGTGGGGGCTTAGAGGGTGGGTCCCAGGGTCTCATGGCTGGTATGTGGCTTTCAGATCTGTGCTGGGGTTGGGGTGGGGGTGGCAGGAGAAGCCCCAGACATTCAGAAGGGCATTTGTGCAGCTCCTCTCCCATCTCTCAGAAAGGACGCTCATCACCTCACCTGCTTCGATGCTCTGGAAGGTTCAAGAACCAAGAGATCTGTCTGCTCAGGGGGGCTCCCTGGAGCTTGGCTGCTGTCCTCCTCCACGGGGGACTGGCCATGCAGGAAAGGCAGAGAAATCCGGTGTGCTGGGCTGCGGGAGGCATGGGCCTTGGTGCACACAGCCTTCTTGGGGACGGGGCAGTCCACACTTGTGCTTTTCACTTGTGCTTGTTTTGAGACACGTACGCTTCTTGCTCGAGTGGGGCTGAACTGGCTCCTCGCCCAGCTGGACTTGGGTTGACTTCCTCAGTGGATCCCACCTGGGGGGTGTGCTTTCCAGTGTGGGCTGTGGTTCACAGCTGCTCTGCCGTCAGGCATGATGGCCACTGGGACCCTCAGAGGAACTGGGTGGCCCAGGGGCCAGGCTGGGGTGGGATGGTTGCCTGTCATCTTCAGCCTATGCTCAGAGATCTCCCAAACCAGCTGGCTTGCTAGTGATGCTGGACAGAGGAGTAACTCATTTGAGTAAGGCTTTCATGCGCTTCGGTGGGGTTTCAGTATGTGCTACAGGAACCCGTGAGATGAAGAGGTCGGGTGAGGTGGCTTTCTGCCCACTTCAGACATGAGGACATGGAGACTTGTTAAAGACCATACAGAAGTTGGAACTCAGCTGCTTTCCTAAGGCTGGGGTTCCTTCCACTACCCTGTCTGAACCAGAGAGAGGACACACGCCAAGTCAGGCCTTCAGTTACCAGAGCTACACTGGAGGAGGTGGCCAGATGGGCTTGACAGTGCCCTGAGACAGTGGGAGCCATCGCTGCTGTGTCCCCAGCCCCTGACAGAGCCTGGCTGATGCGGGTTCTCAGTGTGGTGTTGCTGGGGCCTCGGAGGAGTTCCTAAGCCCTGGGGGAGTGACGCTGATGGAGTGATGCTGATTACTCTGCACCTTTCAGATTGTTTCTCTTCCCTCTGTGACCCCCAGATTCTTTCCTGCCCACTTCTTTCCTCCTTCTTGGGATAGCACCTCTTACCCCCGCAGTGGGATGGTCTCTGAGCAGCACCTTTGAGATTCCCATCCAGCTTTTCCTTTCCCTCACAAATTTTGGGACTTGGGACTGGGAGAGAGAACTTTCAAGCCCAGTGCACGAGCTTGAGGGGGCTTCCCAGGTGATGCTAGTGGTAGAGAACCCGCCTGCAAGTGCAGGAGATGCAAGAGACTTGGGTTGGGAAGATCCTCTGGAGGAGGGCACAGCAACCCGCTCCAGTATTCTTGCCTGGAGAATCCCATGGACAGAGGAGCTTGGCGGGCTACAGTCCATAGGATTTCACAGAGTCAGACACAACTGAAATGACTTAGCAGGCACGCATGAACTTGAGGTCTGGATTTTGTGGCTGGCTTCTGATGCTTATAGACCCCTTTGACCTGGGAGGGTGTCCTTGTAACTTCTTTATTTTATCAGCTTGGGAGAGTGGGTTCCAGGTAAGTTTGGGGAGCTGCCTGGGGCTTCCCACTGAGCAGCGAGAGAGCTGGGCGTGAACTTGAACTTTCACTGCAGTGCTTTCTCTGCGCTAGACTCTTTTGTCCCAGACCCCAGTGAGTGATCTTCGACGTCTTTTAAGATTTAAGTCTCTCTGGTTTCTGCTGCTTGGGGCTGAGCAGGGGAACTTCTGTTTAGGGCAGAAGGATGGTGGGATGTCTCTAGGTAAGATCTCGAGGCCACTGGTGCAAGACTCTTGCGGCTCTCAGGTATTTTTCTATTGAGAGTTTGGTTTTCTTCCCTCCCCTTCACCTCTCTTTTCTCCACCCACCTTGTGTTTTGAGCCCCTTGTGGCTTTCCTGGGGTGGAGACAGGTAGAGGCGAGCAGGTGGAATATTTGCGTGTGGAGCTGATCCCCAGACCCCTTGCGTGGGTGTGGCTGGTGGTGGTCCAGCTGGCTTGGCCTCTTTTCTGAGTCTGCAGGCTGTGGCCCACCCACCCGCCTCTCCCTGGAGGGCCCAGGGGCCGGCCACCTGGTGCTCACAAGGGCGGCTGTGCATATGTTCTTGTGGCCGAGGAGAGAGGGAGAGTGCCGCCTGATCACGTGTGTACACGTGACCGTTTTACAGCCTCGTTCTGTTTGTGATCTCGTGTGCACTGAAGGCGGGGTAGATTGCCACTTACTGGCACCTGTATGGAGGCCCTGCCCTGGGCACTTTCCCATCCATGAGCTCATTTAATCCTCACCATAATGTGGGGTGGGGGGGGTGTGTCTCTTACAGAGAAGGAAACAAACAGAGAGCCCTTTGCTCGGAGGTTACTTTCATTCTTCATGCAATCTGTAGTTACGGAGTGTCTGCTGTGTGCAGAGTCCTGGCCTAAACCTGGCCTTGATGCATGAGACCCACAAAGTCCCTGTCCTCGTGGAGCTGGGACTCTGGGGGTGGAGCTCCCTTAGTGAGGTTTGTGAGTGGGGGCAGTGAGACAGGACTGGAGGCTGGCGGAGGGACTTAGGGTTTTAGGCCATTTTGCTTAGACACTTCATATTCCATCACATTACCAGCCTTCTCCCTGGTGTCCTCCCCACTCCCCTTAGATTATTAGCACGGTTTACCTATGTGTGAACCTAGGCTCAGAGAGGCTGGGTAACTCATCTGAGGCCGCCCAGTAGATGAGCTGGAATCTGAAGACGACCCTGGGTGGATTTCTGCCATCTTACACTGCCTACCTGTGCATACGTGTTTTCATAAAGAGAAACAGTTGGCAGAAGAGCAGCAAGTCCTTCTGTGAGCATTTGGTTAAACTCTCAAACACGTCCACTTCAGAGTTGCTCCTGTGTAAGGGTGAGCTCTGTGTCTTATTTTGTAATCCGGACTCATGGATATGGGGGGGTCTGAGGTCTGAGCACGTGGTCTTGGCCGTGTCTCACAATCTCGCTCCAGTGGAGAGTCAGGGTGAAAAACCTCTTCAGATAAAGGCCTCACTTTTGTTGCCAACAGGAGCCCATGGTAATTTTTAAACCCTGCTCAAACTTTCAGAAAACAGAAGTCTGGAAATTCCATGTTGAGCCACCAGTGACTTCCTGGCACACGTGCGCGTGAGCGTGACACAGGGATCCGGGCAGCTGACGTGGCCGCAGGGCGGACGCCCTGGTGGTTCTCTTCAGAAGCAGGAGTTCCTGGGCACGTGCAGTTCAGTCTTCTCAGGAGGCCTCCAAGTTGCTTAGGACCAACTTTATTTGGTTCTGGTTGTCTGTGGCCTTGTTGGGGGTTGCCTTGCAGCGAGCGGACGTTGTGGGGGCCCTGTTTGAAGCCCCCGAACACCGAGTTCTCGCTTCTTCTTGTCACATGAAAGGGCACCCTGATGGGGGGATGGGCTTTGCAGTTCAGTCTGCTGCTTGTTCGCTCGGGGTCTGCAGAGGAAGCCTGACTAATCCTTTCCTTTGCTACCAAATGCCGCTGCCGTGGGACTGTCTGGTCTCGGGCCCCTTCTCCTTCTTGCTTTGCTTACTTAGTCATCACCCCCAGCCAGGACGTCTTTGGGGGTACAGGTGACCCCAGGGAACTCTGCGCGGAGACCCCCTGAGCTGCCCCATCTTGCTCGATGTCCCCCGGGGCCCTGCCCTGCTTCAGGGAAGCCTTCTGCAGCCTGGCTGCTCCCCAGCTGATGGCGGAGATGGCTCTTGGCGTTTAGAAGACGTCTCAGCTTTGCCGATTGGTCTCTCCTGAAGTTTGTGTTTGTGATGCGTCGGGCGCTGGAGTGCTGTGAACCCTTTGTGTGCATAACCTCTCACTGTCTTCACCAAACCTTGGGAGGAGAGTATTTTTATTGTCCCCACTGGATGGCTGAAGAAACAGAGGCTTGCACGGAGGCAGTCACTTATACCAGCTCACACAGCCACCTGTGGAGGACTGCGTCTCACCGGAGGAGCAGAGTTCCACTTAGGAATGTCCTTCGCTTGCACACGCGAGTGCGAAGTGGCTTCAGTTGTGTCCCACTCTTTGCAACTCCTCGGACTGTAGCCCGCCAGGCTCCTCTGTCTATGGGATTCTCCAGGCAAGAATACTGGAGTGCGTTGCCATGCCCTCCTCCAGGGCATCTTCCCCACGCAGGGATCGAGCCCTTGTCTCTGGCATCTCCCTGCATTAGCAGGCGGGTTCTTTACCACTAGTGCTGCTTGGAAAGCCCCGCAGACCTGAGGCAGGAGTTTTATTTTAAGGTTCCTTCAGCTTTTCTCTCTTAAGCCTTCTAGTTAAGATAGGGCCTCTCCGCCTTGGCATTCCTGACATTTGGGGCCAGATCATTCTTTTTTTTATGTTTAACTTTTTGGCCACGCCACGTGGCTTGTGGGATCTTTGTTCCCCAACCAGGGATCGAACCCGAGCCCCCTACATTGGAAGTGTGCCATCTTAGCCCCTGGACTATGGGGGGATGTCCTCTGATCATTCTCTGTTGTGGGGACATCTCTGGCTTCTACCCACTTGATGCCAGGAGCTCCCTGTCCTGCCCCCCCACCTCGCAGCCTCCAGTGTGACCACTCAAAGTGTCTCCAGATGTTGTCACATGTCCCCTGGGGCAGGGGTGGGGGTGGGACAAAACTGTGCCCAGTGAGGACCACTGGATTATAGTGACCTCTTCAAACCTTAAACCAGGATGTACATTATTTGGGGATGGAGCAAGATAGAGCATTTAAAATCAGGACTGTCTCAGCAAACTTGAAACTGCAGCTTTAACTATAGCGTTCTGTGTGGGAAGACAGACTGGCAGCAGGCTTTATGTGGGGATAACCTTTCAAGATGAAATTTATTTATTTACTTTAAAAATATTTAATTAAATAATTTATTTGACCGGCTTCCCTGGAGGCTCAGTGGTAAAGAATCCGCCTGCAATGCAGGAGCTGCAAGAGACACGGGTTCAATCCCTGTGTCGGGAAGATTCCCTGGAGGAGGGCACGGCAACCTCCTCTGGTATTCTTGCCTGGAGAATCCCATGGACAGAGGAGCCTGGCGGATTACAGTCCATAGGGTTGCGAAGAGGCGGACACGGCTAAAGTGACTTAGCACGCATGCACGCACAGGTCTTAGCTGGCGGCATGTGGGATCTAGTTCCCTGACCATGAATCGAAGCCGGGCTCCCTGCACAGGGAGTGTGGACTCTTAGCCACTGGGCCACCAGGGAAGTCCCACGATGAAATTTAAATTACCCTGCATACCTCTTGGAGGCCCGTTATGGAGTTCCCTTTAAGTCTTTTGTCTTTGCTGGTAGCTTGTGGGGGAAAAAATCGTAGTCTTTGATTTATGCAAGTTTTGAGGCTCAAGGCACTTTCTGCTGGAAAGAACGGGCTGAAAACGAGAAGGGCCTCCCTCAGGCCCCGGGACACGGAAAGCGTGCCCTGACGGAGCACCCCTGTGTTCTCCATACGCCCCTGCGTGCTCGCCTACAGGTCTCATTGGCGCCGGGGTCAGGTGTGCTGTGTGTACGCGAGCCCACGTGAGTTTCTTTTCGCACGCACAGCTGGCAGACCTGTCATGTTTTGTCCGGCGTGGTTTCTTCTCCTCCGGGTGCAGCTCCTGTGGGTTCACACGTCCATCCTCAGAGGCTCCAAGCTGACCTGTGCCAGGCTGCACCTGAGACCGCAGAGCAGCTATTTGCAGGGATCATGGAACAGGGGAGCACGTGGTGTGCCGCGATGCCTCGCACGGAGGAAATCCAGTTTATTAAAACCTCAAATGGAACAGTAACATTGGGAAAGATTATTTTTTCAGATGATGCAGTCAGATGATAAATCCCATTTCTGTGGCTCTGTGGAAGACTGCTCTCTCCTGTTAGATCATAAGTAGGGTGCTGTTTGCAACACCCCTTTACACATGCTTTTTTGGAAACACATATATTAGCCAGGTATAGTCTGTCCCTGTGCTGCAGTGGGCAGCCTCCGGGGGCTGTACCAGTGGCCTTGTGTTTAGTACGGCTTACGAGAGTGGCTGGTTTTCAGCAAATGGTTCTCTTGTCAGTCTTGGTAACTCAGGGGAATTTTGCAAAAGCGCCTGGTGCGCATTTCTTTTTGCAGCACTAATATAACACCCCCAGGGGTGATATCTAATTAACTGAGGACATCTTTTTACCCATAAGGACCCATCGTTTTTTATTCCCAGGGCTTAAGTCTCCCCTCCAATAGGAAAAGTCATAATAATAGCTACGTTAGGCGTTCTGCTCTCTTATTAGGAGTGTCATTAACTGGGAAAGTTAACCGCCCAGCACAGGGAGGCACAGCAGAGCTGGGATCCCGGCCCTCAGGGCTTTCCCGCCTCTAATGGCCTTTGTAGATATAGAACCAAGGGAACAAGGAGAGTTTAAAAAAGAAATAGAAATCCCTTCTTTTGCCATCTTGAGGTCTACATTGTTAGCATTTTACCGTTCCCTTATGACTGAGCCCCCAGAATGCTTACGAGACTGATCATATTGCATGTGTCATTCTTTATTTCGCATATATAATTTTTGTATCTCATCTGCCTCACTTTGAGTTTTGTTATGAGCACTTTCTCATGTTGACAATTGTTCTTTTATCATTTGCTAGCTGCATAATATTCTAGCGTCTCTTGTATTTTATTTATTCTATTCTGGAGCATTCGGTGTTTATGATGTTTCATGATCCTCAAGGACTGTCACTGCAAGGCTGCTCTGACACTAGGGCTGTGTGTGTGTGTGTGTGTGTGTGTGTGTGGTGTGTGCGCGCTTATGTGCAAGTTTGTGCAGACTGACTCACAGCGTGAAGGCTGTGTGATCGGGCATTGGGTTCCAGGCTCGAGCTGGAAGCTTCTTACATTTGACTCCCAGGCCAAGCTGCTTGTGGTTTTCTCTTTCTTCCTTTTTGGTTTAGAGGAAGTCACTTGGTCATATTCCCCCTCCCCTGCCGGCCACCTCCCACAGAGTAAGGAAAATGGTGTTTCTGATGATTGTGTTTCTCCGTAGATGTGGAAAAAAAACCTGCTCCTGGTTTTCAGAGAGGTTTTCCAGGTCACTGCGAGGTGGGTCTCAACTAGATGACCAGACTTATTTTAATGACAGCTGAGCGCAGTCAAGCCCTGCCTGGGAGCCGGCTTCTGGCCCAGATTCTTGGCATAAGCAGTTCCGTTTACTGGAGGAGCCCTGAGAAGGAGACACAGTGCTATGTCTGTCTTACAAAGGAGGAGACCGAGGCATATGCTCAGAGGCTGGGCTGGGATTTAAGGCCAGGCTCAAACCCGGGCCCCTCTGCCAGTCCTGTCTCTTCTGTCCCGGGCTGTGCCTTGGTATCCAGTGCAGCTCACAGCTGGGGGCGATTTTGCCTCCCAGGGGACGTTGGGCAGTTATCAGGAGACTTTTTGACGTCATGATTGCGAGTCAGAGGATTTTAAACGTGCTGTTGGACTTCCCTGGTGGCTGAGCGATAAAGAATCGGCCTGCCAATGCAGGAGACACGGGTTTGGTCCCTGGTCTGGGAAGATCCCACAGGCCACGGAGCAACTAAGCTCCTGTTGCCACAACTACTGAGCCTGTGCTTTGCAACTACAGAGCCCACGGGCCCTAGAGCCTGTGCTCTGAAACAAGAGAAGCCACCACAGTAAGAAGCCCGTGCACCACAACTGGAGAGTAAACGCTGCTCTCTGCAGCTAGAGAAGAGCCCGAGCAGCAGCGAACACCCAGCATAGCTGACAATAAATTAAAAAAAAGCTGCTGTTGACAGCCGATGGGTGGAGCCCAGGCAGGCTGGTAAGGACTCTGCCTGCACAGGATGGCTGCCCACATGATGAACCGTCCAGCCTCTGATACCAGCCGTAGGAGCGGGGGCGTTGAGAGGCCCTCCTGTGGGTGGGGGAGGGAAGAAAATACAGGCTTCTCGGGGGGTAACCAGTAGGGGGTGGAAGAAAGTGGGCTTGGGAGAGGGAGCCCTTTTCCTGGTTTTATCATCTTACACAAATTACACAAACTTCTTGAGGCTCAGCTTCCTTATCTGAAAATCAGGAAGTAAGGCTTGACTGGCATTTCCAGCATGGGTTCAGGAGTCAGACTTCCTGGGCCTGAATTCTAGTTCCTTCTGTGAGTTTGAGTGAGTTACTTTAACTTTCCTGAGCCTCAGTTCTCTCATTTGTTGAACAGGCAGATAATAGTCATTCCAAAATGGGACGCATGTCTGTGTTCCGTTGCTCAGTCGTGGCTGAGTCTTTGTGACCCCATGGACTATACAGTCCGTGGGATTCTCCAGGCAGGAGTACTGGAGTGGGTAGCCTTTCCCTTCCCAAGGGGATCTTCCTGACCCAGGGATCGAAGCCAAGTCTCCTGCATTGTAGGCGGATTCTTGACTGTCTGAGCTGCCAGGGAATCCCACCAAAATGTGATAAAGAGAGTGAAATGCATTAACATGCCAGCTGAGACCCAGTGGACATGGGGAACGTTAGTGCCTTGATGGTACTGACAGCGGTGGAGAAGGCACTTGGCCAAGTCTGGGGGTGCAGAGTCTGCTTCCTGAGGGTGGGGTTTTGTCTCACTCTGTGCTGTCTCTCTGGAGTCTGGAATTGCCTGTAGGTCCTCCCCTGGAGCCCATCCGGTGGGGCTGTTTAGAAAGACATGAGATATCGCATCTCCAGTGATGTGAGGCTTAGTGTTTATTCTTGGTCTACAAGGTAGCTGAAGAAACTCCAGTCCTTTGGCCACCTGATGTAAAGAGCTGACTCACTGGAAAAGGTGCTGATGCTGGGAAAGATTGAGGGCAGGAGGAGAAGGGGGCAACAGAAGATGAGATGGTTGGATGGCATCATGGACTCAATGGGTATGAGTTTGAGCAAACTGTGGGAGAGAGTGGACAGGGAAGCCTGGTGTGCTGCAGTCCATGGGGTCGCAGAGAGTCAGACACAACTTAGAAACTGGGCAGCAACGCAAAGTAGTGGAGTCGTGATTCAGCTGTGAGTGTGCCCTTGGATTGGTGGTGGACGGTCTTCAGGTCCCTCAAATGTAAGAATATGGTTCTGTTGGGGCAGGCACTGGCCCTTTTCTTTCCTCGCCAGGACTTCAGGAGATGATGGCCATCCTCTGGAGCCCATAGATGGTCTTACTCTTGGCTTCAGCCTGAAACCGAGGTGCTCCCTGTTGCAGCCCTTGGGTCAGTGCCAGCAAGTCCCCCAGCCCTACCATCCACTGAACCTCCCCACCTGGCTTGACAAGGGTTTATGCTTCCTGGGTGGCAGAAGAGCTCCTGAGGCCAGGAGGTGCTGGGGATCTCACGTATCTGCATCCCTTCCCTGATGCTGATGCTTCTGATGGGAGTGACTTGATCAGGTGGAGTCCAGATCTGAAAGGGTGGGACAGATGCACCCAGGAGGCAGAGAAGAGCTTGGGGGAGCATCACGCATGCTTGCCCAAGAGGGCTGGTTCCATATTACTGCCGTCAATGAAATGTCCTTCATGGATCCCCCAGGTAACAGGGAAGTGGTACCAAAAATCTTACAACCCAGTGAAGACTTGGCAGAATTATAGAAACTGGTGAAGCTGTGTCTCACAACACCTGGCCTTATGCAGTGCTCACTTACGTTAGCAGTGCCGGGCACCAGCCTACAGTGGCCAGGCAGCCATATATACGAGGGAAGTGAGCTGGGGGCACTGGTGTTGAGCTGGAGGGGTTAGGTCTCCCACGGGGCCGCCCCTACTCAGCCCCAGCCCTTGTATGTTGTCATGTGAGAATATGGCCTAGTGTTAGTAGATCTTTTGCTTCTACCCCCCCCCTTCCCCGCCAAGAAAAGTGCATGCTCAGTCCCTAAATCAGTCCCTACGTCTGACTCTGTTTCCCTGTGGACTGTAGCCCACCAGGCGCCTCTGTCCATGGGATTTGCCAGGTGAGAATACTGGAGTGGGTTGCCATTTCCTTCTCCAGGCGATCTTCCCGAGCCAGGGATCAAACGCACATCTCCTGCATTGGCAGACAGATTCTTTACCCCTGAACCACCAGGGAAGCCTGAGAAAAGTAGGAGATTCTGTTTTGATGGAAGATATTTGCTTTCAGCAGATACCCCTCCAGAGTGGTCGGGACCTGTCGTTTGTAGACTGTGGGTTCCTTTGGTCTCAGTGGACTGCATTCTTGCCTGGCTGGTTGCCTGCAGACACGGAGCCTCTGATACAACAGTGATTCTTGGAATGTAAGGGGCCCGAGACACCCGGCCGATCTCTGGGGTTGACACCCAGTCCACCTCCTGCCTTTATTCCCTGGCCTCTGTCCCCTCCGCCTCCTCCTCCCACCAGTGAGACAGTCCCATCCTCTCTAGAATATTTCTGATGAATTCCAGCCCTGGGAGGCTTGAGGGCTGGTCTCACGACCAACACGTGAAGGACAGCGTCACCCCACCCTCCCCACCTCGTATCCATAATCAGGCCCCTGAGCTCCATACTTCAAGGCGGGTTAGCTTCCAAAGCCTGCTGACAAATACCCCTTCTGTTATCCCACGCGCAGGCTGGGGGCACCAGGGTCCCATTCCACCGTTAGGCCTCAGGGCCGGTGGATGAAGGTAGGTCCCTGAAGTCAGGTTCAGTGAAGGCCACCGGGGCAGCTGGCCTTGGTCTGTGATGCTGACCTTAGGACCCAGTGGGATGCTGCTAGCTTGCCTGGCTCAGCTGGGTTGGTGCTGGGAGTAATAAGCAGGGTTGAAAACGTGATGCGTTTCAGTCCCCGCCACTCCGATCCCTCTCCAGGTGTTGGGAGAATGTTTTTCCATCTCGGTTACTTGCTGGCACGCATAGGTAAATATCCAAGGTGTTCCCGGAGAAGCTGGGGCTGGATGTTGATTTTGCTCCCTGGGATGTGTTCTGGGGAGGAAGTGGGCTTTTCGGTTGTGGTGGGTATAGGATGTGGTCTAGGGAGATTAGAATCATGCTGCGGATGAAGTTAACAAGAACAGTGCAACTCTTTTTTTTTTCCTTTTATACTTTTGGGCTTAAAAGACTTCTCAAAAGGAGCTTTGTGTATCAGGGAGGTGCCCTTGAGTCTGCATGTATTCTAAACATTTGTATGGAAGCTAGAAGCACACTCATTGCTCTATTTCATGCAGTAGATGTATTTCTGGCAGGTCATTTGTAAGACCTGAGTTCAGCTTCTAACTTTGACACTTAGTATAACTTAACCTCACACTGAATTTCAGATTGGGGAGTAAAAAGGGGACAAAACTCATAGAGGTTTCAATGCGTTATTGCATGTAAAGCACTTATTGTACAATTCTTGGCTCAGAGTAAGTATATTTAGTAATGGTAGTTATTATCCTAATTATTAGGCCACGTGGTATGATGATGATGATGATAATAATGGTGATGATGATAGTTATTGAGGGCTTACTATATGTCAGTTATTCTTCCAAGTACTTTGCATCAATTAACACATTTAGTTCTCACAGTAACTCAATGAGGTAGGTGCTGTTACAAATGCTGTTTCATAGGTGATGTAACTCGGGCACAGAGAGGTTGAATAACGTGCCCAAAGTCACCCAGCTCATAAATATGAAAAGAGCAAGGACTTAGGAATCAGAAGCCCTTGGCAGCATGTCCTGGTGTGATAGTGTGGTCTTTCGCCAATTGCCTACCTCTGGGTGGCCTTTCTTAGCTATAAAAGGGTGGTCCTATGTCAGACCCCCCTCGCCTCCTCACCCTTCATCACTTTGTGCTTGGTTGTGGGTGCTTAATAATAGATGCTGAGTATTCATTTGCTGACTGACTGATGTTAGGGACGGGTAATAAGGTTCCATTGGTTGTTATGCCCCTATGCACTTATCGTTGGGGTTTAAAAAGCACACCTGTTTTTCAGATTTCTGAACCACTAAAGAGAGATACCAAGTAAAAAAAAAAATATATCAAAATATCACCTTTCTTACTGAGAAAGGCTTGCTTGGAGGATGTGGCTTAGGTGTGGGATACCATGAGCTTCCTGATAAGAGCTCGATGGTAGACAGACGGACCCACCCAGCCACGAGCAGACTTGAGCAGCCAGGGGCCTCCTCCACGGGCTGATGGTGGTGGCAGCAGCGGCAGTGACTCCTGGGTGGAGGAGCGGACCACCAGGGCGGGATATGTCACTTCTGCATGGGGGTGGGGGTGGGGGGAGGCCTAGAGGGAGAGACAGACTAGATTCAGGAGTTTTGAAGGAACATCTTTCTTTCTGATGTGGACCATTTTAAAAGTCTGTATTAAATTTATTACAACAATGCTGCTTCTGTTTTATGTTTTTGGATTTTTTTTTTTTTTTCTGGCTGTGAGGCTTGTGGGAATCTTAGCTTCCTAACCAGGGAATCAAACCAGCACCCCTTGCATTAGCAGGTGAAGCCTTAACCACTAGACTGCCAGGGTAGTCCCAGGAAAATCTTTCTTTTTGGAAACTAGAAGCAGGGAAGAAGGATACTGGCTACAATGACTATTGAAAGAAAAATTCTTCTCCCCCTGCAAAAAGCCCCAGTAACCAAAAACGACCCTTGCTCATGGTCTAGCCACTTTCTGGCAGCACAGTTCGTCTGCTCATCTCTGCTTGCTAGACCTAGAGCCTTTGGGTCACCCTTGACATTTCCCTCACACCCTGAATCTGTACCTGCATCGGTCTGTGGGCTCAACCCTCAAAGCAGATCCAGAATGCAAGCCATCATTGTCTCTCACCTGGGTTTTTGCAGGGGCCTCCTTTCTGATCTCCGTATTTCTCCCTTCATCTCTTTTCCGTCTGCTCTCTGGGAAGCAGCCACAAGGAACTGGGAGCCAGGTCACGACCCTCCCTCTTACCACCTCCAGTAGACTGCATCGCTCCTCTTGCAATCACAGTGTAGGCTCCAGGAGGATTCTGATCTGGTTTCTGGGTGGATTCATCTCCAGCCACCAGGGCAGTGCCCGGCACGTAGTAGGGCCAGAACACGGGCCTGTAGCAGCTACTGGAGATTTTGCAGTGCGCACTCGGTGTAGAGCAGGTGGCGATGGCGTGCGTTCCCTAGCCCTTGCTGTATGCCCCGCACACCGCCCAGGCTGCTCTGCAGTCACCTGACAAGGCGGCTACTGTTAAAAGTCTCCATTTTGTGGGTGAGGAAACCAAGGATGAGAAGGCAGAAGTGGCTGAGCTCGGGTGATACATCTGGCATGCCATGAAGTGAGTGTCAGCGCTTGGTATCACCTCCGACAGTCTGTGTCCTAACCACTGCCCCGTCTGTCTGCACTGGCAGAAACCTGCAAGCAGCCTAAATCCAGTTTTGACTGAGGCTGAAGGGGAGCTTTGCTCGTGGTTAATGCGGTGCTCTGAGGTCAAGGGGTTCTGGGAAGCCTTCTCCATGGAAGGGATGCTTTGTAAAGCGAAGATGCCTCTGGTAAATGGAATAATCCGCCCCCTCCCCTCAATTAGCTTCATTTTCCAGTTAACTATAATATATCAGGCTTTCTAAAGTGGGTATATGCCTATTTTATTTTTCTCTCTAGGTCTGGGAAGTAGATTTTTGTTATGAGTAAAATTAAAAATGACTGAGTCCTAGGGTTACTGAGAATTCAAGAGATGGACTAATAACTTTATCTTTTGAAAAACATTTTTGAGAAACCCTATTTATAACCAGGAGGCAGGCTTCATGAAACTTTTTTTTCCATTAAAGTGTCTATGGTATACCATAAACAAAGATTGAGCTCCTGTGAGCTGCTTTTCCATAACTTAAAGAAAAGCTATATATTTTTTTTAAAAGGATCCAAACTCATGTTGCCACACAAACAACAAAATAAACCAGTATGTGCTAAGAACAAACATTTGCTTTACCCACCCACAATCTTGGAAAGATACAGGATGGAAGGAGAAGCCGGAAGCCAGTGGGGTAGTGCCAGATTGTTTTGGGGGCTCCTGTTAATTTTAGCAAGTCTGGAAGAAGCTCTTAAGCTTTTGTTTTTATTAGAACCACCACCTCAACAGAGTTGTCAGAAAAAGTATTTTCGTGAAGATTCGCTGGGCTTCGTGTTCCTTGAGCAACGGCGAGGCCTGGGCCCCTTAACAGGAGGACATTTCTCCCCTGCCTCACTGTCCCATCCCCACTTTACCACAGCAGTGTGGGCAAAGGAGTTTTTGAATCTCCTGTGTGACCAACGGCTTTTCAGGGAGCTTACGTGGAGGTGGTGGGGTGCCGCTCACTGCTCACACCTGCCCCAGGAGCCGCCCTCTGCGGGGTGAGTGCCATGGGCCACGTGGGGTCCGTCCTGGCCCCACCCCGTGGGCACGCTGCTGGGTTCCCACTCAGTGCCCAATCATTCTGTCTTCCACTTGACAGAAGCCGCTTCTCCCAGTCTCACTTGCCTGGGTGGGCAACCACGTGACCCTGTCCACGGCTGCTTGTTGGGGTACCAGGTGGGGCTCCTGGGAAAGCCCTGAAGGGGGACTCACTCTGGTTTGCTCCTCGACGGTGCCCTTCCGACAGGGGTGTGGATGCTGTGCATGGAGGTGCTGCAGTGATGCTACAAATAAATGCATAATAAATATAATAATACTTATTATTTAATGTAATCATTATTTATATTTATACTTTAGTAACTATAAGCTAAAAATAATGTAAATATTATTATATAATTGTTATATAATAATAGTTTTTATATAATATAAAATAATATAATAAATACTGCTGATAAAAAATACAAAGACAGGGAGCCTGTGTGTCAGGAACTTTTCTGAGCCCGTTTTATTAACTTGTTTAAGATGGGTAATATAATCTCTGTTGGGTAGAGGAGGAATCTGAGGCTGAGGAGGGCTAACGCTCCCCTCCTCCCACCGGGCTACAGACTAGGTGGCAGAGCTGGGACCCTGGTACCGGATTTTGTATCCGTCCCCTCTCTGATGTGCTGCCTGTCACAGCGGTGCAAATTCTGGCCTGAAGAGTGGAAGCAAGAAAGAGCCTTGAGCAGCTGCCTGTGTCCTGGGCTGCCTGCTCTGCACTGCTCCCACTTGGGGCACTTGCTGTTTGGGAAACATAAACCTCTTACTTGTTACCAAGGGCCGATGCTTTATAAAACTGATGGAAACACTCCAAGTTGTGTGCCTGTGGATGTGCTTCTTAACCTTTCTTGTCTGTGCTTAGTCACTCAGTCGTGTCCGACTCGTTGTGACCCTATGGAGGGTAGCCCGCCAGGCTCCTCTCTCCAAGGGATTTATCCAGACAAGAGTACTGGAGTGGGTTGCCAGCTTCTTCTCCAGGGGTCTTCAGCCTTTGTTGGTCTCAGTCTTTCATCTGTAAGATGTGGATGAAAATGGTGCCAACTCTTAAGTTGTTTAGAATAGCGCCTGGCACGTGTTCATGCCCTGCTGTTACGTCATCGTCGTCAATGGCGTTGGCAGTGATCCCTATTGCTGTACCAGCCTCAGCAATAGGGGGATAGAAATAGCCCATGAGGGGCGATGGTCAAGGTGCTGGAGAGGCATTGAGGAAGAGGGCTGAGCACTGAGTGACAGGACCCCTTGGCTGGCTCGTGGACACCGTTGCTTCTGAAGCACTTTCTCATATCTTTTCCTATTTAATCGCCTCCTGCCTGCCAACTTTGCCCACAGAGCCATCCCTAGGTGGAGCTAGCTCTCCCTTATCAGTCTGGGGCTGAGATGTGCCCCTGAGCAGGTCTCTGTGTCCACACCTGGATGGATGCAGGGGCCACAGGTGGGCATGGATTCCAGGCTACAATGCAGCAACAGGAGACAGGTCAGCGTGGACTTACGGGCAGGGATGAGGGTGTGGGGCAGCGTCTTCAATGTTTCCACTGTACAAGACAGAGAACGGGTTCCTTTACTTTAAAGTCCACCTTTGGAGACGTCAGCTTTCCCCACGCCCCGCCGCCCCTGCAAAGCGGGAGGTTTTGTGTGTTTTGTTTGGGGTCTCCTGCATGGCAGGCGGGTTCTTTACCGTCTGAGCCATCAGGGAAACCCTCTGTTTTGTTTATGGCCCTAAAATAGCAACTGGCGTGGCAGTGTAGGTGCTCGGTGCATATTTGTTGAATGAGTAATGAGAGGAATTGCTTTCCTTGCTCAGTTCTCATTGAAAATTCAGTTTTCACATAAAGGGCAGTGTCATGGACAGGCTGACGCAGGGGGCCTGTTTGCGATAGCCTCAGTCTTTCCCGATGGAGGGAAGTGCACATTTTTTAGCTGCTTTTGCTCTGACCGATACACTTGGCTGCCTAACAAAAAGCCAGAGAAGAACCAGGATTTTTAGCATCGTTCAACATGCTTGCCATTCCTCCCGCTTTGCGAAATCATGAGCTAGTTATTTCGAGTTCACATGAAGGTCAGAACTTGATCTGCAGGAAGGAGGTTCCCCTTGGTTTATGCTAAGAGAACTTTTCCCCCCTTCTGTTTATTTTACCCAAAGGCTTCTGTTTCTCTCCCAAGCTAAAAATCTGGCATTTGTTGTAGAAAGTTCTCAGCTTATGTATTTTTTTTTCTTAAAAAAGCTCATATTTTGGCTTTAGTTTTGATTCTTAGTGAATTTTTTTTACCGCCTTAGTTGATTTTTATGCTTCTTGCAAGGCCAGCTCATAAGTGGGCGCCTGAAGTTCCCTTTCAGTTTTAGAGGTGGCTTAGAAACCATTTTCCGAGGCCTTCTAAGGGCTGCTGCCAGCTCGCGTGGTTCTTCTGGTTTTAGCTGCTCTAAGAGCACACAGGGACAGGGTCTCGCGAAGCCCGCGGGCTCTCCTGCCTTCCCCTCCACCCGTTTTGTTTCTAGTGACTGAGACAAATGAATTCTCTTTCTCCTCCATGTGTACTTTTTTTTGGCCGGAGGGGAAGCCGGTGAAGTCCCTTGAGCCCTTGCACTGCCACAGTCTGTCTCCTGGGAACTAGAGGTCTGGGGCTGGGTTGGCTCAGAAAGAGGGGGGCGTTGGAACTTTGGGGGAGACTGCTGTAGGGGCCGTGCGGCGGGGCGGAGCCTGGGCCACAAGGCTGCCTCAGCCCTTTCTGCTCATCCAGGATCCTCAGAGTGTTTTCCTACTGAGCAGGGGGGAAGAATCAACCCCAGGGGTCAGCGAAGACAGGAACTGGGGGAGGGGGTTCTCCCCATTCTGGGGGGGCTTTGGCCTGCGTCCTCCAGCGGGCTTGGTCACTGAGCCCTGCCGGCTCCTCCAAGGCCCCTCCTGGGGGAAGGCGTCCTTCCTGGGAACCCATGCTTTCCTCTGGACTCTCAGGTCTTCATTCTTTCTTCCTGTGGTGCCCGTCAGCTTTTCCCCATCACACAGCTTTGCATTATATTCTGGAAACTTCTGCAAGTCTTTCTTCCTGTTTGTAAATTGTCTGTCTTCTGTTGGATTTTAAAACTTTTGAAAGTAAGTGTCCTTCTGTGTTGTCTGCTTTGTTTGTAGGGCTCAGATGACCAAGTGTGTTCAGGCCTTCTCTTACTTATGAACAGTAACCAGGGCGGACCCTGCCATGGTGCTTCCTAAGAGCCAGGCTCTGTTCTAAGCCCTTTGGACCTACTAACTTACCCTCACCCCATGCACTGTGCTCTTATCAGCCCTGATATATCGAGGGGAGAACTAAGCCAGAGAGAGGTTAAACCCAGGCGGCCACACACTTGCCAAATGCAGAGCTTGGATTTGAACTCAGGCAGGTGAGCACCTTAAATCAGGTGTTTAAACCACTGCACCGCACTAGCCTTTGTATTAGCAGCAGGATTTGGACTTATCATTCTTATTTCTCAAAAATGAAAACTCCTGGGAACTTCCCTCGTGGTCCAGTGGCTAGGACCCCGTGCTCCCAATGCAGGGGACCTGGGTTCGATCCCTGGTCCGGGAGCTGGATCCCACATGCCACACTCCACTAAAGATCCTGCGTGCCACAAGGAAGACAAGTGCACCAAATACAGGCCCACTGGAAAAGACCCTGATGCTGGGAGAGACTGAGGGCAGGAGGCGAAGGGGGCAACGGAGGATGAGATGGTTGGGTGTCCTCCTGACTCAATGGACGTGTTTGAGCAAACTCCGGGAGACGGTGAAGGACAGGGAAGCCTGGTGTGCTGCAGTTTGTGGGGTCGCAAAGAATTGGACACGACTTAGCGACTGAACAATAAAAAAAGAAAAAATAAACTGTCCTTTTCCTAAAAGATTCAAAAGTAATACCACAGGAAAAACCTAAGTGATGCGTATGAAGGGAAAGTGAGTGCTCTCCCACCCCCTGGCGCTCTTGAGGTGGACCGAACTGCTGACGGGATGCTGTCCATACAGACTCCCCATTTGGGATCCTTTGTGTATTTCATACATCGAGTGTAACATACATAATCATGCTGATGGGCCCCACCGTCCTCCCACAGGTGGTAGGAAGGCAGCTCAGGTGTTGAGTCCACTCCACGCACTCTCTGATGCCGAGGAAGAGTCTGAGTTTGAACCGGATGATCTTCCATACAGACCTGTGGGCGCCTCCCGGGGTCATAAGTAAAAGGGGAATAGGTTTCAAGCAAAGACAGTAAAATGCAAATCTGCAGTTTCGGTTCAAAAAACCTGAAACTTGCGGTGGGGACATAGAAAATAAGGAAGTAGAATGATTGTCTTTCCCCCACCTCTCCCTTTTTTCCCTCTTCCAGAGAGTAGGGGTTGGGAGGCCTCCTGGAAAAGACTCCAGGAGAATCCTTTCCTGCGATAAAACCAGCCCCATCCCCTCCCCCAGGGCAATTACGGAGCATCTGGCCTGGAACCCTGGAAGCATCCTCACCAACCTGGAGGAGATACCATTCTGCAAACAATGGGGGGAAGGAAAGGAAAGCAATGTGTTTGCCAATGCTGCAGATGACTTCCTCAATGCGAGACTGGCTTGTGCTCAGGGAATCCCTAATGGGAGGTCCCGCGCTTATGGCCTTTGCTTTCACTCTCCACATCCTTCAGTCCAGGAAAGTACATTTCGAGGCGGTAGGGATGGGCCCTCTGGCTGTGAATTCAGATGGAAACTTGAAATGGAAGGGAACCTTATCCTAGGAAGCCTCTCTCTCTTTCTGGATTGGACTGGTCAGGCAACAGCAATTATCCAAACCACAGCTCAGCACCAAGAGGGAGACCACAGGAGAAAGAAATGTGAGCAAGCGGTTCGTGTTTTTCTCAGAGGAGAGTTTTTTATTCACGGTTTTAAGGACTGGTCCAGTAAGCGTGCTTCTTCTGGTTTTCTATCCCATAGCAGATAAGCAGGAAATTGAAAGGAATAGGAGAAGCCTATAGGGTATCTCCAGGGTGGAAATGGGAGAAACTGGGGAAAGGCGAAGCATGTGCTTAAACACCTCTACAGCCCCTGGGGACCCTTAGTGCTTGATTTCTAATCAGAGTGTGGAAGGCCCTATCTCAGCTCCCCTAGGAAACATTAACCCAGCACAGGTAGGGACAGGCTGCTGATAAGATGACTTGTCATCCTCCAACGGTGAAGTGATGACTGAGGTGATATTATTATATCAGAGTTCAGTTCAGTTCAGTCGCTCAGTCGTGTCCGACTCTTTGCGACCCCATGAATCGCAGCACGCCAGGCCTCCCTGTCCATCACCAACTCCCGGAGTTCACTCAGACTCACGTCCATCGAGTCGGTGATGCCATCCAGCCATCTCATCCTCTGTCATCCGCTTCTCCTCCCACCTTCAATCTTTCCCAGCATCAGGGTCTTTTCCAATGAGTCAACTCTTTGCATCAGGTGGCCAAAGTACTGGAGTTTCAGCTTTAGCATAAGTCCTTCCAAAGAACACCCAGGACCGATCTCCTTTAGAATGGACTGGTTGGATCTCCTTGCAGTCCAAGGGACTCTCAAGAGTCTTCTCCAACACCACAGTTCAAAAGCATCAATTCTTCGGCTCTCAGCTTTCTTCATAGTCCAACTCTCACATCCATACATGACCACTGGAAAAACCATAGCCTTGACTAGACGGACCTTTGTTGGCAAAGTAATATCTCTGCTTTTCAATATGCTATCTAGGTTGGTCATAACTTTCCTTCCAAGGAGTAAGCGTCTTTTAATTTCATGGCTGCAATCACCATCTGCAGTCCAAAAAAATAAAGTCAGCCACTGTTTCCACTATTTTCCCATCTATTTCCCATGAAGTGATGGGACTAGATACCATGATCTTCGTTTTCTGAATGTTGAGCTTTAAGCCAACCTTTTCACTCTCCTCTTTCACTTTCATCAAGAGGTTTTTTAGTTCCTCTTCACTTTCTGCCATAAGGGTGGTGTCATCTGCATATCTGAGGTTATTGATATCAGGGTACTCAGTTTAAGAAGGCGAGATGGGGGAGTTCAGAGGTTAGCATTCAGTGCTTTCACTGCCATGGGCCCGGGTTCAATCCCTGGGAACTGAGATCCTGCAAGCCACATGGCTGGGCCCCTCCCCCAAAAAACATGTGATACATAGATACAGACTTCCATCATTTCTTCTATTCCTCCTTTGGAGAAGCAGAACAATTGAAATAGATGTGTGAGTGACAGCAGTTGGTTACTGGCCTGCTCTAGGCAGTGGCAACGGAGTCAGCATTCCTCAGTCAGCTGGGATAGGTGCAGAAGTGTTACAGCATTCCTCAGTCAGCTGGGATAGGTGCAGAAGTGTTACCGAGTCAGCATTCCTCAGTCAGCTGGGATAGGTGCAGAAGTGTTACAGAGTCAGCATTCCTCAGTCAGCTGGGATGGGTGCAGAAGCGTTCAGGTTGCTGGGAATAGCCATGGACTTGTCAACAGGGGGTTTGTGCTTTCCTGGCCCTGTGAGAGCCCTGTGATCAGAACGGAGGTGGGAGGAGAGCCCGCTTGAGCCAGGCATTAAAGCCGGCTCTGCGCATGTGCATGCTCAGTCGCGTCTGATTCTTTGCAGCCGCCATGGACTGTAACCCATTAGGCTTCTCTGTCCGTGGAATCTTCCAGGCAAGAATGTTGGAGTTGGTTGCCATTTCCTACTGCAGAGTGTCTTCCTGACCCAGGGATTGAAACCATGTCTCCTGCATCTCCTGTGTTATTAGCAGGCAGATTCTTTACCCCTGAGCCACCTGGGAAGCCCTGAAGCCCCGCCGCTTGCTGTATTGATTGGCTGCGTCCCTCCCCTTTCTGATCTTCAGTTTGCTCATGCATGGAGTGAAGACTATAAAAGTTCTACCCTCAGAGATCTCCTGGGAAGATGAAATGAGAAAAAGTATGGAAACTACCTTTGCAGACTGCCCGGCATAGTCTGATAGCTGCTCTTCTTCTTATCTGATTCTCCTTCACAATCGAAATCTGCCCTGGGTGATGGTGGGGAATTCCAGGGTGGCTTTGGACGGGAAGTGATCTTTGAATCCAGTCTTGAAGTCCTCTAGTAGGTACAAGGGAATAATTCTCAGTGGCTGTGATAAAAAGGACAGTGAATTTTTTACGGGCCACATTGCCCGATGATGGTGGGAACAATACAACTTGACTGTGTAATACTTTGGTTTTGGACTGCGGTCGTCGTGGGTGAGGCCAAGTGAAATAGAATCTCATTTGGAGCGTGGGTTCCTGATGGAAAGTCAGGGCTGTGGCAGACCTGCTGTTTGGTTAGGATCACAAGTGAAAGTCATCATCCCTTGAGTTGTTCCCAAATAGTGTCCAAGGTGGTATTTATCTGCCACACTAGGGACATATGCCATCTTTTGCTCTCTTTTTTTTGGCCATACTTGCGGCATGCAGGATCTTAGTTCCCTGACCAGGGGTCAGTCCTGTGCCCCTTGCATTGGGAGCTCAGGATCTTAACCACTGGACCACTGGGGATGCCATTTCTTAGTAAGTTTCCTCCATGGTTGAAAAAAGTGCCACCTGTGGTTGAGCATCAGATTTAGGGGCTGCTGCTGCTGCTGCTAAGTCACTCTAGTCGTGTCCGACTCTGTGTGACCCCATAGACGGCAGCCCACCAGGCTCTGCCATCCCTGGGATTCTCCAGGCAAGAACACTGGAGTGGGCTGCCATTTCCTTCTCCAGTGCATGAAAATGAAAAGTGAAAAGTGAAAGTGAAGTCGCTCAGTCATGTCTGACTCTTAGCGACCCCATGGACTGCAGCCTACCAGGCTCCTCCGTCCATGGGATTTTCCAGGCTGTATGAAAACTCTATATCCTTACGTTTTAAATGAGGATGGTGAGAAATAGTGCGTGGGAATTGGGCTTCGCTAGTGGCTCAGGGCTTCCCTGGTGGCTCAGATGGAAAAGAATCTGCCTGTAATGTAAGAGACTGGGGTTTGATCCCTGGGTTGGGAAGATCCTCTGGAGAAGGGCATGGCATCCCCCTCCAGTATTCTTGCCTGGAGAATCCCATGGACAGAGGAGCCTGGCAGGCTACAGACCATGAGGTCGAGAAGAGTCGGACACGACTGAGCAGCCGAACAGCAGCTTGGGACTCACTGAGGCTACAGTTGATTTGGGTTTCACAACAGATGATGGGTGGAATAGCTGCTACCATTTAAATTATGTCTTTTACTTCTCCCCTCCTGTCAAGATGTAGTTTAATTCACCCCAATGATATCGTTCTATGATGGAACATCAACATGGGCTTTTTGTTTTTGCTACTGCTGGTGGTCTAATTTTAACTATGAATACGTCAGTGATAAGAGTTTTTGTTTTGTGTATTATTCTCTGTGGAAAATTTCTTAACGTATACTTCATTGTTTTATTCCTTGGCAGTTTCCCAATAGCAGCAAATATCATTCATTCTTATTGTTCAGAGGAGTGGACTAGTTTTATATTTTTCCATCCGAAGTGCTGTGACCTTTTCAACCATAAAGGGAACTTTGATGATTTAGTGTTTTATGAGGGCTGTCACCTGACTGTGCTCATTGCCTTAGACGTATATTATCACCTGTTTTCTGAGAGGTGGGGGGACTTGGTTTTCCTGGGTTTGCATAGTTATTGGTTCACTGGAATTGCAGATATATGAGAAGAAGGATTACAGACCATCGGGTTCATTCTCCTTCTAGCGCAGGGAACCTTCCACAGAATTCTGAATAGATTGAATAGGTCATGATATCAATGACTAGAGCTCAGTGAAGCTCTTCTGCAAAACAGTATGAAAAGTACATAAATGTAAAAAGCATCTGGTAAAGCTGGTAAAGAATCTGCCTGCAATGCCGGAGACCCCAGTTTGATTCCTGGGTCAAGAAGATCTGGAGAAGGAATAGGCTACCCACTCCGGTATTCTTGGGCTTCCCTTGTGGCTCAGCTGGTAAAGAATCTGCCTGCAGTGCAGGAGACCTGGATTCCATCCCTGGGTCGGGAAGATCCTCTGGAGAAGGGAACGGCTACCCACTCCAATATTCTGCCCTCGAGAATTCCGTGGACTATATAGTCCATGGGGTCGCAAAATGTTGGACACAACTGAGCGATTTTCACTTCACTTCACAAGTATCAAGAAGTATAAAGCTACTATTAATATGTCCTTGGCACTGTGGTGGTTAGTACTGGGTGTATTTTTTTAATGATCTCAACAACCACCCTAATGGAAATAGCACTATATCATATCCATTTGCAGGTAAGGAAATACACAGCTAAAGTCAGGAGTTTTAACCTAAAACTATCTAATTCAAAAGTCATTGGTCTTTTGTTCTGCTTGACTCTTTTTGATCTGTAGTTCTACGTATGGTGGGCCTTCAGCTCCTGGGATGTGAGATGATGTTAGATGCTACCCAGATGAATATTTATTTCAGTAGCCATCTCTTTTAAAATGTATTAGGGAAGAAAACCCAGAGAACAGTGAATGTCATGGTTTCTTGAATAGCATTACATAGGGTGAAGCTACATTTATTTCAGTAAAATCTGTAGATTAATTCACAGAAAAATATTCGATAAAAATGTGAGTGGCTTGTGACTGTGGCAGAAATGATGGTGACGGTACTTGAACGAGTGAAGCAATTTCAGTGATGCATTTGGAAATTAGAGACTGTTCCACTCTTGCTGTGGTTCTGCTGGTTGGAAAGTTCTTACAGCGGGGTGGTCTGCATGCCGGCACCTTTTGCCTACAAGTTCTGTCTGGTTCCCCTAGCTGCTAAGTCACTTCAGTCGTGTCCCACTCTGTGCGACCCCATAGATGGCAGCCCACCAGGCTCCCCCGTCCCTGGGATTTTCCAGGCAAGAATACTGGAGTGGGTTGCCATTTCCTCCTCCAATGCATGAAAGTGAAAAGTGAAAGTGAAGTCGCTCAGTTGTGTCCGACTCTTAGCGACCCCATGGACTGCAGCCTATCAGGCTCCTCAGTCCATGGGATTTTTCCAGGCAAGAGTACTGGAGTGGGGTTTTGCCTTCTCCCAGAGCCCCCCACAAAGAACCTGCATCCACTTTCCTCACTCCTTGTAGTATTTTCTTCTCCGGGTTAAGCATTCCCAGCCATCTGCGTCCCTGTGTGCCTCGGTCATTCGTGCCCCAGGACAGCATTTCAAAACTGCGGGTGTCCCGCTTGAGATCAGGCCACCTCCTGGGACTTCTAGAAATGCTGCTTCTGCGATGGTGACCTTCTACAGCAGGTGCTCCAGGGCAGTCTGACCTCTTACGCATCGACTCGCCTCTTGATATTTTCCTTGTGAACCACTCACCTCAGCTTTCTCATCTGTGAAATGGACAGACAGCATGTAAAGTGCTTGGCACAGTGTTTACTATACACAGACTACTGTTGGTACTGCCCAGTCACTTTGCTGCTCATGGATCACTTTCTTTGATCATGCCTTCTTCAATATGAATGAGTTAACTGTAACTGAAAATGTTCAGCTTTAAGACTTTTGGCCTCGTGGTGGAAGGACCCCTTCCTGATTCCCTTTTATCAGATTTTCCTTTCAAAAAAAAAAAAAAAGGGATGTTTAACATCTTTTCACTTTCGAGTTCAGTTTCTCTCTTCTCCTTTTTTCTGGCTGATGGTTGAAGTTATTATTTTAAAAAAACGTTACATACATGTGACATAAAATAACCCAATGTAGCTGAAAGTGTCCAAAGGTGTTTCTTGTATTCTTAATAGACCCATTCACTTTATAAGTCCTTAGGGTGTTATATTTGAGACCGCTTGCAACCTTTATGTATACTTTAAAGAGCAAAATTATGCTCACAAACATATTAACCTCTTTTTAAACCACAGGGGGGAAATTCATTTCTAAATTTAAAAAACTAGGAAAAAAAAGTGTTTGTGTTAAGTCGCTTCATTTGTGTCTGATTCTTTTCGACTCTATGGACTGTAGCCCACCAGGTTCCTTTGTCCATGGGATTCTCCAGGCAAGAGTGGGCAGGAGTGGGTTGCCATGCTCACCTCCAGGGGCTCTTCCTGACCCAGGGATCGAACCCATGTCTCTTATGTCTCCTGCATTGGCAGGTAGGTTCTTTACCACTAGCACCACCAGGGAAACAAAAAAACAAAAAAGGGGTTTAAAGTACTTTAAACTTGAGAACTTCAAGTTTCTGTTCTGTGCTGCCAATTTATTTTTGCAGTAGTAATTATTTCAGCTGCCTGTAGTATTAGCATATAGGAACATTGGACTAATTTGTTCATGAGTATATTTAGAGCCTTTAACTTGATAAGAATCGTATATATCATACCTGAATTTGTAATTACCCGACATGCTGTGCTTAGTTGCTCAGTCGTGCCTGATTCTTTGTGACCCTTGAACTGTAGCCCACCAGGCTCTTCTGTCCATGAGGATTCTCCAGGCAAGAATACTGGAGTGGGTTGCCATGCCCTCCTTCAGGTGATCTTCCCAACACAGGGATCAAACCCATGTCTCCTGCATTGTAGGCAGATTCTTTACAATCTGAGCCATCAGGGAAGCTCAGAACCAAATTAATATACAGTATTTAGATTCTGGGAAATAATGCCTAAAAGGACTAGCATTATTTAAGTTGTGCCAGAGTCTGTTCCCACCTGTTCTGTGAACCTGGGCAAGGTATGTAACCTTTCTGAGCCTCACTTCCTTACTTATCACATGTAAGTAACTCACGATGCAGTTTGGGCAAAAATCAAAGCCCAGTGTGACACTCATGGAGGCTTTGAACCTTAGTTCAAAGTTTGGACCTTAGTTCTTAGGTCAGTGCTTCAGAGGACTTTTGACTTTCTTGTTTGGTGTTGTCTAAAGTGCAGTGTGCCATCATTTTTAGGTATTTTTGAAAATACTAAAGCACTTACTGGAATAATTGATACGAGTTTGGAATTTTACCAAATTAGGGCCAGGAGTCAGTGCTCTCAACACGGGAGAATCTCACCCTGCATATATTTTAATGTAGGTTTTGCATGTTCAGCAGGAGCTGTAAAGGCACAGCGAGGGCAACAGTACTTGCCCCCAGACTGGAGTTTTCTTTGCAAAGAGAGGAGTGAGTGGGTGCATATCAGCTTCAGGAAAACATAAGGAATACTTGGAACTTAACTGGATTTCCAAGATTCTCTGGTTTTGGTTTACAACCTGCAGCTGTGTTCCGGCCTCTTCCATCTCTTCTAGAGAACTCCAGGAGGATATTTTGATGTATGGTCATGTCCCTTACCTGCTCAGAAGCCCTTGTTTCCTGCCTCACTCCCCTAGACAGAGGCCAGGTTCTGGTTGAAGCGGCCTGATTGTTGTTTTCTGTCTAAATGGCAAGTGCTGGGCCTTCAGTGTGGGATGCGCTGCCTTCCCAGCTGTGTCTACTCAAGTCCCGGTTGTCTGGTCTCCATCTTGAAGGTCCCTTGTTCCTAAACTCTCCCACGGTTTCCCCGCCCCAACAAGGCATATGTTCCCTTTTCGGGGGACTGTCCTCGGAAGAATGTGGCAGGTTGACCTGTCTTCATATTACCACCCGTGTGTTTACATAGGGAGTGACCTTAGGTGGGTCCATTCATGTCCTTAGAGCTTTAGGTGAGAGCCTGACTCCCATGAAGAAGCACAGCTAGGACTCCTAACATAGCTTCTCTCCATGCATTGCTGTCTGACCTCTTCTGTTACCCTAATGGCTTTTATGTTTGCTGTTAAGAGTTTTGTTTTTGTGTTGTTGTTGTCCAGTCACTAAGTCATTTCCCACAAGCCAAACCACCGCCCTACTAATTGCCCCCGCACTGACAGAGAACAGAGAATGGGCTGGAAAAGAAAGTCCACAGCGCCTGGAGTCAGTTCTGGATTTGAATCCTGGTGTGTTTAATTGCTAAGTTGTATCCGACTCTTTGTGAGCTTATGGACTGCAGCGCACCAGGCTTCCTCGTTTTTCACCATCTCCTGGAGCTTGCTCAAATCCATGCCCAATGATTAGTCAGTGATGCCATCCAACCATCTCATCCTCTGTCAACGCTTTCTCCTCCTGCCCTCAATCTTTCCCAGCGTCAGGGTCTTTTCCAGTGAGTCAGCTCTTCACATCTGGTGGCCAAAATATTGGAGCTTCAGCTTCAGCATCAGGGCTTCCAATGGATATTCAGGGTTGGTTTCCTTTAGGATTGACTGGTTTGATCTCTCTGCAGTCCAAGGGACTCTCAAGAGTCTTCTCCAGCACCACAGTTCAAAAGCATCAGTTCTTTGATGCTCAGCCATCTTTATGGTCCAGCTCTCAACATCCATACATGACTACTGGAAAAACTACAGCTTTGACTATATGGACATTTGTTATCAGCGTGATGTCTCTGCTTTTTAATATGCTGTTTAGGTCTGTCATAGCTTTTCTTTCAAGGAGAAATGTCTTATAATTTCATGGTGACAGTCACCATCTGCAGTGATTTTGGAGCCCCAGAAAATAAAATCTGTCATTGCTTGCACTTTCCCCCCATCTGTTTGCCATGAAGTGATGGGCTGGATACCATGATCTTTGTTTTTTTGAATGTTGAGTTTCAAGCCAGCTTTTTCATACTCCTCTTTCACCCTCGTCAAGAGGTTCTATGGTTCCTCTTCACTTTCTGTAATTAAAGTGGTATCATCTTATTGTTTTTGTCTTATTTTATTTTAATAAGTTATAATCTTGTGAAAGAAAACTGTCCTTTCTTTGTTTTCCCAATAGTGCCTAGCATAATGCTTTTATATAGATACTTTGTTGATGCCAGTTTCCATAGAATCAAGTTGGTCTGGAGTTATTCCAGTTAAGGGATAAAATTGGAGAGCGCTTGTGTTCAAAAGGGCCTTCTTCTCCCTTTTCATCCTTTATTTCTGTCTTCTCCCCATCTTTTAGCTTCCATTTTTACTTCTTTAGTACTGAGAAAGTGCCAGGCTCACTTCAAAGAGTTGACTTCAAAGCCCGCCTTGGCCGAGAACTGCTTGCCACTGACGCCTATAGGGGTTGGCGTCAATGGAAGACCTTGTGTTGGTTGCATTTGAGAGTTTTTTGAGACTTCTATTTTTATAATCCTTTTAAAGAGATGCTATAGAAACATCTGCTTCTTAAAAAAAAAAAAAGGCACAAGCCAGTGTAATTCTAAAAAAAGTTAAGATGTCTTAAAAAAAAAAAAGCTATTTTACAGTTGGTGAAAAAAAACAAATCTTTTTCTTTAAAAAATTACTTTTTTTGGTCTGTCCTACTTTTATAAGGCTGAGGACGGAAATAGTCTTATGTGCAACGTTTTCCAAGATGGCTAAGCAGGGCTGCAGGTTGCAGACCAGAAAGCGGGGCTCAGGCCTGGTAAGACCTCATACTCAGTTGTCCTTGGAGCTGTGGGTGTGGGCTGGACAAGGAGAGGCAGAGACCAGGGATCTCCTGCCATCAACCCTTTGATGCACTTGTATGTTGACTTTTTGAGGCTTGGAGTAACTGACTCTTCCAGGAATGAGAAATGGAATCCTCCCAGCTTCTACGGTAGTCCCCCAACATGCTTCCTGAAGGCCTACTGTGTGTCCACACCGCTGAGCTTCCCGCAGCAGCCCTAGTGAGTGTCTGCCTGGGCCAAGAAACGCTTTGTGACCTGACGTTTGCCCCCTGCTCCACCCTTGCCTTTGTAGGACTCTCTGCAGCCTAGAATGGCGCTTTTCCTGCTCTCAAACCCTTATGTCTTATCGGCTTGCTCACCCTTGGAGACCTGGATTAAGGGGTTTGCCTTTTATAGAGACTTCCTCCATTTTCTCCTGAGCTGGTTGCTCCCCCTACTCCCCTTAAAACAGTTTGGCCACACCGGGTCTTAGTTGTGGTGTGTGGTCTTTAGTCCCCTGATCAGGGATTGAACACAGGCCCCCCAACCTTGGGAGCACAGAGTCTTAACCAACGGACCACCAGGGGAGTCCCACAGCTGGTGGCTTTGTTCTCCACTGTAGCACTGTGAACACCAATTAGAATGTCCATTTTATTCTTTGGTAATTATCTGTTTGTACTTTTATCCCTGCTAATTGTAAGCCATTTGGTTTCCCTGGTAGCTCAGTTGGTAAAGAATCACCTTAAGTGCAGGAGACCCCGGTTTGATTCCTCGATTGGGAAGATCCCCTGGAGAAGGGAATGGCTACCCACGCCAGTATTCTGGCCTGGAGAATTCCGTGGACTGTATAGTCCATGGGGTCACAAAGAGTCGGACACGGCTGCGTGACTTTCACTTTCACTGAGGGCTGGATGAATGGCATAGTGAATGCTATATGAATGGAGACTCAGTTGAGGTTAGGTGATCAGGGGAAGTTTTGAGGACAATCTCAGAGTCTAATCTATAAAGATGGATGCAATTTATTTGCCAAATTGAAAAGGACAGCCTTAGGTAGTTTAGGCTCTTAGGAGACAATGTGAAAGATATCTGGGAACCTGAATGAGCCAGGCCTCACGTGCCAGCAAAGATGTTTGGCCATTTACAGGAGGGGAATGAGATGACTACAGTGGAACTTGTCGGAAGATCTGCCCAGGTAGGAGCAAGCAGGATGCGATTAAGGTGTAGTCAGATGTGCTAGGGAGGCCCAGTGGAGAGTGTTGGTGAGGTCTGGGGGTGAGGTGTCAAGGGTGTAGACCAGGCCTGCCACCTGTTTTTGCATGGCCAGGGAGTTAAGGAAATATGCTGTGGCATGGGGAAGCTGTGTGGGCGTCAGTATCCGTAAGTCAAGTTCTTTGGGAACACAGACCTATCCATTTGTGTATTTTCTGTGGTTGCTTTCACACAAGCATGTCAGCCTTGAGTTTGCGACAGAGATCACGTGGCCCATGATGGCTGAACTAAGTACCATCCAGCCTGTGACAGGATAAGCTTTTCGACCCCTGGAGTAGACCAGCCGGGGTGAGTGAGAGGGAGTGGAAAGGAGAGGAAAGGTCAGGATCAAGGGACGTTTTAGAGGAAGATGCAACAGAGTTAAGTAGTTGTGCTTCCCTCCTTCTGGAACTCCGTGTCTTAGTGGTGGTGCCTAGATATGGGCTTCACTAGGGGCAGGGGGCAGAGGGCAGGGAAAGGTAAAAGGATTGTGCTTTCACAGTGGGGGGCCGGGGTTAGTCTTAGAGTAAACCCAAAGCACTGGGTGGCTTCAAGTCCTCCAGACCGAGGACAGCTTGCTGGCTGCTGGTGGGGTCGGATAAAAAAAGAGCGAAGCTGGGACTTCCCTGGCACTCCAGTGGTTAGGACCCTGTGCTTCCAGTGGCAGGAGGTGCTGGTTCCATCCCTGGTTAGGGAACTAAGATCCCACGTGTCACACAACCAAGAGTGAAGCTGAGCAGCCCACACTTGACTGATTGGGGGGCTTTTGGGGTAACAGTTCTTCTGAGAGGTCGGGAGAGCTGTGGAAGGGGAGCAGCCCCCCGAGGCTCCTTTCTTCCCAAGCTGCAACTTCTCAAGGGTGTGTCTGTGTGAGATCTAAGTGATTGGAGCTCTTTGTCTCTGTCTGGCTGCTGTTGACGCTTCTTTTCCCTGCCTTTGGGGATGAGAGAGGAAGCTGATGACTCCCTTTAGCCTTGGGTGCGGACGAGGCTGGGAGGTCAAGTTCCCTACTGTCCCGTGCCTGCCTGCTTGCAGGGGGAGGGTCACCCACAGAGCTTTTTGAGGATAAAAAGATACAAAGAAGAAGCCAGGGTGGGAAGGGAGACTCAAGAGGGAAGCACAGGGTTCCGAGGCATATCCCCTCATCAGGGAAAAGGCATGACTTCCAGCCAGCCTTAGGGGTGCTGAAAGCCATGAGTCAGAGGGGACATGCACACCAGTCCAGGGAAGACCCTGAGGACTTAAAGTCTCTTTCCATTGTTAGAAAAATGGAGTCGTTGCTCAGGAGATGTTAGGGTCAGGTGTAAGCCTCTGGTTTGCAGGGGAGAAACTTGAGCCCAAGATGGATGTATTATATTTACAAAGCTGGTTGGTGATGGGTGGTGGTGGTGGTCAGTTGCTCAGTGGTGTCTGGCTCTTTGCAACCCCATGGATTGCAGCACACTAGGCTCCTCTTTCTTGCATTATCTGCCCAAACTCATGACCATTGAGTTGGTGACACTGTCTCACCATCTCATCCTCTACTGCTGCCTTCTCCTTTTGCCTTCCGTCTTTCCCGGCATCAGGGTCTTACGTTTAATTGCAAACCTTTCATTATTATCGTTACTAAATAATTCTTAACCATTTGAACCTGTACCACATGCCAGGGGCTCCACGTGTAGACTTACCTTTCACTGCAACCTTGGAAAGAGCTGTTGTCTCTGCTTTACCGATGAGGAAAGCAAGGCTTGGAAAGGCTCGTGGCCTGCAGCCTGGTAACTAGAAATGGTCCGCTGACCCCAGTCCGTCTCACTGCAGGGGCTGAGCAGCTTCCTGTTCTCGTCATGTTCAACCCATCCTCCTTTTTTTTTTTTTTTGGATTGGACCATTTAAAAAGTCTTTATTGAAGACTTTGTTACAATATTGCTTCTGTTTTACGCTTTGGTTTTTTTGGCCCTAAGTCATATGGGATCTTAGCTTCCCAGCCGGGGATCAAACCCATATCCCTCACACTGGACCGCCAGGGAGTCCCCGTCCTCCATTTGTACTCATTCATCAATGTGTACTGAGTGCCTTTAAGAAGTCAGGAGGGTACTGGGGCTAAGTGAGGACGGGTGGGGTGCCATCTTGGTTTTGGCTAAGCCCAGGGGAATGCCAAAGGCCAGCCAAGGTGGGGAATGATGGTTCCATAGCAGCCTCCTCCCCACTCTCTGGGCCTCGGCTCCAAGATCCCATCTTCTGTGATGCTGCTTGTAACCATCCCCTCCCGGCAGAGCTGATTTCTCCCACCTTTGAGCACCCTTCACGCTCTGTCTTCAGCACATCACACTGTATTGTGTCTCCTTTGGATGCTTAGACTGGGAGCATGTGCATTTTTTGTTTTTAGAAAAAAATTTTTTAAATTATTTTTTTAACTGCACTGGGTCTCCGTTGCTGTGTACAGGCTTTCTCCTCACAGTGAGCAGGGCTACTCTACCCTGCAGTACCCAGGCTTCTCATTACTGTGGCTTCCTTTATCGAGGCTTGTGGGCCCTAGAGCGCAGGCTTAGTAGTACATGGGCTGAGTTGCTCTGTGGCATCTTCCTGGACCAGGGATCGAACCCCTGTCCCCCGCATTGCAAGGCAGATTCTTAATCACTGGGCCACCAGGGAAGCCAAGGAGCACGTGCATTTATCTTTGCATTCCTATATCACAGGTGGCAAATGTTGAGTGAATGAATGAATATGGATCCGGATCGTCCCTGGTTCTCAGACTTGATTTTGCAAATGAGTCACTTGAGGAGCTTGCGAAAGATTCACGCTCCTGAGTTCTCCCCCTGCTGGCTCCTGCTAGGTTGGTGGAACCCAGAGTCTGACTTTCCCTGTAGCACCAGGTGTTTCGGATGTGGGTGGTCCACAAGCCGAGCGTGGAGCAACTCTGGCACAGGTGCCGAGCCTTCTGGAAGAAAGACAGGAACCGCACGTTAAAAATAGCACGCCATTCATTTGCTTCTGTTGGGATGCCAAGTGTCCCCTCCTGCCAGCGACAGGTCCGGATGTGGGCCAGTTCGCTGCCCAGGGAAAATGAACAGTGTCTTCTTCGCAGTGCCCAGAACGGTCTGAGTCAGTGGAATGTGCCGCCAGCCAGGCAGGCAGAAGGGAACTTCTACTTCTTTTTTAAACCTTGGTGGGAATGGTGCTGGCCAGGCGGACCGGGAGGAGAGGAAGCTCGATGTGGGCTTTGGGGTTGGCCGGCCTCGCAGGGCTGGCTGTACTTTGGGTGGCCGCCGAGGACCACTGCTATATATGCCCCTTTCCTCTTGAAATAGTCACTTCCCTGCCAGGGTGATGTGTTGCTTGGCCGCCTCAAATGTGTGGCTGTTATTCAAGGGGGCCTCCTGGGAAGTTAAAAAGAGCAAATTAGGCCAGGCCGCAGCCAGGGCTTCTCAGGAAGACGAGCGAGTGGGCTGTGGCCCCTGTCACACCTCTGACTCATCGTGAGGTTCAGAAGCAGTGGCTTCTGGGTCCTGGGCTTGCTTTTCCATCTGTAAAATGGGTGGAGTGAAGGGGCAGAGCAATAAAGCTCATTTCTTCTCCTGAAAGGCATGTTTCACGGCTAAGACTGAACACAGGGCTCTGTTGTTAATCTGATGCCATTGATTGAGGCTCAGGAAGCTTGCAGTTAACCCTTCTGGGGAACATGTGGTCAACAGGCTCAGCCTCTGAGTTGGTGTTGTGCTGGTGACGGTCCTCCAGGACAGAAGCTCCATAAGGGCAGGCCCTTGCTCTTTCTTCTTCATCTCTGTACTCTCACTGCCTCATACTGGCCCTAGGTCTCCACGAACACTTGGAGAGCTCGTGGCTCCAAATATGGGTGCCTACTGAGCATCAGGCTCCATCTATCTGTCTTCTTCATAAGTTCAACTTGCTGTCTGAGAAGGAGGATTATGATGATCCAGGACATTTTTGGAGGAAGACACTAAGCTGCTATCGTTGCTCTAAATGTCTCATCCATTTTCTTTTCCTTACTTGAAGGAGTATCAGAGGTGAAGGAAACGGTGGTGGTCTGTCTGGTGAAATGAAGCGTGCAGGGTGGGTCAGGGGACTTGGGTTCAAGTTCTGAGTTCATTATGTAACAGGCACGTTATCGCATGTTAACCTCTGCTGGGCTCAGTTTCCTCATCTGAAAAAGCGATGAATAATACCCGCCCCAGATCACTCTCATGGAGTCATGTGAGGCTCAGGCTAGATGGCCAATGTGCCATACAGGCCGGGGAAGGGATCCTGTGTGTCAGCAGGGAGGCTGTGGTCAGCCCGCTGGAGGGGCAGAAGCCGCTCTGAGAGGTAACTGCTGAGGTTTAGCCCTCCTGGAGCCACTGGAAGGGAATCCAGCCCCAGTGGTGAGCTCTCAGCACTTCTAGGGCACGTCACCCCCACCTCCCCGCCCCCGCCCATGTCCGCAAGTATTTTTGTATTTAAAAAAAACAACACAGCAACCCATATTTTATTGTGAAACCCTTAAATTAGCAAATCCCAAGCTGGCTGAATTAGGCCTCCCAGGGAACCCACATGCCCATGTGCAAATATATGGTATGGGGTTTCATTTCCCTCTGGCACTTAGCGTTACCTGACATTATTATGTGCCTTTACTGGTTTGCTTGTGTGCGGTCTGCCCTCCCCACGAGATTGTGAGCTACACGAGGGCAGGGCTCTGCCTCATTCACTGCGGAATTCCCAGCACCTGAAACAGATGTAGTGGGTGCCCAGTAAATAGTTGTGGAATGAACGAAGAGATACAGACCCACATTCATGGGGTGTGAGCGTCTTTGGTTCTGAAAAAGTGGTCCTGGGACCTCTGGGCTTCCCTGAGACCCTTTCAGTGGATCGGCGTGGTCAAAACCATTTCTGTAGTAGTGTTGAACTGTGGTCTTTTCATTCTCATTCTCTCTCGGGTACAAATCTCAGTGAACTAATATTTTCCAAGTAACCGATGCACGATGGCACAAAGCCATGCAGGGTAAAAAGGACCATGCAAAGTGCAGTGAGTACAAAGAGCGATTGATTTTCATGTAACGGAAGACGAACAGTCACTGACAGAGTTTCAGATTCCACGTCACGGCTGACTTTAAACAGCTACCTGTCACTTGTCGAGTTTTGGTGTAGTGTCAAAGAAAAATATCCACGATTACCGAGAAGGCTGAGAAAATACTCCCTTTCCCAACGACAGGTTTGTGTCAGGCCAGGGTTTCTTCATCGACTTCAGCTCCCAAAACCATACTATAATAGACTGAACGCAGAAGTACATGTGAGAATCCAGCCTCTCTTACGCTACCAGACGTGAGACACTTGCAACAATCTAAAATAATGCCACTCCTCCCGTGAATTTTTTTTCATGTTGGAAAATACCGTTTCCATAATGATTTTTATACAGGTAATAGAGACTATATTATAAACATATATAATATTATAAACAAAAAGTCATTAATAAAAGGGGTCCCAAGACCAAACAGATTAAGAAGCTCTGGTCCACATGGAGGCCCCCATGGGCTGCTGAAGGCACTGCGCTCATCCGGTAGCTCCCACAGGGATGCTCGCCCAGGTGGGTGATTGGGTTTATGGAGCATCCCTTACGTCAGGCATGCCTGTCTGAATGATGTGCTTGCCTTCTACCCATGTGGCCTTGGGGAAGTTGCTCTCTCTCGGGGCCTTGCTTTTCTCGTTTGTTGAAGACTGGGACTAGGAGCAGGTGGAAGAGACCGTGTTGGGTCTCTTTCAGGTTCTCTTCATGTTAGCTCTGCTCACTCCTTGCAAAGAGATGGTGAGGGAATTGAAATGGGGAGAGAAGGTTTCAAGGAGAAGAGGAGGCTTCAAGCTGAGCAAGGTTTGCCTATGAGGCTGGGAGGGATTCAGACGAGGGGGATATCGCATCTGGCTGATGGGCAAACGCAGGCTCTCTGAGCCCCGAGTCACGTGGTCTGGGTGGAGGCACAGTTACTTTGATTCTGGGCCCCAGCCTGTGTCCATCCAGTAACCTGGACCTTTTCGTTCTTTTCCCCCAAGAATTCCCTGGCCTCACATGGGGCCTTTCCTGGGTTTACAGAGCAACCGAGGTCAGTGGCCTGAGACCACCTGGCCTTTGTAACCGATCAGCTAGTGTGCAGGAAGACACCGAACGTGTGTGTTCATTTTAATTGCCTTTCTATAACTTCCTGCTGCTCTTCTCAGGGCAACAGTGCTTTTTAAAATAGGCTGTGAATATGTTTCTTCATGTTGAGCCTTGAAATAAGTTGCAATCTGTTTTTTTTTTTTTTTTCAGTCTGAATATATTTCCTTATCATGGTGCCCCTGGAGACTTGCATGTTGTTACTATTGAGTCACTCAGTTGTGTCTGACTCTTTGTGACCCTGTGGACTATAGCCCAGTAGACTCCTCTGTTTTCCCAGGAAAGAATACTGGAGTGGGTTACCACTTCCTTCTCCAGGGAATCTTCCCTACCCAGGGATCGAACCCATGTCTCCTGCATTGACAGGCTTATTATTATTATTATTTTACCAGTGAGCCACCAGGTAAGCCTGGAGAACTGCATATCTTGATGGAAAATGGACAAAAATTGGATATGGAGAATTAAATGACTCAATCCATGCAAAGCACTGAGCATCTTGCCTGCCTCAACAACAACAAGAAATAAAATTAAAGTAATACATTATGATTGGTACGGTTTCTCTTTAGCAATCTTGGTAATTGACTTCCGCAACTCACGTTATATCACTTTATTCTGCAGCTAAAATGCATCGAGGTCTTCCAGCATGCCAGGCAAAGCAATTAATTTTATGCCCTAAGATAAATGTGGCTAGAAATGCATCTGACAGTGATTCCCATACACTGGTCTGCAGACCAGTGCACAGCCTGTGCAAAGTTTTCAGGGGCCTGTGTTAAAAAGAGAAGAACAAGGACAGCATACTGAGATTCTCATGACCCTACCTCAGTTCAAAGGAACATTCTTTCATCAGAATATGTCCTCCCTATATTTTTGGGGGAAACTATTTCTTTTCGTGAAACAAGAATGACAGACAGTAGGTGGTAAGTACCCCTAGGCAAAATAAACAGCGGTGACTCTCAGGTTGACCCTTAAGGTTTTGTGTGTTTAATGTTCGAAACTGCATTGGTCTGTGAAGTCCAAAACCCTGGTAGATAAATCCATAAAATGTCAGAGCTAGAAGGGACCTTAGAAACCAGTCAAGGAATGTTCTCCACTCAAGTAAGGAACCTGAGACTCAGAGGAAGTACATGACCTGCCCAAGGTCACACAGCAAATCTGAGGCGAGTCAGGGCTAAAACCCAGAGAGGATGACTGTGAGCACCGGTTTTGAGTTAACCACACCTGTGTTCAAATTCTGCCTCTGATCTCTTCCCTGTGAGATTGGGGTATCCTCCCAAGAAGTTAGCTAACATGCAGACTTAGATGACTGGGTTTAGGAGAGATTTCTGGGTCAAAAGCAAAGGAAACCCTGTTTCTCTCCCTTCCCCCTCCTTAGTAAAATAGGTTCTTATGTTGTCAGTGAGTGACATCAGAGTTTTATTTTTAGCCTGGTTCCTGCATTTACTGTTTGTGATTCTAAGTAACATCAGCTTCTAGTTGGGTTGGTTTCTTAGCCCTCTCTTGATGATCTTTCAACTGTGGATGGACTTCAAAGATCTAATTTGAGTCTTCCTGCCCCTAGTTTCAGCCCAGGTCCTAGGAGGACGGGATAAAAGGGCTTTCCCTGGATTCTGTGCTGTGTACACAGATCAGGCATTCTTCTCTTTCTTGAGAGGTCCTGCCTTCCTCTCCTAAGATGATTGACAAGTGTTTTCTCTCTCATCTGGGGCCTTACCAGGCAGCCTTTTAACAAAGATACCACAGAGTAGCGAGCATGGAGAAATTCTCATGACATCCTGTCAGATTTAAAGACCAAAGAGCATTCCATGCTCCTTCCTGAAGCCTTGTAATAACTGACGTAAATGATCTGTGGGAAAGGAGCGGCCTTGGCCTCGGCTGAGCTGTACCGTGCTCTCCCAGTGACAGCTTAGTGACTCCATGTGTTCATAGATGAAGGGAGCACAGCGACTTGGCCAGTGGCCCCCTGTGCCCCTGGCTCGCTGCCATAGGCGCCTCCTCGAGGCCAAGTGATGTTTGCAAAATGCCCACCTTTGCTATTGGTGTGCGGTGGGTGCCGCATAGGCGGTGGCTATCGTGGCTGGGATCCTGGATCCAGATAGCCCTGCGGGCTCCTCTCTACCTGTCATTTGAGCATCGTGGTCTGCAGGCCCTCGTGTCCTTCAGGGTGGATGAATGAGACACCTCTGATGGGCCCATCTGTGCACCAGCTCAAGGCTCACATGTGGCTTCTATACTTAGGCTTGTTATGCTTGGCTGGGGGCGAGCTTAGCGAATGAAGTTTCCAGCCTGGTGTGTCATATTAAGAAAATTTATGTTGTGTTGGTGTCAGCCAAACCAGCCGACGTGCTTTGCTTTAGTAACTTTGCGTAGGGTTTATCCTCTATTCTGTATTCAGCTGACACACGGAGTCTCTTAATTTCAGAGCTGCTCTGTTCGTTGTCCCTGGCCAGCATGTTCTACAGCCAGGGGGGCTGTTCCTTGCATCGGAGACCGCTTTGAACATTTTTAGTTTGGTGGTTATTATTCCCCACTGTGTTCTGCATGGAATTAAAGTCCTGTGTTTTTTAAAAATTGTGAAAGGAAGCCCTGCCCTGTGTGCAAAGGATGCTAACTACAGAAGCATATTGAAAAGAAGCCTCCTGTTACTGACCACCTGAGGAGACCGCTGTTAATGACTGGGTGTGTGTGTTCTCAGCACTTTTTTTTCATGCAAAAAGATACTTTAGTTGATGTCATCCTGTACGCATATAAACTCTTAAACAGAGATGGTGTATTTTATTAGAGAGCTGCTGTGAGGGTTTTAGTAAGATAACAAATGTGAAATGCCTTAGCACAGGGCTGGCATCTAGTTCAGTTCAGTCACTCAGTCGTGTCCGGCTGTTTGCCACCCCATGGACTGCAGCACGCCAGGCCTCCCTGTCCATCACCAACTCCCGGAGCTTACTCAAACTCATGTCCATTGAGTTGGTGATGCCATCCAATCATCTCATCCTCTGTCGTCCCCTTCTCCCGCCTTCAATTTTTCCCAGCATCAAAGTCTTTTCTAGTGGGTCAGTTCTTTGCATCAGGTGGCCAGAGAATTAGAGTATGAGCTTCAGCATCAGTCCTTCCAATGAATATTCAGGACTGATTTCCTTTCGGATGGACAGGTTGGATCTCGTTGCAGTCCACGGGACTCTCAAGAGTCTTCTGCAACACCATAGTTCAAAAGCATCAATTCTTCGGCGCTCAGCTTTCTGTATAGTCCAACTCTCACATTCATACGTGACCACTGGAAAAACTATAGCTTTGACTAGATGGACCATTGTTGGCAAAGTCATGTCTCTGCTTTTTAATATGCTGTCTAGGTTGGTCATAGCTTCTTCCAAGGAGCAAGTATCTTTTAATTTCATGGCTGCAGTCACCATCTGCAGTGATTTTGGAGCCCCCCAAAATAAAGTCTGTCACTGTTTCCACTGTTTCCCCATCTATTTGCCATGAAGTGATGGCACCTAGTAACCATCAGTAAATGAAAGGAGTCTGTATGGGGGACACTGAGTGGAGGGGGCTCCAGGCCTAGTTCTGTTACATCCTAGCTCCAGGACCTTGTACCACCAGCCACTGGAGCCCTGGCTCCAGTCCATTTCCCCATCTGGGAAATGGGGCTAACCACGGCGTACCCCCGGATAGCACATACTAGATCCTTGGAGCAGTGCTGTCTCACAGCCAGCTCACAGTAAATGTTGGCTGTTATTAATCAAGAGTAGCGTAGGAAAACCCATTTTTAGACGTAGCAGGAGTTCAGTCCCCTCCTCTCTAGCCACCTGGACGTAGCGGGTCAGAGGAAGCTCTGTCACTGCGCCTGTTGAGTGGCTCAGGGTCAGCCGGGAGCCGCCCGTGAGGACAGACGGTCCATCACCTCCTCTGTACCCCAGGCCCCCCACGGAGCCAGCGGCCTGGGCCCACCTCCATCCTTTAGCCCCCAGTGGAGGCCCACAGCCCCGATGCTTCTTCCTCTTCTTCCTGACACACCCTTTCCTCTGCCTGGTCCACTTGTTACCTGAGCTTCAGGGAGGAGGAAGGAAAAATGGCCTCTTCTTCCCAGAACCCAGCCCACACTGGCTTCCCTTCTTGAAGCTCCTGGCTGGCCGGCTCTCCCTTCTGTGTCGTCCTCTCGGGTCAGCCGTCGAGAGAGGCTTTGCTGTTATGGTGTCTCTGACCAGAGCCGGCACGTTAGCCCCTGCAGAGGCAGGCCTGGGCCTCCGGGCTGGCCTTGTGAACCCCCATGTCCTCACTGACTGTGACCAGCGCGCGCTGGTACCCCGACCCACCCCGATCTGCCTGGCCTGGCTGGTGGTTTTACTGAGTGCCTGAGAGTTGCTGTTGCCTCTGCTCCATCACACGGCGGTGTCTGGAAGTCAGTTCACGTGGCCGGGGATGCTGCGTGCGGCACGGCCTGGGGCCGGGTTTGCCTGGCTGGGTTTCCTCTGCTGCAGTCCTGCTACCTGGGCTCGGCTTGGCTGTGGTTATGCGGCTGGGTCTTTGTATTTTGAGTGAGGCCTCTGTCCTGCTGGTGCATTCTCCCCAGGTCTTCCAGCATTTGAGGAAGTCCACCCAGACTGCCTTAGTCTCGAGGTGAGTGTCTGGGGGGTGGTGGTGAAGTGCTGCCCAGCTAGAGGTTGCGTAGGAGACCGTATTCTGCAGGTTGACCCAAAAGTGCTCAGGGGAGGGTGCTTACCTGTTTGCCTCAGAAGATTTCTTCAATCTGCAGCTAAACAAACTCCTCCTTGATAGAAGGTGGGAGGATGGGGAAGACTTGGCGGGGAGAGCTGGAGGAAACATCCTACAGGCTAATGACATGGCCTTGGGCGATTCACTTCCTGTGTTCCAACCTTGATTTCCCAATTTGTGAAATGCAGATAAGAGCATCCCTTATCTCATAGGAGTTACTAGTATGCCATGGATGAGTTTCCCAACGTATGGGAAGAACTCAGTGAATGCCTGCTGCTGCCATGATATTGTTGACATTATCAGAAATTTGCATTTTATGACTTCCCCATGAGGAGTTGTGTGTATGTGTATTTAAGAGGTTAGGCTACCAAATAAAACTCTTTCTAAACCTCAGGACAGGATGGGTCTTATTTAGTTAGACTCCATAGTGGTGTTTGACAATGAGGGGAAAGCCAGAGACCCTGCTCATGTGTTAAGGGCGGGTCTGGACTGGCCTCTTTGAAGTGAAAAATATAGTTGTTCATGTGACTTTTCTTCTCCCTTTCTGCTCCAGATTTGACTTTTTTTTTTAATTATTTTTTAATTAGTGGAAAATTGCTTTGCAATGTTGTGATGGTTTCTGCCGTACGACAATGCAAATCAGCTGTGATTATACATATATCCCCTCTTAAGCCGCCCTCTCCTTGCTGCCTCCCACCCCTCTGGATGATCACAGAGCCTGGCTGGGCTCCCTGTGTTATATAGCAGCTTCTCACCAGTACATGGAAGTGTATATATGTTGATGCTACTGCCTTCATTCTTTCCTTCACATGATTGAAAACTTGCTGAAAGGCACCTGCTTCCTTAGGGCTGCTGTCAACAGGCAGTGATGTAACCAGGTGAAGTCTGTTTCAAGAGCCTTTTGCTGTTTGCTTGTGGTTGTTATTTCAATCAGAGGGTGGTGTCCCCTCCCCCAACCGCGGGACAGGGCCAGGCTTGTGTGCTGCTGCTCAGGGCCGACAGAGGTGGCTGAGGATTGGAGCGGAGCCCGAGAACCGCTGGTCTGTGGGGTCGAATCGCATCTCCCCTGTGAAGCGAGCATGTAGGTTGTCATCTTTGGCCTCAAACAGCGTTATTTTGGGAGTCCCCCGAGGTGCTGTTCAGACATGCAGGTGCTTCTAGAAAGCCACTGCTGTGGGAGACAGAAGTAGTTGTCAGAGTGATCAGGGAGTTCTGATAAACTGGCTTAAGTGTGTGCTTTTGCAGACAGGAGAAATCTGAAGTCTGCCAAGGGCTGGTTGGATCGTTGAAGAGTTTCTGTGCAGTTAGAAGGCAGGGGTGACAATATCACTTTATGGGCAAAAGAGCAGAGGCCTGAACAAGGTGAGGTGTCTTGACACCAGGGATGGAGTAAGTCTGGATCCAGGACTCCAGACCCACAGAAATAGTGTCCCCCTCCCTTTAGATCAGTTTGGGTGGGTGGTGGGAGGGTAGGTGTCTTCTGATGTGATCTGTTACCAGGAACCTCCTGCACTGTCTTGCGTTGGTTCCATCAGACAAACCACCTGAGCCAGCCAGCCAGCCATGACCAGCCAGCTCCTGACTTTCTCTATTCCTCTCTCTTCTCACTCCCCTTCTTTTTCTCCCTCCTCTCTCACTTCCCTTTTTTCCTCTGTTTCCTTCAAGGCCAGTGGTGGTCCTCAGGACCTTCCCACCCCCATGCTGAGCACAGGCTGAGGCTCTAAGCTGGCTCTAAACTTCTTTTCATATGCTTTTTTTTTTTTTTTTTTTAGTGTGAACCATTTTAAAAGTCTTTATTGAATTTGTTACAGTATTGCTTCCCTGGTGGCTCAGCTGGTAAAAAATCTGCCTGCCATGCCAGAGAACCCGGTTTGATCCCTGGGTTGGGAAGATCCCCTGAAAAAGGGAAAAGCTACCCACTCCAGTATTCTGGCCTGGAGAATTCCATGGACTGTATAGTCCATGGGGTAGCAAAGAATCAGACTCAACTGAGCGACTTTCACTTTTACAATATTGCTGTTTTATATTTTGTATTTTTTTTTGGCTACAAGGCATGTAGTTCCCTGACCAGGAATCGAACCCACACCCCTTGCATTGGAAAGCAAAGTCCTAACCACTGGCCCACCAGGAAAGTCCCCTAAACTTGCCCTGTTGACTCCTAGTGAAGAAGGTCTGCTAAATCCTGTAGATGATGGCTGTTAGGAGAAAGCTTTGGATTTGCTTTGACAAGATACCAACCATTTGTATGCTCCTTAGTAACAAATGATGGGCAATATTTCTTATGACAGAGGGCCACCCACCTTTCTGTTGCCACCTTGTCAGGTGAGAACCTCTCTTCTAGAAGCTAATGGTTTTAGCTGCCATTCAGGTAAAGCAATTGGTTCTAAAGTGCCCGTGAATGTGCATGGGTCAGCTTATAATGATTTACCAAGCATGATAAATGACCAAGCATGTTATTCTGGTAATTACCTTATTATATAATATGGCTGGATGGCATCACTGACTCGATGGACGTGAGTCTCAGTGAACTCCGGGAGTTGGTGATGGACAGGGAGGCCTGGTGTGCTGCGATTCATGGGGTCGCAAAGAGTCGGACACGACTGAGCGGCTGATCTGATCTGATCTGATATTTCATTTATGTATCCAGCCAATGGGTATTTATTGGGCACCTGCTAGGTGCTAGGCACTCAGAGGGGAACACAGGAACTGGCAAGGAGTGCCCATTAACCTACACTGTGGTTGGGGAAATGAGGCAAACACCAGATACCCACAGGCGGGTGCTGACGTGTGGCCTTGGGCGCCTTCCTCCTGGCCGAGGGCGAGGCGGCCTGGCTTTGTCTTCCGGTTCTGACCTCCCACCTGGCAGGGCTCCCTCTCTAGTTCTCCTGTGTGATTGGAGAAGTGCCCGGCCTCCAGTGATCGCCTGATAAGTGTTGGCTGCTGTCAGCCTCAGTGGTGGCGGTGGATTGTGTCAGTGGTTTAATCATTGTTATCATGTAATATATGATAATTTGAAAGAATTACAAGCTGAGTTACAAGCACAGGCATAGAGTGCACTGGGAGTAACCACCCAGTTATTTCATTTACCTGTGTTCCTTTTGAGCCCGTCACTTGCCTCCCCTGCAGCCAGATCACTGCTGTCCTGAATGACGTTGATTACGTTTCAGCATTAGAAAATATTTAAACATATGTTGTTGTTCAGTTGCTAAGTCATGTCCAACTCTTTGCAACCCCATGGACTGCACCATACCAGGCTTCCCTGTGCTTCACTATCTCCTGGAGCTTGCTCAAACCCATGTCCATTGAGTCAGTGATGCCATCCAACCATCTCATCCTCTGTCGTCCCCTTCTCCTCCTGCCCTCAATCTTTTCCAGCATCAGGGTCTTTTCTAATGAGTCAGTTGTTCGCATTAGGTGGCCAAAGTATTGGAGTTTCAGCTTCAGCATCAGTCCTTCCAATGAATATTCAGGACTGATTTCCTTTAGGATGGACTGGTTGGATCTCCTTGCAGTCCAAGAGACTCTTAAGAGTCTTCAACACCACAGTTCAAAAGCATCAATTCTTTGGCGCTCGGCTTTCTTCACAGTCCAACTCTCACATCCATACGTGACCACTGGAAAAACCATAGCCTTGATTAGATGGACCTTTGTTGGCAAAGTAATGTCTCTGCTTTTCAATATGCTGTCTAGGTTGGTCATAACTTTTCTTCCAAGGAGTAAGCATCTTTTAATTTCATGGCTGCAGTCACCATCTGCAGTGATTTTGGAGCCCCCCAAAATAAAGTCTGACACTGTTTCCACTGTTTCCCCATTTATTTCCCATGCAGTGATGGGACCAGATGCCATGATCTTTGTTTTCTGAATGTTGAGCTTTAAGCCAACTTTTTCACTCTCCTCTTTCACTTTCATCAAGAGGCTTTTTAGTTCCTCTTCACTTTCTGCCATAAGGGTGGTGTCATCTGCATATCTGAGGTTATTGATACTATATGTCAGTTACCTCAGTAAAGCTGGGGGAAATAAAAACAACTTTCAACCTTGTAGGCTACTCATGTTTCTTTGTACTGCCAGCTTAACTTTTTTTTTTTTAATTTATTGATGCTGTTAGGAATAAAACCTCTGCTCTCTATTTAATTTGGATGAATTGTTAAACTTGCACCATTTGCAGCTACACAGCTCTGTGAATCAGAATTGTGTTGATTTTTGTGCAACCAAATGAAACCCAGAAATGGATGAGATGTAACACGTGATTTCAGATTTTTGTGTTTGCCCAAGTTGCCATTAAAAAAAAAAAAAAAATGAATACTTAGTAATAAGTAAGTGAGTGATATACATATGAACTATAAAAATAATTAAGGCTTCCTAATAATATTACCCACCTTATCTGGTTTTATTTGGGTGTTAATTTGTCAAGAGGGTTTTGCTGTTCTAAAATAATAAAAAGAGGAGCCACTGATTGTCAATGGCTCCGGCAACGCTGATGGTCCATGATGAAGTGTTCTTTGATTAAGTGTCAAGATGAATGGAGCAAACCTTTGACAGGCAAGGCTGCAACCGGAGAGAGCCCAGCGTTAACTGCTGACCTTGCCATCTCAAGTGAGCAGGTGCTGAATGAGTTGAGTTCTCTCTCAGCCCTTCTTTTTCCCTGGTGGGTCATTGGCTTTTGAGTAAGATAGATGCATGCAATAGAAGAACTGTTAATAGCATTTACTCTGTCTTAATCCTTTTTAATCCCATTCATATTTCAGTGTCTGAAACTTGGCAGGATGTCAGAAGCCACAATGCAGGCAGAGAAATTTTTCTTTGAACAGCAAGGACCAAGTAAAATTGTTTTCCTGGTATTTAATTTGTTAAAACGTGTGAGACTGGAATATGCCCTCTAAGATCCCAAAGAAAGGCAGCCAAAAGATCTTGTCAGTATGACCTTCCTGGAGTTTCTTCTTATCTTCATTTAAGAAATTGCCATAAAATCATTTTATCAGGCTTACCAAATATCACAAGATATTCCTGGCATAGTAAATTTACTTCATAACTTTGACAAACGTTGACAGACAAGCATTGTCGGTCTGATGTCAAACCTGTTGGGAATTTGGCTCTTTTAACTTGTTACTGATAAGACTTTAGCCTCTGTTTGGGCTTGTTGGCCCAAATTTTTCCCCCTTCTTCTTTTCCCCCAACTTTATTGAAATATAATTGATAATATAACATTGTATAAGCTTAATCTGTGCAACAGGTTACTTTGATGCAAAATAATTACCATCATAGCATTAGCTAATATTTCAATCCCATCACATAATTACCATTTCTTGATATAAAATTTTTTTAATTGAAATAGAGTTGATGTACAATGTTTGCTAAGTTTCAGTTGTACAGCAAAGTGAGTCGGTTCCGCTTATCTATCAAGTCTTTTTCAGATTCTCTTCCCTTATAGGTTATTATAAGATGCTGAGTGTAGTTCCTTGTGCTGTACAGTAGATCTTTGTTGGTTATCTGTTTTATATACAATAGTGTGGATATTTTAATCCCAGAGTCATAACTCATCTCCCCCTACCCCATTCCCTTTTGGTGACCATAAGTTTGTTTTCTGTGTCTGTGAGTCCGTTTCTACTTTATAAAAAAGACTCACATGTATCATTTTTTTGGATTCCACATATAAGCAATACCGTATGATGTTTGTCTTTCTCTGTCTGACTTCAGTTAGTGTGATAATCTCGAGGTCCATCTGTGTTGCTGAAAATGGCCTTATTTTAACTTTTTCATTAGTAGGACTTGGCTGCTTCCTTAAATATCTTATGTAAAGAATTTGGAGACCCCCATTAAGACACCAGGAAGACTGAGACATCCGTCTCCATCATAACTTGTCAAAGCTGAGATTGGGTGTGCTGGGGTTTGCTGTCTACTGTGCTGCGTGCGTATCTTAAATTTGTATTGTGGCCCTTACGGATGATTTGGGGGTGTAGAAACTCTTGGTAACACAACAGCTCCTCAAAGGCTAGATTCTGGATCCGACTTGGGGTCAATGTCAGGATAGCAGGAGGACGGATGCCCAGGACATGCTGTCTTCGCCTTCCAAATGGCCTTCCGCTTCTCATGCTGGCCTTTCCTGGGCGGAGACGGGTCTTGTCTGCCCTCTGAGTTCCTGCCGAGCCCCGGGGTGAGGGCTGACGGGGTGCTGGCAGGGGGACGTCCAGCCCATTGTGGGAGAGAAGGCTGAGGGCTCCGAGAGGAGCATTTGGGCTTTGAGTCAGTTGTGTCTTTGAAAAAAACTTACCCATTTTTGGACTTGTCTGTGGAAGCAATTAGGGGGATCACAGGACCGTTTCTGACTCCTGCTTCTGAACAGTGTCTGTTCAGAAAAGTAGAGAACAGTCAACTGGAACAGGATTATCTGAGCACACACAGAGTCCTGTTGTCTCAGAGGCATGCCCTCAGACAATTTGCCTTTTAGTGAAGTTTTAAGCCCATGAAAGGAAATAAAAAGTGTTTTATTTGATGGCAAAGAAAGATGGACTGGACTTATGAGACTTTGAGCATTTTAGCTTTTTCTTTGTTAATGCAAACTTTGGAAGAGAGTAACTTTTTATAGAATGCAATTTATTTGTACAATGTGATAATTAATTGCTAATAGTTAATAATTATCTTCAACTGGGTAAAATACCAGTGTGTGTGTGTGTGTGTGTGGTGTATCTTTTGTTTAAAGCTAAACATTTCCACTCTGAAGATAAGTGTACCTCAGGGACGTAACCAGCTAACAATTATTAAGCATCTATTTTTTTCCCCGAGACCTTACGGCGGTTCCTCCTTGTCACCACTGCGGGAGGTCAGGCAGCATTATTTGCCACCTGAACATGTGGACACTGAAGCTTCAAGAGAACTGGTGACTCCCCCAGTGCCGTACGCCTAGTTGGTGGTAGAGTGGGGATTTGAACCTGAGTCTGACTTGCAAAAACCATTCTTGTAAAAGGCTGACTCACTCACTTTAGGCCTGGCTGGAACCCAGCCCAGTTCATTGCAGTTTACAGAATTTGTTTACATCCACTGTGTCTCTTAAGCATTGCATCTTGTTTCCTGAAAGCTCATAAGGAAAGTCAGGGCTCCATGAATGGGACCTGTGATGTACTATATGAACAGGTGGTGCCAGTCAGTGGGCAGGAAAAGGACTTTTTGAGTGCTGAGTGGCAGAGCCTGGGTCTTCTGACCTTGGTAGGAATATGGTTCCAGTTCTTAGTCAGTGAGGAAAATGAGCTCTTCGTCCCAATTCCTACCTAGACCGTTGGGATTACGCACTAAGGTTTGTTGGGTGGCTGGATTTGTTAGAGGCAGAACTGGAGGAAGCTGGCGAAAGTTTGCCGTGCATCTGAGAAAAACCCTCCCTTTGATGCACCTTCTCCGCCAAGTACAGTTTGGTTTTAGCCCAGTTAGAACCTATGGGGTGACCTCAGTCTGAGTTCCAGAAGACCTGGCCCCTTTCTTGCTTAAAGACCGTTAAAGGATGTCTTCAGTTTATTCTGGATTGAATTTTCCTCAAACCGGACCAGCGCACCCAACTCCCTCCCTGGAGTGAGCCTTCAGGGTTTTCCTGGGAGATTGTGGGCTGTGGCTGCTTCAGACCAGAGGGGGCTCTCTGGGCTGGATCATCTTTTCTCAGTGTCCCTTTAAAATGATGTAAGCTGGTGGCTCTCAAGGGCTTCCCAAGTGGTGCTAGTGGTAAAGAACCCACGTGCCAAAGCAGGAGACATAAGAGACACAGGTTCCATCCCTGGGTCGGGAAGATCCCCTGGAGGAGGGCATCTCAACCCACACCAGTGTTCTTGCTGGAGAATCCCATGGACAGAGGAGTCTGGCAGGCCACAGCTCATGGGGTCACAGAGAGTCAGACATGACATGACTGAAGCGATGTAGCAGCAGCAGCAGCAGTGGTCTCATAAAAGTCACCTAGAGAGCTGGTTTAGAACACAGAACCCCAGGCTGCTTGAAGTAGGACAGGAATGGACGCTTTGTGTTTTTCACTAAGTTCCCTGGACGGTCCTGAACCAGAGTGTGAGAATCACATCCACAGGCTTTCTTGTCACTTTTTTTTTTCTCACTCCATCCTTGGCTTCAAATGCTGTCTTCCCTACTTTTCTGCTGCCCAAATCAAATCGGATTTCCATGCCTGGACCCTCTCCCCACTGTCATCCTTTCAGCTACTAAACTTTTATTTTTAAAATGAAAAAATACTGAAGTATAGTTGGTTTACAATGTTGTGTTCGTTTTGGCTGTACAGCAAGGTGATTCAGATATGCATATCTGTACCTGTATCTGTATCTATTCTTTTTCAGATTCTTTTCCACTGTAGGTTATTACAAGGTATAGAATACAGTTCCCCGTTCTACATGGCAGGTCCTTGTTTCCTCTGTGTAAACTTCTTACCATCCAAATGTCTGGTGGTCGGCCGGGTCAGGCGCTGTGCCGGCCATGAGTTAGAGTCCCCAGTGTCATGGAGTTTCCAGGCCAGATGGACAGTTATGATAACAGTAAGCAGAAAGGCGGGGTGCCAAGCATCCCACGGAGGAGAGCTCAACTGTGCTGGGGGAGGGAGTTTGGCCAAGTTGTCCTGGTACGAGGATGAGCAGGAATGAGTCGGGTGGAGGAGAGAGTGAGACAGCTCTTGCCTTCTAGGGTGTGGGGTCAGCACAAGTCAAAGTAGGGGATGACAGCACAGCTTAGCAGGGGATTTGAGGTATGTTGACACATGGGAAAATGTACATGCAATGTGAATCCTGCTTTTATGACTCATACTTTCCTTTACAGAAGGCATGGGCTACGTCATTAAAAAAAAAAAAAGTATGTTGAAAAGTTCAGAAGAAGACGTGAAGTCGAAGAAGTAGAAGGTTGAAATCCTTACCAAATGAAGTGGTTTCCACCTAAAGGGAGGAGAACAAGACCGTTGTTTATTTCTTTGTCTCCCTTGCTAGTCTTTGGAAAGAGATGTGTGTTTTATTGGGCTGTGTTGGGTCTTAGTTGGGCATGTGGTATCTTTGCCGCCAGGTGTGGGCTCTAGCTTCCTGACCAGGGATCGAACCCAGGACCCCTGTGTTGGGAGCAGGAGTCTTAACCACTGGACCACCAGGGAAGTCCTTCCCCTTGCTGGTCTATAAGCAACTTGAGACCGAGGGACTTTCATCTCTGTGTCCCTAGAATGATCGTGCGGCCTGGCGTAGAGAACTCAGTCAGTGAACAGTGGGTGAATGAAGGAGTTTCAGATGCAGGAACAGATGCAGGCCCTCTCTGGGCCTCTGTTGCCTCAACTCCAAGTAAAGGTTTTATCCAATATTTGTGACTGATGGCCCATATTCCAGCTGCTTGCTCTTGGGGCCCTGAAGTTCACACCCATGCATCTGAGTTTACCCACTAGTGGCCAGGCCAGCTCTGTTCTGGGCATTGGAGATCCAGTTAAAACCCACCAATCAGCCAATGTGGAATGAGCGTGGAAGGCCCTATGTTGGGCATGGGTGGGTGTCCGTGTGTGAGTCCCCCTCATTGTAGAGATGTGGATGAACCTAGAGCCTGCCATACAGAGTGAAGTAAGTCAGAAAGAGAAAAACAAATATTATGTATTAACACACACACATATATGTAGAATCTGGAAAAACTGTGCTGATGAGCTCTTTTCAGGGCAGGAATAGAGATGCAGAGGGAAGGGGAGGGCGGGACGAACTGAGAGAGTATTGACATGTATATACCAACACGTGCTTCCCTGGTGGCTCAGGCGGTAAAGCGTCCGCCTGCAATGCAGGAAACCTGGGTTCCATCCCTGGGTTGGAAAGATCCCCTGGAGAAGGAAATGGCAACCCATTCAGTATCCTTGCCTGGAAAATCCCAACGACAGAAGAGCCTGGCGGGCTGTACAGTCCATGGGGTCGCAAAGAGTCGGACACGACTGAGAGACTAACACACACACGTGTAAAATAGCTAGGGAGAAGCCACCGTGTAACGCAGGGAGCTCAGCTTGGTGCTCTGTGGTGACCTAGAGGGATGGGATGGGGGTGTGGGAGGGAGGCTTGAGAGTGAGGGGATGTATGTATACACACAGCTGATTCACTTGGTTGTATAGCAGAAACGAACACAGGGTTGTAAAGAAGTTACCATCCGATTTGAAACAGAGTTTATTGTCTGTTAAGATAAACTGGCTTCCGATTAAGTGCCGAAAGTCAGGATCAGTTTGCAGATGTACAGGCTACCAGAGGGGCTTCTCCAAGAAAGCAGTCCTGTAGCCAGTGTGTTTTGACCATCAGCCACCATCCTCTGTCGCCAGGGGACCCGTGTGTGCTGTGCGTAGTCGCTTCAGTCGTGTCTGACTCTTGGCAATGCTGGGGACTGGAGCCTGCCAGTCTCCTCTGTTCATGGGATTCCCAGGCAAGAATACTGGAGAGGGTTGCCATGCCCTCCTCCAGGGGATCTTCCTGACCCAGAGATCAAACTCGTGTTTCACGTCTCCCGCAGTAGCCGGCGGGCTCTTTACCACTAGCACCACCCGGGAAACCCCCATGGACTCATACTGCAGGGTATTCCATCTCTCAGATACCCCGTTTTCATGAAGAAGAGTTCTGCTCCTTCCCGTGTCTTATCAGCCAGTTGGAAATTCTGGCCAGCACCGAGAGATCCTGTGTTCTTAAGCCATGCTGGTTGATCTCTAGCCAAAAACCAAGAAACAATGGCGATAATGATAGAATTGTCCTCTCTCGGACATATGCCTTATGCCAGACATTATTTCATTTAATTAGCTTAATTCTTTAGGAGGGGACTGTTGTAATCTCTATTTTCAGAGGAGAAGGTTAAACTTCAGCTTAGTACTCAAGCTAGTAATTGTCAGAACCAGGACCAAAACCCAGACCACAGGCTCATGCTCTGACCTGCTGCAGGCCTGTGCCGACGGCCTGTCCAGCGTAAATATGTGATTTAGGGCAGTGGTCGGCCAGCCTCGCTCCCACAGCCCAGGTCCAGCCACTGTCTGTTTTGGGGTGGCCTGGGAGCCAAGGGTGGTTTTTTACACTTTTAAGCGGTTAAAAAAAAATCAAAGAGAAGAAGAATATTTGATGACAGGCAAAAATTATTTGAAATACAAATTGAATACTCATAACTAAAGTTGTAATGGAACAGAGCCGTGGTCGTTACTCTGCATGCTGTCAGTGGCTGATTTCCCGGTACAACAGCAGAGCTGGAAGACCTGCAAAAGCCTAAAATATATACTGTCTGGCCTTTTACTGACACAGTTTGCCAACCTCTGATTGAGGGCATTCATCAGGCTTTAGGAGATGTTGAAAATCGATCACCTCCCACTGTCTTCACCCTCACCATTTGTGGGTAGGCTCTGCTGATAATGATTCCTCATTCTCTTTTCACTGCTTGGGTATTAAATGAAGGTGTTTACTCTGTGACCTCACTGGCTTGATAGTACCTGCCCTGGGGGATTCGCCCAGGTGCTGTTTTATCAAAGATCTGTCTTTTAGAGAAGACAGTGGTATGACTTTGCCTTGAAAAATCTTTTTTGTGGTGGTGGTGGTTGTATTTTGGTTACTGTTAAAAACTGATTTGGAGAACAGTTGTCTCCAAATGCAACAAACAGGTGTTCCAGAGATGGATGCACTTTTTAATTGAAGGAGAATATGGTAGGCAGGAAAATCTCTGTAAGAACTCTTATCACCACCACCTGTGATTATGTGAAGGCCACCCTGAGACTGTCCTGGTGGGTGGGGAGGACCCGGGCTGGGTCCTGTGCTCTCATTTTGCTGGCCTCGTGGGGAGTGGGGTGGACGGTGGGTTTGCTGACAGCATCTTTCTCCTCTGGCGGAGGCAGGATGGTCTTGGTGCCGCTCTGGCCGTGATGGCCGGCGAGAGTTGAGACTGCAGTCAGTCTGAGAATTTCAGCCCGAGTTCTTCCTAACGTGCACCAGAATCCTGGACTCCGGCTTGCTCTCTCTGCTGTCCTTCTTTCTGCGTTAGCTGCAACACTCCCTGGTTCTGCTTTTTCTTATGCTTTGTTGCAACAGCTCACCCCTCCCCACGCAACACCTCTTGAACCTTCCCTTCCCAGCTCCTGCTCGGCGCTGATAATGGTAATACTAGCTAATATTTATCGGGCCCCCGCTGTATGTTAAGTGCTTCGCATGGATTGTATCATTTAAGGCTTGTCAAAGTCATCCTGCGCGGTAAATACTGTTTAAACCATTTATTTTTTAAGTTATGAAAGTTATCAAACACACACAGATGAACTCCAGGCACCCCTCTCTCGGGTTCTGCAGACTCTTTCGCCCCTTCCCTTGCTCAGGAAGGTGGTTACTGTAGTCACTGAAAGAGGATAGGGAGCTGGCTCAGGTGCGTGCAGCTGGTCAGCTGGATGCCAAAGTGTCTTCTCTCAATTCCTGTGCCCTCCCACTTGCTGACTGATCTTTGCTGCTGTTTAGGGAGTGCCTACTGTGTGCTACTTAACCCCCACGTCAAGCCTATAGAGTAGACGATAACTTACAGGTGAAAGAGTTCCAAGAGGTGAGCCCCCTGGCCTCCAGACTCCTTACTGATAGCTAGCAAGACCAGGATTCAAACCAGTCAATCCTAAAGGAAATCCACCCTGAGTGTTCATTGGAAGGACACGTGCTGAAGCTGAAGCTCCAATGTTTTGGCCACCTGATGTGAAGAATTGACTCATTGGAAAAGACCCTGATTCTGGGAAAGATTGAAGGCAGGAGGAGAAGGGGGCAGCAGAGGATGAGATGGTTGGATGGCATCACCGACTCAATGGACATGAATTGGAGCAAACGCTGGGAGCTAGTAGTGAAGGATGGGGAAGCCTGGCGTGCTGCAGTCCGCAGGGTCACAAAGAGTTGCACGTGACTTGACAACCAAACACACCAGGATTCAAATCCAGAACTGACTCCAGGCCCCGTGCATTTTCTTCCCCACCCATTCTCTGCCCTCCTCTCTTGGGCAAGTGCAGGCGGAATCAGTGGGGTGGTGGTTTGGCTTGTGGGAACCTCTTGCTGCAAACTTTGCTAGAACACAGGGTTACTTCAGAATGAACTCTAGAAGGGTGTGAGGAGCTTCTGGGCCTGTTGAAATCTCTGTTGGTCCTTGTGGCCTCGGAGACAGAATCCACCCTTGACCTTTTGGCCTTTTTTCATAGATAATGAGAGACCCCTTAACATCTGTGGTCAGTTGAAGGCAGAGCTCGCCAGGCTAGCACTTGGGAGTCCCAATGGTCAGTGCTCCTCTGGGAGAGAGGGGGAGAGGTGAGGGGGGCTGGGGAGCTGGGAAAGATGGGCTGTGGATGCACCCAGGTAGGGGGCAGTGTGGGGATGGGGAGGTGTCCACGAGAAGCTGGCCCTGAACACAGCGGGCCCTTAGTCAAGGCTGAAAAGAAGTGTTAGTTGCTCAGTCATGTCTGACTCTTCGCGACCTCATGGACTGTGGCCCACCAGGCTCCTCTGTCCATGGGGTTCTCCAGGCAAGAATACTAGAGTGGGTTGCCATGCCCTTCTTCCAGGGGATCTTCCCGACTCAGGGATTGAACTCCAGTCTCCTGGATTGCAGACAGATCCTTTACTGTCTGAGCTACCAGGAAAGCCCTAGTAAATGGTGGCTCTTAGCTATTTTTATCAGTGCTCTAAGGTGGATGGGTGGTGCTGGAGGGAACCGGTGGGATTTATGCAGTGGTTTTATTCAGATTCAAGAGTAGGAAGTGAAAATCTTCAACTGAGAGATGAACTCCCTACTCTGTTTTTCTCCTTTGGGCGGGTGGTAGTGGCATGGGGGAGCAGGTCAGGGGACGAGCGGAGAATTTGTTGTCGTTTTGTGTCTCAGGGTCTCCGACTCTTTGCAACCCCATGGACTGTAACCCTCCAGGCTCCTCTGTCCATGGGATTTCTCAGGCAAGAACACTGAAGTAGGTTGCCATTTCCTCCTCCAGGAGATCTTCCGGACCCAGGGATCGAAACCCTGTCTCTGGCATTGGGAGGATGAATTCTTTACCGCTGAGCTGCCAGGAAAGCCTGAACAGAGAATTTAGGGGCAGGCAAAATGGTCTATTTTGCATCTGACATTGGCCAGAGGTCTCTTCCTAAGAGAGAAAGTTAGAAAGTAAATATCATGAATAATTGCAACCCATGAATTTTACAAACTGCACTCCAGGTAGTAGTCAGAAACTCACATGTGGTTGACCTGTGGGGAGTACAAATGAATGGAATGTGCCAGTCCCTGAGAAGTCCCGGTGCCTCTCCATCTCTTATATGCTCTTGTGTGATAGAGAAAATGAGGAGTGTGAGCACCATGTTGCTTGGCCACTGCCGCGAGCCCTCAGCATTGAGGTGACGATGCTAGGGGGCGGCGGGGAACTCCATGCACTTACCCCAGTGAGGGGGGAGCTGATGCGCAGAGACAACTCTTTGCTTTTGTTGTTTAGTCACTCAGTCGGGTCCGACTCTTCTGCGGCCCCCATGGGCTGTAGCCCACCAGGCTCCTCTGTCCATGGGATTCCCTAGATAAGAACGCTGGAGTGCACCGCCATTCCCTCCTCCAGGGGATCTTCTCTACCCAGGGATCGAACTTGCATCTCCTGCATTGGCAGGTGGCTTCTTTACCGCTGAACTACCAGGGAATCCTGACTCGTTGCTTACATGTGGCCAGATCTTCTTTGCCTTGTTTTTTTCCCTTTGAGAAGCTAAAAATCAGTACTTGAAAACATGCTGTCTCCTAATTTTAAAGTATTCACTTAAGATTTTAAGAAACACTGTGGCAAAGCATTATGTCTTATACCATAAATATATATAATCTTTTTTTGGACAATTATATCAAAGTTGGAAAAAAGTACAATGCGGAAAATAGAACAGTGTTCCAATGGAGGTAAATTAAAAAAAAAAGCAACAACCCTGTAGATTAGATAAAACATGTCAGCGAGCTAGATTTGAACCGTGGAGTTGTAACTTCAGACCCTGGGATTTAGCATGTGATGTGGGGAAAAGGTTCAGATGGGGGCCTGGATCTTGCCAGCTCTGATGCTCTCGTGAGGTGGGGAGGTGAGTCCTGCTTTGTGCTTTAGTCTTAGGGCTGGGTTATGTTCGTTTGGCCTCCATCATGAAGTCGAAGGGGAGATTGATTACTCGTTTACAAACCGTGTCCCTTGAGGCCCATCGGGGAATCCATAAGTGTTTCCTGTGAGATTCCTTAAAAAAACACGCCCCACCCCGTCTCCAACCCCTTCCAATAAACTGTAATGCAAACACTTGTGTGTGACACCAACTTTTAATACATTGGGGAATACAGGGTTTCAATTATGCATATATTATATTGAAAATAAGAACAAGGTAACTTGAACTTTGAATGTATAATGAAAAGATTGCTTTTACCCGAGGGCACATAGATACACATGGACATTTATACCTTCATAGATATATATGATATGTGGAACTCTATGCATGTAGTTCTTCATAAGATTCTTTGTAAAAGAAATAGTTCTGCTGCTAAAAATACCCATGGAAACTTCTGGCCTGGGGTTTCCAAGTTCATCTTCAGCTCTGCATCTCAGAGTTCACACAGCCTCACCAAAATAGCCCCTCTAGTTACTTTTTCCTCTCTGCTTTGGAAGGGAAATGTTCATCATGCCTTCAGCTGCCCCAGGAGGCAAAAGATGAGCCAGCTGGTGTTTGCCAGGGTAGTTGTCGCTGACTCCTTGTGTCAAAGCCTCACCTGACTTTTTTTAGGGCACAAAATTATGGATTATGCTGACCCTTCTCCACAGTCTCTCTCGATGACAGTGTCAAGTTCAGAGAGTCAATATTTGCCTATGAGGCAGAGTGAGCCAGCCCACTCTCATCTGGCTTTGCCTGATGTCTTGTACTGTGGGGACCGCTTGCCATGTTGCCTGTTGGACTGCCTCTCCCCACTTGGGACTCTAGGATGGAAATGGATGCCAGGTGTTAAGGTTGCCCTACAATGTCACACCTGTCTTCTGGGAAGTTTCCCATAAAGGTGTTTATTGCCTGGCTTCTGGGTTCGGAGGGAGTGTTCTGCCTTTCCAGCTTTTCTGTCTGATTTACCGTCTTCTTTAAGTGAAAGCAGTACAGATTTTTAAAGCTTTACTCAGATATAATTGATGTACACAGTTGCATACTGGGCCATGTGGCACGTGGGATCTTAGTTCCCCTGCCAGGGATGGAGCTTGTGCCCTCCTGCAGTGGCAGCATGGAGTCTTAACCACAGGACCACCAGGGACCAGGGAAGTGCCAGTGATTGACCTTTTTATCCCACTTTTAAAGGGAGATAAATGGAAGATAAATTATCAATCCTGATAATCCATCAGGATTGGAATGTGTGCCTGCACCGAATCCCATAAAATGCTGTTTGATTTTGAAAATCGCTTGACGCAGTTCGCAGTTTGGTTAATTACGTCAGTGGGTAAAAATAACTATTGTCATATGGTGTGCGGGCTTGGTTTTAGAAGGATAAAGAATCTATTGTTACCCATTGTGTTATTCAGTCACTTATTACCCACCCCAAAACTCTGAACGTGTGTAATAGAAAACCTGAAGCTGTGTCACTTGCTGAAATCCAGGCTCTGTGAATTTATCCTCAGACTCTGCTCCTTTTGAGAATAGTGCAGAATCCTTCTTCATCCAGCCCATTTAAATAGATGGATGGGACCTGACCACAGGGTCTGTGACAGGCAGGGTTTGTGGCGTGCAGCCCTGGAAGTGCCTTTGGGTTCTGTGGCCTCAGGTGAGATTTGTCCAGGGTACGAACCAGCTTAGGGCTCCCTGGAGTCCTTAAGGTCAAGAGCTTCAGAGTCAGACAGACCTGAGCCGGAACCTTAGTCTTCCTAGCTGTAGGATTCTGGGTCAGGAACTTAGCTTTTCCAAGGCTTAGTTTCTTCATCTGTATAACAGGGATCAACACAGCTCCTGCCTCCCAGGTCCTTGTCATAAGCCTCCTAAAGGCGATGATGAATGTGATACCTGTAGCGCAGTTGTCGGCCAGTAGTCAAGGGCTTAGTCAATATTGTTGGAAGTCGACTCCACTGGCATGAAGTTCCCGCGTGGGATCACTCTCAAACCACCCATGTGCCTCCCTCTGTATCTCCCCTCCCTCAGCGCCCCCGCCTTCCGCTGGGGGGCTCCTGGCTCCCTCTCAGCGTTGCATGGTCATTGTCTTTGATGTTGGTCTTGCCCGTGGCTCTTGGTGAGTCCGAACCACCTTATGTGCCCTGGTATCATCCAGCCCAGGGCCTGGTGCTGTGCCAGGCCTCCAGGAAAGGGCACAAATGGCTGGGACTGAAAGGGACTCAGAGCCTGGGGAGATCCTGGGGCTGGAGGGGTCATAGAAGGTCATCCAGTAGCCTGGATGTCCCGTAGCCTCTTTGGAGTTTGTTGAGGCAGGAGGAAGGCTATGACATTGGGCCTTTAGCAACCTGGTTTCATTAGAGCCTCAGGAGAATACCGACGTGGGCTGTGGATCGCATATGTCCTTCTGTGGCTTTTCAGCGGATGAAGTGGATGGCTCGGTGAGACCCAGCCAAGTCCCTGAGCTCACAAGTGCCAGGGGAAGTGGAACCTAAACCTCTTGATCACCTCTCTGGGCCGTGCCTGCGACGTTCACAGTGGTGAACCTCCACGGTGATGTGACATGATCTCTGCTTCGGCCCTTCTGTGTGCAGCTTCGGGCCCCTGCCTCCTCCCCCCACCCACCTCCACCCTGCTCCGCCTGCCAGGAGGAGGCTGCCCTCCTTGGGCTATACCATGAGTGCCCTCAGTCTGCCGCTTCCTGCTGGGCTGGCCCCTCAGCCCCTTACCTTGTTTGGTCCCACGGCTGCTAAAACTCTCACCCAGCCCTTGCTGGGTTCCCATCACACCCTTGTAAACAGACCCTTTGAAACTCTCCTCAGTTACCCTGGTAGCGTGTCATCTGTCCCCACCAGCCTCCCCATGAACACTGGCATGTTTTAGAAAGGGTAATCTAGCAGTTCTATATTAACTTTCCACTATGCATTGAAAGGAGAGACGGAGAGAAGCAGCCAGGTGTGTGGATGAAGGAATAGGGCTGGTTGTGCACAAAGAGCTTCAATTTAGCTATTGGGCTTTTATATTCAAATGAGGGATTGTAGATACTGCAGCAGATAGAATCCTTTGCTGGCACTTCTTAATATGTGTGTGTGTGTGTGTCTACTGAGAGCTTCAAGATATAAAAGGGGAAATGGTTTGTTTCAGCCCAAGGACAGTGCTGTCTTCTGTTCGGGCTGAGGGTTATGAGGTTTGTTTTTGGGTGGCCGCAGTGTGGAAGTGGGAAGTCCAGGTGCATTCAACACCCAAGCATCGTCAGGCCATGACCGCTGAGTGTACCCACAAAGGATGCAGGGAGGGAGCGGGGAGACAGGTGTGATGGGGCAGTCACAGAGGTATTGGGTTGGCCAAAAAGTTCATTCCAACCCAGTACTTGGAGAGGGGGAAGAGAACACGTCCAGGTCTGTTTTGGTGTGTATCTAGGAGGAGTGTTTACCTGAAGAGGAGCTGGGGGGCATTTAGAAACTTTAGGTGAATGTAGCTAGTGAGATCCCTGTGATTTAGCTGCTTGGCAGGAAGAATCCAGGGTTCAACGTGGACCACTGATGGGACCACTGTAGCTTTGGCTGAGTTGGGATGGTACCGAGGGTGGTGTTAGCAGTTTTGTTTTCTCTGGGCATGGAGGAAGACCCTTGTGACTGGAACCAAAGTTTCAGGACAGGGTGTGGTTCCCAAAGAGGGTTCGGCTCATCAGCCTGACCAGAGGAGGCTGTGAAGGAAGAACACATCCCCGGGGCAGGGGGATGATGAAAAAGGCTGGATGTCTCGACAGTGAGGGTCTGCTCCTTAGAAAAGAAGCAGAAGACTGGCGTGCAGTGCTGGGTGTTCTTGGGTGTCGTTAATGCTCGGCCATCTGGTTGGCCAGTGGGTGGACCATTGTCTGCTGTCCCTGGGGTAGCTCGATAGTCCTTGGCAGACTGAGGACAGTCTTAGAGTCTTTTCTCGTATGTTGGTATGTCTTCCTCCTTGGACAGTGAGCGTAGTCTCTCTTCTCTCTGGGCCCCTTTAGCCCAGTTTTGGGGGCCTGCAGAAGCCTTGGGCCACCTGTATGGGTGACTTTGCAGGGGGAAAGCGGGAACATGGGCGGGCTATGTGTACTCCATCCAGGTCTGCCTCCCAGGAGAGAAGGCTTTGGGGAGTCTTGGCTGGAGTGGCTGAGGTCAAAACCTGGGTTGTTTCTGGTACTTCCTCACTGCTGTGTGTCCTTGGGTAAGCCCCTGAGTGCCTCTGGACCTCCCTGCCCACCTCTGTAACTGGGTTCTTCAGCTATTTATACACTTTGGAAAGGATGTGTTTCAAATTGCCTATTGGTTATGTCAGTGGAGTCTGAGCTTTGGTGTCATCTGTAAAATAGAGATAAAATACCTTGCAGAGTTGCTGTGAAGATTCCAGGTAATGATGGTAGTAATAGTGGCTAAAGAGATCGTTTTATTTCATTTCATCCCTGTTCATAGATGTGGACCAAGGGACAGAGAGGTTAAGCTACCTGCCCAAAGTCACACTGCCAGTAAGCGGTGGCCCTGAATGACTTCACCCAGGTGGTTGGTCTGGTTCCAGAGCCCTGGCTCTTAACCAAGATTCCATGGGTCTGGGCTCGGACAAAGGTCACAGCAAGCCCAGCTCAGTGCCTGGCATGCTGTGGCCGCTCAGTAAACTTGAGTTCCTTCCTTTTTATCCTCAGAATGCATCTGGAAGTGGAGGTCCCCACTGTGCTTCTGATCAGACGCTTCACCTCATGTTTTCTTTTTTATTTTCTCCTGATTCTGGAGGTTAGCAGTGCCAGATCAAGGTGTGCATGGCGTGCGTGCTAAGTTCCTTTGGTCATTTCTGACTCTTTGCGACCCCATGGACTGTAGCCTGCCAGGCTCCTCTGTCCATGGGATTCTCCAGGCAAGAATACTGGAGTGGGCTGCCATGCCCTCCTCCAGGGATCTTCCTGACCCAGGGATTGACCCTGCATCTCTCAGGTCTCCTGGATTGGCAGGTGGGTTCTTTACCACTAGCGCCACCTGGGAAGCCCTGCCTAGCTCATGCTATCTAATGTCTGGTTCAGGGAGGTTCATTCCCCCTTTTCCAACTGTCCAAATCCACCTTTCAAAACCTTCCTATTTTACCTTCGTTTTCTCCTCCCTCCCCCACCCTCGTCCTGCTAGAAGCCACCTTTAACTCTTCCTTCCCAGCGGCTCAGCTTGATGATAGTCACCTACTCACTGCCTTTTTTTTTTTTTAATTGGGGTGATATTCACATAACATAAAATTAGCCATTATAAGGTGTGCAGTTCAGTGACATTTAGTACACTGACCATGTTGTGTAACCACCACTCCATCGATTATGGTTTCAGAACATTTTTGTCCACCCACAGAAAAGCCAGTACCTGTGAACAGTCACTCTCCCTTCCCATCTTCTGTCCCCTGGCAACCGCTAGTTCTGCCTTCTGTTTCTGTGGATTTCCCTCTTCTGGACATTTTGTATAAATGGAACCACAGTCTGTTTGCTTCTGTGTCTGACTTCTTCATTTGGTGTCATGTTTTTGCATCCATCCTCATTGTAGCATAAATCAGAGTTTCCTTCCTTCTTAAGGCTGAACAGTGTCCCTTGCACATGTATACACATTCCGCTCATCTGCCAGTGGATGGTGGGTTGTCTCCACCTTCAAGCTATTGAGAGTGGTGTGGCTGTTAACCCCCAATGTCTTTTATGCAAACACTGCCCCCTTTTCTGTTTGAGCACCGGGACTGTGACTTCTGGTGTCCCCTGAGTCCTTGCCACAGGGTGGGCTCATTCATCACTCCCTGCTGGATCTCCTTAAGCCAGGAGGGAGAAGACTGGGAGCAAGAGGTGCCCCTCGCTCGTGGGCTGGCTCAACACACTTTATCTGGTTTAATTTCTTCCCAGAGGAAGGTAGCAAGTGGAAAGTGCCTTTTTTTCTTCACCGTGAAGCACTTCTCACTCCAGTGCCTGGGGAAAGTTCGTAACAGCCAGCCAGGGAATTTCTGAGCTCTGTGACCTAAGGCATTCTCTGGCCTCAGTGTTCTCATCTGCACAATGGGAATGCTCATTCCTTTTTCACAGACTCGTGTGAGGGTTAAATGAGATGGAGCCTCTGGAATGCTTGCTTCTTTCCCTACCTGGAATTGGAGCTCTGGGTGAGGGCCATTCAGGTATGACCTGAATCAAGTCCCTCATGATTTTACAGTGCAGGTGACCACGAGATTCAAGAGATTAGGTCTGGTAGACAAAGTGCCTAAAGAACTATGGATGGAGGTTTGTAACATTGCACAGGAAGCAGTGTCCAAAACCATTCCAAAGAAAAAGAAATGAGAAAGGTGAAATGGTTGTCTGAGGAGGCCTTACAAATAGCTGAGAAAAGAAGAGAATCAAAAGGCAAAGGAGAAAGGGAAAGATATATCAAACCGAATGCAGAGTTCCAGAGAATAGCAAGGAGAGATCAGAAAGCCTTCTTAGGTGGAAAACGTAAGAAATAGAGGAAAACAGTACAATGAGAAAGACTAGAGATCTCTTCAAGAAAATTAGAGATACCAAGGGAACATTTCATGCAAGAATGGACACAATAAAGGACAGAAATAGTATGGACCTATCAGAAGCAGAAGAGATTAAGAAGTTGCAAAAATCTACAGAACTATACAAAAAAGGTCTTAGTGACCCAGATAACTACGATGGTGTGGTCACTCACCTAGAGCCAGACATCCTGGAGTGTGAAGTGAAGTGGGCCTTAGGAAGCATACTACAAACAAAGCTAGTGGAGGTGATGTGATTCCAGTGGAGCTCTTTCAATTCCTAAAAGATGATGCTTTGAAAGTGCTGCATTCACCATGCCAGCGAATTTGGAAACCTCACCAGTGGCTACAGGACTGGAAAAAGTCAGTTTTCATTCCAGTCTCAAAGAAAGGCAAGGCCAAAGAATGTTCAAACTACCACATGCTAGCAAGGTAATGCTCAAAATTCTTCAAATTAGCCTTCCACAGTATGTGAACCAAGAACTTCCAGGTGTACAAGCTGAATTTAGAAAAGGCAGAGGAACCAGATATCAAACTGCCAACATCCATTGGATCGTAGAAAAATCAAGGGAATTCCATAAAAACATCTATTTCTGCTTCCTTGACTATGCTAAAGCCTTTGACTGTATGGATCACGACAAACTGTGGAAAATTCTTAAAGAGATGGCAATGCCTACCTTACCTGCCTCCTGAGAAAGCTGTATGCAGGCCAAGAAGCAACAATTATAACTGGACATGAAACAATGAATTGGTTCAAAATTGGGAAAGGAGTATGTCAAGACTGTGTACTATCTCCCTGATTATTTAACTTCTATGCAGAGTACATCATGCAAAATTTCAGGCTGGATGAAGCACAAGTTGGAATCAAGATTGCCGGGAGAAATATCAACAACCTCAGATATGCAGATGATACCACTCTAGTGGCAGAAAGTAAAGAGGAACTAAAGAGCCTCTTGATGAGGGTGAAAGAGGAGAGTGAAAAAAACTGACTTAAAACTCAGCATTCAAAAAACTAAGATCATGGAACCCGATTCCATCACTTCATGGCAAATGAAATGGGAAAAAGTGGAAGCAGTGACAGAGTTTATTTTCTTGGGCTCCAAAATCACTGTGGAAGGTGACTGCAGCCATGAAATTAAAAGATGCTTTCCTTGGAAGACAAGCTATGACTTAATATACCTAGATAGCATATTAAAAAGCAGAGACATCACTTTGCTGACAAAGGTCTGTCTAGTCAAAGCTATGGTTTTTCCAGTAGTCATGTACAGATGTGCAAGTTAGACCATAAAGAAGGCTGAAGAATTGATTCTTTCAAATTGTGATGCTGGAGGAGAATCTTGAGAGTTCCTTGAACTGCAAGGGGATCCAACCAGTCAATCCTAAAGAAATTCAACCCTGAATATCCACTGGAAGGACTGACGCTAAAGCTTCAATACTTTGGGCATCTGATACAAAGAGTCAACTCTTTGGAAAACACCCTGATGCTAGGAAAGACTGAGGGCAGGAGGAGAAGGGGGCGACAGAGGATGACTTGGTTAGAGAGCATCACTGACTCAGTGGACATGCGTTTGAGCAAACTCCATAGTGAAGAATATGGAAGCCTGGCGTGCTGCAGTTTGTGGGTCACAGAGAGTCGGACATGACTTAGTAACTAAGAACAGCAACTTGCAGGCAGGGCGGTTTCTATGCAGTCCTTCCTGACGAGCGACCACTGGTGCCTCCGGGTGTCCCCTTAGAAGGGGAAGGAGCTGCAGTCATTCTCGTCACCATGCTTAGTTGTCACTGCCGGAAAGTTGTCCCCACTTCCCTTTTCTGCAGTTAACTCTGGTGCTCAGTGTAGGAATCTGTGGAAACTGGCTTTTTCCCATCTCACCCCAGGCACAGCTGTGCTCTAAGTTTAGAAAGGTGAGCTTTCTGTTGATTGAATGACTGGAATGAGAGGGACTGCGCTCTGTTGTGTCCGACTCTTTGTCACCCTTTGGACTGTAGCCCGCTAGGCTCCTCCGTCCATGGAATTTCCCAGGCAAGAAGACTGGAGGAGGTTGCCATTTCCTTCTCCAGGGCATCTTTGCAACCAGGGATTAGACCGCATCTCCTGCGCCTCCTGCATTGCAGGTGAATTCTTTATCCGCTAAGCCAACGGGGAAGCCCTTTCTGTTGTATTCTTTTAAAAAGTACTCATAAGGTGTCCCCCAGGCCATGCACCTTGTGGGGTGTTGTTTGCAAGGGTCTTTTTGCCCTGTGGTCACTGGAAGAGTTTGGGGGCCTGGCAGACCTAACTGGCCTCCTGTGTCTGCCTCTCACTGACCAGCTCGGTAGCCCTGGATGACAGGTCACTGACTTTTCACTTTCTTTATCTATAAAAATGAAGGTTACTGTGAAAATTAGTCATCTAGCTTTGTGCTCATTATAGTGTCAACTAGTGTTCCAAGTAGTGTTCTTTTGGTTGCAAACCTTAGACAACCCAAACAAAAGTAGTTAAATTAAATGGGGTATTACATCTCCCCAGCCAAGAAGTCTGGAAGTAGAATCTAGAATTGCTTGATTTGGAAGTGCAAGAAGGATCCAAGTGTTTTCTCTCTTTCCACATCAGCCATCCTCAGCTGGTGGGTGAGTTCTTCCTTCCTTGTCACACAGTGGCCGCAGAAGCGCCAGGCATCATGGGCAGATCTGCTGAAGTCCAGCAAAGCAGGATGGTATTTCCTTCCATGAATTTCCTTTTTATTAGAGAAGAAGTATTCCCCCAAGAGACTCCTTGCAGATTTCTCTTAGGTACCCTACCCTTGTCCTTCGTTTTAGTTTGCATCCTTTAGATTCCCTGAGTCCTAAGGCAAGGACTAAGCTGCTGATGCTTCATTTGGGAAGTCAAGGCCCATTGAGGTCAAGATGAGGGAATGAAGCCGGGAAAGATGTGAAGCCACGTGAGCTAGGGTGACGTCACTCTAGCTACTGTTTCATCATGAGCCTCGAAGAGATGCCAGCTGGTGTGTACACCTGGCGTATAAGGTCTTCTTTGGGAGGGTTGCCAGGAGAAACTGTACCTGGCTCTGTTAAAGAGGCACATTGAGAATATCTTTTGAAGTTAATGTTTAAACCTTCCCTTAGTTCTAGTACATTTCTTGCCAGTTGCTTTATGTTGGAAGCTAGTGGTTTAGGACAGACTGGAGTCAGACTGCCTGGGTTCAGACCCTGGTGCTATGGCTCAGTAGGGACCTGAGCCTCCCATTTAGGGCAGTTTGGAAGAGGGAATGAGTTAGTATCTGAAAGCGCTCTGTGCGTATTGGGCCAAGGGCTTTGAGAATGCAGAGTCAAAGCACGATTCTAATCTTGGGAAACTTGTGTTTGGCCATGACTGATTCTGGGAATTTCATCTGTAGAACTCAGAGCTCTTTGACACGTTATCCTGTGTTGTGACCAGCAGCCAGTCAGTGTTTGCCGAGTCTTGGACTGCAGAGGACCCAGATTGACATGCACAGACACTCTTCCCCTTTCTGTGCGCCCCCTTGACTTCCCTTGGCAGGTGGTACCAACCCCAGGGCACACTCCATCTGTCCCCCTCCCTCCCTCGCTCCACCATGGCCCCCGTGACTCGGGGCCTGTCTGCTTTAGTTCTGAGGTTTTAGCCCAGCACTTGGCACACACAGGCGCTCAAGAGTTGCTTGTTAAATGTCAGTACTTTCTACCTTGACGGGCTGATTTACAGATGTGTCTCATTTCCCTTACTTTTCTGTAAATAGTTTGAAGACAGGGCCCAGATCTTTATTGCTTTAGGCAATATTTGGTGGGATGGATGGATGGTTGCATGGCTTCCAGGTGAGGACACAGCACACAGATGCCCAGGCAGAGAGAGAGTAACATTGTAAAGGGCTGGGACGTGCCATCCTAGGGTCACAAGGTGATGTAGTTTAATGGTTTCCAACGCGGGAGCAAAAAAAAAAAGTTTACTGCCCTGTGCTGCTTACCTAGTGACCTATTCCTCCTTTTTCTCCCTCGTGTGGTCCATCCTGGATGATGTGGGATGCAGAGCATAGAGTGAGGGCGAGGGCTGGAGGGAGGACGGTGAGCTGGAAACGCTGAGGCCTGAGATGAGGCGGGCTGAAGGGTACATGGCGGCGGTGGAAATGGAAAGTATGAGAGTGGTGTGTGAGCAGGAAGGGAAGTCAACAGGGCTCGCCCACCCCTTGCCTCCCCCCTCCGCCCCCTGGCACCCCATCCCGCAGGTTGGCAGGGAGTGAGGAGGGGAGGAGTGCTGGATTCCTTTGAGTACTGGTGCCTGGGTCCCTGGGAGACAGGGCTGGGGCTAGGACCCCTTCTGACCACCTATCTCATGAGACGAGAACAAACGTTCTTGTTTTCTTCATTTGATAAGTGCAAACTTGTGGGATAAGTGGGAGGAATATGGGGCTGAGTAATCGGGCTCCTGGGACCTGACCGGCTTTGGCCTTGTCCTTGCTGTTGAACTTTGGGGAAATCTTTTCCTTCACTGGGCCTTAGAGGTTGGCTCCTCTGCAAAATGAGAGGCTCATTCTTTCCTTCCGTGACACGTATTGAGTGCCTACTGTGTGTAATATTCTAGGCGTGGGCACAGACGCAGTTTCTGTTCTCCTGGAGTGTGCATTTCAGTCGGAGGAGACTGACGATGATTGAGGTGAAGGCTGGGAGAAAACGCACCAGTCAAGCAGTGTGAATGGGGCTCATTTCCATCGGCTGGTGGCACCATCTGGGAAGGTCTGGATGGCGGGGTAGGGGGTGAGGGCAGTGTTTTTGGAGAAGGGAATCAGTGCATAAAGGCTCCTGCGGAGAACCAGCTTCAAGAACATTGCAAAGGGCATGAGAGGTGATAACAGAGGGAACCTGTGGTTAAGAGTTTGCATTTTATTCTAAGTGTGATGGGAGGTTTGAGGACATTTTTTCCACTGGAGTCTCTTTTGATTATTTTCCACTTTACAAGGGCCGTAATTGGAAATATCCCATTAACAAGAAAGATGTGATTTTACTAAACAACAGATTAAACAATCTTGAATTTTTTTTAGGCTTTTTAAATGTGGGGAAATAATAGGGGCTTGATAAATATCTTTGAGAATCCTCAGGGATCTTTACAGATGGCAGATGGAGACACCCTCTGGTTCAAACATTTATTCTTCACAAAGCCGTTTGCCGAATGATTTTTAAAAAGATTCCTGCCACCTCCTGATAGAAGATGAACTTTTGCACAATGAACATCTCTAACGCGGTGGATTTCTGCTGCCACACGTCTCTCTTCATATCCTCCGTTCCTCGACCCAAAGTGGCTCTGGGGAAGGGGCGATGGGGGTGGGGATGGCCCTGCTTGCTTTCTTTTGGTCCAGAGAATCTCAACTCCTGTTGCGATGTCCTTTTGCCTCAAAGTGCAGCGTAGTGATGGGAAGGAGCGCGGACCTGGGGAGTTGCTCTTATTGAGTGTTTCCGGGGGAAGAAACGCTGGACAGCCAACAGCCGTTTGGTCTCCCTGTAACTGAGTTCATCCATTGTTTGCAGATGGATGCGCTTACCCTGGATTCTCACATTCAGTGGCCTCATGCCCTAACCCTGGCCGGCAGGCCTTTGCCTAATGCATTTCTTAACACCTCACCCCAGTCATTAAATTTTCATCTGCTTTATTTCTGATTTGCAGTTTGCCCAGGCTGAAGCAATCTACTGACTTCCGTTTTCTTTTTCTGTTACAGATCCTGTGCGCAGATAACTGTAGTAAGTACCACTTCCCACTCTGCGCTTGTGTTGTTCGCTACTGCCCCCTACTGGACGCATCAATATTAACAGGACAGTGAGAAATCACAGAACATGATAATTTGCTAAAACTCGCTTAGTTCCAATATTTCTTTGGAAGTGGGGTAAGGGTGGAAACAGCAAATGAAAGAAAAAATTTTATCAGTTGTGCAACCCTGACAAATACAATTTTTTTTCCTGTGATTTTTTTTTTCCTACCCTACATTTGTGGATGATTTTTTTTTTAAAGACAACTTAGTTTTCATAATGCAGTATGATGTATATTTATTTCATGCACTGTTAGCCTGTAAGTATTTTCTTGTGTTGCTGCATCACCCCATGATTTTTTAAATGATGTACAGGTTTTGTATGATCTTTGGAAAACCAGACGTAGCCTCCTGTATATTGTGCTTCAACTGTGCTGAGTCTCAGTTGCTAATTAGTTCCTGATCCATTGAAGTCCTCCCTGGTCTATAGTAAAATGAGAAAAATGGGGTTGCTATAGTAAATTTTTAATGGAACTTAACATATTTAGTTGAAAGCATTATTTACTCTGGGGTTATGTCCTCACTAATTTTTTGATCATTATTCACTTCTATAAGAAATAAAATGAATAATATTTAGTAATTTTTAAATGTACCTCTTTGAAAAATAAAAATAGGTGGCTTTTGTCTGTTATCAAAATTCAAGGACTACTTCCCCCCCTCCCCTTGCCGGTTGGTAAAATCTCAGCCTGTGAACCATAGAGATAAAATTCTTAGAATATTCTTACAGTGTCATGCAAAGGGCGCAGCCTTGCTGAAACCTTCTAATAAAGAGAATCTCACTTAATAACAGTAATTATGCAAAGCCTGTGCAAACAATAGGAAGAGTTCTGTAATTGCTTTCTCTTCCTTGTTAATCAGTTTGGTAAATAAGCTGGTAGGTTCCTTGCATAGGCTCAAATCACTGGTGCAAAAGAAAATATGTGTGTGTAGAGGCCATATTGGAAGGTGGGGGAGGGGAGATGAAAGAACTGTGATACATTTAAAAAATTATAGTTAAAAGTCTGTTGAATGGCCTGTATGTGGTGGTGGTGGGGGGTGCTGTTTTATTAGCTTGCATTTTGTTCTTCTTTCCTGTGTTCTAGGCACCAGCTGCAATGTGACTACATTCTCATCTGTAGCCAGTAAGAGTCCATGGACCGCAGCCCCAGAAAACCTTGTAACAACTGTAATGCATTCGAATGGCCAGTTTACTCAGGCGGACAGTAGGACATTTTCACCCCTGGATCCTGGTATGCACTATCTATTCACCCTTTAAAATGGCTCCAGTCAGTTCAGTCGCTCAGTTGTGTCTGACTCTTTGTGATCCCATGGACCATAGCACGCCCCGTTTCCTGTCCGTCACCAACTCCTGGAGCTTGCTCAAACTCATGTCCATTGAGTCGGTGATGCCATCCAACCATCTCATCCTCTGTCGTCCCCTTCTCCTCCCACCTTCAATATTTCCCAGCATCAGGGTCTTTTCAAATGAGTCAGTTCTTCCCATCAGGTGGCCAAAGTATTGGAGTTTCAGCTTCAGCGTCAGTCCTTCCAATGAATATTCAGGACTGACTTCCTTTAGGATGGACTGGTTGGATCTCCTTGCAGTCCAAGGGACTCTCAAGAGTCTTCTCCAACACCACAGTTCAAAAGCATCAATTCTTTGGCACTCAGCTTTCTTTATAGTCCAACTCCCACATCCATACATGACTACTGGAAAAACCATAGCTTTGACTATATGAACCTTTGTTGGCAAAGTAATGTCTCTGCTTTTTAATATGCTGTCTAGGTTAGTCATAACTTTCCTTCCAAGGAGTAAGCGTCTTTTAATTTCATGGCTGCAGTCACCTTCTTCAGTGAATTTGGTGCCCAAGAAAATAAAGTCTGTCAGTGTTTCCACTGTTTCCCCATCTATTGGCCATGAAGTGATGGGACCAGATGTCATGATCTTAGTTTTCTGAATGTTGAGTTTTAAGCCAGCTTTTTCATTTTCCTCTTTCACTTTCATCAAGAGGCTCTTTAATTCTTTTTCACTTTTTGCCGTAAGGGTGGTGTCATCTGCGTATCTGAGCAATCTTGATTCCAGCTTGTGCTTCATGCAGGCTGGCATTTCTCATCATGTACTCTGCATATAAGTTAAATAAGCAGGGTGACAACATACAGCCTTGACCTATTCCTTTCCCAGTTTGGAACTGATTTGTTGTTCCATGTCCATTTTTAACTGTTGTTTCTAGACCTGCATTTAAATTTCTCAGGAGGCAGGTAAGGTGGTCTCGTATTCCCATCTCTTCAAGAATTTTCCACAGTTTGTTGTGATCCACACAGTCAAAGGCTTTGGCGTAGTCAATAAAGCAGAAGTAGATGTTTTTCTGGAACTCTTGTGTTGTTTCAATGATCCAGTGGATGTCGGCAATTTGATCTCTGGTTCCTCTGCCTTTTCTAAATCCAGCTTGAACATCTGGAATTTCACGGTTCATGTACTGCTGAAGCCTGGCTTGGAGAATTTTAAGCACTGTTTTACTAGTGTGTGAAATGAGTGCAATTGTGTGGTAGTTTGAGCATTCTTTGGCATTGCCTTTCTTTGGGATTGGAATGAAAACTGACCTTTTCCAGTCCTGTGGCCACTGCTGAGTTTTCCAAATTTGCTGGCATGTTGAGTGCAGCACTTTAACAGTGTCATCTTTTAGGATTTGAAATAGCTCAAATGGAATTCTATCACATCCACTAGCCTTGTTCATAGTGATGCTTCTGAAGGCCCACTTGACTTCACATTCCAGGATGTCTGGCTCTAGGTGAGTGATCACACCATCGTGATTATCTGGGTCGTGAAGATTTTTTTTGTACAGTTCTGTGTATTCTTGCCACCTCTTCTTAATATCTTCTGCCTCTGTTAGGTCCATACCATTTCTGTCCTTTATTGAGCCCATCTTTGCATGAAACGTTCCCTTGGTATCTCTAATTTTCTTGAAGAGATCTCTAGTCTTTTCCATTGTAATGTTTTCCTCTATTTCTTTGCATTGATCGCTGAGGAAGGCTTTCTTACCTCTCATTGCTATTCTTTGGAACTCTGCATTCAAATGGGTATATCTTTCCCTTTCTCCTTTGCCTTTAGCTTCTCTTCTTTTCTCAGCTATTTGTAAGGCCTCCTCAGACAACCATTTTGCCTTTTTGCATTTCTTTTTCTTGGCTGCCTCCTGTACAGTGTCACAAACCTCCATCCAAAGTTCTTCAGGGACTCTGTGTATCAGATCTAATCCCTTGAATCTATTTGTCACTTCCACTGTATAATCATAAGGGATTTGATTTAGGTCATACTTGAATGGTCTAGTGGTTTTCCCTACTTTCTTCAATTTAAGTTTGAATTTAGCAATAAGGAGCTCATGATCTGCACCATAGTCAACTCCCGGTCTTATTTTTGCTGACTGTATAGAACTTCTCCATCTTTGGCTGCAAAGAATATATTCACTCTGATTTCAGTATTGACCATCTGGTGATGTCCATGTGTAGAGAGTTCTCTTGTGTTTTCAGAAGAGGGTGTTTGCTATGACCAGTGTGTTCTCTTGGCAAAGCTCTATTAGCCTTTGCCCTGCTTCATTTTGTACTCCAAGGCCAAATTTGCCTGTTACTCCAGGTATCTCTTGACTTCCTACTTTTGCATTCCAGTCCCCTATAATGAAAAAGACACTTTTTTGGGGTGTTAGTTCTGGAAAGTCTTGTAGGTCTTCATTGAACCATTCAACTTCAGCTTCTTTAGCATTACTGGTTGGGGCATAGACTTGGATTACTGTGATATTGAATGGTTTGCCTTGGAAATGAAGAGAGATCATTCTGTCGTTTTGAGATTGCATCCAAGTACTGCATTTTGGACTCTTTTGTTGACTATGATGGCTATTCCATTTCTTCTAAGAGATTCTTGCCCACAGTAGTAGGTATAATGGTCATCTGAGTTAAATTCGTCCATTCCAGTCCATTTTTGTTCACTGATTCCTAAAATGTACCTGCTGCCAAAAAGTGCAAACACGTGAGCAAGACCTTTGGGGTAGGTTGTGGGTTTTGGAGAATGCCAATATCTTCATATGTGCACTATATTCAAGATCACTTCATCTAGGCTTCAATAGTAGAATGCAACTACCTATATCTCTTTGCTCCCTATTCTTGGCCTCGTAGCCTGGCTCCCCTGGGAGCTGTTTTAACACTTGTCTTTCTGTCTGCTCTCTGAGCAGCACTCCAGTGGTGTCGTGGTTAAGAGCCCAGACTGAAAATCAGAGTCCCAGCTTTGCTTCCTGGATCTGTCACTGTCTCACTATGTGATCCAGGGCTAGTTTTCCTCTTAGTTTATTGATTTATGTTTTTGCCCTCACCACACAGCCTGTGGGATCTTAGTTCCTCAAGAAAGTGAAAGTGAAGTTGCTCAGTTGTGTCCGACTCTTTGCGACCCCATGGACTGTAGCCCACCAGGCTCCTCCGTCCATGGGATTCTCCAGGCAAGAATACTGGAGTGGGTTGCCATTTCCTTCTCCAGGAGATCTTCCGGACCCAGCGATCGAACCTGGGTCTCCTGCATTGTAGGCAGACGCTTTTTACCATCTGAGCCACCAGGGAAGTCCCTAAAAGAAATGCTAAGTAATTTATTGAGGTTGGTTGGGCTTGAAGGGAACCTAGGAATCGAACTGGCGTCTCCTGCATTAGCAGGTGGAGTCTTTACCACTAAACCACCAGGGAAGCCCCTGGCCCTTCCAGCCAGGAATCGAACCTGTGGCCCCTGCCATGGGAGCCCAGAGTCTTGACCACTGGACCACTGGGTAAGTCCCTCATTGATCCTCTTAGATCTCAGATTCTTCATCTTTATCACCAGAAATACATACATATACACACATATTTTTAAAAGATATTTTAAGATGTACTTTGCTGAACTATTGAAAGTTCAGGACTTGCTTTTCAGGAATTCCCTGGCGGTCCAGTGGTTAGGACTCCACACTTCTACTGTAGAGGGCACAAGTTTGATCCCTGGTCCGGGAACCTAAGGTTCCACATGCCATGTGGCACGGCCAAAAGGAAAAAAAAAAAGAACTTGCTTTTCTAAAATCTTCCCAGAATCCTTATGCGAATCAAAATTGAGGTCTTAACACAGCTCTTTGCCTTCTTAAAATGGTGCCTTCGCCTCCTTCGTGAAGTTGTTATGACGCACATGTGGGAAAATGTGTGCACAGCACCGTGGCGTGGTCCTTGGGACCCGGCCAGCACCCAGAATAGGACTGCGGCTGTTCTTGCTGCCTCCGCGCTGTAGCCGTGCCCGCTGTTTTATCATTCTCCTCCTCGCCATCATCATCACTGACTGCAAATGGCATCACAGTGATAACCTGCGAAAATGCTGCTCTGACGCTGTGAGTGGTTACGTGATACAGAGGAGCTTCATGTCTGGAGGGGCTTCCTAACCTGCAGTTTATTGAAGTGAGGGCCACTAGATTTTTCTGTGCCTGGTCCCTTTCTCTTGTTTCCTCTCCTGCCCTTCTTCTTCCATTGGGTCGATGTTTGCGTCTCCCTGGCTCCCGATGGGGCACGCCCCCCGTGCTGTCATTTGAAGGGCACGTCCATGCAGAGATGGTGTTGCCTGTACCCCCTTTATTCTCCTCGGATCCAGCCCTGGGTCCTTGAGAAAGGCCTTACTGCTTGTGCTTACGCTTCTGTTTCGAGTTGTTGCTCCTCCATCTAGGCTGTAATTAGGATACACCCATCTTGAAGTTTTAATTCCTGTTAGTAACCAGCATGGCTTCCATTGTGTTAAGATCCCATACATCTGCAATTTGACAGAGGAGGAAGTAATGTTCAGAGCGGTGAATTTTACTCTCAGTAAAATCTCATGCCAGTGACTGGCAGGATTGGACTCTGAGCCCTGACTTTTGAATGTCCAAATTTAGTGATGGTGTTTACAATGTCATGGTGTCTTAATGATAATCCTTTATGTTTAAATATAACATTCTTGAGCTGTCAGCAGAGGAAACCGAGACTGAGATATTTTCAGGGGTTACTTCTAGGTCACACAGCTAAGGGGCAGAACAGGTCCTTACCTCCAAGCTTGGATTCCAAGGCTGACCCTTTCTTCTTTATGCTCTTCTGTTCTGTGCCATCTTTATGCCAGAGAGCTGTGGCGCTTCCTCCTAAGATCTGAGTTTGGAAAAAAGGCTATCACACGCACAACGTTTAGGTCTTAACACAGTTTTTTCCTTCTTAAAATGGTGCCATAGCCTCCTTCATGACATTGTTACGAAGCATACGTGGGAGGATGTGTGCACGGCACCTTGGCAGGGTCCTGGGGACCATGTAGTGTACACTCCTCTCCATACGCAGCGTTTTCTGAACATCGGGGATGGATGCATTTAGCATCTCAGGTCTGTACAGATTTAACTCCATGTTGAAGTTGTAGCCAGCAAGGCCAAACTCTATTATTTTTATCTTTTAAAAAACCTTTTTATTTTGTACTGGGGTATATCTTTGATTAACAAACAATGTTGTGACAATTTCAGGTGAACAGCAAAGAGACTCAGCCATGTATCTGTTCTCCCCCAAACTCCCCTCCCATCCAAGCCACCACTTAACATTGAGCAGAGTTCCCTATGCTGCACATTGGGTCCTTATTGGTTATTCCTTTTAAATACATCCTGTGTATGTGTCCATCCTAACCCCCTCAACTATCCCTTTTCCCCATTCCTTTCCCTGCCAACCATAAGTGTGTCCTCCAGGTCTGTGGATCTCTTTCTGTTTTGTAGATTCCACACATAAGGGATGTCATACAGTATTTTTCCTCTGTCTGACTTTCTTCATTCAGTGTGATTATCTAGGTCCATGCTTGTTTTTATCTTTATTTGGTAGCCTTCTGTTTCACTGACACATGTGTATGTATTATATACACACATGTATGCATGTATGTATATATATCTATCTATCTAAATACATGGAAATCTAAATGTATTTTGTTGGAGGGAAGTCCAGGAGGCAAATAAAGAGAAATGAAATTTTATAGTTGCAAAACTCACTTCTGGAAAGTAGACATACAGAACAGCCTTTACTCTTACATTTCTTTTTGAAAAATAATTTTTTTCTGTCCTTTTTTTTGGAAACAACATTAAAATAGAATCCAGTCCTGTGAAAGCAGTTACCACCAGTCCATCCAGTGTGACTGCAACTTGGAAAAACAACACAACTGCTTCTGATTCCATGGGTGGCATAAAGAGTACGAATGAGAATCTGCACACGAGCTTTGCAAATCAGACAGGTGATAACAGCACGGATTCGGGTCCAGGAAGCAATGGGACTTCAGGAGATACCACAGTAGGTAAGATGAGTGGCTCCCAGGGCGGATCATGAACTGTCCTTCTCATCCTGTACCCTAGAGCCTTGCCCATTCAAGTTGCCTGTTGGAAAGAGATTGATTTTTGTTGACTCTGGAAGATGAGGGAAGATTCTGTGTGGTTTCATGCCCAGGAGTTCAGGTGGCAGGATCATTTAATACTAAGGTCCTGTGTGTTTTGGGATATTTTAACTGCTTCCAACTGTTTGGTTTTTAAAAAATCTCTCATTATTATTGGTGAATACTTACTTTTCTGCTAAGACTTGTGAACAGGGACCCTGTTAGAAATGTGTCTTGATGCTGTTGATAACTACTAGGCTTCTTTTAAGCTCCCCAGGAAAGTTGATGCTGTGTTTGTATTCCCAGAAGCTTCTTTTGGGCATGAAAATTTGGATACTTTATAGAGGAGTATATGCTTCAAATGCAATAAGAGCCCAGTGACATTGGATTAAGCTTAGATTTTTATTTAGCTTAGGTATCAGTACCCTGAACCACCAGTTATAACTGCAAATAACAGCTTTTTTTTTTTTTTTTAAAGCTGAAAAGAACCAAAAGCATAAAAAAGAGTTGAGATGCCTTTTTTTTAAGCTCAGAAAAATACAGAATTCAAAAAAAGAGGTCCTGTGTTGGTTTTCTGATCTGGAGGGGCGGTGATGTCATTGGCTGGTGGGAGCCACGGGAAGCTGACCTCTCGAGCCCGGGGCTTGAAGTGACCACCTGGCATAGCAGCTTCCGCACACAAAGCAAGCCAGTGCTAGACCAGTGGTTTTGAACATGGCTTTTCTCCAAGCCAGGAAATTATTTCTGTAAATAAAACGTTGCCCAGGTGCCCAGAAACTGCAAAGAACTGGAGAAAGAGGAGCTACAGGGATGCAATGTCACAGGCACCTTCAAAAACTCCTGGAGGTCCTCAGAGCACAGTTTTAGAGAAAACAAAACCTGCAGGAAAGCCTCACCGTATTGTGAGAGAGACAGGAAAAGAAGGACAGGGCGGAGGAGATGGAAGGGACGGAGGAGGAGGAGAAGGGCCTCACCGTAGAGGAGGAAGGACAGGGCGGAGGAGATGGAAGGGACGGAGGAGGAGGAGAAAGCAGGAAAGCCTCACCGTATTGTGAGAGAGACAGGAAAAGGAGGACAGGGCAGAGGAGATGGAAGGGAACGGGGGAGGAAGAAGAAAGCAGAATTTAGAGTTGGTAATGGGACAAGGTGACACAGAATTGGTGCCTATAGGAATGGGGAGGTGACCAGGTGACCCGAAGCACCCAGCTCAGGGGCTGAGGCTCCTCACTCCAGCTTAAGGCCCCCGAGGCCAAGGCTGTGTTCATCAGCTGCTGTTTACTGAGCATGTACTATGTGCTTCAGATCAGTTCAGTCGCTCAGTCGTGTCCAACTCTTTGCGACCCCATGGACTGCAGCACGCCAGGCCTCCCCATCCATCACTAACGCTCCCAGAGCTTGCTCAAACTCATGTCCATTGAGTCGGTGATGCCATCCAACCATCTCATCCTCTGTCACCCCCTTCTCCTCCTGCCTTCAATCTTTCCCAACATCAGGGTCTTTCCCAGTGACTCTTTTCAATTTGCTTAGCTGCCCCTAATACATCAGAGTGCCCTCACAGTAACCCTGAGGGCTACAGAGGAGGAATCTGTAACTCTGAGAAGCTAAGTTTCTTCTGCGCTCCTGGGGTCATTGAGCACCATGTGGAGGGAACCCAGGAGCCTGGTTCCAGAGCACTGTGGTACAGCGGTGTCCATAGCGGCCACCCAGATCACTGAGCTAGCTGGTTTATTCACATTCCGTTTCTTTAAAAAAGACAACTGCATGACCCAGTTTAGAAATCTTGGCCTCAGATATGGTTTGACATGAAGAATAAAGTCGTAGAATGGATTAGCTGGCCTAGAGCTGGATGGGGCCTGATGGGCATCCGTGCCAGTGTCTTTGAGTTGAGCCTCCTCAAGCAGGGTTGTGGCTTCGTCTGCAGTGCTGTTGCTGCGGTTACTGTCTAGTTTCTAAGTCATGTTTGACTCTTTGCGACCCCATGCTTAAAGCTAGAGCCCTGGGCTCTAGTTCCCCGATGCTCCAAGTATGCTGTGCGTTCTTGAGCAAGTCACCTTGCCGTTCTGAATTTCCATACTCTCATCTCAAGACTGAAGGATATGGGTGTCATTTTGGCCAAAGTGGTTTGGTTTTGGTCACAATCAGCCAAATAAAGTGACAGAAAGGATGGCAGAGGGATAGTATAGATTGGAAGTCTTCAGAAAATTCCCCTTGGGGTTGGAATACAGGGATGAGCGTCTCAGTTGAAATGTCTCAGTACTATGACATATTCGTATTATCTGGAATTGAGACTTTTAGATGTAGCAGATGGTCACTATTTTGGATGCTTCTTCCTGATAACCTAAAACAAATATTAAAAGCTGCTGTTTAAAAGGGCAATTTAAAGAGTGCCAAATCACTGTAGAAGTTGGCTGTCTTGGAGAATAGTTCTGATCCTAAAAAGTTACGGCTTTAAGGTTCATCCTTTTCTCCTTTTTCCTGCATGATGGTAAGTTTTCTCCCCACTGTGAAGCGATAGAATTGCACTGGACTCTGACATAAAGGAAGTGTCTGTAGTGGGCCCCACTGAATCATCGGTGCCCCCAGTCATTCATAATGAAGGGGACTGCAGGCATCTCGTTCCATCAGTGCCCACTCTGTGCTTTTCAAATAGAGCCTCATCCAGTAATGGATCTGCGTGCTGCCTTCGTGGGTGTGACGCACGTGACTCTTACCTGGAGGACTGATAACATCACGGACACCTGCCGGATGCTCCTTGAAGGAAGCCAGGAGTTGACTACAAACTTAACGGTCAATATTTTTGACCTGAAGCCGGGGAGTCAGCACACGGTCACCCTGTATCCTTTAGGATTAAATGAGACCCAGGGAAGCCCCCTGTCGACAGAAAATGGCTTGGGTGAGTCACAGCGGTGGGCTTCTGACCCATAAGGCCTTGAAGGAAGAGATGAGGTGACGCTGGTCTCTCTTCCTGCTTCTTTTAACCGACCTTCACCTTGGTCCAGGAGTTCTGCCTGTTTTACCCTCTCTCTGCAGGGGTATGGTCCAGGGAAAGAATGCCTTGAGTGGGGCTCTGCTTAGCCCAGTGTGAATCATGGGCTTGTCCCTGGAAATCCATGTTTGGAGTTGGGTGGGAGAAGATGGGTTCTTGGAAGAAGTTGGGGTTGATGCAAGTAGCTGCTTTGGAGAGAAAAGCACGTATATCTGTGGTGCTACCTGGTCTTCCCTGGTGGCTCAGATGGTAGAGTCTACCTGCAATGCAGGAGAAGACCTGGGTTCAATCCCTGGGTTGGGAAGATCCCCTGGAGAAGGAAATGGCAACCCACTCTGGTATTCTTGCTGGGAGAATCCCATAGACAGAGGAGCCTGGCGGGCTACAGTCCATAGGGTCACAAAGATGCAACTTTGTGACTTTAGCACACCTGTGCTAAAAGTACAATGCAAAATACCTGCCAAAGATGAGGCTCCTGGGACTTCCCCGGCAGGTCAGTGGTTAGGAAGCCACCTGGCAACACTGGGCAGCGTGAGTTCAGTTCCTGATTGTTAAACTAAGATCCCACGTGTGTCACACAATGAATGAATCAGTCAATACACACACGCACACACACACCCCTAAACCATTGCTTAACAATATCAGGCTCCTTTCAGGAGCATGGATCTCTTTCTGGGGGAGAAAGGGAACAGGTGTTCATAGAATCCCAGCTGTGGGCACTGTCTGATGTGGCATCCTTCGGTGGAGAGGGCAGCGGCGCTGAAAGCAGACAGGAATGCACTTCAGTCTCAGGTCATGTCTTTGCCTTTTGTGTTTCAAACAGATGCCGGCAACACAGACAGCTTGCCTGGGGGTCCCGCGGCCCCTGGGTCCAAATACCGACTGGAACGTGCCGGCCCGTCGTCTAACACTTCCCTGGCCCCGGACACCGTGGAAGTCTTGCTTCTCAGGTTAAAGCCTGGCACACAGTACAAGGCCACGGTCTATCCCCAGGCTGTTAAAGGTGCCGAAGGACAGCCCCAGGCTATAGAGTTCAAAACAAGTATGTGGAGTTTTGTAAAATGGCTTCAGCCAGAGTTTCCTAGCGCAAAGTTTGTCTCCTGTGATTCTGGTCCTGAGTTATCTCTTGCTTCATAAGTCAGCTTGTGGTTGGAGGGAATTTTCTGGAAGAGATTTTGGACAGCAGGTCCAGTGAGTTTCTTCTGAGCTCTGTGGCCAAGGCTCTTCTTTCCTTGACCCCATCACAGCATATTCAGCAGCTACTGTGTGCGGATGCGAGGGGCTCCCTTGCCCTTTCTTTTATAGCTCTGCATACTGGCCAGGGAGGCACACTGGTGTAAGGTTTTTCTCTTGAAAGTTGATATTCATTTTGTCCACGTTGGTTAAGTATTTTCCCCCTGAGAAGAGACAATGAGTCTTCTTTTTTGACCTAAACTTGAAAGGCATACTGACCTTCCTGTGTCCCTTGCTGACATGCACGCTGCTGCTTTTTACCTAGAATCTGTCAGCGTTCTTACTCTGTAAATTGAACAGTTTTGGAGACTTTTTGGATCAGTGCTAATGAGGGTGTAAAGAAATGCATGGTTCCTACGCTCAGGAAATTTCAGAACAGAAGGGGAATCGAGGGAAAATACACGCAAAAGCACACAGCCATGCTCAGTGAGTTCAGAAACGAATGCTGTAGCCTTGTAGCCTTCGGGGGCTTGCTTGCAGGCGATACAGACCAATTTGGGTTATCTTATCCAAAAAGATATCTATTTTGCATGGCAGTCTCTCTGCTGCACAGCAGAAACTAACACCTTATAGGTCAAATATATTCCAATAAAAACTAAAACAAGCAAACAAACACCCCCTCTCCTCCAAATATATCTATTCTGGAAGGCTGTCATAGATCCATAGAACAGGGGGAGGAGAGTGGAGGCTGGAGGACCAAGGTCAGAACACCGAGTAGCAGCCAGAAAACTGGCGCTGGACCTGGCGACCCAGAACGGGAGGTGGTGAGGAGAAGGCTCCAGTTTCTTTCTCCTCCAGCCCCACAGGAGCCTGTCTGTTTCACTCGCTGGTGGAACCTGTCACCCGGCAGAGTGCCCCAGTGATGCAGGGTGCCGGGGTCAGCATTGTGGGGACACAGCGCAGGCGGGAGAGGACAGAGGGTGGACTGGGAGGGTGGGGTGGACAAGTGATGAATGACTAGCACTCTCGTGTTTCCTTTCCTGGAGTTATGGTTGTTATCTTGATTTTTTTTTTTTTATATAGATGAGGAAACTGAGCTCAGTGATTTTCCTAAGATCTACCAGGCTCTTCAGTAGAGCTCACCTTGGAACCCAGACCTGCCTCGTGCAAAAGTCTGTGATCTTTACTTAATTGTGTAGATAGTGTTAATTCTTGGATGGATAGATGCCTGAGACCTTTTGGGGTCACCCAGCACTTAGACGGTCATGTGTAGAGTCCATGTTGTGGTTTGAGACATCTATTGCATCCCTAGGATTAGTCAACTTAGCAGGGAGAATGAAGGGGAAACTATGCAGTTGCAATTAGCCAGGCTGTTTCTTCACTGAAGATGCTGTCTGACTTTTGCTGGGACCCTGTCTACACTTGGGTCTGCTGTGTTAAATGGTGTAGAACAGGAAGAAGAATTGCTGAGTGTTTCTTGGATGAGATGCCTTGATGACAGCATCTCTCTCCCTGTCTGGTGGTGGTGAACTCCTCTTGTGTCTTCACAGATTCCAGTCAGGTTTTTGACATCAAATTTGTGAACATCAGTGCCACCAGCTTGACCATGACCTGGAAGATCAATGATAATGAGTCATCTTCAGTCAATACCTACAAGATACAAGTTGTGGATGAGACAGATTCCTTCAATCTCACAGTCAATGAGACTCATGCCGTCATCACTGAACTGAGCTCAGGCACCTTGTACAACATCACGGTGTATCCTGTCCTTGAGGATGGTTCCGAGGGCACGCCGGGCTTCATCCAAGTTTACACCCGTGAGTCCGCTCGTGGCTTTGCTAACCTTTCTTCCTGCCGGCCGTGTGCCCGGCCCAGATACGAGACAAACCCTGTTCCTTTTTCGAGGAACGCACAGTTCAGCGTGTGGATCCACAGGGACTCTTACCACCTTCAAGATTTTCAGTCCTGTAATGGTGACCATTGACTGACCTGCCCACACGTCCAGCCTCGTGTGACATGTTTTCCTTGTACCGTCTCCTTTAATGTTCACACATCTGTGACATGGTTGGCATTGACCTCATTTTATGGATGAGGAATTCCAGGCTGAGAGAGATGCTGTGGGCAGGTATCACATCTTGTAAGTGTCTGAGGTGGGATCAGACAGCTGGGCTCTCTCAGCTCCAGCCTGAGCTGGTGACAACCACCCTAGCAAGGTGGAGACAGGGAGCAAATTGGTATGTGGAGATGAAAAGAACCCGGATATTCACATGCCTTTGTCCTTTGAATGTTGACAAAATAATGAAGCAGGATGCAGCTATCTCTCTTTTTTTTTTTCCTTCTCATTTGAGTCTCTCTTAAAGATAAGGTGTTTGGCAGCAAATAAAAACCTTTCTGTTCCAAAGAAGGTCCAATAATTAAAACAATAATGGTCTACCAGTAATGTAATAATATAGTGTATTAATATTACATAATGATATTGGTGTCACTCTGTGCCAGGAGCTTTGCATATATCGCAGGGGTCTTCATGGTAGCTGTTAGGATCCCTGTTTTTGTTTATTTAATTTTATTTTTTACCTTTTTGTTTTGTATTGGGGTATAGCTGATTAACAATGCTCTGACTGTTTCAGGTGAGCAGCGAAGGGACTCAGCCATACCTATATATGTATCCATTCTTCCCCAAACAGGACCCCTGTTTTACAGGTGAAAAACCTACAGCCCAACACGGCTGAGGAATTTGCCTAAAACCAGAGAGCTGGCAAGCGGCAGGGCAGGGACTTGAATCCAGGGGCGCCTGGCTCTGGACCCAGGGCTCATCTCATGAGAATGCTTTATTCCAGTGTCTGATGCTTCCTGCAAGGCGCCTTAGGCATTCTTACAGATGTCTTCTGACTGGGTCTGTGGAGTAAATGAAATCTGCTTCCTTTTCTTCACCTTCTACTTAAAAAAAAAAAATTAATCTCTCTGTTAAGATTAGGTTCACTGTGAGTAACAAACTCCCCAAGTATCCAAGACAGGAGTTTGTTTCTCTCTCACTGTAAAAGCAGCCCAGTGCTAAGCCCAGGGCTATGGATGGGATGGTAGAGTCTTAGCTGCGGCTCAGAGCAAGAAACAGGAACCGTGAGCTCACTGCAGTGTTTTTGTTTTTTATTTTAACTTGTGGAAAATTGCTTTTCAGTGTTGTGTTGGTTTCTGCTGTACAATGACAAGAGTTAGTCGTAGTTATATGTATATCCCTTGCCTCTTGAGTCTCCCTCTCCTCCCCTCATCCCACCCTTCTAGGCCATTCCCGGGTGCCAGGCTGGCTGGGCTCCTTGTGTTATATGATGGTTCCCCATTAACTATTTCACACACGATAGTATATATATGTCAGCGCTACTTTCTCAATCTGTCCCACCCTCACCTTCCCCCGCTGTGTGCACAAGTCCGTTTTCTACTAGGGTCATCAGTACTGTTTTTCCAGATTCCATATACATGTGTTAATGTACGACACTTGCTTTTCTGACTTCACTTCAGCCTGTATGACAGGCTCTAGGTTCACTCACCTCACTACAACGGACTCAGATTCATTCCTTTTTATGGCTGAGAGACTATGAGCTATTTGAAGCTGAGAAGGATCTAATCTTGGAACTGAGAGTTTATAGAATCATTGGAAGGGCTGATGTGTTAATTTGCTAGGGCTGCCGTAACAAGCACCGCAGATTGGGAGGCTTTAACAGCAGAAATCTGCTCTCTCACAGTCTGGAGGCAAATAGTCTGAGATCAAGTGGTTCAGGGTTGGTTTCTTCTGAGATCTGCCTTCTTGGTTTTGTGATGGCCAGCTTCTCCCCGTGTCTTCACATGACTGTCCTTTGGTCTGTGCATGCCTGTGTCCCAGTCACCTCTTTATTTTATTTTATTGAAATACTGTTGATTTACCATGTTGTATTTCTGCTGTATAGCAAAGTGACTCAGTTAAACATGTTTATATTCTTTTTTTACATTCTTTTCCATTATGGCTTATCACAGGATATTGAATATAGTTCCTTCCAATTTCTTCTTATAAGGATACTAATTGTTGTAATTTAGGACCTACCTTAATGGCCTCATTTTACCTTAAACACTTCTTTAAAAACCCTGTCTCCAAGTATAGTCAGATTCTGAGGTACTGTGGGTTGGGACTTCAATATAAGAATTTTGAGGGGACATAATTCAGCTCATAACATGTGAGGTGCAGGGTCTAGGCTGGGACCCAGAAATGACTCCCAGTCTAAGGGTGCAGAACTCCCCACCCTGGATGGCCCCAGCAGTGTCACAGTCAGTACCTGGCTGTAGTTGTTGGCTCTTGGAATGTATGGAGTTGCTTGCTGGGCATCAGGAGGCTGCAGCCACTGCCACATTGTTGGTTCTAGAGCCAGGTAGCCTGAGTCCAGGGATCACACCCACAGTTCAGCTACAAAGAGGAGAAAATACTGCTTCCCCCTTTAAGGTTGTTTCTTAGGAGCCATATTGTTCTTGTACTCACATCCCATTGGCCAGAACTTAGTAATCACGTGACTAGTTGCAAGGGAGGCTGGGAAATGTAGTTTTTTAAATCTCCAAGAGTCATGTACATTGCTAAAAATCTGGGAGTGTATGTTTAAGGAAAATGGAGGGGGATGAATTTTGGGGGTCAACAGCACCTTCTGCTGTACATCGTTAAAAAAAGACTCTGGGTGGCTAAGTGTTGTATGCAAGATAAGACTGCTGGCAGTGGCCAAGGTCCCACTCCAGAGTCTGAGCCCCGAACCCTCGGGAATTCACTCACCCCTTTTCTCATTTCCTTTGAATGACTTTGTACAACTTAACCGGTGTCTGAACTCCTGTGGCCAATTGTTCTCTTGATGGTTAGAAACATGAGTTCCTAAGGGGCTTGTGTTGTAGGTGTACCAAGTGTGCATTTAATCTCTGTGTAAATATTTTGTGAGATTCAGTCACCCTTGTCTTCTGGAGAAATAGATTCTTAATCTAGTCATTTGCTTTCTTCACACAGCCCCCAGTCCAGTTTCTGACTTTAGAGTGACAAGTGTCAGCACAAGGGAAGTTGGCTTAGCATGGAACAGCAATGACACTCATTCCTTTGACATACATATCACACCTCATGAAGCTGGAGAACCTCGAATCATCACCACCACCGAACAAAGTATTGTCATTGGTGGCTTATACCCTGGAACCATGTATCGTTTTGATATATATCCACAAGGACCAAATGGGACTAAAGGGGATTCCCAAACAGTTTCCACTACAACTGGTAAGCAAATAGGCTGTATTTTCTGTGAATTAGTTATGTTTCTTAAGGGAAATCAGTATAAACCTTACCTGTCAAAATTTCCAAATATTGCTTTTCTTTTAATTATCTAAGAAAGACCTTTTAAAAAATTGTTAATGACAGCAATGCATATTCATTATCTAAAATACAGATAAGCAAAAAGAAAAATCACCTGTAGACCAACAGCCAGAGATAATCACTAATAGCTTTTGATGCATGATGTTTTAGAACAGGGGTCCCCAACCCCTGGGCCACAGACTGGTACTGATCTGTGGCCTGTTAGGAACCAGGCTGCACAGCAGGAGGTGAGTGGTGGGTGAAGGAGTCACTCCCCATCGCTTGCATTTACCGCCTGAACTCCACCTTCTGTCAGATTGGCCATGGCATCAGATTCTCATAGGAGTGTGAGCCCTACTGTGAACTGTGCATGCGGGGGGTGTAGGTTGCGTGCTCTTTATGAAAATCATCCCCAAACCACCCGTCTACCCTGTGTGTGGAAAAATATCTTCCATGAAACCAGTCTGTGGTGCCAAAAAGGTTGCAGACTGCTCTTCTAGAATTTTAAGATTATATAAAGGTGTATGTATGTATGTGTGCATGTATATTTTAACAAGTATTAAAATCCTCTACACATGTGGTTTTAAATCTGCTTTTTGTTCTATTCAAGTTTATTATGATTCTTCTTCCCTATCAGCATAAATATCCCTGCAGATTAATTTTAATATCTGCCTGGCATTCCCTTGTCCGAATCAGGAGTCAGCAGACAATAAAGGTCCATGGGTCAAATCTGGCTCACTGCCTGTTTTTTTTTTTATAAGTAAAGCTTTATTCAAGCCTAGCCATGCTCATTTCTTTATATAAAGTCTATGACTTCTTTCGTGCTAGAAACAAATAGTTTCAACAGAGAATACATGGCCTGCAAAGCCTAGGATATTTGTTCTGTGGTCCATATAGAAAAAGTTTGCTGACCCTTGGTTAGATCTACTACTATTACTACTACTACTACTAAGTCGCTTCAGTCGTGTCCGACTCTGTGCGACCCCATAGACGGCAGCCCACAAGGCTCCCCCGTCCCTGGGATTTTCCAGGCAAGAATACTGGAGTGGTTAGATCAGTGGTTCTCCAAGTGTGGTCCGGGGATCTCTGGGGCGGTCCCCTAGACTCTTTGAAGGGGGTCTGTGAGGTATTAGTATTATCATAATACTACTAGAATACTATTTGGCTTTTTCACTCTCATTCTCTCATGATAAGTGTACAGTGGAGTTTTCCAGATGCAGTGTGACATGGGATGGCATCATTCTTCTGTTGGCTCATGGAATGTATGATTGGTATTCTTACATTTTAAGCATTTCCTCATTAAAAATGTTCTGTTACAGCATACATAAATATAACCTAAATAAATAAAAATTCTCTGAGAGCCTCAATAATTTTCAGAAGGTAAAGGAGTCTATACTGCTGGTCTGGATGTATTATAAATTGCTTGACCATTTGCCTGTTGTTGGACAGGTAGATCATTGACAGTCTTTCATGAACAATATTGTGATGCAATGGTCTTGTTAGTTCTATGAGGCTGATTGATGTTGATAAAAGTATTTCATGAAAACAATCCATTGTTCATTATTGTTACCTTTGAAATTTGAAATGAAATTTTTTGGGAAAGCTTGGAGAACATCCAGTATCCTTGATCTTTGATTGCACGGGACTTGAAATCCTTTCTACAGAAGGAAAGAGTAAATAAATGGGACTGATTCCTTGAGCCATGTGTGAAGTCAGTTGGGTTTTTGAGATTCTCCTTGTGTGGGTTTTCTCAACTTTGTTGGTTAGGTTAAGCATTGATGGTTATTTGGAAGATCTGCCTCCACAATAAGGGAACTGCTAAAATGTATCCCTCAGATGAAGTGCATAGTTCCTTTTCAAGTCTGATTTTCAGGTTAGACTTTTGAGATCAGGTTATAGTATCAACATATATATTTTTTCTCTCTTTTTGAGAATGTAGCTAATGGTAAGGGGATCACAATTTGGGTCCCTTTGATGTTGTGTGACTTGCCAATTCCCAGGATTTACTGCAATAATAACATTATGTAGCGGGGGTCTACAAAGCGCTGGGCTCTCAGCCTTTGTATTTAAACATTTTGAACACAACTCTATGAGGTAGGTACTATTATCATCTCTATTTTATAGAGTAGGAAACGGGGACTCTGAACTTAAGTAACTGACCCAGGGTGACAAGAGAGTGAACTGGCCTCTGTCTGCCTTTGGAGACTGAGGTCTTAACCACAGTGTGGACTGCACTGCGATATGGAGCAACTGCAGAAGTAATTTAGGACTATTCATAAGGAGAAGGCATCTCTTGTACTATTGCCTATAATTGTCCCAATGAATGGAAATCAAGAAGAGTTATAATAAGGCACTAGGCTCTTAGGACATCACCAATTCTATTATTGACCAATGTTTGCTGTTATTGGGGGAGAATCAATGTAACAGCATTAAAGGGGATTTTGAAAAAGGGAAGCAAGTACTGGATGACCCAGCAATTCCACTCTTACATGTATACATATTTCTAAAAGAATTGAAATCAGGGACTTGAACATATTTCTCTACACCAACATTCACAGTAGCATGATTCACAATAGCTAGAAGGTGGAGGCAGCCAAGTGTCCATCAGCAGGTGAAATGTGGTATATCCATACAATAGAATGCTGCTGCTGCTGCTAAGTCACCTCAGTCGTGTCCGACTCTGTGCGACCCCATAGACGGCAGCCCACCAGGCTCCCCCGTCCCTGGGATTCTCCAGACAAGAACACTGGAGTGGGGTGCCATTGCCTTCTCCATATAATAGAATAGTTGTTGTTATTTAGTTGCTAAGTTATGCCCGACTCTTTTGTGACCCCATGGACTGTAGTCCACCAGCCTCCTCTGTCCATGGGATTCTGCAGGCAAGAATCCGAGAGCGGGTTGCCCTTTCCTCCTGCAGGGTATCTTCCTGTCCTAGAGATTGAACCCGCGTCTCCTGCATGGCAGGTGGATTCTTTACCATTGAGCCACTAGGGAAGCCCCACACTAGAATATTATTTAGCCACACAAGGAATGATGTACCAAGGCATGCTACAGTGTGAATAAACCTTGAAAGCATTATGCTAGGTGAAAAAAGCCCATCATAGAAGAACAACTGCCATGTACATCCACTTATGTGAGGTGCCTAGAATTGGCACATTCGTAGAGACAGAAGATAGTGGGGAGAAGGGAGGAATGAGAAGTTCTTACTTCAAGGGAACAGAGTTTGTGTTGGGCATCATGAAACACTTTGTGTTTAGCCAGTGATGATGGTGATACCCCACTGTGAACATACTTAACACTTACAAATGGTTCAGATGATAACTATTGCACTCTGTTTATTTTACTACCACAAAATTCAATAAAGACTTTAAAGATGGTCCTTGTAAAAAAAATCTTAAAAAAAAGAGATTCTGTGCAGTTATACTGCAGCTGGTTCAGTGTGTAGAGGTGAGATGGTGAGTGCAGAACCCAGAGCCCTCTGGGTAGTTTCGCTTCTGACTCCTCACTGTGAGGATGCGGCTCCGTGTGCTTTTTCCCCTTCCGCACTCCAGCCTCAAGTGCCCATTTCAGTGTCAACTCTCCATTTCCGTCTTTCTCTTCAGTGTGCCTGCCTGTGTTATAGAAAGATGTTTTCTTCTGAGGGACTGGTTTTTAAAAAACTTTGCTGAGATATAATACATACGCTGAAACTCACACGCACCCTAAGTGCGTAATTTGATGCATCTTTACAAACTGAACCCATCTGGTCACTAGCACTCAGATCAAGAAAACCTGAGCATGGTTTCCACTCTAGAAGACCCCCTCCCAACCAACCCCAGACCAAGGGGATGTCTCTATGACAGAAGCAAAAGGCCAGAGAACAGATAGGACAGGCTGGTAAATTCATCGGTGTTGCAGAAGAGCCAAGATTCTTGAAAGAAACTGTTTCTCACCTAAGTGTTAGAGTTTGCCCTTAGTGAACTCATTTGATGACAGAAGAGCAAGTTCTCTGGGCAGGTGCTTTAGAATAAAGCTGGACATTGCGATGGTCATTGACAGACTTCCTTTTTTTCTTCCTTTCCTCTGCCCAGACTGCAGCGCAGTGTTTGACATCCGCGTCATTAACGTCACCACCACCGACATGCAGCTGGCGTGGCAGAACACAGACAACGCTTCCGAATACATCTACAGTGTAGAAATACAGTCTGAACACAGCTCTGATCGGAAGAACAGTTCTCACACGGGGATCGCTTTCCACGACCTGACCCCGGGCACCTTATACAAGATCACAGTCACCCCCCAGATGGACTTTGTCCAGGGGCTGGCCAACTCCACCCTACAGTACACACGTAAGTGTTTCAGGACACCCTCCTAAGGAAGCATTTTTCCAGCCTTTCAGCCGGAGGAGGGGAAATAAGCATGGGTTCAGTGATGAGGCAAGAGGCCCTTGTGTTTCTGGGCTCCAGGTAGAATGTGAAACCGAGGAAGCTGAAGACGTTGGGCTCAGCCAACGTTCTGCCCTGCCCTGGTGGCACTGGTGCTGAGCCATGTGAACTTGGAATTGTCTTCCGAAGCAGAGAGGCATCCCATGAGCATGGGAAGCATCACCATTCATTCCTTGGGAATACAGACTGGAGGAGGGGTCACCCGGTCATGTTGGCATGGAAGATGCTGCCCAAAGGAAGCAGTTTTGCATGCACCAGTAAGGGACATGCTTTGCTAATATTTGACCTAAATATATGGTAGAGATGGAAGTTTATAATGTCTTTTTTGTATATTTTTGTTTCATTAATCATATTTCAAAAACAAGTAGGAAATTACATCTTAAAAATAGATTTCAGATAAAGTATTAAAAGAAGTCTGAAAAGCTTCAATTCTTTTGAGATTTAATCTGTATAATTATTTTCTAAATGTCTTTTTGGGGAAGCCTCCTCTTTTTTGATCCCAGCAAGTATTAGCTTTATTTATTCTTTACCCAAAGGAGCCAGGCTATTTTTATTTTAAATTTAATGAAAAAAAAAAAGAAAAAAAAAGTCCAGGCTATTTTTAGATGCAGTCAATAAAATGGCTCAAGTTAATCCATCCTTTTTTTTTTTCCCTAAAACTTAAGGGCCCAGCAAGGTGTCCAGCATTGAGATAATGACCAATACCACAGCAGCAACCTTAAATTGGCAGAATGTTGACGAAGCCTCTTCAAACTACACCTACTGCCTTCTTATTAGGCAGGACGGAAGTTCCAGCAACTTCCCGCCAATAGTCACAGACGTCAGCGTTACCCATGCTACGGTCACCAACTTAATACCTGGTTCCTCCTACACCGTAGAGATCTTCACGCGGATGGGGGATGTCAAGTCACTTGGGCCCAGCAGGCAGTCATTCTGTACAGGTGGGTAGTCTCAGGGGACTCTTGGATTCCATCTGGTGTCATGCTGACCTTGCACGTAGGTCCTTGCAATAAACTCCAGTTGATTAGTTTTTTTTGCCGATCACCATGGCATCTTAGTTTTCCAACCAGGGATAGAACCTTCGCCCCGCTGCAGTGGCCCACCAGGGAAGCCCCTCGAGTTGGTTAGCGTCTGTGTGGTGTGTGAGCATCCTAGTAGCTCATTAGTGCTGTCTTGCTGCCCTCATCGTTCGTTCATTCAGCAGATACGTTCTGAGCATTTACTGTGCGTCAGGTACCGTCTAAGGTCACAGATGAGTCCCTGCCTTTCTGAAACTTCTGTTCTGGTGGCGGAAGACCCAATAAGCCAGAAACATAGGTTATTAGGTGATGATTACTGCTGAGGAAAGATAAGTAAAAAGGATAGGAGAAATGAGATGTTTATCTTGGGGAAGGCTTTGTCGAAAAGGTGACTTTTGAGCAAAGACTTGCAGGAAGTGAAGCCAGTCGTGTGGACAGGAGAGACGGGCAGCCCCAGTGTGGAGGTCCTGGGCCTGGAGTGTGCCTGCTGTGTTGGAGGAAGAGCAGGAGGTCAGGATGGCAGAGGGCAGCAAGAGGGGGAGGTGGAGGAGGTGAGGCCAACGGGGTGAGGGGCCAGGGCACGGCTGACGTCAGGCCTTGCAGCTCATAGTTTGGCTTTTACCCTGAAGAAGACAGAAAGGATATAGTTAAAAGGGATGCTCAGCATTTTCACTTTTCTTGATCCTTATCTCTCAATGCAAAAAGTGTGAGCGTTTAAAGAGAAGAGCCCTGTGTTTAACTGAAGGAGCTTTCAGAGAGTGAGTGGGGGGATGTTTGGTGAACGGCTGTGAGTCCTTCTGCTCACAGTTCTGATGGCGGGGCTTTATCCCTCTGGACCTGTGGGCCACCTTGTCCCCTACCGCCTTTGCACTTGCTTCCTTTCTTCCTTAGACTAAGCCCTTCAGGTGTGTTCAGGCTGATCTGGAAGTCGGGCAGGGATCTCAGCAGATCAGCCTCCCTGGTAGTGTAGGGGTTGGGACCTCGATGACCTCTGACCTTTCACGTGGAGTGGCAAAAGAGATCCTGGCAGCTCTGAGCCCCCTGTGTTAACTCAAACTCTGTTCACCCGGTCTAGACTCTGATCTTTGGCGTGCGGGTGGCTTCCATTGCTAATATTTATCTTAGCTGCAGTCATGGCTCCCTGTAGCAAGAGAAAGATATCTGTGAGCATTTATGAGTGGGGGGGTGGATGGACAGGACTGTGGGAGGGGGATCGTATCGGGCAGGTTGTCCTTCCAGGCCTCAGGTGGAGAATGTGGGCGCTGTGCGTGGGTGCCTCTTTAAAACTTTTTCTGCTTTAAAACACCACAGTGTTCAAGTCATGATAATATCCCCGCCCCCAGTACATTAACACAGAGTTTTCCATTTATTTATTTTTGGAGGCACCGCTGGGATCTGAAAGAGTTTTCCATTTATGTCAGCTTTTTGTGGACACTTAATAAAATCCTGCTGCTGCTGCTTAGCTGACTTGGGCGTGTCTGAGTCTGTGAGACCCCATGGACTGCAGCCCGCCAGGCTTCTCTGTCCATGGGATTCTCTTGGCAAGAGTACTGGAGTGGGTGGCCATGTCCTCCAGGGGAGCTTCCTGGCCCTGGGACTGAACCTGGGTCTCCTGCATTGCAGGCAGATTCTTTACCGCGGAGCTACCAGGGAAGCCCTAATAATATCCTACTGGCCCTTCAAATGGGTAGAGACAAATAACACCCCATATTAAAGATGAAGAAATTGGTACCATTTACCATTGGTTATTCAGCCTGTTGTGTATGTAGAAAACACCCTGGACTTGGATTTAGAAAACCCAAGATCCAGTTTTGGCTTTGCCACTGGCCAGCCAGTCATTTGAGCAAATTACTTAATCTAAGTCTCAGTTGATTCAGCTGCAAAGTGGGACAGTATTAACCCTGCCTGTTCCAGAACGATGGTCAAGAGGGTGCCCAGAAGAGGGGACACAGGTGGAGAAATTGCTACCACTCCCCGCATAAGGTAGCTATGTCTCACAGGCCCTTGTGCTCTTCCAGCCTGGAGCCCGACGGCCACCGTTTCATTTAATCCTCGGGTCTTCCTGCAGCTGGGGCTGACCCAAGGTCACAAAGTTCAGTAAGGCCTGATTCAAGGTCAGCCTCTGCCTCTTCTGACATTCCCCACTGCTGTCTCCTCATCACCAACGGGCCAGGCATCCCAAGTTTAAGTGTTTGCAAAGGCAAGCGTCCAAGAATCTCATGCTGTGCTGTGCTTGCCTTGCAGACCCTGCGTCGGTGGCCTCCTTCGACTGTGAAGCAGTCCCCAAGAAGGCCACCTTGGTCCTTAGGTGGGCCTGCCCTTTAGGCACCAGCACAGGCTTTGAGCTGGAGGTCAGCCATGGACACTGGAAAAATAAAACGACCTTGGAGGGCTGCTCTTTGAACAACGGCTCTGAGTTCATGACGGAAGTCACGCATTTGAATTTTTCTACCTTGTACGACGTCAGCATTGCTACCAGCTCCTGTAACAAGACGGCACCGCCCGCCCAAAACACCTGCCTCTCTGGCATCACAGGTGAGCTTCCCAGAGGGCAGGGTAGCCAGCAGGTCATTTGATCACTCCTGGAAAGCTGACCCAGTGGCTCTGCCAAGTGTGCTCGGAAACCTGTTTCTAAAAAAAAATTATCCAAAATATTTGTTTTTGTTAACCCAGTTCTGTAGAAATGTAGTCTATATAGTCTATAGAAACCATAGTGAGTGAGTGAAAGTCGCTCAGTCGTGTCCGATTCTTTGCGACCCCATGGACATACAGTCCGTGGAATTCTCCAGGCCAGAATACTGGAGTGGGTAGCCTTTCCTTTCTCCAGAGGATCTTCCCAACCCAGAGGTCGAACCCAGGTCTCCCATATTACAGGCAGATCCTTTACCAGCCTAATTACAAGGGAGGCATAGAAACTGTATAATCTATAGGAATTTAATGAGTGAGAATTATCTTTTACATTCCCAAAGTTGCCTTTGTTTTATGCAACAATTTGTTGCCACATATTCTTTTAAGTGGTAAGTTCCTCTACTGCATTAAAACAAAGTATTTTTATAGAAATGTTCAGACAGACACGAAAGCAAAGGACAGTGTAATGGGACCCACGTACCATCATCACTCATTTGTGGGCATTTGATGGCATTTGTGTTGACCATTTGTGGGCATTTGATCAATCTTGTTTCATTTATATCCCCTCCACTCTTATTGGATTCCTTTGAGACCAGTCCTGGTTATTCTATAATTTTATTTGTATGTTTTCCACATGTATTGATGCAAGAGAGGGACTCCTTTCCCCCTTTTTTTCAAACATAACTACATTACTATTTGGTTCAGTTCAGTTGCTCAGTTGTGTCTGACTCTTTGTGACCCAAAGGACTGCAGCACTCTGGGCCTCCCTGTCCATCACCAACTCCCGGAGTCCACCCAAACTCATGTCCATTGAGTGAGTGGTGCCATCCAAGCATCTCATCCTCTGTCAGCCCCTTCTCCTCCTGCCCTCAATCTTTCCCAGCATCATGGTCTTTTCAAATGGGTCAGCTCTTTGCATCAGGTGGCCAGAGTATTGGAGTTTCAGCCTCAGTCCTTCCAATGAATATTCAGGACTGATCTCCTTCAGAATGGACTGGTTGGATCTCCTTGCAGTCCAAGGGACTCTCAAGAGTCTTCTCCAACACCACAGTTCAAAAGCATCAATTCTTTCGCATTCCTATTACCATTACATTAAAAAATTTAACAATCCTTTTTTTTTGGCCATGCTGCACAAATTGAACCCAGGTTACAGCAGTGAAAGCACTAAATCCTAACCACTAGGTCACCAGGGAACTCCCAGCAATCTTTTTTTTTTTTTTTTTTAAACTATTACGAGATACTCAGTCAAGATTCAAATTTCGCTAGAATCTGGGTCAACAAATTCCCCAGCTGTTTTGGGGTCATTCACAAGAGATTCCTCCTAGTGAATGTTCTCATGTTGTTGCCTAGTTGCTCAGTCGTGTCTGACTCTTTTGCAACCTCCTGGACCGTAGTGCTCCAGGCTCCTCTGCCCATGGGATTTCCCAGGCAAGAATACTGGAGTGAGTTGTCCTTTCCTTCTCCAGGGGATCTTCCCAATGCAGGCAGGCAGGGCCCCTTGAGTGTAGGACTGAGAAAAGCACTGAGAAGGAAAGAATTTCCAGGCTTGGAGGTGAATGCTGTCTTGGGGTAGGGAGCTGGGGACTCCCAGCTGGCCGGCTAGAAGGCAAAGAACGATGGGCAGTGTGGGAGCGGGTGTTACAGTGTCTGATGAGGCAGTTGACACCAAGCCGTGGGAACAGCACCTCCAAGTGGCCACTGCTGTCAGTTACTTGAGAGGTTGCCGGAGGATGGTTTAGAGCTGTGCCTTCCAGTAGGAAATCATATGAGCCTCTTGTATAATAAAAAATTTTCTAGGCACCACATTAGGAAACTAAAAAGAGCAGCTGAAATGAAGTTTTTTTTTTTTTTTTCCTGCTCTCTGTGGCATATGGGATCTTAGTTCCCTGACCAGGGATTGAACCCTTGCATTGGAAGTGTGGACCACTCGACTGCCAGGGAAGTCCCTGAAATGAGTTTTGATCATATTTTATTTAACCCAGTATATTAAAAATGTTATCATTTCAGCATTTAATTTCACTTAATTTGTATAAAGTAAGTTATTAATGGGGCTTCCCTGGTAGCTCAGCTGGTAAAGAAGCTACCTGCAATGCAGGAGACCTGGGTTCGATCCCTGGGTTGGGAAAGATCCCCTGGAGGAGGCCATGGCAACCCAGTCCAGTATTCTTGCCTGGAGAATCCCATGGACAGAAGAGCCCGGTGGGCTACAGTCCACGGGGTCGCAGAGTTGGACACGACTGAGCAACTAAGCACACGTGTGCGTGCACACACACACACACACACACACACACACACACGTTATTAATGAGACACTCTACGTCCAGAGTTGGACTAGTTACTTTTCAGAGTGGTTTATTGTTGCTTAGTCTCTCAGTCGTGTCTGACTCTTGTGACCCCATGGACTGTAGCCCGCCAGGCTCCCCTGTCTGTGGGATTTCCCCGGTGAGAATCCTGGAGTGGGTTGCCATTTCAGTGGCTGCCATATTGGACAGCATATGTTTGGAGAATTGGGTTGTGGGCTTTGTCTTTTTGGAGTTGACTTTTCTGAGTCTCTCTTGATTATAATAGCAAAGACACTCACACTGTACCTGGGAGACACAGTTAGGTAGAGAGTGTGTATGAGGAGAGGGACCATCTTTAATTCAACTTTTCTTTCCTTTTGTGTCAATTCAGAGAGTGGCTTTATGAGCTTAGCTCGGGAAGCTGAGGCACGAGATTTTGAAGGCCTCTTTCAGAATGTTTCCGTGTGGGCTTTTCTGATTTCCAGGAAGAGGGTCAGCTGGGTTTCTCTAGCGGAGTTTTAAACCATCCCTAGCAAACAATGAGGACTTTGGTGTGAAGGGCAGAGTAGGACTGCAGTCAGGTCTCAGGAGGAAGCGTGTTCTCTCCACATCGTCCTTGCTTCCCCCTGGGTTCCTGCTCCGTCATTGTTCTCAGCTGACCGACCAGTCCTGGGGCCAAGTCCAGCTCCCAGGTCCCCACCTGGACGTTCCACCTACACAGCCTCTGTCTCGCTCTCCTCCTTCTGCACCCCTTCTCAGGGTACACAACCTGGCCTTTCTGGGTCAGGAAGGACTGGTGGAAAACAGGAAAGATGTAGTACCTTCTAGAAACGAGGTTGCCAGGAGGCCCCCTTGGGAATGTGGTTGGACCCACTGAAGGGGTGCTTGTCAGCTAGGCAGGCTCCCCGAGGACCCCCCACCTCTGTCCCCACCAGTTCGCCTCCTCACCCTTCGCTTCTGGATTTGCTTTGCGTGAGCCCAACATGCAGCATGCAGAACCAGGGGGGATCTTGAGGGGGGCACTACAGTAAATCCTCTCCTTAATAATATTGTTCCTTCTTTGGTTTTAAGTGTTTTGTGTTGTCCTGTTTCAGACCCCCCTCTTCCGGATGGGTCCCCTAATATCACATCTGTCAGTCACAATTCGGTGAAGGTCAAATTCAGTGGGTTCGAAGCCAGCCATGGACCTATCAAAGCCTACGCACTCGTTCTCACCACTGTGGATGGTAAGCAGGGGTCCTGATGGGTTCCGTAGCTGGCGGGTGATGCATGACCGGGCGCCACTTCCGTGCCCACTGAGGCACATTAGTGAGACAGACACATGTCGGGTTTGACACTGCGGCCCACACTTTGGCACTCACCCGGGGATGGGTAGGTGTAATTCTGATGAGCTCAGTCAGAGGTTGACAGACTTCCTGTAAAGGGCCAGACGGCAAACCATTTTAAACTTCGCAGGCTCTGCTGTCTCCTTCTCAGCTGTTCGACTTTGCGGCTGTCACATGAAAGAAACCATAGAAGATACAGAAAGAGTGAGAGTGACTATTCCAGAATTTACCAAAAATGGATGGCTGGCTGGCTGTGGCCCTTGGATTTGACTTGCTTACCTGTAATCTAGGTTCTTCATCTCTTTCGCAACACAGGGTCTTTTAGGTGGCAGATTAGTAGTTTTAACCAACTTTGTCTCTTGCACATGTGCATACACACATGTGCACACATGCACACACACACACACACACCCAAATGATCCTCAAAGGGTGACTTTTTCTTGGAAGAAAACAACAAAAAAATTTGCATTTGCAGTGGGAACTGGCAAAGAGCATCGCCATAGCTGAGAGAGGAGGTGGATTAAATGCCGCCTTTCCTTAAAGGGCTCTATTACGTTCCTTGGAAGTAAGAAGGGAAAGCTTCGAGGATGGGTGGGTGGGTCTGGGTGCTTTGTTCAAGGCTTGGTTTAAAGGTCTGAGTTTTGGAACTTCCCTGAGGGTGCAGTGCTTAGGACTCTGAGCTTTCAAGGCCATGTGCCTGAGTTCAATCCTGGTTCGGGAACTAAGCTCCTGCAAGTTACGTGGCATGGCCAAAAAACAAAAAAGTGCAGGGTTTTGCTTTTTGCTGATTCTTTAACTGTGAACAATGCAGTGCTGTCCCTGCCCAGGCATGCAGCCTGTGATTCTGCCCTCATCTCCCCGAGGAAGACAGAGATCAAACCCACTGTTAGGGCAGTGGGCATCTGGGAAGACAAGGGATTTGCTGGTGTCGTCAACCTGTGGCTTGATTTCAAAAAGAGACGTTGAGATCTTGCTCTTTCTCTTTCTGTCTTTTGTTTTGAGTCTGTTTTAGACACCTAGTCATTTTGCTGTGAAGGTTTACAGCGGATCCCAAGCTCAGATCTTTGCTGAATGGGGGAGGTGAGGGTGCATACTGAGCAGCCTGATCAGGAGCAGCCTGGGGTGGGTGAGGTCACACACACCCCCGTCGGATGGTCTGGGTTAGAAATACAAGCCCACCACCTTTGGCCCAGTCTCTTTTAGCCATGCCATGCAACTTGCAGGAGCTTGGTTCCTGACAGGGATTGAACCCGGGTACATGGCCTTGAAAGCTCGGAGTCCTAACCACTGGACCCTCAGGGAAGTTCCAAAACTCAGACCTTTTTACTGTACAGATGTATCCCCATCTGTACAGTGGGGACAGTCAGCCTGTGCAGCGAGATTATTGTGGGGATTAAATGGGTAAGTAAAGCTCTTAGAACTTAATAGAAGGAAAACCTGGCAGAGAGAGCATACCTAAGGGATGGCAGGGGTTACCACCACTACCCAGTGTCAAGGTCATTATTTAGAAATGCTGGAGACACATTGAACCTCTGTGATCACTTTCTTTCTCTTTAAAAAAGATTTATTCAATGTTTAAAGATTACAGTCCATTTACACTTGTTACACAATATTGGCTGCACCCTCTGTGCTGCAGAAGGCATCCTGGAGCCTGTCTTACACCAGCACTTTGGACCTCCCTCCCCACTCCACGTGCGATCCCTTTCTCCCTTTCTTATGCCTTCCCTTCTGTGTGCCTTTCTTAGTTCATCGGCCATCGGCAGATGTTTTGAGATTCACATATGGCGACTTCAAAAGGGGGGCCTCGAATACTTATGTGACATACCTCATAACGACAGAAGCAAAGAGACGTGCTCAGGGCTTGTCTGAAGTCTTGAAATACGAAGTTGATGTTGGCAACGAGTCCACCACGCACGGCTACTACAACGGGAAGCTGGAACCCCTGGGCTCCTATCGGTAATGCCTCATGGTTCTTGCTCTTGGGGGCCGGGCCTCTGAGTGCAGAGCTCTCTGTGCCTGGGACATGAGGTCTCAGTCACCTCTTTTTTTCCCTTGTCACCCCACAGGGCTTGTGTGGCCGGCTTCACCAATATTGCCTTCAACCCTCGCAACGCGGGACTCATAGACGGGAACGAGAGCTACGTGTCCTTCAGTCCCTGTTCAGAGGCCGTTTTCTTGCCGCAGGACCCAGGTAGAGGGGCAAGACTGCTGTTAGCAGCTCACTGAGGCTTTGCTTCCAGTGTCCACAGAAGGACGGGCGTCTGCACCCCTCCCTGGGTCCCCAGGAGGCTTGGAAAGTCTCGTCTCTTTTCGCAGAAGCTGAGCTGTCACTTGGCCATCAGGACCCAGCTCAGCTTCCTCTTCTGGCGTCCCCCAGCCCCCGCCCGCCACGTCCCTCCTCCGAAGGCCCGTCGCACGTCCAGTCTGCACACGCTGTTTGTGCCTTTCTCTTCAGTGTAGTGGTTTGTGTGACCGTGTGCCGGACACACGTGCCCCTTTCAGCGCATGGAACTCTTGACTATTAGGATCAGAAGGAGCCATGGAAATCATCTTGTCGGATCCTCGTTTTATTTTTTAAAAATTTTATTGAAATATAGTTGATGTACAGTGTTGTGTTAGTCTCTGGAGTACGGCAGAGTGATTCAGACACACACAGACCACACACACACACTCTTGTTTATGTTCTTTTCCTGTATTTATCACAGGGTGTTGAATGCAGCTCCCTCTGCTATGTACACTAGGCCTTGTTGTTATCCGCCCTGTATATGATAGTCTGCCTCTGCGAGCCCCAAACTCTCAGTCCTTTCCTCCCCCCGCCCGCCGGCCCTTTGGCAACCAGAAGTCTGTTCTGTCTGTGCAATTCCCGCGTTAGAAATGAGGGCGTTAAGGCCCAGGGAGGGGCAGTGACTGGCCCCAGGTTGCACACTGCCTTTAGGGGCCGGCCCGACATTCTGGGCTTGGACTCCTTGTCAAGTGCTCCTGTCCTTTATCACAGAGCGAAGTGATTTAGGAGCTTCAAGGACTCCAGGGGGCAGGGTGCATCCCCTCCGCTCAGGCCAGAGACCGACTGACCAGCCAGTTTGTTCTTTGTCTGTACTTGGTAGCCGTTGGCTTCAGCAAAGAAGCCCAGGAGCCAAGTTCAGGGATCCCCAAAGCCTCCCCAGCAAGCACACAGGTTTTATGTCACCGGGCGTGTGGGCGTTAGTGTCAAAAAGTCAACGGGGAAACGGCGTGTCCAGGAATTTTCAAACTGCGGTTGCTCCGCCCCACGGCCCATTCCCCGGGGGCTCCTGCCCGACTCCGACCTCACCAAGAGCGTTTCTGCCCGCTTTGTGTCTTGTACTCTGGGGGGCTGTACACACTTCCCTGTGAGGAAAGGAAGCGGTGGGTGAGGACAACCCAAAAGTCACCCAAAAGTAGCTCAGCTGCCTCAGTTTGTAGCTGGGACCCCAGGACCACTCCCAGACGCCTAGGCTAGGTTATGCCCAGAGCTGCCTGCTTGCCCTCTGCCGCACACACACAAACACACGCACACGTGCAGAGACACAGAAACAGAGACACACACACACACACCACACACAGACACAGACACACACAGACACACACACGCCACACAGACACACACACAGACACACACAGACACACACACAGACACACACATAGATACACACACCACACACAGACACAGAGACACACACACACAGACACACACCACACACAGATACACATACACAAACACATACACAGAGACACAGACACATACCACACACAAACACCCACAGACACACACACACAAACACACACACTACACACAGACATATCACACACACACACATACCACACACACACAGATACACACACACACCACACACACAGACAGACACAGAAACAGAGACACACACACACACAGACACAGACACACACACACACACACGCACAGACACACAGACACAGACACAGACACACACACCACATACATACACACAGACACACACATAGATACACACACCACACACACACACACCACAGACACACACAGAGAGACACACAGACACACACCACACAGACACAGACACACACACCACACACACACACACACACACACACACACTACACACAGACATATCACACACACACACATACCACACACACACAGATACACACACACATCACACACACAGACACAGAAACAGAGACACACACACACACAGACACGCACAGACACACACACACACAGACACACACCACACACACATGCACAGACACACAGACACAGACACAGACATACACACCACATACATACACACAGACACACACATAGATACACACACCACACACACACACACCACAGACACACACACACAGACCACACACACACAGACACACACAGAGAGACACACAGACACACACCACACAGACACAGACACACACACCACACACACACACACACAGACACACACACCACACAGACATACACACACATGCACAGACACACACAGACAGACACACACAGAAACAGACACAGACACCCCCCCACACACGCACAGACACACACACACACACCACACACACCACACACACAGACACACACACGTTTTATGTCCAGAGCTATTTACCTGTCCTCTGCCCCCCACCCCCCCACACACACACCACACACAGACACACACACATCACACACACACACACATCACACACACACACAGACATACACACAGACATACCACACACACACACAGACACATAACACACACACACAGACACACACACAGACACACCACACACACACAGACACACACATTTTATGTCCAGAGCCATTTACCCATCTTCTGCCACACACACAGACACACACACACCACACAGACACACACACCACACACACACACAGACACAGACACACACACCACACACCACACACACACAGACACATACACAGGTTTTATGTCCAGAGCTATTTACCTATCCTCTGACACACACACACACCACACAGACACACACACCACACACACACAGACACACACACCACACACACACACAGACACACACACCACACACAGACACACACACCACACACACACACAGACACAGACACACACACCACACACCACACACACACAGACACACACACATGTTTTATGTCCAGAGCTATTTACCTATCCTTTGACACACACACACACCATACAGACACACACACCACACACACACACACAGACACACACACCACACACAGACACACACACCACACACACACAGACACACACACAGACACACACACCACACACACACACAGACACACACACTGCAGACCACACACAGACACACACACACACGCTTTCTGTCCAGAGCTATTACCCCTCCTCCGCCAGCCCCCACCCCCACCACACACACGCTCTGTCTGTCTGGCTGTGAACACCTGTTGACGTGCCTCCCGTGTGGACTCTCCCCAGGTGTCATCTGTGGAGCAGTCTTTGGATGTATCTTTGGTGCCTTGGTCATCGTGGCCGTGGGAGGCTTCATCTTCTGGAGGAGGAGAAGGTGACTGCTGCTTGTGCTGATGATAATGCGCTGCATGTACTATTAATTAATTGAGCAGGAGCCCGAGTAGACACGTTGCGGTGCGTCCGTACCCCAGGTTTCCTCCCGGCCCAGAGCTTCTGATGCGTCCTACCCCTGGTTTTCTCTACCGCCTTGCCCTCCTGGGTTGATAGGCAGTGCCTGTGTTCCAGCTTTTTGCATTAGATTCTATTTTTCTTTTTTTTGAGGGAGGCGTCAAAAACAGCTTTATCGTTTCTTGTTAAAGTAAACTTATACATACTTATGACAAAAAGAAGCAACAAGAAAAAACAGAAAGACAAGAAATAGCCCATATTTACAGCATGGAAAACTACTCTTAACATGGATGTGATTACAAAACTCACATATGTACACACACCACACCCACAAACAGGATCATATTATACATGTTATTTTATGGGTTGCTTTGTTCTTAAGACATTGTGGACAGCTTCAGATCTTCATTTTAAGTGGCTATTGCGTGTTCAGCTGTGTGGAAATTATTCAACCAACTTTCTGACGTTTTTGTGTCCTTATTTGCCACTGTTACTTATCCTTGTGTGTAAATCTGGGCACAATCATAGTTATTCCCTTAGGCCAGATTCCAAGCGGCGTAGTTGCTGGGTCAGTGCGTATGCATGTTTTTAATTTTAGTACATACTGCAAAATTGCCTTCCAGAGTTTTATCTTTTTTTTTTTTTTTTAAATACCAATATGGGGTTTAGTCAGCAATACAGAAGAGTTCCAGGTCCCTCCCCCCCGCCCCCCCCCCCCCACCCCCCGGTCTCTGGTCCCTCACCAACACTGGATATGTTTTCTGGTTTAGTACATTAACTTTTTCAGAAAGGCTTACTCAAAAAACAGAAACAAAAATCAGAGCACGAAGGAGTGAGCTTGACTGTGTGATAGCGCGGTGCTGCTGATCTGTATTTGCTCAGAGAAAGTCCTGCAAGTTGCTTCAGTAGGATCCTGTGATACTTTTAGACGGTATAGAAGCGAGGAACTTCACGGGTTTAGACCGTTAAGCTTCAGTGTTTGTGAACAGGATCTGATGCGCTCTAAGAACTAAGGCCCAGGGAAGAAGCGTCTTGTAGATACACACAGGGAAGGCACAGTATTAAGCCGTTTTGATCTAATGCGTCTGTTTTTCTTTCAAAGTAGGAAAGGTGTAAAGAACAATGACGTGACCTTTTCTCAAATTAAGTAAGTCTCTACATTTATGAGCCTTAAGACATTTAATCCCCCATCTGTTCAGTGACTATTTTGAGATTTTTTTTTTTTTGATGGGAACCGCTGCCATTTTTCCAGATTGACACGTTTGGACCTGATCACCCAGAAATGCTTATTAGCGTTGTTATCCTGCAAGGACCCATGTGGCTTGTCTCCTGAAGCTGGCTTCCTTGCCACGTTCTACCGTGCCAAGTAGAACTATACTTGCCATATTCTATCAATAAATATATATTTTGTGATTCAAAACATGGTTATTCAAGGTCTAGGAGGAGAGAACTTGCTCAGAGTCACGAAGCCACTCAGTTATATAACAGGGTCTAGAAGTCAGATTTCCTGATTCACATTTCAGTGTTTTGTGAATTACATTACAGTGAACCTCCCCCAACCACCCCCTGCCATTGTACTATAGGTTTTCTTCTTTGGGGAAAAATCTCTGGAGTTATGGTCGAGTCATTTTTTTTTTTTCTAATTGTCTTTTTTTTCCCTTTGCTTTTCTATGGTGAAGACCTAAAAAGTGAGTACACATTTTGCTTTTTAAAAAATAACTTGCATGTTTCTATCTTGAGTGTGAACTTGACTGAATGCAGCCAATCCTGACACGTTGTTTTTTCCCTAGATCCAAGTTAATCAAAGTGGAGAATTTTGAGGCCTACTTCAAGAAACAGCAAGCTGACTCCAACTGTGGGTTTGCAGAAGAATATGAAGTATGTGGTTGTTGAATGTTGTCGTTTTGTTTGCTTTATGTTTTTCCTGAAAGTTGGGAAACTGTTTCTGTTTTATGGTGAAGCTTTGGGTAAGAGGTAGCCTCTTCGAGGGAAGAGAGAAGGTTTTTTTTTGGCCATGCTGCATGGCCCACAGGACCTTAGTTCCCCAATCAGGGATTGAACCCACGCCTCCTGCAGCGGAGGCGCCGGAGTCTTAACCACGGGACTGCCGGGGACGTCTCCTGCCTCCATCTTTACGTGTCTCCTTATGTGTCTCTGTCTCAGTGTCTTTTCTCCTCTTGTAAAGGTGTCAGGGACTTCCCTGGTGGTCCAGTGGCTAGGACTCTGCGCTCCCAGTGCGGGGGGCCCAGGTTCAATCCCTGGTCAGGGAAGTAGGGCCCACGTGCTGCAACTAGGAGTTTACATGCCGCAAATAAAAACAGACCCTGTGTGCTGCAACTAAGACCTAGAATAACCAAGAAAAAAAAAAAGACCCCAGTGATAGTGGATTAAGGGCCCCGCCCTCTGCAGTATGACCTCATCTTATCTTGATTACATCCACAAAAGCTGTAATTTCCAGCCAGGTTGTGTGCACAGGTACCAGGGCTTAGAACTGCTGTGTCTTTTTGGGGATGCAGTGTTAGCCATAACATCTCTGCATTCCCACGTTATCCTGCTATACTCTTTGTGCCGTATAAATACTATCTGGACACGGAGTGAATGAACAATTCTTATGGTCTGCTTTCAGGATCTGAAGCTTGTTGGAATTAACCTCCCTAAATATGCAGCTGAACTGGCTGAGAACAGAGGAAAGAATCGCTATAACAACGTTCTGCCCTGTGAGTAGTTTTTCCCACATCTTCCCTTTTTCACCCCATCTTGGACATCACGTCTCTGGGAGCAGGGGGCAGAGGAATGTGGGTACTACCCAGCCACTCCCACAGCCATCCATCAGTCACCTGCTGTGTGCTCAGCACTGCGTTTAGGCGTAAGCCGTTGGATTCACCTCACAATAGCCTTACAGAGTAGGTAGTAGGATATTCTGCAAAAAAAAAAAAAAAGCGGCACAGAGTGGCTGAGCGATTTGTCCGAAGTCACACTGAGAGTCATGGTGGGACCAGACTTGGACTGGATCTGGCCGTTTCCTGCAGGGTCCTGCGACTCCTCCAGAGTCCGTGCTTTGAGCCCCTTTGCTCTCACAGCCCATCTCTGCCCCTTTATTCCAACATAAACACAGTTCTGGAACAAAAGGGGAGCCGGTGGAGGACAAGCGGGGAGTGATGCCTTCTGCTTGAACAGACATGTCTCTGGTTGGCTGAGTACATTCCATGGCTAGATGTGAATTATATTTGGATTCATTCCTGTTTTTGAGGATTGACAATGTCTGTAGCCTGACAGGAACAACACATTGAGTGTACTCTGTGAATTGTTTCTGTTTGTAAATAAGTTCATTTGTATCATAATTGAGATTCCACACATACCACTTATAGTATTCTTACACACTCAGTTTATTCTTGCATTTGGGACTGTCTTTTTATAACAACTTTTTAATGAGAATAGGGAAAGAGTGAAAGGCTTAACTTTTTACCCTGAGGATCTACCCTGCCATAGTGGAAAGGGCACTGGATTTGAATTCTGGCTGCCACTCACCAGATGAAAGAGCTTGGAAAAATCACTTAACCTCTCTGACCCTCAGTTTTCTCATCTGTAAAATGGGCACAGAAGCTCATCGGATGGTTATGAGGGATAAATAACTGTGGAGGGCCTTCCCTGGCTTGTGGCATACACCCAAGGAAGGAAGTAGTTGGTTTCATCTAGAAGGTAGTCTGGAGTGGTTCAGAGCTTGTGCACCGGTGCCAGACTGTCAAGGTTCGAACCCTGGCTCTGCCACTTAACTAGCTCTGCCCAGGGAATCATGCAACTTCTCTGCCACGGTCATATCTGGTGACGGCGGGAATGCAATAAGGCCGTGGATCTAAAACACGGAGCCAGGCAGCGTCAAGGTGTGACGGAGCCCCTGCGTTGCCGTTTTGCACTTGTTTCTCTGTTCTGAGATGAAATATTCTGTTCCGTATCCTAATGTGGAACTCTTCTCTTTGAATGTCACAGATGACGTTTCCCGTGTCAAACTTTCAGTTCAGACCCATTCGACTGACGACTACATCAACGCCAACTACATGCCTGTGAGTGGGGAGCGGGGCTCGCTGTTGGCTGGCTGGAGGAGGTCCTCGGGGCTCCTCCTCCGTCTCTTTGAGATTGACTCTGTGCTGCTTTGCGTTTTCTAGGGCTACCATTCCAAAGAAGATTTCATTGCCACGCAAGGACCTTTACCCAACACTCTGAAAGATTTTTGGCGTATGGTTTGGGAGAAAAATGTCTATGCCGTTGTCATGCTGACCAAATGTGTTGAACAGGGAAGGGTATGTAATTTTTATTTTTATTGTTATTCAGTTCAGTTCATTCATTCATAGTTACTGTGGTGAAGGGTATTTTAAAACCTATTTTTTAAAAAAGACACTCCCCCAAGCATTAGCACTTCTATTCTTAGAAATGTGTTTTTTGTCTTTTTCTCCTCTAAAAGTTTTTTAAAAATGCTAAAAAAAAAATCTGTTATTGTTACCTTCTGTGCGACCCCATGACCGCAGCCCATCAGGTTCCACTGTCCCTGGGATTCTCCAGGCAAGAACACTGGAGCGGGTTGCCATTTCCTTCTCCAATGCATGAAAGTGAAAAGTGAAAGTGAAGTCGCTCAGTCGTGTCCGACTCTTAGCGACCCCAAGGACTGCAGCCCACCAGGCTCCTCCATCCATGGGATTTTCCAGGCAAGAGTACTGGAGTGGGTGCCATCGCCTTCTCCAGAAGCGACTTAGCAGTAGCAGTTATGGAGAGAAGAATGTTCTCTATACATTAAGTCACTGCTGCTGGAGTTAATAGACATCAAGATTTGGGTTAGTGCAACAAAAGAACTTCGTGTGACTCCATCCTTCATCAGATCTGTGTTAACGCATTTTTTTGGTCATGCCCCGTGGCACGTGGCATCTTAGTTCCTTGACCAGGGATTGAACCCACGCCCCCTGCATTGGAAGCACAGAGTCATAACCACTGGACCACAGGGAAGTCCCCATCAGCTCTGTGAATGGGTGCAAGCCTGTCTTGTCCCTGAGCAACCAGCTGCACCTGTGAGATGACCAACTTGAGTGATTCAGTGATTTTCAAACTGAGTTTTTAGCATCAGAACCCTTTCTTTCCGCAAAATTTCCAACTTATCCCCTGATAAGTCTCAGCAGTTCCCTCTCCCCTATGATGGCCTGGAATCCCCCCGTCAAACACAAGATTTCTTCTAGTGATAAAATCCCTTGGCTTCCCTAGTGGCTCAGATGGTGAAGAATCTGCCTGAAATGCAGCAGACCTAGGTTCAATTCCTGGGTTGGGAAGACTCCCTGGAGAAGGGAATGGCAACCTATTCCAGTGTCCTCGCTTGGAAAATCCCATGGACAGAGGAGCGTGGCAGGCTACAGTCCATGGGGTTGCAAAGAGTCGGATACCACTGAGTGACTTTCACTTTCACCTTTCCACAAATAAACCGAGGGGAATTGAAAACCATGGGCTAAATTCAGAAAAGTCTGTGCCTGAGGAATAGGACCTCGTGTGCTCTGTAAATCTTTTCATGTAGGTCTGTTACTTGAAGAATAGGGTGGGAGTCAAGTCCCTAAGCCCGTGGTTCTGAAATATTAACGTGCCTCGGGGTCACCTGGAAGGTTTCCAGTTTTTCTGGAGGGTTTCCGCCTGCAGGGTCTCTGGTGGACCCCAGAGCTGCGTTTCTGCCAATTCCTGGTGCTGCTGCTCCAGGGCGCTTGCACTATCCTGGGGAGAGTGGGAACCTGACAGGCATCATTTCTTTCCGTGTTCTTTTCTTTCACTTTAATTGAGCAGATGTGTGTCTGGCCCCAATTGTGTGTGTAAGGTGGAGAAGGCAAGGGCAACCCACTCCGGTACTCTTGCCTGGAAAATCCCATGAATGGAGGAGCCTGGTGGGCTGCAGTCCATGGGGTCGCTAAGAGTCGGACATGACTGAAGTGACTTAGCGGCAGCAGCAGCAGTGTGTGTAAGGCGTGTGCTGGGGGCCGGGGATGGAGGAGGCAGAGGTAACAAAGAGCAATCAGGGATGGTTCCTGTCTTCACTTTATTTGTGACGCAGAAGGTTGGGTTCTGTACCTGCTTCTGACATTAGAGCAGGTCATTATGCAAACAAAAGGCTACTGCTTATTGTGTGCAGATAAACTTTATGGTGTTGTTGAACCCAAGGCTTCACACATGGAATGTTCTCCTAAATATCCGTTAGATAAATGAAAACAACATAGTTAATGGAGAGCAAGACAAATTTAAATGGGCTCTTGTTCATTTTTAAAGAAAAAACTAATTAATTTTTGGCTGTGCTGGGTCTTCGTTGTGGCTCATGGGCTCAGTAGTTTCGGCTCTAGGGCCCTCGTTCATCTTACATCGGGAGGGAAGTGGATGTTAATGACTAAGTGAGAGGAGAGAGGAGCCTGTGTTGTTGTTGTTCAGATGCCAGGTTGTGCCTGAGTCTTTGCGACCCCATGAACTGCAGCATGCCTGGTTTCCCCTGTCTTTCCCTATTTCCCAGAGTTTGCTCAAACTCATGTCCATTGAGTCGGTGTGTGAAAAGTGTGAAAGTGAAAGTTGCTCAGTCGTGTCCAACTCTTTAGCGACCCCATGGACTGTAGCCCACCAGGCTCCTCTGTCCATGGAATTCTCCAGCCCAGAATGCTGGAGTGGGTAGCCTATCCCTTTTCCAGGGGATCTTCCCAACCCAGGAGTTGAACTGGGGTCTCCTGCATTGCAGGCGAATTCTTTACCAGCTGAATGAGTTGATGATACCATCCAACTGTCTCATCCTCTGTCACCCACTTCTCTTCCTGTCCTCAATCTTTCCCAGTGTCAGGGTCTTCCCCAGTGAGTTGGCTCTTCACATCAGGTGGCCAAAGTTTTGGAGCTTCAGCATCAGTCCTTCCAATGAATAGTCAGGGTTGATTTCCTTTAGAATTGACTGATTACCTGTACCAGATTCTCCATATATGTTATTTTTTCCTCTAACAACCCTGGGAGATGTTACTATTTTATAGATGGGGAAACTGAAGCTTAGAGTTTAAGAACTTGCCCACAAGTTAGCAACGTAAATCCAGCTGGTAAGAGACTAACTTAGGCAAAAACTCCATGCCAGTGTATGCCTCAGTCCTGTGTTCTTTCTTGGAGCAGTGGTCCAGAAGCCGGGATTTTTTTTGGCATCAACCAATAAAATTTATTTAGTGTATCATGTGGCAAAGTTACTAACATCATGAACAACTTAAATAATTGGTTTTCAATTGGTTTCAACAAAGAGAAAAATTACATCAAAATCAATATAACTTTTTACATGAATTAACTAAAAAAATGTCAGAGGTTAACCTTACTCTTTCATGCAGAAAATGAAATGGCATAGTTTAGTGTTACCTTCTTCCCAGCTTTCACCAAGTGCTAACATCAAGTACCATTTAAGTCTGTCTCTTATTTGAGCATGAGGTGTTTATGTGCTATGCTATGCTTAGTTGCTCAGTCATGTCCGACTCTTTGTGACCCCATGGACTGCAGCCCCCCAGGCTCCTCTGTGGGGATTCTCCAGGCAAGAATACTGGAGTGAGTTGCCATGCCCTCCTCCAGGGGATCTTTCCGACCCAGGTCTCCTGCAATTCAGGCGTATTCTTTACCGTCTGAGCCAGCAGGGAAGCCTATGAGGTATTTCTGGTTTTCTACAAATTAAGATTTTTTAAAAAGCAGAAGCTGGGATCGTTTAATAAATACAGATCTCTGGGCCAGAGTTAGCATCTCTGGAGTTGAGAAGCAGGCATCTGTTTTTAAAGCAAAACAAACCTCTCATTTTTAAAAAAGTCAGTTACCAAGTAGGGATTCAGATAACTTTCAGAGAGCGGTTGTCTCTTGATTTTTATTTCTGTTCACATCTGCCCACTGGCTGTCAAAATCAAACACCCCAAAATGATTTAATCTGATTTTCTTTTTTTTTTTTTGGTGTCCATAGTTGTGTTGGAGTTAGTGTGTATCTAAAAGTCTTGAGAAAAGCTCTCATTTCTTCTGCACGTGGAGTTTAGTTCAGTGAACAGTTGGTGGAAGGGCTGCTGTAGGGCTGGGGAGCCAGGTGGGCACAGGGTCCCCTGTGAAGGAACAGTGGCTGCCCAGCTGTAAGTCAGTTTCTGTGCAGAAATGGGGGCTCAGTGTTGGCTAGGTCTTCTGATTTCTCAAGAGAAACCAGAAATCTAGATTTTTATGGGAAGACTCCCAAATTTATAAAGTTAGTAGGAATTGAAAATTAAAATGCAAAATTCCAAGGGTCAGGCAGAACCCACGTAAGGCCTGGATTCAGACTCTGATGCTCAGTTTTAAGATCTCATCTCCTGTGAGGTTTCAGTGATGGCAGACAGTGTGATCTGAGTGTTTGCATTTCATTCTAGACCAAATGTGAGGAGTACTGGCCCTCCAAGCAGGCTCAGGACTACGGGGACATAACTGTGGCAATGACGTCCGAAATTGTTCTTCCAGAATGGACCATCAGAGACTTCACAGTGAAAAATGTAAGTAAGGAGTCAAGACGCATAGATCTCATATAAAATTAGTATCCATTACTTTTGGGGTGACACTTTTAGGTTGATATTGATGTAAATCATTTTTTTTGTATGCATCAGGAAAATATTTTCTCTTTCTTCTTTATAGAATGTAACAATCTGTATCTGCATATACCCTAATGCAACCTGTTGGCTTTGCTTGCTTGAGAGTTTCATAAGTTCTTCATAAATGAATCTTAGGAGCATGGCTCAGCATCTTTAACTTCTTTTTCTTTTTTTTTTAGCATATGCTTTTTATTGCATTAAAATATACATCACATAAAATTTACTGTTTCAATCATTTTAAATGTACAATTCAGTGACATTAAGTAATTCACAATTTTGTGCAACCATCTCTACTATCCATTTCAAGAACATCTGCATCACCCCAAACTGAGGTTCTGTACCCGTTAACCACTAATTCCCCATTTCTTCCTCTCCTCTGGTGACTGCTACTCTACTCTCTGTTACTATGAATTTGTCTATTCTAGGTACCTCTTATAAGTGGAATCTACAATACTTGTCCTTTTGTGTCAGCCTTACTTCACTCAGCCTAAGGTTTTCTTTTTTTTTTTTTTAATTTAATTTTTTTTGATTTTTAAATGTTATTTTATTTTTAAACTTTACATAATTGTATTAGTTTTGCCAAATATCAAAATGAATCCACCACAGGTATACATGTGTTCCCCATCCTGAACCCTTCTCCCTCCTCCCTCCCCATACCATCCCTCTGGGTCGTCCCAGTGCACCAGCCCCAAGCATCCAGTATTGTGCATCGAACCTGGACTGGCAACTCGTTTCTTACATGATATTTTACATGTTTTAATGTCATTCTCCCAAATCTTCCCACCCTCTCCCTCTCCCACAGAGTCCATAAGACTGTTCTATACATCAGTGTCTCTTTTGCTGTCTCGTACACTGGCTTATTGTTACCATCTTTCTAAATTCCATATATATGCATTAGTATAATATATTGGTGTTTTTCCTTCTGGCTTACTTCACTCTGTATAATAGGCTCCAGTTTCATCCACCTCATTAGAACTGATTCAAATGTATTCTTTTTAATGGCTGAGTAATACTCCATTGTGTATATGTACCTTAGCTTTCTTATCCATTCATCTGCTGATGGCATCTAGGTTGCTTCCATGTCCTGGCTGTTATAAACAGTGCTGTGATGAACATTGGGGTACACGTGTCTCTTTCCCTTCTGGTTTCCTCAGTGTGTATGCCCAGCAGTGGGATTGCTGAGTCATAAGGCAGTTCTATTTCCAGTTTTTTAAGGAATCTCCACACTGTTCTCCATAGTGGCTGTACTAGTTTGCATTCCCACCAACAGTGTAAGGGGGTTCCCTTTTCTCCACACCCTCTCCAGCATTTATTATTTGTAGACTTTTGGATCGCAGCCATTCTGCCTGGTGTGAAATGGTACCTCATAGTGGTTTTGATTTGTATTTCTCTGATAATGAGTGATGTTGAGCATCTTTTCATGTGTTTGTTAGCCATCTGTATGTCTTCTTTGGAGAAATGTCTATTTAGTTCTTTGGCCCATTTTTTGATTGGGTCGTTTATTTTTCTGGAGTTGAGCTGTAGGAGTTGCTTGTATATTTTTGAGATTAGTTGTTTGTCAGTTGCTTCATTTGCTATTATTTTCTCCCATTCTGAAGGCTGTCTTTTCACCTTGCTAATAGTTTCCTTTGATGTGCAGAAGCTTTTAAGGTTAATTAGGTCCCATTTGTTTATTTTTGCTTTTATTTCCAATATTCTGGGAGGTGGGTCATAGAGGATCCTGCTGTGATGTATGTCAGAGAGTGTTTTGCCTATGTTCTCCTCTAGGAATTTTATAGTTTCTGGTCTTACGTTTAGATCTTTAATCCATTTTGAGTTTATTTTTGTGTATGGTGTTAGATCATACACCATGACCAAGTGGGCTTTATCCCAGGGATGCAAGGATTCTTCAATGTCTGCAAATCAATCAATGTAATACACCACATTAACAAATTGAAAAATAAAAACCATATGATTATCTCAATAGACGCAGAGAAAGCCTTTGACAAAATTCAACATCCATTTATGATAAACTCTCCAGAAAGCAGGAATAGAAGGAACATACCTCAACATAATAAAAGCTATATATGACAAACCCACAGCAAACATTATCCTCAATGGTGAAAAATTGAAAGCATTTCCTCTAAAGTCAGGAACAAGACAAGGGTGCCCACTTTCACCATTACTATCCAACATAGTTTTGGAAGTTTTGGCCACAGCAATCAGAGCAGAAAAAGAAATAAAAGGAATCCAAATTGGAAAAGAAGAAGTAAAACTCTCACTATTTGCAGATGACATGATCCTCTACATAGAAAACCCTAAAGACTCCACCAGAAAATTACTAGAAATAATCAATGACTATAGTAAAGTTGCAGGATATAAAATCAACACACAGAAATCCCTTGCATTCCTGTACACTAATAATGAGAAAACAGAAAGAGAAATTAAGGAAACAATTCCATTCACCATTGCAACGGAAAGAGTAAAATACTTAGGAATATATCTACCTAAAGAAACTAAAGACCTATATATAGAAAACTATAAAACACTGGTGAAAGAAATCAAAGAGGACATTAATAGATAGAGAAATATACCATGTTCATGGATTGGAAGAATCAATATAGTGAAAATGAGTATACTACCCAAAGCAATTTATAGATTCAATGCAATCCCTATCAAGCTACCAACAGTATTCTTCACAGAGCTAGAACAAATAATTTCACAATTTGTATGGAAATACAAAAAACCTCGAATAGCCAAAGCGATCTTGAGAAAGAAGAATGGAACTGGAGGAATCAACCTACCTGACTTCAGGCTCTATTTCAAAGCCACAGTTATCAAGACAGTATGGTACTGGCACAAAGACAGAAATATAGATCAATGGAACAAAATAGAAAGCCCAGAGATAAATCCACGCACATATGGACACCTTATCTTTGACAAAGGAGGCAAGAATATACAATGGATTAAAGACAATCTCTTTAACAAGTGGTGCTGGGAAATCTGGTCAACCACTTGTAAAAAAAATAAAGCTAGAACATCTTTAACTTCTTTACTTCCCCTTCCAGGTGATCTGCTTATAGAGTTTTTCTTACAGGTCAAGGCCCTTTTGAATTGTTTGGTTGGAAATTTGACATCAGGAGTGTCCGTTTGCTGTTGAAATAGTTTATGATGACAGTTACGTTAATAGGAGTCCAGGACATATCCATATGGCCTCCTTTCCTCTCAAAAGTTATGAAAACAAATGCAACTAAATTGTGTAGGCATTCTAAGAAGTCAGTATGTGTCCTTTTTATTTTTAAACGGTATTTAAAAATTGAATCACTGTCATGGGTGACTCTGATATCTTTTGATGGCTGTGTAAATCGGTATAGCCCTCTTTACTACTACTACTAAGTCACTTCAGTCGTGTCCGACTCTGTGTGACCCCATAGACGGCAGCCCACTAGGCTCTGCCGTCCCTGGGATTCTTCAGGCAAGAACACTGGAGTGGGCTGCCATTTCCTTCTCCAATGCATAAAAGTGAAAGTGAAGTCACTCAGTCGTGTCCGACTCTTAGTGACCCCACAGACTGTAGCCCACCAGGCTCCTCCGTCCATGGGATTTTCCAGGCAAGAGTACTGGAGTAGGGTGCCACTGCCTTCTCCATAGCCCTCTATAGTTTATATCAAAGGCATAAAAATATTTGTTCCCCTTTGATCTGGTTTCAAGCTTGAGAATCTGTCCTAGAGAATTAATCTGAAATCTAGGAGAAGCATTCTTCTTTTTTTAAACATTTATTTGTTTATGCAGCTGCACTGGGTCTGAGTTGTGGAATATGGGATCTAGTTCCCTGACCAGGGGTCGAAACCCAGGCCCACTGCATTGGAAGCACGGAGTCTTAGCCACTGAACCACCAGGGAGTCCCTGATATATATCCATTAAAAAAGAAAATAAATATGCTTCAAAGGGTAGCTGTCACTGAGCAAACGCCTGCCATCCAGGTGTAGTACACACAGATGAGGTCAGTCCCCAGGTGTAGGCATAGCGAGTGCAGTTGACTCAGGAATGGGCATGGTTCAGCCAGGGCAGAGTTCTGATAATTAAAGGTATGCGCTTTGGTCCACTGTAGGAAGGCAGTCTGTGTCGTAACTAACTCTGTTATAATGACCTTCACTTTCTATTGTCTGTCTGAAGTTGAAATAGATGTTTTTTTTTTTTTTTTTTTTGGAGTCCTTTCTCAAACCCCTACAGTTCTAAATATTTACTTGGTGATTGCTGATTGCTTATCACTTTATTAAATTCTTTAGAAAGTCAAAGTTGCTCAGTCATGTCCAAGTCTTGGCAACCCCATGGACTATACAGTCCATGGAATTCTCCAAGCCAGAATACTGGAGTGGGTAGCCTTTCCCTTCTCCAGAGGATCTTCCCAACCCAGGGATCGAATCCAGGTCTCCCACATTGCAAGTGGATTCTTTACCATCTGAGCCACAGGGGAAGCCTAAGAATACTAGAGTGGGTAGCCTATCCCTTCTCCAGTGGATCTTCCTGACTCAGGATTTGAACCAGGGTCTCCTGCATTGCAGGCAGATTCTTTACCAACTGAGCTATCAGGGAAGCCAAAATTCTTTGGAAGACATGTGAATTATGAGACAGTTCTTGCCCTGAAGGCACTGGTTATCATAGTTATACTTGCATAAATTTATTTCTGGCTGGTGACATTCCCCCTTGGGTTCAGGGATGGGGGTTTATGAAGCTCTGAGGAGGTGTAGGTATAAGAATGTGAGTGCACTATTGGCAGGGGCCTGTGATAAAAAGGGAAGATTCTGAACTCAAAACTGAAGGATACGAGATTTCTGCCTCTGAGCTGAGTGTTGAGACTGTCACTTCACAACTTGGAAAGTTTGTTTCCCCTTCTTAAAAGGGAGACAGTAAACCCTCCTGCTTGGCATGTTATATGGATTTGCAGTCTGCGCAAGCACTTTATTAGCTATTTTACCAGCATATAATTCTAATTTGTAGTCATAACCATGTCTGAACTGCTTTTCAGCTGTACCATGCAGTCAGCCTTCAGGTATAGCTTGATCTAGCTTGCCTTTCTCTCTGGCTCTAACCTTGTTTCTTGGTTTTTAGACTCCGACAAGTGAGAGTCACCCTCTGCGTCAGTTCCATTTCACCTCCTGGCCTGACCATGGTGTTCCTGACACCACTGATCTACTCATCAACTTCCGCTACCTTGTTCGTGACTACATGAAGCAGAGTCCTCCTGAGTCGCCAATACTGGTGCATTGCAGGTATGCATATGTGACAGATTTCAAATGTAATCATCAATATGGACATTTTTGAAAAAAGAAAAAAGTCCGAGAGGGGATGCAGTAGGTATTTATAAATTCAAGAAGGTTTGGATATGGGACAATGGATTTATTCCCTAAACCTTGAGACTTTAGAACAGGGATTGGCAAACGATAGCCGATGGGTCAGGTTTGGTCAGCTAACTGTATTTTAAAAAACATCGTAACCTATTTTATTTCTTATTTATAATATTTCCCTTTGAGATATTTCAACCTTACAAAAATGCGGAAAATAATTTAACAAAGCTCAGCATGACACCATATATGTTTCTTTTTGTTAATAATACATTACAGGTATAATTAAAATCTCTACTTACTAGCCTCCTATCCCATTCTCTTTCTTACACATTTGGTCCTAAAGTTGATCTGTATTATTCCCTTGCATGCTTTTATATTTTATTGCATGTGTAGGTAACTCTATTGTTTTATATAGCTTTAAACCTTTACTAGATTTTATAATGTATAAGTCATTCTGCAGCCTGTTTTCTTTAGCATTTTGGTTTGCTGTTTAACAGTGTTGAGATACATAATTCTAGTTCATTTTATTTACTTAAAAATATGTTTTCCACATACAAAAACTGTCTGTAAATGAATGTATACAACCTGATAAGTTTGGAGATGAGTATACCTCCATGAAGCCATCACCACAATCTATTTGGCTGCCTGTTTTCATCAATAAAGTTTTATTGGAACACAGCTGTGTCCCTTTGGTTGTATAGTGTCTGTGGTTACTTCCACGCTGCCATGGCAGGATGAGTCTGCAAAGCTGATGATGTTTTACTTTCTGGTCCTTAAGAGAAAACTTTGCCACCTCCTCCTGCAGAACAACAATTGATTAGCTTTGGAGCTAAAGGAATTGATTTTGGGACGGAAGACAGGAGGGACTTTGTTACCCTTTGAGAGTAACAGATTGAAATGGATGAAACGTGCCATCCTAGACACAGTGGCAACTTCGATGGGACTGAGATTAAAGACCTCTAACAAGGTGTTTTATTTGTGGCATCTGATTTGAAAGTAACTTTAGGACTTGGGTCCCAGTTCCAAGCTAGTACAGTCTGACTTGCTGAGGTTTTAATTAAGCCAATGGTTAATGGTCCTGGCCTTGACCCTCAAAGCCTGGTAGCTGGGGAGAGCAGGATATATGTACAAATAGGGAAGTGGGACTTTTATAGTAGAGGGGACCCATGCTAGGTGGTGCTAGTGGTTAAGAACCTGCCTTCCAATGCAGGAGATATAGGAGACTCAGGTTCGATCCCTGGGTCAGGAAGATTCCCTGGAGGAGGGCATGGCAAGCCACTCCAGTACTCTTGCCTGGAGAATCCCATGGACAGAGGAGCCTGGTGGGCTACAGTCCCTGGGATCACAGAGTCGGACGTGACTGGAGCGACTTAGCACACTCAACCCGTGCTGACGTGCTCCTTTCCCCTGTTTTTCAGTGCCGGGGTGGGAAGGACGGGCACCTTCGTGGCCATCGACCGTCTTATCTATCAGATAGAGAACGAGAACACTGTGGACGTGTACGGCATCGTGTACGACCTTCGCATGCACAGGCCTTTAATGGTGCAGACAGAGGTGAGGCCAGCGTCTGTGTGTGACAGTTCTCCCTTCCTGTCTGTGTGTGTTTTTTTTTGTTGTTGTTGTTAATTTTATTTATTTATTTAAATTGGAGTATAATTGCTTTACAGTGTAAGTTTCTGGTGTATGATAATGTGAATCAGCTCTATGTATTCCCTGAAATGTTCCAGATAAACAGCATGCTCAAGGCGTGTTCTCAACAAGGGAACTGGGAAATAGCCCTCCTCAAAGCTGTCAGGGTGAAGGCATCCTGACCAGGATAGAGCGGAATATTAATCTAGTGTCAGGCCGTCACCCTGAACTAGTTTAGGACTCTGTGAAGAGATGCTGTGTTTCTGAGTCCAGCAGACAATGTTCTAGAGGCCTGGGTGCTTTGGGGTGAGCAGGTGGCTGGGGTGGGAAGAGTGGAGTCGCCTCCTGTGTTGGTTGGTAGAGAGATCTTCTTTTTTCTGCTCTAATTATATGGAGTCATAGTTCTTCATCTTTTAGATTTTGGGTAACACAGAAATCTTACGCCTGCTTACAGATGTTCTCGTCCCTTTTTAAAATATTTTGAAAATTGCATAAATTTGTTCATATCAAAAACCTTAGTGCAGGATTATACAGAGGACATTTTTCCTCTTTTGCCTTTTCTTTTCCAATTCCATGCCCTAGAGGTAGTTAGTGTTTACAGTCTGCAGAGCTGCAGTCCTTCGGCCAGCTGACGTGAAGAGCTGACTCACTGGAAAAGACCCTGATGCTGGGGAAGATTGAAGGCGGGAGGAGAAGGGGACGACAGAGGATGAGATGGTTGGATGGTGTCACTGACTCAATGGACATGAGTTTGAGCAAGCTCTGGGAGATGGTGAAAGAGAGAGAAGCCTGGGGTGTGCAGTCCATGGGGGTGCAAAGTGTCAGCATTACTTAGCAACTGAGCAATAGCAACAATATATCTTTATAGGCTTCTTTATGTACTTCTGTTAAAAAAAAAAAAACAAAAACGTGTACAGACATGGAGCGTATTTTATTTTTTTGAGAAGAATTTATAATTAGCTTTTTTTTTTTTTTTTTGCCTTTTAGTGACTTGGTTGTTTCATTTAGTATAATGTCCTCAAGTTCATTTATGTTTTAGGATATTGCAGATGTTCCTTCCTAGAGCATGTTTGAAAAATTGGAAACTATTTTATATATAATTGCTGTCCTATGATTTTTTTCCCCTCTTAAAGTTTGTGGATGTCTTTCAGCAAACACCTCTTCTTCTTTTTAATGGCTACCTGCAGATTTTGATGTGCTTGTCTGAAGGGTGGGAATCCTGATCATAACCCCAATCTCTACACACCCCCCACTGAAGGATAGGAGCCCCAAGCTCAGCCCTGACCAGCCACCTTTATTTCACCCCTTTCGTTGAGAATCACAGCTTACTCCTTATTCTTCATTCACATCCTCCGTAGCCAAGAAAACTGCTGGGCATTTTGCTGATTGAATATGCACGTGCCTTAGCTCCTCCACGTATTCTCTTTGCCCTTCCTTAAGATTCTGGTACTTCTTGAGGAGCCGAGCTGTGTGTGGGGTGCACCCCTCTGGTTGATACTCATTAGTGACGAGAACCTTGCTACCTCTACTTTCAGAGTTCCCCATTATGTAATTACTCCTTGACCATGTGAACTTGGAGTGTTCGCTTGTGGTGAGTGGGGTTGGAGGGTGGAAATCTGAGAAAACCTTGGGTGCTAATCTTTGGTGCTTCTCTTTTTTTTTCTTCTTTCTTTTTCTAACAGGACCAGTATGTTTTCCTCAATCAGTGTGTTTTGGATATTATCAGATCCCAGAAGGACTCAAAGGTGGATCTTATCTACCAGAACACAACTGCAATGACAATCTATGAGAACCTTTCACCCATAACCACGTTTGGAAAGACAAATGGTTACATTGCCTAATTCCAAAGGAAAACCTTTCTGGAGTTAACCAGACCATCACACCCACAGCAAAGGAAAATGCCCCGATGTTGACATGTTTTTATATGTCTCATATCCTAATTCTTTGTTCTGTTTTGTTAGAACTAATTTGAGAGTGTGAAGCTGCATGTGTAAAGCATGAGAAAGGAGAGGCTGGGGCTATCAGGGGCTGTGGATGGCTGGCGAGCAAATCAACTACATTCCTGATTACCAATGGGATGAGTTCACTTTTTTTTTTTTTTTCTTGAGAATTACAGAATACCAGGAAAAGTGAGCTATGATTTTTTTTTTTCCTTTTACAAGACATTCTTTTTTAAATAGACTATTTTATATGATTCACACGCTAAAGCCAGGATTGTGTTGGGTTGAATATATTTTAAGTATCAGAGGTCTATTTTTACCTACTGTATCTTGGAATCTAGCTGATGGAAAATACATAATTGTGGATGATTATCACGTAGGGAGGGGTATGTGGTACCTCTTCCACCTGCGTTTTCTATTTGAACATGTGCCTTTTCTGAATTATGCTTCCACAGGCAAAACTCAGTAGATATCTCTATTTTTGTACTGAATCTCATAATTGGACTATGTGGAATATTTAAACAGTAGTTTAGTATTGGAGGTTCAGACTTCTCAGTAACATTCCTATTCTCATTTGATTAGAGAAGATCTCGCCTCCACCCCACACTTCCCCATCTCCTGTTTTGTGCTCTGTTCTTTCATTCCTTTTCCCTCCTATTTTTCCCGAAAGACATTTCTGATGACCACACTTTCTACCCACTGGTTGAGCAAGAGTGGAAACTAAATTATCATCTTGAAAATTTTGGGGGTGGGAGTCGGGTGAGCAGAGGAACCAACCCTTCAGTGACACAATAATCTTTTATTGTCCCTGTTTTATCTTTTTTTCTTTCTCATTTCTGTGTTTGGTAAGAAGGATTATTTAAAGGTGCAATATGTGACTTAGTGATTCATGATGCTCTAGGTTTTTAGTAACGTTTTACTCAGGTTGGCATTTTATGTGTCTCTGTGTGTCCGTGTATGTGTGTGTGTGTGTGTTTCTAAAAGTGTGGCAGTCTGTGAACACGTCCGTGTGAAAACGGTGTCAGATGAATCCCTTCTTAAAGTCTACTGGCTTTGGTCTGTACGTGCAGTGACGCATATCCATATCTACTGTATATATATATACTAAACTCTTAGAACAGTCATTCCTTGAAATTGAGGTGTACAAAGTTTGAATTTGTATCAAAGATGTAATTATTATTTTTAAAACCTCTTTTTCACTATACTGCTGCTGTAATTACTTTGATTTTTTAAAAAAAATGTAGATTAATTTTTTGTTTATTGTTATTTGGCTTTCAGGTGTGTATCCACTGAGAGTTTCCAAATCTATGTGGATTTATTTTATTGGTACATAATCTGTAAACTTCTCAAGGCATTAATTAACACGAAAGGATTTGTTTCTTTGTTTTGTTTTGTTTTATTTTATATTGTGGCTCAGGTTCTATTCTGAAGATGTATTAAGTTTCTCCTCCAATAAGCAATGAAGTGTTCGAGGTCTTATGAAGGATTGATCAAGTCCCGCAAGTCCTGTGGCTGTTTCCCACAGGGATAAATCCTGCTGTAAGTGTAGGCGATGTGTCCTGTTGGAAATGGGAGTGGGGTCTTCTCTGAGCGCCCCGGTCTCCCTGGGCCTGTGGGAGCCCGTCTCCTGGCCCTGCGCCCCGGCTCGCTGGGCCTTTGAGCACTCATGGGGCGCTCCGGAGGGGGAACCACAGCGTACGGAGAACCCCTGGGTCAGTGCCGGGGTCGAGGGCCATACGTCTTTTGTCTCCCTTTCCCTTTGAGGTACTGAAAGGAAGAGAGGAGAGGTGATGATGGTGTTGTGTTTTGGGAGAACCTTACTTCCCAAGTGGAAATTGCACTTTTGGCTGTGTCCTTTGCTCTCTCTGTGGCGGAAAGCACTTCATTCCGTGTCGGGCGCTTCGAGGAGCGGGCGGGCTGGGCTGGGTCCTCTTTGGTCCTTATCAGGGAAGCCCTGCCATCCTGGGCTGCTGAGTGAAGCTGGGTTTGGGCGACGGCTTCCAAGTCTTTCACGCGGGTCTGCCCCTCGAGCCTGTCTTGGAGAGCTCCCTAACTTCTTCAGGGGTCCCGGTCCAGGCGGCAGTTCTGGGGTCCCACCCCTCCCCACTCCAGTTGCCAGGAAGCCATGCTGGTGGTGCCAAGGTACCGTCAGGCCCCACGTAGGCGTACACCCTGCTTGCGTCACTGCTGCTGTCCTGGGGAAGTCAGGGGGAAGGACTTGACTCCAGAAATTCCTTTAAAAGATGAAAGCCACAATAATTAGAAACATATGGGTGTAAAAAACGCAAAGATCAGAAACCCTCCTCCCTTCCGCCCGGGATGAGCTTGGGAAATGGGCCGTAGCCTGGTCAGTCTCACTCAGACGTCACCCCCGGTCCCGGGAGGAAGGCTTGCGGTGGCCAAGTCTGGCTTCCAAATGGGCAGGTCACACGAAGGTCATTCATGATGCTTCTCTGCATCCTGAAGAGGCCTGGCGAGGGGCCAGGGGGTAGGGGAGGGGGGTGGGGGTGGGTGGTGAGGGTATTTATAGCACAGTGATTGAAAAGGGAAGATTAATGTGTAAATATAGAGGACAGGCAGGCTGAGGGCTAGTCACAGGAGAGAGAGAGCGCTTTTGAGCTCCTGCCCCAAACCGTCACTCCTGGGATTAGGGTTAGGGTTCGTCCCAGGAGCGACGAGCTAAAACTGAGTCCAGTGGAGTCATGGGGAGGGTGTGATTGCCCCTGCTTAGCATTTGACAAGTGCAGAAGTACACCAGCCAGCGTGGGTTGAGCTGGTTTGGGGGATTTCGGCCTCTTTCTTCCAAGAGCAAGGACGTTTTTGTCTGCAAAGTTAAATCTAGTGATGGTTGGCAGCAGTGTGAAATGAGATGCAGGTCGCTTCCCTGTGGCCACGTGACAACCACCAGCTGGATTTGGGCACACTTGACCACTGGACGTGGGCATCGCAGAGTCGGAGGCTCCTGGGGCTTGGGCCCGACTATGCAGCTGATTCACGATTGCTTTTCATCTGGGGGTGAAAAAGCCTGGTTTCCTTTTGAAATGCTTGATTGCACTTGCTGAGCTAAACAAGCCTTGGTGACTGATGTTGATTTGCCTCCAAAGTTCAAGTTCTGAATTTGCAGACTCTGTGTAGCAGTCGAGTATTCAATATACTGTAGCTTTTTATCCCCTCGGGGGCACCTGTGAAGAGGATGTGTTGATGTGGACTCTAAACCTGTAATTTTCTTGTAACTATTTTGGAATGACGCATATTTCTAATGTTTGTTATACTTGTACAGAGTATTGCTGTTGGTTGCTTTTTTTCCCCCTCTTTGGTTTGTTTTTTAAGGAAAAACATGGCCTGAAAAAAATTTTTTTAAAAAGACTTATAAATACCAAATATAAAAAAATGTCAACACATCATGCCTCTGTTTGCTTGTCTTTCTGCCTCCTCACTTTACATCCACATCATATGGTTTACCGAGCAGTTTACTGGCCTCTGTTCAGCTGGGGGATCCTTAACAAAAGCATGTTTCCCTTGGGATTTTTCCACATTGTTTTGGTTTGCTAGGGGCTGCTGTAACAAAGTACAGCACGCTGAGGGGCTTAAACATTAAAAACGGACCATCTCCCAGTCCTGGAGGCTAGACGTCTGAAATTGAGGTGTCGGTAGGTTGGTTTCCTCTGAGGCCACTCTGGCTGGTGGATGACCATCTTGCCCCCATGTGTTCTAATCTCCTTTTCTTACAAGGACACCAGTCACTGGGGATCACAGCCCATGCTAATGACCTCATATGACCTGAGTTACCTCTGGAGACTCTTATCTCCAAATACAGTTGCATTGGGAGGCACTGGAGGTTAGGATTTTAGCATATAAACCTTGGGGGCACATAAGTCAGCCCAAAGGGCTTCCCTGGTGGCTCAGTGGTAAAGAATCCACCTGCAATGCAAGAGATGTGGGTTCAGTCCCTGGGTCGGGAAGATCCCCTGGAGGAGGAAATGGCTACCCACTCCAGTATTCTTGCCTGGGAAACCCCATGGAGAGAGGAGTCTGGTGGGCTACAGTCCATGGGGTCACGAAAGAGTTGGACCACGACTGAGCGACTAAACAACAGCAGGAACAACAAAAGTCAGCCCAGAACACACACGGAGGGTGATAAAGTGGGGCCTGGGGGGGTGAGGGCACCTCCAAAGTGTGGTGGCATATGTTCCCAGAGGGTGGGAGGCAGGGGTCTACAGGTGGACAGACACCCACTTGGGGGAACTCACATGCCTTAGGCAAGCCTCCAGGATCTTTAGAGGCTTTCTGGTTGATGGATTTGGGGAATCTCAAAATTTCCAGGGGACGGTAGCAGTTTGGGGGGTTTTTCTTTCATCTCACTCCCTTATGCCTTGATGCAAACTCTTAAGTGGACTGAGATGATTTTAAGATATCTCTTGCTCCTCTTTCCGGAAGTAAATCAAGCCATTCAACAGTGATGTACTGAGTACCTACTGTCCACCAGCAACTATACCTTGGTGGCTGAGGGTTCAACTGTGAACAAGATAGAAATCTCTGCCCTCGTGGAAAGTGAAAGTCACTCAGTCATGTCCGGACTCTTTGCAACCCCGTGGGTATACAGTCCATGGAATTCTCCAGGCCAGAATACTGGAGTGGGTAGCCATTCCCTTCTCCAAGGGATCTTCCCAACCCAGGGATCGAACCCAGGTCTCCAGCACTGCAAGCAGATTCTTTACCAGCAAAGTGAGAGGAGGTAGACAAACGTATGTAAACTAAATCCTTAGTATGTTAGAATCTAACAGATGATGAACATATGGAGAAAAATAGTGTATCACACCTGGATGCACCAGCTCATTTTCACTAAGGCAGTGCAGCCACAGTGTGTCAAGGAGAAAGTGTCGCTACAAGCTCATCACTCAACCCCTGCGTCAAGCCCGTCAGGAAGATAAAGGGGAACACTGCACAAGTCCTGCCTGGAAGAAGTGGGCAGTCCAGAGGGCCAGAGGCATGAGGGATGCAAATGCAAAATGAACCCGAAAAATACCAGAAGCGATTTAAAGGAGCAGGAGACAGGAATCCCAGGAGCGTGAGAGAGGGGATGGCAGGTGAGCTGAATCTTGAGCAGGATTTTAGGAGGAGGATACAAGGGGGAAGGCAGAGGGTGAATGTGCCCGCGTGGAGGCTGGTGAGATGTGAGCTTGCAGGGAGGGTGGGGCAAGGTGAGGTGAGGTGGTGGCTGATGGCCCTGGCAGGGAAGAACCCTGAGACTGTAAGCCTGGTTGACGGAAACGGCCTCACCTTTAAGATGCTGACCAGTCCTGTGTGTGTGTACATACATAAATAAGTTAACTTACTGAGACGTGGGCTTCCCTGGTGGCTCAGACGGTAAAGGATCTGCCCGCAGTGTGGGACTCCTGGGTTCGATCCCTGGGTCGAGAAGATCCCCTGGAGAAGGGAATGGCAACCCTTTCCAGTATTCTTGCCTGGAGAATACCATGGATGGAGGAGTCTGGCAGGCTTCAGCCCAGGTTGCAAAGGATCGGGCACGACTGAATGACTAACACACACACACACACACACACACACACACACTCTACTTTGTCTTCACTATTTTCTTTGCGTGGAAAGCGCATGGTGGTCACAAAGGTGAGTAACCACAGTAAGATGGACGCAGGGGGCGCACCAGACTCTTGGCTGGTTAGTGGGAGTGAACGGTGTACTTTCCCGCACAGAAGAGACCACGCTGGAGCGTGCTCAGCCGGAGCCTCCAGGTCCCATGAGGTCCTCCGTGGTCTTCGCCGTTGGGTCCTAGCAGGTCCTTCGTTTGCTTTGCTGATCGCACCCCCTCCGTCCTTGTCTCTCTCCCCACTTCCCTTTCTCTATTTCTCATCCTCCTCGCCTGCGCCAGCCATCTGGAGACAACAGCTAAATGCTGGCCTGCTTGCCAAGTCAAAACAACTCCTGAGAGTTCCAGCACATTCCTGAGTTGTTTGTTTGAAACACTGGGTGGAATCAGGTAGTTTTCCGGGCACGGATTCCTGTAGTGTGTCCAGGTCTGCCCGGAGCCTGTTGCTGTAATTACTTTTCTGATTAGGTAGAGAGCACAGGTCTGGAGCATATGACAATGTAATTGTTCCAGATGTGACTACTTGCCTCAGTGAGGATAGGAAATCTTTTGCTTTTAAAAAGAGGCTTCCAGACGTCTGGTGGTAAGAAGGATGTTGCAGGCCCAAAGTTCAGAGGCCTGAGCACAGAGTTCCCTGTGCTACATGGTAGATCCTTGTTGGTTATCCATTTTCAACGTAGCAGTGTGTACTCGTCAGGGGGACTTCCAAGTTGACTCAGCGGTAAGGAATCTGCCTGCCAGTTTATGAGACACAAGAGATGAGGGTTTGATCCCTGGGTCAGGACGATGCCCTGGAGGAGGAAATGGCAACCCACTCCAGTATTCTTGTCTGGAAAATCCCATGGACAGAGGAACCTGGTGGGCTATGTATGTATAGTCCATGGGGTTGCAAAGAGACATGACTGAGCACACACTCACACCCACCCACTCTCTCTCACACACACACACACACAAACACACACTCACACAGGTCAATACCAAACTCCCTAGCTATCCCTCCTCTGAAATGCTTACTCTCTGGTAACCATCAATTTGTTCTCTTAAAAAAAAAGATGGGAAGCACTAGGTGGCAGAGAGCTGAAGTTTGCCTGGGGAGTTTGGAGAGCAACATCTGTGGCTTGTTGAGTCCACAGCCTCAAGGGCCTGAGTCGACTTGGGCCCGGGTGGGCGTCTTCTCGTTAAATCCTAAGCGGTCTAGAGACTCAGTTTCTTCGGAGGGCATCGTCCTGCGTGTATTTTGAATCCATCCACATGTCTTGAATGGTCCCCTGACCATTACCGCTTCAACTGGGAAGCTTCCAGGGCCTACCTTCATGTCCCCGCAGGGGAACTTGAGGGTTAGTTCAGAAAGAAGGAAGACGGAGGAGTGTGGTGACGGGTGACGCTGTGACGTGCCGAGACAGTCAGCGTATTGCCTAGGACATCTGAAACACCAGGTAGGTGCAGCTGTTTTTTTTAATCAACTTAGATTTGTTTTGATCAAGTACTGTGGGCTGGCAGTGGGGCCTTGGTATGTACCTTTGTGGGGGGAAATAAAAAGGCATGATCATTGCCCTTGTGGAATTTAAGGGCCTACAGAGAGGCAGGAAGTGAAGAAGGAATTGAACACGTGCCTGTTGATCCCTTCCAGCTGGAATGAGAGAGCAAGCCCCGAGGGAGTGGGGGGGGGCAGCCTCGGACAAACTGCGGCAGGAGTGGGTTTGGCATTTGAAGAGCAGTGTGGTCTCTGGGGCCTTGTTGGTAAAGGAGCTAAGGCGCGATATGAAGCCAGAGAGGAAGTCAGGGCCCATCGAGTGGAGCTTCGTGAGCCGAGGTCCGGAGAGGCTACAAGCCCTGGGAGGCCATCAGAGTTTCCAGAGCAGAGTCCTGACACGCTGGTCTCTGCATGGAGCTCGGGCTGCCGGGAGCCGGGAAGCAGGGAAGTCTGTTAGAGCCTCTGGTGTAGCAATGGTTTTGGAAACAGATGAATGTATAGCCCGTGAGGCCTTCCCGTGAGGCTCAGACGGTAAAGAATCCACCTGCAGTGAGGGAGACGCGGGTTCGATCCCTGGGTTGGGAAGATCCCCTGGAGAAGGGAATGGCTGCCCACTCCAGGATTCTTGCCTGGAGAACTCCAGGGACGGAGGAGCCTGGCGGCCTACAGTCCACGTGGTTGCAGTAGAGTCGGTTATGACTTTCACTTTGACTTCACAGCCCTTGAAGAGGAACTAAATGTTCTTGGCTTTAAAGGCTAAACTGCTCTTATTTTGTCCGGTTTGGCTGCTTCTCTTCGGCGTTCTCTCACTTCTCTGATTAAATGCATCCTGTTTCTGGCTGTGTTGGGTCTTACTGCTGTGTGGAGGCTGTCTCTAGTTGCGGCGATCGGGGGCTGCTCTCCTGTGGTGGAGCGTGGGCCCTCGGGTGTAGGGGCTTCAGTGGTTGGAGCCCCCAGGCTCTATGGTTGTGGTGTATGGGTTTAGTTGCTCCATGGCGTGTGGGATCTTCCCAGACCAGGGATGGAACCCGTATCCCCTGCCTTGGCAGGGGGATTCTTAACCACTGGACCACCGTGGGAGTCCCTAAGTTTATTCCTCGGCTAAAATTTTTCTGCAGACAAGAGGCAGGCAGAGGACACGGTGGGGAGGGTGGGGGAGGTCTGTCCTGGGAAGGGCCCAGAGGGTCCAGCTTGCTTACAACAGGAAATAAAAATCAAGTGCTGAAGTGAGAAAAGCAGTTTATACAACTATAAGAAAATAATTCCAGGAAGCAGTTAGGTAAGCATATAAGAAGACAAGAAAGATAACGCCACAGGGAAGTAATGGTGTGGTTATAATTTTTAAAAAAATGTATTTATTTTTGGCTATGCTGGTCTTTGTTGCTCTGAGGACTCTTCTCTAGGTGCGGTGAGTGGGGCCTGCTCTCTAGCTGCAGGGGGCAGGCTTCTCATCTCAGCAGCCTCTCCTGGTGCAGAGCCCAGGCTCTAGGGCCAGGAGGCTCGGTGTTGCGGTTCCCAGGCTCTAGAGCACAGGCTCTGTAGTTGGGTCTTAGCTGCTCCGTGGCCTGTGGGATCTTCCCAGACCAGGGATCAAACCCATGTCCTCTGCATTGGCGGGAGGATTCTGTACCACTGAGCCTCCAGGGAAGCTCCCATTGGTGGGGGGCTATGAGTGGCTTTTATTTTTACTTTCCTAAATTTTATAATTTTCCCCACTGAGTATGGAGTTCTTGTTGAGACTACTTTAAAACTTTAGCATTTTTCTTCTTGACTTAGAAAAGTAAGCTGTAACATATTTCAAGATATACTTGTCCAAATTTACCAAGTTCTTCAAAATGAGTGTGAATCCAAGGCTTTTTTGAGTACCTCCAGTTGCAGGGAGTTTGTTAAAAAGTGAAAGTTAAATTTACGGTATTAGATTCTGAGCTGTTAAGCTGGAGAGAACGGGGCCCACCTTCTTGGTCCTGGTTGAGTGTGTGTCTGCCAGGGTGGAGGGCCTGGTGGGGACCTGGGGGGCAGGGGGAGGAGGCAGGGGCAAAAGGCAGGGGGAGAAGAGGATGAGCCCTGCTCCTCAAAGTTCTTACAGCTCTCCCACCCCATCTGGGGTTCCACAGCTCCCTTGCTGGATGGTCCCTGGGCCCTCTGAAGAAAAACAGAAGAGCCTAGGCGTTACCCTATAAATGGTGTGTGTGCTCAGTCATTGTGTTCAACTCTGCCGCTCTGTCCACGCAACTGCTATTTTCTACAGGGGATCTTCCCGACGTAGGGATTTCCCAGCATCTGTAGACACAGCCTAACTTAACTTTCTTGCAGGCAGTTGAGGCCCGGCAGCTATTTTGCATATTGCCACTAGATGGCGCCAAAGGACTGAGCTGAGAAAGCAATTCAGGTTGTCAGATGGCAATGGAGGAAAACAGGTTTGCAAAAAATAAAGTCAGAGAGCTGGCTGGCTTTGAAGGGAGCACGGGTCATATTGTCCCCGAGGGTGTACAAGCAGCTACCACCTTCGTGGGAGGTAGGGGCGGAGGTGGAGGAGCTGGAGTCAGGGCCAGGAATTTCTGGTGCTCAGTAGCAGTCACCACTCTACTGGGAGCGTGGACAGGGCCCGAGGTGTAGGAGCAGAAACCCTGAGGATCGGGTCTGAGCTGGTTCATGGATCCCTTGCAGGCGAGTGCGCATTCCTCGGCCGTGGCACTTCTGTCGAGAACAGAACCAGGAGCAAGAGTGGCTGCAGTGGCCTCCCTGTGTGGGTGGGGTGCGTACTGGGGCAGTACTGAGAACCCAGTCAGAGCCGCAGGCAGTTTTCAGTCTCTTTCTCTGCGCTCTTCCCAGGAATAAGCAAACATACGTGTACAATCTTCACAAGTGAAGTCTTGGTTACCTTTAGCCCTCCTGTTATGTCTCTGGTTTTAGAACCAGCTAAGGGGACTCTTGGGTCGCTAGGAGTCGGACACGACTGAGCGATTTCACTTTCTCTTTTCACTTTCATGCATTGGAGAAGGAAATGGCAACCCACTCCAGTGTTCTTGCCTGGAGAATCCCAGGGACAGGGGAAGAGCAAAACCCAACTCCACATTGGATCTGTTTCTTTGACTTTAACCTTTGCTTTTCATTGCTTTTGTTATTATAATCGGTAACAGGATGTTGGCTATAGCTGTGGCACCCCACTCCAGTACTCTCGCCTGGAAAATCCCATGGACAGATGAGCTTCATGGGACACAGTCCATGAGGTCACAAAGAATTGGACATGACTGAGTGACTGAGCAGGAGAAGGCAATGGCACCCCTCCAGTACTCTTGCCCGGAAAATCCCATGGACGGAGGAGCCTTGGCTGCAGTCCATGGGGTCTGAGTTGGACACGACTGAGCGACTTCACTTTCACTTTTCTCTTTCATGCATTGGAGAAGGAAATGGCAACCCACTCCAGTGTTCTTGCCTGGAGAATCCCAGGGATGGAGGAGCCTGCTTGGCTGCCGTCTATGGGGTCGCAGAGTTGGACACGACTGAAGTGACTTAGCAGCAGCAGCAGTTCAGTCGCTCAGTCGTGTCCGACTCTTTGTGACCCCATGGACTGCAGCACACCAGGCCTCCCTGTCCATCACCAACTCCTGGAGTTTACCCAAACTCGCCCATTGAGTCAGTGATGCCATCCAACCATCTCATCCTCTGTCGTCCCCTTCTCCTCCTGCCTTCAATCTTTCCCAGCATCAGAGTCTTTTCCAGTGAGTCAGTTCTTTGCATCAGGTGGCCAAAGTATTGGAGTTTCAGCTTCAGCATCAGTCCTTCCAGTGAATATTCAGGACTGACTTCCTTTAGGATGGACTGGTCTATAGCTAAAAGCAGATGTAATGGCCTGCCTCCGGGAACCTGCCCCTCTGCCTGAATGTCAAACTAAAGTGCCTTTGTTCAACTCTCAGGGAGACCTTCTGACCCTGTCCACCTGCGAATGGCGGCAGGAAAGAGGAAATTAATATATTCCATTCCTGCACCACCCCATGCTGGCCAAGCCAAGAGATGTTTTCAAGATTTATTCCCTCTTTGGGCTTCCCAGGTGGCGCTAGTGGTAAAGAACCTGCCTGCCAATGGAGGAGATATAAAGAGTTGCAGGTTCAATCCCTGGGCCAGGAAGAGCCCCTGGAGAAGGAAATGGCAACCCACTCCAGTGTTCTTGCCTGGAGAATCCCTTGGATAGAGGAGCCTGGTGGGCTACAGTCCGTGGGGTGGCAAAGAGTTTTTTAGTGACTAAAGAGCAACAATGGCCTTTTCACTTCCTGCCCTCCTCCTCCCCTCTCTGTTCTATAAAAGAAACTGGCATCCAGACCCCAGAAGATGTCTATGGCACTAGCCTGCCATCAGATACCAGGCCTCAACACCTCCTCTCTTGATCACTGGCCTGTCCTGCAGCGAGCAGACTGAGCTTTGATTTGGAAACAGTCTTCCCAGTGTCAGACCCTGGGCCTGGGGCACCCAGTAGAAGTAGAAACAGACTTTATTTTCATGGGCTCCAAAGCCACTGTGGACAGTGGCTGCAAGCCATGAAATTCAAGACGCTTACTCCTTGGAAGGAAAGCTGTGACAAACCTAGAACTTGTATTAAAAAACAGAGACATTGCTTTGCCGACAAAGGTCCATAAGATCAAGCTATGGTCTTTCCAGGAGTCATGTACAGATGTGAGAGTTGGACCATAAAGAAGGCTGAGTGCTGAAGAATTGATGCTTTTGAACTGTGGGGCTGGAGAAGACTTTTGAGAGTCCCTTGGACTGCAAGGAGATCAAACAAGTCAATCCTAAAGGAAATCTACTCTGAATATTCATTGGAAGAACTGATGCTGAGGCCGAAGCTCCAATGCTTTGGCCATGTGATGCAAAGAGCTAATTCACTGGAAAAGACCCTGATGCTGTGAAAGATTGAAGGCGGGAGGAGAAGGGGCAACCGAGGATGAGGTGGTTGGATGGCATCACCGACTTTGATGAGTCAGAGTTTGAGCAAACTCTGGGAAATTGTGAAGGACAGGGAAGCCTGGCGTGCTGCAGCTCAGGGGGTCTCAAAGAGTTAGAGACAACTTAGCGACTGAACAACAACAACTTCACTCCAGGAGGATCCACAAAACCACGATAGCCCCTCCTCTTCTGTGTGTGCTCCGCTAAGGCATGTTCTGAGCTGACCACTTCATCTCATCCCCAACTCATTATCGACCTCTCTTTACAGTCTTGTAATTATTGTTAATATTCCCTTGTGAAATCTGTGACAAGGTTGGTTGAAAACATCATTTCGGTAATCAAAGAAGAGATTTGGTGAAAGGAAGATACAGTTTAACTGTTTATTTTCTAGTATCTTTTGGTCTTTATCTTTCAATGATGACCAAAGATAGATTTCATCAATCTGTGGTTTGTCAAGGGACATAATTTAAAAACAAATAAAAGTTATTGATGATGATGATAAAAAAAGAAAAGGAACTCAGAAGTTGATATTCTGAGAAGAGATGGTATCCATCATTATGTGAGAGATAAAGGACTTCTGCTATTAAGGCAGAGGTGGCCTTGAGCCATTAGTTGGGTAAATAAATGATGTGATTTAATTTGTGAAGTGAAAAATGGTGAAATAGATTGAGTGGTGAGATTTCACCAGATGGTGAAATAGATCGAATGAGTTAGCTAAACGAACTGGTTTTATAAGGAATAACCCCCAGATCTCAATAGTTTAATGCCTATGTCACAGTTTAATGTGGCTGGCACTATTCAAGGCTTCCCCAGCTTTAACCCCAGCTTGTTGAGGTCATCCAGGGGTCACCATCCAGCTGGCAGATGAGGAAGAGAACTCAGGAGTCCGTGCAAGGGAGGATTCTATGGTCCAGGTGTGTACGTGACATGTACCGCTTATGTCCACCTTCCATCGGTGGGGAACAGCATTTGGCCGGGTTCCCCGGAAGAAGAGAGCTGTGGGTCCTGCTGAGCATGTGTGTCCTGTGCCTCTGATGTCAGACCAGTGGATAAAATGTTCAGCATAGTGCCTGGCACCTTGCAGGGATTCCATGAATGGTGGTCTCCTCCTCCCTTCCAGAGCCACCTGTCTAGGGAAGAAGTAGATGGGAAAGAAATGGCTTCTGTTCTGCATTGGCATGGCAACCCAGCTGCTTCTAAAATGTATGATTCTGTGGACCTAACGGGGATACTGGGAGATGCTGTGTCCTGGTTGAGGTCTACAGTACGCTTACAGGTGTTGGGAGCTGTGAGCTCATTAGTGACTTGCACATTAGTGGGGATGTGTTCTTGAAGCTTCCAACCATGCCTGTAATTACTTACCTGAAGCTCCTGGGGATCTCAAGGAGGGAAAGAAACTTCTTCGTTCTGAAGAACCCCCAAGGGATGGCATTAATTTGCTCCTTCACAAACTTTTCCTAACTCTTTGCCTTAGCTCCTGAGGGCATAATTAATTGCCTGAAGTTGTCATCATGCCAGAAAACCTGAGTGTGGCCTCCAGAAAGTGGAGGAGTAACTGATCACTGTAGTCACAGAACTGAAAACTAATTGGCTCTTTTTCTTCCCTTGATGATCCTTGTAGCAGCAGAGAACTTTTTCTATTAAATGCGAAGAGGCTAACATCTGAGTTGTGGAGTGTTAGTGGAAACTGCTGAGAATACATGGATTTGGTCAACAGTTTTCTTTTTTACATTTACATTGTATTACACATATGTTTTTTCAACTTTTAAAAAAGTTTCATAATACATTTTAGAGCTCTTTCAATATCAGTGTATGTAGATATGCTCACCTGTATTAGGCCTGGTTGCCATAGCAAAATATCAGATGGGGTGGCTTAAGCAACGGGAATGTAGTTCTCATAGTTCTGGAGACCAGCAGCCCAAGATCAAGCTGCTGGTGGATTTGGTGCCCTGGTAAGGACATGCTTCCTGGCTTGCAGAGTCTGCCTTTCGGCTGTGTCCTGACGTGGCAGAGAGAAATAGAGAGAGAGAGGGTTCTTCTGCTAATTCCATCATCAAGGTTCTACCCTCATTACCTCCTCTAATTCTAAGTACTTCCCAAAGACTCCATCTCAAATACCATCACAATAAGGGTTAGAACTTCAACACATGAATTTTTGGCAGACACAGTTAGTCCATGGGCTTCCCTCGTAGCTCAGATGGTAAAGAATCTGCCTGCAATGCAGAAGACCCAGGTTCGATTCCTGGGTTGGGAAGATCCCCTGGAGAAGGAAATGGCAACCCACTCCAGTATTCTTGCCTAGAGAATCCCATGGACAGAGGAGCCTCGTGGGCTACAGTCCATGGGGTCTCACAAGAGTCGGACATGATTTAGTGATGAAACCACCACCAGTTAGTCCATAGCATCGTTCTTTATTTTCTATTTTATTTTTAATTTCAGCTTTGTTGACGGATTGACAAATGAAATCATGAGATAGTTAAAGTATACGTGGTAGTGATTTGATATATATATATACACACACACACATACATTGTAAAAGGACTCCCCCATCTAGTGATGGCACATCCATCACTCTGCAAACTCACATATTTACCTTTTTTGGTGAGAATATTTAAGGTCTACTCTTTTAGTGAATTTCGATTATACAGTATGGTGTTGTCAACTTTAGTCACCATGCTGGACGTTAAATCCTCTGACCTTATTCATCTTATAACTGAAAGTTTGTACCTTTCACCAACTTTCCCTATTTCCCCCGCCCTCCAGTGCCTAGAAACTACTTTTCTACTCTCTCTTTCTGAGTTTGACCTTTTATTTTAGATTCCACATATTAACCTCTTTATTACTATATCACACTGTGCTTTTTCTCTTGTTACATTCTTTTTTTTTAAATCTGTGTATTTATTTGGCTGCAACAGGCCTTAGTTGCAGCATGTGGGGCCTTCACTGAATCGTGTGGAATCTTTCCTTGAAGCACATGGACTCTCTAGTTGTGGCTGAAATAGTGCAAGGGCTCAGTAGTCGCGGTGTGTGGGCTTAGTTGCTCCGTGGCATGTGGGATCTTACGTCTCTGACCAGGGATCGAACCTGAGTCCCTTGCTTCAGAAGGCAGATTCTTAACCACTGGGCCACCAGGGAAGTCCCTCTTATTACATTCTTTGACGAAAAGTCTGTTTTTTTCTCATATAAGAGCAGCAACTCCTGCTCTGTTTTGGTTTCTATTTGCATGGAATGTCTTTCTTCATTACTTCACTTTCTGTCTATGCCTTAAAGTTGAAGGGGTATAGGCAGCATATAGTTGGATCTTATCTTTTTAATTCACTGAGATACTCTGTGTCTTTTGATTGGAGAATGTGTTCATTCACATTTAAAGTAACTGTTAATTGGTATGGACTTACTATTGCCATTTTAATTTAATTGTTTTCTAGCTGTTTTATAATTCCTTTGTTTCTTTCTTCCTCTTGGTCTCTTCCTTTGTGATTTGATGATTTTCTGTAGTGGTATGCCTAGATTCCTTTCTTTTTTTATCTTTTCGGAGAAGGCAATGGCGACCCACTCCAGTACTCTTGCCTGGAAAATCCCATGGGTGGAGGAGCCTGGTGGGCTGCAGTCCATGGGGTCACAAAGAGTCGGACACGACTGAGCAACCTCACTTTCACTTTTCACTTTCATGCACTGGAGAAGGAAATGGCAACCCACTATGGCTTTTTGTTTGTGTTTACCTTGAGGCTTACATGAAACATATTTATAATAGTCTATTTTAAGCTGATGACAACTTAAGTTCAAATGCATACTAAAGATTCACATTTTTACTACCCCAAACGTTTGTATTTTTGATGTCACAATTTATGTCTTTTTACTATGTGTGTCTGTTAACAAACTATTGTAGTTATAGTTATTTTTATGCTTTTAATGTTTAGTCATAAAACTAGAGCTATAAGTCATTTACTCACCACTGTTACAACACTGGAATATTTTGAATTCAACTATATATTTAACTTTATCAGTGAGATTTATATTTTCATATGTTTTGCTGTTACTAATTAGAGTCCTTTCACTTTAGCTTGAACAATTTCCTTTAACACGTCTTATAGGACCCGTCTAATGGTGATCAATTCCTTCACCTCTTGCTTGTCTGGGAAACTCTTGCTCTTGCCTTCAGTTCCGGAGGACAGCTTTGCTGGGTAGAGTATGCTGGGCAGCGCTTCCCGCCCTTTGCACATTGTCTCCTTCTGGACCGCAAAGCTTCTGCTGAGAAACCTGTTGATAGTCTTATGGGAGTTCCCTTTTACATAAGAAGTTGGTTTTCTCTTATTGCTTTTAAAGATTCTCTCCTTGGTGTTAACTTTGCCAGTTGAATGGTAATATGTCTTGGTGTGAGGCTTTTTGTACTCATCTTATGTGTAACTTCCTGGGCTTCTTGGATCTGGATATCTGTTTCTTTCTCCAGGTCAGGGAAATTTCCAGCCATCATTTCTTTTTCATAAATTTAAAGATTGTTTATTTATTTATTGGCTATTCAGGACCTGGGTGTTCACTGGAAGGACTGATGTTGAAGCTGAAACTCCAATACTTTGGCCACCTGAGTCAGCGGAGAGCTGACTCATTTGAGGGTTCAGGATGGGGAACATATGTATACCTGTGGTGGATTCATGTTGATATATGGCAAAACCAATACAATATTGTAAAGTTAAAAAATAAAATAAAATAAATTAAAAAAAAAAGAAAAGACCCTGATGCTGGGAAAGATTGAGGGCAGGAGGAGAAGGGGATGACAGAGGATGAGATGGTTGGATGGCATCACCGACTCAGTGGACATGGGTTTGGGTAGACTCTGGGAGTTGGTGATGGACAGGGAGGCCTGGCATGCTGTGGTTCATGGGATCGCAAAGAGTCGGACACGACTGAGTGACTGAACTGAACTGAACTGAACAGGATCTCATTGGATTGGATGATATATTGTCATGGGGGAGGGAAATATTTCCCTACTAGTAGACTACTCAGTCTACTGAGTCAAATGCTAATCTTTTCCAGAAACATCTTCATGGGCACACACAGAAATAATGTTTAACCAGATATTTGGCATCATGTGGCTCAGTCAAGTTGACACATACAATTAATCATCATAGACATCTACTGAGACTCAGTATTATCTGAATCCAGACAGTGGCAGAGGAAAGAGTGTGGAGCATGTTCATGCGAGGCTTCCTGTGGTCAGGGCTGAAAGTGGTCCATGTCACTCCTCACCTTCTATTGGACGGATCTTATTTACGTTCACTCCTGACTACAGCAGTGGTCAGCAGTGTGAGATAGCTGTGTGCCTATGGGAGGGAAGAGCAGATCAGTGAGAGATATTTCCTATTGATTTGTGAGATATTATACAGCATGGGTAGCGATTTCTCATTCTCCTTTGCGGCTTTGGGCTCATCTTGGCTCATCTGAATCGCAGCCATCTCCTCCAGATGGCCTCTGTGTTAGGCTATTGGTCCCACAGCCCCTGTTGCAGGGTTATCTCCTCACTGAAGCCCCCAAAGAAGATCCCCCGACTTCCAGCCACCTTTCACCTCCTTCATGGGACTAGCAGGAACCCCTATATTTTCATACCACACAGAAGATCTATACACTAAAATTTTTATTTTGCTGTACTTTACGCTTATTCATGTACCAAAGATTTCCTAATTTCATTATTTAAAGTTTCAGTATGTTTTGATATTTGTGTATAATGTTTAACCACGAAAAATAAGGTTTGTGAAGGTGTGACTTTCAGAATAGATGACTAAGTAGCTCACAAAACCTATCTCCAAGAAGCAACAACAAAACTGGACAAAACTGTCAAAAAGAATGATTCAAAACCCCTGGATATTGACCAGAAGCATACAACAAACTGGGAAGTGCTTATTCAAGAAAACTTACCTAGCCTTGGAAAGAAGAGCGGGAATCTTTGGGCATTTTATTTTGAGGCTGTCCCCATCCACTCACCTACTAGTTACATGGTGTAGACATTCTATTGGGGCGGAGCATCAGTCTGTAAGGACAGGGATCTATGCTTCTAGACAGGGTTGACTATTTGGAGCAGAGTGAAGACAATTTCAGGTCCAGGGTCATTGTTGAAAGCGATAGTGATCTCAGTGACTGAAAATCAGAGACACTCAGCACTGCATCTCTCCTAAGGTCTTGAGACTTTTTTGAGGCAAGCGACAGTTTGGCAGAGAAATGAAAAATGTGACAGGAAGATCTGGGGAATTATCTCTCTTCTCAGTTTTCTTTTTATTCATTACAGTAGAAAAACTCACTGAAGCAGTCCATGAAGGTCACTGCAGAGGACCTTCACTGCATAGTGAATCAGAGTGGAGAGTGGTTCTGAAGCACAAATAGAAGGGTTCGTGAGTCCACCATGAGGGCTCTCAGCATCTGCTCTCAACCTCATTTGGTCTATGGTTTATGTTCTCTGCAAAGGAAATTAGTCATGGTTCTGTGGGATGCTGTCAGTTCAATCAGGATCTCATCTGAATCCTAAAATGTTAGCTATTACTGTGCTCTTGATATAAGGTAGGGGAAAAAAGGAAGGATAGCATACAACAATTGGAGAAGGAAATGGCAACCCACTCCAGTGTTCTTGCCTGGAGGATCCCATGGGCGGAGGAGCCTGGTAGGCTGCAGTTCATGGGGTTGCTAGAGTCGGACACGAGTGAGCGACTTCACTTTCACTTTTCACTTTCATGCATTGAAGAAGGAAATGGAAACCCACTCCAGTGTTCTTGCCTGGAGAATCCCAGGGACGGGGGAGCCTGGTGGGCTGCCGTCTATTGCGTTGCACAGAGTCGGACACGACTGAAGCGACCTAGCAGCAGCAGCAGCGTACAACAATTACTACATGCGTACATACAACAATTAGCACACAACAACTGCTATAGTTCCTGCTTCTGCAGCCAGTCAGTAGTCATCAACTGGCCCGTAGCCTGTACTGCCCTTAGACACAGGCGTGTGGGATCCCAACACCGGGTGCTATGCCCCAGGAGGTCAGCTTTTCAGAGCACCTTTCTCGAAATTTTAAAAGTCTCCATTTAGTGCTCAAAGGATAGCACTAAATGGAAAAGTATCTAGGATAAGTATACTTCCTTATCCTGCAGGAGGTTTTTTAATCTCCTGAAAGATAAAGAAGCTCACTACTCAGAACTGTTCGAACTTCCTGGGTTTCAGTGACGAGAGGTTGAAGGTGCTAGGCCGTCATGTAAAATTCACAGGCTGTTTATTGCACTGCTGCTGCTACTGCTGCTAAGTCGCTTCAGGTGTGTCCGACTCTGTGCGACCCCATAGACGGCAGCCCATCAGGCTCCCGTGTCCCTGGGATTCTTCAGGCAAGAACACTGGAGTGGGTTGCCATTTCCTTCTCCAATGCATGAAAGAGAAAAGTGAAAGTGAAGTCATTCAGTCATGTCCGACTCTTCGCGACCCCATGGACTGCAGCCTACCAGGCTCCTCTGTCCATGGGATTTTCCAGGCAAGAGTACTGGAGTGGATTGCCATTGCCTTCTCTGGTTGCACTACTTCAAGATTTAAACTGTACATTTTGATCTGTTCTGGCTATTGTTTAAACAATTTAGTAAACCTGCTCAGAAAGTAGAACTCTCTTCTCTTCAAGACATGCACACTGAGTTTAAATTATTTTAATATTTGTGTATATTTCCCCCTTTTACTGTAAACCTATGTCAATGGTTGAACTCCCTAGGCAGCATCTCTCAGGTTGAGTTTGTGTGTAAACATTTATTGGAAAGTGCTCCCAGTATTAACTTCTGTATGATAATGAAGAGGGCAGAATTGGACAGAGGGGGAAGTCAAACCATGATATAGGGACAAAAAGATCTGGGAGGGTCCCCCAAGAGCCTTAGAGCCGGGATGGCCCTTTGGAGTTGTCTCAAGTTGAGGCAGGAGGCCCAGGTCTTCTCACCATCCACTGACCATTCTTGCGTGCAGTCTGCAGAGGACGAGGGTGTGATTCTGGTGCTGCCCTGGGGGACGGCAGTGTCTAGAGAGGAATAAGGACTCAGGCATGAGCAGCCATCCCTCCGGGCAGCTGAGGGAATTAAGGGGCCTGTGGGTGGCTCACCACAGCATCCACTAAAACCCTTTCCTTGACTCAGATAGTCCAATGGCAAGCATGTTTTTAAACATTCTGAATCCAGTATCGCTTGTACTACAGCATCCACAGAAACAATTCCTATTGATGAACTGTTTAAAGAAAGCTATGTGAGAGAAACTCCTTAACCTCAAATTAAATTCTTAAAACGAGAGTTGCCTAGGTGTCTGGAGTTGCCAAGTTAATGGTAAGAACAGTAAGGTTCACGAATGCAGTTCTTATCATAGAAACATTGGTTTCACCTGCAGTTCCATCTCATTTGATTGTGTAACCCTGGGAAGTGGTTGGAACAGTAGCATCAATCCATTTAACAAATCGAGAAACATACAAAGCAAAGGAGAGTGAAATCCATTTCAGCATTTGGTTTTGGTATCATCCCTTTATTAGAAAACCTGGACAGCGCATCAAAAAGCAGAGACATTCCTTTACCGACAAAGATCCATCTAGTGAAGGCTATGGTTTTTCTAGTAGTCATGTATGGATGTGAGAGTTGGACCATAAAGAAAGCTGAGGACCGAAGAATTGATGCTTTTGAACTGTGATGTTGGAGGAGACTCTTGAGAGTCCCTTGGACTGCAAAGAGATTCAACCAGTCCATCCTAAAGGAAATCGGTCCTGAATATTCATTGGAAGGACTGATGCTGAAGGTGAAACTCCAATACTTTGGCCACCTGATGGGAAGAACTGACTCATTTGAAAAGACCCTGATGCTGGGGAAGATTGAGGGCAGGAGGAGAAGGGGATGACAGAGGATGAGATGGTTGGATGGCATCACTGACTCAATGGACATGAGTCTGAGCAAGCTCTGGGAATTGGTGGTGGACAGGAAAGGCTGGTGTGCTGCAGTCCATGGGGTTGCAAAGAGTCGGACATGACTGAGTGACTGAACTGATATACCTGACATCAGTTCAGTTCAGTTCAATCACTCAGTCATGTCTGACTCTTTGTGACCCCATGGACTGCAGCACACCAGGCTTCCCTGTCCATCACCAGCTCCCTGAGCTTGCTCAGACCTGATGTACCTGACATGTCTTGTGACTTAGAGGCATTGCCCAGAGACAACAATACTATCTGCTATGAAACACACTATGTTTGGTGTCAGAATTCTCTGTACAAATGTTTAATCCACTCAGGGCTCCCAGTAGGGAATCTCTCTCTCTCTTTTTTTTAATATAAATTTATTTATTTTAATTAGAGGCTAATTACTTTACAATATTGTATTGGTTTTGCCATACATCAACATGAATCTGCCACGGGTGTACATGAATATCTCTTATCAGATATTTGAATATCACTAAAGCTGAGCGACGAAGAATTGATGCTTTTGAGCTGTGGTGTTGGAGAAGACTCTTGAGAGTCCCTTGGACTGCAAAGAGCTCTAACCAGTCCATTCTGAAGGATATCAGCCCTGGGATTTCTTTGGAAGGAATGATGCTGAAGCTGAAACTCCAGTACTTTGGCCACCTCATGCGAAGAGTTGACTCATTGAAGAAAACTCTGATGCTGGGAGGGATTGGGGGCAGGAGGAGAAGGGGACGACAGAGGATGAGATGGCTGGATAGCATCACTGACTCGGTGGACTTGAGTCTCAGTGAACTCCAGGAGTTGGTGATGGACAGGGAGGCCTGGCGTGCTGCGATTCATGGGGTCGAAGAGTCAGACACGACTGAGCGACTGAACTGAACTGAACTGAAAGTCAAACCACTAGTGACTAGTAAGGTTGGTCCTCCAAAGTAGGTCTTTAGACTTCAAATCCAAGACTCTTTATATTGGATTAATATTAAATTGCTTATTTGTGTGATGAGATTAAGGGCTGATTACTGACTATTCTCAGCAACCATTTTTGGAAACTGGTACAACTGAGGCTGTTCCAGTACCACCGAACTTCCTATCAGGGTCTCTCCTATTTCTGCCCAACAACCTCTTGATCCAGTCTCTTCATGGCATTTTCCACCTCCATGTTTCTCAGGGTGTAGGTCAGAGGATTCGACTTGAATGTGATGATGGTGTAAAATACAGCCACTATCTTGTCCTCAGGGAAAGTGGTGGAAGGTCTCAGGTACATGAAGAGGCAGGAGACGAACAGCTAGATGACTGCAACGATATGGGAAGCACATGTGGACAGGGTCTTGTGCCTTCCCTCTGATGAGCAGGTCTTTAAAGAAAGCAAGATGACAGTGTAAGAACCGACAAGAATGACAAAGGAGCTCAGTGAAATCACGCCACTGTTGGCCACCACAATTAGCCCTACCACATATGTGTCTGTGCAAGCCAGCTTCAGTAAAGGGTGGACATCACAGAAGTAGTGGTCGATCAGGTTGGGGCCACAGGAAGGCAGTTGTACAGTGAGCATGGTCTGGACCACAGTATGCACAAACCCTCCTAGCCAGCAGAACGCCAGCAAGATGGAGCAGAATTTCCAGTCCATGATGGTCAAATAGTGCAGAGGCTTACAGATGGCTGCAGACCTGTCATAGGCCATCACTGTGAGGATAAGGATTTCTGTGCAGCCAAACAGGTGGGAGAAAAAGAGCTGGAGCATACAGCCAACAAGAGACTCTTTTGTCCTTGACTTGAAAGTCAATAATCAGCTTGGGGGCTGTGACAGAGGAATAGCAGATGTCAACAAAGGATAGGAAGCTGAGGAAGAAGTACATCGGAGAGCTGAGATTTGGGTTCCTTAGAACAGTCATTATGAAAAAATTTCCTGTCATGAGGATTATATAAAAGAGTAGGAACAAAATGAAGCATAGTTGCTGTACTTCCTTATTTTGGGAAAGACCCATGAGGATAAATTCAGTAACATTATTTCCCATGAAACCTGGAAGTTCATAAGAGAGAAATGCTTTGTGATTTACCTGTTGGAAAAAGGATAAAGGGCAATTAGATTGGGGCACATGATATAACAGTATTGCTTTTATTTTTTAGCAGTTATTTACGAAGTTCCTCCCTTAAAGGTTTTGGTTTCATTATACTTTGTTTCTTAAAATTACTTGAGACTAAGGGTGGGACAGAGGGAGCAAGAGGACAGAAAAGAAAAGCTGATGGGTTTTAAATATATTTAGGCATGGAGTCTAGGTTCTCCACTTGTCAGTTGTCTGAATCATAGTTGCTTGAGAATTTAAATCATATCTTCTTTTTAAATCAAGTTTACAAGTGATGAAGTCCACTCTCCTATTTCAGGATGCTTTCCCCCATGTTCCAGTTGATATGTGGAATGTGAAGTGAAGTGAAAGTTGTTCAGTCATATCTGACTGTTTGCAACCCCTATATAGTGGACTATACAGTCCATGGAATTCTCTAGGCCAGAATACTGAAGTGGGTAGCCTTTTTCTTCTTCAGGGGACCTTCCCAGCCCAGGGATTGAACCCAGGTCTCCTGCATTGCAGGTGGATTCTTTACCAGCTGAGCCACAAGGGAAATATGGAATGTATGTAAACACACACACACATTTGTGATCATAAGTATTGATACATGTCTTCAAATGTACAACTTTGAGCCAGACCTGTGATGTAATGAGCCTTCTGTGTAGCTCTTTGGCCTCCCAAATTACTTTCAACCTGATTGTCTTTATCACATTCAGTTCAGTTCAGTCACTCAGTCATGTCCGACTCTTTGCGACCCCATGGACTGCAGCACACCAGGCTTCCCTGTCCACCACCAATTCCCAGAGCTTGCTCAAACTCATGTTCATTGAGTTGGTGATGTAATCCAACCATCCCATCCTCTGTCATCCCCTTCTCCTCCTGCCTTCAATCTTTTACAGCATCAGGTCTCTTTTTTTTTTTTAATTTTATTTTATTTTTAAACTTTACATAATTGTATTAGTTTTGCCAAATATCAAAATGAATCCATCACATGTATACATGTGTTCCCGATCCTGAACCCTCCTCCCTCCTGCCTCCCCATACCATCCCTCTGGGTCGTCCCCGTGCACTAGCCCCAAGCATCCAGTATCGTGCATTGAACCTGGACTGGCATCTCGTTTCATACATGATATTTTACATGTTTCAATGAGTCAGTTCATCACATCAGGTGGCCAAAGTATTGGAATTTCAGCTTCATCATCAGTCCTTCCAATGAATATTCAGGACTAATTTCCTTTAGGATGAACTGGTTGGATCTCCTTGCTGTCCAATGGACTCTCAAGAGTCTTCTCCAACACCGCAGTTCAAAGGCATCAATTATTCAGTCCTCAGCTTTCTTTATGGTCCAACTCTCACATCCGTACATGACTACTAGAAAAACCATAGCTTTGATTAAATGGACCTTTGTCAGCAAAGTAATGTCTCTGCTTTATAATATGCTGTCTAGGTTGGTCATATCTTTTCTCCCAAGGAGCAAGTGTCTTTTAATTTCATGGCTGCAACCACCATCTGCAGTTATTTTGGAGCCCAGGAAAATGAAGTCTGTCACTGTTTCCATTGTTTCCCCATCTATTTGCCATGAAGGGATGGGACTGGATGCCATCATCTCAGTGTTTTGAATGCTGAGTTTTAAGCTGGCCAGCTTTTTGAATGAAGAGTTTTTATCACATTAGATTATTATATTATTCTGGGACTTCACTTTTTGTCTCTTCTCATCTGTTTAGAAGTTGCAGAAAGCGCATAGAGGCTTCACAAAATGGAAATACCATTTGCAAGATACTCAAATCTTCAGATTCTACTTGACATTAATTGTTACAGGATTTGGGGAGGTACCAGTTCTCAATTAGGTTTAGTAGTGCCTCTGACAATGACCAACTGTGAGATCTGGGTAAGTTATTTGTCTTCACTGAGACCTAATTTCTTTCATCAAAGGATTGACTCTAGAAGGTCAATCCCTCTAGAGAACACCAGGGTCTCCTCCAGTTAATGTTATATCATGAAATTTAGGGTTATCTCCCCAATACAAAGAATCATTATCATTGAATATGATTTCTTTCTTTTACTGTTTTTGTGTCTCTTTGAACCAAAGATGAATAAAGGTGGGGACAATGTGTATTTATTTTTGTATTGGTTTATTAGTTTGGCAAGTGATTTAAGCTTTTTTAAACTTCATCTTTCAAAGGGAAAGCTACTAACTACTTCAGAGAATTATTTCAAGTACCAAACCTAGTCCAGCATATTGAAAGTGCTCATTGAATTATGCCTTTTGATTTTCCAACTCGATTTCCAGTACTTGCATTTTGTTATGAAACTTTTCAAATATATACAGAATAGAGATAATAAGTGCTCATATACTTGTTTAGTCACTGGGTCCTTTGTAACCCCATGAACTTGCAGCACCCCAGGCTTCCCTGTTCTTCAGTATCTCTCAGAGCTTTGCTCAGTCTCATGTCCACTGAGTCAGTGATGCTATCTAACCATCTCATTACTCAGGTTAAAAAATGATTTTACCATTTTTACCACAATAATTCTGTGGTAAAGTTATTTTACCACATTTGTTTCATGGGTCTCTCTTTTTCCTTACTTTTTTGTTCCAAATTATTTTAGTGGAAATCTGTAATCACATCACTGCAACTTCAGTATCCAAGTCTCTGAAATTAAGGCATTAAAAAAAGTAAGCATGAGGCCTTAATCACATCTAATAATATTACCAGTAGTTTCCCGGTATCTGGTCTGCTGTAGCCATGTTTTCTTCCCACCTCTTCTTATAGTAATGAGTTGAGCGCCTGCTTTGCCTGCTGTGTGGAATAGGGTCACTCACTATGAGTAACTGAATACCTGCCGTATGGACAGTGTGATTAAAAAAGTGAACTTTCAATTTTATTTAAATTTAATTTTTAGAAGTAAAGTGATATAAAATGTTTGACATCATAAAAACTTGTATAATTGAGTTAAACAAGATTTTAATATTACAAAAATCAGTTCAGTATAGTTCGGTCACTCAGTCATGTCCGACTCTTTGCAACCCCATGGACTGCAGCATGCCAGGCCTGCCTGTCCATCACCAACTCCCAGAGCTTACTCAAACTCATCTCCATTGAGTCGGTGATGCCATCCAACCATCTCATCCTCTGTCATCCCCTTCTCCTCTTGCCTTCAATCTTTCCCAGCATCAGGGTCTTTTCCAGTGAGTCAGTTCCTCACATCAGTTGGCCAAAGTATTGGAGTTTCAGTTTTAGCATCAGTCCTTCCAATGAATATTTCAGACCAATTTCTTTTAGGATGGACTGGTTGGATCTCCTTGCAGTCCAAGGGACTCTCAAGAGTCTTCTCCAACACCACAGTTCAAAAGCATCAGTTCTTTGGTGCTCAGCTTTCTTCATGGCCCAACTCTCACATCTATACAAGACTACTGGAAAAACCATAGCTTTGACTAGATGAACCTTTATCTGCAAAGTAATGTCTCTGCTTTTTAATATGCTGTCTAGGTTGGTCATAGCTTTTCTTCCAAGGACTAAGCATCTTTTAATTTCATGGCTTCAGTCACCATCTGCAGTGATTTTGAAGCCCAAGAAAATGAAGTCTGCTACTGTTTCCACTGTTTCCCCATCAATTTGCCGTGAAGGGATGGGACCAGATGCCATGATCTCAGTTTTTTGAATGTTGAGTTTTAAGCCAGCTTTTTCACTCTCCTCTTTCACTTTTTTCAAGAGGCTCTTTAGTTCTTCAATTTCTGCCATAAGGTTGGTGTCATCTGTGTATCTGAGGTTATTGATATTTCTCCCAGCAATCTTGATTCCAGCTTATGCTTCATCCAGTCCAGCATTTTGCATGAAGTGCTCTGCATGTAAGTTAAATAAGCAGGGTGACAATATACAGCCTCGACATACTCCTTTTCCTATTTGGAACCAGTCTGTTGTTCCATGTCCGGTTCTAACTGTTTTTTCTTCACCAGTGTACAGATTTCTCAGGAGGCAGGTGAGATGGCCTGGTATTCCCATCTCTTTAAGAATTTTCCACAGTTTGTTGTGATCCACACAGTCAAAGGCTTTGGCATAGTCAATAAACCAGAAGTAGAATTTTTTCTGGAACTCTCTTGCTTTTTCTATGATCCAGCAGATGTTGGTAATTTGGTTTCTGGTTCCTCTGACTTTTCTAAATCCAGCTTGAACATCTGGAAGTTCTCAGTTCATGTACTATTGAAGCTTTGCTTAGAGAATTTTGAGTATTATTTTGCTAGCGTTGTGTGATGAGTGCAATTATGTGGTAGTTTTAACATCCTTTGTCGTTGCCTTTCTTTGGGATTGGAATGAAAACTTAACCTTTTTCAGTCCTGTGCCCACTGCTGAGTTTTCCAAATTTGCTGGCATATTGAGTGCAGCACTTTAAAAGCATCATCTTTGAGGACTTGAAATAGCTCAGCTGGAATTCCATCACCTCCAATAACTTTGTGATGCTGCTGGTGCTTCCTAAGGCCCACTTGACTTTGCACTTCAGGTTGTCTGGATCTAGGTGTGTGACACCACCATGGTTATCTGGGTCATTAAGGTCTTTTTTTGTATAGTTCTGTGTATTCTTGCCACTTTTTCTTAATATCTTCTGCTTCTGTTAGGTCCATACCATTTCTGTCTGTTATTGAGCCTATCTTTGCATGAAATGGTCCCTTGGCATCTCTAATTTTCTTGAAGAGATCTCTATTCTATTCTATTCTATTGGTTTCCTCTATTTCTTTGCACTGACCACTAAAGAAGGCTTTCTTTCCTCTCCTTGCTCTTCTTTGGAATTCTGCATTCAGATGGGTATATCTTTCCTTTTCTCCCTTGTCTTTCACTTCTTTTCTTTTCTCAGCTATTTTTAAGCCCCCCTCAGACAACCATTTTGCCTTCTTGCATTTCTTTTTCTTTGGGATGGCCTTGATCACTTCCTCCTGTACAATGTCACTAACCCTTGTCCATAGTTCTTCAGGTACTCTCTCTATCAAATTATAAAAATAAATTCTATCCAGTGCGCCAGCCCCAAGCATCCAGTATCGTGCATCAAACCTGGACTGGCGACTCATTTCATATATGATATTATACATGTTTCAATGCCATTCTCCAAAATCATCCCACCCTCTCCCTCTCCCACAGAGTCCAAAAGACTGTTTTATACATCAGTGTCTCTTTTGCTGTCTCGTATACAAGATGGTACGGGGAGGGAGGAGGGAGGAGGGTTCAGGAGGGGGAACACGTGTATACCTGTGGCGGATTCATGTTGATATATGGCAAAACCAATACCATATTGTAAAGTTAAAAAATAAAATAAAATAAAAATAATAAAAATACATATAAAAATAAAAGTAATAAAGTACGTACTCTGGAAAAAAAATAAATTCTATCTATTTTTTTTGCTTTTATTATGTGGTTACAAAAGTATTTAAAATGACAATGTGGCTTGTATTCTGTTTCTTTTCCACAGTGCTGTACTGAGAATTAGGCTCTGGTGTGTGACCATAATATCTAATTTAGTTGTTGTAACACTCTGAAGTATGTAGAACTAAATAATAGGTTTGCTGCTGCAAACTGTCCGACTCTGTGTGACCCCATAGATGGCAGCCCACCAGGCTCCGCCATCCTTGGGATTCTCCAGGCAAGAACACTGGAGTGGGTTTCCATTTCCTTCTCCAATGCATGAAAGTGAAAATAGGTTTGAGGTCTTCTTAATAGGAAAGTTCATATTTTTTAAAGGCCAATGGAAATTTTACATTTAAGTGATATAATGTAGCACAGGCTAAGACAATATTTTATAACAATTCAATCTTCATTCTACCAATGACCAGCTATGACTGTGGATAAACTTAGTTTTCCTTACTGGGTTTTATTTCTTATGCAAATAGTGGGACGAGTTCTACGTACTCCACAGTGTCACTACAATTAAATTAGATATTATGGTCATGTTTGAGGGCTTCTTGGGCTTCCCTGGTAGCCAACTTGGTAAAGAATCCACCTGCAATGCAGAAGACCCCAGTTTGATTCCTGGCTTGGGAAGATCTGCTGGAGAAGGGATAGGCTACCCACCCCAGTATTCTTGGGCTTCCCTGGTGGCTCAGCTGGTAAAGAATCTGCCTGCAATGCGAGAGACCTGGGTTTGATCCCTGGGTTGGGAAGATCCCCTGGAGAAGGGAAAGGCTACCCACCCCAGTATTCTTACTTGGAGAATTCCATGGACTGTATAGTCCATGGGGTCTCAAAGACTCAGACACGACTGGGTGACCTTCACTTTTGAGGTCTTCTTTATTCTTCTAGGGTCTCTGGGAGAGAACTGCCACGTTAATTAACTTAAATAAAATGTAATTAACAAAGTGGACACCAGTACTCTGTGATAAGTTAGTGGAGTCCTGATATCTGTGCCCTTGGTAGACCCACCGGCTTATAACTAAACAGTCGTTTTGACTGTGGGACAGGCAGAGTCTTAGAAAAGGGTTCTGATCATGGAGAAGCATATTCAAGCTCCCCCATTATCCTGCCGGAGTCTCAGACTCAGCAGGATCCCTTTACCCATCTTCCCTCCCCACACCGTTACCTGCCACGTGCTGCTGCAACGAGGCGTGGGTTTTTCCACATATGCCAGAAGCTTTCAATCAGTGGATGAACACGGATTGAAGCAAAATCTAACGAATGAGACTTTCAGTTCAGTTCAGTTCAGTTCAGTCTCTCAGTCGTGTCCGACTCTTTGCGACCCCATGAATCGCAGCACGCCAGGCCTCCCTGTCCATCACCAACTCCCGGAGTTCACTCAGACTCATGTCCATTGAGTCAGTGATGCCATCCAGCCATCTCATCCTCCATCATCCCCTTCTCCTCCTGCCCCCAATCCCTCCAGCATCAGAGTCTTTTCCAATGAGTCAACTCTTTGCATGAGGTGGCCAAAGTACTGGAGTTTCAGGATGAGACTTTAGGCTTCTCCAAATGCTGTCTCCACTGCCTGACTAGATGATCAGTCCCTGAGAAAATCTATCATCACACTTGTCCTGAAAGAGGTGGCTTTCCAAAAGTCTGGTGTAGATGCATTTTTGACCCCTTTAGGTATCTTATGTTTATTAAAACCATCATCTTTGAGATTACTTGGTGTCTCCTGAAAAATAGTCCCCCTTTATTACTTAGAATTGCTGCCTTGGTCACAAAGCAAGGTCATTTGTTTTGATGCCTAGCGCAAAGCTAAGTTTTTACATTGTTAAGATCTTGGCAGGTTTTCAGTAAACAGGAAGGACAGAGGATAAATATAGAATAGAAATATGTGACTGAGAACATTTGAAAGTTAACTTACTTTCTCACCGAGATCCAGAGTTGCTCGTCATTTCAGTATAAATTTGGTCAAGGGTCCCAGTTTAAGGCTCTTTCAAGTCCAAATGCTATGGCTTGAGAAGGAGAAAGAAAAGCCCCTTGATACCCCTGGATGCCATGCTGTCACCATCCTGAGTAATTAGCTCCCTTGAGCCTTCCAAGTTGCTTTCCCTGTTGAAAATTCTGACTAAAGATACACAAAACTTTCCCCGCTGCATTGGTCAATGTGGGAACCCTCTTGGGACATGACTGCTTTTTATGGTCCCTGCATGTGGATCGCCATGGATACCCATCCTTTAATTTAACCGTAATGGATTCCACTGGTTAAATACTTACTATGTGTTCTGCATTATTATAAGCACTTTATAGACATTGCATGGCTTCTTGTTTTGTGTTTAGGGCCTCAGATGAACTGAATGGATGGAATCAGGATTCTTGTTTTGAGGCTTCCATGCACAACCTGTTCAGTATTATTTTAATAAGTAAATGCCTGTAAGCCATAATGTAGCCCAAGTGTTGAGCATTATGAATAACTTAAATCCGCGTGCTTATTCGCTAGCCTATCCCATTGTCTGTCCTTGAACTCCAAGGAGTAACTTTATTTTAAAGTCTGTGTCTTTTATTGTTTTGATTTAGGATATTTTAAGATTGAATGCTGTTTCTTGACTTTCATGCCATTTTGATAGTTTTGTAAAAGGCCCCTACTTTTTTTTTTTTTTTCATTTTTAGGTTAGTTATCTTTTTTATTGATCTTAGAAGTCCTTTTTATATAATTTGGATTTTACCAGACACTGAATCCTTTGGTGCCTTCATCTTCGACTTTCCAGCCTTCAGATCTGTAAAATTTCTGTTATTTGTAACTTACCCTGTCTTACAGGGCAGGAAACTGAAGATATAAGCCTGGATGAGGAGAATAGGAGGCATGTGGGAAAAGCACAAACCCTCAAACAGACCCCCCTCTATTATGGAACAAAATAGTAAACAAAACAGGTGTCCAAGCATAGCAAAGCAGAAGCAGAGTCATAGGTCCAGAGAACAAACCCATGGTTGCCAGAGGGGAGAGGTGAGGAGGAGGAGGCAGGTGAGGGAGGTTGAGAACAAGCTTCCACTTCCTTGTTGTCTGTTAACATTTGCTTTATGTATTTAGGTGCTCCTCTGTCAGGTGCATATATGTTTATAATTTCATATCTTCTTGGATTGACCTCTTATCATTGTGTATTTTCCTTTTTTGTCTCTTATTACAGTCTTTAAAACATATTTTGTCTGATATAAACATTGCTATACACATTTTCCTTTGATTTCCATTTTCATAGAATATTTTTTTCCATTCCCTCACTTTCAGCCTGTGTGTCTTTAGATCTGAAGGGAATCTCCTATCAACAGCCTGTATATTCATCTTGCTTTTTCTATTTACTTAGCCATGTTATTATGCCTTTAGATGGAAACATTCAGTCCATTTATATTAAAGTAATTATTGATAGTTATGTACTTATTAACATTTTGTTAATTGTCTTGTGGTTGTTTTTATAGTTATTTTTCATTCCTTTTTCTTTCTTTTGTGCTCTTCTCTTATGATTTGATGACTATAGTGTTATGTTTGAATTATATTCTCTGTTTCAGTGTATGTCTATTGTAGATTTTTGGTTTGTGATTACCATGAGCTTATACATAATGGTATATATATATACCTAGTTGCTTCAGTCGTGTCTGACTCTTTGCAACTCTATGGACTGTAGCCCACCAGGCTCCTCTGTCCATGGGGATTCTCCAGGCAAGAATACTGGAGTGGGTTGCTGTGCCCTCCTCCAGTGGGTCTTCCCAACCCAGGGATTGAACCCAGGTTTCCTGCATTGCAGGTGGATTCTTTACTGTCTGAGCCACCAGGGAAGCCCAAGAATACTGGAGTGGGTAGCCTATCCCTTCTCTGGGGATCTTTCCTACCCAGGAATTGAACCAGGGTCTCCTGCATTGCAGGCAGATTCTTTACCAGCTGAACTACCAGAGAAGCCCCATATACACACTGCTGCTGCTGCTGCTGCTAAGTCGCTTCAGTCGTGTCCGACTCTGTGTGACCCCATAGACGGCAGCCCACCAGGCTCCCCCGTCCCTGGGATTCTCCAGGCAAGAACACTGGAGTGGGTTTCCATTTCCTTCTCCAACGCATGAAAGTGAAAAGTGAAAGTGAAGTCGCTCAGTTGTGTCCGACTCTAGCGACCCCATGGACTGCAGCCTACCAGGCTCCTCCGCCCATGGGATCCTCCAGGCAAGAGTACTGGAGTGGGGTGCCATCGCCTTCTCTGATATACACACTACTTTATATAAAATAGGTAACTGATAAGAACCTTGTTTATAGCACGGGGAACTCTACTCAATATTCCCATAGGCTAGATGAGAAAAGAACTGAAGAAACAAACAACCCTAAAACGAGTGGCTACATGTATATGTGCAACTCATTTACTTTGCTGTTGAAACTAACACAGCAATGTAAATCAACTATATTCCAATAAAAGTTTTAAAAAAAGAAGTGTCAATCTGTACACTTAAAAAAAAATAAAAAGAGAGAAAATTTGCCCTGTCGGACTGCTGTGACTATAAGAGATAAGGGTCACAAAATGTCTGGTATAGTGCCTGGTACCTGGTAGGTACTCAATAAATGGCAATTATTATTATTATTTTGATCATGATCATCATCTTTGCTTGTGTTGTATTTAAGTCTAAGTGACCTTGAAGCACAGGTTGTTAGAGTGAGAAGGGGCATGAAAGAAATCTAGTCCAATTCTGCCGTTTTATGTCTGTAGAACTGCAACCCATAGAGATGAAGGAACTTGCCTAAAGTGATCCAGTTTGTAGTCCCTTCCCCTGGGCTAGTCCTCTTTTCTCCCTGCAGACTCATACTCTCATGGTAGCTCAGAAAGTTGGGGCAAAAACTCTCCTGATGTCGTATTTTTAGTTTTTTTCTCGCAGAGCATAATTAATGGATGTTTGTGAACTTCTTGAAGTTCTCTAAATTAATTGACACACATTTTGAACTTTTTCTTAACTCTGTTTCTTGGAAAAGTTTCACGCTAGAGACAAAAAGCCATGGGGAAATTTGGTCCCTTGATCACAGCATGTGGCTCAATTTGTTTTAAATAGTTCAAGCATCTCCATATTGAAAAACCATCTTTGGTTTTCTAGAGAGCGAGTAGGTTTCCTAAACCAGCAGCAGGACCTAAAGCTTACTGGTTAGCTGTTTTTGGTAGCTATTTTCCTGTTTCTAAATGGTTGATCTAAAGACTGGCTAAGGGACCAATTTCCTAAATCTTTCCCTTTGTGATTTATCCTCATCACCATAGGCTGTTCATTTTCTAAAAGATCACAGGGCCTGTGGGGTTTTGTCATATGATAGCAAAATTGACACTGTTATTGGCAATAACCATCACAAAACCAAAATTTCTAGAGACAATCCCAGTATTTCAGAAACAGTGCCTCAGCAACTTGACCAAAAATTAGCTATCTGACTTTGAGAAGTCAGTTAAACTCTCTGGCCCTCAGTTGCTCCATGGGTAAATTGAGAAGGTTAACAGTCTACAGATTTCCTTTCAGCTCTAAAATTTCTTCAGTCGCACCTGGCGCCTTGGCTGAGATGAAGTGGATTAACTCACTAGGGGCCTTCAGTGCAGAGAAAGAAACCCAGTGGAAGGGTTTTGCTGTGAAGAGAGCCTTCTCTCCTCAGCCCAGGACATCTGTTTGAGTGAAGAGTTCTTGCAACAGAAGGAGAAATACTCCTTGCTCTAATACTGAACATTAACCGTACCAGGTAGGTAATGGCGTGCCTGGAGGTTTTCACAGGTTGACAGAATGCGAGAGGCTCCGAATCCCTGTGCGATCTGGGGTGAGTCACTCTTCTCTCTGGATCTTGGGTTCTCCTTCTATAAAAAGGAGAGGACTGGACAGGATGTTTCCTAAAGGCTTTTATTTTATTTTTTTGGCTTTCACATCATGGGATTCCATGAAATACCACTTGGAGGTCCAAAGTGGGAAGGAGGCTCTCGTGATGTGATTTGAGCTCATAGCAATAAGTCTTCAGCCTATCACTTTATTATCGTGTCCTTATTAGATTTCTCTCATTGGGACTCTATGCTCAGTCTTGTGTGTGTGTTCAGCCGTGTCCGACTCTTTGTGACCCCACAGCTGTGGCCAGCCAGGCTCCTCTGTCCATGGGATTATCCCGGCACGAATACTGCAGTGGGTTATAGGTTCCTTCTAGGGATCTTCCTGACACGGGGATCAAACCCAAGCCTCTGGTGTCTCCTGCATTGGCAGGCAGATTCTTTACCCCTGAGCCACCTGGAAAGCCTCGAAGTTAGAGGAGAAAATTCTAACTAGTTAGGGTCTAGACCATCATTTACCTATCTAGGTTTTTACATGCAACCCATGGATTATTTTGTAATACTTAATTCCACAGTAAGGGTTTTATTTGGAGAAGTGACAGAGGGAAGAAGAGGTAATTAGTCATGGACTGTCTTTCTCTTGGGCCAGGGGGAAAGAGAAACCAGAGAGATCTAAATAAATACCAGGAAGTCTGAGCTAATAATAGCTCCTATTAATTGAGAACTTCCTATTTGCCAGGCAACCCTCTTAAGTGCTTTATATATTTTATCTCATGTCTAATTCATGCAACAAATATGTCACATAGGAATTGTTACCCCATTCTAAGAGAATGAGAAAAGCTGTTCCCAAGGACACGTGATATGTGGTGACAGAGCTGAGAATTGGCTGCCAGCTGCAGTACTTGCTCTTGTGACCACTTCTCTAGATCGATCTGGGAGGAGAGTGTAAGTCCGCTCAACCAGATGTCCTTACTGTATTTTCTTTCCTTCTGTCCAGCGATCCATGAACCTGGAACTATTCCCTCCACCAAAAGATCACAATGGCATAAATCCTAGCTATCAAAATGGAAATATCAAGTCAAACCTTATAACAAGAAGCTGATCACTTTTAGCTCTAGTTTACTGACAGTTTTATCCTATGCCATGACATTACATGTCAGTCAGGACCCTAGAATGAGTCTGGACAGTCCCTACTGTGTCCTACATCCTGTGGTTGCAAAACACTGAGGAAATGGAAGAGTGATGGCGTCAGTGCCCAGGGAAAGAGTGGGAACCACGTAACCGTCTGCGGGAGGGACTCTGTAGCTTTTTTTTCCCTGTGGGAGCCAGGAAAGACTTTGGTAGGGATGTTGTTTTTCCTTTTTTGAGGATGTATGTGTGATACACAATCTGACTGATCTTTCAAGAGGGGTGGAAGCAGCAAGAGCAGTTAGGGGCATATGGTAGTAATCCAGCCATGAGATAGTGGTAGCTTGGACTAGGTTAAACAGACATACAAGGCACCTGGGAATGTGTCACTTTGTACAAAACCTGAGTGTTGCTTTTCTCTCTTAAAAGTTGGCTTTCTTTACTCCTGGGGGCAAGTAAGATGATTGATGTTGCTTATTTTACAATTTTTTGTCCATTGCCCATGAATCAGAGGCTCCAGGAACTCCCCCTGAGGCGTTAATATTGCCTTTCTATCTGTTCCTCCAACTTTGTTGAATACATGCCCCTTTTGACGACCTTGTTCTGTTTCAGAGCTCACTACACCAGACTCTGATGTCTAATCTGGACTCTAAGGTATATAGACATATTTCTTCACCTAAGGATCAGGTACTCCTGTAAGAATATTGTGGCATCAGAGACTGAACCAATAGCTAAGGGTATGCTTTTCTTTGAGCCACAAGAGGGAGGGTACTATAGTACTTTTATCTTCGCTAGAAAAGCGTCGTTCGTGTATTACGCTCTTTCCTTGTTAGCTCTCGTCCCTCAGGTTCATCCGTTGCCCATGGTGAAGGAGGCTCTTCCTCCCTCTTCTAGACTGACCTGGGTTTCAGCCTTGACTTGACCACTCATAAACTGTGTTTCTTTGGGTGAGTAACTTAACCTCTCTGAGTCACAGTTTCCTCACCTTTCCATTCACTACCTCAAAGTGGTAGGAAGATTTACACGAGGAGAGGATTGTAACATGTTTACCACAATCCAGCACACAGCAGAAGCTGAATAAAGGGCAATAGTATCTGATGCTTAGCTTGGCGATGAAAATGGTGAACATCCGGTAGCCACGTGGTTTAGTCTCCTTAAGGAACCAAACTATTTCACAGCCTCTTTGGGTTGTTTTTAACACCTTCCTTCTTTCTGTTTCCCTGAATCAGTAAGGGAGCCCCATCATTTTTTTAAATTTACTTTTTTATTTGGAGGGAAATTGCTTTACAATGTTGTGTTGGTTTCTGCCATATGACAACACGAATCAGCCATAATTATACATATATCCCCTCCCCTCCTCTCCTCCATCCCATCCTTCTACATCATTGCAGAGCCCCAGGCTTGACTAAGGGAACTCCATCTTGCTTCATCTCTCCTGCTCAGCTGTGTTTTCTCGGTGCTCCCCCCACCTTTTTTTTTACCCTTCAATGTCCCATTTCTTCCCCAGTTTTAGCCAAGTAACTTATTGAGGATTCTCTTAGCATATTTTCACTTTGTATATGTCTTCAAATTCTCATCAAGAGAAAAACTGGGGAGAAAGGAGGTGATTAATCTATTTCACTATGGATGCACAAGAGACGGAAGGAAAAAATAAGAGGAATGAGCTATTTCAAAGTAGTTTCAAAAGCAGAGGAATTTTGACGGTTTTCTCTGCCTCATTAATAAATGTGCCATTTAATTGCATGAAGTTGCAAGCTTCCTAAGAGTGAGAGCCATCTTCTTTCATACATCCTGGATCTCTGAGGCACATGGGAGGTCCTTAATAAAATATTTGGTCAAAGAATTGAATTAAAATAAATCCTTACCTCCTGCTGGCAAAAATGTTTCTCAATGGCAGGGAAACTGGAAGACAGAAAATAGCAAACTGGTGAATCTCCATGTGTTATATTTAAACTGTCTTTGATAGTGAGTTATATTCTCAACAGCTCCTAGAGTTTTACCTTGGTCTCCAGTGCCAAAAATTTCAAAAAATGTTGGTAAAAATTCATGAAGCTGTGGGATTGAGTGAAAGCATAGGTCTAAAATAATTCAGAAACTTGTCTAACTTATACAAAGAAAATATTAAAGGGATTCTTTAGAAAGGGAGGATTATCAATGGGATTGGCATTTTTGGGGAACAAAAGGAGAAAACAAGAGAGTAACTGATGAGAGTAACTAATAGCATCTATATATAGATGCTATTAATATATATTAATTAACATATATATTAATGACTAACAATTATCCCATTCTCAAATGTTGGAGATAGTAATTATTTTTTTCAGTGTGGTTTCCTTGAAATAACATGTTAGAATAAAACAATTTGGTTCTTGTTCTGAATCTATTTCTTACTGGAAGGCTTGGTTAATTTTCCACCTCTCTGAGCCTCAGTTTTCTCACTTAGGATATGGAGATTATAGTTTTTGTGAGATATATTGAATCACATCTTGCATAAACTGGGCTACTGGACAAACATTTACTATATTAGTGATCAAATAAATGAACCAGTCAGATATGTGTGAGAGTTCCATCAACAGGCAAGTGCTAAGTAAGCATGAACGACTGGGTGTTATGACTGTTTGTTTTATCACAGGTCTCTTCTCTTAAATCCATCTTCTTCGAGTGGATTCCATGGCGAGTACAAATAATGTGACTGAGTTAATTATCAGCGGTCTTTCCCAGGATCCAGAGGTGCAGAGAGGCCACGGTGGTGGGCAATGGCCTCATTGTTCTGATGGTCAGAGTCAGTAAGAGCCTGCGTTCCCCCATGTACTTCTTCCTTAGCCACCTGTCGCTGGTGGAGATCAGTTACTCCTCTACTGTTGTCCCTAAATTCATCACAGACTTACTTTCCAAGATTAAGACCATCTCCCTGGAGGGTTGTCTGGCTCAGATATTCCTCTTTCACTTCTTGGGGGTCGCTGAGATCCTCTTGCTCGTGGTGATGGCTTATGACCGCTATGTCGCCATCTGCAAACCTCTTCATTATATGAGCATTATGAACCGTCAGCTGTGTCACATACTAGTAGCTGGTTCCTGGTTTGGGGGCTTTCTTCACTCCATAATTCAGATTCTCATCACCATCCAATTGCCCTTCTGCGGTCCCAATGTGATTGATCACTACTTCTGTGACCTCCATCCCTTGTTCAAGCTTGCCTGCACTGACACCTCTGTGGAGGGGGTCGTTGTGTTGGCCAACAGTGGCTTAATTGCTCTGTGCTCCTTCCTCCTCTTGGTGTCCTCCTATATTGTCATCCTGGTCAACTTGAGGAACCATTCAGCAGAGGGGAGACGCAAAGCCCTCTCCACCTGTGCCTCTCACGTCACGGTGGTCATCTTGTTCTTTGGACCCGCCATCTTCCTCTACATGCGGCCCTCCTCCACCTTCACTGAGGACAAGCTGGTGGCAGTGTTCTACACGGTGGTCACCCCCATGCTGAACCCCATCATCTACACACTCAGAAATGCAGAGGTGAAACTTGCCATGAGGAGGTTGTGGGGCAAAAAGAAGAACTCAGGGCTGGAGTGAAAATGGGAAATTGATTTATAAAAGTGTGCCTCATTATTATCTTTTCTTGATATGGATTTTGATTTTATTTTATTTTTAACCATTTATCATTATTATTTTTTTTTACTTTACAATATTGTATTGGTTTTGCCATACATCAACATGAATCCGCCACAGGTGTACACGTGTTCCCCATCCTGAACCCCCCTCCCACCTCCCTTCCCATATCATCCCTCTGGGTCATCCCAGTGCACCAGCCCCAAGCATTCTGTATCCTGCATTGAACCTGGACTGGCGATTCATTTCTTATATGATATTATACATGTTTCAATGCCATTCTCCCAAATCATCCCACCCTCTCCCTCTCCCACAGAGTCCAAAAGACTGTTCTATACATCTGTGTCTCTTTTGCTCTCTCGCATACAGGATTTTGATTTTAGTGACGTACACAAATGGCAGAAACAAATGTAAGGACTTAATGTTACTGTGACTATGATTCTCCCTAAGTTAGCAAGAGCTTCCCTGATGGCTCAGCTGGTAAAGAATCCCCCTGCAATGTGGGAGACATGAGTTCAATCCCTGGGTTGGGAAGATCCCCTGGAGAAGGGAACAGCTACCCACTCCAGTAGTCTGGCCTGGAGAATTCCATGGGCTGTATAGTCCATGGGGTTGCAAGTAAGCAAAGATTCCCCACTAATCCAGTGTAATGATCAAAGGGCAGAGGTCAGATTGGCTTCATGATATCCAACAACATCACAAGATTAGAAAATATTAAGACTCAAACTAAGTGCAAATGCAAAGGAGAATAGTTTAACAAGTGTTTTAGGGGATAAATCACTTATTTTATGATCACCTTCCTTCTTTCTCTTCTTGCCTCCCTTCTTTCTTTCCTTCATTTTTTCCCACCCCTTCCTTCTTCATTGTCCCTTCTTGGTTCAACCTCCCTAGTGATGACAACCAACACTTAGTTAAATATGGACACCAAGTAGAAGAATTATCATGGGATATTTGGGGAGGAGAGTAAAAAATCTGATCTACTCTTCTGACATGGATGTCTGCTAAGTTACTCAATCGTGTCCAACTCCTTGTGACCCCATGGATTGTAGCCTGCCAGGCTCTTCTGTCCATGGGATTTTCCAGGCAAGCATGTTGGAGTGGGTTGCCATTTCCTCCTCCACGGGACCTTCCCAACCCAGGGACTGAACCCTTGACTCCTGCATCTTCTGCATTGGCAGGTGGATTCTTTACCTGCTGAGCCACCTGGGAAGCCCAACATGGATAAGCGTGTCTTTGAAAATTGCATGCAGGGATTTTTCTGTTCTTCTGGTTGTTTTAGCATCTTGAACCATAGATCATTACCAGACCACCTGACCTGCCTCTTGAATAACCTATATGCAGGTCAGGAAGCAACAGTTAGAACTGGACTTGGAACAACAGACTGGTTCCAAATAGGAAAAGGAGTACGTCAAGGCTGTATATTGTCACCCTGCTTATTGAACTTATATGCAGAGTACATCATGAGAAGCGCTGGGCTGGAAGAAGCACAAGCTGGAATCAAGATTGCTGGGAGAAATATCAATAACCTCAGATATGCGGATGACACCACCCTTATGGCAGAAAGTGAAGAGGAACTAAAAAGCCTCTTGATGAAAGTGAAAGAGGAGAGTAAAAAAGTTGGCTTAAAGCTCAACATTCAGAAAACTAAGATCATGGCATCTGGTCCCATCACTTCATGGGAAATAGATGGGGAAACAGTGGAAACAGTGTCAGACTTTATTTTTTGGGCTTCAAAGTCACTGCAGATGGTGATTGCAGCCGTGAAATTAAAAGACGCTTACTCCTTGGAAGGAAAGTTATGACCAACCTAGATAGCATATTGAAAAGCAGAGACATTACTTTGCCAACAAAGGTTCATATAGTCAAGGCTATGGTTTTTCCAGTGGTCATGTATGGGTGTGAGAGTTAGACTGTGAAGAAAGCTGAGCACTGAAGAATTGATACTTTTGAACTGTGGTGTTGAGAAGACTCTTGAGAGTCCCTTGGACTGCAAGGAGATCCAACCAGTCCATCCTAAAGGAGATCAGTCCTGGGTGTTCATTGGAAGGACTGACGCTGAAGCTGAAACTCCAATATTTTGGCCACCTCATGTGAAGAGTTGACTCATTGGAAAAGACCCTGATGCTGGGAGGGATTGGGAGCAGGAGGAGTAGGGGACGACAGAGGATGAGATGGCTGGATGGCGTCACCGACTTGATGGACGTGAGTTTGAGTGAACTCCGGGAGTTGGTGATGGACAGGGAGGCCTGGCATGCTGCGATTCATGGGGTCACAAAGAGTCGGACATGACTGAGAGACTGAACTGAACTGAACTGAACCATAGATCATTTGAGCAGAAGTATCAGAAAAGCCCCTGGAGAAATTTCAGTTCCTGTGACATGTTGACACAAAAGATAGCCCTTTAATCTCCTCTCACAATGTTTACCATCAATAAATTGAAAAAAATCAAAATGTCATAAATTCTAGCTATCAATAGGGACAGGTCAACTCAAACATTTAAACAAAGCTTTGTCCACAGTAAATAAATATAGAATGTAGAAATTTCTTATTAGTTCTAACTTGAAGAATAAATGAGAGGCAAGTAATGTCCACGTATGTTTCTACTCCATACTCTGTCCTTTATTCTGATTCTTGTGTTGCAGCTTCTTTGGGGTAAGCATCCTCTGTTGCCTAATTGCTTTAGGTGCCTAGCACAGTAACTGCACGTGGCAGACACTCAATAAATATTTGTTAGGTGGATGTTGACTGTCACGCGGCTTCCCCATTCATCTTTTATGTGAGTGCACTTCATTTAATGTGTATCTGAAAGCATCTGATCCAGAGCGAAAGTTAGTGCAACCCCCTTTCCCTTGATGCTTGGTTAGGAATGTAGGGTGCAGGCTGTGAGAGGAGCTTCTCACTCACGTGCAGCTTTAGTGTCCTCACTGGGAGCTACAGAAAATACCATCAGTGAATACCGCATGGGCAGATGGTATCTACTCCAAACGTGTTGCCATGATTCTCAGAGACTACCTCACCTATTGAGGGTTGAGACTTGGTGGGTCTGTTGAGAATTAATTACTCACTTTATTCTTGTCTCACTGGAAAAGCACAAGAAGCAAAGGAGAGCATTGTTTTCATTGTTTGAAGAGACAGAGAGCGTTGTGAAGTTTTACAGATGCCTACTCAATTCACAGAAGCAACAGTCTAATTGTACCATTTAGTGTCACTGATCATATAATTAGTCCTCAATTCTTGATGCTGTCTCAGCATTAAAAAATACTTTAAAGACAATAAATAAAAAAAATTTACTAAAGAAAATTTGCTTGGGGCTGGTGCACTGGGACGACCCAGAGGGATGGTACAGGGAGGCAGGAGGGAGGAGGGTTCAGGATGGGGAACACGTGTATACCTGTGGCGGATTCATGTTGATATATGGCAAAACCAATACAATATTGTAAAGTTAAAAAATAAAAAAATTAAAAAAAGAAAATTTGATAGCATGCTGCAAACCACTTTGCAAGTACTACATTTCCCCCATTTATTATTTGTGTTGTTTTTGGTATAGGTTTGACTACATATAATAGAAAGTAAGGGCAACTTATGAGATAGAACTACAGAAGTACAGAGGGAGAAAATCCAGCTTGATTGTGGCGGTCCAACAATATTATCAGAAATTGAGACTGAGTATTTATTCTGAATGTATTCAGCAGGTAGCTTCAGCCTGTGACCTCAGGGGACTGCTGAGATCCATATGTGTGCTGTTCAGTAGAACTCATGCTGTGCTGATGATGCCTTCTGTTCGTCCTGTCTAATATGATAGTAATTTCTTGCTTTTAAAAGGTATTTTTATTTACTTATTCGGCTGCACCAGGTCTTCACTGTGGCATGCAGGATCTAGTCCCTAGCTACAGACTGACCCTGGCAGTGACGGATTTTATTTTCTTGGGCTCCAGAGTCACTGTGGATGGTGACTGCAGCCACAAAATTAAAAGATCGTTTTCTCTTTTGGGAGACTTCCCAAAGTCCACACAGAAATTTTGCTTTCATCTTATTCCACTGACGTTAATCACATGGTGACCCTTAATTGCCAGGGAGCCTGGAAACTATAATCTTTTATTCTGTGTGGAACTGCTTTAGCTAAAATTAGCATTCTTTTCTAGTCTCAAAGAGGAAGAAGAGAATGGATACAAGGTTTAGCCCATATTCTCAGGCACTCAGTTACACATCAATTTCCCAAGCAATTAAAATTTTTTCATAAAAGTTATTTCTGATGGGTTGGTAATATCACAAAGTCTAATTGTAGCACAATTTACTTAATAGCCACTTCTTTCAGGGCTTTAGATTCATTTAAGAATTTATTCAACAAGACTTAAAGACCATGTACTACATGCCAGACATTGGTCTAAGTGCTGGAGGTGTATAACGAAACACAGGAGGGAGAAGGTCTTGCCTGCATGGAGCTTATGTCCTTGGAAAATATTTTGTTTTTTTTCTGAAGCAGCTGTGGTCTAGATCCATGTTCTATGAGAAGGCTCAGTGATGATGGAAATGTTCTAAACCTGTGCTCATGCATGGTAGCGCCTAGCCATGTGGTTAATCAGCATCTTAAATATGACTTTAATGATGGGAGAATTGAATTTTAAATTTTATTTAATTGTAGTGAACTAGAATTTAAATAGCTACATGTGGCTGGTGACTACCATGTTGCATACACAAGTCTACACACTTCAGAGCTTACTTTGCTACAAACTTGTACCTATTTTTCTGAATCAGGGCAAAATTGCTCCTTGGCCCACTACCCTGATAGGTGTGTGGTGACGCCTGGGAGCTTGCACCTTTTGACCCCCTCCATCCATTTGTGCCTCCTCCTCACCCTCAGCCTCAGGCAACTGCCAATCTGTTCTCTATATCTGTGAGCTCGGTTTTGTTTGTTTTGTTTGAGATTCCACATACATGTGAAAGCATGTGGTATTTATCATTTTCTGTCTGACTTATTTCACTCTGCTTGCTCTAGTCTAAACCCTTAGAGGTATCTGAGATTGCTCTACTTCTTTGCTTTTCTAAATCAAAACATTGGCATATCTTATGAGTTGTACCTTTGAAATATGTGCAGAATCCAAAAACTTCCTAAAACCTTTACTGCTACTGTCCTGGCCCGAAACACAAGCATCTTTGGCCAGGTTACTGTGATGTTCTCCTAACAGGTTTCCTTGGTTTTCCCACTCCTATATTCCCCACGCTTCTTCTCAAGATAGCAGACAGAGATCTTGGCAAGAGATAACCTTTCCTTACTACCTATAGTAATATAATAATAACCACTAGGTTTCCTATCATCAACCTGTTTTATTTTTCTTGATAGGACTTTGTTATTGCTGTTCAGTCACTCAGTCGTGTCTGACTCTTTGCGACCCCATGGACTGCAACGCTCCAGGCTTCCCTGTCCATCACCAACTCCTGGAGTGTGCTCAAACTCATGTCCATTGAGCCGGTGATACCATCCAACCATCTCACCCTCTGTCGTCCCCTTCTCCTCCTGCCTTCAATCTTCCCAGCATCAGGGTCTTTTCCAATGGGTTGGTTCTTCGCATCATGTAGTCAAAGTATTGGAGCTTCAGTTTCAGCATCAGTCTTTCCAATGAATATTCAGGATTGATTTCCTTTAGGATTGACTGGTTGGGTCTCTGCTGTCCAAGGGACTATCAGAAGTCTTTTCCAATACCACAGTTCAAAAGCATCAAATCTTTGGTGCTCAGCCTTCTTTATGGTTCAACTCTTACATCCATACATAACTACTGGAAAAATATTAGCTTTAACTAAATGGATCTTTGTTGGCAAAATAATGTCTCTGATTTTTAATATGCTATTTAGGTTTGTTATAGCTTTTCTGCCTATAAAAAGGAACACATGTCTTTTAATTTCATGGCTGCAATCCCAGACCACAGTGATTTTGGAGCCCCCTCAAATAAAGTCTGTCACTGTTTCCATTGTTTCCCCATCTATTTGCCATGAAGTGATGGGACCAGATGCCATGATCTTGGTTTTTTGAATGCTGAATTTTAACCCAGCTTTTCCAGTCTCCTCTTTCACCTTCATGAAGAGGCTCTTTAGTTCCTCTTTACTTTCTCCCATAAAAGTGGTGTCATCCGCATATCTGAGGTTATTGATATTTCTCCCAGCAGTCTTGCTTCTAGCTTGTACTTCATCCAGGCTGGCATTTAGCATGATGTGCTCTACATATAAGTTAAATAAGCAGGGTGAAAATATACAGCCTTGACGTACTCCTTTCCCAATTTGGAACCAGCCTGTTGTTCAATGTCCGGTCCTAACTGTTGTTTTGCCACCTGCATACAGGTTTCTCAAAAGGCAGGTGAGATGACCTGGTATCCCATCTCCTTTAGAATTTTCCACAGTTTGTTGTGATCCACACAGTCAAAGGCTTTAGTGTAGTCAATGAAGCAGAAGTAGATGTTTTTCTGGAATTCCCTTGCTTTTTCTATGTTCCAATGGATGTTGGCACTTTGATATCTGGTTCCTCTGCCTTTTCTAAATCCAACTCAAATATCTGTAAGTCCTCAGTTCATGTACTACTGAAGCCTAGCTTGGAGAATTTTGAGCATTACTTTGCTAGCATATGAAATGAGTGCAACTGTGTGGTAGTTTGAACATTCTTTGGCATTGCCTTTCTTTGGGATTGGAATGAAAACTGACCTTTTCCAGTTCTGTGGCCACTGCTGAGTTTTCCAAATTTGTTGGCATATTGAGTGCAGCACTTTCACAGCATCATCTTTTAGGACTTGAAATAGCTCAGCTAGAATTCTATCTCCTCCACTAGCTTTGTTCATAGTGATGCTTCCTAAGGCTCACTTGACTTTGCACTTCAGGATATCTGGCTCTAGGTGAGTAATCATGCCATCGTGGTTATCTGAGTCATTAACATTTTTTTTTTTTTGTATAGTTATTCTGTGTATTCTTGCTACCTCTTCTTAATAGCTTCTGCTTCTGTTAGGTCCATAACATTCTGCCCTTTATTGTACCGATCTTTGCATGAAATGTTCCCTTGGTATCTCTAATTTTCTTGAAGAGATCTTTAGTCTTTCCCATTCTGTTGTTTTCCTCTATTTCTTTGCATTGATCAATGAAGAAGGCTTTCTTATCTCTCCTTGCTATCCCTTGGAACTCTGCATTCAGATAGGTATCTTTTTTTTTCCTCCTTTGCCTTTCACTTCTCTTCTTTTCTCAGCTATTTGTAGGGCCTCCTCAGACAACCATTCTGTCTTTTTGCATTTCCTTTTCTTGGGGATAGTTTTGATAGGACTGCTGCTATCTAATTTTCATATCAAGTTTTATTTATTTATCATCTGTCTCTGTTTTCATTATGCCCTGATATGTATATGAAAGATATAACCTCAATGAAGGGGGCTTTCCTGGTGTCTCAGTGGTAAAGAATCTGCCTGCCAATGCAAGAGACAAAGATACAGTCCTTGGATCAGGAAGATCCACTGGAGTAGGAAATGGCAACCGACTCCAGTATTCTTGACTGGAAAATTCAATGGACAGAGGAGCCTGGTGTACAATCCATGGGATCTCAGAATTGGACACCACTTAGTGACTGAATAACAAAACCTCAATGAACCGAGAGACTTTGCTTTGTTACTAGCAAATTTCCAGCACCTAGAAGAGTGTTTAGCACATAATAAGACTAGATACTATTTGTTAAATAAATGGATGAATGAATGATGCATTTTTTCCTGAGGAAATTCTCACTATATTACATTATTATTAGTGCTATTTAATTGATGGGGAGGCTTAGCACAAGGAAACTAAGAAACTTAGACCTGAATCCATGAATGTTAGAATTAGGAGGTACAGTGGAGCTTGTCTAGCTCAATTTTGTCAATTTATATAGAAGTAGAAACAGGGGGGAGAAGGCAATGGCACCCCACTCCAGTACTTTTGCCTGGTAAATCCCGTGGACGGAGGAGCCTGGTGGGCTGCAGTTCATGGGGTCGCTAGAGTCGGACACGACTGAGCGACTTCACTTTCACTTTTCACTTTCATGCATTGGAGAAGGAAATGGCACCCCACTCCAGTGTTCTTGCCTGGAGAATCCCAGGGTCGGGAAGCCTGCTTGGCTGCCGTCTATGGGGTCGCACAGAGTCGGACACGACTGAAGCGACGCAGCAGCAGCAGCAGCAGAAACAGGGGAGAGTGAGAAGTGGAGGGGTGAGATGACATGGCTTAATTTAGGTAGTTAATTCCGGAACTGGAGCTAGTGCCCAGGTGTCTTGGCTCCGTGTCCAGTCCTCTTTCTTCTCTATTTATTCTCTTTTTCATTCTCAGCAGTCCAGTCTGGAAAAACATTGTTTTTATGATTTACTATCAAGCTCCCTTTAAAAAAAATTTTTATTGGCTTTACAATAAAAAGTTTTATTGGCTTTGAAAAAGCTTTGCAATGGTGTGCTGGTTTATACTGAACAATGAAGTGAATCAGCAATTCGTATACAAGTTTCTTCTCTTAATACCTTATTCTTGGGTACAAAAGTTTTCTAGAAACATCACCAAACTAACTGAAACAGATTCCAAACCCTTCCTCAGTCATAGTTTAATTGACAAAGTTTCACCCAAGAGAAAGGAAATTCCACTGGGAAGGTTTCCCCTTGATTATTGTGTATGGCTTAAATTATTTAAAATAGTCCAAAGATCTAACCATTTATTCAGAACTCTTGGACTTTCAGTGGTTGGGTAGTTTTTCTTTACAAAAAGAAGGATCTTAAAAATCTCTGAATCTGATGCTTTCTGTGGCATTTGTTCATTTCCTATATATTATAATACAATTATCAACCTGGATTCAGAGCCCCTGAATTTTCCTCTCTTTTTGATGATTCGTCTTAGACATCATTGAATTTGCTTTCTAAAAGCTCACAGGTATATTGGTGATTTGTTGTTGGAGAAGAGCCTAATCTTTAATTTGCAGAGAGAAGGCGGAAATGGACGGGAGAGGGTAGCAAAGAGAGGAATAATTACAGAAAAGGCATAGACTACAGAATAGGAAATGGTGGTTTTCCACAAAGAAACTATCAGGTATTCCTTCTCTGAGCAATAAAGACTGGAAATATTGGACTCTAAACAGTTCTGAGTGATCTCTCAGATTGGTCCTAGAATATTTAAATTTAACTTTTTAATGTATGTGTTATGTACCCAGAAATTGTAAAGGGTATTGGTTAGAGCATAGAATCTGTGCTCAGGTTTTGTTGGTGGTGGTGCTTTAGTTGCTCAGTCTTGTCTGACTCTTTGCAGTTCTACTGACTGTAGCCCGCCAGGCTCCTCTGAACATGGGATTTTTCAGGCAAGAATACTGGAGTGGGTTGCCATTTCCTTCTCCAGTGGTCAGACTAGTTGGGTTGAAATCCTGGCTTCACTGCTGTGTAGTCTTAGACTGGTTAATTCACTTACCTGTATTCGTTTTTCCTCATATGTAAAAAAGGAATGATAATCACGATACCTATATCACAGTTATGTTCTGAGAATTGATTGAAATAATGTGTAAGGATACCTATAAAGTGTTTGGTACGTGGTACTGTTGAAATGCTTACTATTATTATCAACCAGAATGTAATTAATAAGAATAAAGCTTTAAGAAAATTTTAAACAGATAATTTTGAATACAAAGAGTGTATTTCTAAGTAGAAGATATAGACATAGAGGCTACAGTTACAAAATATATTTTAATTGCTATAAAAGAAGTATGTAAAGTAAAATATATCATAAAGAAGAGAATTTATTATTGCGTTTCTCTCTCCTATAGAAACAAGGTTCTCCCGAAACCTAGGAAGAAGGATTAGTAAACGCAGAGAAGAGAGAAAGGACACTCTGGGTTAGCAAACAGCTGTATGAGGTTCATTCAGGGGATGAAAATAAGGTTGTGAAAATATGTAGTAGCCAATTCAAGAAGGACCTGGAATCCATGCTAAGAATGTTACAGTTTATGCCATGGGCAATGGGGCATGCGTGTATGATCAGTCATGTCTAACTCTTTGCGATCCCATGGATTGTAGCCCTCCAGGCTCCTCTATCCATGGAATTTCCCAGGCAAGAATATTGGAGTGGATTGTCATTTCCTTCTCTGGGCAGTGAAGAGGTGATGCTAGATTCTAGGTAGAGAAGGAACATGGTCAGATTTACATCTAAGGATAATCGCCAAAGGATTTGCAGTGCTCAGAGGAGATACATATAAGTTGGAGTGTTAATTGCAAGATTCATTGAACACACAGGACAGGAATTGGGGCTGGAAGGTTGGTAAGTTTGGGACGGACACGGAGAGGGTATTTCCGGTGAAGGGTGTCTCTGTGGTGGGAGTGAGCAGAGTGGGCTTGTGGGAGAGAGAGATGACCTTGAGTTAGCAGAGATGAGTTTAAGTTTAGTGGGTAAAGCGGTGACCTTTGAGATGACTCCATCTGTGAAAATCTTTAAAAGTAAGTCCAGGCACTCAGGCTTTCACTGGTTATTCCCAAGCAGAGGAGGATCCAAGGTAGGAAGGGTCTAGGAAACAATCTTCTGGTGGCAGTGTGCAGGATGGATGGGGTGGGAGGTTGTGGAGACTAAGAGGCTTTGGTGACTTAAGCATCAGTTGACAGTGAGTATGGAGGTGGTGGGAGCAAGGTTGGAGAGAAAGTGCACAGGAGAGATGGTTTAAAGGTAAAATTAACGGGATGTGGTGACTGACTGGGTATGGGAATGAAAGGGAGGCATGGATCACATAGGACACAGCAAAAAGCTAGGGCATCTCTGAGGCTGATGCTGGCATTGAAGTGTCTTTTGGGTCACACTGTTATTCTTAGTGTCCTCAACTTCAACTCTAATCTCTGTTCCAATCCTTTCTTGAGCTCCTGAATGAGAATGTGTTAATAAGAGCTTCTTGAGAAGTTTCACAATCTTATTTTGTAACATTTCAGCTACTTGGTTTTCCAAAATCCTGAGATGATGCCAGATATTCTGAGTACTTTGTTTTCACATCACTGTTATTACTGAAAAAGGACCCCACTATGATGAATTTCTCAATATTGCTTGTGTTTGACATGAGTATCAATGTAATTTCTCTGCCACAACTATCATCCTGGAAACCTTTATTTCTTGGGTAGACAGTTTCTCTTTCCATGGATGGCTGATCCCTTTTTCTTCTGCAAATGGCCATTCCTCTTCTTTTGTCTCATAGCAGTAATTCTTTCCAAGAAATTTGAAAGCTGTAGCTCCTGTTTGGATAGACAGTCAGTTCTACTGTGGCTTTGACAGATATTTAGGTTGTAACAGTTTTTTTTTTTTCCTCTTATAAAGTGATTGTCAGATATCATTTGGAACTTTGACAAAACTTGATCTATCTTTTCCCTCTATGAAGGTTGAACTAATTCAGAAACAAGGCAAAGAAAGAAGAAATTTGGGGAAAATGTTACTGTTGCTATTAGAAAGGTGATGACAGAGACTGAGGTTTAAGATTTGGTACCAAGTGGCCTTTCTCAAACTGAGCTCTAGATTTAGGTAAAAGTCCATATCCAGCCATGGCAGCATTGGATCTACCCTACAGAGTAGCCTGGAATTCCCAGGTGGCTCAAGTGGTAAAGAATCTGTCTGCTAATGCAGGAGATGCAAGAGACACAGGTTTGATCCCTGGGTTGGGAAGATCCCCTTGAGTAGGAAATTACAACTCATTTGAGAATTCTTGGCTGGAGAATCCCATGAACAGAGGAGCCTGGTGGGCAACAGTCCCTGGGGTTGCAAAGAGTAGAACAGGACTGAGTGAGCACACACAGTAACCTGTTTCCACCCCATAGAGACAGAGGCTGCCCCAGGGCAGTATAGGTACTGCGCTCTCTACAGCATTTTGCCGAAAGGGAGAGGAAGGGCCCATCATTGCGTTTCTAGTTTCTCCTTCCCAAATCACTCCACCTCCCCTGTGGGAGGATGGGGCAAGGAGTGGTTATCCTCTGTAGCTTCTTGATTATGACATTGTTAGCATGAGGGGTGTATCATAATCTGTATTTCTTTAGTCTAGCCTGAGACTGTATAGATGTGTAAGAGGTGTTGGTAAATATCTTCTCCAGAGGAGTAACTCATGGAGGAATCTTCACTTTAGTTATCATATACTTTGCTGTTGACTTCCAGCCTGTCCAATTCTTTGAGACCCCATGGACTATAGCCCACCAGGCTCCTCTGTCCATGGGATTCTCCAGGCAAGAATTCTGGAGTGGGTTGCCATTTCCTCCTCGAGGAGATCTTCCCCATCCAGGGATCAACCTTGGGTCTCCTGTATTGCAGGTGGATTCTTTACTGTCCGAGCCGCTAGGAAAGCCCCAGGTGGCACTAGTGGTAAAGAATCTCCTTGCCAATACAGGGAGATGTAAGAAATGTGGATTTGATTCCTGGGTTGGGAAGCTCCCCTGGAGGAAGGCACGGCAACCCACTCCAGTATTCTTGCCTGGAGAATTCCATGGACAGAAGAGCCTGGTGGGCTATAGTCTGTGGGGTTGCAAAGAGACGGACATGACTGAAATGCCTTAGCATGCACCGACCAACCTGGAACCAGGACAAGCAAGGCTGGTCAGCCACAACTCTCAGAGGATAAGCTCTTTGATTTAAGAATCGGTCAGCAGTTTGAGCAGTGGGGCAAGAGGCAGGAAAGTAATAGTAAAATGATGGAGACAAACTAGGGGGTGGAATTCTCTCTAGAGTGTTCAAACATTTGTCATATAAACACAGGTATTGAAGCTGCAAGTCTGGTGAAGGACTCTGACGTGAGTAGGTTGAAGACTGGCAGAGTGAAGAGAACAATACTGAGGACATTTTGGAAGGGAAGGATTATCAGTGGGAAGACGATTCCTTGCCATGGAGATGAAAGAAAGAAGGATTCAGGATAGTAGTCCGTCTTGGGGATTCCCCAATAAGACAGAGTGATGAAAATGCAATGGACATGGTTAAAACGTAGGTGCTGAACTTGACCGGCTGCCAAAAATTCAGACTATCTTAAGGTGAGTTAGAAAGAACCCTGGACTCCTTTCAGAAAGTCTGATCTTGAGTTCCAGAATTTGCTACTTTCTGTGTGCTTAGTCGCTTCATTCATGTCTGACTCCTTGCGACCCCATGGACTGTAGCCCACCAGGCTCCTCTGTCCATGGGATTCTCCAGGCAAGAATCCTGGAGTGGGTTGCCATGCCCTCCTCCAGGGGAATCTTCCCAACCTGAGGATTGAACCCAGGTCTCTCTCATTGCAGATGGATTCTTTACTGTCTGAGTCACCAGGGTAGCTTTCAGGTAAATAACCATTTCTCTGAGCCTAAATTTTGTTTATATAAAGTGTTATTACATTGACCATATTGAAAATTGAATGAATACATATTGACTGAAAGAATGAGTTCATAATAAGTTTGTATTGTAAAGCGGTTTATGCTAACTTGCCATAAATGAGGCAAATTAGTTATAATCAGTGTTTGTTTTATTGCAGGAATGGATTCCATGGCGAGGACTGATAATGTGACTGAGTTAATTGTCACCGGTCTTTTCCAGGACCCAGAGGTGCAGAGAGGGTGCTTTGCGGTGTTTCTGCCCGTGTACTTGGCCACGGTGGTGGGCAATGGCCTCATTGTTCTGACAGTTAGAGTCAGTAAGAGCCTGCGTTCCCCCATGTACTTCTTCCTTAGTCACCTGTCGCTGGTGGAGATCAGTTACTCCTCTACTATTGTCCCTAAATTCATCACAGACTTACTTGTCAAGATTAAGACCATCTCTCTGAAAGGCTGTCTGGCTCAGATATTCTTCTCCCATTTTTTGGGGGTCACTGAGATCTTTTTGCTTGTGGTGATGGCTTATGACTGCTATGTAGCCATCTGCAAACCTCTTCATTATATGAATATTATGAGCCATCGACTGTGTCATGCGCTGGTGGCTAGTTCCTGGCTTGGAGGCTTTTTTCACTCCATAATTCAGATTCTCATCACCATCCAATTGCCCTTCTGTGGTCCCAATGTGATTGACCACTACTTCTGTGACCTCCATCCCTTGTTCAAGCTTGCCTGCACTGACACCTCTGTGGAGGGGGTCGTTGTGTTGGCCAACAGTGGATTAATCTCTGTCTTCTCCTTCCTCCTCTTGGTGTCCTCATACATTGTCATCCTGGTCAACTTGAGGAACCATTCAGCAGAGGGAAGACGCAAAGCCCTCTCCACCTGTGCCTCTCACGTCACGGTGGTCATCTTGTTCTTTGGACCTGCCATCTTCCTCTACATGCGGCCCCCCTCCACCTTCACTGAGGACAAGCTGGTGGCCGTGTTCTACACGGTGGTCACCCCCATGCTGAACCCCATCATCTACACACTCAGAAATGCAGAGGTGAAACTTGCCATGAGGAGGTTGTGGGGCAAAAAGAAGAACTCAGGGATGGAGCGAAAATGGGAAATTGATTTATAAAAGTGTGCCTGATTATTACCTTGAAATGGATTTTAATTTTAGTAGGACATACAGGAATGGCAGAAACAAATGCAAGGACTTAGCATTACTGTACTGTGACTCTCCTTAGCAACCAAAGTCTTTGTAGTACCCTAGTGTCACGTTCCAAGGACTGAGGTCAGCTAGTCTTGTTGATCTTAGAGAACTTAATTGGCTCTGTGATGTTCAGCATTTTCATGGGACTGGTTAACACTGAGACTCAAATTAAGTACGAATGAAAAGGAGCACTCTTGGACAAATATCTGTATGTTAAAGTGATTCTGTCACTCCCTTCCTACACTCCCTTCCACCTTCCTTCTTTCCCCTTTTTCTTCATTTCTTCTTCATGCTTCCCTCTTTATTTGACCTCCCTAATAATAACAACCCATATTTCAATATAAAGGAAACCAAACAGAGAAATTATCATGGGATATTTGGGGAGAAGGGTACCAATCTTATCTACTCTTCCAGCGTGGGCAATTGTGTTTTTGAAAATTGCACCCAGGGATTTTTCTATTCTTCTGCTTGTTTTAGCATCTTGTACCATAGACTTTTTGAGCACAAGTAATAGAAAAGACCCTGGAGCAGTTTCAGTTCTTGTGACATGTTGACACAAAAGATTGTCCTTAAATCTCTTCTCATAATGTCCTGCATCCAAAATTTTAAAGATGATCAAACATGGCAATAGATCCTGGCTGCCAGTAGGGAAAGATCAAGACACACATTTTAACAAAAAAGATTACTTTTAGCTTTATACAGATGTAAATCAATACAGAATATAAAAAACTTCTTGAGCCTAACTTGAAGAATGAAGGAGAGGGAAATAATGTCCAAGTGTGTTTCTGCTCCTCATTCTGTCCTTCATTCTAACTGATCAGCCAAGTCCATTTCTTGTCAATCCTATTAGTGTTTCTTGGTGGAGCAGGATAAGAGAGTTTGTCTTTGAATTATTAGTTCATCTCTCAGAAACTCCTTTAACTCAACTGACTCTTATCATTGTGAATATAGAGACAATTTAATAAAATTTGTTTCTATTGGCTTTGGAATAACATGGATTTTCTTGCATTTGCCCTCCATTCTTCCAGTCCTCATTGTGGATCAGGGGAAGTAATGCAGGCAGCTAGCTTCCTTGCAGAGGGATGGAGCATCCATCATATTATGTTATGGGCCTTAAAAGTTTTTCTTTTTCTCCTCAGAAGCTGGTTAAGTATGCAGATGAACAGTGATTTTAAAGGTACCGGGAAATCTTCCCCACTTGCTTGTCATCCTCACTAATCATTGACATGGGTGACTATTCATAATGCCTGCGGAAATACCACTTCTTTCTGGAATGACTTTACCACACTTTTCCCTGTGACAAACTCCTATATATCCTTTAAGACCTATGTTAAAATCACTTTCCTATGAGTTCTTATCTCACCTTGCTCCTCCTTGAGTTGAACTTTTGTTTTCCATCCATAGTTATTTTTACATAATTTTATCATTGTCCTTATCACTTTGGAGGTATTATTTTGTATGTTTTTCTCTCTGACTAGAATGCAAGTTCTCAGGGGCAGGGCTATTCACTATACTTCTTTGCAACTCTAAATGTCATGTGTTAGCTGGTGCTTTGTCAGTGCTTATTGAAAAAGAAACAAACAAACAAACAAACCATTTAGGCCTATGAACAATCCTTTCTAGATCATATTTTGCAGATTATTTTTTTAAAGTTTTCTTTTACATTTATTTAATAGTTTAAGGAGGGCTTCCCCAGTGGCTCAGTGGTAAAGAATATGCCTGCCAATGCATGAGACCTAAGAGATTCAGGTTTGATCCCTGGGTCAAGAAGATCCCCTGGAGAAGGATGGCAACCCACCCCAGCATTCTTGCCCGGGAAATCCCATGGACAGAAGAGCCTGGCAGGCTACAGTCCTTGAAGTCACAATGAGTCAGACATAACTTAGCAGCTGAACAACAATAGTGTTAAGTAACAGTTGTATACATTTACTATTTACACAATATTTTATTGAGACAAAATTTACAGAACATAAATTTTGCCAGTTTGACCATTTTAAGTTGGACAATTCAGTCATTTTTAGTACATTTTGCAACCATCACCACTAATTGCAGAACATTTTCAACACCTAGAAAACAAACCCCAGATCCATTAAGGAATTTTTAATGGGCATGTCTCATGGTGGGGTGCTAGCTCTTCCTGCTAAAATTAGAAGAACTCAGGCTCTGAAATCCATCAGGCTCTTTCAAGTGCCCCTCTCTCATAACTCATGATCCAAGTACTACTTCACTCACCACCTGTTTTTCATAAATACAAGAAGATTAACAATAATATGAACTTCAGAAGTATTCTGAATAGTTAATATACATTAAATTAAAGTTTTTTATTTTTTTCCCCGATAACCCTGTATACGAGACAGCAAAAGAGACACTGATGTATAGAACAGGCTTATGGACTCTGTGGGAGAGGGAGAGGGTGGGAAGATTTGGGAGAATGGCATTGAAACATGTGAAATGTCATGTATGAAATGAGATGCCAGTCCAGGTTCAATGCACGATGCTGGATGCTTGGGGCTGGTGCACTGGGACGACCCAGAGGGATGGTATGGGGAGGGAGGAGGGAGGAGGGTTCAGGATGGGGAACACATGAGAAATAAAGGAATAAAAAATTTAAAAAAAATTCAAATAAAAAAAAATCTGCAATGTTGTGTTGGTTTCTGCCATGCAACAAAGCAAATCAGCTGTAATTATACATACACCCGCTCTGTCCCTGTTTATTTATTTTTGGCTGTGCTGTGCCTTTGTTGCTGCCCTGGGCTTGCTCTGGTTGTGGTGCTCGGGCTTCCCCTTGTGGTGGCTTCTCTTGCTGCAGACCATGGGCTCTAGAGCATTCAGGCTTCAGTAGCTGCAGCACATGGGCTCGGTAGTGGTGGCTCACAGGCGTAGTTGCTCCCTGGCATGTGCAATCTTCCTCGACCAGGGATCAAACCCATGTCCCCTGCATTGGCAGGTGGATTCTTAACCACTGGACCACCAGGGAAGTCTCCAGTATACATCAAAGTTTTAGAAAAGAACATGGTATAGATTTATACTATAGACTCAGTAAATATTAGCTATCATAATCATTCTTATAATTAGTGCTGGTCATTAATTTTATTTGTTTGATGACTACATGACTATTCACAAATTGGACTTCTTTCCTGGGAATCTACTCAAATAGTCTTTGATTTCATTCTAAAAAAGTGTTAGGTATTTGAGAGCCATTAAGTACTTTTGTTTCGCAGCTTCTTTGGGCTACATGTTCTCTGTTGTTCCATCACTTTTGAGTATATAGCATGGTCCCTTGTATATTGTAGGTGTTCAATAAATATTTGTTAAGTAAATGTTAACTTCACATGGCCTCATTAGCTTTTATGCTGAATGCATTTATATTTTGTTAATGTATATTTTAAAGCATTTGTTTCAGAACCAAAGTCAGTGGGGCTACCTCCCTTTCTCTCTCTTTTTTTAAATTTTTTAAAATATAAATTTATTTATTTTAATTGGAGGCTAATTACTTTACAAAATTGTATTGGTTTTGCCATACATCAACATGAATCTGCCACGGGTATACACGTGTTCCCCATCCTGAACCACGCCCCCCACCTCCCTCCCCGTACCATCCCTCTGGGTTGTCCCAGTGCACCAGACCTGGAGGCCTTGATTGTACCATGGCAGACCGGGACTTCAGGATGTAGGCTGTGAAAGAAGCATCTTACTCATGTATACCTTTGGTTTTCCTCACTGAGAGCTACAGAAAGAACATCATCAGTACACTCTGAGTCATTGGATACTCATGTACAGATAATATCTCCTCTAACCGGATTGTCAGTTTTCTAGGGGACTACCTTACCTACTGAGGGTAAGTCTATTGAGGGCTAGTTATTCCCTTTGTTTTGATTTCACTGGAAAAATCATAGGAGACAAAGGAAAGCATCTTTTCAATTGTGCTAAGAGCCAACTATTGTTGTGACATTTAGAAAATGCTTACTAAATTCACAGAAGTAGTAATAGTCTATAATTATACCACTTAGCATTGGAGACCATGCAGTTAATTCTCAGTTATTGATTCTGCTGCAACATCAACAAAGAAAAAAAAAATCCCCAAATGTATTTTTTTTAGATAATAAATAGAAAATTTTATTCAGGACAAATTGGTAGAGGGCTGCCAACTACTCTGCATATACAATTTTGTATTCTTTTCCTATTTATTATTTATATATATTTTAGGTATGGGTTTGACTGCATATAATAGAAAAATGGCAATCTAATGAGAGAACTACAGAAATACAGAAAAGTCCAACATTGTTGGGAGTTCCAAAAATATTATTAGAAATGCAGAGTCAGCCATCTAGTAGACTCAACCTCATGACCTTAAAGAGCTTCTAATTCTGCATATCAAGGCTGTCCAGCAGAATATATGTTATGCAGCTGATGCTCCATATCTGTGAGGTCCAGTATGGTAGTGGCTGCTGAACTATAGAGATATGGTTAGTGAGACCAAAGAACTGAATTTTAAATGTTATTAATTTTAACAGTTTAATTGAAAAAGCTAAATGTGGCTTGTGGATATGATATTAGACAGTACAGCTCTAGTATTAAATTTGTATTTTAGGAGACCATAAAGGGGAATAGGGGAGGATAAGCTGATACCTTTCTATTTAGGAGCTGTTTCAAAAGCTGTTTGAAACACTTTTGCTTTCATTTTGTTCAACAGAAATATGACACATGGTCACCCTTAATTACAAGGGAGGCTAGAATGTATAACCTTTTTTTTTTCTATGTGAAATTGTGTTCTGTTAAAAAAATCAAGGTTTTATTGTGTTCTTCTCCTAAAGAAGAAAGGGAGAATGGATGTAAGGATTGGCATATTGTCTGAGGCATTCTATTATATGTGTATACAGTTTGTTTTGTAATTTCAAAACCTGTGGGATGCAACAAAAGGAATTCTAAGAGGGACGTTCATAACAATAGATGCCTACATCAAGAAGCAAGAAAGATCTCAAATAGAAAACCCAACCCTATACCTAAAGAAACTAGAAGAAGAAGAACAAATTAAGCCCAGAATTAGTAAAAGGAATGAAATAAGAATGAGCAGAAATAAGTGACTGGAGACTAAGAGGGGAATAGAAAACATTAATGAAACTAAGAGCTGTTTCTTTTCTCAAAAGATAAACAAAACCAAAAATCCTTTAGCTAAACTCACCAAGAAAATAAAGAGGACACAAATAAGTAAAAGAAATCAAAGAGGAGATATTACCTCATTACCACATTCTGTGATATTAACTAATAGGATCATAATAGATGACTATAAGCTATATACTACTATAGTTTATAGTTTATACTATAAACTACTATAATATAAATTATATTTTAACAAACTTCTAGGATAATCTAGAAGAAATGAATAGATTCTAAGAAATATACAGCCTAACAGACTGAATTGGTAAGAATTTAGTCTGGTAAGAAACCTGAACAGACAGATTACCAGTTGGAAGGCGAAGTTTGTGATCAACAACTTCCCCAAACAAACAAAAGTCTGGGACCAGGTGACTTCACTGGTAGATTTTGCCTAACATTTAAGAAACTAGATGTATTCTTTTTAATGGCTGAGTAATACTCCATTGTGTATATGTACCACAGCTTTCTTATCCATTCATCTGCTGATGGGCATCTAGGTTGCTTCCATGTCCTGGCTATTATAAACAGTGCTGCAATGAACATTGGGGTACACGTGTCTCTTTCCCTTCTGGTTTCCTCAGTGTGTATGCCCAGCAGTGGGATTGCTGGATCATAAGGCAGTTCTATTTCCAGTTTTTTAAGGAATCTCCTATACAGAGTGAAGTAAACCAGGAAGAAAAACACCAATACAGTATACTAACGCATATATATGGAATTTAGAAAGATGGTAACAATAACCCTGTGTACGAGACAGCAGAAGAGACACTGATGTATAGATCAGTCTTATGGACTCTGTGGGAGAGGGAGAGGGTGGGGAGATTTGGGAGAATGGCACTGAAACATGTATAATATCATGTATGAAACGAGTCGCCAGTCCAGGTTTGATGCACGATACTGGATGCTTGGGGCTGGTGCACTGGGACGACCCAGAGGGAGGGTATGGGGAGGGATGAGGGAGGAGGGTTCAGGATGGGGAACACAGGTATACCTGTGGCGGATTCATTTCGATATTTGGCAAAACTAATACAATACTGTAAAGTTTAAAAATAAAATAAAAAAAAGAAACTAGATGACTTTTATACACAAAAATAACTCAAAATGGATTTCAAACTAGAAAGCCTATGTGGATCAAAGGAAACCATAAACAAAAAGGCAATCACTGAATGAGAGAAAATGTTTGCAGATCATATATCTGATAAGGTGTTAATTCCAAAATATATCAAGAATTCATATAACTCAGTAGCAAACCCCAAACAATTAGATTAAAAATGGATCAGTTCAGTTCAGTTCACTTCAGTCGCTCAGTTGTGTCCAACTCTTTGCGACCCCATGAATTGCAGCACACCAGGCCTCCCTGTCCATCACCATCTCCTGGAGTTCACCCAAACTCACGTCCATCGAGTCAGCGATGCCATCCAGCCATCTCATCGTCTGTCGTCCCCTTTTCCTCTTGCCCCCAATCCCTCCCACCATCAGAGTATGATCTGATTACACATCGCCCCCCCCCCCCCCGCAAAGAAAACATACAAATGGTCAACAGGTACATGAAGGGATGCTCAACATAACTAATTATCGAGGAAATGCCAATCAAAACTATCATGAGCTATTCCTTACACATTTTATAAAAAAAAATGACAAGAAAAAAAACATCAGTAAGAATGCAAAAACAAGTGAACCTTTGTACACTGTTGGTGGTAAATGGTTACTGCCATTATGGAAAATAGTATAGAGGTTCCTCAGAAAATTAAAAAGAAAGCTACCATATGATCCAGCAATTTCAATTGTGGATATTTATCTGAAGGAAACCAAGCATTAACTCAAAAATATACATACACCTCAATGTTCATTGCAGAATTATTCACAAGAACTAATACACAGAGGTGACTTAAGTGTCTGTTGATGAGTGAGTGGATACAGAAAATGTGGTAGATGTATCAGTTCAATTCAGTCACTCAGTCGTGTCCGACTCTTTGCGACCCCATGAATCGCAGCACGCCAGGCCTCCCTGTCCATCACCAACTCCCAGAGTTCACTGAGACTCACGTCCATCGAGTCAGTGATGCCATCCAGCCATCTCATCCTCTGTCGTCCCCTTCTCCTCCTGACCCCAATCCCTCCCAGCATCAGAGTCTTTTCCAATGAGTCAACTCTTCGCATGAGGTGGCCATGTATACAATGGGATATTATTCAGCTGTAAAAAGGAAGGAAATCTTGCCATTTGTAATAATGTGGATGGACCTAAAGGACATTATGCTAAATGAAATAAATCAGACAGAAGATGACAAATATCATATGATCTCATTTGTATGTGGAATCTAAAAACGAACGAACCAGTGAACCAACCAACCAACCAAAGAACTGAATTCATAGATAGAGAAAACAGATTGGTGGTTGCCAGAGGCATTGGGTAGCGGGTAGGTTTTTCCCACTGAAGGATTTTATTCTAGCTGCAGATTTTTTTCCCCTTTGTCTCTTTTCAGGGGCTTTTTCCTTATTCATCTTCTAGATGCCACTTTGTCTAACCACCATCCTGGACTCATTCTTCTTTACTCTGCCTCGTGAACATGTCCAGATCCACACTCTGAATCTGCTTCCATGCATTTCTTACAGTAACTCCAATCTCAATAATGGTAACTCCATTTTCCTCGCTCAAATCTACCTTTCAGGTATCCTTGAATTGTCTCTCTCCTCTCATCAAAACCTCAGCAAATCTTCTATCTTTAGGATGTCTAGACTCTGACCACTTCCTAAAACCTTCAGTGCTACCATCCTGGTAAAGACAAGCAACTATTGGCTGGATTATTGCAACTGATATTCACTTAATTGGTTTCCTTATATTTCCCACTTCCCCTTGCTGGGAATATGACAGATATAACTGCTTTGAGTTAGGGACGATGTTTCCTCATGGCCAAATCTTTAGCACCCATGCTTGACACATTAAAGGGCACAATGCTATTTCTTGAATAAATGCATGAATGAAGGGATGGATGAATGACATCTCTTGCTGAGGAAATTCTTACTCTATTACATTATTATCACTGTTATTGGAGAGGCTGAAACACAAGAAGTCAAAGTGGCTTATATGTGTGTGTTAGTCGCTCAGTTGTGTCCGATTCTTTGCAACCCCACAGACTGTAGCCCTACAGGCTCCTCTGTCCATGGGATCCTCCAGGCAAGAAAACTGGAGTGGCTTGCCATTCCCTTCTCCAAGTGGCTTATATAGACATGTTAGTATTGGAAGGTACAGTGGGGATAATCTAGCCAATTCTGTCATTTTACTTAGAAGTGGAAACAGGGAGAGTGAGAGGTTGAAGGTGAAATGACCTGGTTAAGATAGAAGTGAGTCAGTTACTGAATGTCAGCCAGTGCCCAGCTGTCCTGGTTCCCTGGCCAGTCCTCACTGTTCCTGTATTCAGTTGTCCTTTTCATTCTCAGCAGTTCAGTCTGGAAAAGTATTCCCCTGATGTCTTACCTTCAGCTTTTTTCTTTTATTACTTTGTTTTTGGGTACAAACTTTACGGACATCTCCTTAAGCTAATTGAAAAGATTTTGAATCTCTCCTAAGTCAAGGTTAGTTGACAAAGTTTCACCTGAGAGAAAGGAAATTCCATGGGGAAGTTGTTCCCTTGACTAGAGTGTGTGGATTAATTTATTTAAAGGATCTTAACTTATGCAAGGAACTAATTACAGCCATTGGGGTTTTGGTGGGTGTGTAAGTTCATGAAAACCAAGGTCTTAAAATCTCTTTTCTGCTTTCTGTGGCATTTGTTTATTTCCTAGCTATTATAAATCAACTCTGATCCAGATCCCCTGAATTTTCCTTTTTTTTTTGGTGATTCATCTTAGACATCATCTGCTTTGTGTTCTAAAAGCTCCCAGGGACACTGGTGCTTTTCTTCAGGGCAAGATTTGATCCTTGAGTAGCAGTAATAACCACCCTCCAGTCCTCAGTGCAGAAAGAATACTGATTTCTGAATTAGGTACCTGAGAAATAACTGGTGTGCAGCTTGGGAATCCAATTACCCTCTCTCTGCCTCATTCATCTCATCTATAAACAGAAGAGATTAGAGTAAAAGGTCTCTAAATGTTTTCAACTCTAGTCAGAGTGACTGAGCTGGGTATGAACTGAACTTTGTTCAGGGAGACTTGAGTGAAAAAGCGACTGAGCTGATGGTATTAGCAAAGGCACCTATCTTGTCAGGATTTAGGATTCCAAGGGGGGATTTCAAGTCTCTATCCTATTCTAGTTTCTCCAAACCAGATCATCTCCTTGAGTAATGATCGATTCTAGCAGAGTGGCCAACTTCATGATGACTTGGATGTGCTCAGCTGCATTTGAGATCCATCTGACTCAATTCTTTGTTCTGAGATAGAACTAACTACACCAGCTATTTTGACTCAAAGGTAGGTGATATGACTGGAAGTGCAGAGTCTCTAAACAGCCATAGGATGTTGGGTGAGTCAGTCTCTCTCTTAGAGCCTCAGTGTTCATTTGCTAAATGAGCTCAGTTCAGCCCAGTCGCTCAGTTGTGTCCGACTCTTTGTGACCCCAGGGACTGCAGCACGCCAGGCCTCCCTGTCCATCACCAACTCCCAGAGCTTACTCAAAATAAGCTGGTTGGATTTAAAGTATTTGCTTTTTTTGGTGGGGGTGGTGAATTCAATTTATTTAATTTACTTTTATTGTGGTAAATTATACAAAACATAAATTTGATGAATTTTAAGTCCTTTACAATTTTGGGATTCTGTGAGGTACCATTTGGGAATTATGAAGTGGAAAACTGTGATTGGGATGGAGCTTCCATTGCCTCACTCTGCGATCAGCCCCATTGGCACATGAAGATTCCTATTATATCTCCTTTGGGCATTGTCTCCATTCTATCATTACGCTCTGGTCCAGAGTACAGCAGTTTACCTGATGTAGAGTCTATGTGTTCAAAGACGGATTTGGGCTTTTATATGCTGATCACTCCTCCCACCCCCCATGCTTCCAGGTGAGGCAACACTGTGTTCAGAGAGGAGGCATGTTTTACCAGCTCAGTGGGGGAGATGGTGGAGGTGGCTGAAGGGTGGGTAGCAGAGACAGGAATAGATACTGAAAGGCAAAGATGACAGAAAAGGAAAACGTAGTTTTCCAAGTTAACAGTTATCCCTTCTACTAAGGATGAAGACTGGAAAAACTGGACTCTCGTTGATTTTTCTCTTATCTCTGAGTGAGCTCTCAGATTGGCCCTAGAATACTGTTCTTAGTTTCTCTAGTGAATCAAAAAACATTGAGTTCATACTCAAACAATAAACATTTGTGTTGGGGAATCAATATACATTGGATTTCTTATAGAAGAAAACATTTAATTTTAACACTTCAGTATGTGTTTATGTGTCTAGAAATTGTATAGGGTAGGGATGAAAGAACGTATGATCTGGAGTTAAATTGCTTGGGTTGAAATCCTGGCTCCACTGCTGTGTAAACTTAGGTCAGTGAATTCACTTACCTGTGCTTCTTTTTTTTCCCCTTATATGTGAAAAATGGGGTGATAAAAATATGCACATCACGGGTTTGTTCTGGAAATTGAGTTAATTAACATATATAGAATAAAAAGCCCAAACACAAACAGACTAGTAGATACGGAGAACAAAATGCTGGTTGCCAGAGGGGAAGGGTGTTGGGGCAAGGATGAAACAGGTGAAAGGGATTAAGAGATACAGACTTCTAGCTACAAAATAAACAAGGCGTAGGCATGTAATGTGTACATAGGGAATATAATAAGTAATATTGTGACAACTTTGTATGGTGACTGATGGTAACTGTTCTTACTGTATATTGAGTCACTATATTGTATACCTAAAACCAATACAATATTGTATGTTAATTGCAACTAAAAAAACCTGTGACATATGATGTCATTGAAATACTAGCTATTATTGTCAACCAAAATGCAATTAATAATAAAAATATGATAAAAACACTAAACAGATAATTTTGAATACTAGGATATGTATTTCTTGGTAGAGATAAAGAAACAGTATTATAAAGAATCTATTAAGTGCTAAAAAAAAGCAGTACGATGAACTACTTACTGTAAGAGTGCAAAGGTAAGACTATATTATTTCTACAGTAATCAGATTCTTCGTGCAATCTAAAAAGAAGGGAATACTAAACACTGTGAAGGAAGAAAGGACATTTTGGATTAGGAAATAGCTGTATAATGTTCATTTTGGGGATGACAGTTGCAGAAATAGGCAATGGCCAGTTCAAGAAGAACCTGGAATCCATGCTAAGAATATTGGAATTTGTGCTGTAGACAATACGGAGGTGTTGATATATTTTAGGTAGAGTAGTAGCCTGATTTGCTATGCATTTAATATAAATCACCAAACTATTCTTTCAGTGCTTAGAGAAGATACATATGAGTTGGAGTGTTAATCATGAGAGGGCTTCCCAGTGGCTCAATGGTAAAGAATCTGCCTGCCAATGCAAGAGATGCAGAGACTTGGCTTCCATCTCTAGGTTAGGAAGATCCCTTGGAGGAGGGCATGGCAACTCAATGCAGTATTCTTGCCTGGAAAATCCCATAGACAGAGGAATCTGGAAGGCTACAGTCCATGAGGTCACAAAGAGTCGGACATGACTGAATGAGCATACACACACACATATTTCACAAGATTCATTGAATGCACAGGACTGGAATTAGGGTTAGAAGGTGGATAGGATTGAAAGGGAAAAGGAGAGGGCATTTTGGATGAAGGCGGCTCCATGGTGGGAATGAACAGTGTGGGCTTGTGGGAGGAGAGGACCCTGAGTTGAATAGAGGTGAGTTGAAGTTTAGTTGGCTAAGAAGGTGATGGTTGAGATGGCTCAGTCTGTGAAAGACTTTGAAAGTGAGCCAGAGGCGTCCAGGGTTTTCCCTGGTTATTTCCAAGCAGTGGACGATCTGAGGAAGGAAGGGTCCAGGAAACAATCTTCTGGCTGTAATCTGCAGGGTGGATGGAGTGGGAGGTTGTAGAGACTAAGAGGCTTTGCTGACTTAGGCATCAGCAACAGCAGGTGTGAAGGTGAGGGTGGCAAGTTTGGAGAGAAAGTGCACAGGAGAGATGATTAAAGATAAAATTAACGGACTGTGGTGACTGACTGGATATGGGAATGAGAGGCACGAATCACATATGACCTCAAAGCTACAAGCCTGGGCATCTTGGAGGCTGCTGGTGTCATCACAGTTGCTGGAAGGTCTCCTGTTATTCCATAGCTCAGTCTGACCAGCTTCAGTCTATCACTGTCCCAATCTTTTCCTTTGTTTCAAGTGAGGATGTGGTAAAAGGAGATTTTTGCGATGTCTCACAATCTTATCTTTTAACCACTCAGCGACTGGATTTTCCAAGGTGTTGTGATGCTGACAGGTATTCCTGATTCTGAGAGCCTCGTGTCCACCACACTGTTACCGATGGAAAGGGCACCGTGCTATGATGAATTTATCAATGTTGCTTGCATTTGGTCATGAGTACCAATGTTGTTTCTATACTGCGTGCATCAATATCTTCCAGGAAACTGTCTCTTGACTAGGAAATTTCTTTTTGTTTCCATAAGTGACTGAGCCCCCCCTCCCTTTTTTAACCTCTGCAGAAGAAGTTTAGAGTAGTCATACAAATGACAAAGAAAAATTTCATTGGATTTTAATTGAGGTTGCCTAAATTTGTATATAAAGTTAGGGATAGTCAAATTTATTATGTTAACTTTTATTATTTAAATATAATATGTAAGAATTTGGGGAGATGGATATGTTTTCCATTTGAAATATATATTTTCTTGTGTTCTTGTGGTAGTTTTATGGTTTTCTCTGCATAATTGTATTACATTTTAAAGTACTTAATATTTTTTCCCTTGGCTATCATAAAAAGAATATTTTTGAGCTGTGTTTTAATTGGTAATTGTATTTTAAAATTTTTTGTTGTGTTAGCGATGTTCAGATTTATGTATGCATTTATTTACTTTTATTTATCAATTTCTTAGGTTTACGTATTAGGAGGTTTTGCTTGCAAGAAACAGAAACCCATTAAACTAGCCTAAGCAGAGAGGAGAATTTACTTGAGGAATAAAGGGCATTCTCAGGTACACAGGACTGAATTAGGAATGGAAAAGTCAAGGATCATGGATGCTTTCTGCCATAATTTTTTTTTTCAGGTTTAGTGACTTTACATAATCCTAAAATTTTTTAAATATTAAAAACTTTAAAAATAGTAAAGAATCCAGTAAATATACAGTAAATATATTTACTGTATATTTAGTGTATATATTTCATATTTATAACTTGGTATTTGATGGTCATATACATAATGAAATGATGACAACTGTTAAGCCAATTAACATATTCATCTCCTCCTGTGGTTACTTTTGGTGTATGTGGGTGTCAGTGCAAAAACTTGTAATCTGCTCTCAGGAAATTTTGAAGTTCAGCGTACATCCTGGTGTGAGGAATTCTGACACTTATGACTTTGTTTCCATCTGTCTATATCGTTGACTTCTGTTTTCTCTGTTGGTTCTGGTCCTTATTGATCAGGTGCAGCTTTACTTTTCCAAAAGTGTATTTCTTGAAAATTTCAGTGTGAAATCAGAGATAAGGGGAAAAGCAATGGGTAAAATTTAAAGCAGAGAATCAAGGTCTTCATACTGTTTCTTCCTTATTTCTCATGGATCCTATGTGGTGAAAATATGCCTAACACGGCACCTTAATCTAGAGAGTATTGTTTTGAATCCGATGTTGGGATCCGTATTTCTCTTGTATTCTCTGAGGGAGTGTGTGTGTGTGTGTGTGTGTGTGTGTGTGTGACTTAGTAGTGTCTACTCTTTGTGACCCAGTGGACTGTAGACTGTCAGGCTCCTCTCTCCATGGAATTTTCCAGGCAAGAATACTGAAGTGGGTTGCCATTTCCTACTTCAGGGGATCTTTGAGACCCAGGAATCAAACCCATGTCTCTGGCATCTCTTACATTGGCAGGTGGGTTCTTTACTACTGTAGCACCCTGGAAGCCCATCTGAGGGTGTATAGATGTATAAAAGGTGCTCGGGTAAGTGTCTGCTCAGGGAAATAACTCGCAGAGAAATCTTCATCTTGTTATCATATACTTTGCTGCTGGCTACCAACTGGGAACCGGGACAGGTGGTCTGGTCAGGCACAACAGTGCTCTCAGAGGACCAGCTCTGCGAGTTCAGGATCTGTGAGCCTTTTGAGCAGTGTGCCAAGAGTTGTGAGAGTGCAATGATGGAGACATACTACTGAGCGGAACTCTCTACAGTGTTTGAGCACTTGTTCTATAAGCTCAGTTATTAAAGCTGCAAGACTGGCGAAAGACTCTGACCTGAGTGAGCTGAGGATTAGACTGGAGTGAAGAAAACGATACAGAGGACCTTTTGGAAAGGGAAGGGTTAACAATGGGAAGATGGTTCCCTGAAGAGAAGATGAGGGACAGAAGGAATTCAGAATTTAGGAGTAGCAGTGTGTCATGGGGATTTCCCAATAAGACAGATCCATCAAAATGCAATGAAGATGGTAAAAATATAAGAGCTGAACTTGAATGACTCCCTAAATTCAGAATATCCTGTGGTGGGTTGGAAGAAGCCCTATGAATTCAACCTGATTCTGAGTCCTACAGTGGGCTATTTTCTGTGTGATCCTGGGTGAATAACCATTTCTCTGAGCCCTCATTTTCTAATATATAAACTATTGTTAGATTGGTCATATTTAATGCTCAATGAGCTCATATTGCCTAAATAAATGAGTTAATGATAAATTTTTGTTGTAAACTGATTTATGCTGTCCAACTTGTGATAAATGAGGTGAATTTGTTATGATCAGTGTTTATTTTATTGCAGACTTCTGATTATCTCCAGTCCAGTGCATATGAATCAACTCCATGGCAAGGACCAATAATGTGACTGAGTTAATTATCAGCGGTCTTTTCCAGGACCCAGAGGTGCAGAGAGCGTGCTTTGCGGTGTTTCTGCCCGTGTACTTGGCCACGGTGGTGGGCAATGGCCTCATTGTTCTGACGGTCAGAGTCGGTAAGAGCCTGCGTTCCCCATGTACTTCTTCCTTAGTCACCTGTCGCTGGTGGAGATCAGTTACTCCTCTACTATTGTCCCTAAATTCATCACAGACTTACTTTCCAGGATTAAGACCATCTCCCTGGAGGGCTGTGTGGCTCAGATATTCTTCTTTCACTTCTTTGGGGTTACTGAGATCTTCCTGCTCACGGTGATGGCCTATGACCGCTATGTGGCCATCTGCAAGCCCCTTCACTACACAACCATCATGAGCCGGTCTCTGTGTCACCAACTGGTGGCTGCTTCCTGGCTGGGGGGGTTTGTTCACTCCATGGTTCAGATTATTATTACTCTCCAGTTATCCTTCTGTGGTCCCAATGTGATTGACCACTACTTCTGTGACCTCCATCCCTTGTTCAAGCTTGCCTGCACTGACACCTCTGTGGAGGGGGTCGTTGTGTTGGCCAACAGTGGATTATTCTCCATCTTCTCCTTCCTCCTCTTGGTGTCCTCATACGTTGTCATCCTGGTTAACTTGAGGAACCATTCAGCAGAGGGGAGACGCAAAGCCCTCTCCACCTGTGCCTCTCACATCACGGTGGTCGTCCTGTTCTTTGGACCCGCCATCTTCCTCTACATGCGGCCCCCCTCCACCTTCACTGAGGACAAGCTGGTGGCCGTGTTCTACACGGTGGTCACCCCCATGCTGAACCCCATCATCTACACACTCAGAAATACAGAGGTGAAAATTGCCATGAGGAGGTTGTGGGGCAGGAAAGTAAACTCAGGATTGCAATAAAAATGAAAATATTAAAAAAATTAGTATGTATCAGTTCAGTTCAGTCGCTCAGTCATGTCCAACTCTTTGCGACCCCATGAATCGTAGCACGCCAGGCCTCCCTGTCCATCACCAACTCCCGGAGTTCACCCAGACTCACGACCATCGAGTCAGTGATGCCATCCAGCCATCTCATCCTCTGTCGTCCCCTTCTCCTTCTTCCCCCAATCCCTCCCAGCATCAGAGTCTTTTCCAATGAGTCAACTCTTCGCATGAGGTGGCCAAAGTACTGGAGTTTCAGCTTCAGCATCATTCCTTCCAAAGAACACCCAGGGCTGATCTCCTTCAGAATGGACTGGTTGGATCTCCTTGCAGTCCAAGGGACTCTCAAGAGTCTTCTCCAGCACCACAGTTCAAAAGCAGCAATTCTTCAGCATTCAGCTTTCTTCACAGTCCAACTCTCACCTCCATACATGACCACAGGAAAAACCATAGCCTTGACTAGATGGACCTTTTTTGGCAAAGTAATGTCTCTGCTTTTGAATATGCTATCTAGGTTGGTCGTAACTTTCCTTCCAAGGAGTAAGCGTTTTTTAATTTCATGGCTGCAGTCACCATCTGCAGTGATTTTGGAGCCCCAAAAAATAAAGTGTTAGGGTTAATATGTATAGGGTGACCAGATACGCATTCTGACTTTAGTGAATATAAGCAAGAGAGGAAAAGTTAACCTGTTCATGTTTTCTTGTTGTATTTTATTTTATTAGTTTTTACAACACTGCCCTATGATGATGAGAATTTAATTTTCCTTTTCCTTTAGACACCACCAGAAAATTCCAAACTTCCCTTGTACTTCAGTGCTGCCATCATTAAATCCAAATTCCCCACAGAATTCACGCTTGTAAATTTGTGTCAGCTTTCTTTTATTCTATCTTCATTGTCATTAAACAATAAAATATATAATTATTTAGGTACTCTAGATATGTGTGGTTCTTTAATTTCTATAAAGCTTATTTTATAAATAAAGATTTGTTGTTGGTGATTTAGTTGCTAAGTGGTGTCTGACTTTTTTGCAACTCCGTAGGCAATAGCCTGCCAGGCTCTTCTGTCCATGGGATTTCCCAGTCAAGAATACTGGAAAGGATTGCCATTTTCTTCTCCAGGGGTCTTCCTGACCCAGGAATTGAAATCAGGTCACCTGCATTGGTAGGTGGATTCTTTACTGCCTACCCACCTGGCAAGCTCAAATGAAGATCTAGGTCCCACTAATAAATTTACCAAATGACTGAAAAAGCTTGTTTCCAAAATAGTATCTGACTTGTTCTGAGAATCCAACCAAGCTTGTCTGTCTATTTTGAGTGATGGCATAAAGGGACCCTTTTATCAGCCTATGTGGCCTCAGACTTCCCTGGCAATTCCAGAAGACCTTGGCTCCTGCTCTGTCTAAACCTATCTAAGCCTTCACTATCTAAGTCTGGTCAGAACCGGGCCTCAAAATTCTTTCAGATACCATTCTTTTCATAAAATCTGTGCCAGTTTCCTTGGGTTGGGAAGACTTAACTTCCTCTGAAAACTAATTGCCCTTTGCTTATATGGACAGCTTTTTGGGTATTTAAGCCTGTGTATTTTATACTATTTCTATTTCTGGATGTGTATACCTTGAAGTCTACTTGAGGGCTGAATATTACTTACCTTTATGCTCTACTTCAGTGTTAGCATAATTTTATGCACATACTATGTCCTCAGCAAAGTTGAATAAATGAATACAAAATTAAATAGATTAATGGATAACAGAATATGTGAATGGCATGTAAACTCTGGTGTCAAGGTTCATACACAGTGATGTGAAGAATAAAGAATGTCCTATGGCCTCAGCATCCAATTCTAAGCTTCAATTTCTAGAGTATACTTTTAAAATTATTTTCTTTGCATAGAAATGGTGAAATTTTCACTTGGCATTATAGAATCACTCCAATTAACAAACAATCCACATTTACCGTCTTAATGTTAACAGGTGTGCTATCATTCACTTTAGTTCAGTTCAGTCATTCAGTTGCATCCAGCTCTGTGACGCTGTGGACTGCAGCACGCCAGGCTTCCCTGTCCATCACCAACTCCCAGAGCTTACTCAAATTCATGTCCATTGAGCCGGTGATGCCATCCAACCATCTCATCCTCTGTCGTCCACTTCTCCTCCCGCCTTCAATCTTTCCCAGCATCAGGGTCTTTTCAAATGAGTCAGTTCTTCCCATCAGTCGGCATCAGTCCTTCCAATGGATATTCAGGACTGATTTCCTTTAGGATGGACTGGTTGGGTCTCCTAGATGTCCAAGGGACTCTCAAGAGTAGCACTGATGCTATCATTAGAGAGTAAAACTTGTTAATACGGTTGAATAATGATGACAGAAGAAATATTGCTTCAAGTCATGATTTGGGTGAGATTAAGATAGAATCGCCACTTTGTTAACTTTCTGTATGAAGCATCTGAGATTGTGTTTTCACCCAAAATATTTTTGATTTCTCATACACCATCTTTTCCCATCAAGACCTGAGTAGTTCATGTCATGTTGTGTTTTAGATAAGCTCCTTGTACTGCTTGGTATCAATCATAGCTCTTTCTGAGCTGTCCTTATTTAAATGCCTTCTCTTCTTTGGAGATCCATTAGGCAGAGTGCACAGATTTTAGGGAGGAACACCTGGACTTAAATTCCCAGCCTGTCATCTTCTACCTGTACAACATTGGCTTCATTCACTTTTTCTCTTGGTGTCAGCACCCTGGGATTTGTGGAAAGATTGTGGCATGTGGAGAGAGATTATAATTACATTTATTTATGGCTGTGCTGGGTCTTTATTGCTGGGCAGATTTTCTCTAGCTGTGGTGAGCAAAGCACCACTCTCTGCTTGCAGTGTTCGGGCTTCTCATTGCGGAAGCTTCTCTTGTTTCGGAGCATGGGCTCGAGTGCACGGGCTTCAGTGGTTGCATCGCGTGGGCTCCTCAGCTGCGGCTCCTGGGCTCTAGAGCACAGGCTAGTTGTGGTGCATGGGCTCAGTTTCTCTGTGCATGTGGGATCTTTCTGGATCAGGGATTGAATCTGGAAAGAGAAGATTATATTTTTGTATTATCCCTCCCTTTCAATGTGATAACATAGGAGTGCCCAGAAGGCTTTTCTAACTTCCTTGGTGCCCTCATCCCCTTAATATCATTCTAATATCTGAAATTCCCCAGTAGGAGCTTTGTTTCAGGGCAGTAGGGCTTTGCTAGAAGGGAAACTATTGTTAATCACTAATATGTTAATTTGGATAATTTTACAAGATGGTTTTCTTTTCTTTGTGGATGGTTGTGTCTGGCCACTGAAATACGGTTCAATCCAAATCCAGTCCATTGTCTGTTTTTGCTGGGAGCTAAGAATTGTTTTTACATATTAAATGTTTGAAAAAAAATCAAAGTAGGGTAATACGTTGTGATACATGAAACTTACACATAATTCAAATGTTAGTGACCACAAATAAGGTTTCACTGGACTATGGTTGTACCCAGTGTTTCACTTCTTATTTATGGCAGTCTTTGTGTTAGATTGCCGTGAGTGGCTGTGACACAGTGTGGTCCACATAGCCTAAAATACTTACCATGTAACCCTTTAGAGAAATTTGCCTGTCCCTGGACTTACCATGTAACCCTTTAGAGAAATTTGCCCGTCCCTGGCGTAAGCCATAATGATGTTTCTTACTTACTCAACAAGAAGTCGGGAGGTCAGCGGTCCCGGGGTTGTTTTGCTATTCCTATGATGCCCAAGCATCTGGCTGGTGCCCCTTTGATTCTGTAGTCTGTTCCGTCACGGCTGCTAGATGTGTATAGCAGCTCTTGGTGTTATCTGCTCCCATGCAGGGAGGGAGAGGTTCTCATTTTATTGTGGGAAATATTTCCCAGAAATTCCCCGGAGGAACTCTGGCTCCTATTGACTAGAACTAGGTCATATGTCTATGCCGAGATGCAGAGGAGGCTGGAATAGTAAGTAGTGAAAATAGGAATGGGATTATAATATTAGACCAAATATTGTGTTTCCTCTGAACTGGTCACACTGGTGTTCAATAATGCCAGAGTTCTTTCATTAAATAAGGGAAGTCTCCACAGGGAGTTTTGGTAGAGGGAACCCTGGGGGATAGTGATGTGGGCACAGTGAGGTTGTTAAAGGATTTGAGTCTGGTGCCAGAGTCTTCAACTGAAATTGAGTTTACCCTCTTAGAGACTGTGCAACCCCAAGTAAGTGACTAAAACCGTAATTCAGTTTCCTTAATTAGCATGAAAGTTTGGGCCAAGTGCAAGAAGCATTTTATTTTTTTGGCCATGCTACACAGCGTGTGGGATCTTAGTTCTCTAACCAGAGATTGAACCTGTGCCCCCTGCATTGGAAGCATGAAGTCTTACCCACTGGATCACCAGAGAAGTCCCAAGAACCATTTTCCTAGCAACACTGTTTTGCTGACAGCACACCCTGATTTTTTTCCCTGACGAATGATAAACGATTGAGGCCCTGGGATGTGAGTTCTTTTGTGAAATTTAAAACATCTCTTGTTACAAGAAATTTAGACCATATGCAGTTGTTATCATGGCATGGTTCCTAGACTCGCCTGTAGCAGATACCTAGTTTCAATAACGATCAATTTAGGAGAAATCTTGCTATGTCTCTATCAGGGTATCTCAATGGCAGCATTATTGAGATTTGGGTTCAGATACGTTTGGGAGGCTGTCCTGTTCATGTGGGATGTGTCCTGGAATCCCAGGCTTTGACCTATTAGATGCCAGTAGGAACATTTTCCACCCAAATTGTGACAAGGACAAGTGTCTTCAGATATTGCCAGATGTCCTCTTGGAGGAAAATTGCCCCCAGTTAAGAACCACTGATTTGTACCAGTTTCTCCTTCTATCTAAAATCAAGAGTGTTCCTGAAACGTCCCTGGTGGCCCAGTGGTTAAGAATCCACTTTCCTACGCTGCTGATGCGATTCCATCCCTGGTTGGGAACTAAGATCCTTCATGCCTGAGGGTGACTAAGCCCGGGGCCAAAACTGGAGAGAAGCCCAGGCACTGGAGATGGCCCACGTGCTGCAGGGGAAGATCTCGTGTGCCGCAGCTAAGGCCTGGCACAGCCAAGGAAGTAAATAAAAACAGGAAACACCCCAAATTCCCAAAACAAAACAAACAAAAAAAAACTAGTGTTCCTGTATGATCCTCGGGAAACCGAAATGAGGTAAAGTGAAGGGGCAGTCACCTTGGGATGCGTCTTGCTAACAGACACACAAAACAATTCAAGGTGAACCACCGGTGCTCACGGACACAGCTGGGAGGTATGGCAGCTGGATGCTGAAGTGCTTGGCAATGCCCGTTGCTCGGGGTGTGTGCTGCCTCTATAACACTCACTTGTTAAGACAAACGCTGCTATTTCCCCCTTTTATCATTTTCTGTAAAAGGAAAAATCCTCTTCAGGAGGCAGGTATCAGTGGAAAATAGTGGTGGTGTAAAGTGAACCTTTGACAAGTGGGGATGCCTGTAACCTCATCCAAACCAAAGGCCAGGAGAAGTGCCATCTGTTTTCTGACATACCACCCATATTCCTTGGACCCATCCTTTGAATGGTGTCTTGTCATGCGAAGTCACATGACTGAGTTCATGATAAGCAAAAGCTGGATCTAACTGACCTCTGCTTGGTATAGGGACCCACAGCCTAAGTGCCCTGTGAACACTGGGTGAAATTACTTTAATATATTCCCTACTGATTTCTGAAGTTATGTTACCTACAAGGAAGTTTGGGATGTTAGTACCCAGGTCCTGCTTCCCATGGGGCAGGTGCCTGATGAGAAAGGGGAAAGCACAGCTCTCTGGGGACCAATCTTCTCTCACTTGATCACCATGCCTTCCCCCTTGTATCCTTTAGCAGGGTGAATTCAAGGTTGAGCTGCCAGAATTATTCTTCTCTGTGGAACATGGAGAGACAAGAGTTCTGTGTTCTTCTTTTTAATCAGGTGGAGTAGACTTAGGCTTAGTAGAATCAGGCTTAGTCTTAACATCCTCAAGCCTAACGCTGGAAGGGGAACCAATTTCCCATCTGGCAACTCCTGAGCTGTATGAGCTCTGGTTGTGAGCTTGGCCTGACTGCTTTGAAATTGTACAACTCTGAAACCTGCAATAGGTGAGGGATATTCTTGGGGTGTTATTTGCCTGTCTGTGATCAGAGTAGAAAAAAGATCTGGGGTAAGACATCAAAGGCACAGAAACTCTGGGGTGAGTTTTGTTTTGTGAGCATGTGGTGATTACAATTCCACTTTGAAAGTAAAGGGAATGCTACCAGGAAGGCCATGGTATTTTACAAAGCGCTCTCACATTGGTCTGGTCTTTGCCTGAGGCAAGCACTGCACTAGATGTGGGATTCAGGGATGGAGCAGATGTGGCCTTGGTCCTTGGCGACCTTTGTTCTTTCAGTATTTGCTGAACATCTGTGATGTACCAAATGCTGCGCTAGGAAGGCCAGGATGATCTGTATGCACTGTTCCTCCATCCTATGTCCATTCAGTGAGTGTGATTTTGTGCAGGTGCTTCAGTTAGCACTGGAGATGGAGTGTAGTAAGAAATAATACCTGCTCTACAAAGTTCAGTTTGGTGGGGCAGATGGTCACGTAAAACAATTACAGTAAATTCAATGTGTGTGTGCAAGCTAAGTCGCTTTAGTTGTGTCTTACTCTCTGTGACCCCATGGACTGTAGCCCACCAGGCTCCTCTGTCCATGGTATTCTCCAGGCAGGAACATGCTAGTGTGTTGCCATGCCCTCCTCCAGGGGATCTTCCCAACCCAGGGATCAAACCCACATCTCTTGCATCTCCCGCATTGGCAGGGTGATTCTTTACTACTAGTGCCATCCGGGAAGCCCTACAGTTCAATGTGCAAAGTGCTGTATTTCCAAAATGTTCTAAGAGAGGAGGGTCACTAAGCCTAGGGTTCTGTGGATTGCAGAGATGGATTTCCTATTTCTGAGAAGGTTCCAAGGTTGCAGAGTTTGAATGGTAGCATTTCAGGTATGCAAGGGCCTATGATATAATTCACTCCTTAAGGAAGGAGTCTTGTTTTGTATCATTTAAGATCACACACCCAAATTCCTGCCTCCTGGTGGCTACATCATGGCTAACACACACAATGTGACAGAATTCATTTTCCTGGGACTTTCTTCCAATCCAGAGGTGCAGAAAGTCTGCTTTGTGATGTTTCTGCTCCTGTACACAGCCATTGTGCTGGGGAATTTCCTCATCGTCCTCACTGTCATAAGCAGCAGAAGCCTTGGCTCCCCCATGTACTTCTTCCTGAGCTACCTGTCCTTTGCAGAGATCTGTTACGCCTCGACGACAGCCCCCAGACTCATCTCAGATCTGCTGGCTGAGAGGAAAGCCATACCTCTGTGGGGCTGCATGTCACAAGTTTTCTTTATCCACTTGTTTGGTGGCACTGAGATTTTCCTGCTCACTGTGATGGCCTATGACCGCTACGTGGCCATCTGCAAGCCCCTCAGCTACACCACCATCATTAGCCGGCAGGCATGTGCCCTCCTGGTGGGAGCAGCATGGGTGGGGGGCTTTGTACATTCCTTGGCCCAAATCCTTCTCATCTTCCGCTTGCCCTTCTGTGGCCCCAATGTGATCGACCACTATTTCTGTGACGTGCTTCCCCTGCTCAAACTTGCCTGCTCTGACACCGTCCTCATTGGTCTTCTGATCGTTGCCAACGGGGGATCCTGTCTGTGATCAGCTTCGTGGTCCTCTTAGCCTCCTATGTGGTCATCTTGCTCCATCTGAGGACTCGGAGCTCCGCGGGGCGGCGCAAGGCCCTGTCCACCTGTGGGGCCCACATCACTGTGGTCACCTTGTTCTTTGGGCCCTGCATCTTCATCTATCTGAGACCTTCTACCACGCTGTCTGCGGACAAGACGGTGGCCGTGTTCTACACGGTGATCACCCCACTGCTGAACCCTGTCATCTACTCCCTGAGAAATGCTGAAGTGAAGAAGGCCGTGAGGAGGCTGTGGGTCAGAGCAATGAAGCTAGAAGAGAGGTAGAGGCTGAGCCTTGGTCTTGATCCTCGGGCTTAGAACGATGCTAAGACCAGCATTTAAAAATCCTATTATAGAGGAAAATAAAAACAGAGAAATGCTAACAATAAACATTTTAATAAAAATATGTATATTGTTGCATTCATTAAAAATGTAAAAGATTATGTCTAAGTAGATGTAAAGACTGGAAGGAAATCTCCTCCATCTTTTCAGTAGTCAAAAAAAAAAAAAAAAAATGATGCCTAGTCCAAACTGAAGGAGCAGAATGGGAAGAAGTTCAGTTCACAGGACTTGTTAGTTCTAGAGTATTCTAACTGGTTTCCATGCTAACACCTGTTGGGGTCCTTTAATGGACCGGGACCTGGTGGTCTGGAGGCGATGATAAGAAAGTGAAAGAAAGAAAGAGGCTAATATTCCCTGGTTTATGCAGAGAACCAATAAAGCCCTTGACACAGGACTTGCGTCTCTTATGAAGGCACCGGGCGCCCTCTTGATGGGGGTGAAGGCACAGGGCACCTTCTCGAGAGAGTCTGAGAAGCCCGGGCAGGAGAGTGAGCAATACAGGTCTCTGTGCTCCAGAGAATCAGCCAAGGAGGGAGAGAGAGAGAGAGAGAGAGAGAGAGAGAGAGAGAGAAAGACCCAAGCTCTAATGGAGTAAAGGTGCTTTATTAGCAGAAATGCAGGCTTATATATCTTTAGTAAGATGATTACTCAGCTATTACACAGGATGAAATTTTATCAATAGCCACAATATGGATAGTCTAACACATACAAGGTCACTGATGCTGAAAAGAGTCACTGCATGTCTCATCCCATGATCTCAGTCCTGAGAACTGCATGCAGCTTTACTCATTCTTGGAATAGGAACTGATAAGGAACAGAGAATCCTTGAGAAATAGAAAAAAGCAGGCAGGAATCCTCCTGTTAAATGTTCCCTGACAAACAACTTCATTATAATTATTGTAAAATATTTCCTCTTATGGATATACTGTTACTTAAGCCATTGCTTTGGTTAGAAGTTTAGACCATTTCTAATTTTTTAGTCATATAAGTAACACTGAGGGAAAAAATAATGCTGAGGTCAGTATCTGTGAATAGAAATATTTTACTATATTTTTTAAAGAAGCTCCTTTGCTAGTCTGGTCGGGAGAATTCCATGGACCATATAGTCCATGGGGTCACAAAGAGTGGGACAAGATTGAGTGGCTTTCACTTTCACTTGCTATAAATAACTTACTGTTTTAAAAGTTATTGAAACCTTTAAGGCATAATGTTAAATTGAGGTTTAGAAATGCTGTAGTAACCTTCCTTGTGAAAGTAGTCGTGACAGAATTGAACGTGACCACTTAACATTCTCTTGGTGAGAAGTAAGATTTCATGTAGTCTCAAAGTATCTCCCCACAACATATTTATTAGTTGCAAAAGTTAGTTGCAAAAGTCTACCGTGGAGAAACCTGGAAGACACCCCATTAAACAATTCCTCATAGTTAGCACCATCAGTATTGAAACTGGGGAGGCACACAGTATCATTACTGTGGTATTCCTACCACAATATGTAACCTGAGTCTAATCATGACAAAAAATCATGGAAACCCCAACTAAGGAATATCCTGCAAAATTATTAGCCTATGTTCTTGTAAAATACAGGACAAAAGAATTGAAGAATTTTTCTAGATTACAGAGAGATGATAACCAAATGTAACCTGTGATCCCTGTGACTGGATCCTGTACTAGATGAAGGTCATTAGTGGATGAAAGTGCTGTAGGTGAGGTATTTTTAATAATAAATTATCTCACAGTTAATTTCCTGATGTTGACAACTGTAATGTCTTTATGTCTTAGAAGGTCCTTGGATTAGGAATTGCTCACTAAGATATATAAAAGGAAATGAACAATAGCATCAACTTCCTGACATTTCAGAAAAAATTCTGCTTATCTATTTATCAATTGAGAGATTGAATTATAAAATGTGATAAAATATTAATATTTGGGATATTTGGATCAAGCATATACAGGAATCCTTTGTATTATTATTGCAACTTTTTTGTAAGTCAGAAATTATTTTAAAGTTAAAATATTTTGAAAATTAAATAGCTTATACAACTTGCACTTTTAGTTTTTTTGGTAAGTGAGTAGGATAGTTTAAATTATTATTTAGCTTCAAGTCTTATTTACAAATTTTTTAATGTTTAAAGCTTTACATTTCCACATAGTCATATTAATCAATTTTTTCTTTTGATTTTTTGCATTGTGTCTGTTTAGATTATCTTACAAGATCAACTAAACTTACATATTTAAAGAAATCAGTTAAAATTTTAATTTAATTTTGTGGAATGATAATATATTCTTAACATTAAAAACATCAACAAAATAAAAAGACAGCCAAGTGGAAAGTTTCATTCCATTCTTTTCCTCATTCCCACATCCCCACTAGATAAACAATTTTCTTAGTTTTCTTTTGTCATTTCTTTAAGCAAATACTAGAGTATATATATATAATATATATTATATATTTGTATTATATTATTATATAATATTATATATAATATTTAATTATATACAATTATATGATATAATTATTGTATTATATATAAATATAATAATATAGTATATACAATTTTGATATATATTTTATATATTGTATATGTATGTATATATAGTATTATTATATACATATATTATTATATTACATATTATTACATATAATATATAATATATACATATATTATTATATATACATATATTATTATATATTTATATTACAATATATTATGTAAAATTAATTATATATTAACATATATAATTAACATATATAATTATATTTTATATATTTATATATACAATATATTTATATATATAAAATTAAATGTATATATATACATTATATATATTATATATAATTATATATGAATTATATTTCTGAATATATCTTATATATTATATTATATATGTAGTCTAGTATTTCTTAAATAAGCCATATATATAAATATATAAAATATACATATATTATAATATATAATATATATTTATATATAAAATATATTATATTTTATATTATATTTTAATTATTTTTATATTATAATTATTATATGTTATACATTATATTATATTTTATATATATTATATATTATATAGTACATAATATAACATATATATAAATATATATGAAACTATATAAATATATCATTATATAATATATATAATATAACATTATAATATATACTATATAATATAACATATTATAATATATACTATATAATATAATATATAATAATGTATTATTATATAATTATTAATATATATGATCATTATAATTATTAATACAAATAAAACATAATTAATAATATATTTTATATCATATTATAATTATATATTATATTATATATATATATTTTAGTATTTGCTTAAATAAACCCCAAAAGAAAAAAAAAAAAAATAAGAAAATTGTTTATCTAGTGGGTATATATATATATCTTTTATCTCTGTGTTTTACACAGACATACTATGTAAATCATCTGAAATTTGCTTTATTTACTTAAAATATATCTTGGGAATTTTTGTATATTAGTACAAGGAAAGCTTCCCCTTTCTTGTAGTTTTCCATGTTCATTGAGCGGGTATACTGTCATTACTTGTCCAGTCTTCCACTGATAAATATTTGGATTGTTTTGAAGTGTTGCAGAGAGTAACTTCGATTTAAACATGTGCAACTAAACTACAGTGTCATTCTAGAAATAAAACTGCTTTAGATATTGCCAAACTGTCCTTCACCTATTTCTACTCTCACCAACAGCTTTGTCTTTCTTGTAAAATGTTTTGCTGAATTTGGGGATTTTGCTAATGCAATAACTGAAAAAATGGGAAGTCAAATAATTTTAATTTTCATATCTCTTATTTGGAACGAGGTTGAACATCTTTTGGGGAACTCCCTGGCAATCCTGTGGTTAGGACTCCAGGCTTTCACACACACACACTTTCACATGCACCTGTGTGTGTGTGTGTGTGCACGCACATGTGCATGGATACGCATGGGTCTCTGACTAAAAGGGGTGAGGTCAGGCAGAAAGGAAACTCTCTCTTCCCACATCTTTGGCCACAGAAATGCACACCGTGGTCCATTGTTTATATCACTTCATTTCATTCCATCAGCCTATGTTATTCCTAGAAGTCCTTTCCAGGTTCTGGATGTAAAAAGGCTGTTAAACATACAGTGGTTTTACAACATTTGTTTCTTTTCCAGAGTTATAATGGTGAGAAGTGAAGAAATCCTGAGTCTATTACAGTAGCCAATGCTATTTGGTTAAAAAAAAGTTATGGAGATAGGCATTGAAGGAGACAGGTTCCTTTAAGTAGTGAGAAATCCTGGGGCTTTAAAAACAGAGTTTCTGTTCTTGAAGTATTTAAGATGAGTTACAGGAAGAGGCCACACTCATACACCACTGTTTCATAATTTATTTGGCCAAACATACAAAGCTCCGAAGAAGTAGCGTGGCTGCAGACTGGGGGCATAGCTTTATTTCCTTCTGGCCTCTTTGCTTCATAGTGAGGCAGCAGCTGCTGGTGACACATCCCGTGTGGATGGGAGATGCTACACCGAGTCATTTGACACAACGGGGAAATGTATTATTTATATAGGTCTGAACCGTTCTCGTCATCCTTCTGAACCCCAGCGACCTCATCTGTCAGGTGGGAATGCTAGTTCCTATAGTAGAGTGTTACTGTGACTGTGTGTGAGATGTTGGAGAAGTTGAAAGACAAAAATGTACTGTGCTGTTACTTAAGAGACTATGCCCAGAAGTTAGGGAACTGTAGTCTTTCTGAAGCCCTTGCACATGAGAACCATGTGCTCACAGCAGTAAAATGCTTAGAACTTTAAGAATGAGTCGTTGTAGGACCTCTGTACTAGGAGTTAGGATAAGAGTTTAACCATGCTATCAATGCACAGGGTGGCTTGGCACAGTGATTGTCCCTCTTTGACTGTTTAGGCATCTTTAAAATGAATGAGTTGGGCAAAATGATCCTGAAGGCCCTTCAGTGACTAGCATTCTGTGATTCAGCTGTCACATGTGGACTATGTGCGTGAAGTGGTCCTGGTCCTCTTGGTTACAGTCTCCCTGGAACTCACTGACTTCACTGAGCTAGTGAGGGCTGAGGTCAGAATCGGCCGGCAAAAGCCTCTTGTGGATGTCTGGGGTGGGACAGAAGGATGATGTGATACTGGATTCTCCTCCATCATTTGCTTGAAATGCAGATGGAAACCTCTAGGGGCCAGGACAAGAGGTTGTTAATTATACAGGGGCAAGTAGAAGTCCCAACATTGTAATTGGATTAATTAGAGATAAGTTCCTTAACCTCTGAAAGGAAACAGTTGGAAAGTTGACTTTTGCTCTTCTCAGAAATTCCCCAGACAGGGGATGCCAGAAAAGTTCAGGGAATTCAATTCTCTTGTCTCAGTTTTCCATCTCATTCACTTAAATACGTAGTTTCACCTCCCAGCAAATATTTTTCTAAATCTTCATTTTACTGGGTTTTAGGATAGATTGATCTTGTTCTATTTCCCTATAAATTTCTTCATGAGAAAGTCATTAAGTGCTGGAATTGGCACAGGCAAATATTGGCATGGGTGGTGCCTTGTGAGTCCATTGAAGGAGGTAAGCATTAACTGGTGCTTTTTTTGGGTAGAACAGATTCTGACTCAGGCAGGGCCTTCACACACTTTGCACCATTCATTTTTGTTACTCTAGCTTCCATATATTTCAACCATGGGCAGTCTTTCTTAGATCTGTCCACTCTTTCAGCAGATGGGTCACACTTTAGATATCATCCTATGAAAGTCTCTCCTGCCAACTTCAATGACAGGAGGGGAAAATGACTCTGTAATTTGACTTAGAGCAGATATTTGTCACCCTCATCAGAACCACTTGTAAAATGGTCACTTTGGGGGTGTTAAAGCTAGTTTTCATCTCTGCTGAGTCATGTAAGAATATCCTTTTGAAAAATTCAAGGGGGCTGGCTAAAACATTTTCATGCCTGAAAGTCTCTGGTGAAAATGAAGGTATTAGCTTCTTTCAAACCTGGGGATAGGACCACACAGAAACCTAAATATTGCTGAGGACCAATCTTGGCTCAAGATTTCCAGTTTTAGATCAGTGCAAACTAACATACTGTTTATATTTCCTTGTGTATGTGAAACAAAAATCTCTGCCTGGAGTGACTTGTGCTAGTGAATCAGTTTTCTGACTATGGAAGTTTCAGAAGATAAAGTTAAGAATCAAGGCAATAAGCAATATTCAAAGTAAGCTTATACACTTAATCTCTATAGGGGCATACTTTGGAATTATTTTCAAAAAGCGTACTTTCTATACTACATACCTTCATTATACATACATACATACATATATATATATATTTTTTATAGGATACTTGCAATGATACCTTAGTTTTGAAATAGGTGTAGCAGCACATGCAGAGTGCAGGGGTCAAAAGTCCAATATTTGTTAACTCCGCTGAGTTCCCTACCCTATGTGAAGTGTACCAGTAGAAACGTGTAAAGATGGAAAACTGAAGTAGGAGCCCATTATTGTTCACATCGTTACTGTTGTTTTTTTTTAGAGCTTACTCTTTAGCTTTGCTTTGCCTTTTGTTATCAACACAACTCTCTTCTCTCTCCATGCTCTCTATTCAGTGTAGAAGCCTGCTGTCTGTGGGTACCAGTGGGAGGAGTCAGTGGATAAGATGTGTAGGGGAGAAAGTACTGGACAGGAAGCTGTGGAGAGCGTTCGTAGTCCAGGCTCTGCCCCAGCCCGCTGTGTGAGTCTGGGTCTTCTGTAAGAAGAGGAATCCACGAGCTTCCTTCCAAATCTAACAGTTTATTTTACTCAGTAAAGGACACTAGCGAGGAGAGGCTGGGCATCTGATTCCTCTGGTGATAGAATATCTTTGGAGAAAAAGTAGGAGAAAATGAGTACTGGAAAAGTCAGTCGGACCAATTTTTAAAAAAATTATATTTATATTTTATTGGACTTATTGTGGACTTAAGCCTGGAATACAGCTTCTCAGATAGCTCTGTGGGACTGTTCAGACCAATCTTATTTTCCAGAAGTCCCAGGACCTAGAGTTCTATGATAGGAAAATTATGATAAGAAATCATAGATGAAGATGAGAATGAAGAAGTTTCGCAGAAGTTGTTTATGGGGTCTAATCTGTCTTAAGCTTTTGTGTTCATCCTTGTTTCAGTTTTCTTAACCATAAACCCTGGAAATGTGCAGACTTCCTGACTGATAAGAGTACATTATCTTATCTTTCAGACTCTCTTCTTTGGTCCTGCCAGTTAAAATGTCAGAATTAAAATTAAAATTACTCCACAGGTGAAATGTCACTGCAACTATCAATAATATACAGTCTGATGACCTCTTTATGCAACTCTTTCTCAAATGTTTTCCATTTCTATTCAGAAGTTCAATAAATGTCAACTTATTTTTCTTTCTTCTGATCTAAATACTTTAAAATTTAACTTTTTAGAGAACACTTGATTGCACCAAATATACATGTTATTCTGTTAACCTTCAATGATGTTAGACAGAAAAGCACAACTAATTTTTTTTTTAATTTGAAAACTAAAGTGGTCCTTAAAAATCTTCTGAGAGAATCTCTCCCACTGGCACCCCCAAACAATGGCAATTATAGAAACAGGTAGCATTTACATTCAAAGCTAAATTTCACAGAAATAATTTGTGAAATTAATTATTTGTGAAAAAATGATCCATTTCTAACACAGCCATTTTTGCCATGAGGGTGAAGCATGCCCACCTGTGATTCCTGGTCTTCACAGAAACACCCTGAGGATGAAATACTGGCACACAGCAAGAGAGTCAGCTAGATACCCAGAGGAGCCTGATGGGGAGGTAAGGGAAGGGCATGCAAACGAGTACAGTTTATTATGCCTATTTTATACATAAGGAAACTGAGACTCAGAGAGGTCCAGTCTCTTGCTCTAGGCCACAAAGCTCAGTGTGAACAGAGATCTATATTTTCCAAAATGTAGATGCTTCCACTATCTCTCTCACTCTTGAAGAGTGCCTAATATTGAATGCACAGCAAGAGTGTCGTATTGTGGACTTCCTACAGCTAGTGCTGGTTTTTCAATTACTCTGCAACTTTTGAAATGAACCAGGTGCCCTAGTACATATAAGAGAGAAAAGGGAAAGGCAGTGGAAAGGACAAAGTTGCCAAGCTTCAACCTCTATTCTTGGAGGTTGGTATGGGTGAGGGGAAATGTGAGTCTCTTGGGTTTATCTATCTCTGTTTCTTTCTCATCTCTGCCTGTCTGTCTGTCTATCTATCTGTGGTAGATCACAAATAACATAAAATTTACCACTTTAACCGTTTTTATGTGCACAAGTGAAGTTGCTCAGTCACGTTAAGCTCTTTGCAACCCCATGGACTGTAGCCTACCAGGCTCCTCTGTCAATGGAATTTTCCAGGCAAGAGTACTGGAGTGGGTTGCCATTTCCTTCTCCAGGATATCTTCCCAACCCAGAGATCGAACCCGAGTCTCCCGCATTGCAGGCAGACATTTTACCATCTGAGCCACCAGGGAAGCCTTGACATGCACAGCTCAGTGTATTAAAGAGCATACACACTGTTGTGCAACCATCACCATCATCCATCTCAAGAACGTCTTTCATTGTCACAAATACTCTGTGCATGCACGCACCAAGCACTAACTCCATGTACCCCCACCCCAGCCTCTGGAAACCACCATTCTACTTTCTGTCTCTCTGAATTTTCCTACCCTACAGACATCATGCAAGTGCTCCCACACAGTGTTTTTCTTTCTGGAACTGACTTAGCATGTCACTTAGCATATTCAGTCCTGTGTTATTCCATAGCCCACTATTCCATAAGCTAATTCTAAGATACTTAAGTCAGATCCCGAGGCTGCTGCAAGTCTATGCACACAAAGATGGGTGTCAGACCTGCCTTCTGAAGTGGGGAACATTGAGTCCCCATCAGACTCTGCACTAATAGAGTGATAAGGCAGAGTAAAAGCATAAATCAATTATACTCTGATACACATTTCTCTAATAGTGATATGGAGCATCTTTTCATGCGACTCTTGGCCATCTGTATGTTTTCTTTAAAGAAATATCTATTCAGGTCCTTTGCCAGTTTTTTTTTTTTTTTTTGAGCTGCATGAATCGTTTGTATATTTTGGAGATTAATCCTTCTTCTGTTGCTTCATTTGCAAATATTTTCTCCCATTCTAAGGATTGTTTTTGTTTTGTTTATGGTTCCCTTTGCTGTAGAAAAGCTTGGATTCCCCAGTGGCACAGATGGTAAAGAATCTGCCTGCAATGCAGGAGACCCAGGAAGATCCCCTGGAGAAGGAAATGGCAACCCACTCCAGTATTCTTGCCTTGGAAATCCCATTGACAGAGGAGCCTGGCAGGCTATAGTCCATAGGGTTGCAAAGAGTCAGACAGGATTGACAGATTAACACTTTCACTTTGCTGTACAAAAGCTTTTAAGTTTAATTAGGTTCTATTTTTTTATTTTTGCTTTCATAGAAACTAACACAACAATGTAAAGCAATTAAACTCCAATAAAAATTATATCTGATATTATACATGTTTCAATTGCATTCTCCCAACACCCCCCCGCCCCCCCACCGCAACAGAGTTCAAAAGACTGTTCTATACATCTGTGTCTCTTTTGCTGTTCCGCATACAGGGCTATCATTACCATCTTTCTAAATTCCATATATATGCATTAGTATACTGTATTGGTATTTTTCTTTCTGGCTTACTTCACTCTGTATAATAGGCTCCAGTTTCATCCACCTCATTAGAACTGATTCAAATATATTCTTTTTAATGGCTGAGTAATACTCCATTGTGTATATGTACCACAGCTTTCTTATTCATTCATCTGCTGATGGACATCTAGGTTGCTTCCATGTCCTGGCTATTATAAACAGTGCTGTGATGAACATTGGGGTACACCTGTCTCTTTCAATTCTGGTTTCCTTGGTGTGTATGCCCAGCAGTGGGATTGCTGAGTCATAAGGCAGTTCTATTTCCAGTTTTTTAAGGAATCTCCACACTGTTCTCCATAGTGGCTGTACTAGTTTGCATTCCCACCAACAGTGTAAGAGGGTTCCCTTTTCTCCACACCCTCTCCAGCATTTATTGTTTGTAGACTTTTGGATACCAGCCATTCTGACTGGCGTGAGATATTACCTCATTGTGGTTTTGATTTGCATTTCTCTGACAATGAGTGATGTTGAGCATCTTTTCATGTGTTTGTTAGCCATCTGTATGTCTTCTTTGGAGAAATGTCTATTTAGTTCTTTGGACCATTTTTTGATTGGGTCGAATTGCCAGTTCAGGTTTGATGCAGGATACAGGATGCTTGGGGCTGGTGCACTGGGATGACCCAGAGGGATGGTATGCGGAGGGAGGTGGGAGGGGGGTTCAGGATTAGGAATGCATGTATACCCATGGTGGATTCATGTTGATGTATGGCAAAACCAATACATTCAGATCAGATCAGATCAGTCGCTCAGTCATGTCTGACTCTTTGCGACCACATGAATAGCAGCACGCCAGGCCTCCCTGTCCATCACCAACTCCCGGAGTTCACTGAGACTCATGTCCATCGAGTCAGTATTGTAATTAGCCTCTAATTAAAATAAATAAATTAAAAAAAAAGAAAAAATTATATCTGATATTCTTATCAATTATTCTCTTATACAATTACTATTTGTTTTAAAACTTGTGAGCTCATTCAATCCTGAAAAACAGCACCATGGAAAAGGTACTTTTACTTCTGTTTTTCAGATGAAATTTATAGACATGAAAGAAAATCATAGACTTTTTTAACATCATAGAGCTACTAAATAGCTGTGCTGGAATTAAAAACTCATCTCCTGACCCAAACCCTGTGTTTCTGTCACTGGGTCAACACACAGACGCTGACCTGAACTGTGGGCTGGTTGTGAAGTGTGTGAATATGGTCTTAGGATGCCTTTAGGTTTGCTGGTCGAGCTTGTTTACCTTGAGGGAACGACGGCTTCAGAAATGTGATTATGGATTTTCTGTGTCTGATCACCCTTTGTCAGTTTGCAGAGCTCTCTAATAGGTTCGATGCACGATACTGGATGCTTGGGGCTAGTGCACTGGGACGACCCAGAGGGATGGTATGGGGAGGGAGGAGGGAGGAGGGTTCAGGATGGGGAACACATGTATACCTGTGGCAGATTCATTTTGATATTTGGCAAAACTAATACAATTATGTAAAGTTAAAAAAAAAAAAAAAAGACTTACTCACGTTTCCTCTGCTCCATAGACACCTCCAAGGACAGCAGATGAGGCAGGGTGACTGTCTCTTCCCTTTCAGCCTCTCTCCTATGCGTTTTAGGGAGGCAGCCTGCAATTCAATAACTGCAGGGTAATTGAGGTTGAGAACATCTAGTAGCCACTGCAAAAGTTGCTTCCATGTTATCATGTATGGCAAGATTGACTGAAACGCTTATTATGGATCCAAATATAGGGTGCACACTTCAGGAGCAGAATATGTAGTAGCAGCAGCTACATTTTGAGAGATGCAGACATCAGTTTAAAGACGAGCTGTGTGTCATTGAATTAAGGACTGAATTTCTCTGAGCTTCATTTGTTTTGTGTGAAATATTCTCTTATTTCCTCGTGGAGATTCATTAGTTAATGAAGTGACTGAATCAGAGAAAACACTTCAAAGAAGATTATTACAAGCTCAGCTCCTGCTTTGGGAATAATATCAAGATTTTATGACCATTGTCTTGTCCATTTGTCTCAAGGAGAGCATGTTTTGGAGAAGCTCAAGACAGAGGGGATCAAGAAGGATCATAAGGACAGTTTTCCTCAAGGTCTGAAAAGGATGCTTCTAACTATTGAAGAGACATCTTTGCTTTCTGTGATTTCAGGTGTCAGCTCCTGAGCTTTAGAACATGGCTGCTACAAGCAATGTGACTGAAATCATTTTCTTGGGATTCTCCCAGAACCAGGGTGCCCAGAAGGTCATTTCTGTGCTGTTTCTCCTCTTGTACGTGGCCATCCTGCTGGGTAATGGCCTCATTGTGGTGACCATCATGGCCGGCAAAGGGCTCACCTCCCCCATGTATCTATTCCTCAGCTACTTGTCCTTTGCGGAGATCTGCTACTGTTCTGTCACAGCCCCCAAACTCATCCTGGACTCTTTTATGGAGAGGAAAGTCATTTCCCTCAAGGGCTGCATCACACAGATATTTTTCCTCCATTTCTTTGGTGGCACCGAGATCTTTCTCCTGACGCTGATGGCCTACGACCGCTACGTGGCCATCTGCAAGCCCCTGCACTACACGGTCGTCATGAACCGAAGGGCGTGTGGCCTCCTGGTGGGGGCAGCGTGGGGTGGGGCTTACTGCATTCTGTTGGGCAAACCGTCCTCATCTTCCAGCTGCCCTTATGTGGCCCCAAGTTCCTTGACCACTACTTCTGTGATGTCCACCCGGTGCTGAAGCTGGCCTGCTCAGACACCTTCCTCATCAGCGTGCTGATCATCACCAATGGTGGCTCCATCTCAGTGGTCAGCTTCACGGGGCTGCTTGCTTCCTACGTGGTCATCCTGTGCTCCCTGAGGACCCAGACCTCAGAAGGCCGGCGCAAGGCCCTCTCCACCTGCGCCTCCCATCTTGCAGTCGTGGCCCTGTTCTTCGTCCCCTGTTCCTTTGTCTACATGAGGCCCTGTGTCACCCTCCCTGCAGACAAAATAGTCGCTGTGTTTTACACGGTGGTCACACCTCTCTTAAACCCCGTCATTTACTCCTTCAGGAATGCTGAAGTGCAAAATGCCCTAAGGAGACTGATGGGGAGGAAAGGGAGTTGGGAAGAGAAATAAATGATTCCATCAGGGAAAAATGGGGAGCAAGGCATAGGAAATTGGGGTACCGAGATTTCACTGTCTACATTTAACTGACCTGGAGGTCTTGGCCCAGCCACCATCTTTTTTTTTTTTTTTTAACATATAATTTCTTCCTTTCTTGTTCCTTCCTTCCTTCCTTTCCTATTCTTCAAATTCTTCTCCTATTTAGGTTATTACAGAATATGGAACTAAATTCCTGTGCTGTACAGTAGGTCCTTGTTGGTTATCTATTTTAAATATAGCAGTGTTTATATGTCCATCCCAAACTCCCAGTCTATCCCTTCCCAACCCACTCTTCCCCACTGGTAACCATAAATTCATTCTCTAAGTCTGTGAGTCTGTCTTTTAATCAAGTTTATTTGTATCATTAAAAAAAAATATTCTGCATGTAAATGATATCATTCAGAGAAGGCACTGGCAACCCACTCCAGTACTCTTGCCTGGGAAATCCTATGGACGGAGGAACCTGGTAGGCTGCAGTCCATGGGGTCACGAAGAGTTGGACGTGACTGAGCGAGTTCACTTTCACTTTTCACTTTCAGGCACTGGAGAAGGAAATGGCAACCCACTTCAGTATTCTTGCCTGGAGAATCCCAGGGACGGGAGCCTGGTGGGCTGCCATCTATGGGGTCGCACAGAATCGGACACGACTGATGTGACTTAGCAGTAGCAGCAAGTGATATCATATGATATTTGTGTTTTTCTGTCTGACTTACTTCACTTATTATGATACTCCCCGGGTCCATCCATGCTGTGGCAGATGGCATTATTTCACTCTTTTTAACGACAGAGTAATATTCCATGTGTATATGTACCACATTTTCTGACCCATTCACCTGTTAATAGACATTTAGCTTACTTTCATGTCTTATCTATTGTAAACAGTGATGCTCTGAACATTCGGGTGCATGAATAGTTTTGAGCCAAATTTTTCTCTGGATATATGCCCACCTTTCAGTTTCTTCATCTTAATGGGACTGGACAGGATTGAAGGGGTCACTAGGACGAAGTCTAGGAGGGGTCTTCTGGTGCTGCACTTCCACACTCGACAGTGCTCTTGAGGCAGATTGGCTGATATGGGGAGAATGAACTCTCTAGAAAACCAGGGGCGCTCTGGGAATAATGAAGAGGTAGGTGGAAAAGCAGAAGGAGCTGCTTCAGGGAGGTGAAAGTTTAGGAGAGAAATAGTGGCCCTTCCAGTGCTTAGAAACTTTATTGTTCTGACAAACCAAAGATTTGCCCAGTGGGTTCTAGGCAGGCCAAGTTGAGCCTGGAGGTTTTAGTCCTCAGAATAGAAGGTGGTTTAGCTTTCGACAGAGATTCATATAAGCTCATGCTACTAAATGGAACCACAAGGAGATTTTAAGAGGTCTGAAAGCACTAGGTGATGATATCTACTTAGGCACAGATATTTCCCATGTACCATTACCATGCTGATGTCTAAAATTCTCTTCTGTTCACCTCTGTCTGTCCTTTTCTCTCCCTCCTTATGCCTTCATTGTTTGACCCATTAGTTTTCTCTCTCTTCAGCCTCTTGGCTTCTCATGTTTCTCAGCCCTTTGAAAAAAGCACCCCAACAACCTGCTCTCTTGTGCAACCCTGTCGCTCTCCATCCATGAGCACCCCTGCTGCCTCACTCTGGAGCTGCCTGTTGACTACGGTATGAAGTCAACTGCCCCTGGGGCCTCACTGCTTGTCAATCATATTTTTTTGAGTCCTAATATCTATAACTACCTCCCCACATTAGAAGAACATACCCCTCAAACTCTAACCCCGGCACTGACCCTCACTCACAGCAGATGATTTCTTTTCAGAAATCACCTGGAAGCACTTCTCTGATTTCAGCGTTTCTCTCAAGACTCTTCCATGACTCCCCATTGCCTCTGAATCAACCACAAACTCCTACTTGACATGTAATACCCTTAAGGTATGGCCTACTCTTAATGTTCTTTTTTTTTTTAAGCTGCATTCTGGTAAAGCTCACTGGCTTCTGAAGATCCCTAGTGCCTTTCCTTTAAAATATTTTCCCATCTCTACCTTTCAGCACCTTACCTACTTTACAATGCCCCTCAGAAATGCTGCCACCTTTAGGGAGCTTCCAAAATTATCCAAATTGAATATGCCTTTTTCCTTCTTTGAACTCCCATAATGCTCAGCTGGAATCTTTTAAGAACTTTAATAACTATTTTTCAGTGTTCATTTCCCCTGTTAGAATATAGCTCCTTTGAGAATATGGCCTGAATCCTATTTATTTGTATCTTGCTCTAAGTGACATAGTGTAAAACTCAGTAAATATTTTGTTGATTAAGTTTCTAGAATTCCATAGTGCTTCAGGTTGTAAGTGAACAATGGTTGTTATATCTCTATTATTTTGGTTCATCTCAATTATCTAAATAATACACCATCATCACACAACTTAAGACAAATAGTTACACCTTGTATTATTTCTGAAGATAATGTTATATACAAAGAATAAATATGTATATGTGTGTGTATTTTACAATTATCCAAGTGATTTCATATATTTTATCTCATTTTATCCTATTATTAATAAGAAAACACTTTGGTGAGATGAATATGTATCCTTTTGTTTTACAGGTGAAGACACTGAACCTTTGGGAGATCAGTGTCTTGATTAAGGTCACAGAGTTAGTAACCTACAAAGCTGGGTTCAAACTCAGGTTTGCCTGATTTCTAAGCCCTTGTTCTCTCTGTACATGCCTCTGCTTCTCTTTAAGGATCACCAAAACATAAATACATCTAAGTTTCTGAATTCTGATCTGAGAGACCTGATAATTTCTTTACTGTCAGGTATTTCTTTCCAGACACTTCAGGGTAAAAATAAATGTTTTTAAAAAATTGCTGCATGACTCCCTGCATGTTTCTGGGGGTCCACAGAAAACCTGAGCTGCAGATCTGGAAGTATAGGGCATGAAAACAGAAAGATAAGATATTTCTGTCAGCTCAGGCTCCTCTTCTTATGGAGGCAAAACCTAGGCATTGAGCCGTGAGAGTTACCTAACACATGGAAACAAAACTCAATATGTTGGCCAAGAAGAGAGTTTTATTCTAGTGACATAATACTGAAAATGGCACAAATCTTGAGAATATCACACAGATCAGACAATAGAAAGTACGAATCAAATGACCACTATGAACTGAGCATCCACCAATAAATTTCTTAAATTAGATCTCAGGGGACAAAGCTCACTTTGCATTTGAGGAAACTTCAGGTCAAAGACTTTTCCAAAACCCTTGATGTTTTTTCTCTACCAGTTGTGTGTGGACTATGATTTAGAATCCAGAGTTCTTCAGGTATGTCCGGGGCTGGTTGGGGAGCAGAGCAGGAGAGGATAGGATGCAATCTAACAGGCATGTGAGGACTTTCAATCAGAGCAGTGAATTATCTCTTAAAATCATTTTATGTAAGATTTATGTTGATAAAAGTCAAATATTTTTATAAACATATATCTTGTTGATTTATGTTGATAAAAATATTCAAATCCTTAAAAAAGTTTAAAGTCACCATAATATAATATGTTCACACTTCTTTCTTGATTGGTTATGGCCAGGTTCTGTGGCTTGGTTATGGAGTGGCAGGCTTTAGGAAATTTCCTACATGCTGAGCAGGGAAAGCATCTAAAGTTCAAGTCTAGAGAGTCAGGGCAAGACCTTCCTCAATGAAAGTGAAGGCATGCCTTGGAACATGTAGCACGTCCAATCAGGGTGAACGCTTCTGAACATGCAGTTGTTGACTCAGCCTGCTCAGCCCTCTTGGGATGATATCACTATTGTCTCTTTCTATTATAATTGCAGACTGTATCCTGAGACTCATAGCATTCAGAGTCTTTTTCAAAATTTAAAAAAATGTGAGACTTGTATGGAACTAGAAGTATTGTACTTTATGTGTGTGGTTAATGTCAAGGGAATTGGGTGAAACATTGTTGTTGTTCAGTTGCTAAGTTGCATTCTGACTCTTGGTGATCCCATGGACTACAGCATGCCAGGCTTCCCTGTTCTTCATTATCTCCAGGAGTTTGCCAAAATTCATGCCCATCGAGTCAGTGATGCTGTCTAACCATCTCAACCTCTGTTGCTCCCTTCTCCTTTTGCCTTCACTCTTTCCCAGCATCAGGGTCTTTTCCAATGAGTTCGCTCTTCACATCAAGTGGCCAAAGGATTGGAGCTTCTGCTTCAGCAGCAGTCCTTCCAATGAATGGGTTGATTTCCTTAAAGATTGACTGGTTTGACCTCCTTGCAGTCCAAGGAACTCTCAAGAGGCTTCTCCAGCACTACAGTTCGATATCAATTCTTCAGTGCTCAGACTTCTTTGTGATCCAACTTTTGCATCCATACATGACTACTGGAAAAACCATAACTTTGACTACATGGACCTTTGTCAGCAAAGTGATGTCTTTGCTTTTTAATACACTGTCTAGGTTTATCATCGGAGAAGGCAATGGCACCCCACTCCAGTACTTTTGCCTGGAAAATCCCATGGATGGAGGAGCCTGGTAGGCTGCAATCCATGGGGTCGCTAAGAGTCGGACACGACTGAGCGACTTTGTCTTCACTTTTCACTTTCATGCATTGGAGAAGGAGATGGCAATCCACTCCAGTGTTCTTGCCTGGAGAATCCCAGGGACGGGGGAGCCTGGTGGCTGCCATCTATGGGGTCGCACAGAGTCGGACACGACTGAAGTGACTTAGCATAGGTTTATCATATTCTTTGTAAATCACATTGAGAGTTCTAGGTGTTTGGGCTTTTATCAGTTGATAAACCATCTTCAGAGACATCTCCCTGGTTCTCTCACTTCTTAGCCTTGGTTGACATCCACATTTAGTCACATTTCTGGGAAGCAGAGACATAAAACTGAGATGTGGCTTCTTTAGGAAAAGTCTGAAAAGCCAGATGTTGCAACAGAGTTAACCACATTGTATATCTTCTGAAAATGGTGATTTTCTTGTATGTGAAAACCTACCCTGGGGAATCATAAACAGTGTTAGAGCTGACAGAGTCATAGTCACGTATGACGTAGCTGTGGTCATATGCAGGACATCACATAATGTAGGCATTGGGGGAGGTGTTATTATCCCCAATGTACATGGATCTGGCTAATACTCAGATAATTTTGGTTAAAACTGCAGAGTAGATAGGTAGGGATTGGGTTTCACACCTATTTAATTTGGGAAAGCTCTTTGACATAAAGCCTGGGTGCTTTTTCGAAAGGCTGCTTCTGTGCTGGACTCAGGTGGATGAGTTTGCCCACAAGCCTTTAAAGAGCCATTTCTTAGTTTGCTATAGCCCTTTGAATCTTGTGGACATGAGCCCTGTTGGTTTTAAAAGCCGGATGTGTTGGGGGCTTATTTCTTGGGTATAGGTCTTAAAAGTTGGGATGCTTGAAGTGGGATACAAAGCCTTCACTCCTCAAGGAGAAGTTCTGGCTTGTGAGTTCCCTCCTGATTGGGGGTGTGTTCTGGGGTTGGGGTTCATGTAGAGGTTGTGTCTGAGCCTTGGAGGTATTAATATCTCCTACTATCATTGTGAATTTTATATTGATTTCTTTAAATCTGAGATAGAAAAAAAAATTCAGATGGGAAAATGGCATTCAGGAGATGTTAAGTCACTTGTTAAAAATTATGTATCTACCAGGTGGCAAAGTTAACCTTTAAACAAGGCAAATTGACCCTTTAGCCCTTGCTTTTAGGCAACATAGTATACTGTCTGTTGTCTGTCTTACCCTATTCACAGGGTGGAAATACTTTTCAACATGTTTTGTTAACATAAGGTGGTAGTCAAGTTGCTAGGTTAGTTCCAACTTGTCCCTGCTGCTTAAGAAAAACAAGACAAAACCAGACAAGTTCATACTTAATACTAGCTTTTCCCCTAAATTGATAACACAATACTGCACTCTATATGTAGTAGGTGTTGTTGTCCAGTTGCTCAGTAGTGTCTGATTCTTTGAGACACCATAGACTGCAGCACGCCAGGCTTCCCTGTTCTTTACTATCTCCTGGAGCTTGCTCAGACTCATGTCCATTGAGTTGGTGATGCCATCCAACCATCTTGTCCTCTGTCATCCCCTTCTAGTCTTGCCTTCAATCTTTCCCAGCATCAGATTCTTTTCTAATGAGTCAGCTCTTCACATCAGGTGGCCAAAGTTTTGGAGCGTCAGCTTTAGCATCAGTCCTTCCAATGAATATTCAGGATTGATTTTCTTTAGGATTGACTTGTTTGATCTCCTTGCTGTCCAAGGGACTCTAAAGAGTCTTCTCCAATACCACAGTTCAAAAGCATCAATTCTTTGGCGTTCAGCCTTCTTTATGTCCCAACTCTTGTATCCATACATGACTACTGGAAAAACCATAACTTTAACTATATGGACCTTTGTTGGCAAAGTAATGTCTCTGGGCCTGTACTTGACCCCACATGTTTTTAACATTTGTTTCATGGTGTTATTTTCAGGCAAAAAAGTCCCCATTATCTAAAACCCTACACATCAGATTTTCTGTTATTTCTCAAGAATTTTGGCACATCTGAATGTTTTCATCTACTCTGCACAGGACAGAATCCCACAATGCAGAAAACACTGTAGATTTTGGAAGCACTTCCAGTGAAGCCACAGTGGGTGGTAAAATATTTTCTTACATGGACTTTTCCCCCAATTAAATAATATCTGTAGAAAATGAAGAGAGAAGGGAAACCCAGCAGCAAACCTGAGGATAGTTCCGGAGCCTTCCTGTTATGCAGACAGCAGGGGCCCAGGTGCAAAAGGAGCGGGAAAGTCAGGGATTTTGCAAGAGCCAAAGTGCAGCTCTTAGTGTTTGCAGCTCTGGTCACTACATATGTAACCTGAGTAGCCCCTGCCCCGTCTGGCTAAGGCAGAGGGATGATGGCAGTGCGAGGAGGCGCTGCACTTTGTAAGTAGAAGGTGCAACAGAAAGTGTTCTCTCAATGCTAATTTTAGGCCGACTGCTTCCTTAACACAGGCAGAATCACCTGGGCGGCCTTTTGAGGAAAGGGTCGAGGGTTTGTATGCTCAGACCACCCTAGATGACTGTCCTCCCGTACGTCCCCTGCTGGACCAGTGCCTGCTTCATCTGCACCCTACTCACAGAACTGACCTTCCTACAAACTCGCCCCAGGCCCAGCTGATGATTGTTTCCAATAGCTCATCAAAAGGGCGGTAAGGGGCGTGCCCCTCTGCTGGTTTCCCGGGTAACTGATGAGCCGACCTTGCGTCATTTCCTCCTGTAACTGATTACCTAGCCTCCAGAGCGAAGCCTGCCGCCATGTCCTGTTGTGTCTGCTGCACATAGTAATGAGTTGCTCCAGGACCTTGCTTCAGACATGTAAGTTTTCCTTACCTGTTAAACCACTGTTTCTGTTGCTGACTCTGGACTTTTTCTTCAGTCTTTATGCTGGTCAAGTAAAGGCCTGGCAGGCCTGCAGGATAGAGGTCTTGTAGACCTCTGGGGTAGAGGCCTGGTGGGCCTGTGGGGTAGAGACCTTGTGGGCCTGTGCCGTAGAGGCGTGGTGGGCTCTTGGGGTAGAGACCTTGTGGGCCTGTGGGGTAGAGGCCTGGTGGGCCTGTGGGGCAAAACCTCTTAGGCCTGTGGTGTGCAGCCCAACAGGGCCAGAGACACAGTGCTGTGAAATATGCTCCTCCCTTTATGTCAATTACAAGAAACTGCAGTTATGCCATTTGCCTGTTGCCGTGCCCTGATTCAGTTGACCAGTCCTTGGGCTTCTTAGAGTTAAGGCCTTAGACTGATCTGTTAGCCTGGTTCAATACCTTAATAATGATATGGCCCCTGCAGGTCCACGTTAATGCTCCTTAATCCTTGTGGTTTGCACTGTGTACGTGCATGCTAAGTCACTTTAGTGGTGTCCGACTCTTTGCAACCCTATAGACTGTAGCCCACCAGGCTCCTCTGTCCATGGGATTCTCCAGGTGAGAGTACTGGAGTGGGTTGCTATGTTCTACTCCTGGGGATATTCCCAACCCAGCTAAGTTTACATTAGGAGCCAATATTTTTCCATGATCTAAGACAACCTCATGTCAGCTGCAAGAATGAAAACCAGGAAAGGTCCTAAAACATAGCCTCCAGGTGGAGAGCACTCACTGACTTCTGGTCACTAATAGGAATTATTACAGTGGCTTTCGCCATATAGAAATATTGCTCTGAACTCAAGGTCATTTGGCAAGTCCACAAGAACCACAGAATGTAAGAGCCATGCTCAGGCCCTTTATGACAGACGAGGAAGACCACAGAGGGGCAGTGACTTGCCCAAGGTCACAAAACATAAATGGTGGCAAAGCTGCTCCAAGAGCCCTTACGTTGCACAGCTGATGTTGAGCTGCAGACCTTGACTGTGTGATTCTAGAACTTGTGTTTCTAACTAGTGTGCTTTGGTCCCTACAATGTATTAAAGAGCAAGGTCTCTGCAAGATCATATTTTCTAGACAACTTAGGTTCAATTTTTTAAACACCAAAGCATCTAATTGTAGCCTAACATCTATTATGTACTTCATATCCAATATAAAGGTCACCAATCAGAACCCTCTGGGCTATTGAAGTATTGCAGGGACAAAGTTCCCCTTCACTGGATAACTTCAGACTTCCTTGATTTTTGAATGTAACAATTTTATTATTGCTATCATTGTTACCTTTTAAAATTGCAAAGTAATACATGCTCATTGCATTAAGTTTAAAAAGATACAGAAAATAATGTATTCAAATGAAGTCCTCATGGTCATATGAGAGGGATTGTTGATGAAGGAATTCTGATAGGCTGTTCTGGATGACCTCTAGGGTTTATTCTAGTTCAGTGTTTCCATGTTGATTCAGTTCCCCGAAACACCTAGCATCTCATCATCAGAGCTGTCTGGTCTTGGCTGTTTCCTCCATCCAGTTACATTATTACTTTCCCTATAAGATACAATGGACTACCTACAAGCTTTCTCTACAAGCTTCAAGTCCTCCATGACCTGATTGTCTAACTAAATTTCCCAGTGTTGTCTTATTTAGGTCTCAGACACAGTTGTTTTAGGAAAGCATCTTTTGTTCTGAACCATATAGACAATGTTTACTTGGTCTTTTTTACTCAGTGTTATCTGGAGACCACTGGCATCAGATTAATCTGAGATCTGAGATGCACTTGTTAAAAATGGAGATTAAAGGAATTTCACACAAGAGCTATTAAATAAGAAAGTCTAAGACTGAAATCAGAAATCAACATTTTTCTCCAACCAAAACATGCTTTGTTTTGTGTTAGCAAATTGTCAAACATATTCAAAAGTAGAGATAATACTATAATAAGCCATATGTAGTCATTACTCAGTTTCAACAATTATTAACCCATGGTCAATCTTGTTTCATCTGTAAGTTGAAGTAAATTCCAGACACGATATCATTTGAATGTTTGCAGATCTGTCTATACAACATAACCATAATACAATTATCATATCTAAAAGTTAAATAATAATCATTAATGTCATTACATTTCTAGGGCAGATTTTCCTTGTCTTAAATATTTCTTAATTATGTAGTGTCTCACTGCAGATGGTAATTGCAGCCATGAAATTAAAAGGCGCTTACTCCTTGGAAGGAAAGTTATGACCAACCTAGATAGCATATTCAAAAGTAGAGACATTACTTTGCCAACAAAGATCTGTCTAGTCAAGGCTATGGTTTTTCCAGTGGTCATGTATGGATGTGAGAGTTGGACTATAAAGAAAGCTGAGCACCGAAGAATTGATTCTTTTGAACTATGGTGTTGGAGAAGACTCTTGAGAGTCCCTTGCACTGCAAGGAGATCCAATTAGTCCATTCTAAAGGAGATCGGTCCTGGGTGTTCGTTGGAAGGACTGATGCTGAAGTTGAAACTCCAATACTTTGGCCACCTGATGCGAAGAGTTGACTTATTGGAAAAGACTCTGATGCTGGGAGGGATTGGGGGCAGGAGGAGAAGGGGACGACAGAGGATGAGATGGTTGGATGGCATCACCAACTCGATGGACGTGAGTCTGAGTGAACTCCAGGAGTTGGTGATGGACAGGGAGACCTGGCGTGCTGCAATTCATGGGGTCACAAAGAGTTGAACACGACTGAGCGCCTGAACTGAACTAGATGCTGAATCATATCATTGTTTATATTTCTTTCTTTTCTGTGATATATGGGATGTTGGGAGCAAATTCAGTAGCCACTTCTGGCAACTTTACAAAACCTCATCTATGCATTTTGTCTATGTACTCCCCCCTGACTTCATCTTCATTTTACAGGCTTCTCTGTCCTTCACCATCTCCCAGAGTTTGCTCAAACTCATGTCCATTGAGTTGGTGATGTCATCCAACCATCTCATCCTCAATTGTCCCCTTCTCGTCCTGCCTTCAAACTTTCCCAGCATCAGGGTCTTTTCTAGTGAGTCAGCTCTTTCCATCAGGTGGAGTTTCAGTTTCAGCATCATTGCTTCCAATGAATATTCAAGACTGATTTCTTTAGGATTGACTGCTTTGGTCTCCTTGCATTCCAAGGGACTCTCAATAGTCTTCTCCAGAAACACAGGTCAAAATCATCAATTCTTTGGCACTCAGCCTCCTTTGTAGTCCAACTCTCGCATCCGTACATGACTACTAGAAAAAACATAACTTTGACTAGGTGGACCTTTATTGGCAAAGTAGTGTCTCTGCTTTTTAAATACACTGTCTAGGTTTGTCATAGCTTTTCTTTCAAGGAGCAAACATCTTTTAATTTCATGGCTGCAGTCACCATCTGCAGTGATTTTGGAGCCCCCCAAAATAAAGTCTGTCACTATTTCCATTGTTTCCCCATCTATTTGCTATGAAGTGATGGGACTGGATGCCATGATTTCAGTTTTTTGAATGTTGAATTTTAAGCCAACTTTTTCACTGTCCTTTCACCTTCCTCAGGAGGCTCTTTAGTTCCTCTTCACTTTCTGCCATAAGGGTGGTGTCATCTGCATATCTGAGGTTATTGATATTTCTCCTGGCAATCTTGATTCCAGCTCATGCTTTATCCAGCCCTGCATTTCACATGATATACTCTGCATATAAGTTAAATAAGCTAGGTGACAATATACAGCCTTGATGTACTCCTTTTCCAACTTGGAACCAGTTCATCCATGTCTGGTTCTAACTGTTGCATACATACAAGTTTCTCAGGAGGCAGGTAATGGTCTGATATTCCCATCTCTCACAGTTTTCCACAGTTCATTGTGATCCACACAGTCAAAGGCTTTAGAGCATAGTCAGTGAAGCAGAAATAGATGTTTTTCTGAAGTTCTGTTGGTTTTTTTCTATGAACCAACGGATGTTGGCAATTTGATGTTTGGTTCCTTTGCATTTTCTAAATCCAACTTGGACATCATGAAGTTCTCGGTTCATGTACTGTTGAAGCCTAGCTTGGGGAATTTTGAGCATTACTTTGCTAGTATGTGAAATGAATGCAGTTGTGTTTTAGTGAGGGAATCACACCATCATGGCTATCTGGGTCTTTAATATCTTTTTTATATAGTTCTTCTGTGTATTCTTGCCACTTCTTAAAATCTTCTGCTTCAGTTAGATCCCTACCATTTCTGTCCTTTATTGTGCTCATCTTTGCATGAAAATTTCCCTTGGTATCTCTAAACTTTTTTGAAGAGATCTCTGGTCTTTCCCATTCTATTGCTCTTCTATATTTCATTGCATTGGCCACTTAGGAAGGCTTTCTTATCTCTCCTTGCTATTCTTTGGAACTCTGCATTCAGGTGGATATATTTTTTCTTTTCTCCTTTGCCTTTCGCGTCTCTTCTTTTCGCAGCTATTTGTAAGGCCTCCTCAGACAACCATTTTGCCTTCTTGCATTTCTTTTTCTTGGGATGGTTTTGATCACTGCCTCCTGTATAGTGTTACAAACCTTCTTCCATAGTTCTTCAGGTACTCTATCAGGTCTAATACCTTGAATCTATTTGTCACTTCCACTCTTTAATCATAAGAGATTTGATTTGGTCATACCTGAATGGTCTAGTGGTTTCCATACTTTCTTCAATTTAAGTCTGAATTTTGCAATAAAGAGTTCATGATCTGAGCCACAGTCAGCTCCTGGTCTTGTTTTTGCTGACTGTTTGGAGCTTCTCCATCTTTGGCTAAAGAATATCTTTATCTTCAGCTAAAGAATCTGATTTCGGTATTGACGATCCGGTGATGTCCATGTCTCTTGTGTTGTTGGTAGAGGTGTTTGCTATGACCAGTGCATTCTCTTGGCAAAATTCTGATAACACAGTTTTGTGTCATGAGAAAAAATTGATAACAGGGAACTGTTCCCTGTATGTAGTAGTGACTTAATAAATATAGTTGAGTGAATGAGTTTGGGATGATTTGGTACGGAAATTCAAAGTTGGGATAAAAAAGTGGTTTCTGTGGACAGAGGAGCCTGGTGGGCTGCAGTCCATTGGGTCGCAAAGAGTTGGACACAGCAAAGCACAGCGTGGTGGTTTGTCTGAGCCACTAAGTTAATGCGACAAGAGAGCTGTGCCTGTCTCTGTGGCCCCCTCCTCTAATTGGATTGTAATGCCTTTGGGGTCTCATTAGCAAACCTCAAGGTGCTCTTGCCAACCATGAATGTGTGTTGCTGACACTTCAGAAGCAGAGGTGTCCAAGCTCTACAATGGCTTTGCCTGTGGAAATTCTGTGTAAGATTCCCTGAACACTTTGTGCTTAAAAGTTTCCTGAGACCTTTCACTTCTCCAGCCAGAGTCCTTTACTCTCACTGCTCAGCTAGGAGGGTGGAGCTCACTAAGGTCAGTTCTCATGTAGTCATGGTTTTCTGGGGGACTCTCTAGCTAGAATAAACCTGAACCAACCAGGGACTCTTACAGAAAACAGATGTTTTCACTTGGTCTGTGCTTTCTCTGTTTTGTTCTCAGTACAAAGATAGAAGTCCTGCTGCACAGTATCTTAGTGTTTCTCAGGTCCTTGCCTTTAAATGCATAAAGTGTCAAATTGATTTATTTTCATATTCCCACGGCATCACTAGAATCCTTCCGCTTCAGCCATTTTCTTTTTTTGCTATACAGTAAACACACACACACACACACACACACACATATATATATACACACACACACATATCATAGAGGGGCTTCCCTGGTGGCTCAGTGGTAAAGAACCTGCTTGCTAATGCAAATGCGGGTTTGATTTCTGGGTCAGAAAGATCTCCTAGAGAAAGTAATAGCAACCATGGAGAAGGCAATGGCACCCCACTCCAGTACTCTTGCCTGGAAAATCCATGGACGGAGGAGCCTGGTAGGCTGCAGTCCATGGGATCGCTAAGAGTCAGACGCAACTGAGCGACTTCACTTTCACTTTTTACTTTCATGCACTGGAGAAGGAAATGGCAACCCATTCCAGTGTTCTTGCCTGGAGAATCCCAGGGACGGGGAAGCCTGGTGGGCTGCCGACTATGGAGTCGCACAGAGTCGGACACGACTGAAGTGACTTAGCAGCAGCAGCAGCCAGTATTCTTGCCTGGGAAATCCCATGGACAGAAGGAACCTGGTGGGCTACAGTCCATGGAGTTGCAAGAGTTGGACACACCTTAGTGACTAAACAACAGCAGTATATCATAGAATTATTTATTTGAGAAAATTTCCTTTTTTAGATCACCTTATTTTAAACAAAGTTAAATGTATCTAGATGAAAAATAGAAATTCACTCTACTGTAAAGATTTAGAGATTTAAAAAGAAGCATTCCAGAATTTGTAACATATTTGTGGAATTCATCTGAGTAATTTAAAGAAATAAAGGAATTGAATTTTTCAAGCTTCCTCCCCATGCACCGTCACCGTATTGATGTAATTGTTCTCCTTTTGTCTTGATTTTTTTTTCCTGAAGACATGGCATTTTTGTGGTTACAAAGCAGGGATGCCCCGAAAGCATCTTTTCCAGGGTCCAATGTAGCCTGTGCTCACCTCTCATCACTGAGCTTCTGTCTGCTGCCTTCAGCCGTCATCTCCCTCCTTTTTGGATGATCAAATGCTCCTACTTTCCTAGTCAGGAGTGTTGTGCAGCAACTGAGAGCATGACTTTGGAGCTGTGTACCTTGGGTTGCATTTCTGGCTCTGACTTTTACTGGTCTGAGAAGTTGGCCAAGTCACTCATTTGCTCTAATCCTTATTTCCCTCATCTGAAAAAGAGAAACAAGCATCTAGCTTCCTCCAAGTATTGTTGAGTGGATTTACTGAGATGATGCATTTTAAGTGCTCCCTGTAGGGTTTGGCATACAGCATTGCTTAATAAATGCAAGCAAATGTCTTCGTGCCTGGGTGACCATTCCCTCTACTTGTGGAGATGTTCAGACTCAGAGAGTGTTTTCACAGATATTTTATTATTTAGAGGCTTGCCATATGAATGCCCCGTCCTTGGCTGGGGGTTGCTGAAGGCAGAATGGAAGGATCAGAGTACGCAGAGAAGGCTGAGTTCCCAGCTTTTCCCATGGGCTGTCCTGGTGTGTGGTCCCTGACACCAGTCAACTTCCTGGAAATTCGAGCAGATTCCAGAGTGTATTTCACTGAGGCACAGTCTTAGCACCCTTTCCCCAAAGCCCAGCTGGCAAGGTAGTCGTTCATGTCAGTGACTCCTTAGATACCTAAGTCTGAAAGCCTCTTAAAAGACTTACTGACATTTTAATCTTTTAAGGTAAAAATGTTTCTAAATTGCATTACAAATTTCCTTTCTCTTTCAAGAGAGAGAATATATCTGAAAACTCGTGTGAGCTCAAATTCAATGTAAGGCATGGGAAATATGAAATGTATATCCCAAACCCCCACCAGTGCCTAAGCAAGGGAGTGAAAGACGTGAGTAATCATATAAAGGTATTTACTTGCTTTCTAGTTATTTTAAAATTCACCACGATATTGATGATGTTTATCAGTGAAATTAACCTGAAGGCTGTGTATTTCTACTTTCCCACCTTAAAATCATAGTACTTTGTCTTACTATCATTTTGAATAGATGGGGAAATAGGGCACCAGGCAGAGAGAGAAAGAGAGTTGTTTGAGGTGACTGCAAACAACAAAGCTGGGACTAATACTGAGGTCTTTTGACTTCCAGGTCAATGCCCTTTTCAGGGTTTCAAGCTGCTGCTTTTGAGCAAAGTCAACTCTATGTTAATCACCTGAAAATTTTCAGTAGGTTTAGAGTAGCAAGTACTGTAGGGGAGAGAGTAGGAGGAAATGGTTGCAATAGGGGTGCGGGGACTGTTGTATTGACTGAAAAAAAAAAAAAAGGCTCAACCTAGAAGTTTACAATTATGTTTTATTTGGTGGACAAAACTGAGGATTTAAGCTAGGGACACAGCCTCTCAGATAACTCTGAGGGAGTGGTCTGAAGATGCAGGGACAGGAATCAAGATATATAGAAGTTTTTGCAACAAAGACCAGGCAGTTGGAACACCAAAGATTATTGTTAACTAAAGAAAACCAGATAGCTCCAGTTGACGAATTCAGCACTTTTCTAAGTGTGGGAGGATGCAGGAGTCTGGGCTCCCTGAAATTGCCCCTTTGAGATGCACTCAGCTCTCTGCTTTCCTCATCCCAGTCTCCTCAGGGAGTGCCCTTGAGGATGGCTGCAGCAGGTGGCTGCTAGATGTCAGGCGTCCTCTTTCCAACCTGAGTTCCCTCAGGGCTCACTGGAGGTGTGGCTGTAATGTGACGGCTTGATGGCTGCAGCATCCTTTGCTTGCGGATACAGCAGGCAACCGTTTTCATTCACAACTGCAATAGGGAGACCTCTCTGACAATAAGGTGTACAAGTGTCTTTCAGATCAGCTTGTAATACCTGTCACGGTGTTTGCTATCAGTGACCTCGAGCAAGTCCCATAAACACTAAAGTTTTAGAGCTTCCTTTTCCTCACCTCCTAAGTGAGAATAGTAATAGTTGTCTTAAAGGTTTGTTATGAGTGTGAACTCACATAATGCGTGAATGAAGGTCATGAGCCGTGCCTGACCCACGGCAGCTTTGCCAGGGTGACGGCAGCATGAACCGCAAGAGGTGAAAAGTCCTTTTTGCACTCCATGCAGTCTTGTTCAGGTCCTCACAGGCTGCAAGGTCCAAAGATGTGTTTACAGGTTAAGGGTGGTGTGAGGACTTTGGGGGGAACCAGAAAGAACCTTGGAGGAAACAAGGACAGAAATGAGTCCTTGGAGGAGAGGCTGAAGGTGTATGGAGATGTTTAGGTTGGGGAAAAGTGGTCTGTGTTGGGAGTTAATGAGCATTCTTATTTCATCAGTGTTTACTTCTGGGAACAGCAAATGATATTGTTTCAAACTGCATGAGATTCTAGCTGGACCCTAAAAAATTGTCATGCCCTCTACCTCAGTCTTCCCATTCCAAGAAATTGATCCCAAGATATTTACAGAGGGAGGCCATACACTGGAGTACGAAATAGGGAGCAACTCAAAGCTCATAAATAAAAAAAAAAATAGTCAAATAAATTAGGGTATGTGTTTTAAGATGCACCGTTAAAAACAATCTCTTGAAAACTATCGCCTTGGGGAAATGCTTAAAGAAAGTGTTAAGGGAAAATGCTGAATATAATACTATGTATACATCTCTTTCAAATTCATAAAAATGTTTTCATAACTGAAGGAAACAACCAAAAGAAGCTCTCTGTAATAATAATGACTTCTAACTTCTAATAGTATTTTCACTACTTTCCAAAGTATCTCTAGTGAATATGCTGAACTTGAGCAAATTAGCTAATCTCCCTGAGCCTAATTTTCCTTATCTGTAAAATGGGGATAAGGACAGTAAACATATACTCTGGATTAAATAACAAAGGCATGTATTATTTCATTATTTTATGATAAAAATCATAAAAGTAAAGTTCATATGATTAAGATGATGTTCTCTGGGAGCGTCTGGGTCAGAAGAGAGTCTCATGAGAGAAAGGGAAGTGAGAACAAATCTTGACTTGCATCACCCAAGCATGTTGTTCCCTCTTTGTCCTCAGAGGAATTGGCTTTAAGAGCAGGTGGATGACCGTCTTGCTCATTAGATATCCCAAGCTTAATGATTCTTCGTACTAGAAATTTAATAAAAATGTTTGGAAATTAAATGGCAAATCACCTTGGCTATAAATCCTAGGAGATGGCCCTTGCAAACCAATCTCCCACCTGAGAATGACGTGAAACCATTGAGGCCTAGTAATACTTGGTATTTACTGAGCACCTACTAAGGGCAAATAACTGGGCTAAATGCTCTTTTCTTTAAAAAATTATTTATTTATTTTTGGTTGCACTGGGTCTTTGCTGCTGTGTACAGATTTTCTATGTTTGTAGCGAGCAGCAGCTATTTTTCATTATGGTGTGTGGGTTTCAAAAGTTGTGGTACACTGGCTTAGTTGCTCTGCAGCTTGTGGAGTCTTCTTGGACCAAGGATTGAACCCATGTCCCCTGCATTGGCAGGAGGATTCTTATCCACTGTGCTACCAGGGAAGTCCTAAATACTCTTCCCTTATCTTATAATGGCAGCCTAGGTGATATGTATTATTATCTGATATAGGAGGAAACAGAGTTTCTGAGGGGTCAAGCAACTTGTCCAATGTCATCCAGAGAGGGACTGGAAGAACTGGAAATTAGTTTCACAGAATTTGTCTCTAGTGGCTAGCTTCTTGCTGACTCTGATACTGCCTCCCAAGCAGTTTTCATTTGATGGCCTGAACACCAGCTGTGCAATTCCAAGCATTTGATCTCACATCAGAATGTCTTTTTTTTTCAGCATGACAAAATGCCAGATAGAAACAATGGGTGTATTTTACATTTATTACAAGACTAAATAAAATATGGCAGACATTTTTTTTTCATGGAAATAATGGTTAGATTATTTATCTGCTATCAAAATCTGTTTTGGGGTGTGCACAATGATTGTATCATTATTTTTTTTATAGCATTCTCCTTCAGTGGCTGGCAGGAACTGGCTATTTCTAGTGCTATCTCTCCTCTCTGCCTTGTGGGTGAATTTAACCATCTGATCAAAGCATTTGCACAATTTGAGCAGGGAGTAGTTGAGCAGGGAGTAGAAGAATCTTGCTGTAAGATCCTGGATTTTAGGAAACTTCTGGATAAGGGAGATACTAAATAAGTCTGGGTAATATCCCAGGGCATGACAATTTTTCCCTTGTTCTTGCCTCTGGCATTGTCATTGTTTATTGTTTTAATTTTCAGCTTAAAGCAGATTCAACCGCTTAAAGACAAGCAGTGTGTCTGGGACCTGGAATTGGAGGTAGGAAGGAGTGGAAGAGGCTCTGAGTGTGAATTCTTTGTGTCAGCCTCTGTGGGTCAATGTCCCAAGTGTTTCGAGTCGTCCTCTCTGTCTTCTGTGAACCTTTTCCAGGATCCTAAGTCGCCTGGGAATGTAGGGACTGGAGTTGATCACATACAGTGTGATCATCTTTCTAAAAACATACTTATTATATTTATTTATTTGACTGGCCCTTTCTTAGTTGTGGCACTCAGGATCTTTAGTTGTGGCACGTGCGATCCAGTTCCCTGACCAGGGATTGAACCTGGGCCCCTGGCATTGGGAGTGTGGAGACTTAGCCACTGGACCAGTAGGAAAGTCCCCAGATGTGAGCATCTTTACTGTTCTGCTGGGCTTCACTGGTGGCTCAGACGGTAAAGAATCTGCCTGCAATGTGGGAGACCCAGGTTCGATCTCTAAAAATCCCCTGGAGAAGGGAATGGCTACCCACCCCAGTATTCTTGCCTGGAAAATCCCATTGACAGAGGAGCCTGGTGTGGCTATCGTCCATGGGGTCGCAAACAGTCAGAGATGACTGAGCAACTATCACTTTACTGTTCTGCTATTCATAAATGTTATTTGCCATTTTTGTTTTTCAACAGCCATGATAACAAGACACTTGTGATAAAAGCACTACTCAGAACAGTCTTGTATGATTTCCCTTCCTTTCCCCCTACACTCTACCAACCTGCCCTTGACTATGAAATAATTACCATCCAGCACTCTCTGGTTGTTACTGAGGTACTTATGGTGGTTTTTCATACTTACTGATTGATGTACACGAAGCCCAGCTTTGTAAGGTTAGCATCTCTCACCTTCCCCCTTAAAGTTTTTAAATTATATGCTATACACAGCCCTGTGGTTAAGGACATTTGATATGGTTCTAGGCACTTAAGGATCAGTGACAATGTTTCTTGGCACTTAGAGGGCTCAACAATTTTTGTTGAATTTAATGCAATTTTTTATATCTTAATCACTTATAAATTTAGTATCTGAGACATTTGTTCATGCATTCACTTATTATTTCATTTATTTGTTTTACATGCTTTCCTCTTTTGCCAGGTCTGTCTCTGGTCTGTGTTCTGATATATGTATGTTCTAGGGTAGATCTGTGCATGAAATCTTACAGGTTCTAGATAACAAAATGTTTTCCACATACTGTATTTTAGCTATGGCATAGAAAGGAGTTATGAATGTTAGTTTTAACACCCTTTGAAACAGGGTGTTAAAATCATTATCAGACTTGAATACAGTGTACTGACTCCTGGATTTGGGAAACTATCTGTAATTTTTTTTAAATTTATTTTTAAAATTGGACTGTAATTGCTTTGCAAAGTTCTGCTGTACAACAACCATGATTCAGCTATGAGAATGCATATATCCCCTCTCTCTTGAGCGTCTCTCCCATCCCCCCATCCCTCCCCTTCTAGGTCACCACAGAACACTAAACTGAGCTCCCTGTGCTCTACAGCAGCCTCTCACTAGCTATCTATTTACACATGGCAGCCTATGTATATACGTCAATAATGCTCTCTCAGTTCATCCCGCCCTCCCTACCCCGCACTGTGTCCATAAGCCCCTTCTCTATGGGAAGCTTTCTTATATCCTGCAGTTTGTGTCCTTGCAGACCTAACCAGATTGTCAGTGCTCAGGATAGACAATCCATGGGCTCCAAGAACAACGTGACTGAGTTCGTCTTGCTCGGCCTTTTCCGAGCCGGAGATGCAACGTGCCTGCTTCCTGGTCTTCTCTCTCTTCCACGTGCTCACGGTCCTGGGGAACCTTCTGGTCGTCGTCACCATCAACGCCAGCAAGACCCTGCACGCTCCCATGTACTTCTTCCTCTGCCACTTGTCCTTTGCCGACATGTGCTATCCATCCGCTTCCACACCCAAGATGATTGCTGACACCTTGGTGGAGCGCAAGACCATCTCCTTCGAGGGCTGCATGACCCAGCTCTTTTCTGCCCACTTTTTTGGTGGCACCGAGATCTTCCTCCTCACGGCCATGGCCTATGACCGCTATGTGGCCATCTGTCGGCCCCTGCACTATGCGACCATCATGGGCCGCCGGAAGTGCGGCCTGCTGGCGGGGGCCTCCTGGGTGGCTGGCTTCCTGCATTCCATCCTGCAGACACTCCTCACAGTCCAGCTGCCCTTCTGTGGGCCCAACGAGATCGACAGCTTCTTCTGTGACGTCCATCCCCTGCAGAAGCTGGCCTGTGCAGACACCTATGTGGTGGGGCTCATCGTGGTGGCCAACAGCGGCATGATTTCTTTAGTGTCCTTCATCATCCTTATTATCTCCTATGTGGTCATTCTACTGAACCTGAGAAGCCGGTCTTCTGAGAGCCGGCGCAAGGCTCTGTCCACATGCGGCTCACATCATCGCTGTGCTTCTGGTCCTGGTGCCCCCCATGTTCATGTACATTCGACCCTCCACCACCCTGGCCGCTGACAAACTTGTCATCCTCTTTAACATCGTCATGCCACCTTTGCTGAACCCTCTGATCTACACGCTGAGGAACAGTGAGGTGAAAAATGCCATGAGGAAGATCTTCAGGGTCAAGGGGAGCTCGGGGGGAGAAGTGAAACTACAAGGCTTCTCATGAGCCTGGACTTGGGAGACTTCCCGTCTTTGTAGCATCTAAGACAGTTTTTTAAAATTTTATTTTATTTTTAAACTTTACAATATTGTATTGGTTTTGCCAAATATCGAAATGAATCCGCCACAGGTATACAAGTGCTCCCCATCCTGAACCCTCCTCCCTCCTCCCTCCCCATACCGTCCCTCTGGGTCGTCCCAGTGCACCAGCCCCAAGCATCCAGTATCGTGCATTGAACTTGGACTGGCAATTCGTTTCATACATGATGTTATACATGTTTCAATGCCATTCTCCCAAATTTTTCCACCCTCTCCCTCTCCCACAGAGTCCATAAAACTATTCTATACATCAGTGTCTCTTTTGCTGTCTTGTACACAGGGTTATTGTTAGCATCTTTCTAAATGCCATATATATGCTTTAGTATACTGTATTGGTGTTTTTATTTCTGGCTTACTTCACTCTATATAATAGGCTCCAGTTTCATCCACCTCATTAGAACTGATTTCAAATGTATTCTTTTTAATGGCTGAGTAATACTCCATTGTGTGTATGTACCACAGCTTTCTTATCCATTCATCTGCTGATGGACATCTAGGTTGCTTCCATGTCCTGGCTATTACAAACAGTGCTGCGATGAACACTGGGGTACACGTGTCTCTTTCCCTTCTGGTTTCCTCAGTGTGTATGCCCAGCAGTGGGATTGCTGGATCATATGGCAGTTCTATTTCCAGTTTTTTAAGGAATCTCCACACTGTTCTCCATAGTGGCTGTACTAGTTTGCATTCCCACCAACAGTGTAAGAGGGTTCCCTTTTCTCCACACCCTCTCCAGCATTTATTGCTTGTAGACTTTTGGATCGCAGCCATTCTGCCTGGTGTGAAATGGTACCTCATAGTGGTTTTGATTTGCATTTCTCTGATAATGAGTGATGTTGAGCATCTTTTCATGTGTTTGTTAGCCATCTGTATGTCTTCTTTGGAGAAATGTCTAGTTCTTTGGCCCATTTTTTGATTGGATCATTTATTTTTCTGGAGTTGAGCTGTAGGGGTTGCTTGTATATTTTTGAGATTAGTTGTTTGTCAGTTGCTTCATTTGCTATTATTTTCTCCCATTCTGAAGGCTGCCTTTTCACCTTGCTATTAGTTTCCTTTGTTGTGCCGAAGCTTTTAAGTTTAATTAGGTCCCATTTGTTTATTTTTGCTTTTATTTCCAATATTCTTGGAGGTGGGTCATAGACAGTCCTGCTGTGATGTATGTCGGAGAGTGTTTTGCCTATGTTCTCCTCTAGGAGTTTTATAGTTTCTGGTCTTATGTTGAGATCTTTAATCCATTTTGAGTTTATTTTTGTGTATGGTGTTAGAAAGTGTTCTAGTTTCATTCTTTTACAAGTGGTTGACCAGATTTCCCAGCACCACTTGTTAAAGAGATTGTCTTTAATCCATTGTATATTCTTGCCTCCTTTGTCAAAGATAAGGTGTCCATATGTGCGTGGATTTATCTCTGGGCTTTCTATTTTGTTCCATTGATCTATATTTCTGTCTTTGTGCCAGTACCATACTGTCTTGATAACTGTGGCTTTGTAGTAGAGCCTGAAGTCAGGTAGTTTGATTCCTCCAGTTCCATTCTCCTTTCTCAAGATCACTTTGGCTATTCAAGGTTTTTTGTATTTCCATACAAATTGTGAAATTATTTGTTCTAGCTCTGTGAAGAATACCATTGGTAGCTTGATAGGGATTGCATTGAATCTATAAAGTGCTTTGGGTAGTATACTCATTTTCACTATATTGATTCTTCCAATCCATGAACATGGTATATTTCTCCATCTATTAGTGTCCTCTTTGATTTCTTTCACCAGTGTTTTATAGTTTTCTATATATAGGTCTTTAGTTTCTCTAGATAGATATATTCCTAAGTATTTTATTCTTTCCGTTGCAATGGTGAATGGAATTGTTTCCTTAATTTCTCTTTCTGTTTTCTCATTATTAGTGTATAGGAATGCAAGGGATATCTGTGTGTTGATTTTATATCCTGCAACTTTACTATAATCATTGATTATTTCTAGTAATTTTCTGGTGGAGTATTTAGGGTTTTCTATGTAGAGGATCATGTCATCTGCAAACAGTGAGAGTTTTACTTCTTCTTTTCCAATTTGGATTCCTTTTATTTCTTTTTCTGCTCTGATTGCTGTGGCCAAAACTTCCAAAACTATGTTGAATAGTAATGGTGAAAGTGGGCACCCTTGTCTTGTTCCTGACTTTAGAGGAAATGCTTTCAATTTTTCACCATTGAGGATAATGTTTGCTGTGGGTTTGTCATATATAGCTTTTATGTTGAGATATGTTCCTTCTATTCTGCTTTCTGGAGAGTTTTTATCCTAAATGGATGTTGAATTTTGTCAAAGACTTTCTCTGCATCTATTGAGATAATCATATGGTTTTTATTTTTCAATTTGTTAATGTGGTGTATTACATTGATTGATTTGCGGATATTGAAGAATCCTTGCATCCCTGGGATAAAGCCCACTTAGTCATGGTGTATGATCTTTTTAATGTGTTGTTGGATTCTGATTGCTAGAATTTTGTTAAGGATTTTTGCATCTATGTTCATCAGTGATATTGGCCTGTAGTTTTCTTTTTTTGTGGGATCTTTGTCAGGTTTTGGTATTAGGGTGATGGTAGCCTCATAGAATGAGTTTGGAAGTTTACCTTCCTCTGCAATTTTCTGGAGGAGTTTGAGTAGGATCGGTGTTAGCTCTTCTCTAAATTTTTGGTAGAATTCAGCTGTGAAGCCATCTGGACCTGGGCTTTTGTTTGCTGGAAGATTTCTGATTACAGTTTCAATTTCCATGCTTGTGATGGGTCTGTTAAGATTTTCTATTTCTTCCTGGTCCAGTTTTGGAAAGTTGTACTTTTCTAAGAATTTGTCCATTTGTTCCACGTTGTCCATTTTATTGGCATATAATTGTTGATAGTAGTCTCTTATCATCCTTTGTATTTCTGTGTTGTCTGTTGTGATCTCTCCATTTCCATTTCTAATTTTATTGATTTGGTTTTTCTCCCTTTGTTTCTTGATGAGTCTGGCTAATGGTTTGTCAATTTTAATTATCCTTTCAAAGAACCAACTTTTGGCTTTGTTGATTTTTGCTATGGTCTGTTTTGTTTCTTTTGCATTTATTTCTGCCCTAATTTTTAAGATTTCTTTCCTTCTACTAACCCTGGGGTTCTTCATTTCTTCCTTTTCTAGTTGCTTTAGGTGTAGAGTTAGGTTATTTATTTGACTACTTTCTTGTTTCTTGAGGTATGCCTGTATTGCTATGAACTTTCCCCTTAGGACTGCTTTTACAGTGTCCCACAGGTTTTGGGTTGTTGTGTTTTCATTTTCATTCGTTTCTATGCAAATTTTGATTTCTTTTTTGATTTCTTCTGTGATTTGTTGGTTATTCAGCAGCGTGTTTTTCAGCCTCCATATATTGGAATTTTTAATAGTTTTTCTTCTTTAATTGAGATCTAATCTTACTGCATTGTGGTCAGAAAAGATGCTTGGAATGATTTCTATTTTTTTGAATTTACCAAGGCTATATTTATGGCCCAGGATGTGATCTATCCTGGAGAAGGTTCCATGTGCGCTTGAGAAAAAGGTGAAATTCATTGTTTTGGGATGAAATGTCCTATAGATATCAATTAGGTCTAACTGGTCTATTGTATCATTTAAAGTTTGTGTTTCCTTGTTAATTTTCTGTTTAGTTGATCTATCCATAGGTGTGAGTGGGGTATTAAAGTCTCCCACTATTATTGTGTTATTGTTAATTTCTCCTTTCATACTTGTTAGCATTTGTCTTACATATTGCAGTGCTCCCATGTTGGGTGCATATATATTTATAATTGTTATATCTTCTTCTTGGATTGATCCTTTGATCATTATGGAGTGACCATCTTTGTCTCTTTTCACAGCCTTTGTTTTAAAGTCTATTTTATCTGATATGAGTATTGCTAGTCCTGCTTTCTTTTGGTCCCTATTTGCATGGAAAATCTTTTTCCAGCCCTTCACTTTCAGTCTGTATGTGTCCCCTGTTTTGAGGTGGGTCTCTTGTAGACAACATATGTAGGGGTCTTGTTTTTGTATCCATTCAGCCAGTCTTTGTCTTTTGGTTGGGGCATTCAACCCATTTACATTTAAGGTAATTACTGATAAGTATGATCCCGTTGCCATTTACTTTATTGTTTGGGGTTTGAATTTATACACCGTTTTTGTGTTTCCTGTCTAGAGAATATCCTTTAGTATTTGTTGGAGAGCTGGTTTGGTGGTGCAGAATTCTCTCAGCTTTTGCTTGTCTGAAAAGCTTTTGATTTCTCCTTCATATTTGAATGAGATCCTTGCTGGGTACAATAATCTGGGCTGTAGGTTATTTTCTTTCATCATTTTAAATATGTCTTGCCATTCCTTCCTGGCTTGAAGAGTTTCTATTGAAAGATCAGCTGTTATCCTTATGGGAATTCCCTTGTGTGATATTTGTTGTTTTTCCCTTGCTACATTTAATATTTGTTCTTTGTGTTTGATCTTTGTTAATTTGATTAATATGTGTCTTGGGGTGTTTCGCCTTGGGTTTATCCTGTTTGGGACTCTTTGGGTTTCTTGGACTTGAGTGATTATTTCCTCCCCATTTTAGGCAAGTTTTCAACTATTATCTCCTCAAGTATTTTCTCATGGTCTTTCTTTTTGTCTTCTTCTTCTGGGACCCCTATGATTTGAATGTTTTAGTGTTTAATATTGTCCTGGAGGTCTCTGAGATTGTCCTCATTTCTTTTAATTCATTTTTCTTTTTTCTTTTCTGATTCATTTATTTCTACCATTCTATCTTCTAATTCACTAATCCTGTCTTCTGCCTCTGTTATTCTACTATTTGTTGCCTCCAGAGTGTTTTTGATTTCATTTATTGCATTATTCATTATATATTGACTCTTTTTTATTTCTTCTAGGTCCTTGTTAAACCTTTCTTGTATCTTCTCAATCCTTGTTTCCAGGCTATTTATCTGTGATTCCATTTTAATTTCAAGATTTTGGATCAATTTCACTATCATTATTCAGAATTATTTATCAGGTAGATTCCCTATCTCTTCCTCTTTTGTTTGGTTTGGTGGGCATTTATCCTATTCCTTTATCTGCTGGGTATTCCTCTGTCTCTTCATCTTGTTTAAATTGCTGACTTTGGGGTGTCCTTTCTGTATTCTGGCAGTTTGTGGAGTTCTCTTTATTGTGGCATTTCCTCACTCTGTGTGGGTTTGTACAGGTGGCTTGTCAAGGTTTCCTGGTTAGGGAAGCTTGTGTTGGTGTTCTGGTGGGTGGGGCTGTATTTCTTCTCTCTGGAGTGCAATGAAGTGTCCAGTAGTGAGTTATGAGATGTCTATGGTTTTGGGGTGACTTTGGGCAGCCTGTATCTTTGAGCTCAGGGCTGTGTTCCTTTGTTGCTGGAGAATTTGCTTGGTATGTCTTGCCCTGGAACTTGTTGGCCCTTGTGTGGTGCTTGGTTTCAGTGTAGGTATGGAGGCATTTGATGAGCTCCCATCAATTAATGTTTCCTGGAGTTAGGAGTTCCCTGGAGTCAGGGTTTGGACTTAAGCCTCCTGCTTCCAGTTATTGGTCTTATTTTTACAGTAGTTTCAAAACTTCTCCTTCTATACAGCACCATTGATAAAACATCTACGTTAAAGATGAAAAGTTTCTCTACCGTGAGGGTCACCCAGAGAGGTTCACAGCGTTACATGGAGAAGAGAAGAGGGAGGAGGGAGTTAGAGGTGACTCGAAAGAGATGAGGTGGAATCAATAGAGGAGAAAGCGGGCTAGCCAGTAATCACTTCCTTATGTGCATTGCACAACTGGACCGGTCAGAGATGTTCACGGAGTTATACAGAGAAGAGAAGAAGGAGGAAGGAGAGAGAGGTGGCCAGGAGGATAAAAGCGGGGAATGAAAAGGAGGGAGACAGATCCAGCCAGTAATCAGTTCCCTAAGTGTTCTCCACCATCTGGAACACACAGAAATTCACAGAGTTGGGTAGAGTAGAGAGGGGTTAGGGAGGAGACACAGGCGACCTGGTGGAGAAAAAGGAGAGTCCAAAGGGAGAGAGAGCAGTTAAGCCAGTAATCTCGCTCCCTAGTGAAAAATGGGTACTGAAGATTGGGCTCTTAAAGGTACAAAATTGGTAACAAGTACATAAAAGCAAAAATTAAAAATCTAGAGTAGAGTTTGGAATTTCAAAAATATGTTAAAGAAAAGAAGGAAAAGAAAGAGAAAAAAGGAACAAACAAAAACAAACAAGGTCGCGAAAATTATAAAGAAAATATAGGTACAAAGTTGATAACTAATACCAAAAAGCAAGAGTTAAAAATCTAGAGTAGGGTGGGGAGATTTGGGAGAATGGCATTGAAACATGTATAATATCGTGTATGAAATGAGTCGCCAGTCCAGGTTCGATGCACGGTACTGGATGCTTGGGGCTGGTGCACTGGGACGACCCAGAGGGAGGGTATGGGGAGGGAGGAGGGAGGAGGGTTCAGGATGGGGAACACAGGTATACCTGTGGCAGATTCATTTCGATATTTGGCAAAACTAATACAATATTGTAAAGTTTAAAGGGAGGAGGGAGGAGGGTTCAGGATGGGGAACACATGTATACCTGTGGCAGATTCATTTTGATATTTGGCAAAACTAATACAATTATGTAAAGTTTAAAAATAAAATAAAATTTAAAAAATAAAAGGAAAATACAGGTACAAAATTGTTAACAAATACCACAAAGCATAAATTAAAAATCTAGAGTAGAGTTTGGAATTTCAGATATACAATGTTATATAAAAGAAGAAGAGAAAGAAACAGAGAAAAAGTCACAGAAATTATAAAAAATATATAGGTACAAAATTGATAACAAATACCAAAAAGCTAAAATTAAAAATCTAGAGTAGAGTTTGGAATTTCAAAAATACAATGTTAAAGAAAAGAAGAAAAAAAAAATAAACAAGGTCAAAAAAATTATAAAAATATATATATGAAGTTTGCTTTAATAAAATAGTCTTTTTTTTTTTTTGCAAAGTAATAGGTTATCAAAGTGAAAATTAAAGGAATAATAGAGGACTTAAATTGTTTTTTAAAAAATAAAAAAAAGAAAGAATGATCATAAAAATAGTAAAAATATATCTAGGACTTTCTCTGGTTTTGTTGCAAGTATTGTGGGTTCAGTTCATTTTTGGCTAGTTCCTTGGTCCGACTTATATTTTTCAAGATCTATAGGCCCCTTCCTATGTAGTCGGTACTAACCACAGGGTTTTAATCTATTGCCTGTAGCTTCCAAGGTGGTTCCTTCTGTTATTGCTTCTTCTGTTTGCTGGTCTCTTCAGTGTCTGGTTTCTGCCCTGACACAAAGGGGACGGTGGAGGACACTTTTTTTTTTAGGCTCACTTGTTCAGTCGCGCTGTGGGGAGGTAGGGACGCTGCAAAAAAATAACACTGGCGTGGGCTCGCAGTGCCTCAGCCACACTGGGTCTGCCCCCTACTCACAGCGTGTGTAGCCTCCCTGCCCGCACTGCTCAGGCTCTAGCTTGCTCCGCCAGGAACCATCTGTGGCGGGCCCTGGGCTGCTTGCACCTCCTGGGTCCAAGCCTCTCAGGTTCAGGCACTGGGGTAATCCTCAGAGGCACGGACTTGGTTGGGCCTGCGTTTTGTGCCCTTCCCAGGACCGAGCAGCTCAGGTGATGAGGTGTTTGGCGAGCGCAATTGCTGCGATTTATCACCTCCCCGCCGCTCGGTTATCTAGGTGTACAAGCGGCGCACCTTCTCAGGCGGATGTTGACCGTCCAGACCCCCAAGAAGTTTTAGTTAGCAAAAAGGCCTGCTTACAGTTTTCTAGATAATGTCTCTCTGGGGCTGCGATTGCCCCCTTCTGGCTCTGGCTGCCTGTCACTGGAGGGGGATGGGCTGTAGCTGGCTATCTCTGTTCAGTCCTTTGTTCCATGCGTGGGCCTGGCGGTGTCTTAGGTTAGGGCTGGCTTTTTGCGTGGTAGATATCCCACAGTCTGATTTGCTAGCTCAAATTATTTCACTCAGATAGCACTCAGGGTATTCAGGCCAGATCCTTACTCTAAGCGATGCGGCCCGCGCCGCGCCTCCCTGCTCAGCCCCTGCTTGCTAGTGGCATGCACAGGCGTCTGTGCTGCTTCTCCGCTGGGGGAGTTACCATAGGGCTTGCAATCTGCGGGTTTTAATTGTTTATTTATTTTTCCTCCCTGTTATGTTGCCCTCTGTGCTTCCAAGGCTCGGCACAGATTCGGCAGTGAGAAGGTTTCTTGGTGTTTCGAAACTTCTCTCTTTTTAAGACTCCCTTCCCAGGACGGAGCTCCGCCCCCTCCCTCTTTTGTCTCTTTTTTTGTCTTTTATATTTTTTCCTACCTCCTTTCGAAGACTTGGGTTGCTTTTCTGGGTGCCTAATGTCCTCTGCCGGCATTCAGAAGTTGTTTTGTGGAATTTACTCGGCATTTAAATGTTCTTTTGATGAATTTGTGTGGGAGAAAGTGTTCTCCCATCCTACTCCTCCACCATTTTAGCTGCTCCCTCTCTAAGACAGTTTTGCATCTCTGGTCTGATGCTTGTAATGACAACTATTGTTCTTTTTCTAATAATATTCCACTTACCCCTCAATCTTTGCAGATATTTATTATCCGCAATGAGTGAGGCACTGGGAATACAAATAAAAGTAAATTGTAATCACTACACTCGAGGTGGGGTCATAGTCCCGGGGGCTCATGTATGCTAAATTGCTTCTGTCATGTCTGACTCTTTGCAACCCCATGGATTGTAGCCTGCTAGGCTCCTCTGTCCATGGGTGTCTCCTGGCAAGAAGACTGGAGTGGCTAGCTGTTCCATTCTCCAGGGGATCTTCCTGATCCTGGGATTGAACCTGGGTCTCCTGCACTGCAGGCAGATTCTCTACCATCTGAGCCATAGTGGAAGCCTTTATGAGGCTCTTAGTGTGATATTCAAAGGCTCATTCAGGAAACCTATGACAGCTGGTGAATGTACAGGTATCTCATCTATAAAATGGATAATAGCACCCAATAATTCCTTTATTAGCACAATAGTTGTTGAAGTTCACTTTCTTTTGGTTATGATATTCAAGGCACTTTACTTATATTCCTCATTTTGTGCTCTCAGGAGATAGCTGAGTAAATAAATGTAGCAAGGTTAAAAGATTTACCCAGGTCACACAGTAAGTCTTGAGCAAGGTGGTGACCAGGATCATAAGTCTGCTTCCCAGGGCTCTTACCACCTCCAGAGGACTCCATGACAAAGACTGAGTGCATGGCTACCAGTCAGGATGGACCAGGAATTTTGGGGACCAACAATTGATGGTTTCCTGGGATGCTGGGGAGCAGAGCTGGGGAGAATAGGTTGTTAGCATTCCACCCAGTAGTGTCCAGTCCTTCTCCAGCAGAACAGGGACTGTTACACATTAATCTCCTTTGCTTTGCCCTGTTTACTCTAGACAGGGCCAGTTTGTTTAGGATGGAATTTGAAAAGCAGGGTTAGAAGTCCTACTGAAGCAACCATTCATGGATCATTTAATTCATTTGGGTCTCAGTTTCTACAAATACAAACGGAGACAGTAATAATACCAGCTTCAGAAGGTTTCAAGGGGACCTTCAGGGCTTTATACATTCTTATATCAAAGACTGTTGTTCAGGGGTGGCTGCTACCTCTGTTCCTTTATAATGTCTTCTAATCCCTTTTCTCTTCCTATTCCTCACTTTGTCCCTGACCTAAAGCCCTCTAATAACCATATTGATTAGTCCTTCCTCACATGTCTGTTGATCACTTAGTATGTGATAGGTTTGTTCTTTTTTTTTTTTTCCAATTTGTGTTTGTGTTTCTTCAATACAGGCAAGCACCCAGCTCTTTCTCAGAAAAGTAGCTGAGCTGGAGGAACAAGACAAAGGGTTTCAAGGTGTGAGTGTGGATTGGGGTGAAGCCTGAGATGAGGGTGTACATGAGACATGGACCCCTATATCAGTGCCCACCCCTGAATCCTCACTCCTCACACATTCTAGGTGGGGCCAGTGAAGTTTGTCCATGGAAACAGGTCTTGGACTTTCTACCACTTCCAACCCTTTTTTTTTCATTTCTGCCCTCTCTCTTTCCTAAGGCAAATATTTCTTCCCATTCTGGAGGTTGTCCTTCTGTTTTGTTTTATGGTTTCCATTGCTGTGCAAAAACTTAGAAGTTTGATAGGTCCCATCTGGTTATTTCATCCCAAAGTCACAGTTCAGTTCAGTTGCTCAGTCATGTCCGACTCTTTGTGACCCCGCGAATTGCAGCACACCAGGCCTCCCTGTCCATCACCAACTCCCGGAGTTCACTCAGGCTCATGTCCATCTAGTCAGTGATGCCATCCAGCCATCTCATCCTATGTCGTCCCCTTCTCCTCCTACCCCCAATCCCTCCCAGCATCAGAGTCTTTTCCAATGAGTCAACTCTTTGCATGAGGTGGCCAAAGTACTGGAGTTTCAGCTTTAGCATCATTCCTTCCAAAGAAATCCCAGGGCTGATCTCCTTCAGAATGGACTGGTTGGATCTCTTTGCAGTCCAAAGGACTCTCAAGAGTCTTCTCCAACACCACAGTTCAAAAGCATAAATTCTTCAGTGCTCAGCTTTCTTCACAGTCCAACTCTCACATCCATACACGACCACTGGAAAAACCATAGCCTTGACTAGACGGACCTTTGTTGGCAAAGTAATGTCTCTGCTTTTGAATATGCTATCTAGGTTGCTCATAACTTTCTTTCCAAGGAGTAAGCATCTTTTAATTTCATTGCTGCAGTCACCATCTGCTGTGATTTTGGAGCCCAGAAAAATAAAGTCTGACACTGTTTCCACTGTTTCCCCATCTATTTCCCATGAAGTGATGGGACCAGATGCCATGATCTTTGTTTTCTGGATGTTGAGCTTTAAGCCAACTTTTTCATTCTCCTCTTTCACCTTCATTAAGAGGCTTTTTAGTTCCTCTTCACTTTCTGCCATAAGGGTAGTGTCATCTGCATATCTGAGGTTATTGATATTTCTTCCGGCAGTCCTGATTCTAGCTTGTGCTTCTTCCAGCCCAGTGTTTCTCATGATGTGCTCTGCATATAAGTTAAATAAGCAGGGTGACAATATACAGCTGTGACGTACTCCTTTTCCTATTTGGAACCAGTCTGTTGTTCCATGTCCAGTTCTAACTGTTGCTTCCTGACCTGCATACAGATTTCTCAAGAGGCAGGTCATGTGCTCTGGTATTCCCATCTCTTTCAGAATTTTCCAGAGTTTATTGTGATCCACACAATCAAAGGCTTTGGCATAGTCAATAAAGCAGAAGTAGATGTTTTTCTGGAACTCTCTTGCTTTTTCCATGATCCAGCGGATGTTAGCAATTTGATCTCTGGTTCCTCTGCCTTTTCTAAAACCAGCTTGAACGTGTGGAAGTTCATGGTTCACATATTGCTGAAGCCTGGCTTGGAGAATTTTGAGCATTACTTTACTAGCATGGGAGATGAGTGCAATTGTGTGGTAGTTTGAGCATTCTTTGGCATTGTCTTTCTATGGGACTGGAAGTCCCTATCACAAGAACTGTTCAACATACACAAATCAATACACAAATCAATGAATGTGATGCACTTGATCAACAAAAGAAAAGATAAAAACCACATGATCATTCATTAGATACAGTGAAGCATCTGATAAAATTCAACATCCATTTATGTAAAAGTTCTTACCAAAGTGGGTATATAGGGAGCATATCAAAATATAATAAAAGCTATTTACAACAAACCCTCAGCCAACATAATACTCAGTGGTGAAAAACTGAGTCTTCCTGTTAAAATCTGGAAAAAGACAAGGATGAGTACTCTCACCACTTGTTCCATATTGTATTGAAAGTCTTGGTTACAGTCATTAAACAAACAAACAAAAAAATGGAATATTACTCAGCCATTAAAAAGAATACATTTGAATCAGTTCTAGTGAGGTGGATGAAACTGGAGCCTATTATACAGAGTGAAGTAAGCCAGAAAGAAAAACACCAATACAGTATACTAACACATGTATATGGACTTTAGAAAAATGGTAACAATAACCCTATATGTGAGACAGAAAAAGAGACACAGATATAAAGAACAGACTTTTGGACTCTATGGGAGAAGTCGAGAATGGGATGATTTGAGAGAGTAGCATTGAAACATGTATATTATCATATGTGAAACAGATCGCCAGTCCAGGTTCGATGCATGAGACAGGGTGCTCGGACTGGTGCACTGGGATGACCCTGAGGGATGGGATGGGGAGGGAGGTGGGAGGGGGTTCAGGATGGGGAACACATGTACACTCATGGCTGATTCATATCAATGTATGGCAAAAACCACCACAATATTGTAAAGAATTAGCCTCCAATGAAAATAAAAAAAAAAAAAAAAAAAGTTATCCAAATTGGAAAGGAAGAGGTAAAACTGTCATTATATGCATATGACATGACACTCTGTGTAGAAAACCCTTAAAACTCCACAGAAAAACCATTAGAACTGACAAATGAATTCAGCAAGTCAGCATATAAAAGAATACAGGAATCTATTGCATTTCTTTAGATGAACAAGGAAATATCAGAAAGATAAAGTAAAAAAACAATCCCTGTTAAAATTGCATAAAAAAAAATCATAGGAGAAAACCCGACCAAGTAGGTGAAAGACTTATATGCTGAGAACTATAAAACACTGATAAAGGAAATTGAAGATGATTTAAAGAAATGAAAAGATATCCCATGCTCCTGGGTTAGAAGAATTAATATTGTTAAAATGGCCATATCACCAGAGCAATCTACAGATTTAATGTGATCCCTGTCCAATACATGACATTTTTCATGGGACTGAACATATGGAAGTCCCCTGCTTTCATTGTATTATTGTTGATTTTCCCCATTAGTATTAGCTTAACATATAGGATTGGCCAAAAAATTAGTGTGAGTTTTTCTATAAAATCTTATGGAATGAACTTTTTGCCCAACAAAATATTTAGGTGCTTCAGTGTTAGTTGCATATATATTTACAAACACTACACCTTTTTGATGAATTGACTACTTTATTATTATCTAATGACCGTCATCTCCTATTCCAGTTTTTGTCCTAAAGTCTCCTTTGTCTGATATAAATATACAGCTATTCTGCCCTCTTTTGGTTTCCATTTGCATAAGCATTTTTTCCACCCCTTTACTCTTGAGTGTGGTGGTGGTTTAGTCACTAAATCATGTCCGACTCTTGTGACTCCATGGACAGTAGCCTGCCAGGCTCCTCTGTCCATGGGATTCTCCAGGCAAGAATACTGGAGTGGGTTGCCATTTCCTTCTCCAGGAGATCTTCCCAACCCAAGGATTGAACCCAGGTCTCCTGCATTGCAGGCAGATTCTTTACCAACTGAGCTACGAGGGAAGCCCTTCTCTTGGGTGTAGATTTTCCTAAATCTATTGTGTAACAGCATATAACTGAGTGTTCTTTTTATTTTTTTAAATCCTTCCAGCAACTCTGTGCCTTTTGATTGGAGAATTCAATCCACTTATCCTTACAGCAGTCATTGAAATGTAAAGAATTACTATTGCCATTTGATTGTTTTCTGGCTGTTTTCTAGTTGATTTTTTGATTCTTTTGCTGACTACATTTTTGAATTGGTAACTGCATGGTGTTGTGCTCTGATTTCCTTGCCTTTATTCTTTTTGAATCTACTGTAGGTTTTGCTTGTGGTTACCATGAAGCTTACATGAAACAGCAACACAGTATGTCGATGGCAGCTTAATTCAGTTGCATACAACAACTCTACCCTCTTACGTCTCCTTTAATGTCTTTAATGTTGTAATATGCCTCTTTTTATATTGCATATTCTTTCACAAACTACAGTAGTTGTGGTTATTTTTGATACTCATGTCTTTTAACCTTTATACTAGAGTTAAGCGGTTACACACCATTTGTTACAGTATTAGATTTTCAGAAATTGACTATACATTTTCTTTATTCAGTGTGTTATATATTTTTCATATATTTTCATGTTCTACCTAATGTTTTTTACTTTAGCCAAACAAACTGTCCGTATTTCTTGTAAGATAGGTGGAATTGAGTTTTTTTAGCTATTTGTCTGAGAAAGTCTTTTTTTCCTTTATTACTGAGTGATAACTTTTCTGGATAGAGTATTCTGTGTTGGAAAAATTTTTTTTTTTTTTGTTCAATAATTTCAGAATATCAATTCATTTTCTACAGGCCTCTAAGATTTTGGCTGAGAAATCTTTTGATAATCTCATGGAGGTCCTTTTCAGGCTTCAAACTTCTTTCCTCTTGCTGCTTTTAGGATTCACTCGTGACTTTTACAATTTTATTATAATGTGTCTTGAGAAGGTAATTTTGGATTGGCATAATGAGTTTTGTCTGCCTCTTGCCCCATACACCTGTGGATGAGACTCTTCTCAAGTTCCTTGGCATATGGAGCTGGATCCCACATGTCCCATAGATGGACTTCTTCATGGGTAGATGCCAAATATTTATTGTTAAATGAAGGGAGGAGACAAAAGTGAGGGTGTCTTAAGCCACCATGATGCTGCTGTCACTCTGTATTTTCAGGCATTTGAGGCAATTCAGTCCTTCTGTTTTAAGGCTCCTTTGGCCAGTTTTGCTTAATAGTTTTTGCTTACCAGGCACAGTACTTGGCACAATATAGCTGCTTAATAAATATTTGTTACATAGATATTGTCTGTAACATAACACCTCTCCTATTTTTTATGCTAAATATGCTTATATGGTTGACTCTTGAAACACGTGGATTTGAACTATGCAGGGCCACTTATATGAGGATTATTTCTAATAAGTATATTGAAAAATTTTTGGAGATTTGTGACAGTTTGAAAAACTTTAGAGGAACCATGTAGCATAGAAATACCTTGAAAATTATGAAAAAGTTAGGTATGTCATTAGTAAAATACACATGAATAGATATGAATCTACTTTACCATTTGCTACAATTAAATATATACAAATCCATCACAAGCAGTGAAAATTTGTCAAAAATATGCACATTTAATATTAATATTAAATATTGGAAGCTTTTATGTAATTATTTGCTAATCTTCTTCCTAGTGCTTTTTTTCAATATAGAGAATAATGATTAATTAGGGTTTGCATTCTCAAAGTGATTGCATTAAAATCTTTAAAACAATCTTAAAATATATCATTATAATTTTCTCCTTAATTATTAGTTGAAATTTCTCATCTTGTTTCAGCTTTAATTTTACTCAAGACTGCATTAATGACATTCATGAATAGCACTGGTGTAGAGTACATTGATTCTGCAAAGTGCCATTATGGCATTGGTAAAACATTTTGTTGCAGAGACAAAGCAGATTAATAAACTCATATGCAATCAAAGTCCAGTTTTAATAAACACCAATTCAGATTTTTGTTTCCTCTTTAGCAGGGTATCTGAATAGCAATAGTATTGTGATTTGGCTCAGATAAGCTATGCAGTAGAGGCTATCCTGTGCATTATAGGATGTTTCTTAGCATCTCTGGCCTCTGTCCACTAGATGCTAATAACACCTCCTCCCCCGCAGGTTGGTTCAATGAAAAATGTGTCCAGATATTGCCATATATACTCTTGAAGGCAAAAACTGCTCACGGTTGAGATCTACTCTTCTGTACCCTCATCCACACCAAAGGCCAGTAGAAGTGCTATCTCAGTTTACTGACACCACCCATACCAGACCACCTGATCTGCCTCTTGAGAAATCTGTATGCAGCTCAGGAAGCAACAGTTAGAACTGGACATGGAACAACAGACTGGTTCCAGATAGGAAAAGGAGTATGTCAAGGCTGTATATTGTCACCCTGCTTATTTAACTTCTATGCAGAGTACATCATGATAATCGCTGGACTGGAAGAAACACAAGCTGGAATCAAGATTGCCGGGAGAAATATCAATAACCTCAGATATGCAGATGACACCACCCTTATGGCAGAAAGTGAAGAGGAACTCAAAAGCCTCTTGACGAAAGTGTAAGAGGAGAGTGAAAAAGTTGGCTTAAAGCTCAACATTCAGAAAATGAAGATCATGGCATCCAGTCCCATCACTTCATGGGAAATAGATGGGGAAACAGTGTCAGACTTTATTTTTCTGGGCTCCAAAATCACTGCAGATGGTGACTGCAGCCACGAAATTAAAAGATGCTTACTCCTTGGAGGGAAAGTTATGACCAACCTAGATAGCATATTGAAAAGCAGAGACATTACTTTGCCAACAAAGGTCCGTCTAGTCAAGGCTATGGTTTTTCCTGTGGTCATGTATGGATGTGAGAGTTGGACTGTGCTTAGTTGGACTGAGCGCTGAAGGATTGATGCTTTTGAACTGTGGTGTTGGAGAAGACTCTTGAGAGTCCCTTGGACGGCAAGGAGATCCAACCAGTCCATTCTGAAGGAGATCAGCCCTGGGATTTCTTTGGAAGGAATGACACTAAAGCTGAAACTCCAGTACTTTGGCCACGTCATGCGAAGCATTGACTCATTGGAAAAGACTCTGATGCTGGGAGGGATTGGGGGTAGGAGGAGAAGGGGACGACAGAGGATGAGATGGCTGGATGGCATCACTGACTCGATGGATGTGAGTCTGGGTGAACTCCGGGAGTTGGTGATGGACAGGGAGGCCTGGCGTGCTGTGATTCATGGGGTTGCACAGAGTCGGACACGACTGAGTGACTGAACTGAACGGAACCCATATTCCTTGGACCCATCCTTTGAACGGTGTCATTTCATGTAAAGTCAAATATCTGAGTTCATGATAAGAGCTGGATCTAACTGACCTCTAAACAGCATGGAGCCCCATAGCCTAAGTACCCTGTGAACACTGGGTGAAATTAATTTACCATTCCCTATTGATTTCTGGAGTTATGTTACCTACGAGGAAGTTTGAGATGTTAGTATCCAGGTCCTGCTTCCCATGAGGTAGGTGCCTGATTAGGAAGGGGCCAGGCATGGGTCTCTGGGGACCAATCTTCTCTCACTTGATCACCATACCTTCCTCCCTGGTATCTCTCAGCTACGTGAACTCAGGCTGAGTCACCAGGATTCTTATATCTCTAGGGAACACAAGGGAGGCAAGTTTACTGTGCTCTTGTTTTAAATCAGCAGAGTGGACCTTCTGGCTTAGTCTCAACATTCCCAAGCCTGAGGCTGCAGAGGAGCGGATTCTCCATCTGGTGAATCCTGAGATGTATGAGCTCTCTTTGGTCGCTTGGCCTTAATGGTTTTAGACTGAATAACTGGGAAACTGCATCTCTAGGGGATGTTCTTGGGGTATTATTTGCCTCTCTCTGGTCAGAACAGAAAAAAGAATTGTGGTGAGACAATAAACACTGGGGTGAGTTTTATTTTGTGAGCATGTGATGGTTGCCATTTCACTTTGAAAGCAAAGGGAATATTGTAAGACATCCATGGCATTTTACACTCTGCCTGAGGCAAGCACTGTGCTAGACACAGGACACAGGGATGGAGAATACGTGGTGTTAATCTTTTATTCTTTCAACATTTAATGAACATTTACAATGTACCAAATACTGTGCTCAGAAGCTAGGAAAGATCTGTATTTCCTGCTTATTCTATGCATATTCACTGAGTACTATATTGTGATGGATATTCAGTTGGCACCAGAGATGGAGTGTTGAGCAGCTTATAATCTCTGCCCCAATAAATTCACAATTTAGTGGAGCAGATGATCACAGAACACAGTTATAAGTCAGTGTGTAAAATGCTGTGATTTCAAAATGTCTTGAGAGAGGAGGGATCACTGACTGTAAGGGTCTATACATTGGGAAATGGATTTCCTATGTCTGAGAAGCTTCCAAGGCAGCACAGTACATGAATACTTAACTTCTTCTGGGATGGGCTAGGAGGGAGATATATGGCATCTGATTGTGAGGTAGGTTTTATCTCCATGGAACAGTGTGGATTTGAGTCTCTGAGAGGGTAACTAACTTTCTAGATTAGTTACCACCCGTAGTAATTGGAATGTGGACCTAGGAGTCCAGCAGTGGTTTCTTCTTTCTAGGAGTGATTTGGTAAAATTCTCAAAAGATCTGAGGGTTTAGTGATGGTCTCTGCAGTCATAAACTCTATTGGTGATTTCCTTATAGCGGTGACTTGTGATAGTCCATAATCATCTGTTGCCAGTGTTCAAGGAAGGATGCTTTGTGGTGTGAGTGGATGTCACATGACTCCTGGTCTCAGGTACCCTGGAGTCCACCTATAGAAGGGACCATGTTGATGCAGTTTGATCTCAGTCACCTTGACCACATCCAGCATGGGTGAAGATAGTCTGCTAACCAGTCAATGCACAATCATGGCGATGTTTTGAGGTGTTGGAAGGCCTGCCTTCTTATAAGGATGTGTCATAGTCGGCATTTTGGGTGGAGAGTGGTTTGTACTTCTGTTGCCACTGAGGGACAGAAGCCAGAAAGAAGTGAAGGCACCTGTAAAGAGAAGAATTGTGAATTGATTGAGCTGGAACTTTTGCAAGGAACTAGGTCACCTGGTGACCGAATGTAGAAGCAGATAATTACGTGAAGAAGCAGAAATAAGAGACCGTGCTGAATGTCCAGGGAAATTTCTTCAAAAGACCCTAAAGGGTATATGGGAAGGTGAGACTCCTATTCTGAAAAGCAGAAAGGGAGAGGAGCAAAAGGAAGTAGGATGAAGGAAATCTGCAGGCGAAAGACAGAAGCATTCAGTGGCAATAGAGACAGTTACTATGGACACAGTAATGCTGTACCTGCTGCCCTACGTCATCCAGTGAGGCAATCAGTCTCCTAATAGACTTCTCCTAGTTCAGCCTCTGGTCCACTAGTCCAATTTCTGCATACCAAGTGATTCTGCCTTTGGGTCCACTAACATTTTTGATGATTACTCATTGTCTGTTGAGCAAACCCCAAAGTCCATAATAGTCCTTTGTGAATTGGTACTAGATCCTGTCTCCAACTTTATGGTTGCTATTCTTCACTTTACTCCAGCCTCGCTCAAATTTCTATAGTTTGCACTTCCTCCACGGCTTCCTTGCAGTGTTCTTCCCTTCTTTTCTAAATAACTAAATCCTACTTATCATTCAGTACCCAGCTCACAAGCTTCTCACACTTAAAACAGATTGTTATGTAAATTTCCCACTTAATGTAGGAGTCTTGTTTCCTGTCATTTCAGATCACCCTTCCAAATTCCTGCCTCCTGGTGGCTGCATCATGGCTAAAACACACAATGTGACAGAATTCATTTTCCTGGGACTTTCTTCCAATCCAGAGGTGCAGAAAGTCTGCTTTGTGATGTTTCTGCTCCTGTACACAGCCATTGTGCTGGGGAATCTCCTCATTGTCCTCACTGTCATGAGCAGCAGAAGCCTTGGCTCCCCCATGTACTTCTTCCTGAGCTACCTGTCCTTTGTTGAGATCTGCTACGCCTCGACGACAGTCCCCAAACTCATCTCAGATCTGCTGGCTGAGAGGAAAGCCATACCTCTGTGGGGCTGCATGTCACAGTTTTTCTTTATCCACTTGTTTGGTGGCACTGAGGCTTTTTTGCTCACTGTGATGGCCTATGACCGCTACGTGGCCATCTGCAAGCCCCTCAGCTACACCACCATCATGAGCTGGCAAGCGTGTGCCTTCCTGGTGGGAGCAGCATGGGTGGGGGCCTTTGTGCATTCCTTGGTTGATAGCCTTCTTGTCTTCCGCTTGCCCTTCTGTGGCCCCAATGTGATCGACCACTATTTCTGTGATGTGCTTCCCCTGCTCAAACTTGCCTGCTCTGACACCGTCCTCATTGGTCTTCTGATCGTTGCTAACGGGGGGACCCTGTCTGTGATCAGCTTTGTGGTCCTCTTAGCCTCCTATGTGGTCATCTTGCTCCATTTGAGGACTCGGAGCTCCGCGGGGCGGTGCAAGGCCCTGTCCACCTGTGGGGCCCATGTCACTGTGGTCACCTTGTTCTTTGGGCCCTGCATCTTCATCTATCTGAGACCTTCTACCACGCTGTCTGTGGACAAGACGGTGGCTGTGTTCTACACGGTGATCACCCCACTGCTCAACCCTGTCATCTACTCCCTGAGAAATGCTGAAGTGAAGAAGGCCATGAAGAGGCTGTGGGTCAGAGCAATGAAACTAGAAGAGAGGTAGAGGCTGAGCTTGCTGTCTTGGTATTAACATCCATCACCACAAATAGTTACATATATTATATATATATATTACATATATATGTAATTATATATATATATATATATATTTTTTTTTTTTTTTTTTAACCTTGTGAGAATCCATTTCCCCCCCCCAGTCCAGCTGTGTTGCTTGTGGCATCTTAATTTCCTGAGCAGGAATGGAGACTGCATCCTCATCATTGAAACCTTGTAGTCCTGACCATGAGACTGTCAGGGAATTCCTCTTCTTTTTTAAAAATCCATCCAGCAAGTCTGTGCCTTTTGATTGGAGAATTCAATCTATTTATCCTTAAAATAATCATTGAAATGTAAAGCCTTACTGTTTCCATTTGATGAAATACTTTCTGGCTGTTTTGTGGTTAATTTTTAATACTCTTGTTACCTACATTTGTGAATTGGTGACTTTGCATGGCATTATCCTCTTATTTCCTTATCTTTATTTCTTGTGAATCTACTGTAGATTTGCCTTGTGGTTATTATGATGCTTACATAAAAGACAACAAACTAGTCTACCTTATGTTGTTAGCAACTTAATTCAATTGCATACAAACACTTTACCCTCTTATAGCTCCAAATGTCTTCAATATTACAACATGCCTCTTTTTATATTGTGTGTTCTTTCATAAATTATAGTAGCTATACCATAGTTAAGTGGTTAACACATCTATTACAGTATTAGATTTTCAGAATATGACTATACATTTGCTTTATTTTATGTGTTGAATAGTTTCCATATATTTTCATGTTACTAGTCACTATCTTTTTTTTATTTTACCATAAGGAACTTTTGACACTTCTTGTAAGGTATGTCTGGTGATATTGAATTATCCTAGGTGTTTATCTGTGAAAATTTTTTTCTTCTTTATTTCTGAATGATAACTTTTCTGGATAGAGTATTCTGGGTTGGCATTTTTTTTTTTCTCAATAATTTGAGAATATCTTTTCATTCCGTTCAAGCCTGCAAGATTTCTGCTATGAAATCTGCTGATAATCTAATGGAGGTTTCTTTGCTGGCTTCAAACTTCTCTTCTCTCTCTGCTTTGAAGATTATCCCTTTGTGTTTGATTTTTACAGTTTTGTTATAATATGTATTGAGAAGGTCATTTTGGATTGATATAATGAATAATTTATTACTTTCATGACTTGAATGCCCAAATCTCTCTCCAGGTTTGGAGAGTCTTCTGTAATTTCTTCAAATAAGCTGTCTGACCCCTTCTCTTTTTCTTTGGAATGACAATGATATTGATTTTTTTTTTTTTTTTTTGTGGTCTCTTATAGGTAACATTTCTTCACCTTTTAATTTTTTTCTATTCAGCATTGGATATTCCAATGTTTCTATTCTGTGTCTGGGCTTCCCTGGTGGCTCAGATGGCAAATAATTCACCTGCAATGAGGGAGGCGTGGGTTTGAACCCTGGATTGGGAAGGTCCCCTGGAGGAGGGAATGGCAACCCACTCCAGTATTCTTGCCTGGAGAATCCCCATTAACAAAGGATCCTGGCTATGGGATCACAAAGAGTTGGACATGACTGAGCAACTAAACACATTCTGTATATACTGATTTTTTTTTCTAGGTCTACTCTGTTCTTGATGCTCTGTATTGCATTTTCTATCTATTGAATTCTTCAGAAATTCAGCTCCAGAATTTCTGTTTAGTTCTTTTGTATGATCACTAATCTTTGTTAATTGTCTCATTTTGATCATGTATTGTTTGCCTGATTTCATTGGATTGTCTTGCTATGATTTCTTGAAACTCAGTGAATTTCCTTAAAGGAAATTTTGAATTATCTATTATCTATCTAAATTGTAGATCTCCATGTCTTTGGGTTTGGTTACAGGAAGATTACCGCAATCTTTTGGTGTTGTCTTGTTTCCTTGATATTTTATGTTCCTGGGAATTTTGCATTGTTCTTCTTGCATTTAATTTAACTGCCACTTGCTTTGTTATTTACCAATTGCTTTAGGATAAAATATCTTTCATCAGTCTTGCTACTGATTCTAAGATGTTATAGATTCTAAGCCTTTCTCATACTTTGTATAGATGTACCAGCTCTAAACCTCTTGCTTCCTTTGTGGCATAATTCTTAAGATTATTTGTATTCTTTTGAGCTTACACTGTGTCAATGGAACTGTCTCTCTCCTTTTCCCCTGGATACAGTGCACAGTACAGGTTTATGCCCAGACACCTGGTGCTATTTCTACATGTCCGCCTATCTGTTAGAACCTGATCTTGCTGTTGCTCTTGGGAGTATGCATTGGGAGTTGGCTGCAGAAGAGGGGAAGGTGGGAGCTTGCATGCAGTGTGCTGGGGATGCCAGTGGTTTAGGTGGCTGTTCCTGGATGAGATTTGCTCCATGACTTGTGAACAATCTTCCTGATGGAATCTAGAATTCAATCAGTATGAACTTGTTGTTCAGTCACTAAGCTGTATCCAACTCTTTGTGACCCCATGGACTGTAGCACACCCGACTTCCCTGTCCTTTATTATCTCCCAGAGTTCACTCAAATTCATGTCCATTGAGTTGGTGATGCCATCCAACCATCTCATCCTCTGTCACCTGCTTCTTTGGTCTTCAATCTTTCCCAACATCCAGGTCTTTTAAATGAGTCAGTTCTTTGCATCACGTGGCCAAAGTATTGGAGCTTCAGCTTCAGCATCAGTCCCTCCAATGAATATTCAGGACTGATTTCCTTTAGGATTGACTGGTTTGATCTCCTTGCTGTCCAAGGACACTCAAGAGTCTTCTCCAACACCACAATTCAAAAGCATCAATTCTTCATTGCTCAGCCTTCTTTCTGGTCCATCTATCACATCTGTATATTACTACTAGAAAAAACCATAGCTTTGACTATATGCACCTTTGCCAGCAAAGTGATGTTTTGCTTTTTAATATGCTATCTAGGTATGTCATAGCTTTTCTCCCAAGGTTTAAGTGTCTTTTAATTTCATGGCTGGAGTCACCATCTGCTGTGATTTTGAAGCTCAAGAAAATTAAGTCTGTCACGGTTTCCATTGTTTCCTCATCTATTTGCCAAGAAGTGATGGGACCGGATGCCATGATCTTCGTTTTTTGAATATTGAGTTTTAAACCAGCTTTTTCTCTCTCCTTTTTCACCTCCATCAAGAGGCTCTTTACTTATAGTGGTATCATTTGTATATCTGAGGTTGTTGATGTTTCTCCTAGCTATCTTGATTCCAGCTTGTGATTCATTCAGCCTGGCATTTTGCATGATGTACTCTGCATATAAATTAAATAAACAGGGTGAACTTAAGTCTGTTTAATAAATTCAAGAATCCAAAATTCCTCACCACCCATCTGCTTCCTCCTTCCCTCCCTATCTGTGCTAATCATGAAACCCCCCATACAATTCTCTGGAAGCTGTGAGGGTGAAACGAGCCTTCTCAGCAGCATCCTGCAGAGCTGGTGAAGTCATATGTTCACTCACCAGCTCTCCTTTTCTCCCGTGGGAAAATCACAGGCAACCAAGGTCAGCCCTAAGTTGTGCCCCTTTGGGGGAGGAGTGATGCCCGCAAAGTCAAGATGTTCATTCTTCACACCCTAGTGCATCCAAAGGTATATATATATATATGTGTGTGTGTGTGTGTGTGTGTGTGTGTGTGTGATACACGTATATTGCTTCAATGGAGTGTGAAAGTTCCATTGAAAAGTCTCACCTCCACAAAGATTCTCTCATATGTAGGTGAAATCCCCAGTTAGTGTTCCCACTGGCCCTCCCATGACAGGGCCAAGAGGGGCCAGAACTCATTCACAGTCTCCTGTAGGCCACACGGCTGGTCCTGACATCTGCCTGCCTCTTGCCCCATACACCTGTGGGTGAGGTTCTTGGTGAGTTCCTTGGCGTATGGAGCTGGATCCCACATTTCCCATAGAGGCACTTTTGCTCATGGGTGGATACCAAGTGTTTACTGTTAAAGGGAGGGGGCGGAACTGAGCGCATCCTATGCCAGCGTGATGCTGCCGTCACTCTCCATTTTCAGGCATTTGAGGCAATTAAATTCTTCCTTTTTGAAGCTTCTTTGGCCTCTGTTGCTTAATAGTTTTTGTTTGCCAGGTACAGTACCTGGTATGATGTAGCTGCTCAATAAGTACTTGTTACATAGATGTTGTCTGTAACATAGCATCTCTATTATTCTTTATGCTAAATATGCTTACATGATTGATCCTTGAACAATATGGATTTGGACTGTGCAGGGTCACTTATCTGAGGATACTTTCCAATAAATATGTTGAAAAATTTCTCGAGGTTTGTGACAATTTGAAACAGCTGGTAGATGAACCACAGAGCACAGAAATATCTAAAAAATTAAGAAAAAGCTCAAATTAAGAAATTAAGAAAAAAACATGTAGATATTAGCCTACTTTGCTATTTACTGCAAATAATACACACAAATCCATTATAAACTGCTAAATTTGTCAATACTTAATATTACTTAAATATTGGAAACTTTTATGTAATTATTTGCTTATCTTTTTTTAATTTTTTTTTTTTTTGTGAAATGAAGTGAAAGTCACTCAGTTGTGTCCGATTCTCTGTGACCTCATGGACTGTCCTCTGTCCATGGTATTCTCCAGGCAAGAATACTGGAATGGGTTGCTATTTCCTTCTCCAAGTGTTTTTTTTTTTTTTTTCAGTTTTGCCAAGAAAATGCACTGGTCATAGCAAACACCCTCTTCCAACAATACACATGGACATCATCAGATGATCAACACCAAAATCAGATTGATTATATTCTTTGCAGCCAAAGATGGAGAAGCTCTATACAGTCAACAAAAACAGGACCAGGAGCTGACTATGGCTCAGATCATGAACTCCTTATTGCCAAATTCAGACTGAAATTGAAGAAAATAGGGAAAACATAATAGACCATTCAGGTATGACCTTAATCAAATCCCTTATGATTATACAGTGGAAGTGAGAAATAGATTTAAGGGCCTAGATCTGATAGATAGAGTGCCTGATGAACTATGGACTGAGGTTCGTGACATTGTACAGGAGACAGGGATCAAGACCATCCCCATGGAAAAGAAATGCAAAAAAGCAAGATGACTGTCTGGGGAGGCCTTACAAATAGCTGTGAAAAGAAGAGAAGCAAAAAGCAAAGGAGAAAAGGAAAGATATAAGCATCTGAATGTAGAGTTCCAAAGAATAGCAAGGAAAGATAAGAAAGCCTTCCTCAGCGATCAATGCAAAGAAATAGAGGAAAACAACAGAATGGGAAAGACTAGAGATCTCTTCAAGAAAATTAGAGATACCAAGGGAACATTTCATGCAAAGATGGGCTCGATAAAGGACAGAAATGGTATGGACCTAACAGAAGCAGAAGATATTAAGAAGAGGTGGCAAGAATACACAGAAGAACTGTACAAAAAAGATCTTCATGACCCAGATAATCATGATGGTGTGATCACTCATCTAGAGCCAGACATCCTGGAATGTGAAGTCCAGTGGGCCTTAGAAAGCATCACTATGAACAAAGCTAGTGGAGGTGATGGAATTCCAGTTAAGCTATTTCAAATCCTGAAAGATGATGCTGTGAAAGTGCTGCACTCAATATGCCAGAAAATTTGGAAACCTCAGCAGTGGCCACAGGACTGGAAAAGGTCAGTTTTCATTCCAATCCCAAAGAAAGGCAATGCCAAAGAATGCTCAAACTACCGTACAGTTGCACTCATCTCACATGCTAGTAAAGTAATGCTCAAAATTCTCCAAGCCAGGCTTCAGAAATACGTGAACCTTGAACTTCATGATGTTCAAGCTGGTTTTAGAAAAGGCAGAGGAACCAGAGATCAAATAGCCAACATCCACAGGATCATCGAAAAAGCAAGAGAGTTCCAGAAAACCATCTATTTCTGCTTTATTGACTATGCCAAAACCTTTGACTGTGTGGATCACAATAAACTGTGGAAAATTCTGACAGAGATGGGAATACCAGACCACCTGACCTGCCTCTTGAGAAATCTGTATGCAGATGAGGAAGCAACAGTTAGAACTGGACATGGAACAACAGACTGATTCCAAATAGGAAAAGGAGTACGTCAAGGCTGTATATTGTTCACCCTGCTTATTTAACTTATATGCAGAGTACATCATGAGAATCACTGGACTGGAAGAAGCACAAGCTGGAATCAAGATTGCTTGGAGAAATATCAATAAGCTCAGATATGCAGATGACACCACCCTTATGGCAGAAAGTGAAGAGGAACTAAAAAGCCTCTTGAGGAAAGTGAAAAAGTTGGCTTAAAGCTCAACATCCAGAAAACAAAGATCATGGCATCTGGTCCCATCACTTCATGGGAAATAGATGGGGAAACAGTGGAAACAGTGTCAGACTTTATTTTTCTGGGCTCCAAAATCACTGCAGATGGTGACTGCAGCCATGAAATTAAAAGACGCTTACTCCTTGGAAGGAAGGTTATGACCAATCTAGATAGCATATTCAAAAGCAAGACATTACTTTGCTAACAAAGGTCCGTCTAGTCAAGGCTATGGTTTTTCCTGTGGTCATGTTTGGATGTGAGAGTTGGACTGTGAAGAAGGCTGAGTGCTGAAGAATTGATGCTTTTGAACTGTGGTGTTGGAGAAGACTCTTGAGAGTCCCTTGGACCACAAGGAGATCCAACCAGTCCATTCTGAAGGAGATCAGCCCTGGGATTTCTTTGGAAGGAATGACACTAAAGCTGAAACTCCAGTACTTTGGCCACCTCATGCCAAGAGTTGACTCATTGGAAAAGACTCTGATGCTGTGAGGGATTGGGGGCAGGAGGAGAAGGGGATGACAGAGGATGAGATGGCTGGATGGCATCACTGACTCGATGGACATGAGTCTGAGTGAACTCCGGGAGTTGGTGATGGACAGAGAAGCCTGGTGTGCTGCGATTCATGGGGTCGCAAAGAGTCAGACACAACTGAGTGACTGAACTGAACTGAACTGAATTGCTTTACAATGTTGCATTGGTTTCTGCCATGCTGCTGCTGCTGCTGCTGCTAAGTCGCTTCAGTTGTGTCCAACTCTGTGGGACCTCATAGACAGCAGCCCACCAGACTTCCCCGTCCCTGGGATTCTCCAGGCAGGAACACTGGAGTGGGTTGCCATTTCCTTCTCCAAGGCATGAAAGTGAAAAGTGAAAGTGAAGTTGCTCAGTCGTGTCTGACTCTAGCGACCCCATGGACTGCAGCCCACCAGGCTCCTCCGTCCATGGGGATTTTCCAGGCAAGAGTACTGAAGTGGGTTGCCACTGCCTTCTCCGGGTTTCTGCCATACAATAATGCAAATCAGCCATAAGTGTATAGATATATATCCCCTTCCTCTTAGGCTTCCCGCCCACCCCCTGCCCCCATCCCATTCGTCTAGGTCATCACAGAGCATCGCTGGGCTGAACGACCACCACAGAGCAGCTTTCCCTAGCTATTTTACACACTCTTTTGCAACATAAAGGGTAATGGTTAATTCAGGGTTTTCACTCTCAAAAGCACTTGCATTAAAGTCTTTAAAATGATGTTAAAATGTATAATGATTTTCTCCTTAATCATTAGTTAAAACTTGGCATCTCGTTAGAACTTTAATCAGCGTTGAATTAATGACATCCTGAATAGCACTGGTCTAGAGCACACTGAGCTTTCAAAGTGCCATTGTGGCACTGGTGAAAGCTTTCACTACAAAAATTTTAATACATATTCGGGTGTGGTCAAGACAGATTAATATAGTCACATGTAACCAAAATCCAGCTTGAATAAATACTGCTTTGGACAAATTTTGTTTCCTCTTGAGCAGGGTATCTCAATAGCAGTAGTATTGTTGCTCTGGACTCAGGTAACCTTTGCTGTGGGGGGCTGTCCTGTGCATTGTAAGATACTGCTCAGAATCTCTGGCCTCTTCTCACGAGTTGCTAGCAGCATGTCCTCTCCACTCAGATTGGGATGATAAAAAATGTCTCCAGATATTGGGGGACAAAAACTACCCATGATTCAAAACCACTATACCTTATCCTCATCAATGGCCAGGAAGTGCTATTTCAGTATTCTGACCCTTGTGGCCCATATTCCTGGGGCCCATCCTTGAAATGGTATCATTTCATGTAAAGTCACGTGATTGAGTTCACGATAAGCAGGAGGTGTGTCTAATTGACTTCTGAACAGCATAGAGGTCCATAGCCTAAGTGCCCTGTGAACACTGGCTGAAATTAATTTAACATTTCCTATTGATTTCTGAAGTTATGTTACCTACAAGGAAGTTTGAGATGTTCATATCCAGGTCCTGCTTCCCATGAGATAGGTGCCTGATTAGGAAGGGGCCAGGCATGGGTCTCTGGGGACCAATCTTCTCTCACTTGATCATCATGCCTTCCCCCTGGTATCTCTCGGCAGAGTGAACTCAAGGCTGAGCTGCTAGACTTCTTATTTATGGAACATAGAGAGGCAAGTCTACTCTGCTCTTGTTTTTAATCAGGTGGAGTAGATGCACTGGCTTAGTCTCAACATTTGCAAGCCTAAGGCTGGAAGGGGATCATATTTTCCATGTGGCAACTCCTGAGATGTATGAGCTCTGGTTGAGATTTTGGTCTTAGTGCTTTCGGATTGAATAACCGGGAAACCTGCATGCTCTGTGGGGTAGTTTCAGGGCATCATCTGCCTTCTGTGGTCGTAACAGAAAAAAGAATTGTGGTGAGACAACAGAGCCACAGAAACATTGGGGTGAGTTTTGTTTTGTGAGCATGTGTCGATTACAACTGCACTTTGAAAGCAAAGTGAGTTGCCCATGGCATTTTACAAAGTGCTCTCACATTGGTCTGGTCTTTGCCAGAAGCAAGCACTGTGCCAAATATTGGAATTCAGGGATGAAGAATATGTGGTCTTCGTCCCTGGGGACCTTTATTCTTTCAACATTTTCTGAACGCTTACAATGTTGCCAAATACTGAAAGGTTGTTGTTGAATCACGCGAAGACACCGGGATTCTTGGCCCCTGGAGGAGAAGAATTCAATCCGGGGCCAGAGACGAGGCTTGATCGCTCAGAGCTTTTGTGTAATAAAGTTTTATTAAAGTATAAAGGAGATAGAGAAAGCTTCTGACATAGGCATCAGAAGGGAGCAGAAAGAGTACCCGCTTGCTAGTGTTAACAATGAAGTTATATACTTCAAAGAATGTCTGGAGGTTGTAAGGACCTCCCATAATTTACATTTTAAGATAACAGAATTAGCCAGAAGGTTTGATCCAGAGACTGTCCTTAGGCAGGATACATTATTGTTATATAAGCCTAAGGAATGTGGAGAAAGAAAAAAAGTTTGTCCTTTCTTCCTCCTTGAGAATTCCAGATCCCTCTCTCCTTGAGGACCCCTAGACTCCCTATCAACCTGCCTACGAAATGACTCTCTCATTACATTCCTTAGGATTATATAACAATAATGTATCCTGCCTAAGGACAGTCTCTGGATCAAACCTTCTGGCTAATTCTGTTATCTTAAAATGTAAATTATGGGAGGTCCTTACAACCTCCAGACATTCTTTGAAGTATATAACTTCATTGTTAACACTAGCAAGCGGGTACTCTTTCTGCTCCCTTCTGATGCCTATGTCAGAAGCTTTCTCTATCTCCTTTATACTTTAATAAAACTTTATTACACAAAAGCTCTGAGCCATCAAGCCTCGTCTCTGGCCCCGGATTGAATCCTCCTCCGGGGGCCAAGAATCCCGGTGTCATCGCATGATGCAACAACAACCTTTGAATACTGTGCTATGACGGTAGTTAGTCAGTGTTAGTCTCTTAGTCGTGTTCGACTCTTTGTGACCCCATGTACTGTAGCCCACCAGGCTCCTCTGTCCATGGAATTTCCAGGCAAGAAAACTGGAGTGGTTTGGCATTCCCTTCTTCAAGGGATAGTCCTGACCCAGGGATTGAACTCCAGTCGTCTGCATTGTAGGCAGTTTCTTTACCATCTAAACCACCAGATCTGTAGCCACTCTTCATTCTGTGTACACCACTGAGTGCTGTATTATGGAGGATATTCAGTTAGCACTGGAGATGGAGTGTTGAGCAGGACATAATCTCTGCAAGTTCACAACTTAGTGGGGCAGATGGTCACATAACACAATTATAAATCAGTGTGTAAAGTGCTGTGATTCCAAAACGTCCTGAGAGTAGAAGGCCACTGACTGCAAGGCCTGTGGATTCAGAAGATGGACTTCCTATCTTTGAGAAGCATCCACGGCAGCACAGTGAATGAGTCCTTAATTTCTCCTGGGATGGAGATGTATGACATCCACCTGTGAGGTAGGTTTTGATTCCATGGTACAATTTGGATCTTGAGTCTCTGTGAGGTGAAATAACTTTCCAGATAAGTTACCACTTAAGGATATTGGTATGTATACCTAGGACTCCAAGCAGTTCTTTCTTCCATGAGTGATTTGGTAAAATTCCCAAGCTGATCTGAGAGGTTAGTGCTGGTCTCTGCAATTGTAAACTCTGTCAGTTTCTTTATGGTGGTGACTCATGATAGTCCTCGATCATCTGGGCCTGTCTCCAATGCTAAAGGAAGGAAGCTTTGTGGCATGAGTTGATGTCATATGACTCCTAGTGTCAAGCACCCTGGAGCTTAACCATACAAGGGCCTATGTTGATACACACTGGTCTCAGTCAACTTGGATAAATCCAGATGGATGAAAAGAGTCTGCTAAACAGTCAGTGCACAATCTTGGTGATGCTTTAGGTGTTGTAAGGTTGGACTTCAGAGGAGGATTTGTCAAGGCACTAGTTGGGATTCTGGGTGGAGAAGTCGTTTGCACTTCTGTTGCCACTGGGGATATACAATTGAAAAAGTGAAGGTACCTGGGTAGAGAGTTGTGAATGTATTGAACTGGAGCTTTTGCAAGGAACTAGGTCACCTAGTGTCCAAGTGTAGAAGCAGATAATTAGGAGGAGAAGCAAAAATAAGGAGTCCTGAGTGTCAAGTGAAATTTCTTCAGAAGACTCTGAAGGGTATATGGGGAGGTGAGAATCCTATTTTGTAAGCCACAAAGAGAAAAGGAGCAAAAGACAGTGAGATAATGGAAATTTGTAGGTAAAAACCAAAGCATTCAAAGTCAATACAGAGATGATTATCATGAAGATAGCAACACTGTCCTTTCTGCCCCTATATCACCCAATGGGGCAACAAATTTTATAATAGGTTTCTCCTAGTCCAAAGTCTGGGATTCGCTGGTGGCTCAGTTCATCACTCATTTGTGTCTGACTCTTTGCGACCCCATGGACTGCAGCACGCCAGGCTTCCCTGTCCATCACCAACTCCCGGAGTTTACTCAAACTCATGTCCATTGAGTCAGTGATGCCATCCAGCCATCTTATCCTCTGTCATCCCCTTCTCCTCCCGCCCTCAATCCCTCCCAGCATCAGGGTCTTTTCCAATGAGTAAGTTCTTCACATCAGGTGGCCAACATATTGGAGTTTCAGCTTAAGCATCAGTCCTTCCAATGAATATTCAGACTGATTTCCTTTAGGATGGACTGGTTGGATCTCCTTGCAGTCCAAGGGACTCTCAAGAGTCTTCTCCAACACCACAGTTCAAAAGCATCAATTCTTTGGCACTTAGCTTTCTTTATAATCCAACTCTCACATCAGTACATGATTACTGGAAAAGCTGTAACTTTGACTAGACAGATCTGTGTTGGCAAAGTAATGTTTCTGCTTTTGAATATGCTGTCTAGGTTGCTCATAACTTTTCTTCCAAGGAGCAAGCGTCTTTTAATTTCATGGCTGCACTCACCATCTGCAGTGATTTTGGAGTCCAAAAAAATAAAGTCTGTCACTGTTTCCATTGTTTCCCCATCTATTTGCCATGAAGTGATGGGACCTGATCCCATGATCTTAGTTTTCTGAATGCTGAGTTTTAAGCGAACTTTTTCACTCTCCTCTTTCACTTTCATCAAGAAGTTCTTCAGTTCTTCATTTTCTGTCATAAAGGTGGTGTCACCTGCATATCTGAGGTTATTGATATTTCTCCCAGCAGTCTTGATTCCAGCTAGCGCTTCATCCAGTCCAGCATTTATCATGATGTAGTCTGCATTTAAGTTAAATAAGCAGGGTGACAATATACAGCCTTGATGCACTCCTTTCCCAATTTGGAACCAGTCTGTAGTTCCATGTCCAGTTCTAACTGTTGCTTCTTGACCTGCATACAGATTTCTCAGGAGGCAGATCAGGTGGTCTGGTATTCCCATCTCTTTAAGAATTTTCCAGTGTTTGTTGTGATCCACACAGTCAAAGGCTTTGGTATAGTCAATAAAGCAGAAGTAGATGTTTTTCTGGAAAATCTGCCTTCAATGCAGGAGACCTGGGTTGGATCCTCTGGTGAGGAAGATCCCCTGGAGAAGGGAATGGCTACCTACTCCAGTATTCTTGCCTGGATAATTCCATGGATGAAGGAGCCTGGTGGACTACAGCCCATAGGGCCTCAAAGAGTCAGACTTAATTGAGAGACTAACACTTTCAGCTGTTTCACAGTTCAAAGTCTCATCCACTAGTCCAACCTCTACCTACAAAATGCTTTTACTTTTCAGTTGCCTGACTTTTTTCAGGATTTCCCATTGTCTGTTGACTGAACTCCAAAGTCCATAGGAGTCTTTTATGAAGTGATACTATAACCTATTTCCAGCTTTAGTATTTCTATTTCCACTTTACTCCAGCCTTACTCAATGAATTTCCATTGTTTGTACATCCTCTTCTGCTTTTTTGAAGTGTTCTTCCCTTTTTTTCCACATGACTAACTCCTACTAATCTTTCAGTATCCAGGTCACAAGCTTCTCAGACATGCAAGGGATTGTTATGCAATTTTCCTACTTAATGTATGAGTCTTTTGTTTCATCTCAGATCACCCATTGAAATTCCTGCCTCCTGGTGGCTGCATCATGGCTAAAACACACAATGTGACAGAATTCATTTTCCTGGGACTTTCTTCCAATCCAGAGGTGCAGAAAGTCTGCTTTGTGATGTTTCTGCTCCTGTACACAGCCACTGTGCTGGGGAATTTCCTCATTGTCCTCACTGTCAGGAGCAGCAGAACCCTTGGCTCCCCTATGTACTTCTTCCTTAGCTACCTGTCCTTTGTTGAGATCTGCTACGCCTCGACAACAGTCCCCAGACTCATCTCAGATCTGCTGGCTGAGAGGAAAGCCATATCTCTGTGGGGCTGCATGTCACAAGTTTTCTTTATCCACTTCTTTGGTGGCATTGAAATGTTCTTGCTCACTGTGATGGCCTATGACTGCTACGTGGCCATTTGCAAGCCCCTCAGCTACACCACCATCATGAGCCGGCAGGCGTGTGCCCTCCTGGTGGGAGCAGCATGGGTGGGGGGCTTTGTGCATTCCTTGGCCCAAATCCTTCTCATCTTCCACTTGCCCTTCTGTGGCCCCAATGTGATCGACCACTATTTCTGTGACGTGCTTCCCCTGCTCAAACTTGCCTGCTCTGACACCGTCCTCATTGGTCTTCTGATCATTGCCAATGAGGGGACCCTGTCCGTGATCAGCTTTGTGGTCCTCTTAGCCTCCTATGTGGTCATCTTGCTCCATCTGAGGACTCGGAGCTCTGCGGGGCGGCGCAAGGCCCTGTCCACCTGTGGGGCCCACGTCACTGTGGTCACCTTGTTCTTTGGGCCCTGCATCTTCATCTATCTGAGACCTTCTACCACCCTGTCTGTGGACAAGACGGTGGCCATATTCTACACGGTGATCACCCCACTGCTCAACCCTGTCATCTACTCCCTGAGAAATGCTGAAGTGAAGAAGGCCATGAGGAGGCTGTGGGTCAGAGCAATCAAATTAGAAGAGAGGTAGAGGCTGAGCCTTGGTCTTGATCCTCGGGCTTAGAAAGATGGTGAATAAAAGTGAAGTGACACAATGGAATGAAGGACACTTCCTAGGGTTTATTTTTAGATTACTCCAACTGGTTCCATTCTTCAACAGGTTCATTGTACTCATTTATTAAATATTTTCTTTTATGGATATACTATTACTTAACTAGCCATTTTTCTGTTACATGTTTAGATTATTTATATATTTTTACTACTATAAATAATAATGTGCTAAGTATTCTTGAATAAAAATCTTGATTGATACTTCTCATTTTTATGTCTAATTTGCTATCATAAATTTACTGCATTAAAAGTTACTATAACTTTTGATGCATAGTCTCAAATCAATTCTCAGAAGGTTTGTAATCCAGCACAGTCATTACAGTTTTTCTTGGTGAGAAATAAAGTTTTATACACTCTCAAATGACCTCCCCACAAGATGTTTATTAATTGTAAAAATTTAAAGGTAACTTTATAGTTGTGAAACCTGGTAGACACTTCCTTTAACTATTACTCACATTTATTATTGCCATTTACAAAGAGACACACAATGTCAGTGTGATATTTCTACCCAAAATACATAATATGAGTTTATTTATGAAAAAAAGTCGGTCAAACTTTAGTCAAAAGACATTTTGAAAGGAGAGAGATCAAGATGGTAGAGTAGGAGGAAGCTGGCTCATCTCCCTTCATAAGTATATGAAAACTACAGCTACATATATAGTGACTCTCACTGAAGTTGATACAGGTACTAGTAGAATTGTTCTTCTACAACCAAAGCTGTAAAGAGAGATCCCCATGGATTTTAATGGAAGGGGAGGAGATGTGATCTGTTTAGGACTCACACCCCCAGTGGGGAACACAGAAAAGGAGAGGATATTATAGACTCAGGGTATTGAGGGGTTGAAACTACGTATTAAACACCCCAGGCCTGAAGTCTGATACCAGGAAGAGGAGCCCTCTTAGCTGGCTTGAAAACCAGTGGGGCTTACCAGAAGGATTTAAGAATCCAAGACTCTGCTCTTAAAAGCATACACACAGCCTTGCTTACTCCAAGTTACAGCACAAAGACAGCAGATTGAAAACTGTCTGGGGATCTAGATGTTCCTCCAGCACCCCTCAAGCATGCCACTCTTCTTGCCTGTCTGCGCTGGGCCCCTAATGCTCTGGGGCTGTTTACCAGTAAGCCAGAGGCTGCCACTACTAACAGGGAGCACATATTTGAGGGAAAAAACCAGAATGAATCCAGCCCCTGTTTCTGATTGGGGCAGAAGGAGCCATTGCCAGTGCATGCTTTGGTGCACACACTTGGGAGAGTGAGACTAGCTCCAGGGCAGAGAGGGCCTCTGCTGTTGTCTCTGTACACTCTCAGAAGGGAGCGAAACTAGCTCTAGGTGGAGACCTCAATCAAAGTACTGAAAGGAAAAAGCCTACAACCTAGGATACTCTACCAGCAAGATTATTTTTCAAAATTGAAGGAGAAATAAATAACTTCTCAGACTAGCAAAAACGAAAAGATTTCATCAATACTAACCTGACCTTATAAGAAGTATTAAAGGGTCTACTTAAGGGAAAGATAAAAGGCTACAGAACTAAGAAATTATAGGAAGGGGAAAATTCCACTGGTAAAGGCAAATATATAATAAAGGCTGTGGATCAGCTACTTAAATAAACTAGCATGAAATTTAAAAGACAATGTAAAATCAGGTATCACTACAATAAAGAGTTAAGGGATATGCATGAAGATGTAGAATATAACATCAAAAAATGTGGGGAGGAGTGAAAAATACAGAGATTTTAGAATGTGCATTTAAATGACAATCAGTTTAAAACAAGTAGATACAGGTCAACATATATGAATTCCATGATTACCACAAATCAAAAACCTACAATATATACACAAAAATTAGAGAGAAAGAAGCACAAACAGCATTAAAGAAAATCATCAAACCACAAGGGAAGAGTCTAAAAGAACAACAGAGTAGAACTACAAAGACAATCAGAAAATAAATGGCAAAATCACTAGTCCATACCTATCAACAATTACTTAAAATTTTACTGGGCTAAATGCTCTAACCAAAGACTTAGGGAGGTTATTTGGATAAATAAACAAGGCTTATCTAAGTGCTGCCTCCAAGAGACTTCAGAGATAAAGATACAAACAAACAAAGTGTGGGGATGGAAGGAATGTATCATGAAAACAGAAATGGAAAGAAAGCTGGGATAGCAATATGCATTTCAGACAAAATATGCTTTAAAAAAATCTATAATAGACAAGAAAAGACATTACACAATGATAAAGTGATAAATATGAGAAGGTGATATAGCATTTATAATATACTTACTATAGGAGGATCTAACTATATAAGACTATATAAATTATATATATATATATAAATTTTATATATAAATTATAAATTATGTATATATATAATTTATATTAATATAAATTGAAACAATAATACAGTAATTGGAAGGGACTTGTCCGCTTACTTCATTGAACAGTCATTCAGATTTCTCTACCTGTTAACATCCTACCCACCCTCAAAAACCCACCTGAAATGCTGCTGCCTTAAAATTTATCAAAACGTAGGTACACACACACTTACAGACCATGTAAGTGTAAAGCATGGTACTATTTGCAGTAGAGAGAAATGTAAACAAATGGGAAGATGCAATATCAAGTCAAACTTCATAAAACTAATGGTAGTACATACAGTATGACTGTAATAATTCCATTGCCACCTCCTGTTGCTATGACAGTGAGCTCAAGTGTTGCAAAGATACACTTAAAATGCATCTTCATGCTAATCAATTACCCATGAGCAGTCACCTCTGCAGTAAATTGTTTTTCTCAGTAAAAAGTGATCTCTTGAGGTTCTTGTGTAGTTTTCATCATATTTAGTGCAATATCGTAAACATTGGATAACACTAGGGACCCTTATGAAGTGCCACCAGTGATTCTAGAAGTACTTTTAAGAAGCAAAGTCATGACGTTACAGAAAAGTTGAATTGCTTGATATGTTCCATAGATTGAGATATGCAGCAAGGGCCGCCTGCCACTTTAAGATAAATGATTCTAGTATAAGGATGATTGTAAAAAGAAAATCCATAAAGCTATCATTGCAGCTATTGGTTCCATTGACACTTTGAAGTCAGGAAGTACCTTGCCAGTAAGGGACTGTCTTTTAAATCTCTTTTGGTTTTGGACAATGCCCTTGATTACTCCTTGGAAGGAAAGTTATGACCAACTTAGACAGCATATTAAAAAGCAGAGACATTACTTTGCCAACAAAGGTCCGTCTAGTCAAGGCTATGGTTTTTCCAGTGGTCAGGTATGGATGTGAGAGTTGGACTATAAAGAATGCTGAGTGCCAAAGAATTAATGCTTTTGAACTGTGGTGTTGGAGAAGACTCTTGAGAGTCCCTTGGACTGCAAGGAGATCCAACTAGTCCATCCTAAAGAAGATCATCAGTCCTGGGTGTTCATTGGAAGGACTGATATTGAAGCTGAAACTCCTATACTTTGGTCACTTGATGCGAAGAGCTGACTCATTGGAAAAGACTATGATGCTGGGAAAGATTGAGGGCAGGAGGACAAGGGGATGACAGGGGATGAGATGGTTGTATGGCATCACCGACTCGATGGACATGGGTTTGGGTGGACTCCAGGAGTTGGTGATGGACAGGGAGGCCTGGCGTGCTGCAGTTCATGGGGTCGCAAAGAGTCAGACACGACTGGGTGACTGAACTGGACTTGATTACTCAGAACCCTGTGAGGTTAACACTGAAAGCATCAAAGTTGTCTGCTTGTCCCCAAACACAAGGAGTATAATTAAGCCTCTAGATTGAGGGAGGGGGCAGGAGGAGAAAGGGACGACAGAGGTTGAGATGGCTGGATGGCATCACTGACTCGATGGACGTGAGTCTGAGTGAACTCCGGGAGTTGGTGATGGACAGGGAGGCCTGGCGTGCTGCAATTCATGGGGTCGCAAAGAGTCGGACACGACTGAGCAACTGAACTGAATTGAACTGAAGTGAAGGACCTTTGAGGTTCATTATCTGTGTTGCTCTATGGAAAGGATTGTCAACACTATGGGAGAGAACCTGATAGAGAAAGCACCATGAAAGTCTGGAATAATCACACCAGTGAAGATGCCATTATTGAAAAATCTGTGAAACATCAAGCCTGAAACAATAAATTCCTGCTACAGAAAACTTTCCAGATGCTGTGCATGACTTCACAGGATTTATGACAGAACCAATCAAGAAAATCATGAAAGAGATTGTGGATATGGAAAACAAAAAAGGTAGGGAGTGAAGTGTTTCAAGACATGGATCTTGAAGAAATTCAAGAGCTAATAGACTGCACGCTAGTGGCATTAGCAGAAGGCACCTTGATGGAGGTAAGTGCTTCCAAATCAGCGCCCGAAAATGAAGAAAACATCAAAGTAGCACCAGGAGACACTGACATTGGACAGCTTGCACAAGGGTTCCAATTAGAAAGGGCTGATTTTGACTTCTTTTAAAACATAGACGCTTCTATGAAATAGCCACAGAAAGTAAATAGTAGAAGAAGGATTAGTACTTTGTAGAAACAATTTTACGGAAACGAAAAGCAAAAAGTCAGACAGAAGTTATGATGTATTTCCGTAAAGTTACATCAAATGCATCTGCCTCTTCTGCCTCCCCTTCCACCTCTGCCCGAGACAGCAAGACCAACCCCTCTTCTTCCTCCTCTTCCTCAGTCCACTCAGCGTGAAGATGAGGAGGATGGTAGCAGGGAGTTGGACACGACAGAGCGGCTGAACTGAACTGAAAGCATTTGGTCCAGACCTAAACTCAGAGGAGCTGCCCTCCCTTTCTCTCAGTCCTTGATGCAGCAGGCTAGGATGTTAGTCTGCAGGCTGTGATAGGAGTTGCTTACTCATGTGGATGTTTCATTTTCTCCTGAGATCTACAGAATGGACATTAGCAATGAACTTGAGTCACTGGATATTGCAAGAACAGATAATATCTACTTCTACTAAACTGTCAAAATTCTCAGGGATTATCTCATCTATTGAGGATTGAGAGTTAGTTGGTCTATTGAGGGATAATTGATCACTTTTTTCCTGGTCTCACTGGAAAAAACACAGGAATCAATGAAAACATTTTATTTTTTTTTTAAGAGGCAGAGATTGTAAAATGTTTAAAATGCCTTCTTAAAGTGTAATGATATTACACAGCATTGGAGACCTCCTGGTTAGGTTCTTAATTGTCAGTTCTGTTACAACATAAAACCCCAAGAAAATGTGTTTTCTAGGCAATAAATTGGAGAAGGAAATGACAACCCACTCCAGTATGCTTGCCTAGAGAATCCTGTGGACAGAGGAGCCTGGTGGGCTGCCGTCTGTGGGGTCACACAGTGTCGGACACGACTGAAGCAACTTAGCTGTAGCTGTAGGCAATACAGTAGTACAAAAGAAAATTTGTAGAGGGCAGAAGACTACTCTGTGTATACAATTTTGTATTCTCTTCCCACTTATTATTTGTATCCTTTTGGGTATAGCTTGAACTGCATATAACAGGAAACAGAGCCGCTTATAAGATGGAAGTACAGAGGCAGACAAGCCAGCGTGATTATTGAGGTCTACCAATACTATCAGAAATCTAGACTCCGCCACCTGAATCCTGCAGCGTTAGCCTCATCACCTCGAAGGGCTGCCAGTGCTGTGCTCCAGTGCTGCCCAGTGGAATTTTATGCTGAGCTAGAGACGTGCTCTGTCGGTGTTGTCCTGTGTGATAGTGACAACTGAGATGTGGCTATCCAGACCAAGGAATGGAATTTTGAAATGTATTTATTTTTAATAAGTTAAAGGTAAAATGTTTCGTGGGGCTAGTGGGTACCATGCTGGACAACACAGCTCTCACATTTCATCTGTCTTCCCAGGAAGCAGGAAAGGAGTACGGGGAAGGGGCAAATGAATTCCTTTCTTTTCAGATTTTTCAAAAGTGCCACATAGCACTTTTACTTTCACATTATTTGATGGACGTTAGTCACATGATTACCCTTATTTGCAGGGGAGATTGGAAACTAAAATATTTTCTTCTGTGTAGAATTATGTTCTGCTAAATATCAGGGTTTTGCCCTGTTCCAAAAGGGAAGAGGATGGATGTAAGGATTGGCTTATGGTCTCAGGCAGTCTATTAGAGTCTATTGTATGCTCAGTCACTCTGTCGTGTCAGACTCTGTGGCCCCATGCACTGTAGCCCACCAGGCTCCTCTGTCCATGGGATTTTCTAGGCAAGAATACTGGAATGGTTGCCATTTCCTCCTTCAGGGGACCTTCCCCACCCAGGGATTGAACCTACATCTCGCAGATTCTTTACCACTGAACCACCTGGGAATCTATTACCCATGTAATTAAACACTTTTTATAAACATGATTTTGATAGCTTGATTATGTCACAGAGTCCAATTGTGGCATAATTTACTAATTATTCACTCACTTCGGAATTTTCAGATACATTTAATAACTTATTCAACAAAACTTAATGAGCATGTGCTGCATTCCAGACGTTGATGAAGAGACTGACACATGGGGGGAACTAAGTGACTTGAATCCATGAACGTTAGAATCAGGAGGTACATTGGAGTTAACCTAGTGCAATCCTGTCACGTTATACAGAAGAGGAAACCCGGGAGAGTGAGAGGTGAAATGGTGAGATGACGTGGCCTAAGTTAGTTAATCGACTCCTGACCCAGCTAGTGCCCAGGGGTCCTGGCTCCCTGCGGTCCTTTTTCTTCTCTGTTTTTTCTCCTGTTAATTCTCAGTAGTACAGTCTGGAAAAAATTTTCCTTCATCTTACTTTCAAGTTTCCTCTCTTACTGTCTCATTCTTGAGTGCAAAAACCTTATAGAAATCTCACTAAGCTAACTGAAAGTGATTTTGAATCTTTCCCCAAGTCATAGTTTACTTGGTAAAGTTCACCCTAGAGAAAGGAAATTCCATGGGGAAATTGTTCCCTTGATTATATGTGTGGCTGACATTATTTCAAATAGTTCACGGATCTAAGCATTTAATCACAACCCTTGGACTTTCAGTGGGTGGATAGGTTTGTCTACAGGAAAGGCAGAATCTTAAAAATCTCTGGATTGCTGCTTCCTGGGCTTATGTGTATTTCTTCTATATTTTATAAATCCAGATGTTAATCTGTATCCAAATCCTCTGTATTTTCCTTTTTGTTTTTGCTGATTCATCTTAGCCATGACCTTTGTTTTCTAAAAGTCCTAGGAATATTGCTGATTTTTCTCTTGGGGACAAGATCTGATCTTGAGTCCAGTAGCAACCACCACACAGTCCCATCAGAAGGCAGCTTAGTGTTATTGAAAGAGCACTCATTTCTAAGTTAGTAACCTGGCAACTAACTGGTGTGTGCCTTAGGATCCAATTAACATGGCTCATCCTCTGTCACTCTATCTATAAACAAAGGAGGTTAGAATGAAAGGTCTCTAAATCTTTTTAGCACGACTCTTAGAGTGGCGTAGCTGAGTGTGACCTGAACTTGGCTCACTGGGGGCCCTCAGGGGAAAATCATCTGAGTGTGTTAATATTAGCCAAAGCATCTTGCTTGTTAGGATTCCCAGAGAGATTTAATGCTTCATCCCCTCCCAGTTTCTCCAAACCAGATCATTTCCTGAAGTAATGATCGATTCCAGCAGAAGCTAACTTCATGCTGAATTGGAGGCACTTGAATGCATTTGGGATCCATCTGAGCAGTTGCCTGCCCTAAGGCAGAGCGGACCACACCAGATTCTCTGACTTAAGGGTAGGTGATGTGACTGGAAGTAAGTTGTAGAGTTTCTGACTAGCCATATGTATAATATTGGGCAAGTCAGTTCTCTTTCAGCCACAAACGCTCATTTGTTAATTTACAAATTGCATACTGTTTATTTCTTTTTGGTTATGTCACAGGTATGTGGGAATTTCCCTGACCAGGGATCAAACCCATGTCCCCCTGCATGGGAAGTCTTAACCACTGGGCAACCAGGGAACTCCCTCATTTGTTAAACCGACTCTGTGACCGCACGGGCTGTAGCCGGCCAGGCTCCTCCATCCATGGGATTTTCCAGGCAAGAGTACTGGAGTGGGTTGCCATTTCCTTCTCTAGGGGATCTTCCTGACCCAGGGATTGAACCCGGGTCTGCCCGCATTATAGGCCAGACGCTTTACTGTCTGAGCCACCAGGGAAGATCATGCTATTTATTTATTTTTTTGGTTATGCCACAAGCATGTGGGAACTTCCCTGACCAGGGATCAAACCCATGACCCCCTTCCTGGGAAGTCTTAACCACTGGACAACCAGGGAAGTCCCTCCTTTGTTAATTAGGTGGTCGATTTTGAAGATTTTTTTGGAGGGAGGGGACAGGGCAAGGAATCGATTTATTCATTTTTGTAAAATATACGTAATGTAAGATTTGGTGATTTGTAAGTCTTTTACAATTTTGTGATTCTGTGAGGTAATATTTGGGATTATCAAGTGAGAACCATGTCATTGAGATGGAGGGACTTCATTCCGAGACCAGTCCCAGTGGCACGTGAAGCTCTCTTTTGTTGTCTGCCTTCTATCTATCACTGGCTCTGGGCCCCAGTCCAGCAGGTTACCTGATGTACAGGCTCAAATGCTGATTTAGGCTTTTACATGCTGGTCACGTCTTCTTTCCATGTTTCTTGGGGAGGCAGCTTTGCAGGGAACAAGGAGGTATGTCTTCTCACTTAAGTGGGAGAGATGGTGGGAATGGCCAGTTAATTCCATTACTGCCGGGGCCCAGCCCTGGCTGATCCAGGGTATTTGAAGCAGGGACGGCGTCGGCGAGGATCAGGATACAATAGCTTTAATTAGATATTAATTAAAGATGTAAAGTGTAATAGAATGAGGATAGCTCAGTAGGAAAATTCAGTGGAGAAAAGAGGCTGAGTAGCTTGGTTTACGCGGGAGACCATTAAAACTTCAAGACAAGAAGTTTGCACCACTTACGTAGGCTGCAGGCATCCTTCCGTTCTCCCAAAGGAGAGGAGACACTGAGGCCTCCCCGGTCGGATCTTAGAAGCCCAGGCAAAATTAGTAAGTTTGGTGGGTTCCGCGCTCCAATGGAGACTCAGCCAGAGTGAGAGAGAGAGCAACATGGGGAGACCAGTATTTTGAGAAACTGATCCCAATTCTTTATTTTCCATGGTCTACTTTTATACACTGAGATGTTATGCAAAAGTCACGTGGGGCCAGCAGTCCTGACTTTTATCAAAGTCAGGTGCTTCATACAAATGTATACAGAGGTCTTAGGGATGTTACATCGTCTTCTGGCTGGGGGCCTGCTGACAATTTATGACCCTCTCCTTGTGACAGCAGTCAGTCAACCAGGACACTTATTTCTCCAGGGGTGATTATTCTCAAAATAGACACCACTCAAATAAAGTTACATTCCTATAGGGTGAGGGTGTAGTGGGTTTTAGTTAAGGAAAGAATTTACTTAGCCTAAGGTCTAACGTGATTTATATCAAAGGTTAATACTTATTTCTTCTATATATTCATTAATGTGTGTAAGGGCAGGGGATGTGGAGACTTAGCAACAAACATTGGCTCAACAAATGAAAAACCCTTCACCAATACAATTTCTAATCAGCCCACTATACTTATACTAATAGTTTCCTAACTTTTCTAAGGAACCTGTTTTTAGAAGGTTTAAAGCATCTCGTGCCTCTCATGGCTGGGAGGCTGTGAACAATCACATGTGGCTGGACAAGCCTGTCAGGCAGGCTAGAGAACCTTCAGAGGAGTCTGTAGGTTGAAACACTCCTATCATGCCCAGGAATTATTATTAACTGGAGGTCTAAGTTAACTCCTTCTCCAAAAGAGGTGGTGGGGGACAGCTCCCCGTAAAGTCAGAGGTGTAGGTGAGAGCACAAAGTAGTAAAGTAGGCAGGCTCTGGTTATGGGGGTAGATGCTCGAGGATTTCCAGGGGGACTCCTGAGGCTTGATTCCGCCTTTGTGTATGTCAAGCCCCCTTCCTCATGACCTTTGCCACGGGTGGAGTACCTCACGCTGGCCCCCAACATCTTACCTGTGCTTCTATTTCCTCATCTGTATAAAAAAAGCAGTGATTATAATAATATCCACATTACAGGCCTGTTGTGAGAATTAAATGAATTAATGTATGTAAATAGCAAGTACTATTGCAATGCTAGCTATAATTATTAACCAAAAAATGCAATTAATAATAAAGACTGAAGAAGAATATTAAGCAGAAAATTTTGAATGTCATCATAATATATGATAGTCTGTATAGACTCAGAAGCTATAATTATGAAATGATTTAGAAGAGGTATGATAAAATACTATGAGAGACCAAAGAAAAGACTATTACTCCTGTAGTAGTGAGGTTCTTTATCTCTAAAGTAGGGATGCTAAGCATAAAGACAGAGGAAAGAAACTTTGTGTTAAGAAATACCGTATAATATTCCATTGGGTAATGAAAAAACAAGGATGCAAACACAGGCAATGGTCAGTTCAAGAAGGACCTGGAATTCATAGTGAGAATATTATATTTTGTGCCATGGGCAATGGGGGGCTGTCGCTAGATTTTAGGTAGAGACGTAGCGTAACAAGATTTACATTTAAGGATAATCACCAAAGGGTTTACAGTGCCTAAAGAAGAGAAGACACATGGTTGGAGGAGTCTTAAAGGCAAGCATCATTGAACAAACAGGACTGGGTTGGAAGGTGGGTTGAATTGGAAGGGATAAAGAGAAGTCATTTCTGGTGAAGGAGGGCTCTGTGGTAGGGATTATCAAGGTGGGCTTGTGTGAGGAGGAGAGGACCCTGAGTTGAATAGAGGTGAGTTGAAGTTTAGTGGGTAGGAGGGTGATAGTTGAAGTGGCTCAATCTGTTCAAGTCTTTAAAAGTGGGCAGGGGAGCTTAGGTTTTCCCCAACTCATTCAAAGCCAGTGGAGGATCTGAGGAAAGAAGGGTCTAAGGAACACTTTTCTGGCTGTAGTCTGCAGGATGGATGGAGTGGGACCATCTGGAGGCTGAGAAGCTCCGGTAATCTTGGTATCAGCTGACAGCAGTATAGACGGTGGTAGCAGGAAGAATGGAAAAAAGAATGGCCCGCAGGAGAGGATCAAAGACAGAATGAACGGGATGCGGTGGCAGGAGAGGTGATCAAAGACAAAATGAATGGGAAGAGGTAGGAGGAGAGGTGATCAGAGACAGAATGAATGGGATGTGGTAACTGACTGGGTGCGGGGATGAAAGGGAGGCATGGATCACACAGGACACCACGGCGACAAGCCTGACATCTTGGAGGCTGATGATGCCTCCAGGTATCTTCCAGGTCACCCTTGCTTTAGGTCTCCTGTTACTCTGTAGTTTAGTCTTATTAGATTCAACCTCATGGGCTCAGTCACTCAGTTGTGTCAGACTCTTTGTGACCCCATGGATTGTAGCCCCACAAGGCTCCTTTGTCCATGGAATTTTCCAGGCAAGAATACTGGAGTGAGTTGCCATTTCCTTCTTTGATTCAACCCTAATCTCTGTCCAAATCATTTTCTTGGGTTTGTGAGTGTAAATGTAGTAATGGTGATTCTTGAGAATCACAGTCTTCTCTTTCAACCATTGAGCTGCTTGATTTCCCAAGGTGGGAGATTGTGCCAGGTATTTTTAATGATTTTGGGTCCCTGGTGCCTCTATTGGAAATCCCACCACACTGTGATGTGCTTAACAATACTGCTTTTGTTTGGCATGACCATCAACACAACTTCTCTGCAGCATCCACCTTCCTGGAATTTTAGCTCTCTAGTAGGTAGCTTTCTTCTTTGTTGAATGGCAAAACTCCTTTGCTTCTGCAAAGAGAATTTCCTATTATTTTTATTTTACTTCCAAGAAATTATATTGTTCTGATTCCCATTCAGGCAGACAGATAATCCCACGGCAGATTTGGTGGATATTTATGTCGGTATAGAATATTTTTTTTAATAAACCGTTTGTGAGAAAAGATATCATTTGGGGGTTTGAAGAAACTTAACATATCTCTTTCTATGTGGATGGTGAATTAATTTCTAAATTAAAGGAATAGGGCATTTTGAAGGGAAGAAACATTATCTTTGTTTAGGATCAAAGATATAACAGGAAAAGATGATAATGAAGATTGTGGTGTATAATCTGCTACAAGTGGCTTTTCTGAACCCTAGTCTCAGGTAAAGCTTCACATCCACTCATGGCAAGTAAATATACTCGGGACTTATATCAAAAGGGCACCGTTCTCTGTCCATGGAATTCTCCAGGCAAGAATGCTGGAGTAGGTTGCCATTTCCTACTCTAGGGGAATTCCATGGACAGAGGAGCCTGGTGGGCTACAGTCCACGGGCTTGCAGAGTCAGACATGACTGAGTGACTGACACAGACACAGATGGGACCTACCCTAAGAAGCTGTCTGTCTCTGCCTCACTGAAACAGAACTTGCCCCAGGGCAGTGTAGAAAGTGTTCTCTCTGCAGCATCTCACTCCAAGAAAAGGAGGAGAGGGCATGCCTAATCTCCGCTTCCCAATTTACTCCACCTCCGCGGAGGCAGCGTGGTGCCAGGAGTTTAGTGGCTGTAACTTCCTCTGTGTGAAGCAAACATCAAGAATGTAGCGGAAAGGCTCTCCTCCAGCCTCCTATCGGTGGTGTGCTGGTAAATAGTTAATAACTGGCTCTCCTAAGTAAAGAGCACTGATTTGTATCATTTCCTGATTTCCAACGTGCTCCCACCATGGCTAATTTCAAGCTACCAATGTGATGTGTGGAGTTGAAAGAGATGCCTGTGACAGATTCTCCTGAGCTGGTCTGAACTGGGTCCAACACAGCACAGCTTCCAACACTTGTACACTTAACTCATGTCTTCATGGAATATTAATTGTATGAACAAAGGGGTGTACATTTGATGCATACTATTTGTTCTCAGAATGGTTGTTCTGATCTCCACGTCTACAACTTAAAATGAAACTTGTTTATTTTTTCATTATGCCAACTCTCCAAGTACCAATCTTTTACTTTTGTTAAAAATAGTATTTGTGTTTTATGGGCACTTATTTTATTGTTGTTGTGAAGTTGCTCAGTCGTGTCTGAGTCATTGTGACCCCATGGACTATAGTCTGCCAGGGTCCTCTGTCCATGGAACTCTCCAGACAAGAATACTGGAGTGGGTTGCCATTCTGTTCTCTAGGGGATCTTCCTGACCCAGGGATTAAACCTGGGTTTCCTGCATTGCAGACAGATTCTTTACCATCTGAGCCACCAGGGAAGCCCCAGAAGAGTATATATGCTTTATGAGCATTTATTTTTAGTGTGTCTCAGAGTCACCTCAGTCATTTCTTTGACTCTCTCAGAAGTCATGACCTCTTTCTCTAGTCTTTTCTTTGCTCCAGAACACTAGTTTCTATAATTTTTCAAGTTCAGTAACTTCGTACAGTCTTAACCTTGACTTATGTCCTTACCTGATTTGTTTCCATCAGTCCAGATCACTGACCTTTGGGTTTTGTTCTTTTGTTGTTAGTTCTGCTCCTTGCTGTTGAGGTTTTCTTTTTCAGTTCTTCAAAAGTATATTTCTTTCTTGTTTTTGCAAACAAGCAAAAATCTGTGTTTACTAACAGCTCTGAGAGGTGTACATTTCAAAGGCTGATTAAGATTTGGAGGGCATAAGATAATAGTTCTTTCGTGACACTTCAAGTCAAAATTGTAAAAGCGAACAAATATAAAGCAAAGATCCTAACAAGACCAAGGTATGTAAGCAACCAACATGCTTTCCCTTAGTGTAAATAAATTGACAAGACAGAATTTCTGCTCTTTTAAAGTGAACCATATATTCCTAAACCCTTTTCAAAAATAATATTCCCCACATCCCCAACACTAGAGTAGATGTCTACAACAGTATTGAATTACTATCTAAATGAACAGACCTCAAGAAATGGAAAAGCTGTTCAAACTTAACATGGCAGCAGAAGAAACAAAGTTCTGTATGGGAAAAGTTTGGAATCATGGTGAATGGAAATGTTTCCATGATCGCTTGCATCCCTGGGGTTGAAGCCTTTCCATCTTTTTTTTTTTTCTTTTCTTTTTTCCCCCTATTTTTATTTCTTTTTCTGTTTTGTAAATGAGTTCATTTGTATCATGTCCAAAGCTATAGTTTTTGAAAGTTTTAGTATAAAATCAGAGATAGCTCAATTCAGTTCAGTTGCTCAGTCATGTCAGACTCTTTGCAACTCCATGGACTGCAGCATGCCAGGCCTCCCTGTCCATCACCAACTCCTGGAGATAAGGGGAAAGATAATAGGATAAAACTTAGAAATTCAAAGCATTAATACTATTTCATTCTTATGTCTCATGGACTTTATGTGGTGAAAAAAGTCCTAGTTGGTTAGCTTAATCTGGAAGATTTTTTTTTGAATTACATGGCATTGTTAGCTTGAGGTGGTATCATGATCTGTATTTCTTCCCTCTAGTTTGGGGCTGTATAGATGTGTAAGGGGTGTCAGTAAGTATGTTCCAGGGATATAACTCATAGAGAAATTCTCTACTAACCTGGAAAAAAAATAAGCAGGCTGGCCACCCTTGCTGTCTAAGGACCAGCTCTGTGAGCTCATGATCTGTCAGCAGCTTGAGCAGAGGGTCACAGGTTTTGAAAGTGAAAGTGTAATGATGGTGACAAGCTGTGGATTGAATTATCTCCAGTGTGTTTGAGCATTTGTCATAGGAACATAGTTATTGAAGATGCAAAACTGGAGAAGGAATCTGACCTGAAGAGACTGAGGCCTGGCAGAAAGGAGTGAAGAAATCAGGACAGAAGACCTTTTGGAAAAAGGTAGAAATATCAGTGGGAAGATGATTCCCTGAGGCAGAGATAAGGGAAAAAGGAAGTTAAGAAAAGAAATGTCTCATGAAAATCCCCCAATAGGAGACAGCGTTCAAAATGCAATGAAGTAAAGAACACTAAAAAATGCAAAAGGATAATAAAACTATAAGCTCTGAACTTAAATGATTCCCTAAATTCAGAATATCTTTTAATGGACTAAAACGAATTGTGGCTAAAGTCAGAAAGTCTGGTTCTGAGTCCCAGAATTCACTACTTTTTGTGCGATCTTGGGTAAAAAGCCAATTCTCTGAGCCTTAATTTTCTGATATATAAACTGTTAATCCTTAATACGTTCATACTGGCTAAATGAATGATATCATAGTAAGTGTATTATAAAGTTGTTTGCACTGCCCAACATGCTATATACGGAGTGAATTAATTATGATCAGTGTTTGTTTTATTACAGGGCTCTCAGTAGCTCTTATCCAATCGCGTCTGAAAGGATTCCATGGCGAGGACCAATAATGTGACTGAGTTAATTATCACCGGTCTTTTCCAGGACCCAGAGGTGCAGAGAGCGTGCTTTGCGGTGTTTCTGCCCGTGTACTTGGCCACGGTGGTGGGCAATGGCCTCATTGTTCTGATGGTCAGAGTCAGTAAGAGCCTGCGTTCCCCCATGTACTTCTTCCTTAGCCACCTGTCGCTGGTGGAGATCAGTTACTCCTCTACTATTGTCCCTAAATTCATCACAGACTTACTTGTCAGGATTAAGACCATCTCCCTGGAGGGCTGTGTGGCTCAGATATTCTTCTTTCACTTCTTTGGGGTTACTGAGATCTTCCTGCTCACGGTGATGGCCTATGACCGCTACGTGGCCATCTGCAAGCCCCTTCACTACACAATCATCATGAGCCGGCCTGTGTGCCACCGCCTGGCAGCCGCTTCCTGGCTGGGGGGCATAATTCACTCCATGGTGCAGATCCTTGTCACTGTCCAGTTGCCCTTCTGCGGTCCCAACGTGATTGACCACTACTTCTGTGACCTCCATCCCTTGTTCAAGCTTGCCTGCACTGACACATTCGTGGAGGGCGTCATTGTGTTGACCAACAGTGGATTAATCTCTGTCTTCTCCTTCCTCCTCTTGGTGTCCTCATACATTGTCATCCTGGTCAACTTGAGGAACCATTCAGCTGAGGGGAGACGCAAAGCCCTCTCCACCTGTGCCTCTCACGTCACGGTGGTCGTCCTGTTCTTTGGACCCGCCATCTTCCTCTACATGCGGCCCCCCTCCACCTTCACTGAGGACAAGCTGGTGGCCGTGTTCTACACGGTGGTCACCCCCATGCTGAACCCCATCATCTACACACTCAGAAATGCAGAGGTGAAAATTGCCTTGAAGAGGCTGTGGGGCAGGAAAGTTAACTCAGGGGTGGAATAACAATGAAAACCTTAAAAAACTGAGCATGCATATGGTGACTAAATAGAAGTTTGATTTTAGTGAACTATGAAGAACAGAGCAAATGTTCACCTATTTATGTTTTTTGGTTGTATTTTAGGTGAGGGCTTTATATTCCATAAAATAAATCAGATGCTTTTCATAGCCCTCTGTATTTTGGAGAAAGTTGACAATTGAGCTGCATTGTTGTTTTTCTTCATGTTCTTCAGTATACAGGGCATAGACATTAGGGAGGGATCACCTGGGTTGGAATTCCCACTCTGTCACCTTCTACCTGCGAACCCTGGGTTCATTTACTTTACTTCTCAGTAAACGATACTTCTTAGCATGCTGCAATGTGTGGAAAGATTGTGGTACTGGGAGAAATAAGTTTATGTTTTATTCTTTCCCTCTATCAATGTGCTCTTGTGGGAATCCCTGGAAGGCTTTTCTATCAATACTTCATTTTAGGTCTAGTTAGGGAGTGTGGGGGAGAAGGAAATGGCAACCCACTGCAGTATTCTTGCCTGGAGAATCCAATGGATAGAGGAGCCTGGTGGGCTGTGGTCCATAGCGTCCCAAAGGGTCGGACTCGACTGAAATGACTTAGCGTGCACAGGGAGTTTGGGATGGGCATGTACCCACTGCTATATTTAAAATGGATAATCAACAATGGCTTACTGTAGATCACATGCAACTCTGCTCAATGTTATGTGGCAGCCTGGATGGAAGGGGCGTTTGGGGAAGGATGGAAACATGTATACCTATGGCTGAGTCCCTTCACTGTTCACCTGAAACTATTCCAACATTGTTTGTTAATCAACTCTACCCCAGTACAAAATAAAAATTTTAATAATGTTAAAAACTGAAAAACCATTGCTAAGAACATAACTATTTCATCTTTTCTAGTAAGTGAAAATATTTAAATATCTCCCATCTCTGTGACAGCTGCACTCAGCACCTCTCTCTCATCCTTTCAGATACTGTTATAGATGGCTTTTCAAACCAGTATGTATAAACTTGATCAATTAAGTTTGTCAAAGTTCAGTTAGCAGGAATCATCTTATCAGCTCTTGACAACTGTATATATAATTCTATCATAGGAGAAGGTTTTTCTCTCCGATGTTTTTTAAATGGAAAAAAATATGAAGGCAATTTTTTAGGAATGCATCTTCTCAAATATCAACCCTATTAAAGTTGTCTATTTCTTAAAAAAAAAAACCAACAACTTAATTTTAGTTTTCCCCCTTCATTGACCTGAATCCAATGCCTCAAATTCCACAGTAGGAGCTTTGTTTCATGGAAGTAGGACATTGTTAGAATGGAAAGGTCTGTGGAAGGTGAAATATAATAGAGCTATGATTAATCATTCACATGGGCTTCCCAGGTGGCTCAGTGGTAAAGAATCTGCGTGCCAAGGCAGGAGACACAGAAGAGGAGGGTATGATCCCTGGGTTGGGAAGATCCCCTTGAGGAGGAAATGTCAACCTGCTCCAGTTTCTTGCCTGGATGATCCCATGCACAGAGAAACCTGGCAGGCTACAGTTCATGGGGTTGCAGAGTCGGACCTGACGGCAACTGAGCAGGCATGCAACCAGGCATATCTTTTTGTTTTCAAACTTTTAATTTTGTGTAGGAGTATAGCAGATTAACGATGTTGTGATAGTTTCAGGTGAACCGCAAAGACTCAGCCATAAATAAACAGCCATTCATATCTTCATCCAAATAATTTTACAAGACCCTTTCCTTTCTAGACAGTTGTATGTGCACTGAGTTATGTGCTTGTGTGTGTGTGTGTGTGTGTTAGTCACTCAGTCATGCATGGCTTAAGCCAAAATGTTGCCTGTTTTTGTATGACCTGTGAGCCAAGAAAGGCTTTTACATTTTCAAATGGTTGAAAAAATTAAAGTAAAATAATATTTTGTGACACATAAAAGTTGGATGAAATTTAAGCTTTATTGCCCACAAATAAGTTCTATTGGATTACAGTCATGCCCCATTATTTTACTCTTTTTATCTATGGCAGCTTTTGTGTTGGGGTGGCATGGTTGCATAGTTACGACAGAGACTGTGTGGTCTGCAAAGCCCATATATTTTCTTTTTTTATGTATGAAATTTTTATATTTATTTACAAATTAATTTTTATTGGAGTAAACTGCTTTATGATGTTGTCAGTTTCTGCTGTGCAGCAAAGCAAATCAGTGCTATGTATACATATATGCCCGCTTTTTTAGATTTCCTTCTCATTTAGGTCATCGCAGATCAGTGAGTAGGGTTCTCTACGCTAAACAGTAGGTTCTCACAAGTTATTATTTTGTGTAGAGCAGTGTGTATACGTCAATCCCAATCTCCCAATCTGTCCCACCCCTCATTGTCTCTTGGTAACTCTAAGCTTGTTCTCTACATTCATGACTCTGCTTGCAAAGCCTGTATATTTTCTGTGTAGCACTTTACCGAACATGTTTCCCAGCCCCTGGCTTAAGCCATAGTAACATTTATTGCTTACTCAACAGGAAGTTGGGAGGTCAGTGGTCCCAGGGTTGTTTTGTTATTCCCACCATGCCCAAGCCCCTTCAGTTCTCTTGGCTGGCCCCTCATGGCTGCAAGATGTCTAAAGCAGCTCTCGGTATTACATGCTCACATGTAAGAAGGGAGGGGTTTTCATTTCATTTCAGAAAACAGTTCCAAGGACTTTTCCAGAACAATTCTTATTTTGTTCTTATTGAGCGGAACTAGCTTATATATCTATCCCTAGATGCAAAGGAGCCTGGAATAGTAAGTAGTGGCATAAACATAAAAAGGGTAAGCTGACCAATTCACATCTTCATTTTAACTTGCAAAATGGCGAAAGTTGTGTAGTACTATCCCTAATTCTTAAAGAATCTGTACTTTTCATATAATGGTGGAGTTTAATTAGAACTAGGCAAGTGTGGCCATAGTCAGTGGGTTAATCTTCACCAGGTTAGAAAATAACATCAGCCTTTCCTGAAAATGTATAACTTTAGCTGAGCAAATAGTCTCATACCACAAACATTTTAACAAATGTATTTTCCTATAACGCATGTTCATAGACTCATATTAAAAACTCATCTTCCTTAGATGTGTTAAACTGAATCATTCAACAGAGAAAAGATTTTGACTTACAGCCTTCCACAAAAGCTTAGTGATGAGATGTACAGAATAAATGAATAAATGTAGATTTTCTTAAATATTTTGAGCTTTTATGTAATTATTTGTTAATGTTCCTCCTAAATGTTTTTTAAAAATATAATGGATAATGAAAAAAATGATAATGGTTAATTCAGAGTTTGCACTCTCAAAAGCAATTATTGGGTTGGCCAAAAAGTTTGTTTGGGTTTTTTACATGACATCTTATGTTAAAACCTGTAAAATAATTAAAAAAAAATATGGTCATAATAGTCTCTTAATCACTAGTTGAAAATGGCATTTTGTTTCAGCTTTAATTTTAGTCAGGCTAAATTAATGACAATTATGTTTAGGACTGGGAGAGAGCATGCTGATCATACAAAGTGTTATTATAGCATTTGTAAAACTATTCATGACAGAAAATTTATTACAGATGAGGCCAAAGCAGAGTAATAAACTCACATGTAGTGTTTTCAAACCAATATCCAGTTTAGTATTGATAAAGATCAGTTTAGAAAGGTTTTGTTTCCTTCTGAGCAGGCATCTCAACAGCAGTTGCATTGTGATTTTGGCTCAGATAACCCTTGCTGTGGTGGTAGGGGCTGTCTTCCGCATTGTAGGGTGTTAGCATCTCTGGCCTCTGTCCAGTAAGTGCCAATAACACCGTCTTCCCACACAGGTAAATGAAAAGTTTAGGAAATGAAAGTTTAAAAATGTTTCTAGATGTTGCCACATATCCTCTTGGGGGCAAAATCACCCATGGTTGAGAACCACTATTCTGTAGCCTCACTGTCATCCACACCAAAGGCCGGGAGAAGGGCTGTCTCAGTTTCTGACATTTGTGGTCCATAATTCCTTGAACCCATCCTTGGGATGGCATCATATGTAAAATCACATAATTGAGTTCATGATAAGCAAGAGCTGGATCTAATTGCCCTCAGAACAGCATAGAGTCCCATAGCCTAAGTGCTCTGTGAACAGAGTAAAATTAATTTAATATATTCCCTATTGATTTCTGAAGTTATGTTACCTACAAGAAAGTTTGAGAGGTTGGTATCTCTCAAGCGGGTCCCGCTTCCCATGAGGTAGGTGCCTGATGAAGAAGGGGAAAGGCATTGCTCTCTGGGGACCAATCTCCTCTCATTTGATCACAGTGCGCCCCGCTCCACCCCCAGTATCTCTCAGCAGTGTGAACTCAAGCCTGAGCTGCCAGAATTCTTATTTCTCTGTGGGCCATCTGAGAGGCAAGTCTGCTGTGCTCTTGTTTTTAATCAGGTGGAATCGACTTACTGGCTTAGTCTCAGCATTCCTAAGGCTGCAGGGAGAGCAGATCCTCCATCTGGCAACTCCTAAGATGTATGAGCTCTGGCACATAACTTGGCCTTAATGCTCGGAGATTGAATAACTGGGAAACCGTCACGAGGTAATGGATGGTCTCAGGGCACTATTTTGCTCTCTGGGATCGGAACAGATAAAAGGAACAGTGGTGAGACAGCAGAGGCCCAGAAACAGTGGGGTGAGTTTTGTTTTGTGAGCATGTGATGATTATAATTCCGCTTTGAAAGTAAAGGGAATGCTAAGTGCTCTCACGCTGGTCTGGTCTTTGCCTGAAATAGCGCTCTGCTAGACACGGGATTCAGGGATGAAAAGATGTGGTCCTGCTCCTTGGTGACCTCTGTTCTTTCAGTATTTTCTGAACTTCTGTGGTGTACCAAATACTGTGCTAAGAAGGCAGGATGATCTATATGCACTGTTCCCACCCTAAGTACGTTCACTGAGTGTAGTTTTGTGCAGGTGCTTCAGTTAGCACTGGAGATGGAGTGGTAGCCACACATACTCTCTGCTCTAAAACGTCCACAGTTTGGTGGACCAGATGGTCACATAGCACAATTCCAATTCAATGTGCAAAGTGCTGTATTTCCAGAATGTCCTAAGAGAAGAGTGTAGACCCTTACCGACTGTAAGGGTCTATGGATTGCAGAGATGGATTTCCTATTTCTGAGAAGACTAAGTTTATAGAGTCTGAATGGTAGCATTTCAGGTACGCAAGGGACTATTATATAATTCACTCCTTAAGGAAGGAGTCTTTTGTTTTGTATCATTTCATATCACCCTTCTGAATTCCTGCCTCCTGGTGGCTATGTCATGGCTGAAACACACAATGTGACAGAATTCATTTTCCTGGGACTTTCTTCCAATCCAGAGGTGCAGAAAGTCTGCTTTGTGATGTTTCTGCTCCTGTACACAGCCACTGTGCTGGGGAATCTCCTCATCGTCCTCACTGTCATGAGCAGCAGAAGCCTTGGCTCCCCCATGTACTTCTTCCTGAGCTACCTGTCCTTTGTTGAGATCTGCTACGCCTCGACGACAGTCCCCAGACTCATCTCAGATCTGCTGGCTGAGAGGAAAGCCATATCTCTGTGGGGCTGCATGACACAGCTTTCCTTTCTCCACTTCTTTGCCGGCACTGAGATTTTCCTGCTCACTGTGATGGCCTATGACCGCTACGTGGCCATCTGCAAGCCCCTCAGCTACACCACCATCATGAACCGGCGGGTGTGTGCCTTCCTGGTGGGAGCAGCATGGGTGTGGGGCTTAGTGCATTCCTTGGCCCAAATCCTTCTCATCTTCCGCTTGCCCTTCTGTGGCCCCAATGTGATCGACCACTATTTCTGTGACGTGCTTCCCCTGCTCAAACTTGCCTGCTCTGACACCGTCCTCATTGGTCTTCTGATCGTTGCTAATGGGGGGACCCTGTCCGTGATCAGCTTTGTGGTCCTCTTAGCCTCCTATGTGGTCATCTTGCTCCATCTGAGGACTCGGAGCTCCGCGGGGCGGCGCAAGGCCCTGTCCACCTGTGGATCCCACATCACTGTGGTCACCTTGTTCTTTGGGCCCTGCATCTTCATCTATCTGAGACCTTCTACCACCCTATCTGTGGACAAGACGGTGGCCGTGTTCTACACGGTGATCACCCCACTGCTCAACCCTGTCATCTACTCCCTGAGAAATGCTGAAGTGAAGAAGGCCATGAAGAGGCTGTGGGTCAGAGCAATGAAGCTAGAAGAGAGGTAGAGGCTGAGCCTTGGTCTTGATCCTTGGGTTTAGGTGATGCTCTGTCAAACTGAAGGGGCAGAATGAGATGAAGGACAAGTTCCCAGGACTTGTTAATTTTAGAGTTACTCTCCATCAACTTCACTATAATCAATTACCATATATTTTCTCTTCAGTTCAGTTCAGTCACTCAGTCGTGTCCGACTCTTTGCGATTGCATGAATCTAGCATGCCAGGCCTTCCTGTCCATCACCAACTGCTGGAGTTCACCCAAACCCATGTCCATCGAGTTGGTGATGCCATCCAGCCATCTCATCCTCTGTCGTCCCCTTCTCCTCTTGCCCTCAATCCGTCCCAGCATCAGAGTCTTTTCTAATGAGTCAATTCTTCGCATCATGTGGCTAAAGTATTGGAGTTTCAGCTTTAGCATCAGTCCTTCCAAAGAACACTCAGGACTGATCTCCTTTAGGATGGACTGGTTGGATCTCCTTGCAGTCCAAGGGACTCTCAAGAATCTTCTCCAACACCACAGTTCAAAAGCATCAATTCTTCAGCACTCAGCTATCTTCACAGTCCAGCTCTCACATCCATACATGACCACTGGAAAAACCATAGCCTTGACTAGACGGACCTTTGTTGGCAAAGTAATGTCTCTGCTTTTGAATACGCTATCTAGGTTGGTCATAACTTTCCTTCCAAGTAGTGTCTTTTAATTTCGTGGCTGCAATCACCATCTGCAGTGATTTTGGAGCCCCCCAAAATAAAGTCTGACACTGTTTCCACTGTTTCCCCATCTATTTCCCATGAAGTAATGGGACCAGATGCCATGATCTTAGTTTTCTGAATGTTGAGCTTTAAGCCAACTTTTTCACTCTCCTCTTTCACTTTCATCAAGAGGCTTTTTCTTATCTCTTACTGTTACTTAATTGGCCACTTTTCTGTCAGATGTTTAAATTGTTTCTGAAGTTTTATAAATAACAATGTTCTACGTTTCTTGAACAGAATTTTTTAATGATACTGATTTTTAAACAGTTATTTGCTATAGAAACCTTACTTTGTTAAAAAGTGTAATAACTTTTGATGCGTGGTGCTAAATAAATTCTCAGAATGTTTGTAACTCAACAGTCATTAAATTTTTTCTTGATGAGAAATAGTATTTTAGATAGTCTCATCTCATCTCCCCGTAAGATATTTATTAATTGCAAAAGGATAAATATGACTTTACAATCAAGAATCCTGGAAGGTACTCTTCTTAGTAATTAGACACATTTATGATATTTAGACTGAGAGGCACACAGCATAATTACTGTAGCATTTCTATAAAAAATATACAATGTCACTTTAATCAGAAAATATCAGTTAAGCCTGCGCTGAATAATAGTTTGCAAGGAAAGAGATCAAGATAGTCGAGTAGGAGGATGCTGGCTCACCTCCCTTCATGAACACATGAAAACTACAACTACATATATAGTGACTCTGCCTGTAGTCAACCTGGGTGCTAGCAGAATTCTCCTACCACTAAAGCTGTGAAGAAAGATCCACATGGAGTCTGCTAGTAAGGGAGGAGAAGCAGTCTGGTCAGGACGCATACTTCCCAGGGGCACACACGAGAGTGTGTTACAGGGTCAGGAATCCTCCCTGGGGAGTGAGGATTTCGACCTACACCTTAGGTACCCCAGCCCTTTGGTTCTGATACTGGTAAGACAAGCCTCTTAACTGGAAAACTGGTGAGGATTACTGGAGGACTGTGAGAGACTCTGCTCTTGAAAACAACACACACACATATTTGCTTACTTCCAGTCACAGCTCGAAGGCAGCGGGTCAAAAGCTGCCTGTTGCTCCTGCTGGCTCACCAGGGTCACCCCAGTGTCCCCAGGTCCCCACCGGGCTCCTGTTGCAGCCCCTCCTGCTCTGGTGCTTCTTCCCACAAAAGCAGGGGCTGCCATTGCCAGTGAAGGGGTGCAGACTTTGAGGGAACAAAGTCAGCTTGGACTCTGGCCCCACTTCTGACTGGGGAGGAGGCAGCCACTGTCAGTGCACGCCTTGGTGCACGTCCTGGAGAGGGAGCGAGACTAGCTCCCGAGCGGAGATGGCCCCCGCCAGAGCGTCTGTCACCGTGCACACTCTCTGAAGGCAGAGGGGGAGGCGGTAGCATAGAGACCTCCACCCCTGGGGCGTGCATCCCCTGTGCACACTCGGGAGGGAGTGGGACAAGCCCAGTGGTGTGGCACCCACTGCTCAGACCCCAGTCCATCCTGTAACTAAGGTACACACGTGTGTGCATGCTAAGTCACTCCAGTTGTGTCCACCTCTTTGTGATCCCATGGGCTGTGTGTAGCCCATTGGCTTCTCTGTCCATGGGGTTCTCCAAGAATACTAGAGTGGGTTGCCATGCCCTTCACCAGATCTTCCTGATCCAGGGATCGAAACTGCGTCTCTTATCTGTTGCGTTTGGTAGGCGGGTTCTTTACCACCAGCACCACCTGGGAAGTGCAGCTGCAAGACCTCACACCCCAGCAAGGTCCCAGACCAGGGAGGAGACTGCCATCAAACCTGGGAGGAGCCCGGTGTTCTCAGGGCTCCTGCTTCACCTCCTTGGGCCAGAGTCCACCTCCAACAGGGCGGGGACGGCCACTGCACACAGGGGAAGCTCTGCCTCCAAGCCACGGGGCACACAGACTGCACAGAGCTGCTTCCTCAAAAGGACATGCTTTCACGACCGGCATAGGTGACAGCTTCACTTAATTTCAAAGAGAAAGGTAAACAAAATGAGAAGACAAAGGGACAGGTTTCACATGAAAGAACAAGAAAATAAACCATGAAAAAATCTGAGTGAAACAGAGAAATAACTTGCCTGATAAAGAGTTTGAATCAATCGTAACTGAACTTGGGAAAAGAACAGTTGAACACAGTGAGAATTTTAACAAAGATTAAGGAAGTATAAAAACCAATCAGAGCTGAAGAATACAATAAATGAAGTGAAAACTACACTAAAGGGAATTAACAGCAGATTAGATGGTTCAGAAGAAAATATAAGCAATCTGGTAGACAGAATAACAGAAAACACTCAACCAGAACAGCAAAAAGACAGATTTAGAAAACGAGAATAATTTTCAGAACTCTGTGACAACATCAAGCATACCAACATTCGCATTTTAGGAGTCCCAGGATAAAAGAGAGAGAAAAATGTATTCAATACTTTGAATTCCCACAGCACTTAGCTAGAATCTTTTCAAGTCTTTGCTCCCTAAATTTCAGTGTTTATTTTTCTTACTCCTCCAGCCCTGACTCTGCCCCTAGACTTTAACTCTTGGGTATATGGCATGAATCTTACTCATTTTTATACCTTGCTCTTAATGATATCTAGTAAACCGTAATAAATATATGGTCTATTAAATTTCCAGAAGTCAGTAGTGCTTCAGATTGTAAGTGGACAGTGGTTGTTACATCTGTATCTTCGCCTCAACTATCTAATTAATAAACTGATATTATACTGCTTGAGACCAAATCAATAATCACTGCTTAATTTTTTCTGAGAATAACATACATTGGCTGGAGAATCCAAAGGACAGGATCCTGGCGGGCTACAGTCCATTGGGTCGCAGAGTCAGCTATGACTGAGGTCACTTAGAACACACACACGTTATATATGCATACGAAAAGAGCATGTATTATGTATATATTTTACTATTATCCAAGAGATTTCATATATTTTATCTCCATTTCATCCTAAAATGCTCTGGTGATGTAGGTGTGAGTCTCCTGCTTTATAGATAACGAGGCTGAGGCTTTGGGAGGTAGGTGCCTTGATCCAGGTCAGAGAGTTAGGTCCCCCAAAGGCTGAACTCAAACCCAGGACTGTCTGATTTCTAAGTTCTTGCTCTCTCTGTGTATCCCTCTGCTTCTCTTTAAGGATCACAGAACACAAACACATCTAAGTCTCTGGATTCCAAAACTGAGGTTTCATAATCTCTGTTACTGTCAGGTGTTTTTCTGTGGAATCACTTCAACGTAAATGAAAAGTGTTTCTTAGAAATACAGCCTGAACTGCCTTCTGGTCGCAAGTATTCCTGGGTCCACAGAAAACCAGGGCCTGAGATGCCAGATCTGGAAATGGTGAGCTGAAACACCAGGGAGACACAGTGCTCCTCGCAGCTCAGCCTCTGATTCTCACGAAAGGAAAAGCTCACTGAGCTGCAAGGCTTAGCTAATATATAGGATCAAAATGCCTTATGTTGGTCAAGAAGAATTTTTCAAATGCTGAAAAAGGCAGCATTCTTGAGACTGACACACGTTTCAGAAAATGGGAAATAGAAGTCAAAGACTAATATGAGTTGAGTATCCTCTATTCAATTTCCTAAAATTAGACCTGAAGGGCACTGCCCCATAGGTAGGACAATGCTCACTTTGCAGTTGAGGAAACTGCAGGTCAAGGACTCTTCCAAAGCCCTGGTTGTTTTTTCTGAACCAGCTGTTTGTGAACCATGAGTTAGAACCCAGAGTTCTTCAGGCACCTCAGGGATTGGTGAAGAGGCAGAGCAGGAGAGGACAAGATGCAGTCAAACAGGTCCTTGTGGGACTTCAATTAAAGCAGCAGATTATCTTGTTTCTTTTTGAAAAATAAGCTTTACATGTAAGATTTATGTTCATAAAAGATAGTCAAATCCTTTAAGAAACTTAAAAAAAAACATTGTAAAATATTCCGTCTACATGTCTTTCTTAATTTCTTCATAGTCAGGTTCTGCAGCTTGGTATGGAGTGACAGGCTTTAGGAAACAACCATTCTGAGCAGGGGGAGCAGAGCCAAGCCTTCTTCTTTAAAACTAGATCATTTTTCAAGAGGATTTTTAAAACACTTTATTTTATGCTAGAATATAGCTGACTTAATACTGTTGTGAGAGTTTCAGGTGGACAGGGGGCAGAGCACGAGCCAATGTATCCATTTTAAAACTAGAGGCTGCCCCATAATTCTTTTAAAGAAAATTTTCCTAAAACATGCCTCAGAAAAGATAGTGTGCCCAATCAGGCTGAACTTTGAACATGCATTTTATGCTGAAATTGCCTACTGCCGGGAGCCAGCGACATTCCATACAAAGGTGTAAGGAGGCTGAGAGTTTCAGGTGGACACCAAAAGGAAAAAGCCAGAGTCTGCCTACTTTACATGTATCCATTCTTTACTGGGGCTGTCCCCTACCACCATCTCGCTCTCTGTCAAAGAGTTAACCAGCTCCAATTAATAAAGTTCCTGGGCAATTAGGAGTGTTTAAATCCAAACCCCTCAGATGGCTCTTTAACTCGCCTGACAAATTTACCCGGACTCCTACAGCCGATTGTTTACAGTCTCCCAGCCTCGAGAGGCACCTTAAGATATTCAAATAGCAGAGCCTGAGAGTTAGAAACTGTCAGAATAAAACTAGTAAAAAATTTCATTGATGAGCCAATGCTTGTTGCAGAGTTTTCACATCCCCTGAATTGTATCCTTGAATGTGTATTAATTAATATAGTTGGTATGTAGAAAAAAAAGTAGTGGCCTTGGTGTTAGTAACCCCTTAAGGTAATAAATTCTTTCCTTTGTTGTAAACCCATTACACATCCGCCCTATAGGAATGCAATTTTATCAAGTAATTACCAGAGAATAAATCTTAGGTTGATAAGTCTTTGTCAATAAAATGTTAATAAGCCTTCTGGCCAGAAGATGATGTAAATCACCTAAACCATTTGTATGATAAATTTGCAGGAAAGAAACCTGGTTTTTGATAAGGATCAAAGACTGCTGACTTTGCATCCCCTATTATCCTCTATATGTGTAACTTAGGTATAAAAAGCCCCTGTTGAAAATAAAACTACGGGCCTTGCTTACCAACGCTTGGTCTCCCCATGTCATTCTTCCCCTAACTCCAGCTGAGTCTCCATCTGGGCGCGGATATCCTCTCCCATTTATTTGCCTGGGCTCTAAGACCCACTCAAGAAGGTGTCTAAGGTGTTGACTCAGAGAGGGTGCCTGCCTCTGAGAGCTGCCTCACCAGCTCCTACTGAGCTATCCTCATCCTATTACTCTTTATATCTTTGATAAATAAATAAATAAATAGGTCGCCGAAGCCGTCTCTCCTTCGAATACCCTGGATCAGCTGGGGCTGGACCTCGGCACCTCACCTCTTAGGATGACGTCACTATTGCATCTTTCTATTATGACTGCAGACTGTGCCACAGGACGTGTAGCGTTCAGTCGTCTTCATAAACCTTTATTTATTTATTTATTTTCATTTTGTGAACTGTATAGAACTAGACCAACTTGCCCGTTAGGTATCCTAAGTTTTATGATTCTTTGTAATTGAAATTTAATAAAAATGTTTTGAAATAAATAGAAGTAAAAGAGAACCTTGGAATTAAATCCTATGGCAGTGGCCTTGTAAACTAATCTCCTACTTGACTCTAACGTGCAACCATTGAGATCTAATAATACTTGATATACATTAAGCACCTCAGTTCAGTTTAGTTCAGTTCAGTCGCTCAGTTGTGTCTGACTCTTTGTGACTCCATGAACTGCAGCATGCCAGGCCTCTCTGTCCATCATGAACTTCAGGAGTCAACCCAAACCCATGTCCATTGAGTCGGTGATGCCATCCAACCATCTCATCCTCTGTTGTCCCCTTCTTCTGTCTTCAATCTTTCCCAGCATCAGGATCTTTTCCAATGAGTCAGTTCTTTGCATCAGGTGGTCAAAGTATTGGAGCTTCAGCTTCAGCATCAGTCCTTTCAATGATTATTCAGGACTTATTTCCTTCAGTATTGACTGGTTTTATCTCCCTGCAGTCCAAGGGACTCTCAAGAGTCTTCTCCAACACCACAGTTCAAAAGCATTAATTCTTCAGTGCTCAGCTTTCTTTATAGTCCAACTCTCATATCATGACTACTGATATGAGAGTCTCCATTCATGACTACTGCAGAAACCATAGCTTTGACAGCTTTTTAATATCCTGTCTAGGTTGGTCATAACTTTTCTTACAAGGAGCAAGCGTCTTTTAATTTCATGGCTGCAGTCACTGTCTACAGTGATTCTGGAGCCCAAGAAAATAAAGTCTGTCACTGTTTCCATTGTTTCCCCATCTATTTGCCATGAGGTTATGGGACCAGATGCCATCATCTTAGTTTTCTGAAGGGAGGGAAAGAGGCCAGAAAATGAGGAATTGTGGTCTGAACAATGGAATATGTTTACCAAATTACTTCATCTTTTTCTTCTGGGCACACAAGCTGCCGTTCCTGGCCCCCTTACATCCACATGGGGTCTTGTTCCTAATAGGTGGAAATAATATACCTGTTTAGGCTTGGTCCATAAAATGTCCCTAGTAATCCTCAATTTAACTTTGATGACTGGCTAGCTGGGCGCACATGACCCAGCAGATGGTCCTGAAGCCCCAGGAGACCAGAGGTACCACAGATTGCCATGGGCCTGTTACTGATGGTCATAGCTTGGTGGACAGCTCTCCCTAAAACCTGCAAATCTGCATTGGACTTAGTATGAATGAGAAATAAACTTTCACTGGGATTAGTTCAGTTCAGTCACTCAGTTGTGTCCAACATGAACTGCAGCACGCCAGGCCTCCCTGTACATCACCAACTCCCGGAGTTTACCCAAACCCGTGTCCATCGAGTAGGTGATGCCATCCAACCATCTCATCCTCTGTTGTCCCCTTCTCCTCCTGCCCTCAATCTTTCCCAGCATCAGGGGCTTTTCAAATGAATCAGCTCTTTGCAAAATGTGGCCAAAGTATTGGAGTTTCAGCTTCAACATCAGTCCTTCCAATGAACACCCAAGACTAATCTCCTTTAAGAAGGACTGGTTTGATCTCCTTGCAGTCCAAGGGACTCTCAAGAGTCTTCTCCAACACCACAGTTCAAAAACATCAATTCTTCAGCACTCAGCTTTCTTTAGAGTCCAACTACACATCCATACATGACTACTGGAAAAACCATAGCCTTGACTAGATGGACCTTTGCTGGCAAAGTAATGTCTCTGCTTTTTAATATGCTATCTAGGTTGCTCATAACTTTCCTTCCAAGGAGTAAGCATCTTTTAATTTCATGGCTGCAATCATCATCTGCAGTGATTTTGTAGCCCAGAAAATAAAGTCAGATACTGTTTCCACTGTTTCCCCATCTATTTCCATGAAGTGATGGGACCAGATGCCATGATCTTTGTTTTCTGAATGTTGAGCTTTAAGCCAACTTTTTCATTCTCCTCTTTCACTTTCATCAAGATGCTCTTTAGTTCCTCTTTCTGCCATAAGGGTCGTGTCATCTGCATATCTGAGGTTATTGATATTTCTCCCAGCAATCTTGATTCCAGCTTGTGCTTTGTCCAGCCCAGCATTTCTCATGATGTACTCTGCATATAAGTTAAATAAACAGTTGACAATATACAGCCTTGACATACTTCTTTTCCTATTTGGAACCAGTCTGTTGTTCCATGTCCAGTTCTAACTCTTGCTTCCTGACCTGCATATAGGTTTCTCAAGAGGCAGGTCAGGTGGTCTGGTATTCCCATCTCTTTCAGAATTTTCCACAGCTTATAGTGATCCACACAGTCAAAGGCTTTGCCATAGTCAATCAAGCAGAAATAGATGTTTTTCTGGAACTCTCTTGCTTTTTCCATGATCCAGCGGATGTTGGCAATTTGGTCTCTGGTTCCTCTGCCTTTTCTAAAACCAGCTTGAACATCTGGAAGTTCCCAGTTCACGTATTGCTGAAGCCTGGCTTGGAGAATTTTGAGCATTACTTTACTAGCATGTGAGATGAGTGCAATTGTGCAGTAGTTTGAGCATTCTTTGGCATTGCATTACTTTGGGATTGAAATGAAAACTGATCTTTTCCAGTCTTGTGGCCACTGATGAGTTTTCCAAATTTGCTGGCATATTGAGTGCAGCACTTTCATAGCATCATCTTTCAGGATTTGAAATAGCTCAACTGGAATTCCATCACCTCCTCTAGCTTTGTTCATAGTGATGCTTTCTAAGGCCTATTTGACTTCACATTCCAGGATGTCTGGCTCCAGGTGAGTGATCACACCATCATGATTATCTGGGTCATGAAGATCTTTTTTGTACAGTTCTTCTTACCACCTCTTCTTGATATCTTCTGCTTCTGATAGGTCCATACCATTTCTGTCCTTTATTGAGCCCATCTTTGCAAGCAATGTTCCCTTGGTATCTCTGATTTTCTTGAAGAGATCTCTAGTCTTTCCCATCCTGTTGTTTTCCTCTATTTCTTTGCATTTATTGCTGAGGAAGGCTTTCTTATCTTTCCTTGCTATTCTTTGGAACTTTGCATTCAAATGGGAATATCTTTCCTTTTCTGCTTTGCTTCTCACTTGCCTTCTTTTCACAGCCATTTGCAAGGCCTTCTCAGAAGCCATTTTGTTTTTTTGCATCTCTTTTTCTTGGGGATGGTCTTGATTCCTGTCTCTTGTACAATGTTATGAACCTCCATCCATTGTTCATCAGGCACTATTTATCAGATCTAGTACCTTAAATCTGTTTATCACTTTCACTGTGTAATCATAAGGGATTTGATTTAGATCATACCTGAATAGGCTAGTGGTTTTCTCCACTTTCTTCAATTTCAGTCTGTATTTGGCAATAAGGAGCTCATGGTCTGAGCCACAGTCAGCTCCTGGTCTTGTTTTTGCTGACTGTATAGAGCTTCTTCATCTTTGGCTGCAAAGAATATAGTCAATCTGATTTTGGTGTCAACCATCTGGTGATGTCCATGTGTAGAGTCTTCTTCTGTGTTGTTGGAAGAGGGTGTTTGCTATGACCAGTGCATTCTCTTGGCATAACTCTATTAGCCTTTGCCCTGCTTCATTCTGTATTCCAAGGCCAAATTTGCCTGTTACTCCAGGTGTTTTTTGACTTCCTACTTTTGCATTCCAGTCCCCTATAATGAAAAGGACATTTTTTGGGGTGTTAGTTCTAGAAGGTCTTGTAGGTCTTCATAGAACTGTGCAACTTCAGCTTCTTCAGCATTACTGGTTGGGGCATAGACTTGGATTACTGTGATATTGAATGGTTTGCCTTGGAAATGAATAGAGATCATTCTGTCATTTTTGAGATTGCATCCACGTACTGCATTTGGGACTCTTTTGTTGACTATGATGGCTACTCCATTTCCTCTAAGGGATTTTCCCACAGAGGTAGATATAATGGTCATCTGAGTTAAATTCACCCATTACAGTCCATCTTAGTTCACTGATTCCTAGAATGTCGATATCCACTATTGTCATCTCCTGTTTGGCCACTTCCAATTTGCCTTGATTCATGGACCTAACATTCCAGGTTCCTATGCAATATTACTCTTTACAGCATTGAACCCTGCTTCCATCACCAGTCCCATTCACAACTGGGTATTGTTTTTGCTTTGACTCCATCCCTTCATTCTTTCTGGAGTTATTTCTCCATTAGCATTTTGGGCACCTACCAACCTGGGGAGTTCCTTTTTTCAGTGTCCTATCTTTTTGTGTTTTCATACTGCTCGTGGGGTTCTCAAGGCAAGAATACTGAAGTGGTTTGCCATTCCCTTCTCCAGTGGACCACATTCTGTCAGACCTCTCCACCATGACACAGCCATCTTGGATGGTCCCACATGACATGGCTTAGTTTCATTGAATTAAACAAGGCTGTGGTCACTGGGGTTAGGCCACTGGATTTTGGGCTATTTTGTACTACAACAGCATTTCTAGCCCATGACAATTAATACAGATAATAGAGTTGCTAATGAATTTATTTGATAACGTGAAGAATGGAAGAGGTAGGGATAGGGGCACCTAGGAAGGACTGGATGAATGGACCATTCCGAGGAGCACTATTCATGAGACCAGGAGCTGTCCTGGATAGAACTCTTGCTGTGCTGCCCCATCTCTCTAACCTCTGGACACCTCCCCACAATGCCCCCAGCTACCTGGTGCCGAGGGTGAATGCAGCACAACTACTGCATTAGTGGTGGAGGAACACCGTTACTTGGGAGAATTTCTGAAATGAGGAAACTTAGACCTCTGAGCTGAATTAATGATTGCTAAGGCAGCAGTGTATTACAGAATAAATGAACACTGATAACCACATCTGCCCTGCCTTCTATTAATACACAACATTCTGATCAAAAAAGTGTTTATGGATGAGCCAATCCTTTGCAAAATTCAATGCACAGATAAGAGAAAGCACAATTCTTACTATTCAGTTCAGTTCAGTTCGGTTCAGTCGCTCAATTGTGTCTGACTCTTTGTGACCCCATGGACCACAGCACTCCAGGCCTCCCTGTCCATCACCAACTCCCAGAGTCTACGCAAACTCATGTCCATTGAGCTGGCGATGGCATCCACCCATCTCATCCTCTGTTGTTCCCTTCTCTTCCTGTCTTCAATCTTTCCCAGCATCAGGGCCTTTTCAAATGAGTCAGCTCTTCCCATCAGGTGGCCAAAGTATTAGTTTCAGCTTCAACATCAGTCCTTCCAATGAACACCCAGGAGTGATCTCCTTTAGGATGGACTGGTTGGATCTTCTTGCAGTCCAAGGGACTCTCAAGAGTCTTCTCCAACACCACAGTTCAAAAGCATCAAGGCTTTGGTGCTCAGCTTTCTTTAGAGTCCAACTCTCACATCCATACATGACCACTGGAAAAACCATAGCCTTGACTAGACGGACCTTTGTTGGCAAAGTAATGTCTCTGCTTTTAACAGTGTTTAACTCCAAGGTGCCCCTAGGTTATATTGTTGAAATCATGAAGAATCTTCCTGATCCCAAATTGTATCCCCCTAAATGAGTCATTATGCCTACTAGATTGACCATGCCATGGGGGAGGAAGCCATGTTTTTTTTTTTTTCTATATGACCCTCCTTAACCTGAAACCTCATTGTGTAGAATGTCCAGCTCAAATGTGTCAGTTCCTCTTGGATGGAAGGATGAGCAGATGGGATGAAGCTCAGAGTGGTGTGGTGACTTTGACAAGGCTGTACATTTTCTGAGATGGATCCTAGCTCTTAATTTCCACCATTTCCTCACACTTTCATTACCTTTTCTGAGGTGTGTGTCTCTCTTTTTTTTTTTTTTAAATGAGAAGTTAGATTTATAAAATTTCAAATGTCCCTACCAGATTTTATATCCCACTATTTCAAGAAAAAATAATGGATTCCTTATAGTGTCATTTTTACAGTTCCCTAATGTACCCTCTGGGTATAAAATGACCAATGGGAGGAGGAAAGAGACAAACGTGTGAAGCAGGCAGCACCGTGTGATAGCATGCTAAGATTTAGAGCCAAGCCCTGAAGGCCATCGTTTGCGAGTGATGATGCTGAAAAAGTCACAGAAGGAAGAGGGCCTCTAGGTGGTCTATGGCCATTAGGGGAGGTGAAGGGAACATTTTAGAAGATTTTCAGTTTCACGCTATAAAAAATGAGCCTTAATAAGTCTTTCAACATACTAAAGACGATAGCAAAAGTCATATTTGGGGTGGGTTCCACTGATTTTTTAAGAAAAAGATTTCCATTATCATTTAACTTTTATAAATCTAGGTCTCTGAATCTCTATAAAGAAGTTGAGGCAGAGAAGATCTAAGCTGCACTGTTTAGGTTATTTGTACCTAATAAAATATACTAGTAACAGAATAAAGTATAGTAAAATAAAAGGCTGATTATGTTGAGTGAAGAAGTTGTAAGGATGCTAACTGATTCTTTCTCTCTCTCCAAAGAACTGGAGGTAGACATGTAGGGCTATAGATAGAGGGAAGAGAAGATCCAGCAGATGTGATGGGGCTGGAAGAAGCACCCTCGAGAGATGGGGGTGACCTGATCTAGAGACTCCTAGAGTCTAGATGTGGGTGGCGACCTGAGAGCACTGGTGCCTGAGAGACTTTCCTTTATTTGGACATGGTATTTTTTTTTTTAATTTTTTAAAATACTGGTGCCTGAAATATTAAAATGATTTCCTTTATTTTGTTCCTGTTCTATTTATTTTTAATTGGAGGATAATTGCTTTACAATGTTCAGTTGGTTTCTGCCATACAACAACGTGAATCAGCCATAAGTATGGATCCCTCCCTCTTGAGCCTCCCCTCCCCTGCCCCCGTTTCACCTGCTCTAGGTCATCAGGATTTCCTTTATATTACTAAACTTTCTTTATGCTATCTTCGTGTCATATAATCCAGTCAAGTGTCCGTATGCTGCAATGAGGTTGCTGCAGTGGCACAGAAGTGGCGAGATGCACATGGTTGTTATTGTTTAGTCGCTCAGTCATGTCCGACTCTTTGTGACTCCATAGAGTGTAGCCCACTAGGCTCCTTTGTCCCTGGGATTTCCCAGGCAAGAAGAGTGGAGCGGGTTGCCGATTCCTTCTCCAGGGGATCTTCCTGACTCAGGGATCAAACCTGCGTCTCATGCACTGGCAGGGAGATTCTTCACCGCTGGGCCACCAGCGAAGCCTGAGCACATGGTTAGGGAATAGCAACACTGAAGATAATAATGATGATGGTGTTACTACCAGTAGCAGTGATAGCAAACACTTACATAGCAGTTACTGGCTGCCAGGCATTGCTCTAAGCATTTGATACAAACTCTCATCTTATCCTCATAATGACCTTATGAGGTAGGCATCATTTTTTCCCAGCTTCATCAAGATATTATTAACATGTAGCATATGTAAGTTTAAGGTATACAATGTGATGACTTGATATATATATGTATATATATATATATATATATATATATATATAATATATATATATATATATGTATTTTGTGAAATGATGACCACAATAGGTCAGTTAACATCTCCATTTCCTTATCACTTTTTTGGATGTGTGGTGAGAATATTTAAAATCTGCTCTCTTAACATGTTTCTGTGTTGTTAATTCCCAAGTAAACACTATTTTAGTCGCATTTTTCAGGTGAGGAAACTGAAACACAGAAGGTTAAATGTCAAATAAGTTGCCTAAAGGGAGAAACCTGGAGCAGAAACCCAGATGCTCCAGAATCATTTTCTGCAGGAATCCAAGGCAGAGTGTTAAGCTGCTTTATTGGAATAGTATTAATAACAGAGAGTTGACCATCGAAGGCTAGGCAACCTGGGGCCACAGGTTCAGTACTTGTGACCACTTTTGTCCACTTCTCTGTATCTCCATGTGCTGGTCCTGGCCCACACTCAGAATATGTGGTAGCCTTTGAGACAGGGTCCCACAGGACTGAAATGTTTAACTTCCTGGTCCATTGCCAGCTTCTTCCAGCTGACTGGGAGGAGGGTGTCAGTTCCTTTCAATTGTTCCTGTTTCCAGGACAATGAGATTAAGATGTTCCCGTTCTGGTGGGTGTTATACATTTAGTGGTTGCATCTAAGCGGTCAGACATCAGGGCTTTAGGACTGGGGTCATCTAAAGCGTGGTGTTGCCGCCTCTCGCTTCCCGACCCTGACTCCAGACAGCCAGCAGGTCTCGACCAGCTTTAAGTGAGTTCAGTGCTGTGGTGATTGTCACAAGAGAGATGCTGGGAACCACAGGCAGAATCCAAAACTGCAACTCATATTTCAGAAATTTCTAACCTTCAATACTTTTTCTAGAGAAATATCCAAGCAAGAAAATAAACTACACATTATTCAAGTCCTTCAACCTTGCTGTACAAGTAAGTTTTCCTTCATTGTTGATATATTTTCTATTTAATTCAAAGTTCCTATCATTTCTGATGGAAATAGACAATGAAAGAACTCATTTGATAGTCTGTAATGAACCTAAAGTTCATTTTTCTAAATTTTGATTAAAGTTTTCAAAATCTTATTGTATACCTGTTTTCAAGGTTTGAATTAAGAAAAAATAACAATATGTAAGTAATAATAATCAACAACGTTTTTTCCTAAAGCTTTGCAATGTCTATAATCTATTCATTTATTTTTTTCATCTGATCTTATCCATAGCAGGTAGAGAATAATTATTGGCATCCCTATTTTACAAATGAAGAAACTGAGGCTCAAACTGTCTGAGTGGAAGACCTGGGACCTCCATGGGTTAACAGCTATTTCAGAATCTGAGGATCTAATAATATTAAGAACTTGTCATCAGAACCAGATGTAGAATAGCCCAGTCCAGGGTAGTGAGTCCCACACCCATTCAGAATTGTTATAAATATGTTTTGCCTGATTTCTCTACCTCTCCTCTGCCAGCCCCTCATTATAAGGATGCAAGATAATACAAAATTTCTCAAGCTCTTTCTGAAAGAGATTCAGCTTCTCTTTAAAATATATTTTCAGCTACCATTATCTGCAAGGATCAGTGAGTTTACCTAGCAATTCCATAGCACCTTCTTCTGGAATTCTGCAGCATTCGTAAAAAATGTTCTTTTGACTTTCTTTGTTTATGACTCTCACAATTATGGATGAGGCCGGAAGTGTCAGTTACAATCAGTGTGTTGAAATTTATGGGCCCTAATCAACAACTTGGGTGTCCGAGATCGGAGCTTAGTGATAGAGGAGGGCATTGCAGAACTTGAAATAAAGAGGTCCCATGACTGGGAGAGCTGGATGGGTGGAGGAACTGTGGAAAATAGACTTGGTATGGACTTGGAAGGGACACTTGCGGGGCTGTCTTCCAGGGGCCACAGGGTGGCAGCGGCAGGGCTCCCAGGTGAGAGTGGAGTCTGTCTGTGCAGTGAGAAGCTTAGAGTGCTCAGCACCCAGGGAACTAAGTTTAGCGCTTGTGAGTAATTCAGTTTTCCCACTCTTTGCCTCCAGGTTGAGGTGGGACTCATCCTTGTGCTCAGACAGTCCTTGGGCAAATGTCTGTCACAGCACTGAATACCACGCTCTCTGTGAGAAGAGGAATCAAGCTGATTTCCTCTGCTGCTTCCTGATCAGTTAGCCCAATACCTAAAATAATACCTGTTGAATAAATGAATACATGAGTAAATGAATAGAGAGTCTAAGGCTCTTCCCATATTTCAGTGCTATTTTAATTTGATTTGATTAATTCTAGGAAGTGTTAGTGCTCATCCACTAAGATGTGGACCTCTGTCTGTAAGGAAGCTGATCCCAAAGGGACTGGGAATGCTCTGACCACTCTCAGGGATTTTAGAATACACTAAACTGCTCCTTTGCTGGCTTGATACTGTAATTTTTTTTTCCTTTTTGAATAAAAATATTCTTTGGATCACTTGTGTCCATTAGAATTCCAGAGTTTTTTTTTTTTTTTTAAGGAATTAAGTTTAAAAAAAAAAATTTTGTGTATTTATTTATTTTGGCTGTGCTGGGTCTTTGTTGCTGCACAGGCTAATCCCTAGCTGCTGTGAGCAGGCCTCCCATTGTGGTGGCCTCTCCTGTATCAGAGCACAGGCTCCAGGGTGTAGGCTCAGATGTTGCAGTTTCTGGGCTCCAGAGCACAGGCCCAATAATTGGGGTGCACGGGCATAGCCACTCCACGGCACGTGGGATCTTCCTGGGTTGAGGATTGAACCCAACCCAATCTGCCTGCATTGGCAGGCAGATTCTCTACCACTGAGCTACAAGGAAAGCCCTGAATTTTAAATTTTGGGCTTTTAAAATTTTGTTCTTTTTGACCCTATGTCTCAGTCTTTATTATAACAAAGCATGAAACTGATACTTCTCTCTCCCAGTTTTTAAAAGAGGACAGGCTGGTCTTTGGATCTGGTTGAATTCCTCAATGTAATAACATTTTTAAGTTCTGGGCCCCAGCTATGAATCTTCTGGTTTAATGATGTTTTAGCCTGTAAATTTCCTTTTTACCCAGAGTGAGCATCTGCTCATTCTGGCAGAATCTATTGCTATTTCCAGTTGATCACAATTGACCATTTAGTACTTCAGGGTCATTCTGTTTCAAACCCCTGATGTGTATTCAAATAGATAGCTTCAGTTAAAATCCAGACTGGACTACTTACTGCTCATGAGAAGTAAGCTTGAGCATGCCAATTGTCTTTGACACGGATTCTTCATTATAAAGATGGCACATGTATCTTAAGGATTATTGTGGAGATTGAGTGAGATAATGCATGTGAAGAGTTTACTGCAGAGTGAGTGATGACTCAGAGTTGTGCCTGACTCTTTGCAACCCCATGGACTGTAGCCTGATAGGCTCCTCTGTTCATGGAATTCTCCAGGCAGGATTACTGGAGTGGGTTGCCATTTCCTTCTAACCAGTGACAATTAAACATCAATACATGCTTGTTCTTACTCTCTGTAAACAAACAAACAAAAAAGCCCCAAACGATCTCTCTTCCTTGATTGCTCTTTCTCTGACTCCTCCTTCCCAGAAGCTCCTGTTTGTAGAAAATGCCTCTCTTCCCTCCATCCTTTTACTAAGACTTTTCCCTCTTGTGTGTAAATTTGAACTTTTTTTTTTTTTTTACAACAATAGACTACTGTTCTTTGATACTAAACTTAGGCTGGGTGAGTGAGGCTTTCTACTTAGGCAAAATTTTCTTGAAACCTCAATCACAGGTTATAGTTTTCCTGAGATGATGGATTCCCTATAATGTGTCTCCCCATGACCTGCCATATAACCAGAAGACTACAACACATGTTTGGAGTGCCGGTCCCAATCTGTTAGTTTCTCCCAGTGCCTTGGGTTGATTATGTCTGCAAGGAGAGTGGAACATGGAGGATAAATTTTCTCATTGCTAAATTGTAGCTAGATCCATTTCTTCCTGGCTGCCAAGAGAATGTATTTTTGGGTTTAATAATTGTGGGTGGGACTTTCAAACCTACTGTGAATCTCAGGAGCTGTGAATGAACTCCAGCTTTACATGGCTTACAAGTAATTTGAATATGACATTTCCCTTATGATTTTCTATAGCTCATCTTTCAAGGTGCATGTAGAATAAGTCAAGCCCTTCTTTCGGACTTCTAGCCTGCCAGACTCCTTCCTCTGTCCGTGGGGTTTCCCAGGCAAGAATACTGGAGTGGGTTGCCATTCCCTTCTCCAGGGGATCTTCCCAACCCAGGATCGAACCTGGGTCTCCCACATTGCAGGCAGATTCTTTACCACCTGAGCCACCAAGGAAGCCTAGGTATCTCATATATGTGGGATCAAACAGTATTTGTCTGCACTCAGTGCATATTGGAATGCATTTTTAAGGTTAACTTAATATATGTCCTACAAACTAATTGAACATTTCCCCCCACTGTGCTATACTATAGGTTCTCATTAGTTATACATTTTACATATAGTGGTGTATATATGTCAGTTCCAATCTCTTAATTTACCCCATCCCCCCTTTGCCCCTGTCCATATGTTTGTTCTCTATGTCTTGATAACACTCTTTACCTTCAGTTTCCCTCACTTTACAAGTGAGAATATTACGGCTCAGGAAGGTGAAGTGAATTTCAAGAAATCTCACAGTTACCTCTTGGCTAAGTTAGGACCAGAACACAGCACTCCTGACTCAGTCAGGCACTATTAACACCAAATGGTGTTACTTAGGAAAGAAAGAATTATGAAACTCAGTCAGTTTTCTAACCTAATAGAATGATCCAATGAAAAGTGTGTGGGAAGTGATGATTTAAGAAGTCTGCTGTAGCCCATAAATAAATGAAATCCCTCATCCAGCTTTTGAACCTGGGTGACTGAGGATTGTGGGAGATTTCCGAGTCAAAGAAGAGATTATGAAATCATAGATAATTTCTCACTGCGTTTTTTTTTTCCCTCTCAGCAGGAACTTTAAAAAATCTTATTTAGGCATTTAACACACATATCATCAAAGCAGGGGGAAGAAAGACCAGATGATGCAGAAATACAGACCAGATGACCTGTTAAGAATTCTATTGGTTCTGTCACCCTGCTGTGTTAGAATGTAACAGAAATTCTAATAGGAAACTATCAACCTTCTTAGGTCCAGGTATTGTAAGTTTCCTATATTTTTTGGTTTTAGATTTTTAGTCATTCAACAGCTATTCATTGAACACTGCTCCAGGTGTGGCAATGAGATTCTTAGCACAAAAAATTCCTGCTTTTGAGCTGCTCCTAATGTAGGGTGGGAAGATAGAGGAAAACCAACACAGCATAGTGTGCAAAAGTCCAGGATGGAGATGGTATAGGTGGACAGTGGAAGTTCTTATAATCTAGACTAAGGTGAGGGAAGAGACCATTTTCCTTGTGGAAATTTTGAAGGATGTTTAAGAGTCAGTCAGTAGAAATGGGAATGGGTATGTAGGATGGGGCAGTAGGTGGGGTGATGGAATAACATGTGGAAGGCAATGAGGTGTGAATGAGCATGACTTGGTCAGAAATTTAGGGTAGTCCACAGTAGTGAACAGGGAGGGGAGCTGAAGGATAACATGGATGGGTTTTCAGGGTCCAGGGACTTGTAATGAGACTAAAATGCTTGGATTTTATCTTGAATATAAAGAGGAGTCTTTGAAGAATTTTAAACTGGATAATGACATGATTGAATGATTATGTTTTATAAATATCATTGTGATTGAAGTGTGGACACTGAGCAGGTGTCTGGGTGAGGAAGATGACGGAGACACCAGCTATGATGTTATTGTAGCAGCCATCAACTTACTTTGCTAATTAGTCTAAATCTAGTGCTGAGCACTATGGTTGGGTATGGCGAAAGTGAAGTGAAAGCGTTTGTTACTCAGGTGTGTTTGACCCTTTGAGAACCCGCCAGGCTGTTATGTCCATGGATTCTCTAGGCAAGAATACTGGAGTGGGGCAGCCATTCCCTTCTCCAGGGAATCTTCCCAACCCAGGGATTGAACCTGGGTCTCCTCATTGCAGGCAGATTCTTTACTGTCTGAGCCACTAGGAAAGCCCATAGTGTGGTAGGTACTCAAAAATGTTTATGGAATAAATAAATGAAGGAATAAATGAATGGAAGAATGGATGAAGTTTAAGGAATAAGATTTGAAAAGTTGCAGTGATTCATTTTGGTATTATAAGATGGACTAGTAAAGGGAAAAGTCAAGGATGATTTCCATGGTTATAGTGGATGGTGGAGGAAATATAGAAGATAACCAGGTGCATTGAACAGTACAATGGGGAGTTGGAAGTGTGGGTATGAAAAATATTTAGGAAAATTATTTTCCCATAACTGGCTATTTTTAATGAACTTATATGTATATATATATATAATATTTTTTTATTATAAAAGACTCCTTGAAGATATCAATCTAAAAAAATGAGAATTTATTCTTAATGGTTACAAAGCAAGAGGTGTAATATTTTGCAGAGTTATTTTGTCTATGATTTAGCTTTGTACTTTGGGAAAATTACTGATTTGAAGTGCAGAAAATAATATGTATGTTTTTGCTTTGGGATTCAGGATTTGGTTTAATTGTATTGCACATTGAATTCCCCCATTTTTTATTTTTGAAATGTCTTATAAGAGGTAGTAACAATTTTTTCTTGGTAAACCTCTTCACCCAAGTTCTTGTGGCAGCTCACGATTCATGGATAGTCCAAGAAATGTCACGGAGTTTTTCATGCTGGGACTCTCACAAAACCCCAAGGTGCAGAGGGTTTTGCTTGTGTTCTTTTTGATTGTCTACCTGGTCTCTGTTGGAGGCAACCTGCTTATCATGATCACCATTGTCTTCAGCCCCACCTTGGGCTCACCTATGTACTTTTTCCTCTCCTGTTTGTCCTTTATTGATACTTGCTATTCCTCATGTATGACTCCCAAACTTGTTGCTGACTCCTTGTATGAGGGGAGAGCCATCACTTTTGAGGGCTGCCTGGCTCAATTCTTTGTTGCCCATTTACTGGGAGGGACTGAGATCATCCTGCTCACGGTGATGGCCTATGACCGCTACGTGGCCATCTGCAAGCCCCTGCACTACACGGCCATCATGACCAGGCATCTCTGTGCCCTGCTGGTGGGGCTGGCTTGGCTGGGGGGCTTCCTGCATTCCCTGGTTCAGCTCCTGCTGGTCCTGCAGTTGCCCTTCTGCGGGCCTAACGTGATCAATCACTTTGTCTGTGACTTGTACCCCTTGCTGGAACTTGCCTGCACCAACACCTATGTCATCGGCCTGCTGGTGGTGGCCAACAGTGGCGTGATCTGCCTGTTGAACTTCCTCCTGCTGGCTGCCTCCTACCTGGTCATCCTGCGCTCCTTGAGGTCCCACAGCGCAGAGGGGAGGCGCAGGGCCCTCTCCACCTGCGGGGCCCACTTCACGGTTGTTGCTTTGTTCTTCATGCCCTGTATATTTATTTACATGCGGCCGTCATCTACTTTGTCCATTGACAAAATAGTGGCTGTGTTTTACTGTATTTTGACACCCATGTTCAACCCCCTGATTTATACCCTGAGAAATGCAGAGGTGAAAAATGCCTTGAAAAATCTCTGGAAAAAATGAGCAATTGTGGATGGAGGATACAGGAACCTAGGGAAAGAAATGACCAGTCACTCTCAGAGAAGAATTCTTACTGTCATTGTGAAAGTTGAGAAATCATCAAAAAATTTCAGAATAAAGCTGATTTGAAAGTTTGAAATTATGCCTAGTATATCCATATCCTATGTTGTTGACCATGCAAGTGAGTATATGCCCCTTCATGGTTTTAATTCTTAAGTTTGTCCTAAACCGCAGAGCATGGAAGCACCACATTTCTCTTCCCAACTTGTATTTGAGATGGAGCCTTCCTCAGTCACGATAAAAATCTCCTTATTGAAATGTTACTAACCTGGTCCTCCAACTGCGCATCAGAGTACTGATCACAACAGCTATTGATGATTCACCTGCACCTGATTTATACTGACAGTGATATTAGAATCCATAGTGTGATGGGACTTTGAGAAAACAGGGACTACAATTAAGGTTGACTGAACTAAAGTCATGGAAGTGTATAGAATAGGTTTATACACTAAAACATAAGCATGATTGTATACTAACTGTAATGTGGTGTGAAATTCTGAAACAAATGTCCAGTGTGCACATGTGACCACACACACTTGCAGCCCTAACACATATACCCCTACATGGTGTATGGTTTATCGAGCATTGATCTGGTATCAGCACACACTGCTCCACTTCTCAGACACTCAGTCGTGTCTGACACTTGCAACCCTATGGACTGTGGCCAGCCAAGCTCCTCTTTCATGGGATTATCCAGGCGAGAATATTGGAGTGGGGTGCCATTTTCTCCTTCAGGGGATCTTCCCCACCCAGGGATTGAACCTGCACCTCTTAAATCTCCAGCATTGGCAGGCAGGTTCTTTACCACTGAACCACTGGAGAGGCCCCACTTCTTATCATTCAGCTTAGTTCAGTTGCTCAGTTGTGTCTAACTCTTTGAGACCCCATAGACTGCAACATGCCAGGCTTCCCTGGGAGTTCCCATACCAACTCCCGGACTTTGCTCAAATTCATGTCCAAGTTGACAATGCCATCCAAGCATCTCATCATACTGATCAGATTCTCAGCAGGTTGAGATATTTAGCTACTTTAAGGAGACTCATGTTTCCAGGAAAATAGTAGACTACTGGTAGGTGGGACAGTTTTTATTTTACTAAAACTTAGATAAACACAGGCATTTCCTGAATATAAGGAGAATAAAGGGTAGGTAGGAGTATTTTATCAGATGAGATTCTAATTTATAAGGACATTGCTTAAGACAGGGCATTGGTTTTTCCTCCTTCCCTTAAGTGAATAGGCAGATAGTCATTTAATAGAATCTTTCACTGACAGTCACAAAACTCTTTTTTTTTTTTTAAACATTGATTCATCCCTTTAGACTGTAGAAGGATGGGTAGCCTTTAACTAGAAGGATTTCTCCAAGTTGAAGGAAAGCAAAACGCAGAAGTATATATAATGTATAAAGCCAGGGGAAAGAGTAATTTAACTTCTTACTCATGATACTGTCTGTAGCACAGGCAGAAGTGGGGGTAAGCGAGCAAGTGGGGGTAAAGGAGAAGCTGGGCAAGTCTCCAGCTATGGCCAAGTCACTGTCTCCCCATTCTACTTCAGCTTACTTTCCATTAATTTGTGTTACTATTGGAAACACAACAGAACATGTAGAAAACCTCATTGCGTAGCAGAAGAAAGATTTAACTCAAAAAGTATGGACTATACATACAGAGATTTCAGGAAACCCTATTCATTACTCAAGGGCCATTGTATCTATGTGGAACCCTGCTGAAAATTGTCAGAGATGTACTCAGGTTGAACTAGAAGAATCAATGTCTGCCAAATGTTCTGATTCAGTAGAAACAAAATGAATTTTAGGTAATTAAATTATTATTTTCATGTAATAACTTAGGTATCTAGTACCTAAAGGGCTTCCCTGGTGGCTCAAAGGGTACAGGGTCTGCCTGCAATGCAGGAGACCCAGGTTCAATGCCTGGGTTGGGAAGATCCCCTGGAGAAAAAATGGCAACCTACTCCAGTATTCTTACCTGGAAAATCCCATGGACGGAGGAGTCTGGTAAGCTACAGTCCATGGGGTTGCAAAAGTTGGACACAACTGAGTGATTTCACTTTCACTTTAACCTAGTGTTCACATGCTCAAAAATAGTTTAATTTTTTAAATGGGCAAAGGACTTGAATATGTTTTTCTACAAAAGAGACATACATATGAATAACGAGTATATGAAAAGATGTTCAACAACATTAATCATCAGGGAAATGCAAATCCAAACCACAGTGAGATATCCCCTCACTGTTAGAACATGCATTATATAAAACAAAAGGTTTGGCAAGGATGTGGAGAAATGGGGGCTTTTGTCTTATTGTCAATGTGAATATAAACTGGTACAGACCCTTTGGAAAACAGGATGGGGTTTCCTCAAGAAATCAAAGTTAGAAGTACCATATGTCCTGTAATCCCACTTCTGGGTATTTATTCAAAACAATTTAAATTAGAATCTCAAGGAAGTATTTGCACTATTAAGCTCATTTCAGCATTGTTCAATCCCTGGGCTGGGAAAATCCCCTGGAGAAAGGAAAGGCTGCCCACTCCAGTAATGACCTGGAAAATTCCATGGACTGTATAGCCCATGGGGTCTCAAAGAGTTGGACACGACTGAGCGACTTTCACTTTCATGCTTCCCTGATAGCTCAGTTGGGAAAGAATCCATCTGCAATGCAGGAGACCCCAGTTCAATTCCTCGGTGGGGAAGATCTGCTGGAGAAGGGATAGGCCACCCACTCCAGTATTCTTGGGCTTCCCTGGTGACTCAGCTGGTAAAGAATCTGCCTGCAATGTGGGAGTCCTGGGTTTGATCCCTGGATTGGGAAGATCCCCTGGAGAAGGGAAAGGCTGCCCACTCCAGTATTCTGACCTGGAGAATTCCATTTACTGTATAGTCCACGGGGTTGCAAAGAGTTAGACATGACTGAGCAACTTTCACTTTTCACTGTCAGCATTATTCACAACAGCCAGGACTTGGAAACAACCTAAATGTCCGTCAGTAGATGAATGGATTTTCTGACGTGGTGCATACTTACGTGGAAAATCATTCAGGCTCTAAAAAGAAGGAAACCCTGCCATTTGTAGCAACATGGATGAACACTCAGGTCATTATTATAAGTAAAATAAGTCAGTGATAGAAGGACAAATACTGCATAATTCAATTTATTTAATTGTATAAAATAATAAAACTCTTAGAGACAAAAAGAGCAAAATTATGGCTTCTAGGGGCTGGAGGAAGGCAGGAATGAGAAGCAATTATTTAACGGATGTGGAGTTTCAATCTGAGAAGATGAAAAACTTATGAAGATGTTTACATGACAACGTATTAATAAATGTATTAAATGCCACTGAACTGTGCACTTAAAATGGTAAATTTCACGTTATGTGTATTGTATGACTAAAATAATCAAGGGGGAGGGACAGACTTTGAGTGAGGTTGGCAGCAAACAGGAGCAAAGTTGTTAACTGTTGTGGACAGATTTGAGTGCATGGCTTCTGAACTTCAGGAATGCATTCATATGGTTTAAAGGTAAAGGCTGTGTAAAATATCATGTATGAAACGAGATGCCAGTCCAGGTTTGATGCACGATACTGGATGCTTGGGGCTAGTGCACTGGGACGACCCAGAGGGATGGTATGGGGAGGGAGGAGGGAGGAGGGTTCAGGATGGGGAACACATGTATACCTGTGGTGGATTCATTTTGATATTTGGCAAAACTAATACAATTATGTAAAGTTTAAAAATAAAATAAAATTAAAAAAAATAAATAAAGGTAAAGGCTGATAACAAAGAAAGGTGATTCTGTGCAGGGGTCCAGCTGGCTCTTCATCACTTCAGAAGCGGAGGGACAGAAGACAGTGGTGGAGCCTCCTTTCTGTAGTGTTTCCATTCTCTGCCTCTGGACATCTTTATTCATGAGAGACTAGCTGGGTGTGATTTTCTCAATGGCTACTCTGTGAAGGCCTAGGATTTACTGTAAGTTCCCATGATTCTCTCTCTGAGTAGAGAGAATGCCATGAGAATACCACAGAAACCATGAGACTCTGTCACCTAGGTACTCATCCCAGAGGAAGTTTATATGTTTATGACTTTTAAATTACTCAGTGTTTGGGAACTGGGACTCCTGTCATTTCAGTCTCCTCAGTGAATCATTTATAAAAATGTCACAGTGTCCCAGAATAAGCTGGCACATAACTTTGAAGACTGTCATTTCCATTCTCAGAGCAACCATACCCTTTAGAACATTCATATTTTCAGAGAGAAATTTATTCTCTGAACTCTGACCTATGCCTAAAATTACCCCATATATCCTCTGCCAGGATCATCAATGCCAAAATGAAGAACAAGGCCCTGTCACCAAAGTTTGCACTTACCTTACCAAGTCTCAGCCTTAACTATAGCCAGAGGCATGTGTTTAACCACAGCTCAACTGCATTTCTGGCCTCTAAATGTTGTTTGTGGGAGCCAGATGGGGGTAAAGGCAAGTCCTTGGCAACACATCAGTAAAGATTCCAACAGGGCCAATTACTAATCCTCTGAGGACTTGACAGGTCAATGTACCAAACCCTGCACTTTGTGAAAATCTATTTAAGCGCTTCTCTACAGTCAATGAAGAAAGAATTGCAAAGAAGGACCTTGAAATAAATAACCACAGAGCCATAAATCAACAAGCTGAAAATCTGTTTGGGACTCATTGCTCCCAAGGACTCTTTGGTAGAATTGATTTGAGAAAACCATGTCCAATCAAATGGATTTGATTTACTTATACATTCTATAATTCCATATACTAGTTTTTCCTGATTTGAAGAATTGTTTATAATGCATGTCTGAAGATGCATTTATAACCTCACAAGAAGCCAAGAAAGTGAGTCGAGTCAAAATTAAATCGTAGAGCTACCACTTTCTTAACTAACAGTTCATTTTCTGAGTAAATCCCGAAAATGAGAGAGTTGTCTAGAGACAAAGAACTCCAGTGTTCCTCCTGATAGTTCACGTAGTCTATTTGCAGCTGTGGGGCAAATGCCTGGTGGGGAGAAAACAATGACTGTGGTTAATTTAAAAACTGAGGAATCTCCAGTTAACCAGTCCAGGTTAGTGATAACTAATTCTTTTTTCTGCCATTTAAGAAAGGTTAACTTAATTTAGCCAATTTTGTTTCACTGAAATAATTGTTGTAGTTAGATTATGTGTAGTGAAGGTTAAACTTTCTAAGAATGAATTTGGATGTAATGATGAGAAAATATCAATAAGAAACACTATAATGTTCCCAACAGGCTTCCTTGGTGCTCAGTGGTAGATGAATCTGCCTGCCAATGCAGGAAACATGGGTTTGATCCCAGGGTTGGGAAGATCCATTGTAGAGGAAATGGCAACCCACTCCAGTATTCTGGCCTGGGAAAGCCCATGGACAAAGGAGCCTGGTGGCCTACAGTTAATGGGGTCACAAAACAGACAGACATGACTTAGTGACCAAACAGCAACAACGTTCCCCAAAAGACGCTGTTGAAAACTACAAATCACTTTAGAAAACTGTCTTAGTATTTATGTATCACCAAATAGATTGATTCTGTACATATGAATTATTTTATATTGAATTTGAGGCCATCATTCAGAAAAATTGTGATCTTTCCAGGTGGACCAAGATGAATTGATGGAGAGGATGAGCAATGTAACAGAATTCATCCTACTGGGCCTGACCCAGAATCCAGGACTGCAGACACTCTTATTTGCTGTGTTTCTGATCATCTACTTGATCACATTGGCAGGTAACCTGCTCATCTCCATCACCGTCTTCACCAGCCCAGCCCTCGGCTCTCCCATGTACTATTTTCTGTCCTATTTGTCCATGATAGATGCTTTCTACTCTTCCTCCATAGCACCCAAGTTGGTCTTTGACTTGGTCTCTGGAAAGAACACCATTTCCTTCAGTGGCTGCATGACTCAGGTCTTTGCTGAACATTTCTTTGCTGGAGCCGAGATTGTCTTGTTGGCTGTCATGGCCTATGACCGCTATGTGGCCATCTGTAAGCCCCTGCACTACATGACCGTCATGAGTCGACCCGTGTGTGCTCTCCTGGTTGGAATGGCTGGGGCGTTAGGCTGTCTCCATGGAGGGATCCAGATTTTGTTCATGGTTCAGTTACCATTCTATGGCCCCAATGTCATCGACCACTTTATGTGTGATTTAATACCTCTCCTGGAGCTAGCCTGCACGGACACTCACTCTCTGGGACCCCTGATTTCTGCCAACAGTGGGTCACTGTGTCTGCTAACTTTCCTAATGCTGGTTGCTTCCTATGTTGTCATCCTGCGCTCCCTGAGGACTCACAGCTCTGAAGGGCGTCGCAAAGCCCTGTCCACCTGTGCCTCTCATGTCACAGTTGTCATCCTGTTCTTTGTACCTTGTTCGTTCCTCTACCTAAGACCCACGACCTCCTTCTCCATTGACAAAGCTGTGACTGTGTTTTGCACCATAGTAACTCCTATGCTGAACCCTTTAATCTACACCCTGAGAAATGCAGAAGTGAAAAATGTCATGAAGAAGCTCTGGGGACAAATAATGAAAACTAGTGATGAATAAACCTTGTGTGGAGTATTCAGGTTAAAAAAAAAACACTAGTGATATTTTATAGAAATTTATTTCCTGTATTAGTCTGGATCAGTTTTTTTTCAGGGGCTCATATATTGTAAGCCAGGGTTGCTATCCATTAAGGCATAGTCGACACAGTGCCTACAGCCCCCAATAGTTTTAAGAGCCCCTGAAATGTTTTATTTTGAAAACAGCAGGAAAAAAATTAATATAATTTAAATTCAACTTGGATTATAGTCATCTATATAAAAATGCAGTCAGAAAATATGATTTTTAATATTTTATGGAGGAAATGGTCTATAAGGATGTAAGTACCAAGGGCTCACAAAAGTCATAATGTTGCCCTGATTGTGGGTATGCAACAGATCAACAGTAATATTCTTGAACACTCATTATACCAAGCACTTTAGCTAGAGTGGTTTTATTTTAAAAGAGGGAAAGCAACTATACATGAAAAAAATGTAGAACAGTAAAGAAACTCTTCTAAAAGTACATTTATCAAAGTATACTTTTTCTGATCACCCTTGGTTTGAGAGGTTTATAAATGTTCTCCCACTACAGTAATTAAAAAACCCAACTTTTTACTTATCACATTCCCAAGAAGAGAGAATTTGCATACAGAAGTAGCTTTCAAAAATTGTACCATAGTTCGCAAAAAGACTTGGAAATAGAATATTGGCGAGCATAAAAGAAGTATCATTTATAAAGTCTGTACAGTTAAGGCAGAAAATACCTGTACATTAAAGTAGTTTAAGACTCCAAAAAAGGAAAAGAAGACTCTGAAAATGAAGCAACTGTTATGGGAAATCACCAGTGATTTAAGAACAAGTGTCTCATAGAGGGTTTTGCTGGTGGTGGAGTAGTAAAGAATCTGTCTACCAAGCCCAAAACATGGATTCAGTTCTTGGTTAGAAAGATCCCTTGGAGAAGGAAAGGCAACCCACTGCAGTACTCCTGTCTGGGAAATCCTATGGACAGAGGAGCCTGGTGGGCTACAGTCCATGGCATCACAATGAGTGGGACATGACCAAGTGACCAAGTGCAAGAATGTGTGCCCAGAACTTGGCAGCAATCACACATCTGTGTTATAGAAAAGAATCTGTACCATAAATGTAAGGGAATTCTAAGAGATTTAGAAACAGTCAGTTGTTTTGAAATCAGAACTAAGAGCTTTGGCTTAAAAACTCTTGATTTCTCATCGTCTACAGCGTGAATCAGCTTTGTCAGTGTTAGCAAGTTGCTTCACCTCTCTGCCTTTTTTTTGTTGTTGTTTTTTTCATCTGTAAAAGGGAACTAACATTATGCACTTGCTTAAGTGGTGAGGATTAAATAACTGAATTGGGAAAATGAGTCTGCTGAAAGGCTAAAATTGCTCAGAAGTTGTCGTAGCCTTCAGAGATGCCACCAGAGCATAAGGGATGTTGGGGACAGTGGTTCCTGATGGAGGAGCCCAGAAACCAGTACTGTTATTCACTAACCACAATCACAGGGAGACCAAACGTCCATCCCAGCCTCACTTCACTGCAAAATGTGTCATGTAAGCCAGAGCCAGGTCTCTGAATATTGAGAGCTAGTCCCTCACCTACTCCCTATTCTGGGATTAAAATGCCCTTAAATATCTCTACAGTGACAAGTGGGAGAGCTGGTGGAATCAGCTGTGAGATACTTGAGCAGCACTTATTTCAGAAGCTCTCACTGATGGTGGATCCTGTCCTGATCCTGTCCTCAGGAAGAAAGAGAAGAAGGGACAGCTCAGTTCCAGGATCCTGTCCTGATCCTGTCCTCAGGAAGAAAGAGGATAAGGGACAGCTCAGTTCCAGAGACCAAAAGGCCCATCTCTGTACAGAGCTTGTGATTTCTGAGGGAGAGCTCAGAAACTTGTTTTCATGAGATTTCTCAACCAAGGATTTGAATATCAGGCGATGCTGGCTTTTCATTTCTCATGTTCTTCGGACTTTATTATCAGGTTAGATCTCACTGTATGTATAAAGGCTTTAAACCTAGAGGGGTGGGATGGGGAAGGAGATTCAAAAGGGAGGGTATATATGTATACTTATGGTTGATTCATGTTGAGGTTTGACAGAAAACAGCAAAATTCTGTAAAGCAATGATCCTTCAATAAAAAAAAATCCCTGTTTGCTATAAAAAAAATAGATATTTTATTTTGCCATAACCTCCTATGAGTGATCATTTTGTAAATATATGTAAGCAACTGTGTGTTTAAAAAAAAATCACATATATCTTTTAAATATCTAGTTGTAGTCTCCAAGAAAGCTGGAATGAAACGGGATGATATAAAAGGAAGGATAATAGTGATGATAATGATAGCTGTTTACTGAGTCCTTTCTGTGAATAAAGTCTTCATCTGAGCACTTACTCATTTTATATGTTTTGGAGGAAACAGATTTGTGACCTTAATTTATGTCTTTCTTTAATTTGTCTCAAACTGTGGAACTTATCTTTGTCTTAAATATTTCTTCATCTGAACATAATGGTGAAACCTATGTTAAGGATGGTGTGAATGTAAATAAATCAATGCTAGTGTAAAAATTATGACAGCTTTTCTTACTTATGTTTTCACCCTGTGCAAAGTGGTTTATATTTGTTTTATTTAATTTTCACTACAGCCCAATAATTGCAGTCATATTAATATTCCCATTTCATAAATTAGGGAACAAAGTGTCAGAGAGGTCAATTATATTGCTAGAGATCAGTTGTCTTAAGTTTGGCTGAATGAGAATTTAAATCTAAGCCTATGTGACCCACAGCCTTAGTGCATTACCAAAACCATTTTGCACCCCCCTAATATAAACAGCCAATAAACTAAATTTCTCATGTTTCCCTTGAATCTTTAGAATTCTCTTCTTGAAACCTTTGGCCTTCATGTGTTAACCTATTGGAAAGTGGACTTTCTTTTAACAGACCTGAAATGCATGAGTCTGAGAAGAACTGGCTAGTGACTGGGTGGTGATTCCGAAACTTTTTGATTCCCATGTAATAGGAAATTCCTTTGAAATTATTTTCTTCTCCATCTGCACTAGTTTATACATAACAATTGGCTTATACTGTAGTACTTTCCTGTGTTAATTTTTTAAAATTAGCAAATATATTTGATATGAATATGTATTCATTCTGCTGTTGTCCATTAAAAATATATACCTAAAGAAACTAAAGACCTATATATAGAAAACTATAAAACACTGGTGAAAGAAATCAAAGAGGACACTAATAGATGGAGAAATATACCATGTTCATGGATTGGAAGAATCAATATAGTGAAAATGAGTATACTACCCAAAGCAATTTATAGATTCAATGCAATCCCTATCAAGCTACCAACAGTATTCTTCACAGAGCTAGAACAAATAATTTCACAATTTGTATGGAAATACAAAAACCTTGAATAGCCAAAGCGATCTTGAGAAAGAAGAATGGAACTGGAGGAATCAACCTACCTGACTTCAGGCTCTACTACAAAGCCACAGTTATCAAGACAGTATGGTACTGGCACAAAGACAGAAATATTGATCAATGGAATAAAATAGAAAGCCCACAGATAAATCCACGCACATATGGACACCTTATCTTTGACAAAGGAGGCAAGAATATACAATGGATTAAAGACAATCTTTTTAACAAGTGGTGCTGGGAAATCTGGTCAACCACTTGTAAAAGAATGAAACTAGACCACTTTCTAACACCATACACAAAAATAAACTCAAAATGGATTAAAGATCTAAACGTAAGACCAGAAACTATAAAACTCCTAGAGGAGAACATAGGCAAAACACTCTCCGACATACATCACAGCAGGATCCTCTATGACCCACCTCCCAGAATATTGGAAATAAAAGCAAAAATAAACAAATGGGACCTAATTAAACTTAAAAGCTTCTGCACAACAAAGGAAACTATTATCAAGGTGAAAAGACAGCCTTCAGAATGGGAGAAAATAATAGCAAATGAAGAACCGACAAACAACTAATCTCAAAAATATACAAGCAACTCCTACAGCTCAACTCCAGAAAAATAAACGACCCAATCAAAAAATGGGCCAAAGAACTAAATAGACATTTCTCCAAAGAAGACATACAGATGGCTAACAAACACATGAAAAGATGCTCAACATCACTCATTATCAGAGAAATGCAAATCAAAACCACTATGAGGTACCATTTCACACCAGTCAGAATGGCTGCAATCCAAAAGTCTACAAATAATAAATGCTGGAGAGGGTGTGGAGAAAAGGGAACCCTCTTACACTGTTGGTGGGAATGCAAACTAGTACAGCCACTATGGAGAACAGTGTGGAGATTCCTTAAAAAACTGGAAATAGAACTGCCTTATGATCCAGCAATCCCACTGCTGGGCATACACACTGAGGAAACCAGAAGGGAAAGAGACATGTGTACCCCAATGTTCATTGCAGCACTGTTTATAATAGCCAGGACATGGAAGCAACCTAGATGTCCATCAGCAGATGAATGGATAAGAAAGCTGTGGTACATATACACAATGGAGTATTACTCAGCCATTAAAAAGAATACATTTGAATCAGTTCTAATGAGGTGGATGAAACTGGAGCCTATTATACAGAGTGAAGTAAGCCAGAAGGAAAAACATAAATACAGTATACTAACACATATATATGGAATTTAGAAAGATGGTAACAATAACCCAGTGTACGAGACAGCAAAAGAGACACTGATGTATAGAACAGTCTTATGGACTCTGTGGGAGAGGGAGAGGGTGGGAAGATTTGGGAGAATGGCATTGAAACATGTAAAATATCATGTAAGAAACGAGTTGCCAGTCCAGGTTCGATGCACGATACTGGATGCTTGGGGCTAGTGCACTGGGACGACCCAGAGGGATGGTATGGGGAGGGAGGAGGGAGGAGAGTTCAGGATGGGGAACACATGTATACCTGTGGCGGATTCATTTTGATATTTGGCAAAACTAATACAATTATGTAAAGTTTAAAAAATAAAATAAAATTAGAAAAAAAAATATAAATAAATAAAATAATACTCTTCTTGAGGTAGGGGAGTTCAAGAGAGATGATAAACTTTTTATTAAGTAGCTGAGCAATAGACATGTAACCATGACCAGTGGAATAATAATGCCAGATACAGTTTTTTTCTTTTTTTTTTTCCCACAAGTATATTTTTGACAACTCATTAGACTCCTATCACCTGTCAGATACAATGCTTTTCATAGTCAATCTCCTTTCATAAGGTCATAAGGATGAGATTGTGCTGCTTTTTAAATTTTTAATTAAAATTTAAAATTTTTTAAAATTAAAAATTAAATTTAATTAAAAAATTTAAAAATATTTATTTTGGCAAAAGAGGAGGGTGAAAAACTTGGCTTAAAACTCAACACTCAGAAAACTAAGATCACGGCATACGGTCCCATCACTTCATGGCAAATAGATGGGGAAACAATGGAAACAGTGACAGACTTTATTTTTGGGGGCTCAAAATTCACTGCAGATGGTGACTGCAGGCATGAAATTAAAAGACGCTTCCTCCTTGGAAGAAAAGCTATGACCAACCAAGACAGCATATTTAAAAGTAGAGACATTACTTTGCCAACAAAGGTCCATCTGCTCAAAGCTATGGTTTTCCAGTAGTCATGTATGGATGTGAGAGTTGGACTATAAAGAAAGCTGAGTGCAGAAGAATTAATGCTTTTGAACTCTGGTGTTGGAGAAGACTCTTGAGAGTCCCTTGGACTGCAAGGAGATCCAACCAGTCCATCCTAAAGGAGATCAGTCCTGAATGTTCATTGGAAGGACTGATGCTGAAGGTGAAGCTCCAATACTTTGGCCACCTGATGTGAAGAACTGACTCATTTGAAAAGACCGTGATGCTGGGAAAGATTGAGGTCAGGAGGAGAAAGGGATGACAGAGGATAAGATGGTTGGATGGTATCACCAACCTTATAAACATGAGTTTGGGTGAACTCCGGGAGTTGGTGATGGACAAGGAAGCCTGGCGTACTGCAATCCATGGGGTCACAAAGAGTTGTACACAACTGAGTGACTGAACTGAACTGAACTGGGTCTTGCTTCAGGCACGTGGGCTTCTCTAGTCCTGGCCTATGGGCACTGGAGCCCTAGGGCTCAGTAGCTGTGGCTTTCAGGCTTTGTTGTGGTATCTCAGTTCCCTGACCAGGGACTGAATCTGGCTCCCTGCAATAGGAACGTGGAGTCTTAGCCTCTGGACCCTCAGGGAAGTCCCCTAAACTGCCCATTGCTGGATGCGCAAACTGAGGATCAGAAATGCTTGTTTGCCTAAGATGCCTTGTAAACTAAACAAAGAAACAATTTAGTCCCAGAGAGTAACTTTTAGAATGGTAGAAGCTTAACCAAGTTTGTAGAAATAGTGGAAGGAATAAGTGGAAGAGAAGAAAAAGATGATGATGATTAAAAGGATAGTTACCAAATTGTTGATGGTGATTACCTTTAGGTAGTGGGCTTATAAGTGGATTTACACACACACACACGTGTGTGTGTGTTGCCAGTCTTATTTTCTAAATTCTAAAAGAGATATGTGTTTAGGAGGAAAAATATTTTACATAGTCTTGGAGATAACACTTCCTTTGTAAACAAGATCAGCAATAATTTATGAGTCATCTAGAAAACTTCTGGTGGTATTTACTGATGTGTTTATTCCAACAGGTTGAAATTTTTCAAAAATGAGCAGTATTTGTAAGATGGTTGAGCTGCTGTTAATCACGACTTGAACAACAAAAAACAAGAGGGCACTACATCAGTCCTTTTGGCTATTTGCTATTTTAACTGTAATAAAAATAAAAGTGCTTTTTGAATTTCAAAAGTATTCTTTTCTAGAAAGCTTCCTGAGAGTTAACTGTGGGAAGCTGGCTTGGCAACTTTTTAGTAACCCTCCCAATGATTTCATATTTTGTAGTTAATTGGAAAATTAGCTCAATTATATTTTTATAATCTAACAGCAAAAATGAATTGGTAAAGGCTCAAGGTCTGCTATACTTAGCTATTATTAACTACATCATCAAAATGTGGTAAAGTTAAGAAAGACAATATTTTGCCTAAGAATTCGGCAACTGTTGTTTTTGTTATGCATAGAAGTTCAGGGTAAAGCAATAACTATTTCCTAATTATCTCTGAACTTAATGGTTCTTGGAGACTGATTTTGAATACCTGTAGAAGGAAAATTATTTTTCCATACTAATTTCTAGTTTTTTGGTTTTTCCTTTTTTAGTGTAAAAAATGGATATTTGTGGCACAGTGAATTACAAATCATTTGTCAAACAAGATATAAGCTTATTGTAAATTATAGGGATGGATGTGGTCAGAGTTTCATTTCTCTCATTCCAGGAAAGGAATAAAATGAATATGGATGCATGTTTTAAACTCCAGAACACTAGGATCCCTCAGAGTTTGAAACAGAGTCAGTAAATATATAAGGAAACGTCAATTTCCATCATTGGCAGAAAAATAAGCCAGTCTGTTCTAAATGAAGTATGTGTTTCAAACTTTAAATAGATATAGAAAAGTGAAAGAAAGCAGCCTCTTTATGGAAGGTTACAGAAGGTTGAAGTAGAAATAGCAGCTAAATTTAGGGGGCCATATGTGCCGTAAATTGGATAAAAACTTTACATAGATTGTCTAATTTAATTCCTATGATACTGCTTTGGACACGTTTGTGTCTATTTTCAAGACAAGCACCAGAGGCTTATGAAGCTTTGCCACTTGCCTCTAGTTGTGCCATGAAGAAGTGTGGGAACTGAGACTCAACTCAGGTTGATCTGTCTCCAGAACTGAGACCTTCCCTCTGCTGTATCGTAGCAGCTGTGCTGCTGATGCCATAAATGGTGATGAGAAGGAAGAGAAGCCAGACTTGTATGCACACAGACTACTACATATGGCGATGAGTGAAGTTATTTGCTTTAAGGGTTTTGCCTCTCATTTCTATAACTCAACTGATTATCATACAGACTCCAATGATGTCAGCATAGGTTGCCATTTAAAGATCGGTAAGATGGATCAAAAATAACTGATTCTGAGTTTTGTATCAGGCAGTTCAAAGCTAGATAATTTTAATGAATCAATTAACCACATCTGTAGATATGGTTTCTTCATTTCTAAAACAGGAATAATAATCATTCATGCCATATGCATTTCATATAGTTGTTTTATTATCAAATTAGGCAATTCATATGAAAGTCTAAGTAAATCAATGAAGTCTGTGACGATGAAGGAATGGATAAGATGGATTAAGATGTATATGGCAATAAGTAACAGGTTTTGGTTTGTTCCACTTTCCAAAATAAAGCCATTTTATTTCCTACTTTCCAACTTATTAGCTACATTTAAGATCTTGCTGTGTGAAGAACTTTGTCAAGGCATTCTTTACCTCTTCATTTCTCAGAGTGTAAATGAGTGGATTCAACATGGGAGTCAGGATACCATAAAATACTGCCATGTTTTTGTCTATAGATAAAGTAGATGACGGCAGCATGTAAGTAAACATACAAGGCACGAAGAACAAGGCAACAACTGTAAAGTGGGCCCCGCAGGTGGAGAGGGCCCTGCGCCTCCCCTCTGCGCTGTGGGACCTCAAGGAGCGCAGGATGACCAGGTAGGAGGCAGCCAGCAGGAGGAAGTTCAACAGGCAGATCACGCCACTGTTGGCCACCACCAGCAGGCCGATGACATAGGTGTCAGTGCAGGCAAGTTCCAGCAAGGGGTACAAGTCACAGACAAAGTGATTGATCACGTTAGGCCCGCAGAAGGGCAACTGCAGGACCAGCAGGAGCTGAACCAGGGAATGCAGGAAGCCCCCCAGCCAAGCCAGCCCCACCAGCAGGGCACAGCGATGCCTGGTCATGACGGCCGTGTAGTGCAGGGGCTTGCAGATGGCCACGTAGCGGTCATAGGCCATCACCGTGAGCAGGATGATCTCAGCACCTCCAAAAAAATGAGCTCCAAAGAGCTGAGCCATGCAACCCTCATAGGAGATGGCTCTCCCCTCATACAAGGAGTCAGCTATGAGTCTAGGGGCCATAGAAGAAGAATAACAGGTATCAATAAAGGACAGGTTGGCCAGGAAAAAATACATAGGGGAAACCAGCGTGGGATTACAGGTGATGGTGATCACAATGAGAATATTGCCACAGACTGTGATCCCGTATATGGTCAAAAAGGCCACAAAGAGAGCTCTTTGCACTTCTGGGTTCTGTGAAAGTCCCAGCATGAAAAATTCTGTGATGTTGTGTGGTATTTCCATAGAGTCCAAGGACACCGAGGATGCAAGCACAGCATTGCCTATAAAGTCAAGAGAGACACAAAATGTTACAAGATTTCGTTTAGCCAAACCCACTTCTCTTCATCCCTCTTAACCCATTCTGTTCCAAAACTTGTGTACCAATTCATCCTGTTAACCACAAAATGTAAGCATGTCTGTTAACTTTAGCATCACTGGGCAATAGATATCTAAGTTATTATATGAAAATAATTATTCAATTTTCTAGAATTTATTTTGTTAAATGGAACATTTGGTGGACATCGATTTTCTAATTTGACCAGAAAACATCTCTGACAGTTTTCAGCAGGGTTCCACATGGATACAATGGCTCTCAAGAAACCCATGAATACTTAGGATCTTCTGAAATCTCTGCATGCATAGTTCATACCCTTTGAATTAACTCTTTTTCCTTGCAATGAGGTTTGCTACATTTTCTGTTGTGCTTCCAATAGTAACAGAAATTGATGCAAAGCAAACTGAAGTAGAGTAGGGAGACATTGACTTGGTTGCAGCTGGAGACGCCCAAGTTCTCTGTTTCTCCTTGTTCATTTGCTCCCACTTCTGCCTGAGCTGCGGGCAGTATCATGTATAAGAAGTTAAATTACTCTTCCCCCTTGCTGTACACACTATATGTATGTCTGGGCTTTACTTTCTCTGGACTTGGTGAAATCCTTCTAGTTAAAGGCTTCCAGTCCTTCTACAATCGACAGGGATGAGTCAAAGTTAAAAAATTAAAAGTGACCAGCAGTGAAAGATTCTATTAAATGATTATCTGCCTATTCACTACATAAAGGAAGCTACAGGAGGAGGAAGAAGAGATATTCTGTCTTAACCAATGTCCTTGTAAATTAGAATCTCATCTGACAAAATATTGCTACTCATGCTTTATTCTCCTAATTACATTAAAGAAATGTTTGCGCTATTCTAAGTTTTGATTAAACAAAAACTGTCACTCATCGCACCCACCAACCATCTATTATTTTCCTGGAAACATCAGATCAGATCAGGTCAGATCAGTTGCTCAGTCGTGTCCGTCTCTTTGTGACCCCATGAATCGCAGCATGCCAGGCCTCCCTGTCCATCACCAACTCCTGGAGTTCACTCAGACTCACGTCCATCGAGTCAGTGATGCCATCCAGCCATCTCATCCTCTGTCGCCCCCTTCTCCTCCTGGCCCCAATCCCTCCCAGCATCAGAGTCTTTTCCAATGAGTCAACTCTTCACATGAGGTGGCCAAAGTACTGGAGTTTCAGCTTTAGTTAGCATCATTCCTTCCAAAGAAATCCCAGGTCTGATCTCCTTCAGAATGGACTGGTTGGATCTCCTTGCAGTCCAAGGGACTCTCAAGAGTCTTCTCCAACACCACAGTTCAAAAGCATCAATATTTTGGCTCTCAGCCTTCTTCACAGTCCAACTCTCACATCCATACATGACCACAAGAAAAACCATAGCCTTGACTAGACGGACCTTTGTTGGCAAAGTAATGTCTCTGCTTTTGAATATGCTATCTAGGTTGCTCATAACTTTCCTTCCAAGGAGTAAGCGTCTTTTAATTTCATGGCTGCAGTCACCATCTGTAGTGATTTTGGAGCCCAGAAAAATAAAATCTGACACTGTTTCCACTGTTTCCCCATGAAGTGATGGGGTCAGATGCCATGATCTTCGTTTTCTGAATGTTGAGCTTTAAGCCAACTTTTTCAGTCTCCATTTTCACTTTGATCAAGAGGCTTTTTAGTTCCTCTTCACTTTCTGTCATAAGGGTGGTGTCATCTGCATATCTGAGGTTATTGATATTTCTCCTGGCAATCTTGATTCCAGCTTGTGCTTCTTCCAGCCCAGCGCTTCTCATGATGTACTCTGCATATAAGTTAAATAAACAGGGTGACAATATACAGCCTTGATGTACTCCTTTTCCTATTTCGAACCAGTCTGTTGTTCCATGTCCAGTTCTAACTGTTGCTTCCTGACCTGCATACAGATTTCTCAAGAAGCAGATCAGGTGGTCTGGTATTCCCATCTCTTTCAGAATTTTCCTGGAAACATAAATCTTCTTAAAGTAACTAAATCTCCCAACTTGCTGAAGATTTTATGCTCAGTATGATATGAATGAAAGGAGAGTCACTGAGTGTCAGAGGAAGAGACATGCAAATATAAGAAGTGCTGGAGAGAAGATTCTTGTATTGATCAGGAAGCTGCACACTTTCTTTCTAAGCGTGGTTACACAGGCAAATGCAGTTTATGCAGGAAACAAATCTGATTATGAACTTTTCAGAAGAGAACATTATGGCCAAGAGCACAAATAGCAGTGATAAGTGCCATCTGTATAACACTTAGTCTTTGCAAACACTGTCCTAAGAGCTTTAAATATATAAGCTCATTTAATCCTCAACATCCCCACAAGATAGATTATTACTTTTCTTCTCATTTCTTCAGAGGAAGAAAGTGAGAAACACATTTAGAAACTTACAGAAGCATAGTCAGCCAATAAGTTGCAGAGTTAAGACTTGGGCCCAGGCAGTTCTGCTATAGAGTCTGTGGGCTTCACCATAGTATCCTGACACATAAACTCACTTAAGTTTGAGTATTCCCAGTACCATTTATTTTCCGTGTAATCATGGGCAATTTCTCAAAGCCTCAGTGTTCTTATCTATAAAATGAAAAATAAGAGTACTGCTACACCCTGAGTCTGCAAACAGCAGTCATGAAAACAGTGCATATCAAGTGTTTGTACAGAGCCTGGATATGACACCCACTCCAGCAATGGTATCGCTGAAGTCACTGTCATCAATGCCACGGACAGCAAGTTACATTCACTGGATCTGAGGACACGAGTATGTCGTCAGGAGTTTTGTCTTTGTTTTTGTTCTTTTACATCCTAACATCATGAAATAGTGGACCTGGGCGAGTTATTGAAGGGTCACCTAGACCAGCTCCAAGCATATCAACCCAAATATCACTGTTTCATGTGCCTAAACTCCTGCGTGAGATTAAAATTGCTTTTCTCATTTAGGCAGATCTCACACTGGGGATGTGCTGTTGATTGCAGGAATGCATCTGAGCTGCAAGTTTCTTAGACTAGTATTAGGAGAAAATTCCAAAGGGCATCATTCATTCACAAGCAGCTGAGAATTTGTTCCATTATCCATTTCCCTCTTATTTCCTGAAAAACCCTACGGCATTACAAATCACCTTTTCCAGTTGTCTCTGTATTAAAGGTGGTGGATTTAAGACTCAGATGAGGAGCAGATGGTCCAAAGTTGGACTGATGGTCCGTGGTGGAGGCGCAGCTGGAACCCAGGCCACTCGGCACTCCTCTGTGCTTTCCAGTGTCACCACCACCAATCAGTAGAGAACAGTATATAACAGATAATAGTAGATAATCCAGTATCTGCTTTCTCTATCATTGAGAAGCCAAAAAAATGCTGTGGCTCAGCTTAGGGAGAAAAGCCTCAAAACAAAATAGCTGGCTTGTCGTCTCTGCTTTCCACTGACAATGCTCATCAACATGGTCTCAGAAAATCTTTCCCTTGCCACTGAAAAGGGTGACTTATAAGGTGGGCGTGATAACATGCGATTATCACTGCGAGGTTTCTCTGAAGGCTAATCCTCTCCCCACAGCATCACTTGCTGAAACAGTTCTGGGGCTTGGTTTTTGCCTCATTCACAGGTTAGAACACTGTGGTGCCATCGTTAATTAGTCCCTTTGAATGCAGTTTTGGTCTCACAAGGAAGAGACTTTCACCTTACTTCCTAAAAGTGCCTAGTGTCCTTCTAGCATCTAGAGAGAGTCCACCAGTTGTCAGGAGGAAAAGGGAGTTAGGATATTTCAGGAACAGATATTGGAGGGTTAGTGTCTTTAGGAAAATTGATGACTGGACAACAAGGACAAAAATTAATCGCATTTATTGATCATCTTCGTGTTCTAAGTGCAGGTCCTAGGCGCTTTCACATATAGTATCCTTTGTCGTTTACTCCTTAAGTTGTGTCTGACTCTTTGCGACCCCATGGACTGTAATCCACAGGTCCTCTGTCTATGGAATTCTCCAGGCAGGAATACTGGAGTGGTTTGCCATTTCTTTCTCCAGGGGATTTTCCCAACCCAGGGATCGAACCCAAGTCTCCTGCATTACATGCGATTCTTTATCACTGAGCCATCGGGGAGGCCATATATTACATACAACAATGTTAGGTAAATATCAATATTACTGTACTTGCTGCTGCTGCTAAGTCGCTTCAGTCGTGTCCGACTCTGTGCGACCCCATAGACGGCAGCCCACCAGGCTCCCCCATCCCTGGGATTCTCCAGGGAAGAACACTGGAGTGGGTTGCCATTTCCTTCTCCAATGCGTGAAAGTGAAAAGGGAAAGTGAAGTCGCTCAGTCATGTCCGACTCTTAGTGACCCCATGGACTGCAGCCTACCATGCTCCTCCATCCATGGGATTTTCTAGGCAAGAGTACTGGAGTGGGGTGCCATTGCCTTCTCCAATTACTGTACTTACTGGGCTTTAATAAGAATTAAATAGCAAAAGAAAAGCTCCTTGCACAGAGTAAACACACAAATAGAAAAAGCTGTCATAATTATGTTTTTTACACTAGCATTGATTTTTTGATGTTTACCCCATCCTAAGGGTAGGTTCGGAGAAGGCAATGGCACCCCACTCCAGTACTCTTGCCTGGAAAATCCCATGGATGGAGGAGCCTAGTGGGCTGCAGTCCATGGGGTCGATAAGAGTCAGACACAACTGAGCAACTTCACTTTCACTTTTCACTTTCATGCATTGGAGAAGGAAATGGCACCCCACTCCAGTGTTCTTGCCTGGAGAATCCCAGGGACGGGGGAGCCTGGTGGGCTGCCGTCTCTGGGGTCGCATAGAGTCAGACACGACTGAAGCGACTTAGCAGCAGCGCAGCAAGGGTAGGTTCACCATTATGTTCAAATAAAGAAATATTTTAGACAGAGGTTTTCTCGGCTTGAGACTTAAAGTCATAAATTAAGGTCAGAAATCTGTTGCCTCCCAAACACACAGAATGAGTGCTCAGGTCAAGACTTTATTCACAGAAAGGGCTCAGTAAACAGCTATTGTCACCAGCGTTACCAGTATCATCATCACCATCATCAGCCTTCTTTCTACATCATCCTGTGACATTCCATGTTTCTTGGGAACTACCACTAGATGTTTAAAAGATAATTTTGAGTTTTTAAATACACAGTTGCTTATATATATATTTATATATATATATATATATATTTTTCAAAATACTCACTCATAGGAGATTATGGCAAAGTATCTGTTGTTTAAAGCCTTTATAAATACAGTGAGAGCTAACCTGACAATAAAATCTTAAGAACATTAGAAATGCAATGCTGGCATCACCTTATGTTCAAATTCCTGGTTGGGAACCCTCCTGAAAACAAGTTTCTGAAGTCTTCCCCATAAATCACAAACTCTGTACAGAAATTGATCTCTTCGTCTTTCCAACTGAGCGCTCCCTTTTTCTCTTTCTTCTAGAGGATGGAAACAGGATAAAAGGATCCATTATCAGCGAGAGCTTCTGAAATAGATGCTGCTCAAGCTTCCCTCGTAGCTCAGCTGGTAAAGAATCCGCCTGCAACGCAGGAGATCCCGGTTTGATTCCTGGGTTGGAAAGATCCACTGGAGAAGGGATAGGCTCCCCACTCTGGTATTCTTGGGCTTCTCTGGTGGTTTAGCCGATAAAGAAGCCACCTGCAATGTGGGACACACGGGTTCGATTGCTGGGTTGGGAAGATCCTCTGGAGGAGGAAACTGGCTACTCACTCCAGTATTCTGGCCTGGAGAATTCCATGAACTGTATAGTCCATGGGATCTCAAAGAGTCAGACATGACTGAGTGACTTTCACTTTCAAACATCTCATAGCTGATCCCACCGGCTCTCCCATTTGTCACTACAGAGATATTTAAATGGAGTTTAATCCCAGAATAGGGAGTTGGTGAGGCACTCGCTCTCAACATTCAGAGAACTTTTTATTGGCTGAGATGACACATTTTGGAGTGAAGTGAGGCTGGGATGGACGTTTGGTCTCCCTGCTGTCCTGGTTAGTGAATAATGGTAGCGATGCTCTTGGGCTCCTCTGTTAGGAACCACTGCCCCCAGCATAGTTTATGCTCTTGTGGAATCTCTGAAAGTTGAAACAAAGTCTAAGCAATTTTTGTTAATTTTTAGCTGACTCAGTTTTCCTCTTGAAATCATTTAATCTGCACAATTTAAGGAAGCATGTAATGTTATTTTCCTATTTGTTGTTGTTTCTTAGCTGTGATGTTGTGCCTGACTCTTTGCAGCCCCACAGACTGTAGCCCACCAAGCTTCTCAGTCCATAGAATTTCTCAGGCAAGAACACTAGAGTGAGCTGCCAAGTCCTCCTTCTCCAGCGGATCTTCCAAACCCAGGGATCGAACCCGTGTCTCCTACTTGGCAGGCAGATTCTTTACTACTGAGCCACCTGGGAAATTCTTTTTTTTTTTTTTATTAAAGATGAAAAAAATAGATGAAACAATTTGCTAACATTTACTCGAATAATTAATGCTGGAGACAATAAGAGAAATTAAGCCTACTTTGTCCAAAGCTCTTAATCTCTATTTTTGAATCTCTTAGAATTTCATTACGTACATGGTATGGATTCTTTACTCTAGCTCAGATTTGTGATTTTGTGCTGTTCCATGACAGTTCCATGACTTGTTCTTAAATCACTGGAAATTTCCTATAACCACTGTTTTGTCTTGAGAATCTTCTTTTCCTTTGTCTGTGTCTAAAACCAGACTTTAATGTATAGATATTTTCTGCCTTAGCTCTATGGACTTTATCAACTATGTTTATTTTATGCCATCCAATTCTAATTCTTTTTGTAAACTCTTGTATACTACAAGGAATGATGAAGTGTAATTTTCAAAAAGTACTTTTGTGTGCAAATGCCATCTGTTTGGGATTGTGATAAGTAAAAATTTCTTTTTATTGCTGTCTTTATTTATAAACCTCTCAAACTTAGAAAGATCAGAAAAAGTGTATAAATGTACTTTTTGAAAGCTTATTTCCTACTGTTCTGTCCTTTTTTCATTTGTAGTTGTCTTCCCTCTTTTAAAGTAAAACTTCATTCTAGCTATGGTGCTGGGTATAACAAGTGTTCAAGAATATTGCTGTTGATCTGTTTCGTACCCACACTCAGGGCAACATTATGACTTTCGTGGACCTTTGGTACTTTCTTCCTCTTGGGTCTTCTCCTCCATGAAAATGTTAAAAATTATCTTTTCTGACTGCATGGTTGTATAGATGACTATAATCTAAGCTGCATTTAGATTATATTAATTTCTTTCTTTCTGTTGTAAAAGAAATTAAAACATTTCATGACCTCCTAAGACTATCGTGGGCTCTCAGCACTGAGTGTACTATGCCTTCTGAATATCAACCCTGGCTTACAATGTATGAGCCCCTAGAGAAAATTGATCCAGACAGAAGAATCATCCCAGTTCAATCAATTAAGAAGGGGAGAAATCTTGCCTAAATACTCCACACAAGATTTATTCATTACTAGTTTTCATTATTTGTCCCCAGAGCTTCTTCATGACATTTTTCACTTCTGCATTTCTCAGGGTGTAGATTAAAGGGTTCAGCATAGGAGTTACTATGGTGCAAAACACAGTCACAGCTTTGTCAATGGGGAAGGAGGTCGTGGGTCTTAGGTAGAGGAACGAACAAGGTACAAAGAACAGGATGACAACTGTGACATGAGAGGCACAGGTGGACAGGGCTTTGCGACGCCCTTCAGAGCTGTGAGTCCTCAGGGAGCGCAGGATGACAACATAGGAAGCAACCAACATTAGGAAAGTTAGCAGACACAGTGACCCACTGTTGGCAGAAATCAGGGGCCCCAGAGGGTGAGTGTCTGTGCAGGCTAGCTCCAGGAGAGGTATTAAATCACACATAAAATGGTCAATGACATTGGGGCCACAGAATGGTAACTGAACCATGAACAAAATCTGGATCCCTCCATGGAGAAAGCCTAACGCCCCAGCCATTCCAACCAGGAGAGCACACACGGGTCAACTCATCATGGCCATGTAGTGCAGGGGCTTACAGATGGCCACATAGCGGTCATAGGCCATGACAGTTAACAAGACAATCTCGGCTCCAGCAAAGAAATGTTCAGCAAAGACCTGAGTCATGCAGCCACTGAAGGAAATGGTGTTCTTTCCAGAGACCAAGTCAAAGACCAACTTGGGTGCTGTGGAGGAAGAGTAGAAAGCATCTATCATGGACAAATAGGACAGAAAATAGTACATGGGAGAGCCGAGGGCTGGGCTGGTGAAGACGGTGATGGAGATGAGCAGGTTACCTGCCAATGTGATCAAGTAGACGATCAGAAACACAGCAAATAAGAGTGTCTGCAGTCCTGGATTCTGGGTCAGGCCCAGTAGGAGGATTTCTGTTATGTTGCTCATCCTTTCCCTCAGTTCATCTTGAGTTGTACGCACGTAGTTGATCTGGAAAGATTACAATATTTCTGAGTGATGATATTTTAAATTCTATGGAAAAAATTTCATCATCTCTTTAGCCTGGGTCCCTGGGACTGGTGAAGCTACTCCCTTCACTTATCTCTGATATTTTACAGAGAGTTGTAAAGAAGAATGGGAGGAGTTTAAATCTCTCCTGATTCATATAATTTAAATATATTGTGACAATACCTTACAAATACCACAATAAAAGCAAGATATTTTTTATGAATATTGACATGCAGTTAACTTCTAAATTTTCTTTTTAGCTCTGAATGTCTCACAGATAGCCTTTTTTTACTCTGGGGGACAGATTTCATTGACAATTCTTTATAAAGTTATATTAATGCTTGTCTATTGAAATGAATATTCATAGGTATATGGACACAATATTTTAAAAATTAACTTTGTATCAGACATGAAAAGTACCAATCAAACCTTACTCTATACCAGCTGTGTTCTGTGACCTGTTATTCCTTTTTTTTTGAATTAACACACATGCACACACACAGACAGAGCTGCAGATGGAGTTTTTGTCGTTCAAAATGCCAAGAAACTCTCTTTATAACAGCTCTTTGAGCAGCATTCACTCAGCGACCCTGGATGTTGTGTCTGGCCCAACAAGATAGTTATGCTCACTCTTTCCACATCTTCGAATGTGAACATGTAAGTGGTGCAAAGTTCCCTGAAAAGTCCTCAATATTTCTGAAATGAGCTTTCTGTGTAATTGTTCTTTCACTGCATATAGAATAATGCTCTGGATTAGTTATATTACCCTACTCACATTTTGCTATGAAATGATGTAAGTCAAGAAGTTTTCCTGTTTCCTATTGACCAGACAAAAATATCAGGACCACCTGAAATAATACAATTTCCCCTTTTGGAATAAGTTTTTATCAATTAAGATGAACTTGAAATTTTCATTACTTAAATTACATTACATTTTTACATTAATGTAAAAATATTGAATATATATAAGAATGCATTCTTTTCCTGGGGAGTGAGACTGTATATAGGTTTTCAAGATAGACTACACATTGTTGTAACCAAGATCATAAGCTATTTTATTCGTTATCTTTCTTTCTCTCTTCTTTCCCTAACGCTTGCCAAAAACATAACTACATATTTTTTTCCTCAAAAATTTCTGGGCACAGAACTCAGCATCATGATCTTGGAGGTTTCAATAAAGATGAAGTAAGATAGTTTAGAGTTTTCAGGAAAGCTTATGCCTCAGCTGTTTTTCTCTCTCCATGACTCCAATGATGGCCAATCATTCTTCAAAGATTTAACTCACAAATACTTCAATGTGGTGGCATGGAAATCATGAAAAGAGGAAATAATTTTTAATAATTACAGAGATCTTCAGGATCAATCTACTTACTACTACTACTAAGTTGCTTCAGTCGTGTCCGACTCTGTGCGACCCCATGAACTGCAGCCCACCAGGCTCCTCCGTCCATGGGATTTTCCAGGCAAGAGTACTGGAGTGGGGTGCTAAGACATAAATGTTAATCCCAATCTTGTAAAAGTGACTTTAGTGATTCTCAACAGCATCTTGGCTGGGAACATTCCATACAGTATTTTCTATTGACATTTTCACATCATTGTGTCCAAATTCATTTTTAGAGAGAAAGGCTAAGTTTCAATTTACAGAATCTAACCACAAATATTATTTCAGTGAAATGAAATTGGCTAAGTTAACCATCTTAAATTTTGGGGAAGAGAATTAGCTATCACTAACTTGGATCAGTTGGTTGTGGATTCCTCAGTTTGTAGATTAAATCCAGACATCGCTTTCTTCCCACCAGGCATTTGCCCCACAGCTGCAAATAGACTGTCAACTAACAAGGAGGACAGTAGAATTCTTATGTCTCTAGACAACTCTCCCATTTTCTGGATTTACTCAGAAAACAAGCTGTTTGAATTAGGAAACTTTGATAGCTTTCAGATTTAATTTTAACTCACTTTCCAGGATTCTTATGAGATTATACATGCATCTTCAAATATATTATTCAAATGTATACATCAAATTATTCAAATTTGATTCTTCAAAGTAAGAAGAAACTTGCATATGAAATTGTGGAATGTATGTGAAAGTGAAAGTATTAGTCACTTAGTTGTGTTCAACTCTTTGCGGCCCCATGGATTGTAGCCCACCAGGCTCCTCTATCCGTGGAATTCTCCAGACAAGAATACTAGAGTGGGTTGCCATTTCCTTCTCCAGGGGATCTTCCTAACCCAGGGATTGAACTCCTTTTATTCCTGATTTAATCCATTCTTCTAACTCGTACTAACCTTGGGAGCAGGGTCTCCCAAACAGATCTTCACCTTGTTGATGCATGGCTCTGTGGCTGTTATTTACTTCAAGGCCCTTGTTTGTAATTCTTTCTTCATTGACTCTAGAGAAATGTTTAAATAGACTTTCAAAAAAGCTCAGGGTTTGGTAATACATCAATCTCCCAAGTCCTCAGAGGATTAGTAATTGGCTCTGTTGGAATCTTTGCTAAAGCATCAGCCACGGACTTTTTTTTTGCTCCTGTTTGACTCTCACAAACAACATTAGAGACCAGCTTTAGAAATGCAGTTGAGCTTTGGTTAAAAATATACTTCTGGCTATGGGCTTCCCTGGTGGCTCAGGTGGTAAAGAATCTGCCTGCAATGCAGGAGATGTTGTTGATCCTTGGGTTGGGAAGGTCCCCTGGAGAAGGGAATGGCTATCCACTCCAGTATTCTTGCATGGAGAATTCCATGGACAGAGGAGACTTGTGGGTGACAGTCTATGAGGTTACAAAGAGTCAGACATGACTGACTCACACACACACTTCTGGCTATAGTTTAGAATGAAACTTAGGTAAGATAAGAGCAAAGCTTGATATTAGGATTTTGTTGCTCATTTTGACGTTGGTGACCTTGCCAAAGGATATATGGGGTGGTTTTAGGCATAGGTCAGAGTTCAGAGAATGGATTTCTCTCTGAAAACATGAGTGTTTGGTACTATATGGTTACCCTGAGAGTAGAAATGCCAGTCTGGGCCAGATTACCCTCAGACATTGTGACATGTTTATTAGTGACTGACCGAGGAGACTTAACTAGCAGGTTCCCAGCTCCCAGACCTCGAGTAATTTAAAAGCCATGAACATATAAACTATCTCTGGGATGAGTACCTAGGTGACAGCCTCATGATGTACTATAGAGCTTGTAGCTTTGCCACACACAGAGGGAACCACTGGGATGTATAGCGATTTTACTGCTCTCCATGCTTTCTCAGAGTAAACTTTGAAAAAAGTCACGCTCAGCCAAGCACTCGTGTATAGAGACATCCAGAGGGAAAGAAAAGAAACTACAAAAAGGACACTCCACTATAGTCTTCTCTCCCTCAGCTTCGAGTGAAGAGCTGGCTGGAACTGCACAGAGTCATCTTTCTTTCTCACCTACCTTTAACTTTAAACCAAACTGATGCATTCCTGAAATTCAGAGCAGAGAGAGAAGCAATGCTTTCATGTTCTTGACAGTTAATGATGTTGCTTCTGTTAGCGGTCACCCTCACTCTCAGTCTGGCCCACTCTCTGATTTTTTTTTAATTGTCATAAAATATGTATAGAATGAAATTTACCATTTTAAGTATACACTTCAGTTCAGTTCAGTTGCAAAGTGTCCGACTCTTTGCGACCCCATGAATCGCAGCACGCCAGGCCTCCCTGTCCATCACCAACTCCCGGAGTTCACTCAGACTCACGTCCATCGAGTCAGTGATGCCATCCAGCCATCTCATCCTCTGTTGTCCCCTTCTCCTCCTGCCCCCAATCCCTCCCAGCATCAGAGTCTTTTCCAATGAGTCAACTCTTCCCATGAGGTGGCCAAAGTACTGGAGTTTCAGCTTTAGCATCAGTCCTTCCAAAGAACACTCAGGACTTATCTTCTTTAGAATGGACTGGTTGGATCTCCTTGCAGTCCAAGGGGCTCTCAAGAGTCTTCTCCAACACCACAGTTCAAAAGCATCAATTCTTCGGCGCTCAGCCTTCTTCACAGTCCAACTCTCACACCCAAGTACACACTTGAGTGGCATTAAATACCTTCACATTGTTGTGCAAACACCTCACCAATCATCTTCATAATGTTTCACCTTCTCAGACTGAAACTCCATATTCATTAAATAATAATTTATCATTCCTCCCCCCCCCTACGTCCTAGTCATCATTATATAACTTTTTTTTTCATGACAATCCAGGTGTCAATATATCATAATCTGTTTGGGAGAATAGCAGTTTGCTTCCTACTCTATGATGGGGAATCTTGAGGACATAAAGTAAAGGATTATGCTTCTGTCCAGAAGTGACTGAGAAAATCACACTCAGTCAAACTTCTTTGTAGAATACCCCTGTACAAAAATGAAAAAAAGCACTGTAAGTAGGAGAACTTTGCTTCTGTTTCCTCTTTTTCAGACTCTGATGTGGAGTTGATTGCAACCTTGTCAGGAATTATCTGGAGTGATGTAATTAACTGGGCATTTTGAGTTCAGGTTGTTCCTCTACCTAAGGAATTGATCAGGAGCAGGAATGGTTATGCTCCCTACCCACAGAACAATGCCCTATTGAAAAACTGTCTTTGGGGAAAATGTCAGAGTCCTTGGGAATTTAGAGAAACACTTATTCACATATGTAGAACATGGATTCCATCAGCTTGACTGGTTGGTTGGGGTTTTGTCCTGGGAGGAGGATGCCAACAGACACAGGATGACTGACCCATAGTGGGAACTTCCTAGTAACGACACAGAATAACTATAATTCTGATTGATCATTGATTTTGAGAAGATCAGAAGGAAACTGCTTTTGTTATCATTCTTATTTTTTTTCTTCTGGGACCCAATCCCTTAGATTTATCAAGACCCAGAGACACTCTGAGAGATAGTGAGGGACAAGGAGGCCAGGCATACTTCAGGTCAGTCCATAGGGCCTCAAAGAGGGGGGCATGACTTGGTGACTGAAAAACGACAAGGACAATTTGAGTGTAATCTGGTAGTTGATAGAATGGTGAAATCATGCAAAGAGATTGAGAATTCAATAGGAAGAGCTTGTCTCCTAATTTATAGAAGGAAGGATTATTAGAAAGGGAAATAAGCTAATAATGAGAATTTGGTGGGAGAAGGAAGAGTAGGGATGAGGTTAGGAATAACTGAGAAGGGATTTAAGTGATCACATAGATTGGAGCCAAAGGTACTGTTTCCTTGTTTTGACCCCAGATTGCATGTGAATGGCGGTTTGGTTAGAGCATAAAGATTAATGACCAAAGGTTAAAATTTTGATAGTTAACAAACTAAGATTTCTAAGAAGAGAGAAGGCAGTTGCATGCAGAACACACATAGCTACATTAAAACTAAATAGGAACCCTTGCATATCTATTAATAGCTTGCAACAGAGGGCTAAAAGGTGATATGGATACAATTATTGATGAGGAGGCTTGAGATTAAGAGAAAGATTCTGTTTTGGTCCTGGTTTTTCCTGAGAAGTGGGAAGCATAGCATCCTCCTGAGATACATGGACATTTTGTGGGGATAAAGTTTATAGGAAATCAGTGAAAATTTAGAACATATACTAAAAAGAATGTGTTGGAAGAAGGAACTGTTTGGAACAGCCAGAACATTTGCTTAACAAGTTTTGAAGACATGGTTCACGTTAGAGATGAAATTTTTGTTGGCGCTCCTTCCTAGTTAATAATGGGCTTCCCAGGTGGCTCAGTGGTAAAGAATCTGACTGCCAATGCAGGAGCTGCAGGAGACTCAGGTTAGATCCCTGGGTTGGGAAGATCCCCTGGAGGAAGAAATGGCCATCCACTTAAGTATTCTTACCTGGAAAACCCACTGACAGAGGAGCCTGGAGGGCTACAGTCAGCCCTTGGGTTCACAAATAGTCAGACCTGACTGACTGAGCAGCAATAGCTAGTTAATAATTTTCTTCAAGATCGCCTTATATCTCTGGTGGAGGGAAAGACATGATGGTGTATGAATTTCTGGTTTAGAAACTTCAGTTAATGTAATGCATTACACTGAAGAAAATGCTCTATTTAGACTTGGTTCCGTAAAGATGGACATTTATTCATTCTGTGCTTAGAGAATGAAGATAATTGCAAAAGTGATGGAAACCTTTTCTCTCCTTGATATTTATAAGTCTTTTAAAAGATGAAATGGTTCAATGTAACTAGTCAGGATAGGACCATTTTGCTGTGCAACAAATGAATCCTGAACTTGCACTCTGTCTATATCTCACATGATTTTCCATCTCATTGGTTTGCAATTGGTCTAAAATTTCCCATTCAAATTTGAATGTGCACACTTTCTGACTTGATTACTCACCTATCACCAAGTTAATTTTTGTTTGTACTGGATACTTCTCTATCCATTAGCTAAAGCACAAATTGGCGCCCCCCAAAAGTATTTTGAATATATTTTACAAAAACAGTGCTCCATAAAACACTGCCTGGGAAATTGTGTGCAAGATGGCTCTACAGTTGTGCCTGGAAGAATTTTATATCCTTTCTTAGCTTTAGACATAGAAAATAATTCATTTTGAGAAGAGCCCAGATTACACTGTAAAGGGTGCCCCTGGAATTGTGCAGCACTTGGTACTAATTTTGAAATGAGTCCTGTCTTTATGTCACTCTCATTTCTCAAAACTCATTCTTTTCTCATTGGTCATTATCTCTCACAATAATAGCTCTACCTTGCCTACAGTACTTTGGACTAAAACGTCATTAAAAAAATATTTGGTTGTTAGGACTTATTGTTTAGATATTTTAATTATTTGGCCTATTGGTTATACACTCTATATCTGAAGCTTTACAGAGAGTGCTTCTACTGAATACAGTAACTCAAAGTTTTTCCAGCCTCTGTGATTCTTTAAGTTGATTAACAATGCCCCTTTGGGGGCTTCCCTGGTGGTCCAGCAGTTAAGAATCCACCTGCCACTGCAGGGGATATGGATTCAATCTCTGATCCGGGAAGATCCCCTCATGCTGAGAATCTCTCACAAAAAACCTACCTGTGTACCTATTCATTAAAAAAAAATATGTAGTTGTTAAAATACTGCCCAGGCACCATTCTATATATGACTTTACTGAAGTTCCCTGACACCTAAAGCCCCAGCCTCTGTGAAATTAGAGAACAGCAGCTGCAGTGGTCCAGTGGTTAAGAATCACCTCAACTAGAGAGAAGCCCTCAGTCTCATCCGCTATCCAGATGCTGAAAACCCGTGTGTCACAACTCAACAAAGACTCAGTGTAGCAAAACACTTAAAACAAAACAAAAGAGAAAAAATTAGAAAACAAACCAGAAAAAACAAAAAAAAAACACAAAAAAAAAAAAAATAAAATTAAAAAGTAATAATTTTTTAAAAACAATGTCCCCTTGATTAGTAGTAATTTGTAGAAGCAAAGAAATTTCTAATTGAAGAACTTTAGTCATCATTTAATCAAATTGTGACATTTTATGAAAGATGAATCATTAAAGAGTCCAGAAAGCAAGGGGTGAATAATATCCTTAAAGTCATACCTTTTAACTTCAAAATCATTATCCTTTCTATTAGTCACACTTGTTCTTAAGATATGAATAGATTTTGTTTTATCTTGTCTACTCACAAAAATTGTTACCCAAGGTTACTCTTTGGCTCCAGAGCTTCTTCATGGCATTTTTCACCTCTGAGTTTCTGAGGGTGTAGATGAAAGGGTTTAATATGGGTGTTACCATGGTATAAAACACAGCCACTGCTTTATCAATAGGGAAGGTGATCGTGGGCCGAAGGTACGCAAATGTACAGGGTACAAAGAACAGGATCACTGCAGTAACATGGGAGGCGCAAGTGGAGAGCGCTCTCTGCTGTTCTGCAGTGTTGCCGCGTGTTCTTAGAGAGCAAAGGATGAGCACGTAGGAGGTGATAACAATGGAAAAGATGAGCATACACATCAGCCCACTGTTGGCAGCAACAAAAAGACCAAAGATGTGAGTGTCCATGCAGGAGAATTTCAGCAGAAGGAAAAGGTCACAGATGAAATGGTCAATGATGCTGGGGCCACAGTAGGGCAACCAGACTATAAAAAGAATTTGAATCAGAGCATGAAGAAATCCTCCAGCCCAGGCCATGGCCACCAGGAGGCCACACACTTGCCTGTTCATTGTGATGGCGTATGCAGGGGCTTGCAGATAGCCACAAAGCGGTCATAGGCCATCACCGTGAGCAAGATGATCTCAACTCCTCTGAAGAAATGCTCTGCAAAGAGCTGAGTCATATACCCACCGAAGGAGATGGTTTCTTTTGAGCACGTAAGTCAAATATCATTTGGGGTGCCATGGTAGAAGAGCAGCAGTGGTCTATGAAGGACAAGAAAGACAGGAATAAATACATGGGGGAACCTAAGGCTCTGCTAGTGGTGACTGTCACAATGATGAGTAGGTTGCCTGCCACAGTGAGAAAGTAGAGGAGGGTAAACAGAGCGAACAAGAGTTTCTGTACATCTGCGTTCTGTGTCAGGCCAAACAGGAGGAATTCCGTCACATTCTTCATTTGCTCCTTGAATCCAGTCTGGTGTTCAGATAACTGATTTCTCTGAGAATAGCACAGGGATCACAATTGTGAGGATCAATTTAGACCAATCTTAGTAAGTTTTCTCAGAATCATTTTTTGTAAGACTGATAAAAACATCAAGTAGATAAGCCCAAGACTTAAAGTTGGGCCATATTATTAGCCACAAAATGAACACATAACTGTCTTCTCTCTCTCACACACACACACTCCCACTCACCCACACATGCACATACACATTCATATACACAACCACAGTTTTATCACTGTTGACATTCAGTCATCTTTCTATAATTGTACATTGATGGGTATTCCCCCCAAAATGCTCATGTATTTTCTCCTGTAGGAAAAGAGGAATAAAAAGAGAACCCATACAAAGGAGCAGAGGCTTGAGTTCATGAGAATTTACTCCCTTGTTTCCCTTCTCTAGTCACTTGTGCTGATGAGGTTAAGCTGCAGAATTTATTATTCTTACTTTTAACTTGTTTCAGGGTGAATATAAAACATCGGGTAAATTCAACTCAAAATTAGGGGTAATGTAGTTGCACCTCAGAAAAAGCTGAACTGATTGAATCCTTAAGGCTCCAGTAAGGTATAGCTTCTTTACCTAAGGTATACTTCTTAACAAGGTATAACTGAGGGTTTCCCTGGTGGCTCAGGTGGTAAAGAATCCACCTGCAATGCAGGAGACCCTGGTTCAATCCCTGGCTAGGGAAGATCCCCTGGAGAAAGAAATGACAACACACTCCAGTATTCCTATCTGGAGAATCCAATGGACAGAGGAACCTGGTGGGCTACAGTCCATGGGGTCACAAAGAGTCGGACATGACTGAGCAACTTCACTTTCACTTTTGAGGTATAACTAGTGGTTAGATTTGTGAGTTTATATTACATTCAAATAAAACTTTCTAAGATACCATCACACAAGAAGAAAAAAGATTATTCTGAAGAGGATAAAATAGCACGATGCAATGCAATATCCCCCAGCTTTATTTGAAACATTATGATTCACTCAGTTCAGTTCAATCACTCAGTCGTGTCCAACTCTTTGTGACCCCATGAACCACAGCACGCAGGCCTCCCTGTCCATCACCAACACCCAGAGTCTACCCAAACCCATGTCCACTGAGTCAGTGATGCCATGCAACCATATCATCTTCTATCATCCCCTTCTCCTCCTGCCCTCAATCTTTCCCAGCATCAGGGTCTTTTCCAGTGAGTCATCTCTTCACATGAGGTGGCCAAAGTATTGGAGTTTCAGCTTCAACATCAGTCCTTCCAATGAACACCCAGCACTGATCTCCTTTAGGATGGACTGGTTGGATCTCCTTGCAATCCAGGGGACTCTCAAGAGTCTTCTCCAACACCACAGTTCAAAAGCATCAATTCTTCGGCGCTTAGCTTTCTTTATAGTTGGAGAATTTTTATCGTGTTTAGGTTTCAGAAGAATTTTGCAAATCAAGCTGTTTAGGGAAGACTATGAAAAATTCTCTAGACCTCTTTAGAACACAGGTACTTTTAAGGCAAGGAAACAAGCATTACAATTTGTTTACCAGCATGTGCTTCTGTGCAGTCAGGTATTCCTAAATTCTGTTTCCACTGATTAGCAGCTATGTGATGTTGTGTACCGACCTTAGTCTTACTACATCTAAACTTTCTCATATACAAATTAAGAAAAATAACAGATGGTATGGAGGAATTGAAGAATATTATTATATAATAATAATAGGTCAACATGCTATGCTAAAAGTAAAATGCATAACTTTCCACATATTCCAAATTTTTGATGACTATAAAAGTGAAGAAACAGACATATCATTATTCTTATCCTTGAAATACTTGATTATTATAGTTAGTATTTAGAAAGAACACAAATAAAGAGAGAAAATAAGTGAATTAAGTAATCAACTCAAGAGGTTAGAAAAGCAACTAATTGTATTCAGAAAGAGTTGACTGCAGAAATCAATATATTAAATAATAGAAAACTAGTAGACTATAAATGAATTCAAATTTTTTTTAGAGGGTGGGATGATTTGGGAGAATGGCATTGAAACATGTATACTGTTGTATGTGAAACAGATTGCCAGTCCAGGTTCGATGCATGAGACAGGGTGCTCAGGGCTGGTGCACTGGGATGACCTGGCTTGAGGGATGGGATGGGAGGGAGGTGGGAGGGGTTCAGGATGGGGAACATGTTAAATACACCTGTGGGTTAGATTCATGTCAATATATTCATAAAAAGTTGAATGCAACCCACTATATTAAATGTAAAGTAATTAGCCTCAAATTAAAATAAATAACTTTATATTAAAAAATGAATGAAATAAATGAGCAGACAAGCTCAGTAAGAGGCAAATATGGTCAAACTGTAAAAGGGCATTATTTTGAAAGAAAATTTGAAGAAATATTATGTGTAGTTCATAAAAGATTTTTTAACAACTGAATATTTTTAAAATAAAAATTTTCTTTAATTAAAAAAAAGAAAATTTGAAGAAATCTTATGCATTAAAGACTTTCATAAAGCAAATTTTAAAAACAACTGAGTAAGAATTTTTTAGAATAAAAAGGTCTTAGTATGCCATCAAAATAAAATAAATAGAAAAAAAGAGAAAAAAAAAACTTCAAAACTTTCAGAAAAACAAAAGAAAAACAGAAAATCAAATGAACAAATGTATATCTAATCTAGGTGTGGGAAAGAGCATTTTAAGCAAAAAGTCAAAATAAAAACTAGGACAAAGCGAACAGATTTAACTACATAAAGGTATAGAACACATTGGAAAACTCTTTGCAACAAGTATGATAGATAACTATTATCATAGATGTAGTTTTTACAAAAAAATGTTCTACCTACATAATTATAAAAATTAACAAAACTTTTTAATAAAAAGAAAATTCTTAGAAAAAACATTAGATCCCTTAAAAAAAATCCCTATTTCATAAGCCATCAAGGAAAAGCAATTTAAAAACAGTGAAATACTTTAAATTGGAAAATGAGCAGAACTTTATGATAATTATATTAGTACTGTGTTGATGTAAATACTCTGGAAAGAAGTTTGACTTTGTATAATAAGAGCTTTATAATTGGTCATCCCCTTGACCCAGTACTCCTTATTCTTCAGAATCTATTCTGTATAAAGATTATGGACAAAAACTGTGCATACAGGCTATATTTCATATTTTGTAAGATAATGAAAAAGTGAAAACAATTCAAATATCTACATAAAGAGGGAAAATTAAGCAAATTATAGTTATGAAATATCAGGTGAACATTGAGGTTATTTACAAGAAAAATTCATGGTGTGAAAAAATTCTTCCAACATAATATTAAGCAGAAAACACAAGGTACTAGACAACTTCTTTATTATGATCTAAGTGGTCCAAAATGACATATAAATATAGAAAAGTACCTAAAAGAAATGCTCTAAAGACTAATAATGCTTATTTGGATTATGGATTTAAGATAAATTTTGTATTCTTTTTAAATTTTTCTGATCTGAATTTCCTACAAAGAGAATATATTACCTTTATAATAAGAAAAATAATTTAATAAAAGAGAGTATTCTGACTCCTTTTCTCAGTATGTTGGTCACTATTTATAAAAGTCTGTGACAATAGAAATGGATGTTTAAACCTACTGCTGCTGCTGCTGCTAAGTCGCTTCAGTCGTGTCTGACTCTGTGCGACCCTATAGACGGCAGCCCACCAGTCTCCTCTGTCCCTGGGATTTTCCAGGCAAGAGTGCTGGAGTGGGCTGCCATTTCCTTCTCCAATGCATGCATGCATGCTAAATCACTTCAGTCGTGTCTGACTCTGTGCGACCCCATGGACAGCAGCCCACCAGACTCCTCCGTCCACAGGATTCTCCAGGCATGAATACTGAAGTGTTTAAACCTAATTCACCTGTAATTTGAATACCCTAGTATGAGATGGTTGGCATCACCGGATTCAATGGACATGAACTTGGGCACTTTCTGGGAGATGTTGAAGGACAGAGAAGACTGGCGTGCTGCAGTCCATGGGGTCGCAAAGAGTTGGACATGATGACTGAACAGCAACAACAAAGTATCACTTTGAGAAAATGTGATAAAGAAACCACAGGTTGTGCTTACCTCTCCAGATGCTTTTGGGAAATAAGTGACATGCTCATTTCATAACAAGGTGTTACTTGTAGAGCATAATTTGCCTGGGGGTAGCGATCGTTGACCCATCAACAATTGCTGCTTTAAAGGTTTATTCACTTTTTATCTTAAATGGAAATTTCCTTTCCCTTACTTAATGGTTTGAAAATGACTGCTGAAAGAGAATTCCTAAATAATGCTGAGTTCATGGACTGGGTTTTAGGTTTGCTTTATTGGCTCATATCGTTATGTGAGTGAGGCACATACATCTCAGCTCAGATAACAAATTTCTTTAGTCTGACACCTTCCGAAGTGTTAGGCTTCAAAAGAAAGTGATGGGAAAAAGCCTAACCATTGGAGGAAATTTCCATTTATGCCATCTTACTATAGATTTGTCAGTCCTTCTTGTGCCCAGATGAAGTGTATTAGAAAGAGCCACTTGACCTGAGATCTATCCTGACTTAAAGCCCTGGAAATATCACACTGTTAAAGTAGAAAAATTAGGAATTGCAAACACTATAAAATCAGCAACAAATAAAAGTTGATTTGAAGTAGCAATTCCCTGAGGTTAGCTCTTTCAAATTTTTTTCTAACTAAGCTTGTGCTCAGCTTATGGATATCTTCTTTGATTCCTAGGAGTCTGGATCCAAATGTTTTGGAGACTCAAAACCACAAGCAACTCCTGCAGCTCAATTCCAGAAAAATAAACGACCCAATCAAAAAATGGACCAAAGAACTAAATAGACATTTCTCCAAAGAAGACATATAGATGGCTAACAAACACATGAAAAGATGCTCAACATCACTCATTATCAGAGAAATGCAAATCAAAACCACAATGAGGTATCATTTCACACCAGTTAGAATGGCTGCGATCCAAAAGTCTACGAGCAATAAATGCTGGAGAGTGTGTGGAGAAAAGGGAACCCTCTTACACTGTTGGTGGGAATGCAAACTAGTACAGCCACTATGGAGAACAGTGTGGAGATTCCTAAAAAAACTGGAAATAGAACGGCCTTATGACCCAGCAATCCCACTTCTGGGCATAGACACCGAGGAAACCAGAATTGAAAGAGACACGTGTACCCCAATGTTCATCGCAGCACTATTTATAATAGCCAGGACATGGAAGCAACCTAGATGTCCATCAGCAGATGAATGGGTAAGAAAGCTGTGGTACATATACACAATGGAGTATTACTCAGCCATTAAAAAGAATGCATTTGAATCAGTTCTAATGAGGTGGATGAAACTGGAGCCTATTATACAGAGTGAAGTAAGCCAGAAAGAAAAACACTAATACAGTATGCTGCTGCTGCTAAGTCGCTTCAGTCGTGTCCGACTCTGCGACCCCATAGACAGCAGCCCACTAGGCTCCCCCGTCCCTGGGATTCTCCAGGCAAGAACACTGGAGTGGGTTGCCATTTCCTTCTCCAATGCATGAAAGTGAAAAGTGAAAGTGAAGTCGATTAGTCATATCCGACCCTCAGCGACTCCATGGACTGCAGCCTTCCAGGCTCCTCCATCCATGGGATTTTCCAGGCAAGAGAACTGGAGAGGGGTGCCACTGCTTTCTCCAATGGAATTTAGAAAGATGGTAACAATAACCCGGTATGTGAGACAGCAAAAGAGACAGTGATGTATAGAACAGTCTTTTGGACTCTGTGGGAGAGGGAGAGGGTAGGATGATTTGGGAGAATGGCATTGAAACATGTATAATATCATATAAGAAATGAATTGCCAGTCCAGGTTTGATGCAGGATGCAGGATACATGATGTTTGGGGCTGGTGCACTGGGACGACCCAGAAGGATGGTACAGGGAGGGAGGAGGGAGGGGGGTTCAGGATTGGGAACACGTGTACATTCGTGGTGGATTCATGTTGATGTATGGCAAAACTAATACAATATTGTAAAATAAAAAAAAATTTTTTAAAATTTGGGAGATTGAGATTGACATAGGCACACTACTATATATGAAACAGATAACTAATAAGAATCTGCTACAAAGCATAAGGAAGTACTCAAAATTCTGTAATGGTCTATATGAGAAACGAATTAAAAAAAAAAAAGAGTGTATGTATGTGTATATAATAACTGATTTACTTTGTTGAACACCCAAAACTAACACAATACTAAAATGAATTATACTCTAATGAAAATTTAAAAAAATAATGAAATTCAAAAAATTATTTTGATGATAAGTATTATGTTAAATATATTTTGGGTGATCAGGCACTCAGTCGTCTCTGACTCTTTGCGGCCCCATGGACTGTAGCACGCCAGGTTCCTCTGTCCATGGGATTTTCCTGGCAGGAATACTAGAATGGGTTGCCGTTTCCTCCTTCAGGGTATCTTCCCCAGCCAGGGATCGAACCCACATCTCCTGCATTGGCAGGCAGATTCTTAACCACTGAGCCACCTGGGAAGCCCATAAAAAATGAAAAGACAAAACAAAGTGCCCAAACAAAACACTGAAGTCAGCACCATGAGGGCAGTGATATCTGTGCGTTGTGCATGGCTGTCCCACACCTGGCAGCCAGCCTACTTTGGCTTCTGCATTTTACTACTGTTCAGACTGGGAGAATCCCAGGGATGGGGAAGCCTGGTGGGCTGCCATCTATGGGATCACACAGAGTTGGACACGACTGAAGCGACTTAGCAGCAGTAGACTGGCTCAAAACTCTCTTCCTCCTGGAAGTCAGCCATGAATGACAGGCCCAGTTTACCCTACTTTTAACTGGAATACAAGTGAAGGCTGATATTCTTTAAGAGTTTGAGTGCATGGTGTCAAGAAAAAAAAACAAAACAAAACAAAACAAAAACACACCACACAGCTTCTGTGATCTGGGGATGGTTATGCTTATATGGTCTTCCTGGGTTTATCTTTACCAACACTTTCAAGTGTGGTTACAGGGAAATGTTTCAAAAAGTATTACTCAAGTGCAAGGAGTTAGAGAGTCTCTGATCTCTCAACTCCCAGAGGATTAAAACTAGCAACTTCAACCAAGATGGCAGCCAAACTAGCTTATCCATTCTCTCTTGTGGCCACGGCATCTGTGATTAAGGAGATGAGGGGGAGGCATCTGGGCTGGGTTTGCAGCCCCTCTATGAGTGTGTTTAGAAAATGATCTTGGACTCTGGGACCCAAGGCACAGAAGGTCCTGTCATGGCATAATGGATGCATGAGCTCCCTAGTGTTCATCAGTTCAGTTCAGTTTAGTCGCTCAGTCGTGTCTGACTCTTTGCAACCCCATGAACTGCAGCATTCCAGGCCTCCCTGTCCATCACCAAAAGAGCCTTATTCATACCTGTCTCACAGAGTTGTAGGAGGGATTGAGGAAGATAACATGTGGAAATATCTAAGTCCCTGCAAAACTGCTATTCTACTGCTAATGCCCTGTAGATAAAGGCATGCAGGCTAGAGTGGCTCAGACGATAATGGATTTGCTGCAATGCAGGGGATCTGGGTTCAGTCCTTGGGTTGAGAAGGTGTCCCGGAGAAGGGAATGGCAACCCAATCCTGGAGAATTCCATGGACAGAGGAGCTTAGGGGGCTACAGTCCTTGGGATTGCAAAGAGTCAGGCACAACTGAGCAACTGCAGGCTAGAGAAACTGCTTTTAGTAATAGAATAGTGAATCATGATTAACTGTAAGAGTTTTGCTGCCTCTTCTGTTTGCTAACTATATGATCTTGGGCAAGTTCTTCAGCCTCTTTCTCTATACCTGAGTTCTCACACTTGTAAGAAGAGGGCGATAGGAGTATGTGCCACAGGATATTGTGGGGTTTCTATGAGTGAGCACATGTAAAGTGCTTCCAGCGGTGCTTGGTGTAAAGCAAAAGCTCACTGGTGTCTGTTGTCACTTTCTGTATAGAGCACACGGCTTGACTGATTCAAGTTTCTGCAAAGAATTGTCTCAACTCACATACATGGCTTCCTTATTCTTACGGTTGGTAGAATTTCTTAATACAAAAATTAAGAGAGAAGGAAGGTTAAGTTTTAAAGTATTGAATACTGATTCATAAGTCATTATAGTTCAGAAATCTATGGATGTTTAGCCATCTCTCACTAAAAAATCTGACAGTGTAGTTGAGTCCTAGAAAGGCTGTAGGAGATTCAGGAAATGTGGATGCGGTGAGAACTAACAGATAATGAGCTCTGTATTTACATCACAGTGCTACATGTGGTGTTTCATCTAATTCTCACATAATCTCCATGTGGGATCTATTAATCCTACTTTATGTAAATGAAAATTGATGCTTACTTTGAGTATCTTTTGACCAAGACCTACAAGCTAATAAGTAGACGTTGAATTGAAACACAAGCTGGTCTAATTTCTAAGCTTGAGCTCTAACAATTATGTTGTTGTAGGGCACTGGACGTTGATTTCGTGATGAGTTTCGTGCACTGGGATTGGGTGGGGAGGAGGTGGTGATTCAGACCAGCTGTGCATTATTTAGAGGCTTTGCTTTTAGCACCAGTGGCAGGAAGGACATATTCCTCAGACAGACCCCCTGTGTAGCACTGACCAGAAAGGACTGTTGAGTAAAGAGAATATTTTTCATCTTCCTTTCCACATTTGGCCCCCATCTGGGATGTCTTCCTAAGCACTCTGTTGGGAGTTTTCATTCTGGAAATTTCCTGATGCATTCAGAGTAGAAGGGAAGACTGAGCAGATATTCATACCTAGGACCAGGGATATACTCTATATCAATGGGACATGGTGGAGTCCTAGAGAAATAATATACCAAAGACATGAACCTGGGTATTGAAAATCAATTCTATTTACTGTAAGATTTTATGCTTGTCATGGAACTTACCAGAACCTGGAAAACAGCTTAAGTACAGCTTAAATAAATAGGGGTTATTGGGAGTAACACCAAAAAATAGCATATAAAATTATCCATTAGTGCTTTATGCCTAAAAAATATTTCCTGAAATAAGTTGAGAGAAAATTTTGCATTTCTCCCCTACTATAATACTATTTATCATCATTTATTAAATCCTGGTTAAGCTATGTGATCTTGGCTAAGTTATTAAACTTCTCTGTGCCTCAGTTTCCCTATCTTATAAAGAGAGATAATAACAGTACCTCATAGGTTGATTAGAATCAAATTAGGTACTTAGGTACTATCTTGGGATATGGGATTGAAGATGATTGTATTTCAAAATGGGAGAAAGTTGGTCATGTTTAAATACCAGTGGGAAGCATTAAAAGAGAGGAGATGAGGAAGGGTGAGAAATTGGGAGAGAGGAAGAGAAGAGGAAGGAGGAAGGGAAGGGAAATGGGAGGGGGAAGGGAAGGAGAGAGCAAGTTATAGATCAGGAGTGAGAAGGGAGTAATTAATAGAATTAATAGAGGCGTATTAGGTATGGCAGACAGGGTTAGTTGTCCACAGAGTAGTTATTTCTCATCTTTTTTTTCAACCAAAGCTCCCTTTGTTCTGGTGCCAGGTGGTCATGTGTTTGGGGGAAACTGTGGTTCAACCCCAGTTCATAGTGTGACTCTGAATTAATTTAAGTAATTATGTCTGTTTTTCTCCTTTCTAGTGATAAACTTAGGGATAGGCATGTGACACAATTATAGCTAAGAAAAAAAGCTATGGGTATTCTTTTTAAAAAATTTTGATTGAAATTTAGTTGATTTACAATACTGTGTTAATTTCTTCTGTACAGCAAAGTGACTCAGAATACACACATATATATTCTTTTCCATTATGATTTGTCACAAGATATTGAATATAGTTCCTGGTGCTAAATAGTATGACCTTGTTTATCCATCCTGTTTGTAACAGTTCACCTCTGCTAATCCTAAACTCCCATTCTGTTCCTTCCCTCCCCATCCACCTTCCCCTTGGCAACCACAATTCTGTGCTCCATGTCTGTGAGTCTGTTTCTGCCTTGTAGATATGTTCATTTGTGTCATGTTTAATTTTTTTATTAACATTTTTATTGACGTAGAATCAATTTACAATGTTGTGTTAGTTTCAGGTGTAGAGCAAAGTGAAGCAATTATACGTATACATATACCCACGCGTTTTTTGGTGTCATCTTTTAGATTCCACATATAAATGATATTGTATGGTATTTATATTTCTCTTTCTGACTTACTTTTCGTAGAATTACAGTCAGTCATTGCATGTATGAGCAATGGCTGCTTTGCCTTCAAGCCCTTTATTAGAGCCTCCTGAAGAATGGCACCCCATTCCAGTACTCTTGCCTGGAAAATCCCATGGATGGAGGAGCCTGGGAGGCTGCAATCCATGAGGTCGCGAAGAGTCGGACATGACTGAGTGACTTCACTTACACTTTTCACTTTCATGCATTGGAGAAGGAAATGGCAGCCCACTCCAGCATTCTTGCCTGGAGAATCCCAGGGATGGTGGAGCCTGGTGGGTTGCCATCTATGGGGTTGCACAGAGTTGGACACTACTGAAGCAATTTAGCAGCAGCAGCAGAAGAATATCTAAACCTCATGGCTGAAGGAGTCCCTCCCTATGATCAGTTATTGGAGGATGACTAAAATCAGTATTATTTGCAAATGGTGGCTCAAGAGTGAAAAGCCATCTATCAATCTGGTAAGTAGCAGCATAGAAACCAATTCACTGAAGAGGAAAATTTAAATCCATTCAATGAGTAGAAGGAAGAGTGGTGTTCCTTGTGGAATGAGAAGTGGATTATAATGGTAGTGGCATCAGATGGACTGTACTGATTCTTACTAAGTATCCAATGGATTTGTAATAGAGTCTGCAAAATGAGTCTGAGATAACTGGAAGATAAGGGGAACCCTGGATTATATCAAATGGGGGGATCTGAGTGAAAATTAATTCAAATAATAGAAAGATAATTGTTACTAAAAAGGGAGCCAATAAATAAATCATAATGTACCTGTTTTTTGGATTAATAAAGGTATAACTGGTAGGATTAATTTGATTTCAATGAAATCTGTGACAATACTGATACCGATGATCAAACATGTTAGGAAATTGAATTAAAATCTCCCCATGATATTCATCCGATGATAGCTGATTTGTTAGAGGAGGAACTAGAGTTAATTAACAATCTATGAATTGTTATATAATAAAAAAAAGAAGTGTTATATAATCAATATATTGATACCTTTCATAAAGTTTAAATTTTAGTGGTGGCAGGAGATAAAACAGTTACCAAAGTCATGCATCCTTATGAACAAGTGTGTGGTGAAATATTTGGTTAACTGAAATGCCTCTTTTAAAAATGCCCACACCTCATTTGATGACACCATGTATTAGCAGTTTGGCAGGTGTCCATCTGTTTTTTTCTGTTCTGTAAATGATATGTGCAGGAGATAAATAATTATAAGTGATTTTAATGTAATGGCTTGACCAGGAGTCAGAGAATAGAATCTATGGATTTCTGGGGCATGATTTTCTGAAAAGTCTCAGAAATTTAAAACAGCATTGGATATATTAAATACTATATTTAATATAGTATTGGCGGTCTTATCCAATATAATGTGCTAAGTCGCTTCAGTCATTTCCTACTCTTTGCAACCCTCTGGACTATAGCCCACCAGGTTCCTCTTTCCATGGGATTCTCCAGGCAGGAATGCTGGAGTGGCTTGCCATGCCCTCCTCCAGGAGATCTTCTTGACCCAGGGATCAAACCTGCATCTCTTAGATCTCCTGCATTGGAAGGTGGGTTCTTTATCACTAGCACCATCTGGGAAGCCCATCTGGTACAATACAACAGGAATCTAAAATGAAAGGTATAAAGATGGGAAAATAAAATATAAGACCATCATTATTCACAGATATCATAATTTTATATATAGACTCAAGGGCTCAGCTGAGCGGAAGAGAGAACGGAGTTGTCAGATGACAGACGAGTGAATAAATTAATAAGCCACAAATGAAAGCAGCAGCCTTAATCATTTGCTGACATAGTATAAGTGACAGGTTAAAACCAGAGTAAGTATCAACTTCCCCCTGTTCCATTATCCCCTGTGAAACATTGTGCAGTCAGGGGTCAGGTGGATTAGCACAGATATGGGAGTCATCTCATTGTTGAGGGAGCCCTGAACAAAAGTTTCCCAGAGTTTTATAGACCTGGCACAGGGGAGAGGAGTAGCGGGAGTGGATGCAAGATGTAAATCCTGTCTTACCAGTAATTATATAAGATACACATGGTTTAGCACTCCAACTAATAGGCAGAGATTGGCAGAATGGACAAAATCGTGATTCATATATATTTTCTCTACAAGCTGCATAATTCAAAGACACAGATAAGTGGAAAGTGAAAGTGGCAAGAAATATATATTATGGAAAAAGTAACAAAAAGAGAGGTAAAAGAACAGGCAATACACATATAGGACAAAATAAACTGTAGGCCATAAATTGTTGCGATAGACCAAGAAAGACATTTTATAATGATTAAGCAGTTAGTTACTCAAGATATAATAGTCATGAACCTATATGTATCTCAACCTCCTCTGGTGACCTCAGTCGGTGAGTAAATTTCCTTAGGGATACTCCACCTGGATGAAACACCATGGTTGCATCATTTAGAGTCTTTCACGCCTCAGCTCTTGATACCCAAGGGCTTGCATGAAGAGTACTTTATCACATAGTTTTCCAGACCAAGAATGCAGGCTGTTAAAGTGCAGGGAAAGAACCAATCAGGTGAAAATGTGTTGTTCATGGGTGAGTCCTCCCAAATATCTGCTTATAGGCAAGATCTTAAAAAAACAGAGATAATTAATTCCTGGGAGGATAACGCCTTAGATAGAAAGGTTGGTTCTTTGATGTTCTCGGTATTGTCTTTAAACACTAAGATTCATGGAGAAGATGTTTTCTTATTTTAAGAGAAGCCTAATAAAGCTTGTAAGAGTATGGGCTTTGTGACCAATTCAAAACCTGTCTCCTTCATTCACTCAGGCAAGCTTCTCAATTTCTTCTTGCTTCTGATTTCTCATTTCTATACTGGGGATTATCGAGTTGTGAAGAGGATTGAATTGTGTAATACTTGTAAATGATTATTGAGACAGTGACTGACACATGTTTAAGTGTTCAATAAATGTTGTATATCATTACATAAGAAAAAAAAAGAAAAAAAAGAAAAAAAAAGAAGGGCTTATTAGGTAACAGAAATATTTGTGTCTCTTCTTTTATATACATAGACTAGGTTCTGAAGATCAGAAGATTCCTCTTAGCACCTAAGACTTTGGGTTTCAAATTCAACATAGCATTTTCTTTTCTTTTGACTTGATTTTCCAAGGCATTGGAGCATGCTGAATCTATTTAAATAAATGTGTATCATCTTGACAGAAACGCTTCCTGTAGAATTGTCCAGGCAGTGGGGACTTGAGAAATATGCATGATTTGACATTACAAGTAATGGTTATTTCGTATTTCTAAATACCTTGGGCATTCTTCTTAACTACAGGGGAAACCACAGTAAGTGAACTAGAACTGATTTTTTTTTTTTTTGAGTTTTTATAGTTCTGCTTTTTTTTCAAGGAATTTTTACAGTGAAAATCATTAAAGATTTATTCTCTGATATTTTATGGGAGAGTACTTTTAGATACCCTGGGATCTTTAGCAGAAATATTTGTTCTCCTTCCTATATATGGATTTATTTATAATTTATCCAGAATAGGATTACAATCTGTGAATTCTGAAGACAATTTTTAAGTCTGCACGGGACTGAGGGGAAGGTCAGCATTTAGGTTGTTTTTTGAAGGAATTTGTCAGCTCATATTGAATTCCAAATGGAGAATATATAAATTTATAGCATTTACAAGGGAAAACGTACCCTTTGCTGTGGTTGGGAATACACGTTAAACCCCAAGTTCTGAGGCACTTTTTATTCTGATTAGTTTCAAACTTTCTTGGGTCTTCTAACCAGGCAAGATCTTATTTCTGCTGAACTGGATGTGGTCCCTGCAATATAACTGAACTTTTGCATCCCTGACCTAAGACTTAGACCTTTCTCTTAGAGAGTCAAGACACATATTGCTGAAGATAAGAGATGAAAGTTAATTTTCTCGGTCAGCTTAAGGTGATTTTTCTTTCCCCCTTGTATACACTGGACTTAAGTCATCTTGTGGGAGGTAAGGTGTGGTGTGATAAAAAAATCACTGTGTTGGGCATTAAAAGACTTGGATTGTTATTTACCACTAATCAGCTGTGTTTCCTCTCTGGGCCTCAGCTTCCTTATCTTTAAAGAGCATATGAGTTGATAAAATGCAAGGTCCTGGAAGAATTTTCTTTTAAACTTTTTATTTGTATTGGGGTATAACCAATTAACACTGTTGTGATAGCTTCAGGTGACTCAGCCACACATATACACGTGCCCTTTCTCCTCGACTCCCCTCCCCTCCCGGGTGCCACACAACACTGAGCAGAGTTCCCTGTGCTGTACAGTTCCATGTGTTGATCCATTTTAAACCCAGCAGTGTGTACACATCCACCCCAAACTTTCTAACTATCCCTTGGTACTGAAAGAGTCTTAGGGCACAAAAATTCTGAACTTGTTAAATAGCTTCTGAACTCATTAACATCTGACTGTGCATCACGCAGTTTAGCCAAATAACTGCCATGGATTACACATGATCAAAGGTGGTGGCTTTGTCCAAACTCTGACATGGCTGATTCCAAGAGGTAAACTAGACCTATACTGGAGAGCTAAATTCCAAAGAGCTAGAGGTAGACATCCCAATTTTTTAATACATACTGCTCTATTTTATTTTGGTATCATGACAAAAGAGTCTGAAATGCAGTACTTGGATGCAATCTCAAAAACGACAGAAAGATCTCTGTTCATTTCCAAGGCAAACCATTCAATATCACAGTAATCCAAGTCTGCCCCCCAACCAGTAACACTGAAGAAGCTGAAGTTGAACGGTTCTATGAAGACCTACAAGACCTTTTAGAACTAACACCCAAAAAAGATGTCCTTTTCATTATAGGGGACTGGAATGCAAAAGTAGGAAGTCAAGAAACACCTGGAGTAACAGGCAAATTTGGCCTTGGAATATGGAATGAAGCAGGGCAAAGACTAACAGAGTTTGGCCAAGAAAATGCACTGGGCATAACAAACACCCTCTTCCAACAACACAAGAGAAGACTCTATACATGGACATCACCAGATGGTCAACACCGAAATCAGATTGATTGTATTCTTTGCAGCCAAAGATGGAGAAGCTCTATACAGTCAGCAAAAACAAGACCAGGAGCTGACTGTGGCTCAGACCATGAACTCCTTATTGCCAAATTCAGACTTAAGTTGAAGAAAGTAGGGAAAACCACTAGACCATTCAGGTATGACCTAAATCAAATCCCTTATGATAATACACTGGAAGTGAGAAAGAGATTTAAGGGACTAGATCTGATAGAAAGAGTGCTTGATTAACTATGGAATGAGGTTCATGACATTGTACAGGAGACAGGGATCAAGACCATCCCCATGGAAAAGAAATGCAAAAAAGCAAAATGGCTGTCTGGGGAGGACTTACAAATAGCTGTGAAAAGAAGAGAAGCGAAAAGCAAAGGAGAAAAGGAAAGATATAAACATCTGAATGCAGAGTTCCAAAGAATAGCAACAAGAGATAAGAAAGCCTTCTTCAGTGATCAATGCAAAGAAATCGAGGAAAACAACGGAATGGGGAACACTAGAGATCTCTTCAAGAAAATCAGAGATACCAAAGGAACATTTCATGCAAAGATGGGCTTGATAAAGGACAGAAATGGGATGGACATAAGAGAAGCAGAAGATATTAAGAAGAGGTGGCAAGAATACACAGAAGAACTGTACAAAAAAGATCTTCACGACCCAGATAATCACTGGGTCACACCAGATGGTGTGAACACTGACCTAGAGCCAGACATCCTGGAATGTGAAGTCAAATAGGCCTTAGAAAGCATCACTATGAACAAAGCTAGTGGAGGTGATGGAATTCCAGTTGAGCTATTCCAAATCCTGAAAGATGATGCTGTGAAAGTGCTGCACTCAATACGCCAGCAAATTTGGAAAACTCAGCAGTGGCCACAGGACTGGAAAAGGTCAGTTTTCATTCCAATCCCAAAGAAAGGCAATGCTAAAGAATGCTCAAACTACCACACAATTGCACTCATCTCACACGCTAGTAAAGTAATGCTCAAAATTCTCCAAGCCAGGCTTCAGCAATATGTGAACTGTGAACTTCCTGATGTTCAAGCTGGTTTTAGAAAAGGCAGAGGAACCAGAAATCAAATAGCCAACATCCACTGGATCATCGGAAAAAGCAAGAGAGTTCCAGAAAAACATCTATTTCTGCTTTATTGACTATGCCAAAGCCTTTGACTGTGTGGATCACAATCAACTGTGGAAAATCCTGAAAGAGATGGGAATACCAGACCACCTGATCTGCCTCTTGAGAAACCTGTATGCAGGTCAGGAAGCAACAGTTAGAACTGGACATGGAACAACAGACTGGTTCCAAATAGGAAAAGGAGTACATCAAGGCTGTATATTGTCACCCTGCTTATTTAACTTCTATGCAGAGTACATCATGAGAAACGCTGGACTGCAAGAAACACAAGCTGGAATCAAGATTGCCGGGAGAAATATCAATAACCTCAGATATGCAGATGACACCACCCTTATGGTAGAAAGTGAAGAGGAACTCAAAAGCCTCTTGATGAAAGTGAAAGAGGAGACTGAAAAAGTTGGCTTAAAGCTCAACATTTAGAAAACGAAGATCATGTCATCTGGTCCCATCACTTCATGGGAAATAGATGGGGAAACAGTGGAAACAGTGTCAGACTTTATATTTCTGGGCTCCAAAATCACTGCAGATGGTGACTGCAGCCATGAAATTAAAAGACGCTTACTCCTTGGAAGGAAAGTTATGACCAACCTAGATAGCGTATTCAAAAGCAGAGACATTACTTTGCCAACAAAGGTCCATCTAGTCAAGGCTATGGTTTTTCCTGTGGTCATGTATGGATGTGAGAGTTGGACTGTGAAGAAAGCTGAGTGCCGAAGAATTGATGCTTTTGAACTGTGGTGTTGGAGAAGACTCTTGAGAGTCCCTTGGACCACAAGGAGATCCAACCAGTCCATTCTGAAGGAGATCAGACCTGGGATTTCTTTGGAAGGAATGATGCTAAAGCTGAAACTCCAGTACTTTGGCCACCTCATGTGAAGAGTTGACTCATTGGAAAAGAGTCTGATGCTGGGAGGGATTGGGGGCAGGAGGAGAAGGGGATGACAGAGGATGAGATGGCTGGATGGCATCACTGACTCAATGGACATGAGTCTGAGTGAACTCTGAGAGTTGGCGATGGACAGGGAGGCCTGGTGTGCTGTGATTCATGGGGTCGCAAAGAGTCGGACACGACTGAGCGACTGATCTGATCTGATTATGACTTGGGCAAATTGTTTACCTTCTAACCACATTTCCTTATCTTTAAAGTAGATAATAGTTTACCAACCTTGTAGGATTGTTGTGAAGGTCTTGTAAATGGAATAGTGAATGTAAAACTGTTAGTATAGTGTGAACACATCAAAAACCCACAACATTTAATTAATTATTATTAGAATCATATGGTTAAAATTAATCTCTGCATTCTATTAAGAATGAGAAAACAGTAGATTTGTAGTAAAAGTTTATATTTCATAATGTATGAGTTGCTGCTGCTGCTAAGTCGCTTCAGTCATGTGTGACTCTGTGGGACCCCATAGGTGGCAGCCCACCAGGCTCCCCCATCCCTGGGATCTCCAGGCAAGAACACTGGAGTGGGTTGCCATTTCCTTCTCCAATGCATGAAAGTGAAAAGTGAAAGTGAAGTTGCTCAGTCGTGTCCGACTCTTAGTGACCCCATGGACTGCAGCCCACCAGGCTCCTCCGTCCATGGGATTTTCCAGGCAAGAGTACTGGAGTGGGGTGCCACTGCCTTCTCCGAATGTGTGAGTACATGGAATTTAAACAAGTGATAAAGGTTTCTCTGCTTAGAAGGAAGTTTGTCTGTTTAAGTTCTTGCCTATCAACTGCAGTATGAATGCCCTTATGAGAGAAAAGAATTACTCTCATTAGTGTTAACAAATGTTATAATAATGTATATAATAATGTTCAGTTCAGTTCAGTTGCTCAGTCATGTCCGACTCTTTGTAACCCCATGAATCGCAGCACACCAGGCCTCCCTGTCCATCGCCAACTCTCAGAGTTCACTCAGACTCATGTCCATTGAGTCAGTAATGCCATCCAGCCTTCTCCTTCTGCCCCCAATCCCTCCCAGCATCAGAGTCTTTTCCAATGAGTCAACTCTTCACATGAGATGGTCAAGGTACTGGAGTTTCAGCTTTAGCATCAGTCCTTCCAAAGAACACCCAGGACTGATCTCCTTCAGAAGGGACTCGTTGGATCTCCTTGCAGTCCAAGGGACTCTCAAGAGTCTTCTCCAACAACACAGTTCAAAAGCATCAATTCTTCGGCGCTCAGCCTTCTTCACAGTCCAACTCTCACATCCATACATGACCACAGGAAAAACCATAGCCTTGACTAGACCAACCTTTGTTGGCAAAGTAATGTCTCTGCTTTTGAATATGCTATCTAGGTTGGTCATAACTTTCCTTCCAAGGAGTTAGCGTCTTTTAATTTAATGGCTGCAATCACCATCTGCAGTGATTTTGGAGCCCCAAAAAATAAAGTCTGACACTGTTTCCACTGTTTCCCCATCTATTTCCCATGAAGTGATGGGACCAGATGCCATGATCTTCGTTTTCTGAATGTTGAGCTTTAAGCCAACTTTTTTACTCTCCACTTTCACTTTCATCAAGAGGCTTTTGAGTTCCTCTTCACTTTCTACCATAAGGGTGGTGTCATCTGCATATCTGAGGTTATTGATATTTCTCCCGGCAATCTTGATTCCAGCTTGTGTTTCTTGCAGTCCAGCGTTTCTAATGATGTGCTCTGCATAGAAGTTAAATAAGCAGGGTGACAATATACAGCCTTGATGTCCTCCTTTTCCTATTTGGAATAATAATAAAGTGAGATTAATACTTTATTTCTCATTTCTCCAAAAATATGTATTGTAGAGAATTTGAATGTTAATAGGCACAGCTAAATCTAGTACTGGAAAGAAAATGATCTTGTGTTTGAGTCTATCTGTTAATAGAGGATATCAAAGACATTGATAAGATAGAACTATTTTTAACTTATGTCCTGATTACTTCAAGGTTTCCAAGAAGCTGAAACAATAAGTGAAATAATAAAAATGAATGAGTCATATTTGAGGTTTTCTATGTTATCTTGATCATGAAATCCAACCTTTGGTACAGGCCTTCAGGAAATTATAAAAATGTATTATTAGGTTCCTGGTTCCCCCAAGGGCCATCTTCTCTAGGGAAGAACTGGCAATTAGAAGTACATTTAACTTGTTGCTCAGGTATTCTTTTCCCTGGAAGGATTCTCTGATGCACTGACCTATCCAGAAGGGAGACCACTATCATGGAGCTTGAAATTCTAAAGCTAGCTTCTCAATGAAGAGTTGATGGGATCATCTGCAAGAGGTTTCCTTTCCACATACCTCGTTATTCAACTTGACCATGTGTAACTGGGAGAACTCATTTTACTCTTCACTGCTTTTTTTTTTTTTTTTTTTTTTGCTTTAAGAGTATATAAAGAGAATAATGGAAAAAGTGAACATTAATAAAACTTAGTTTTATATTCTACCTTAAAGTTTAATTGAATAATATGTGTATTCCTCATCAAGGAAGTTGAAATAGACTTTGGAGTAAACTGATCGGTTTGATTATTCAGAGGACTTATTGGCTACAAGTATAAATGGTGTAAGTTAAATGCAGAGGTCAATAATCTTTGCTTGATAGAATAAAGATGGGATTTAGGGTAATTATGAGACCCATGGGGCAGTCAGGGCAGCCTCACCGCTCACAGTAATTTTCTCAAAGCAGTGAGTACCCAGACCTGCCCCTACTCTATATCTAGCTGGTGAATTGATAACAATTTTGAGTACATTAGAGCAGTTACTTTACTTATATTTAGATATTTCTTGGGGTCCCATGATGTGTCAAAATCCAATTCCCTATGTCTGTTTTCTCATGCATATTCCAATCAGTTTAAAACCACATAGTTTCAGCTTTAGAACTCTAAGACAAAACATGAAGATTATATTTAATTTCTAATCATAGAATTAGTTATGTAAGCTGTAGAAATTTGGAAAATACTGAAGAACATGGGAAATAAAATATCAACCATAATCTCACATTCAGGAGCAAATGTCCTCAATGTATTAAATTATTTTTCTTACCAATCTTCTATACATATGTTTTAACATACATTAGAGAAGTATATAAAATTTTATAAGTGAAATTTTTAAATTTTAACTTTATTTTTAAAAGATGTATATAAAATCTGTAATCTTTAAATGCTAATTCAATAAGTATATTCACTAAATTTTTCCCTATTTTTACATAATTTGTAAAATGGACTATTTTGTGATTTTTAAATTCACATTATTTTGTGCACAAACTTTTAAATTAGCCTCCAAAATTGTTACTTCTAATGTCCAAATTATTCCAATAAATTGATGTTCCATTAAAGTATTTCAGACACTATGGCCAAGGAAACTGAATTTCTTTCTTCTGGTTACTCTATGTCTTATAAAAATAGTTTGAGACCAGAATAAAAAAAGACTAGGTCAACTAAAATAACTTTTAAGATACTATTCCTACAGAGTTTTGGGAAAAGCAAGACTCATCTGTGACATTATCAGAGTACTGTTAAAAGGCAGAGTTTCAGTGTATTTTACTTTTTTACGGTTCTTTTTTCTTTTCTTTTTAAGGCAAAGCATTCTTTCTCGAAATTTTTATTACCCACACCACAATGATGGAGAATGAAAGGAATGTGACTGTGTTCATTCTAGTAGGTCTTACACAGAACCCCCAAATGCAAAAAATAGTGTTTGTGGTGTTTTTGGTCTTGTACATGGTAACCCTCTCAGGCAACCTGCTCATTGTGGTTACCATTACCACCAGCCAGGCTCTGAACTCCCCCATGTACTTCTTCCTGACCCACCTTTCCTTGATAGACACAATTTACTCTTCTTCTTCAGCTCCTAAGTTGATTGTGGACTCCCTTCAGGAGATCAAGACAATCTCGTTTAATGGGTGTATGGCTCAAGTCTATGCAGAACACATTTTTGGTGCTACTGAGATCATCTTGCTCACAGAGATGGCCTATGACCGCTACGTGGCCATCTGCAAACCTCTGCACTACACGGCCATCATGAGCCACAGGCTGTGCGTCCTCCTGCTGGGGGTGGCCTGGACTGGAGGATTTCTCCATGCAACCATTCAGGTCCTCTTTACAGTCCGGCTGCCCTTCTGTGGCCCCAATGTCATAGACCACTTCATGTGTGACTTGTACCCTTTGTTGAAACTTGTCTGTGTGGACACCCACATCCTTGGTCTCTTTGTTGCTGCCAACAGTGGGTTCATCTGCCTGTTAAACTTCCTGCTCCTGTTGGTCTCCTATGTGGTCATCTTGAGCTCCCTAAAGAGCTATAGCCTGGAGGGGAGACGCAGAGCCCTCTCTACGTGTGTCTCTCACATCACAGTAGTTGTCTTATTCTTTGTGCCCTGTATCTTTGTGTATCTTCGCCCAGTCACCACTCTGCCCATTGATAAAGCTGTTGCTGTCTTTTACACTATGGTGGCCCCTATGTTAAATCCTTTAATCTATACCCTCAGAAATACCGAGGTAAAACGTGCTATGAAGAAACTCTGGAAGAAAAAAGTGCGTTCAGATAATAGTTAAACAGAATCATTAAACATTACAGATAGAAGTAATAGAGGTACTCTAGTCCAAGCCTCGAGAAGGCAATGGCACCCCACTCCAGTACTCTTACTTGGAAAATCCCATGGATGGAGGAGCCTGGTGGGCTGCAGTCCATGGGGTCGCTAAGAGTCAGACTCGACTGAGTGACTTCACTTTCACCTTTCACTTTCATGCATTGGAGAAGGAAATGGCAACCCACTCCAGTGTTCTTGCCTGGAGAATCCCAGGGATGGGGGAGCCTGGTGGGCTGCCGTCTATGGGGTCGCACAGAGTCGGACACGACTGAAGCGACTTAGCAGTAGCAGTAGCAGCAGTCCAAGCCTCTTGATGAATATGTCGAATCTAAAAACAGAATGAATAATACTTGCTGATAGCCACTTAAGCACAAGAACTAAAGCCTGGGTTGGAATCCAGACTTACTGTCTCCCATCTCTCACTCTCCTTATCACAACTTAATCCTTCTTAATCAATAAATACTTATGTATTAAAGGGAAATCTGGAAATATCTTCAGAAGCTAAAAAGTACAAATCTAGAGTTTTGAATCGGTCTTATTATGTAACGTGGAGATGTGTTGGTTACTACTGATTATTAAAAAGAGTGCCTAATGATATTCCTTTACTTTGGACTCTGGCCTCAATATAGATTTTTTGTGTGTGAATTTTCTTGTTCATTAAATCTTGTTTGTACAGTAAAAGAAATACTATTTATGGCATGCTTAGAAGACTAGCATTGTGTTATGTATTTTCCATATTGTGTTAGGTGGGGTCCAGTCAGAGAACAGAACAGAGTGATTTGAACCAAAAAAGTTCACAGGCAATCATTAATTATGTCAGGCACTAACTATAAAAAGGGTAATGAGCTCTCTCTATAAAAGCCCTTTGACTGAGAAATGAGTATCCAAGGAAGGAATTCATTTAGAATGTGGACTTACTTCCCAGGCCAGGATTTCACTCTTTGGAGAAAGTGTAGATTTTGCCCATGGGTGAAGTGATGGCATGCTTGACCCAACTTCAGGCTAGTGGTAGGGCTGAGACCCATACTGAGATGTGACTGTTTGTCCACATACTGTTTACTCATTACACGCAACTCTAGTGTCTTTTCCAGACAGTTTGGACAGAAATGAGGTAATGAAACTGGTGATATTTATTAAAAAACACTTCACATAGTTTCCCACTGAGCATGATCAGAGGGTCCAGAGATGATCATTGGTTCATCAGCTGTAACAGTGATCTCTACTCACATTGCACTTCATTGCTTATGCTACTTTAAGCATAACGTTTTTCTCTTGACGTTCTGGTACTTATATCACAAGACAATTTTAATTATCCCTAAAACAGTTGAAATACTGTTCTTCTATCAGTTCTATTTCACTCTTCCTTTGCATCCATGTACCCATGTTCCTCAGACCAGCCTGCTGCCACCACAAACTCATTCCATATGTTTTTGTGCTTTGTTTTATTGCTATTCACTGCTGTCAACAGTTGCGGGTATGCCAAACTACACTCACATTTATATTTCTTTAAATTATTTTTTTATTATTTTCTTTTACAATATTGTATTGGTTTTGCCATACATCAACATGCATCCGCCATGGGTATACACATGATTTATGAAAATAATAGTTGAAAATATTGGTATCTTTATGTTAAGGTACCAACAACACATTATATAATAATTACATCATATAATTTGGCTTCTGATTCTTAAAAGATTTTTCATATGTGAGGAAACCTACAGAACACTTTATTTTATTAATATTTAAAAATTAAACTTGGCACACAGATTTCTACAGATCCTCATAGTTCTTTTTTAAAATTAATTTTAATCAGAGTATAGTTGCTTTACAATGTTGCATTAGTTTCTGGCTGTACAGCAAAGTGAATCAGTCATGCATGTACGTGTATCCCCTCCTTTTTGGACTTCCTTTCCATTGAGGCCACCACTGAATAGAGTTCTCTGTGCTATACGGTGGGTTCTTCCGATTTAGTTGTTTTATACATAGTAGAGTGTATGTGTCAGTCCCAATCTCCCAATTCTGTCCACTCTCCCTTCCCCACTTGGTGACCATAAGTTTGTTCTCTATATGTGTGACTCTATTTTTGCTTTGCAAATAAGTTCATCTGTACCATTTTTTTGGAGAAGGCAATGGCACCCCACTCTAGGACTCTTGCCTGGAAAATCCCATGGATGCAGGAGCCTGGTGGGCTGCAGTCCATGGGGTCGTGAAGAGTCGGACACCACTGAGCAACTTCACTTTCACTTTTCACTTTCATGCATTGGAGAAGGAAATGGCAACCAACTCCAGTGTTCTTGCCTGGAGAATCCCAGGGACGGGGAGCCTGGTGCACTGCCGTCTATGGGGTCGCACAGAGTCGGAGACGACTAAAGCGACTTAGCAGCAGCAGCAGTACCATTTGTTAGATTACACATGTAAGTGATATTATTCAATGTTTGTTTTACTCTTTCTGACTTACCTCACTCTATATGAGAGTCTTTAGGTCCATCCACATCTTTGTGAATAGCACTATTTCATTTTTTATAATATTCCATTGTATGTATGTATCACATATTCTTTATCCATTCCTCTGTTGATGGATGTTTAGGTTGCCTCTATGTCCTGGCTATTGTAAATAGTGCTGTAATGAACATTGGGGTGCATGCATCCCTTCAAATTGTGGTTTTCTCTGGGTATATTCCTAGGAGTTGGATCACTGAATCATATGGTAGTTTTAACAGAAGCAGAAGATATTAAGAAGAGATGGCAAGAATACACAGAAGAGCAGTACAAAAAAGATCTTCACCACGCAGATAATCATGATGGTGTGATCACTGACCTAGAGCCAGACATCCTGGAATGTGAAGTCAAGTGGGCCAAGAAAGCATCACTACGAACAAAGCTAGTGGAGGTGATGGAATTCCAGTTGAGCTATTTCAAATCCTGAAAGATGATGCTGTGAAAGTGCTGCACTCAATATGTCAGCATATTTGGAAAACTCAGCAGTGGCCACAGGACTGGAAAAGGTCAGTTTTCATTCCAGTCCCAAAGAAAGGCAATGCCAAAGAATGCTCAAACTACCACAAAATTGCACTCATCTCACATGCTAGTAAAGTAATGCTCAAAATTCTCCAAGCCAGGCTTCAGCAATATGTGAACCATGAACTTCCTGATGTTCAAGCTGGTTTTAGAAAAGGCAAAGGAACCAGAGATCAAATTGCCAACATCCGCTGAATCATCGAAAAGGCAAGAGAGTTCCAGAAAAACATCTATTTCTGCTTTATTGACTATGCCAAAGCCTTTGACTGTGTGGATCACAATCAACTGTGAAAAATTCTGAAAGAGATGGGAATACCAGACCATCTGATCTGCCTCTTGAGAAATTTGTATGCAGGTCAGGAAGCAACAGTTAGAACTGGACATGGAACAACAGACTGGTTCCAAATAGGAAAAGGAGTACGTCAAGGCTGTATATTGTCACCCTGTTTATTTAACTTATATGCAGAGTACATCATGAGAAACGCTGGACTGCAAGAAACACAAGCTGGAATCAAGATTGCTGGAAGAAATATCAATAACCTCAGATATGCAGATGACACCACCCTTATGGTAGAAAGTGAAGAGGAACTCAAAAGCCTCTTGATGAAAGTGAAAGAGGAGAGTGAAAAAGTTGGCTTAAAGCTCAACATTCAGAAAACGAAGATCATGGCATCCGGTCCCACCACTTCATGGGGAATAGATGGGGAAACAGTGGAAACAGTGTCAGACTTTATTTTTCTGGGCTCCAAAATCACCGCAGATGGTGACTGCAGCCATGAAATTAAAAGACGCTTACTCCTTGGAAGGAAAGTTATGAGCAAACTAGATAGTATATTCAAAAGCAGAGACATTACTTTGCCAACAAAGGTTGGTCTAGTCAAGGCTATGGTTTTCCCTGTGGTCATGTATGGATGTGAGAGTTGGACTGTGAAGAAGGCTGAGTGCTGAAGAATTGATGCTTTTGAACTGTGGTGTTGGAGAAGACTCTTGAGAGTCCCTTGGACTGCAAGGAGATCGAACCAGTCCATTCTGAAGGAGATCAGCCCTGGGATTTCTTTGGAAGGAATGATGCTAAAGCTGAAACTCCAGTAGTTTGGCCACCTCATGAGAAGAGTTGATTCATTGGAAAAGACCCTGATGCTGGGAGGGATTGTGGGCAGGAGGAGAAGGGGACGACAGAGGATGAGATGGCTGGATGGCATCACTGACTCGATGGACGTGAGTCTGAGTGAACTCTGGAAGTTGGTGATGGACAGGGAGGCCTGGTGTGCTGCGATTCATGGGGTCGCAAAGAGTCAGACACGACTGAGCGACTGATCTGATCTGATCTGATACTGATTTTCACAGAGGCTGTACAAATTTCTATTCCTTACGCATTTCATGGTACCTTGTCCTTCCACTAGTTTATAATTAATAACACCTCGTTGTAAGTTTTTACTCCCTCTTGGGAGTTTTTTGGTGGATCTTAAGCTTTTTGAAGGCAGAATCCAGGTCTCTCTCTCTGTCTCTCTCTCTCTTTTTTTTTTTTTTTTTACCATTGCAACCCCAGCAACTATCAGCATCTGATACATACTGTGTGCTCAAAATGTTTGTTAGTTAATGAATTAAGACAAAAAAGAATAAAAGGAGTGCATTTATCTTGAAATTGCTTTGTATGTATACAGAGCCACACATTTTTAAAAACAGTTTTTAATGATGAAATGTTACTTAAAAGTAAATAGGTTAACCGAAGAATATAGCTTAAAGAGCATATATTAATAAGGTAAAAAATCTTGCTGAGAGCAGGGAGAATATTAAGGTAAAGCATTTGCTCATATGCTGAGAAGTGTAGTTTAAATTTCTTTCTCATCCTCAGTTTAAACAGGAAGAAAAGCAAATTATAGTTCCCTCTGAGATCAAGCCAGAGTTTTCCTTGAAGTTGAATCAACTTAAAGTAGAAATGAATTCCCTAGCCTCTAGTACTACTTTTTGGACTTCATTTTAGTGAATTTAATTATTTTCCTTTACATATTCACCCACACATTCAATATTTATCATGCATATGATATTGTGTTATCTTGTAGAAACTATTGCTATATAGTAGGCATGTACTTTATAGTACTTTACAGATTGTGACTGTATATGTCAAAAATAGAAATTCTTTTCTGACATCAAAATGTCCTTTTATTCGAGTCATTACTCTTTCTGATGTGTTACCAGCAGAGCATGGGTTATATGAGCAATACTAAATGGTGCTGAAGGCTACAGGAAAATTTGGAAATGGTGTAATATTAATTATCTACCCCTCAGAGGTAGACAGGGCCAGTGTGTTTATAGCATTAAATAGTTACATACTATAATATTGCAGGTACCATGTGACTATCAATTGTGATATATAAAAACAAGCACAGATATTAATGAAAAATTATTAGGCTTTTAGTGATAGTGATTCAATATATACACTGTTAAGCACAGGTCCTGGCTCAGTACATGGTTAGTAGTACAATTATCTAAACATTCTGTCATCATTGCCTGGAAGTTCATTGAAGTTTAGGGCATGACCTGGGAAAATAGTCAATTTTGATTACTGGCTTTCCAATACATCCACTTTGATGCTTTCCTCTTTACGACACTTTTTGATACTTTCCTTTTTCTGCTTCCCAGGTGGTGCCAGTGGTAAAGAATCCACCTGCCAATGTAGGAGATTCAAGAGACACAATTTCAATCCCCGGGTCGGGAAGATTCCCCTGGAGTAGGAATGGCAACCCACTCCACTATTCTTGCCTGGGAATCACATGGACAGAGGGGAGCCTACAGTCCATGGGGTCACAAAGAGTCAGGCACTATTGAGCATGCATGTATGCACACATATCTTTATGCATGCCTCCTTGGTTTCTTATAGAGATTATTTGTTATTGTTCAGTTGCCCAGTTGTGTCCAACTCTTTGTGATGCCATGGACTGCAGCACGCCAGGCCTCCCTGTCCCTCATCATCTCCCAGAGTTTGCCCAAGTTCAGGTTCATTGCATCAGTGATGCCATCCAGCCATCTCATCCTCTGATGCCCTCTTCTCCTTCTGTCCTCAATCTTTCCCAGCATCAGGGACTTTTCCAATGAGTTGTCTGGAACTTCAGCTTCAGCATCAGTCCTTCCAGTGAACAGTCAGGGTTGATCTCCCTTAAGATTGACCAGTTTGATCTCCCTGTTGTCCAAGGGACTTTGGGGAGTCTGGAGTCTTCTCCAGCACCACAGTTTGAAGGCATTAATTCTTTGGCGTTCTGCCTTCTTTACAGTCCAGCTCTCACAATGGCATGTGACCACTGGGAAGACCATAGACTTGACTATCCAGACCATTGTTGGCCAAGTAATGCCTCTGCTTTTCAGCACACTGGCAAGGTTTGTCATCGCTTTCCTGCCAAGAAGCATGATTTCATGGCTGCAGTCACCGTCTGCAGTGATTTTGGAGCCCACAAAGAGGAAATCTGTTACTACTTCCACCTTTTCTCCTTCTATTTGCCATGCAGTAATGGGGCCGGATGTCATCATCTTAGTTTTTTTAATATTTAGTTTTAAGCTGGCTCTTTCACTCTCTTCCTTCATCAAGAGGCTATTTATCTCTTCCTCATCAAGAGGCTATTTAGCTTTTCTTCGCTTTCTATCACTAGAGTGGTATCATTTGCATATCTGAGGTTGTGATGAATTATAGAGATTATTACTCGATGGCAATAAATTCCATTATTTCTTTAATTTGTCATTAGAAGAAAAACCTGTGAATTCATGTAACTGGTTGAAGCTAGTAAAACTAAACCCGACTCTGGCAGAATTTCATGCATACGGAAAGACCAGTTAAGGGTCATTTTTCTCTCTTTTCTTGCACTCATTTCTGATCTACTCAATGCAGAATCTGTGATTTGTAGCAGTTAAATTTTTTTTCTTTATCCCATAAGTATTCCTTGCTGAGATCATCCACAATGTCCTTTTGACCATTGCCTCTACTGAATCAATGTTGTGTTCCAAGCACATTTATGTATCACCTAAAATATCTTTCCTACTACACAATTTCCTAATGGCGTTTTTCATCTGGGCATTTCTCAAAGTATAGATTAAGGGATTTAACATGGGAGTAATGATAGTGTAGAATAAAGCAACTGCTTTATCAATTGATAAAGTAGCTGCAGGTCGCATGTACACAAATACACAGGGCACGAAGAATAAGACAACCACGGTGATGTGGGAGATACAGGTGGAGAGAGCCTTGCGCCTTGCCTCTAAGCTGTGGGTCCTCAGGGAATGCAAGATGACCACATAGGAGACCATCAAAAGGAGGAAGTTTAATAGGCAGATGAACCCACTGTTGGCAGCAACAAAGAGCCCTAGAGTGTGGGTATCAGTGCAGGCAAGACCGAGCAAAGGGTTCAGGTCACACATAAAGTGATCTATGATGTTAGGGCCACAGAAGGGTAAGTGGAAGATGAAGAGGATCTGTATGGTCGCGTGAAGAAAGCCTCCCACCCATGATACTCCCACTAGCAGCCCACACACCCGCCGATTCATGATGCTTGTATAGTGCAAGGGCTTGCAGATGGCCACATAGCGGTCATAGGCCATCACAGTAAGAAGGATGCCCTCAGCTCCTCCAAAGAAATGTTCCCCAAAGATTTGGGTCATGCATCCGTTGAATAGGATAGTTTTACTTTCATGGAGCGAATCTACGATCAATTTGGGAGTGTTGACAGAGGAATAAGAGGCATCAATAAAGGAGAGATAAGCCAGGAAAAAGTACATGGGGGATTCCAGTAAGGAACTGGTAGCAACAGTGACCACGATGAGCATGTTTCCTACCACAGTGATGATATAGATGACCAAAAAAACAGCAAAGATGATGTTCTGCATCTTTGGATTCTGTGTGAGTCCCAGTAGAAAAAACTCTGTCACGTTGTTCTTATTCATGGGTTTCATGTGATGGGAAATTGCATTACCTGAAAAGAAAACATATTTTCTTAATGCACCCTTGGGTTTATTAAACTTCTCATTCTAATATATAATAATTATTCTATCAAGTATTGATTCTTTTGATTTGTATGTGTGTGCTTGTATTGAAAAGACTGTGAGATCTTCATGAATAATCTCATTGCCTCCCAGGTGAAGTCTTTGTTAAGATTATAGAAATGAATACCTTTTGTAAACATACAGGCAGGAGAGCTGCTGTGTACACTTTCTCATTCCAGATGACTAAGAGTTTGACACAGTACATTACATACACAGTAGCAATAAATCCTGAAAAGGACGTGGAAGTTTGGTGTAAAGTCTATAAGTGAAAAGCTATAAGATTTTCATTTTAGTCTTTTGGAAATGGGGAATCATGAAAACTGAGACTATGGGTGAATTGGTGAACAGGAATATGAAGGGGAATCTTGGATGTTATTCTAGTAAAGATCTTTGTTTGTCTTGGATGAAATGGCCCGCAGTTAAGTAAGGGGGTGGAAGGCAGACACAAGAACCCAAGTTGTTTTAATAGATCGCTGATAATGATTGCATAAGGAGCGACAGAACAATGGTGATGGGAATTTAAGGAATGGATACAAGAGGTACTTAGAAGCATGCATTAAGTCCAGTAACTTTACAACAGCTAATAATGCATACTTTAAAATAATTGATTGCTGCATGCCCAATATAGTAGCAATTATTTTGTACATATCCCTTTTCATATGATAACAACCTGTGTGGTTGGTAAAATATCATCCACTTTGCAGCTGAGGATGCAGTCTCAGAGACTAGTGTTAGTAGTTATAATAACAAGGATAATGTTAACTAAGACCTACTGAACACTTGGTGTGTGCTAAATGATTTTGCAAACGTTTGATATTTTAAGCCTTAGTGCAAACTTAAAGATGGTTACTGCTATCATTTTATACCTATTTTTATACATTAGGAAATAAAAGCATAAAAAGTTAAGGATTCTGCTTAGGACCAAGTGTTAATAAAGGGGAGGACCAAGGTTAGATTAGATTATATTTGTTAATTTTTTTTTCTCTCCAAATTCTTAACCCATGCTCTGTTTCACTGTGTTATAATAAACAATGTTGAACTAGTAGTCTTTTTTTCTGAGATGATTGTAATAATTATAATCACATTAATACTACTCTAATATTTCAGAGGCAAGTTTATATGGAGCAGTTTAATCAGTTCATACACACACACACACAGCATAATAACATACTGGAACTCCCAAATGTTAAGAAAAATGTGGTGCTGCTTTTATTGAACAGCCCTTTTACCTTGGCCTCTCTTATCCCCAAATATTTCCTCCTTTATCTCCTTACAAAATATGGGCTCACAGACTCTCCTGAAAAATATCTATAGTGATTATCCCAGGGGTTAAGTGTTTTTGTTTGAGAATTAGAAAAATCAGATTAGTTCCTGATCCTTCTATCTTCACTTTCCTAATTTGGGTACATGATTTTAATACATTATATTCTGTTTCTTTTTATGTGACCTGAGAATGATATCCACCTCATAGGCTGTTAAAAGAATTACTTGAGGTGACATATATGACACACTCATTATGGCATTTGGAATACACATAGCACTTCTATTAATTTAATCATTGTGTGTACAACTAGGAGATGGAACTGACAGTTTGAGTAATAATATGACTTAACTATGCAGTGATCTCAGGAAGAATCGTTACCAATTTTACCCTCAAGGAATCCCCCCAAACTTGTATTATTCATAATAGTTGATCCCTGGAAAGGTTCTCTATGCTTGTGCTGGAACTAACAGCTGATGATTTATGTCATTTAATATTCATGAAATGTCTTTCGTGTGTGTGAAATGTAGTCTAATTTTGTTTTCATTTATGATTAGTCTTCCTTATTAAAGGAGATATCTAATGCCAAAAGCTTGGTGCCTAGTATCAGAGAGCTGGGTCCTACAATTTGCTTGATTTCTATGAGTCTCAAATTTTTCAACCATGAAGTTAGGTTAAGGATAACTATAAACGATCTCTTCAATAATTGGGATAAGGATGAAATACTTTATTACTGTATCTGAAAGGTGCTGAGAAGTAATGAGTACAATACATGGTAAGTAACAATCTTTAATGAGCAGTAGCACCGTTTAGAAACTTACCTTAGTTGTCTTAGATGGTCTTAAGGACGTTTTGGGGTGTTCAGAAACAATCGTATTTCCAGACTGACTGCTTCTTGTAAAAAGTAATTCTCAGTATAAAATATATGTAACATCTGGGATGTCATATTTAGGGAGATCTTATTCAGGTAATTCACTATCAAATGAACAACTGTATACATTCAACATGTTCAATTTTTTGGGTATGTCCAGTATACATCAATAAGTTTGTTAAAAAAGGAAATGATCTTATAAGACGAAATCTTTATATCTATCCTTAAACTTCAAAATTTCTTCACATAAATCCTGTTAAACTATGTTTTCTGGTTTTGACTTTAGAGTGGGTTCTCTTGAAATGCTATGGAGGAGTGACCTTAAATAAAGGACTCTGATTCTGCAGGGCAAGAGGCAGAGTGCAGAGGTCAAATGGCACTCTGTCCATGACGAAGCTTGCCCTAGAGAGGTGAATGATGACAGAAATAATTTTTGCCTTCTCCTTGCTACATGTATTTAAAGAGGTTTTCATAAGGTTCGGGGACCTTGTCTCATAGCTGCTGTTTTCTCTCCCAGGAATTAATTATCTCTTTTGAGGAAAAGGCTTTGTCTTCCAAGCAGGTTTTCTGGTGAGATATGTTTGAGAATTACCCATTCTTGAATGGGGAAATTATTTCCTACACTTGGAACCTAAACATGTGGGAATCCCCTTTCTCTATCTGGACTGTTAAGAAAATTGAATGTGATGTGAATATCAAGGTGGCAAATCTCCAGTATATGGAAGTGTGATGTAGTTTCCTCATTGACTTGTATCACAAAAAGAGCTTCTATTTTCCTATCAATATTAAAACTTTTCTGGAAAACCACTATTGAATGCTTGAAAGGTAGATCAGCAGGGCATAAAATTAATGGCGGACATTTATCTATTTCTGGGTCAGAAACTCAGATCACAATTACCTCTGGGATTCATTTGTGGTCATTATGAAACACTAGGCAGCGTTACAAATGTGGTGAAATATGTGAAACATAAGAAGAAATTGCCAAACAAGGGAATGGGGAGTGGGATTAATTGGGAGGTTGGGATTTACATATACTCTACTGGGGAATGTGTGCATGTGTGTGTGTGTGTGCATGTGTGTGTGTGTGCGTGTGCTTGTGTGTGTATGCACCCAGTTATATCTGACTCTTTGCAACATCATAAACTGCAGCCTGCCAGTCTTCTCTGTCCATGTTATTTTCCAGGCAAGAATAATGGTGTGGGTTTCCATTTCCTATTCCAGGGGATCTTCCCAACCCACGGATCAAATCTGTGTTTTGCATCTCCTGCACTGACAGGCAGGTTCTTTACCACTAGCCCCACATAACTAGCATGAAAACCGACTATATAGCCGAGGGAGCTCTACTCAGTGCTCTGTGATGACCCAAATAGGGAAGAAATCCAAAAAGGAGGGGATATATGTATATGTACAGCTGATTCACTTTGTTGTAAAAACAGCACAACATTGTAAAGCAACTATTTGTTGTTATTCAGCCACCAAGTCGTGTCTGACTCCCTGCGACCCCCTGGACTGCAGCATGCCAGCCCTCCCTGTCCCTCCCATCTCTCAGAAAATGAGACATGACCAGTGTTTCTGTATCCACATTATTTGGTAGTGTTGCTTTCCTTTTAGCCCTTATTTGAGGATATGTAGACACCAATTAATATAGTTTTAATTATTATCTCCAGGATCATTTATGATGTTGAACCCTTTTTCACTTTTTTATTGGCCTTTTGTATTAATATATCTTATTTTGTGAAGTTTCTTTCCAAGTTCTTTGTAAATTCTACAAATAGGAGCTCTGGGTTTTTTTATTGCTGAATTGTAATTGTTCTTTATATATTGTAGACACAGATCCTTAATCACATATATATGTCATATATATGTGATCATATATATATATAACTTACATAATTATATATGTAACAAAATTTTCTCAAATCTGTGATTTGCATTTTCACTTTTAAGAATGGTGTCATCTGATGAGTCAAAATTTTAAAATTTTGACAAAGTTTAACTTTTCATTTGTCTTATGGTTCAGGCTTATTGTGTCATACCTAAGAAATGTTAGTTTACCCCAAGGTCAAATTAAAATTTTTATTATTTTCATTACCTTTGATGCATTGACCTCTCATTCATTATGTGTTAATTTTTGTGTATGATGTGAAGTAATGGTGAGGTTTATTTTATTCCTTATAAATGTCCAAATGATTCAACATAATTTGTTGAAATTATGTTCAACATAGTTTGTTGAAAAGTCCTTGTTTTCCCTATTGGATTACTTTGATATCTTTGTAAAAATTTATATATTTGGTCCTATATCTGTACATTCTCTTATTTTACAGGTTTGCATGTTTATTCTTGTGCTTGTGCAACACACTCTTGATTTCTGGAGCTTTATATAAGTTTTGATATTAAGTAATTACTTCAACTCATTTTTTGCAAGTGATTTGTTTTACTAGATTCTTTTAAATTTCTATATCTTTATACATATTTTACAATAAGCTTGTCAGTTTCTCCAAAAGTTCTGTTGAAATTTGGATTGGAATTTCATGAAATTTTTAGCATTGGTATGGTAAAAATAATGAGTTTCTAATCCATGATTTATCTCAATGATTTGTGCATTTAATTTCTCTCAACAATGTTTTTTTTGGCCTTCATAAACAGGTGTTGAATATTTCACAAGTTAATCCTCATATTTCATTTTTAAAAACAGTTTGGATATTGTATTATAGATGATATAATAAAGGCATAAGTTAGCAAACTGTCTTCCAAAGTGGTTGTTACATTTCCGTTAGCAGTATATGAGTTGCTGTTGCCTCACATCTTCAGGAAACAGGTAATAGTTATAATAACAATGATAATATTTGCTAAAACTGAACACGTAGTGTGTTTAGTGTTTGTGCAGACAGTTGGTATTTAATCCTCAGTAAATCTACTAAATGGCTGCTGCTATCATTTTCATACTTATTTTATACATTAGGAAACAGAAACATGGAGAAGTTCAGAATTCTGTCCAAGACTGAGCAGCTAATAAAGAGCAAGGCCAAGTTAGGTCTCTGCTGCTGCTTCTGCTAAGTCGCTTCAGTCGTGTCCGACTCTGTGCGACCCCACAGACGGCAGCCCACCAAGCTCCGCCATCCCTGGGATTCTCCAGGCAAGAACACTGGAGTGGGTTGCCATTTCCTTTTCCAGTGCATGAAAGTGAAAAGTGAAAGTGCAGTCGCTCAATCGTGTCCAACTCTTAGCAACCCCACGGACTGCACCCTACCAGGCTCCTGTGTCCATGGGATTCTCCAGGCAAGAGTACTGGAGTGGGTTGCCATTGCCTTCTCCAGTTAGGTCTCAGGTTATTCTTATTTAAATACTTTCCCTCCAAATTCTTAACCTATACCCAACATTGTTATGTTATGATAAATAATGTTGACCTAGTAATCTCCTTTTGAAATGATCATAATAATTCTACGTAATACCACTTCAGAGACAAGCTTTATTGAAAAAATTTCATCAGCTCACACACACACACAGTTACACACACACACACACAATAACACTGAGTTTCCAAGTGGCCTGGTACTTTTAGGCCTTCAATGAACACTGTTAAAAAAGAATAGAGGTTCTGACTATAGCTTCAAGATTATCCATGTCACATACATGAATTCTAATCCTTCCCATTCTCTGATCACAGGGATAGTAGAAAAAAGGTAGAAACATTTAATTGCCATTTTGGGAAGGGCTACTAAGATAACTTTTCCCTTGAGGAAATAAACAGTGCTGGTTAATGCACTTGGAAAAAACTCATCTATGTTGTGAGAACTAAAGGAGCTGAGAAGGCAAGACTGTGAGGATTTCTTGGTGGAGCAAATTGCAAAGGCAGGACTTCTCCTCAGCACCCTCTGTGGCTAGACTTGGGGTTCTAGTGAAATGAGTGGAGAGCAAGAGAAGTCCCACAGACCAAAACATACAGCTCCGCTCTGAGCATAGATGCTCTGAATAAAAGCTTGGAAGAATTGGCTTTGGAAGGTTTCTCATGCAGGGAACATTTAATCAACTGCTATCTTGATAACTGGATTTGCTTTTCTACCTTAAAGAAAGAAAATCTGCCATGTTCTTAAGGTCCTGTGTTAGTCAGTGGTCTTCAGAGAAACAGAACCAGTAGAATACACTCATGCACACACACACACACACACACACGCGCACACGTGCAGTTTAGTATAAGAAAATGGCTCATGTGATTATGAAATCTAACACATTGCAAGACCGGCAACTGGCAAACTAGAGACCCAGGAGACCTGATGGTACAATTCTGATATGAATACTGGCAGGGTGAGACTCAAGAAGAGCTAACATTTCAGTTCAAATCTAAAGGCAGGGAAAAATCTCAATGTCTCAATTCAAAGGAAATCAGACGAACAGAGAATTCGATCTCTATTGGTCTTCTTGTTTTATTTAGGCACTTCATGAGATCCATCCACATTAGATAGGAAGGATAACCTGCTTTACTCAATCTACTGACTCAGTTCTCAAGGCAGACAAGATTGAGCAAAGGGTTCAGGTCACACATAAAGTGATCTATGATGTTAGAGCCACAAGAGGGTAATCAGAAGATCAAAAGGATCTGTATGAATCCATGAAGAAAGCCTCCCACCCATGACAATCCCACTAGCAGTCGACACAGCCACCAGTTCATGATGGTTGTATAGTGCAAGGGCTTGCAGATGGCCACATAGCGGTTGAAAGCCATCACAATGAGCAGGATTATCTCAGCACCTCTGAAGAAATTTGAGTCATACATCCATTGAATAGGATAATCTTCTTTTCATACAGTGAGTCTACAATCAATTTGGGGGGTACCTACAGAAGAGTAGCAGGCATCAGCAAAGGAGAGATGGGCCAGGAAAAAGTACATTGGGGACCCCAGATGGGCTGGCCTTAATGGCTGTCATGAGCCCATTAGCCATCATAGTTATAAATTCAGTTCAGCTCAGTTCAGTCGCTCAGCTGTGTCCAACTTTTTGTGACCCCATGGATTGCAGCATGCTAGTCCTCCCTGTCCATCACCAACTCCCAGAGTTTACTCAAACTCATGTGCATCGAGTAGGTGATGCCATCCAACTATCTCATCCTCTGTCATCCCCTTCTCCTCCCACCTTCAATCTTTCCCACTGTCAGGGTCTTTTCAAACAAGTAAGTTCTTTGCATCAGATGACCAAAGTATTAGGAGTTTAGGCTTCAACATCAGTCCTTTCAGTGACTATTCAGGACTGATTTCCTTTAGTGTGGACTGGTTTGATCTCCTTGCAGCCCAAAGGACTCTCAAAAGTCTTCTCCAACACCACAGTTCGAAAGCATCAATTCTTCTGTGTTCAGCTTTCTTTACAGTCCAACTCTCACATCCATACATGAACTACTGGGAAAACCATAGCCTTGACTAGATGGACCTTTGTTGGCCAAGTAATGTCTCTGTTTTTTAATATGCTGTCTAGGTTGGTCATAACTTTTCTTCCAAGGAGTAAGCATCTTTTAATTTCATGGCTGCAGTCAACATCTACAGTGATTTTGGAGCCCCCCAAAATAAAGTCTGTCACTGTTTCCATTGGTTCTCAATCTTTTTGTAATGAAGTGATGGGACCAGATGCCACGATCTTCATTTTTCGAATGTTGAGTCTTAAGCCAGCTTTTTGACTGTCCTCTTTCACTTTCATCAAGAGGCTCTTTAGTTCTTCACTTTCTGCCATAAGGGTGGTGTCATCTGCATATCTGAGGTTATTGATATTTCTCCTGGCAATCTTGATTCCAGCTTGTGCTTCATCCAGTCCGGCATTTTGCATGATGTGATGTACTCTGTATATAATTTAAGTAAGCAGGGTGACAATATACAACCTTGACATACTCCTTTCCCAATTTGGAACCAGTCCATTGTTCTATGTCCAGTTCTAACTGTTGCTTCATGATCTGCATACAGATTTCTCAAGAGGCAGGTAAGGTGCTCTGGTATTCCCATCATTTGAAGAATTTTCCAGTTTGTTGTGATCCACAAAGTGAAAAGTTTTAGCATAGTCAAAGAAGCAGATGTTTTTTTGGAACTCTCTTGCTTTTTTGATGATCTGGCAGATGTTGGCAATTTGATCTCTGGTTCCTCTGCCTTTTCTAAATCCAGCTTGAACATCTGGAAGTTCACGTGCCATTGAAACCTAGCTTGGAGAATTTTGAGCATTACTGTGCTAGCATGTGAGATGAGTGCAATTGTGCGGTAGCTTGAACATTCTTTGGCATTGCCTTTTGTTGGGATTGGAATGAAAACTGACCTATTCCAGTCCTGTGGCCACTGCTGAGTTTTCCAAATTTTCTGGCAACTTATATCCTTGTTTGGCATCTTATATCCTTTTTTTCTCAGTTATAAAATAATAATAATAATATCCACTTCATAGATCACTATGATAATTGATAATTGATAGAGGAAATATGTACTACACAAGAAGAACTTCCAATTGTTTTTGTGACTGTATACACTGTGGGATAGGAAGAATTAACAGTTGGAGCAGTAATACAGAGAACTATTTAATCATGCAATAAGCTCCAGAAGAATCATCACTAATTTTACTCTCAAAGAAGCAAGAGAGACCCATTTTATCCATAGCAGTTTTTCCCAGATAGGGTCCTCATGTTTGTGCTTGATGGAAAGACTGATGATTTATGTCATTAATGTTTGTAATTTCCCATTTTGTGTATTGGAAGTATATTTAAATTTTGCTTTAATTGTCATTGATAGTTTTGATTACTAAAGGAGGTGTCTATGGCAAAGCATTGTTATTAGTATCAGAGAAGTGAGCTCTTAAAGTTTGCTTAAACTCCTTAAGCCTCAAAATTGTCAACTTTCAAGTTGAGTGGATCATATTATTTTTTGGAAAATTAGAATGAAGATGAGATATTTTATTATTAATATTATATCTGAAAAGTGTTGAAAATATGAGTACTATATATGGAAAGTGAGAATCTATAATAAGCATCAGCACTATTGTTAAATGTACCTTAGCTCTGTTAAATGATCTTAGTGATGTTTGGGGAGAAACATCTCTCCAAACATGTTCAAAACACAATCTCATATTCAAAATGACCAATTCTTATTATAAGCAACTTTCAGTATGAAAAATTTCACACTTGGTTAGAGCCTATTCATATAGCTAGTTGTCAAATGAAGAGTTGTTAACGAAATTTTTACATCGAACACGTGCACTTGTTTTGGGTAAATTGACTACATCTCAAAAAACCTGTTAATAAAGAAAGCCTTCTTAGAAATCGAAATCTTTCCACCTAATATGAAGTCTCAAAATTCTTCACAGAAAACCTGTTTGTAACCTCTATTCTTGTTTGAATTTAGAGTGGGTTCACTTGCAGCACAAAAGAGAAATTATCTTAAATAAATGTCCCTGATTCCACAGAACAAGAGGCAGAGAGTGTGGAGGAAGTGTATTCCAGTGGTTCACTCTGCTCATGATGAATCTTGCTTTGGAGAAGTGAATTACAAGACCGACCATTTCCACCTTGTCCTTTATTACTATTTAAGAGGTTTCCATCGAGTCCAGGGACCTTGTCTTGCAGCTGCTGTTTCTCTCCCAGGAGTTAATTATCCCTGTTTAATGGAAAGACTTTGTCCTAGAAGCAGACATTCTGGAGAAACATGTTTACAAATCATCCATTCTTGAGTGGGCAATTAAATTATTTGCACTTGGAAACTTAGCATGTGGGAGGCCTCTTTACATGAACCTGGATTGTTAAGAAAACTGAATATCATGTGACTTGTAAGGTGGCATAATTCCAGTATGTGGACCTGTGATGTGGTTTCACCATGGAATCAAGTCATGGAAGAGTTCCTATTTTCTCATCAGGGATGTAGTCTGCTAACATTTTAAAGTGCAAGAGAAAGAAACAATTGGGTGAAGATATGTTATTCATGGATGGCTTCTTCCAGGTATTTGCTTCTAGGATAAAATGTTTTAAAAATAATTAAGATAATTAATTCCTGGGAGGATAAAACCTTAAATGGAAAGATATGTCCTTTGATATTCTCATGAAGAAAGTGAAGTAGCTCAGTCGTGTCTGACTCTTTGCAACCCCATGGACTGTAGCCTACCAGGCTTCTCCATCCATGGGATTTTCCAGGCAAGAATACTGGAGTGGGTTGCCATTCCTTCTCCAGGAGATCTTCCTGACTCAGGGATTGAACCCAGATCTCCTGCATTGTAGGCAGACGCTTTACCGTCTGAGCCACCAGGGAACCCTCTCTAAATATTAAAACTGAGGAAGAAGCTGTTTTCTCATTTTAAGAACACAGTAAGAGGAGCTTATTAAGTATCAGAAATATTTGTGTTTCTTGTTCTGTAGCCATAGACTAGGAGCTCAATATCAGATTTCTCTTAGATCATAAGACTTTGGGCTTCAAATTCAACATAGTATTTTCTTTTCCTTTGACTTGACTTTCCAAGGCATTGGAGTTTTGAAATGCTTACTGAATCTATTTGAATAAATTTGTGTCATCTTGACATTCTCTGCATCCTGTAGAATTGTCCAATCAGTGGGAACTTGAGAAATATACATGATATGACATTACATGCATTGGTTATTTCTTATTCCTGAATACCTTGGGTATTCTCCTTAACTATGGAAGCAACCACAGAAGGTGAACTAGACATTGATTTATAAACCAGTTTTCACATTTCCATGTTCTTCAAGAGTTTGCAATTAAAATCAGTAAAGCTTTATTTTCTGACAATTTATGGGAGATTACTTTTTACATGGTTTAGGATATTTTACAGAAATATTTGTTCTCCTCACTATATATTAACTCAGATGGTAAAAGGATCTGCCTGCCAATGCAGAAGACCTGGGTGTGATTCCGAGGTTGGGAAGATGCCCTGGAGAAGGAAATGGCTACCCACTCCAGTATTCTTGCCTGGAGAATTCCATGGACAGAGAAGCCCAGTGGGCTATAGTTCATGGGGTCACAGAGTCAGATACAACTGAATGACTAATTCACACACACACATACACACACATATATATATACACAACATTTTTCTGTTTTAAAGTAGATGTATAGTTGATTTATGATGTCCTGTTAATTTCTGATGTACAGCAAAGTAATTCAGTTATATCATATTATTTTCCATTATGACTTATTCAGTTCAGTTCAGTTCAGTCGCTCAGTGATGTCCGACTCTTTGCAACCCCATGAATCGCAGCACGCCAGGCCTCACTGTCCATCACCAACTCCCGGAGTTCACTCAGACTCACGTCCATCGAGTCAGTGATGCCATCCAGCCATCTCATCCTCTGTCGTTCCCTTCTCCTCCTGCCCCCAATCCCTCCCAGCATCAGAGTCTTTTCCAATGAGTCAACTCTTCGCATGAAGTGGCCAAAGTACTGGAGTTTCAGCTTTAGCATCATTCCTTCCAAAGAAATCCTAGGGCTGATCTCCTTTAGAATGGACTTGTTGGATCTCCTTGCAGTCCAAGGGACTCGCAAGAGTCTTCTCCAACACCACAGTTCAGAAGCATCAATTCGTTGGCACTCAGCTTTCTTCACAGTCCAACTCTCACATCCATACGTGACCACTGGAAAAACCATAGCCTTGACTAGATGGACCTTTGTTGGCAAAGTAATGTCTCTGCTTTTGAATATGCTATCTAGGTTGGTCATAACTTTTCTTCCAAGGAGTGTCTTTTAATTTCCTGGCTGCAGTCACCATCTGCAGTGATTTTGGAGCCCCCCAAAATAAAGTCTGACACGGTTTCCACTGTTTCCCCATCTATTTCCCATGAAGTGATGGGACCAGATGCCATGATCTTCGTTTTCTGAATGTTGAGCTTTAAGCCAACTTTTTCACTCTCCTCTTTCACTTTTATCAAGAGGCTTTTTAGTCCCTCTTCACTTTCTGCCATAAGGGTGGTGTCATCTGCATATCTGAGGTTATTGATATTTCTCCCGGCAATCTTGATTCCAGCTTGTACTTCTTCCAGCCCAGTGCTTCTCATGATGTACTTTGCATATAAGTTCAATAAACAGGGTGACAATGTACAGCCTTGGCATACTCCTTTTCCTATTCGGAACCAGTCTGTTGTTCCATGTCCAGTTCTAACTGTTGCTTCCTGACCTGCATATAGGTTTCTCAAGAGGCAAGTCAGGTGGTCTGGTATTCCCATCTCTTTCAGTACTTTCCACAGTTTATTGTGATCCACATAGTCAAAGACTTTGGCATAGTCAATAAAGCAGAAATAGATGTTTTTCTGGAACTCTCTTCCTTTTTCCATGATGCAGTGGGTGTTGGCAATTTGATCTCTGTTTCCTCTGCCTTTTCTAAATCCAGCTTGAATATCTGGAAGTTCACGGTTCATATATTGCTGAAGCCTGGCTTGGGGAATTTTGAGCATTACTTTACTAGCGTGTGAGATGAGTGCAATTGTGCGGTAGTTTGAGCATTCTTTGGCATTGCCTTTCTTTGGGATTTTAAATATATTTTCCTGTGCAATACAGTAGGACCTTGTTTTCATCTATTTTATATATAGTAGTTTGTATCTTCTAATATCATGGTATTTGTTTTTATGTTTGTGTCATACTGCTTGATTGCTATAGCTTTGTAGTATAGTTTGAAATCAGGAGTGTGCTACTTCCACTTGGTTCTTTCTCAAGACTGCTCTGGCTATTCAGGGTGTTGTCATATAAATTTTATATAAATTTTAGGACTATTTGTTCTAGTTCTGTTAAAAATAGCATTGGTATTTTGGCCGAGATTTCATCGAGCCTTGAATAATATTGTGATTTTAATAATATTAATTCTTCCAATTCATGAACATGATATATATTTCCATGTGTTTGTAGAGTCAATTTCTTTCATCAGTTTATTATAGCTTACCAAGTCCAGATCTTTTACCTCCTTAGATAGATTTATTCCTCAGTATTTTATTCTTTATCATGTGATTATAAATTGGATTGTTCTCTTAATTTCTGTTTCTGATGGTTTGTTGCTAGTGTGTTGAAGAAATGCAACAGATTTCTGTATATTAATTTTGTATTCTGAAACTTTACAAATTCAATGATGAACTCTAGTAGCTTTTCAAAGATTTCCTATATATTTTGTATTTCCAACTTCAGTGAGAGTTTTACTTCTTACTTTCTAAATTGGATTTCTTTTATTTCTTTTCTCCTATTTCTATGGCTAGAACTTCCAACAAATAATAAATGTGGCAAGAGTGAACATCCTTGTCTCTTTTCCGTATCTTAGAGGAAATACTTTCTGAGTATACACAGTGTATAGCATTATACACTAAGTATAATGTTAGCTGTGGTATTATCATGAACGGCCTTTATTACATTGAGATATGTTTCCTCTCTGCCTACCTTCTGAAGAGTTTTTGTCACAAATGGGTGAAAGTTTTGTCAAAAGCTTTCTTTGCCTATACTAAGATGATTAAATAATTTTTATTCCTGTTTGTTAACATGGTATATCACATTGATTGCTTTATTGATATTGAAGTATCCTTGTATCTCTGGGATAAATGATATTTGATCATGGTATATGATCCTTTCAACTTATATTGAATTTAGTTGCTAATATTTTGTTGAAGAATTTTGCATCTAGGTTCATCAGTATATTGGCCTATAATTTTCTCTTCTTTTGTGATATCTTTGCCTGATTTTGGGTGATGCAGGCCTCAGAGAATGAGTTCAGAACCATCCCTTTCTCTGTAAATTTTTTGAAATAGTTTCAGAAAGACAGGTGTTAACTCTTCACTAAATGTTTGGTAGAACTTACCTGTGAAAAATCTGGTCCTGGACTTTTATTTTTTTCAAAATAGAAAGTGTGTGTTAGTTGCTCAGTCATGCCTGACTCTTCGTGACCCTATGAACTGTAGACTGCCAGGCTCCTCTGTCCGTGGAATTCTCCAGGCAAGAATACTGGAGTGGGTTGCCATTTTCTCCTCCAGGTGATCTTTCCAACCCAGTAATTGAACCCCAGTGTCCTGTACTGCAGGCAGATTCTTTACCATCTGAGTCACCATAGCTTTAATTTTTTTTAAATTATGGATTTAATTTAATTACTTTTAATTTATATGATCATATTTCCTGTTTTTTACTGGTTCAGTCTTGTAGGATTATGCATGTCTAGAAATTTATCCATTTCTTCTAAGTTGTTTATTTTATTGGCATATAATTGTTTGTAGTAACCTCTTATGATCTTTTTTGATTTCTGTGGGGTTATTTGTAACTTCTCATTTTAAATTTTTGTTTTTATTGATTTGGACCTTGATGAGTCTGGCTAAAGTTTTGCCAATTTTGCTTATTTTTTCAAAGAACCAGGTCTTCATTTAACTATTATTATTTTTTAATTTTTAGTCTCTTTTCCCATATATTTCTACTCTGATCTTTATGACTTCTTTCCTTCTACTAACTTCAGAATTTGTCTATTTTCTTTTTCTATTTCATTTAGGTGAATAGTTAGATTGTTATTTGAAATTTCTCCTCTTTCCTGAAGTAGGCTTCTATTGCTCTAAACTTCCCTCTTAGACCTACTTCTACATTCTGTAGATACCTGGAAGAGGGCATGGCAACCTGCTCCAGTATTCTTGCCTGGAGAACCCCCATGAACAGAGGATGGTGGCTATCGTCCATAGGGTCACACAGAGTCAGACATGACTGAAGTGACTTAGCATGCATGCATAGATTCTAGGTCATTTCACTTTTGTCTTAATTTGTCTTCAGGCATTTTAAAACTTCTTCTTTCAGTGATTCATTGGTTGTTTGGTATTGTCTTGTTTAGCCTCCACTTGCTTTTTCAGGCTTCCCCCCCCCCCCATAGTTGATTTCTAGCTTCATAATCCTGTGGCCAGAAAAATTTATTGACATGATTATACTATTATTACTATTTTCCTCAGTTCTCCATCCACTGCCTAGCCATACACTTAAATATAATAGCTGTATCAAGTCATATAACATGACTTAAACCCTCTCCTCTAGGCTTCAGAGTATTTGCTAAAAATATGTGTAGCACTCCTGAGGATAATACATGTGAACAAAATTTGAAAAAATCTGTTTGCCTAGGTAGATTTCTTTTATTGAATGACCAATAGAATCCCCAAAAGTCTAAAATAGTCAGCAAGATGGCATAAGATGATATCTTTCTGTATTTCTACACCAGAAGTGTTGGTAGAATTTTAACCTCCATTTGTTCTCCAACTCTAGATGTCACACTGCCAGAAAATATGTCTACTCACAAGGTTCCTATATATAGCACTTGTCCTGATGTGTTTATAGTACAAGTGAGACATTGATTCAGAATCTTACCCACTTTTGGTGACCTCAGTTAGTGAGGAAATGTTTTCAGAGGTATGCAACCTCAATGAAACCCCATGGAGTTGTTCACATAGCGTTTACTATCTTCTATGTCTCAGTTCATGATACCCAAGGGCTTATATGAGAGTTGCTTTCTCACCCAAATTTCCAAACAGGAATGAAAACTGTTGCTATATTAGTTTACAGTTCACGGAAAAGAACCAATCAGGTGAAGATGTATTGTTTGTGGACAAATTCTCCTCAATATCTGTTTCTAAGGCAAAAGTTAGGGGAAAAAAACAGAGTTAATTAATTCCTAGGGGGACAAAGCCTTAGATATTAATAGAAAAATCAGTCCTTTAACATTCTCAGTATCCTCTCTAAATACTAAGATTCAAGAAGAAGCTGTTTTCTTATTTTAAGAGCAGAATAAGAGGAGTTTATTAAGTAATGAAATATTTGTATTTCTTGTTGTGGAATCATGACTCAAAGTTCTAAAGATCAGAGGATTCTCTTTAGTATCTAAGAAGTTTGGGTTTCAAATTTATCATAGCGTTTTATTTTCCTTTGATTGAATCTCCAAGGCACTGGAGCTTTGCAAATGTGTGCTGAATCTGTTTGAATAAATCTGTGCCATCTTGACATTCTCTGGTTCCTGTAGAATTGTCCAGTCAGTGGGAACACTTGAGAAACTTCCATTACATGACATGGTGTTTGAGCAGCTACAAATAATGATTATTTCTTATTCCTGAGTACATTGATCATTCTTCTTAAGGACAGAGCCCACCACAGTAAGTTAACTAGCACTGTTGATCTTTAATCTTGTTTTTACATTTTCATTTTATTCTAAGAGGTTTAGAGTTAAAATCATTAAAGTTTTCCTTTCTAATACTGATGGTTTTAGATGTTTAAGGATATTTTGCAGAAATATTCATTTTGCTCACTGTTTATGGGTTTAACTATAATTATTAAGGGATAGGTTTATGATTTATGGATTCCCATGGAGCATCATGGGAGAGAGAAGGACAGCATTTGGATTCTATTTTTTTTTTTTTTTAAGAAAAAGCCCAGTTTCAAAACCGAGATCCTAAGAGAAAATGAATTAAAATATGGCATTAAAAATGTGCTCTCTGCTGTGATTGGGAGTCTTTATTAAACTCCAAGCTCAAAGGCTATTTTATTCTAATTCTATTCAAACTTTGGTGGATCTTGTTAGATCTTATTTTTGTTTCAGCGGATGTGGTCCCAGTAGCATGATTGAATTTCTGTATCCCTGAACTGGACTTCCCTGGTGGCTCAGTGGTAAAGAATCCACTTGCCAATACAAGATATGCAAGAGATGCAGGTTTGATCCCTGGGTTGGGAAGATCCTCTGGAGTAGGAAATGGCAACCCACTCCAGTGTTCTTGCCTGGAAAATTCAATGGACAGAGGAGCCTGGCGGACTGGAGTCCATGGGGTCACAAAGACCTGGACATAGCTGAACACACACACACACACACACACACACGACCTTAGACTTACATCTTTTTCTTAGAGAGTCAAAACAGGTCTTGCTAAATATGAGAGATGAAAGCTAATTCTCTTTGTCACCCTATGGTGATTTTTTCCCCCTTGTATGCAGTCACCTTAAGGTGTCTTAACAGAGTAAGAAGTGGGCTGTGGAAAAAAAAAATACTGTTTTGGGCTTTAGAAGACTTGGATTCTTGTGTACTACTGATCAGTTAGCTGTGTTTTTCTCTGGGTCTCAGTTTCCTCATCTTTAAAGAGGATCATGACATTTGGTCCCATCACTTCATGGCAAATAGATGGGGAAGCAATGGAAATAGTGACAGATTTAATTTTTTTGGGTTCCAAATCACTGAAGATGGTGACTATATCCATGAAATTAAAAGATGCTTCCTCCTTGGAAGAAAAGCTATGACCAACCTAGAGAGCATATTAAAAAGCAGAGACACTACTTTGCAAACATAGGTCTGTCTAGTCAAGCTATGATTTTTACAGTGGTCATGTATGGATGTGAGAGTTGGAACATATTGCAGCACTGTTTACAATAGACAGGACATGGAAGCAACCTAGATGTCCATTGGCAGATGAATGGATAAGAAAGCTGTGGTACATATACACAGTGGAATATTACTCAGCCATTAAAAAGAATACATTCGAATCAATTCTAATGAGGTGGATGAAACTGGAGCCTATTATACAGAGGGAAGTAAAACAGAAAAAACAAACACCAATACAGTATACTAACACATATATATGGAATTTAGAAAGATGGTAATGATGGCCCTATATGCGAGACGGCAAAAGAGACACAGATGTAAAGACCAGACTTTTGGACTCTGTGGGAGAAGGCAAGGGTGGGATGATTTGAGAGAATAGCACTGAAACATATATATTATCATATGTGAACTAGATCACCAGTCCAGGTTCGATGCATGAAACAGGGTGCTCAGGGCTGGTGCACTGGGATGACCCTGAGGGATGGGATGGGGAGGGAGGTGGGAGGGGGGTTCAGGATGTACACCCATGGCTGATTCATGTGAATGTATGGCAAAAACCACCACAATATTGTAAAGTGATTAGCCTCCAATTAAAATTAAAAAAAAAAAAAAAAAAAAAAGAAACAGCCAGAGACAATATGTAACTGTATAAGCATAGCTGTGGTCCAATAAAATTTTAATTATTGCCTGAAAAAAAAATATGCATAAAGTCCAAAAAAAAAAAAAAAAAAAGAGAGTTGGAACATAAAGAAAGCTGAGTGCCAAAGATTGATGCTTTTAAACTGTGGGATTGCAGAAGACTCTTGAGAGTCCCTTGGACTGCAAGGAGATCAAACCGGTCAATCCTAAAGGAAATCAGTCCTGAATATTCATTGGAAGATTTGATGCTGAAGCTTAAACTCCAATAGTTTGGCCACCTGATACAAAGAACTGACTCATTTGAAAAGACCCTGATGCTGGGAAAGATTGAAGGCAGGAGGAGAAGGGGACAACAGAGGATGAGATGGTTGGATGGAATCACTGACTCGATGAACATGAATTTGAGCAAGCTGTGGAGTTGGTGATGGACAGGGAGGCCTGGCGTGCTACATGCAGTCCATGGGGTCTCAAAGAGTCGGACACGACTGAGTATCTGAACTTAACCGAACTGATGAGATGATGAAATGCAAAGTACTGGGAGATTTTTTGTTTACAGAATTCTAGGTCTTGTCCAATCGACCCTGGATCCCATTAACATCTTTCACTATATTTCACAGGTTAGCAAAAGAACTGCCATGGATTTCATGTGGTCACCGGTGGCCATGTCTAAACTCTGGCATTGCTGATTCCCAGAAGTAAACTGGGTTCCTCCTGGAGAGGCACTGAGTGGTAGAGAGCTGGATGCAGGCATCCTGAATTTGAATCCAGTCTTCTCTATTAGGGTTTTCATCATTATTGCTTTGGGTAAGTCATTTATCTTCTTTAACCACAGCTTCTTTTTCTTTAAAATCAGTCAACAGTACATCAACCTCACAAGGATCATTTTGAAGACCACGTACATGTAAATATTTAGTGTAATGCCTAGTACATTGTGAAACTCAACAAAGCTAACAGTTATAGGAATGCCATGGTGTAAAAATAAATCTCTGCATTCTATAAAGATTGAGAAAAAGCAGACATAGTAAAAGTGCAGTAACCAATGTTTGAGTATATTGAATTTAAGCAAGTAAACAAAGATTTCCCTGCTTAAGTAGTTTGTTTGCTGAAGTTCTTACCTCTCAGTTGCAGTCTGCTTGCCATTTTATGGAAGGTCAAGATTATTTTGCTGTCTGTAACTTTTGTCCATTTCTTATTTTTCCAAAATTATGAATATTAGAGAATATGAGTGGAAATAGGAACAGAATTGGTCTTTGGATTAAGACAAAAAACGAACAAAACAGAAAATTATCCTGTGTTTGTGTCTGTCAATTAACAGAGGACATCAAAAATGTCCACTGAGTTTGACATAGGCCAGGTTGTTTTGTTTGTGAATTGGCTATTGTGTTGTGTGGGATGAAGGGAGCTGACATAAATTGGTAAAAGAGAACTATTTTAAAGCCAACTTCTTCAAAGTTTGCAAGAAGCTGAGGTAAAAAGTGAAATAATGAGAATGAATGAGTTAAGTTTGGGATTTTCTGTCTGATTTTGATCATGAAATCCAACCTTTGGTACAGACCATTGGGAAAGCATAAAAATATATCAGTTGGTTCTTGGTTCTCCCAGGTGTCATCTTGTCTAGAGAAGAGTTGGCAATTAGAAGTGTACACAGACTTTCTTCTCAAGTGTCCTTGTCCCTGGAAGGATTCTCTGATGCCCTGGGCTATCCAGAAGACAGCCCACTATCCTGGGGCTTGGGACTCTAAAGCTATCCTCTCAATGAAGAGTTTGTGGGATCATCTGGAAGAGTTCCCTGGTGCAGAGAATCTGGGGCTTCCCTGGTGGCTCAGATGGTAAAGCATTTGCCTGCGATGTGGGAGTCCTGGGTTCGATCCCTGGGCCTGGAAGATCCCCTGGAGAAGGAAATGGCAACCCACTCCAGTACTCTTGCCTGGAAAATCCCATGGACAGAGGTGCCTGGTAGGCTACAGTCCATTGGATCACAAGGAGTCGGACAAGACTGAGTAACTTCATTGGAAGAGTTACCTCATTATGTACCTTGCCCACTTGTAACATAGACAATTCATTTTACCTTTCACTGCCTTTTTTCTTTAAAAATACATAAATATAAAGAGAATAATGAAATCTTAGTTATTGTAAAATGCAAAGATTAATAATGACAATACTTAGTTGTATGCATATTGCTAAGTTACTTCAGGCATGTCCAACTCTTTGCGAACCTATGGACTGTTGCCGACCAGGCTCTTATGTCCGTGGGATTCTCCAGACAAGCATTCTGGAGTGGACTGGCATGCCCTTCTCCAGGGGATCTTCCCAAGCTAGGGATCAAACCTGGGTCTTGATGTCTTTTATGTCTTCTGCATTGGCACACAGGTTCTTTACCACTAGTGCCATCTGGGAAACCCGCTTAGCTGTATATATTACCTTAAAGTGGGCTTGACTAATATATATATTCCTCATCAAGTAAATGGAAATAGATTTGCATTAAAGTGATCTGGTTGATTACTGAGACTTAGCTTATTACCTGTTAGTATTAATGGCATATGTTAAAACTAGTGATCAATAATTTTTAGATGGTAGACTAAAGACAGTATCTAGGATGATTAAAAGTGGTCCATGGGGCAACTAGGGCAGACTTACCCCTTCCTGATCCTCTAAAAGCTGTTAGAGTCCAGCGAGACCCTCATTCTATGTTCATTTAGTGAACTTATAACAATAACTTTATGAGTACATTAAAGTGATTTCTTCAAATATTACTATATTCAGATAATATATTTTGGGGTCCCACAATGTGCCAGTACACAGCTTCCTATGTTTCTTTTCCCATACATATACCATTCAATTAAAGAATTCACTGTTTCAACCTAAGGCTCCAAGAAAAAAACATGTATTTTCTGATTAAAATTAGTAAGGCAAGCTCCAGAATTTTGAAAACTATTAAAAAAATGTAAAAAAAAAATCTAAGAGAGTCAACTAAGAGAAATTTTGGTCCATGTGTTCCTAGACAGTTTGGGGAAAAGAAGGCATCATTGTGATATTGTCAGAGTACTGTTAAAAGGTAGTGTTTTGTAGTAATTCATTCTTTTATATTCCCTTTTTCTTTCTTTCTTTTTTAAAGATAAAGTGTTCCTTGCCAGAGTTTTTATTACCCACACCACATAGATGGCGAATGAAAGGAATGTGACTGTGTTCATTCTAGTAGGTCTTACACAGAACCCCCAAATGCAAAAAATAGTGTTTGTGGTGTTTTTGGTCTTGTACATGGTAACCCTCTCAGGCAACCTGCTCATTGTGGTTACCATTACCACCAGCCAGGCTCTGAACTCCCCCATGTACTTCTTCCTGACCCATCTTTCCTTGATAGACACAATTTACTCTTCTTCTTCAGCTCCTAAGTTGATTGTGGACTCCCTTCAAGAGATCAAGACAATCTCGTTTAATGGGTGTATGGCTCAAGTCTATGCAGAACACATTTTTGGTGCTACTGAGATCATCCTGCTCACAGAGATGGCCTATGACCGCTACGTGGCCATCTGCAAACCTCTGCACTACACGGCCATCATGAGCCACAGGCTGTGCGTCCTCCTGCTGGGGGTGGCCTGGACTGGAGGATTTCTCCATGCAACCATTCAGGTCCTCTTTACAGTCTGGCTGCCCTTCTGTGGCCCCAATGTCATAGACCACTTCATGTGTGACTTGTACCCTTTGTTGAAACTTGTCTGTGTGGACACCCACATCCTTGGTCTCTTTGTTGCTGCCAACAGTGGGTTCATCTGCCTGTTAAACTTCCTGCTCCTGTTGGTCTCCTATGTAGTCATCTTGCATTCCCTAAGGGCATACAGTTTGGAGGGGAGGCACAGAGCCCTCTCTACGTGTGTCTCTCACATCACAGTAGTTGTTTTGTCTTTCGTGCCCTGTATCTTTGTGTATCTTCGCCCAGTCACCACTCTGCCCATTGATAAAGCTGTTGCTGTCTTTTACACTATGGTGGCCCCTATGTTAAACCCTTTAATCTATACCCTCAGAAATGCTGAGGTAAAAAATGCTATGAAGAAGCACTGGAGAAAGAAAGTGACTGCAGATGGTGATTAAAGAGATCCACTGAACTTTATAGGTAGAAGTAAAACAGATAATTTCCTCCAATCCTCTTGATCTATAGATGAATACGTTGACTCTAAAAGGGACTGAATAATAACTGCAGATATCCACTGAATGACAGAAGTGCCTGGCATGCTGCAGTCCGTGAGGTTGCAAAGTATTGGACTTAGGGACTGAACAACAACTTAAGCACAGACCTTAAGTTTAGACTGGAATCCAGGTTTACTTTCTCCCATCCCACACTCTCCTCATCACAACTTAATGCTTTTTATTCAATATTTATCTATTATCTGATGATCTCAAATGTCTTCAGAAGCTACAAGCTAAGAACCTATAATATTGGATTGGTATTCAAATTGTCTTATTATGTAACATGGAGTTGTTGGTTACTACTGATTATTGAAAATAAAATGTTAAAAATATTCATTTTTTTTGAACTCAATATAAATTCTTTTGTGGGATTTTCTTGTTCATTGAATCTTTGTTGTACAGTGAAAAGAAATAGTATTTCTCAAATGCTTATAAGGCTGGCATTGTGTTTGTTATTTTACATATGGTATCAGTTGAGGTCCAGCCAGGAGACAGACCACAGTGCAGTTTGAATAGAAAGAGTTCACATACAATAAATAATTGTATCAGGGTATTAACTACAAAGGGCTTCCCTGGTGGCTGGGTGGTAAAAATTCTCTTCCCAATGCAAGAGACATGGATTTGACCCCTGGGTTGGGAAGATCCCCTGGAGAAGGAAATGACAACCCACTCCAGTGCACTTGATGGGAAACCCCATTGACAGAGCAGCCTGGTGGATTACAATCCATGGAGTTGCAAGAGAGTCAGACACGACTTGGTGACCAATTAATAGCTGTTTTCATTTAGTCACCAATTCGTGTCTGACTCTCTTGCAACTCCATGGATTGTAGTCCACCATTTCTTTGGAAGGAATGATGCTAAAGCTAAAACTCCAGTACTTTGGCCACCTCATGAGAAGAGTTGACTCATTGGAAAAGACTCTGATGCTGGGATGGATTGGGGGCAGGAGGAAAAGGGGGTGACAGAGGATGAGATGGCTACACGGCATCACCGACTTGATGGACGTGGGTTTGAGTGAACTCCGGGAGTTGGTGATGGACAGGGAGGCCTGGCGTGCTGCAACTCATGGGGTCGCAAAGAGTCGGATACGACTGAGCGACTGAACTAAATTGAACTGAATGAGCTCTCTAAAGAAGGACCTGGGGCTGAGAGATGAATTTACAAGGAAGTAACATATTTAGAAAGTTGGGATTCTAGTCTTATGGAGAAGGTGTAGTTGTTGCCCGTTGAATGGTGGGAAATTTTAACTGGATTGCCTTGAGCAAGAAATAATTCACGATGGCTGAACAGAGGCTGGCAGGCATGAAATGTTTCTGGGACTGGCGAGATGGAGCCTTTCACTGCAGTGCTGGTTGGCTGAGGCTCATGAGCAAGGAAATATGACCTTGAGTGGCAAGCAGAAAAAACCATTTTGGGTGTAGGTGGAGCAAGGTTGGCAGAAAACACAACCCACTCCAGTATTCTTGCCTGGAAAATTCCATGGTGAGAGGAGTTTGTGGGCTACAGCCCAGGGGGTTGCAAAAAGTCAGATAACACTGACCAACTAACTGAGTGATCACTGATCTCATTAATCTTTTCAGTAAAGATGAACAAACAGAGATGAACAATCACTTGCAGGTGGTTATTGTAGAACAGATTTAAGCATCTTTGTTATTTAATCTTTTAGCTCTGTAATGGAATAAAAAAAAAGAAAAGAGAATTTATTAGAATCTGTTGCATGCAGCTGAAGCTTCTCAATGCAACTAAATAGAATGTGAAATTTTTAAAAGGTATGAAAACAACTAATGGGTGCTAGCATAAAATTTTGGGAACTTGAACAAAATCTTTACTTTAATTAATAATACTGTATCACATGTTAATTTCCTGTGGGTTTTGTGTTTTTTTTTTTTTTTCTTTACAACATAGTATTTCTCAGAATTGTGTCAAAAGTTTCAAGCCTCATCAAAAAAATTTTTTTAAATCACTAAGATAATACTTATTAGTGGTGGCTGCTTAGAGGTGGCTGCGTGGGCACAGGAGGGCCTAGAGGAGCTATCCCACATTGAAGTTCAGGAAGGGCGGTGGTAAGGAAATACCCCTTGTCCAAGATAAGGACCAATGGCTGCGCTTTGCTGGAGCAGCCGTGAAGAGATACCCCACGCCCAAGGTAAGAAAAACCCAAGTAAGATGGTAGATGTTGCAAGAGGGCATCAGAGGGCAGACACACTGAAACCATACTCACAGAATAGTCAATCTAATCACACTAAGACCACAGCCTTGTCTAACTCAATGAAACTAAGCCATGCCCGTGGGGCAACCCAAGATGGGCGGGTCATGGTGGAGAGATCTGACAGAATGTGGCCCACTGGAGAAGGGAATGGCAAACCACTTCAGTATTCTTGCCTTGAGAACCCCATGAACAGTATGAGAAGGCAAAATGATAGGCCACTGAAAGAGAAACTCCCCAGGTCAGTAGGTGCCCGATAGGCTACTGGAGATCAGTGGAGAAATAACTCCAGAAAGAATGAAGGGAAGGAGCCAAAGCAAAAAGAATACCCAGCTGTGGATGTGACTGGTGATAGAAGCAAGGTCTGATGCTGTAAACAGCAATATTTCATAGGAACCTGGAATGTCAGGTCCATGAATCAAGGCAAATTTGAAGTGGTCAAACAAGAGATGGCAAGAGTGAATGTCAACATTCTAAGAATCAGCAAACTAAAATGGACTGGAATGGGTGAATTTAACTCAGACTGTTATATCTACTACTGCAGGCAGGAATCCCTCAGAAGAAATGGAGTAGTCATCATGGTCAACAAAAGATTCCGAAATGCAGTACTTGGATGCGATCTCAAAAATGACAGAATGATCTCTGTTTGTTTCCAAGGCAAACCATTCAATATTACAGTAATCCAAGTCTATGCCTCAACCAGTAATGCTGAAGAAGCTGAAGTTGAACGGTTCTATGAAGACCTACAAGACCTTTTAGAACTAACACCCCAAAAAGATGTCCTTTTCATTATAGGGGACTGGAATGCAAAAGTTGGAAGTCAAGAAACACGTGGAGTAACAGGCAAATTTGGCCTTTGAATATGGAATGAAGCAGGGCAAAGACTAATAGAGTTTTGCCAAGAAAATGCACTGGTCATAACAAACACCCTCTTCCAACAACACAAGAGAAGACTCTATACATGGACATCACCAGATGGTCAACACCGAAAGAAGACTGATTATATTCTTTGCAGCCAAAGATGGAGAAGCTCTATACAGTCAACAAAAACAAGACCAGGAGCTGACTGTGGCTCAGACCATGAACTCCTTATTGCCAAATTCAGACTTCAATTGAAGAAAGTAGGGAAAACCACTAGACCATTCAGGTATGACCTTAATCAAATCCCTTATGATTATACAGTGGAAGTGAGAAATAGATTTAAGGGCCTAGATCTGATAGATATAGTACCTGATGAACTATGGACGGCGGCTCGTGACATTGTACAGAAGACAGGGATCAAGACCATCCCCATGGAAAATAAATGCAAAAAAGCAAAATGGCTGTCTGAGAAGGCCTTACAAATGGCTGTGAACAGAAGAGAAGTGAAAAACAAGGGAGAAAAGGAAAGATATAAGCATCTGAATGCAGAGTTCCAAAGAATAGCAAGAAGAGATAAGAAAGCCTTCCTCAGTGATCAATGTAAAAAAATAGAGGAAAACAACAGAATGGGAAAGACTAGAGATCTCTTCAAGAAAATTAAAGATACCAAGGGAACATTTCATGCAAAGATGGGCTCGATAAAGGACAGAAATGTTATGGACCTAACAGAAGCAGAAGATATTAAGAAGAGGTGGCAAGAATACACAGAAGAACTGTACAAAAAAGATCTTCACTACCTAGATAATCACTGGGTCACACCAGATGGTGTGATCACTGACCTAGAGCCAGACATCCTGGAATGTGAAGTCAAGTGGGCCTTAGAAAGCATCACTATGAACAAAGCTAGTGGAGGTGATGGAATTCCAGTTGAGCTATTTCAAATCCTGAAAGATGATGCTATGAAAGTGCTGCACTCAATATGCCAGCAAATTTGGAAAACTCCGCAGTGGCAACAGGACTGGAAAAGGTCAGTTTTCATTCCAATCTCAAAGAAAGGCAATGCCAAAGAATGCTCAAACTACGGCACAATTGCACTCATCTTACATGCTAGTAAAGTAATGCTCAAAATTCTCCAAGACAGGCTTCAGCAATACATGAACTGTGAACTTCCTGATGTTCAAGCTGGTTTTAGAAAAGGCAGAGGAACCAGAGCCCAAATTGCCAACATCAGCTTGATCATCGAAAAAGCAAGAGAGTTCCAAAAAACATCTATTTCTGCTTTATTGACTATGCCAAAGCCTTTGACTGTGTGGATACAATAAACTGTGGAAAATTCTGAAAGAGATGGGAATACTAGACCACCTGACCTGCCTCTTGAGAAATCTGTATGCAGGTCAGGAAGCAACAGTTAGAACTGGACATGGAACAACAGACTGGTTCCAAATAGGAAAAGGAGTACGTCAAGGCTGTATATTGTCACCCCGCTTATTGAACTTATATGCAGAGTACATCATGATAAATGCTGGGCTGGAAGAAACACAAGCTAGAATCAAGATTGCCGGGAGAAATATCAAGAACCTCAGATATGCAGATGACACCACCCTTATGGCAGAAAGTGAAGAGGAACTCAAAAGCCTCTTGATGAAAGTGAAAGAGGAGAGTGAAAAAGTTGGCTTAAAGCTCAACATTCTGAAAACGAAGATCATGGCATCTGGTCCCATCACTTCATGGGAAATAGATGGGGAAACAGAGGAAACAGTGTCAGACTTTATTTTTTTGGGCTCCAAAATCACTACAGATGGTGACTGCAGCCATGAAATTAAAAGACGCTTACTCCTTGGAAGGAAAGTTATGACCAACCTAGATAGCATATTCAAAAGCAGAGACATTACTTTGCCAACAAAGGTCCATCTAGTCAAGGCTATGGTTTTTCCTGTGGTCATGTATGGAATTGAGAGTTGGACTGTGAAGAAGGCTGAGGGCCGAAGAATTGATGCTTTTGAACTGTGGTGTTGGAGAAGACTCTTGAGAGTCCCTTGGACTGCAAGGAGATCGAACCAGTCCATTCTGAAGGAGATCAGCCCTGGGATTTCTTTGGAAGGAATGATGCTTAAGCTGAAACTTCAGTACTTTGGCTACCTGATGCAAAGAGTTGACTCATTGGAAAAGACTCTGATGCTGGGAAGGATTGGGGACAGGAGGAGAAGGGGATGACAGAGGATGAGATGGCTGGATGGCATCACTGACTCGATGGACGTGAGTCTGAGTGAACTCTGGGAGTCGGTGATGGACAGGGAGGCCTGGCATGCTGCGATTCCTGGGGTCGCGAAGAGTTGGACACGACTGAGCGACTGATCTGATCTGATGTGATCTGATGTCTGTTATGCTCTTAGGGCCTAGCAAACCAAAGTGAAGTCGCTCAGTCGTGTCTGACTCTTTGGGACCCCATGGACTGCAGCCTGCCAGGCTCCTGTGTCCATTGGATTTTCCAGGAAAGAGTACTGTAGTGGGTTGCTGTTTCCTTCTCCAGGGGATCTTCCCAACCCAGGGATTGAACCCAAGTCCCCCACATTGCAGGCAGATGCTCTTACTGTCTGAGCCAAAACTTAAAATATTATAAACATCTGTGAGTCCCAAAGAAATAGACATGTGATACAGCTTCTGACATCTTTCCTCTCTCTCCCAAACACAAATTCCTTTTAAATACAAAGTGCATGCGTCTTCTGTCTGGGCTAGTTTATGATTTGAACAAGTCAGGCCGGGACGAGAAGTCTTAGACAGGATCTAATGCGAATTGATATAGAAGAGAAGTACAGTTTTTTGAAATTTTACTTCAGGGTTTTCTTTTCTGGAAACACTTTGATTTTTTTTTCTTTTTTTGCAGTAAATTAACATGTTCATGACTCTGGTTACACACACCTTGGGTGAAGAAAACCCTGATGGAATTTATTTTAAATATTATTGAGCCTTCAAAGGACCAATTATTGATAGGTCAGTAGTTTATAACCCTCAGTACTGAACTGGGCAAAAATACCTGTTTTATGCTCATTTTGCATGTAAGAACAGCTTATGAACTATTTGTCACTATCTTTGTGTGTTGCTGATCTTAGTGGCTATGATAAAAAAGTATAATAGTTTGGAATTCAAGTGTAGCACTTGTTGGCTATATTACAAAGCACCTGCTTCAAAGTGTCTTTCTTGGATCACTCTGCAGCATGTCCTTTTTCTTCTTTTTTTCCTCTTCCCCTTTTATCTTTTATCTTTGTTTCATCCTTTCACCTTTCCCCTCACCTCTCCTGTCTGTTTCTCTCCACATTTCCTGTCTCTCTCACCAAATACTTTATAATACCAAATATTGGCCAAAAATAAGTACATCATAAGACTACATTCTGTGAAGTTGTTTGTTTTTTAAAGGTTATATTTCATTTACATTTATTTATTTATTTTTGCTTTGGTTTGTATATTTTCTTTTCCTTTAAAAAATTAATTTATTCATTTTAATTGGAGGTGAATTACTTTACAATATTGTGGTGGTTTTTGCCATAAATCAACATGAATCAGCCACGGGTGTACATGTGTCCTCCCATCTATGAAGTCTTTATTTGAATAATGAGTTAAGTTTAAAGTTCCTCTTTTCCCAGAAAACTCCACACCCAGTCATAAGTTGAATCTAGAAGGATTAAATTTCTTATGTATTGGAATATGGCTTTAGCAAGTGAGTTAATGAAACAAATAATCCAAGGAAAACCCACAACAGTAAAAAAAGCAATAATGAAATCTTTATGTTAAAGATTCTATTAATAGAGACTTTATGTATCATTTTTATATGCACATTTGGAGGACTGTGTGATAGTGTTTAATATTCTATAATGGTTAAGAGTAGTCTGTGAGTAAGATAGATCTGAGATCAAAAATTAGCCTCACCACATCGAGTATGAGCTTGGGCAAATCACACCTTTATGAATTAAAGGAGAATGATAGAGACTGTATCAGGATTAAGTAAATAATCCTCATGGATCTTTTATCACCAATAAGTGTTCCATAGCTGTTAGCCATCACAAATACCATTCCTGGAGTCTCTGTAACTGTGTAGAATCACTCATTCATCTAATGTTTCTGAGCATTAGGAGAGATAATACATGATTTCTCTGCATCTGCTGTGAAGAGTAAGACTCTGAGCTGACGGGCTTTATAGCATATCTTGGGGGCTGGAGTGATTCCCAACGTTCTTGGCCATTACTGACCACTCTTCCCTGCTTTTCTGATTTCCACTGGCCTCATGTCCCTTAGCCTTTGAGGCTGATCCACTTATAGGTATGGTTTCCCCTAAACCTCCCTGATTGTAGGACCATAAGGTCATTTTATTAACTTGAGATCAACACAATAGGCAACCAGAATATGACCAAATATTTGTGTAGAGAAGGTCGTATAGTGCAGTGGTGAGAGTTGACTCAAGTCAGACTTTCTGAGTTTTCATGTTACTTGGGAAAGTTATTTAACCTTTCTGCCTTACTTTGGCCATCTCATGTGAAGAGTTGACTTATTGGAAAAGACTCTGATGCTGGGAGGGATTGGAGGCAGAAGGAGAAGGGGACGACAGAGGATGAGATGGCTGGATGGCATCACTGACTCGATGGACGTAAGTCTGAGTGAACTCCGGGAGTTGGTGATGGACAGGGAGGCCTGGCGTGCTGCGAATCATGGGGTCGCAAAGAGTCGGACATGACTGAGCGACTGAACTGAACTGAACCTCATAATTTATTTATCTATAACTACAGTAGCTATAATGCCTATCTTATAATGATATGGGGCCCAGTTAAGTGGGTTTACAGATTTAAGTGCTTGAAGAGGTTTCTAGCTCATGGTAAATGTTATAAAAATGTTTTTAAAAGGAAAAAAATACTGACTGGTGCTGACCCGCCTTCCAGCAAGGCCAGATTTGGGATTGTATCTCTTCTTGAACTGGCAAGAGCATTGTTCCTTCCAGATCAGGACCTCCATGGATCTTACCTTGGTTCCTTAGGTGAAAAAGAAGCTTCCTTATATGAGCGGTACTGTGTCAGATAACTTTTTGCCTTGAACTAACAGAGCTAGTACTGAATTCTACCTCATTAGTTTATGTAACACTGCATGTATTTCATAAGCTCACGGGATCTTGTTTTAGTCTCAGTTCTTATGTGTGATGGAATGGTAGTTCATTTCATGGGTTTATTTCAAGCATTAGATGAAGACATTGTATACAAAATATCCATGACAGTGCTTTTCACTCAGTGGGGGCTTAACAATTGTCATTATCTTTGCCACTTCCTTTATATCTTCCTCAGTTTCCCATTTCTGTCTGACTTAAAAAAAAAAGCTGTATAATTTACATTTATTTTTCACCTCTATGTAGTTATTATTTTAGGAGGTCATGAGTAACTTCCAGAAATTAATGCAAGAAAACCCCCTACATTAATGCAAGAAACATGGGATTCACTTTCTAAACTATCCACCATAAAATGTGAACATCTCCAAAGTTAAAATCAGGTTCAGGAAGATCCCAATATTTGATAAACTTTGTAAGACAAATTAGAAATCTGTAGTGCAATAATCAGTGATTGTAGTAAAGGCTATTGTTATTTACTATGATTTGGCTGGTGCTGCAAAAGCAAGTTTTTATTTAATCTCCATGAAAGCCTTATGAAAATGGATAATGTTATTCCTGCTTTCCAGAAGAATTAACTGAAGCTTGGAAAATTTAAATCATTTACCAAAATCACAACTAGAAAACACCTGAGGTTGGACTTGAACCTATTTAATTTGGGTTTAGAATTGCACTCTTAAAAGAGTACACTCTATATCATAGTCATGACACACATCACACAGTTCACAACACTTTCTAGTGGAGGGAGATAGGCGGTAAGTAAGAAACCTATAAAAATTGCATTCAGAGTGCAAAGTGCTTAAAAAAATGAAATACCTGACACGATAGTGATTCAGACGGCAGGGGCCGCTTTAGACTGTGTGTTCAAGGAAGACCCAAGGGCAAGAAGTTATAGCATTTGTCTAACAATGTCCAGGATGAGAGACACTGAGCTGAAGGTCATGATTAAAACCACTAGAGAGGAATTTGTCCATGTGGGAAGGGAAGTTTTATCTGACCTGGATGAGTATCATTAACTTTTTCTAACTCAAAGATCACCAACAACCTTAACGTTATGATTAATTAAGTTCCACTCAAATCAGGAGGAAGTGAAATAGAACATATGTACTCAAGCAACCTCTTTCCCCAGAACTCGTGCTCACTTCTCAGCAGGGGTTCTCTTTGATGGACTCTTTGGTGTAGTCAGCAGCATAGATTACCCCATTGCTCTTTGTGGCTTCTTTTAATTTCTACAGCGTCTGTATGTAAAAGCATTAATTTAGAAGAGCTGGGTTAAACTGCTCGGTAGAAAGGAAGTTATCCATTTAATCAAATTTACACTATAAGTAATTGGTCTTGGTCTATCAGCCTCTGCCCAATTTCAGTCCCTCCCCTCCCCTCAAACACACGTCTCTTTGAACTTGTCCTACATCATTCTTTACCTTGTTCACTAGCTCCAGGTGCCATGGCCTTGCTTTTGCCCATGAACCTGTGAACGAAATCTCTTTATTCCCCCAATACTTCCTCGAGACCTCCATCTGGTTGGATCATGGTCCCCACTCAGACTGCAGTTCACCTGTCCCCTCCTTGGAAGTATTCTTCAGCCCCCACTATAAAATCATTGTCTATCTCCCTGAATTGCTCTCTATCACATCACTCAATTACCTTTTCTCTACAGCATTTTCATCATCTGACTACTTCATTTACTTGTTTATTATCTCTCTCTTCTAATTAGTATGTAAACTCCATGTAGTAGAGGTATTGGCTGTTTTAGTCACTACTGGATTTCCAGTACATAGAATAGCCTTGGAATAGAGTAAATGCTTAATAAATATTTTCCGAATAAAAGGCTATCACTTCTAGTTACCCCTTTTAAGAGTAAATGCAGGACTTCCCTGATGGTACAGCGGATAAGAATCTGCCTGCCAATGCAGGGGACATAGGTTTGATCCCAGGTCCGGGAAGGTGCCACATCTACTGAGCCTGTGCTCTAGAGTCTGCAGCCTGCCACGACTGAGCGTGCATGCTGCCATCATTGACGCCCCCATGTGCCCAGAGCATGTGCTCTACAACAGGAGAAGCCACTGCGATGAGAAGCTGTGCACCACAGCGATGTGTAGCCTTCGATCATCACAGCTAGAGAAAGCCTGCAAGCACAAGGAACACCCAGCACAGCCTAAACAAATAAATAAAGAGTAAATGCATTTTTAAAAGGGACACTTGTTAACTGGTTGCTTCTGAAATTGATAATGGTGACTTTGATTCTTGTTGACAAATTGAAATGGAGAAGTTTAGATCAGTTTAGTATATCAGTCAGGATTCCTAGCTGATGATTGAATCTCCATAGGGAGTTTAAGTAGAAAAGGTACATGATAATGTGATTAAATCTTAAAGAATCTTTGAAAGGGTTAGCTCCTGCTTGGAAGAATGTGTATCCTGCTGTTGTTGGATGAAGTAGTCTATAGATGTCAATTATATCCAGTCGATTGAAGCTGTTGAGTTTAGCCATGCCCTTACTGGTTTTATGCCTACAGGATCTGTCCATTTCTAATAGTGGATTTTTTATCGTTAGAAGTCTCAAACTCTAATTACCTTCCTAAATTGTTCCATTTTTTATTGTCTGACTTTATTATTAGAGTTTTATGTGAATGTAAACTGAGTTTATCCTGATTTTTTTTTTTTTATTAACTATCATATCCATAGCTCATAGAATAAAACCTGGAAAAAATAGATGTTCAATTTTTAAAAAAATAATGAATGATTAGATAGCTATTGCAACTACATTGGAGATAAGAATTTCATGTGTTCAACTTCACACTTCTACAGAAAAAAGTTGATTAAAGAAAACAAAAAGTCTTGCTATGGCAAAGTAGAGAGTGTCAAACTCATCTTCACTGGCACAAAATGACAGGCCGATATTTCATTTTCAGCTGGCAATATTTCCATAATGGTTGTGAGGCTGTTTGTTTGCTTGTTTGTTTTTCTCTTGTTACATATTCCTTGCCCTAGTTATGTGATGTGATTGGTTTAACAGAGTTTTGTTTGTTTTTAATATGTAGATGTTCTTTTAAGATTTGGTGGAAAATCCCATTGAATTTAATTAAACAGCAATCAGATTTGGATACATTCCAATTGCAGGACTCCATGATTAACATCATGAAAAGGTACAGTACCATCATGACATTTTCTTATTTAAGTAGACGATGTTGTCCTCTTAAGAGCTAATGTAATGAATGCAGAAGATTCTTTAGTAGGCTTAAACCATGATATAAAAAAGACACAAGAATGCCATCTCCAAATCTAAAGTAGAAGTATTTGGCCATACCAATACAATAGAACGAGACTGGTTAAACATTGGAATGGTGTTGGGGGCCAGAGTGAGGCACTCCGCCCGTGGCAAAGGTCATGAGGAAGGAGGCTCGACATATGCAAAGGCGGGATCGGGCCTCAGGAGTCCCCCTGGAAATCCTCGAGCATCTACCCCCATAACCAGAGCCTGCCTACTTTACTACTTTGTGCTGTCACCTACACCTCTGACTTTACGGGGGGCTGTCTTACCCCACCACCTCTTTTGGAGAAGGAGTTAACTTAGAGCTCCAGTTAATAAAAACTCCTGGGCGTGACAAGAGTGTTTTAACCTACAAACTCCTCTGAAGGTTCTCTAGCCTGCCTGACAGGCTTGTCTGGCCACATGTGATTGCTCACAGCCTCCCAACTGTGAGAGGCATGAGATGCTTTAAACCTTCTAAAAACAATTTCCTTAGAAAAGTTAGAAAACCATTAGTATAAAGTATAATGAGCTGATTAGAAATTGTATTGGTGAAGGGTTTTTCATTTGTTGAGCCAATATTTGTTGCTAAGTCTCCATATCCCCTGCCCTTACACACATTAATGAATATATAGAAGAAGTAAGTATTAACCTTTGATATTAATCACATTAGACCTTAGGCTAAGTAAATTCTTTCCTTAACTAAAACCCACTACACCCTCACCCTATAGGAATGTAAGTATTTGGGTGGCGTCTGTTTTGAGAATAATCACCCCTGGAGAAATAAGTGTCCTGGTTGACTGACTGCTGTCACAAGGAGAGGGTCATAAATTGTCAGCAGGCCCCCTGGCCAGAAGATGATGTAACACCCCTAAGACCTCTGTATACATTTGTATGAAGCACCTGACTTTGATAAAAGTCAGGACTGCTGACCCCACGTGACTTTTGCATAACATCTCAGTGTATAAAAGTAGACCATGGAAAATAAAGAATTGGGATCAGTTCCTTGAAAGACTGGTCTCCCCATGTCTCTCTCTCTCTCGAATTCTGGCTGAGTCTCCATCTGGAGAGTGGAACACGCCATGCTTACTAATTATGCCTGGGCTTCTAAGATCCGACCGGGGAGGCCTCAGTGTCTCCTCTCCTTCGGGAGAATGGAAGGACGCCTGCAGCCTACGTAAGTGGTGCAAACTTCTTTTCTTAAAGTTTTATTTGTCTCCCGTGTAAACCAAGCTACTCAGCCTCTTTTCTCCACTGAATTTTCCTACTGAGCTATCCTCATTCTATTACTTTTTACATCTCTAATTAATATCTAATTGAAGCTATTATATCCTGATCCCCGCCGATGCTGTCCCCGCTTCGAACTCCCTGGATCAGCCGGGGCTGGACTCTGGCAGAATGGTAGTTATTCTTTATTGATATTACTGGAACAGAATGAATAAGATAAAAAGTTCCCTGGTAGAATAGCTACTGTTATCTTCATATGTAGACATAGGATGACTCAGGAATTTTTTTTAGTTTCTGAGAAACTTTTCTAATGAGAAATTTTTAGTTTTTCTTGTATCATGATTCCTCTGAAATGAAACTACAATGTAGGTAATAATTTTCTGAGATACTTGGAAGACCGTGGAGAAAATGAACAGACAAAGACATATGAAATTAAATATGCCTTCAAAGAACAATGCAGTTTTTTACCCTCGATGAGTAAAGCAGATGGCCCAGAGACTTCTAGGTCTTCATGAGTGAGATAAAAATCCTCCTTCAAATTGTGAGCAAGTTTCCAAAAGGTAAGACTTAAGGTAATAGTGGAAACCAGGCTTTGCATTTGTATAAATTTCTGTATTATAGTACATAGGAAATCACATCGCTTGAGTTTCTAAGAGCTGAAAATTAAAAAAAAAAAATGCTGCCCATAGACAAAATGAAATATAATTACATATACTTATATGAGTATACACGGGCTTCCCCAGTGGCTCAGTGGTAAAGAATCTGCCTGTAATGAAGGAGAAACAGGAGACATGGGTTCGATCCCTAGGTCAGGAAGATCCCTGGAAGGAGGGTATGGCAACCCACTCCAGTATTCTTGCCTGGAAAATCCTATGGACAAAGGAGCCTGGCAGGCTACAGTCCATAGGGTCACAAAGAGTTGGACATGACTAAAGTGACTGAGCGCATGTTTATATATATGCATGTGTGTATCTGATTTTGTAAGTATATATTGATGTAACATTTGAACTTAATTTTGCATAACAAGTGAAATTATAGATGTTCTTCTAGTGTTGGTATTTCTTTTCATTAAGATATTTTGGTCTATATTAATGAAAACAGTTGAATAAAAATGATTGTTTTCTTGCCACATTTTACAGTTCAGAGGGGTATAAACTTGCTGATATGCTTAAATTGAATTTCTGATATTTTGAAAAAAAAGTGAAGATTGATTATCCATATTGGTTCAAGAACTCTGTTACATACATATATGTAGCCCACTAGATACTCACAAAAACTCGGTTAGGTATCTATCAAAATCCCATTTACAAATATGAAAATTATGACTCAGAGTGGTGACTCGCTTATTTAAAGTATTACACCTAGATTTATAAAAGTATATATTACAGGCTTTGAAATATCTTTCATGATAAAAATGATATATATTTTCTAAAAGAATAATTGTACAGACATTTGATTTACACATATTGTTGATGAAGTTTATCTAAAACCCAGTTTCATAATGCTTTTGGCTTTCATGTCATATAAACTGGTCTCTGGAGTAGAAAGAGACATTTATGATCAAATATAATAGTTTGCTAAATGGAAACCTCCTCAAGGGATGTTCAATATCACTGAGTATCAAGTGGAACAATATTAGAACATGGCTGGTTAAGACTTATATGATATTTGTCATGAAACGGTTAAAAAATTAAATGAAGTCAGGAGCCATCTTTTAACCTCAAGAGGTATCCTTATCTGTAAAAGGAGAGTGTTAATGAAAAGATGCTTCCACAGTTACACTCCTATTTTCGTTCTCTGATAGCATCACTCCTGGTATAGGGCCTGACCATTAGTGAATTAGTAGACACTCTGAGATGTCTCTGAGTTTACATTACCTGAAAAATGTGACTCAAGGTTAAAGTAGCTGGTAAACGGTAAGTAGTTGTACCGTTCTACAATATGTTCTATCATTTTAGAGGTAAAATGTTCTTGATCTCTGAAATTACATTCTACAAAAGAATAAATGGAACTGTAGAGATGGAAAAGCACTTTGCCTATCTGAGGGCTAATATAAAGTCTTAGCCGAGTGAATATGGAGAATTGTAATACCTGAGCTTGGGGAGGCAATATCTGGAACAGTGATTATTACGGCTTATATGATATAGCTGAGGACACAATTGTGGTTACTTTGTGTACTCTTAAAATTTATATGTTGGTGTCTTAATCTTTAAAATGAGAGAATGTGAGCTTATCTGGAAATGGGTTTTTTACAGAGGTAATTTATTTAAAATAAGATCACTAGAGTGAGCCTCAATGCAACAAGACTGATTTTCTTATTAAAAGGGGAATTCAGATACAGATAGGCTTACATGGAGAATGCCATGTGAACTTAAATCCGGTCATCTTTAAGCCAAGGAAAGAAGCAGGGAACAAGTCCTTTTCTCATAGCCTTTAGAAGTAACCAATACTGTTGACACCTTGATTTAGAATTTGGTATAATGATAAATTTCCATTTTTTAATTCCACCCAGTTTTTGTTTTGTTGTAAAAGCTCTAGCAAACTGATAAAGATATTGATACAAAGAATATACTAAATACCAAAAAATGTGCAAGTGGCTTTGGGATTGGGTAATGGGTAGATGCTGACTTTTGGGCTGCTTGATAGAAAAATCCTAAATTGCCTTTAAGCTACAATTGGTAGAAATATGAACAATAAAAGGTGATCTCAGTGTTCCAAGAAGAGAACAAGGAAGGCTGTAGAGAAAGCATGTATCATCAGAGAGAGAGATATATATATATATATATATATATATATAAAAACAAGAAATTGTATCACATTGCTAGAAATATGATGTTTGAAGTCTCAAATGAAATGAAGAACATGTTACTGGAAGTGGAAGCTGGAAGGAAGGCAATTATTCTTCTGAATAAGCAGGCCTAGCAGTTGAGAGGTGGGGGAGCCTGGTGGGCTGCCGTCTATGGGGTCGCACAGAGTCAGACACGACTGGCGCGACTTAGCAGCAGCCGCAGTTAATACGGGGAAGGCAATGGCACCCCACTCCAGTACTCTTGCCTGGAAAAACCCATGGGCGGAGGAGCCTGGTAGGCTGCAGTCCATGGGGTCGCTAAGAGTGGACATGACTGAGCGACTTCACTTTGACTTTTCACTTTCATGCATTGGAGAAGGAAATGGCAACCCACTCCAGTGTTCTTGCCTGGAGAATCCCAGGGACAGAGGAGCCTGGTGGGCTGCCGTCTATGGCGCCACACAGAGTCGGACACGACTGAAGCGACTTAGCAGCAGCAGCAGCAACAATATGGAATTTTGGGGGAATTCTTTTAAAACATTTCTACAATGTGAGTAATAGCAATTTTATGAAATATTTAGAAGATTCTGTGAAGAAAATGGGCTGACATAGTCATGTGAAATCAAATATACTTTTAGGAATAATGCAGAGTTTTGTGTTTGGTGTTCACACTGGATTGAAGACATTTCTATGTCTTTACGAGATAGTTGAAAAGGCGACTTGCTGGCTATGAACAGGAATCCAAAAGGTAAATTTATAACAGTTAATAGTAGATGCCAGATTTTTCAGTTGTGTAAATTTATTTACTGTGTAGGAAATTGCAAACTTGGATTTATAAAAATTGAAAAGTTGAAAACCTTTTCCTGGAATCACAAGATTTTTGAAGTGAACTAGTTTAAAATTCAATTTCTTTCACTGAAAAATGTATGATTTTGAGAAAATCAAATATTAAAAGCCTGTTTCTTTAAAAAGTGAAGTTAATATTTCTTACTGTGAAGACTAAATTTTACACATTCAATGTGATTTATAAGTGCACAGAGTACATGCACTTATACATATGGAGATATGAAACATCAGTGTAAGCATGGAGATTTGTTTATCCCTAAGTCATATCCAAATCTTTGCCACCCCACGGACTGTAGCCCACCAGGCTCCTCTGTCCGTTGGATTTTCCAGGCAAGAATATTGGGGTGGCTTGCCCTTTCCTCTCCAAGGGATCTTCCCAACCCCGGAGTTGAATCCCTGCCTCCTGCTTGGAGGGAGATTCTTTACCACTGAGCCATCTGAGAAGTCCACCCACGGAGACAACATCTAACATAAGGTTTGGCATAAAAATGATAAATATTCTTACAATGTTAATACTTCCTTTTATTAGACTATTCTCTACCACATAATGAGATGGAGAACATTTAGGAGGAATAGGTTAATTGTGGAATATTGAAAATGTATTTAATAAATTTAATAAATATGATTAAAATGTATTTTAATAAATATTAAATTGATATCTGGATATGTCAATTAGATAGTTGAATACACATATTTATTCCTAAATTTTCCACTTTGAATGTATAAGTTACCTGAAGTGATTCTTTACTTAAATATTTCACTTTTGTGATTTTATACCTGGTTCATCTTTTTCATGGAATTTCCTATTTATCCACTCTTATTATCTCACTTTTCTTATAAAGCTCAGCTGAAATATTGTTTTCTTTGAGAAACCTCCCCAGATCCAGAGTTGATTATAGATATTCTGGAAATGTGAACCCTTATCCATGAATATATTTGTAGTGACACTTATGAAATTAGTTGGTATGGTCTGACCCCTCATTATACACCTAATCACTGAGAATAGGGCAGCATTCTTGTTTGACTTTATGATCCTAATGTCAGGTTTAACACATTGAGTGAATAAAGTACATTAAGCTTATAATCCATGTAAAGTGAAGTGAAGTCACTCAGTCGTATTCGACTCTTTGCGACCCCATGGACTGTAGCCTACCAGGCTCCATCCATGGGATTTTCCAGGCAAGAATACTGGAGTGGGTTGCCATTTCCTTCTCCAATCCATGTAAAGGTGTTTTTAATTTTTTGATTTGATTTCTAGGTAAACTGTTTCTCATATCTGAAGTCAACACCTATAAGGAATAGATGGAAACAAGAAGCAATGTGACTCACTTTGTCCTCCTGGGCCTCACACAGAATCCAAAGGAGCAGAAGGTCCTTTTTGTTCTGTTCTTTTTCTTCTACATTTTGACCATGTTGGGCAACATGCTTATTGTGGTGACTGTAACATTTAGTAAGACCCTGAACTCACCGATGTACTTTTTTCTTGCTAGCTTATCATTTATGGATGTCATTTATTCCTCATCTATTTCTCCCAAACTGATTTCAAGCTTGTTTGTGGGGGAAAATACCATATCCTTCCAATCCTGTATGACCCAGCTCTTTACAGAGCATTTCTTTGGTGGATCAGAGGTCTTCCTTCTGCTGGTGATGGCCTATGACTGCTATGTGGCCATCTGCAAGCCCTTGCATTACTTGGTGATCATGAGGCAGAGGGTGTGTGTTGTGCTGCTGGTGGTGTCCTGGGTTGGAGGTTTTCTGCACTCAATTGTTCAACTTAGCACTATTTATGGGCTCCCATTCTGTGGCCCCAATATCATTGATCATTTTTTCTGTGACATGTACCCTCTACTGAAACTCGTCTGTACTGACACCTATGTCATTGGGATCTTAGTGCTGGCCAATGGAGGACTGATCTGCACTATAGTGTTTCTGCTCTTGCTCATCTCCTATGGAGTCATCCTGCACTCTCTGAAGAACCTGGGTCAGGAAGGGAGGCGGAAAGCCCTCCAGACCTGTGGTTCCCACATCACTGTGGTTGTCTGCTTCTTTGTTCCCTGTATTTTCGTGTATGTGAGACCTGCTAAGACCTTCTCCTTTGACAAATCATTGAGTGTGTTTTACACAATCATAACCCCCATGCTGAATCCATTAATCTACACTCTGAGAAACTCAGAGATGACAAATGCCATGAATAAGCTTTGGAGAAGGAACACAGCATTTTATGGTAAAAAAGTGCATCATCCACCATGAAGGGGGTCATTTGACATCAGAGACCACTTCCTCGGAATTCAGTAGCTTTCTCAAATCTGATGCTGATTTCTTTTTCTTCAAAGAATTTATAATTATAATACAAAAAGTTATACTATAACCATACAACTGTGCTGTTAATAACATGAATAGTTCCTCTCCATGGTAGAATGTAAGGTCTGTAATATTTTGTTATCACTGTACCTGGAAAGATGTAAGGCTTATATTGAAGGAGCCAATATCATGTAACAGATTAGTGAGGAAATTTTATATAGTTACACCAATTTTTAACCAATTTATGCATTTTTTCTTTTTTAATTTTTTTGAGACAGTATTTATTTTTAGTTAGATTCTTGTCTTTTAAGTTATTCTTTTTATTATGCTATTTAAAGTATTTAATGCTATATACTCTGTGTTCTTTATAAAATTTCAGTTGCATTATACATAAAACTTTCATGTAACCCTAATTTTATTTAAACAATTGAAGTGAAATAGATAATAATAAATAGTAAAAATGCAAATCATACAAAATGGGAGAAAGTGTAGAATACATTTCCTATTTATCTCTCAATATATTTTCTAGTCCACTTCTGCAGGGGCACTCTATTTCTTAAGCTCCATCTGGTAATAATCTATGTAAAAGCAATTGTATTTAAATACATGTATTTTTTTTTCTGTGTAGGTAAACTTTGCACTTTTAGTAACATCTGCGAAGTATTTTTCCTAGTAGTTCATTTAGATCTAATCCTTAATTTTCCCCATACTACATCATACTCCTTTATAGAGACACACTGAAATTGTTTCCATTCTTTTTCATGTTGTTCCTAAACTTTTTCTATGAAAAGTAATTTTGAAATAAAAATATATTTTTGAATGTGTGCCAGTATGAGCTCCTGGAAGTGAAGTTGTTGATATATGTGTTGTGTCTGAATCAGTGCTCAGGTAATACATTTATTTAAAATATTGATGGTCATAGCTATTTCCATCTTTGAAGTTGTACAAACAGCTACACTCCTGTCCACAGTCTGTGAAAATATTTTTGTCCACATTCTCAAAATCAGTCCTGATAAATACTGATGGCATATGATAATCAGATTAAATTTATTTGAAATTTGGTTTTATAATTTACCACAAGTCCTTTTGATATAATTGGGTTTGGACATCTTTTCACTTGTTTGATATAATTTGTATTTTTTCCCCTAGAATTGTCTGTTACTCTCTTTTATCTATTCATTTAATTGTTGATCCTTTCCATGCTGATTTTTATGAAATAATTGTCTAATAAAGAAATGACACTTTTGGCTATTGAACACATAATGGATATCTTTCTGGCTAGTCACAGAGCAAGGTGCCCTGGAGCTGGTGTCATTTTGCTGGTTGGTAGAATGGCCAGGCCAGGGTGTCCCGGGTGGTGCTGGCCTGCTGGTGAGTGGGCTGGGATTGACTGGGCTGGCATCAGGGCCACAGTCTGGTGGGTGGGGCTTTGGCTCAGTGGGTCCTGGGCTGATGCTTGCCCACTGGTGGGTGAGACCAGGACCTGGGGCTAGGGCTAGCCCACTGGGGTGGAGCCAAGTCCCAGCGTCCCTGGCTGCGGGCCCAGGGGCCCCAGAGCTTGTGTTGTCTGAGTGGTTAAAGGTCCCAGAGTTTCTGGGTTGGTGTCCTTGTTACTACCCAGGGTTCTTGACCTCCTTAATCAATAGAAATTGATTACAGACCAGACAAGAAATTCAGGCAAGCCTTTGTTGTGGTCCCCGCTGCAGCAGGGGGTAGGAAGACAAACTCCTTAGGTGGTATTGTGTGCAGGGGGCATGCACAGTACCCTACTTTTCTCCAGACTCTCTGCTTTTTGCTCCAGGCTCCTCAGAAGTGGTGTGTGTTCATGCCAAGTCTCTTCAGTCTAGTCTGACTCTTTGTGGACAGTTGCCCACCAGACTCTTCTGTCCATGGGGTTCTCCAGGCAAGAATACTGGAGTAGTTGCCCTGCCTTCCTCCAGGGGATCTTCCCAACCCAGAAATTGAACCCGTGTCTCCTGAGTCTCCTGCATTGCAGGCAGATTCTTTACCACTGAGCCATCGGGAAAGCTCCTATTACCTTAGTTCTTAAACTTATTTTAAAAATTGTGGTCAAATATACATAACAAAATTTTTAATTTTAACCATATTAAAGTGGCATCAATTCACCCTGTTATGCAAACGATATCACTGTCTATCATCGGCAGAACATTTCCAGCTTCCCAAACTGACATTCCACAGCTATTAAATAAGATTTCCCATTTCCACGCAGTGAGCCCCAGGCAATCACCATTCTACTTTCTGCGAACTTGACCACTTTAAGTGCCTCATGTAAAGTGGAATCATTTTTTTTTGATTGCCTTTTTTCACTCAGTGTAATATCCTTTCCCCATTAAATGCTGTTGGCACCCTTGTTGAAAATTATCTAAGCACATATAAAAGGTTTATTTCTAGACTCTCTTAATTCCATTGGTTTGTTGTCTGTCTTTATTCCAAAACTGGTGCCGTGACTACCGTTGTTTTGTGTAACGTTGTAGAATCAGGGAATATTAGACTGACCACTTTCTCTTTCCTTTTCAAGACTGACTTGGAAAATCCTTGAGATTTCCTATATGAGTCTTGGCATGAATTTTTCTATTTCTGCCAAAAACATTTTTGGGTTTTGATAAGGATTGCACTGAATCTGTAGGTCACTTACAGTCATATTAACATCTTAATGCTATTAAATAACCCAATTCATAAAATTCTTTCCATATATGGGCGTGTGTTCTCTGAGTAACATATTGCAGTTTTCAGTTTACAAGATTTTTGTCTCTTTGGTTATGTTTTTCCTTAACTATTTTATTCTTTATGACGTGCTTGTAGGTGGAATTATTTTCTTTATTTCTCCTGGGTTGTTCATGATAGTATAGATATTCGACATCATTTCACATAAAATCTCAACAAATTGGAAATAGAAGGAGTGTACCTTGACATAATAAAGTTCATATATTTACAGATCACAGCTAACATCATCCTCAACTTTGAAAGATTGAAAACTTCCCCATTAAAATATGCACAAAGAGGGCACTCTCACAAGCCCCTTTTACCATAGTATTGCCATAAAAATTCTTGTGAAAATTTTAGAGTTTTCTAAGTATAGCTCCTGTCAACTCTGAGAGTAAGATAATTTTATTAATTATCTCACTTGTTAAATTGAGTTTTACTTTCTGTAATAGTGCTTCTTTATTTAAAACCTTTTTTATTTTATATTGGTGTATAGCCAATTAATGAGTGTCACCAGTGGCTCAGTGGTAAAGAATCCATCTGCAATGCAGGAGACTCAGAAGACAAGGGTTCAATTCTTGGGTTAGGAAGATTCCTTGATGACATGGCAACCCACTCTAGTATTCTTGCTTGGATAATGCCGTGGACAGAGGAGCCTGGTGGGCTATAGTCCATGGTTCTTAAGAAACTGGATGTGACTGAAGTGACTGAAAATGAAGGCACAGCCATGAACAGTGTTGTGATAGCTTCAGGTGGACAGAAAAGGGACCCAGTCACGAAACCACGTATCCATTCTCCCCAAACTCCTTTCTCATTCGGACTGCCACATAACACTGAACAGAGCTTCCCGTGCTGTACAGTGGGACCCTGTTGGTTATCCACTTTAAATGAAGTGGTTTGAACATGTAGATCTCAGTCTTCCCAACTATCTCTCCCACATTGTTCTCCACTGACAACCATAAGTTTGTTCTCTGCATCTCTGAATCTGTTCTGCTTTGTTCCTTGGTATCATTTCTGTAACAGTGCTTCTGATGGTATTTGTTTTCTATCCTTTCAATATCATCTTAAACATATCCCTTTAAGAAAAATAATCTCTGGTTATATTATCCATAGTAGAATTTTCCCTCTTATTTTCTGTCACGCTACCCTATTTCTTAACTTATAAGTAGTGAAAAGAATAAAACTACTTTATTAAACTGTTTCTTTCTTTATTATCTGAATCATAAATAAATAACATCCATGCAGGAGAAAAATTTTGCATGATTTTCCAACCGATTTTAGAAATTGCTGGGCTCTCACTCAACGTACAATTGCTGGCATAATACAGGTGTCTTAACCTTTTAAAAATTAATAATTGGATAAATAATTAGCTGTTATCTCTAAAATGCTAACACATTTAGTTGCATTTTCTGATATAATTTTATATCTCTAACAAAATTTTAAGCTGAGAATAAGTTCAGTTCAGTTCAGTCATTCAGTCATGTCCAACTCATTGCCACCCCATGGACTGTAGCAATCCAGCCTTCATTGTCCATCAACATATCCCAAAGCTCACTCAAATTCATGTCCGTCAAGTTGGTGATACCATTCAACCATCTCATCCTCTGTCCCCTTCTCCTCCCGCCTTGAATATTTACCAGCATCAGGATCATTTCAAATGAGTCAGTTCTTCACATCAGGTGGCCAAAGTATTGGAGCTTCAGCCTCAGTCCTTCCAGTTAATATTCAGGATTTATTTCCTTTAGGATGGACTGGATCTCTGTGCAGTTCAAGGAACTCTCAAGAGTCTTCTCCAACACCATAGTTCAAAGGCGTCAGTTCTTCTGCACTCAGCTTTCTTTATAGTCCAACTCTCACATCCATACATGACTATTGGAAAAACCATAGCTTTGACTAGATGGACCTTTGCAAAGTAATGTCTCTGCTTTTTAATATGCTGTCTAGGTTGGTCATAGTTTTTCTTCCAAGAAGCAAGTGTCTTTTGATTTCATGGCTGCAGTCACCATCTGCAGTGATTTTGGAGCCCAGGAAAATAAAGTCTGTCATTGTTTCCATTGTTTCCCAATATATTTGCCATGAAGTGATGTGACCGAATGCCATGACCTTTGTTTTCTGAATGTAGAGCTATAGCCAGCTTTTTCCCTTTTCTCTTTCACTATCATCAAGAGGCTCTTTAATTCTTTGCTTTCTGCCATAAGGGTGGTGTCATCTACATATCGGAGGTTATTGATATTTCTCCCGGCAATCTTGATTCCAGCTTGTGCTTCATCCAACCCAGCATTTCGCATGGTGTACTCTGCATTTAAGGTAAATAAACAGAGTGACAATATACAGCCTTGACTCACTCCTTTTGCAGTTTGACCCAGTTCATTGTTCCATGTCCGGTTCCAGCTGTTACTTCTTGAGCTGCATACAGATTTCTAAGGAGACCCGTAAGATGGTCTGGCATCCCATCTGTTAAGAATTTCCCGCAGTTTGTTGTGATCCACACAGTCAAAGGCTTTGGCATGGTCAATAAAGCAGAAGTAGATGTTTTTCTGGAACTCTCTTGCTTTTTCAGTGATTCAACGCATGTTGGCAATTTGATCTCTTGTTCCTCTGCCTTTCCTAAATCCAGTTTGAACATCTGGAAGTTCTCTGTTCACATACTGTTGAAGCCTGGCCTGGAGAATTTTGAGCATGACTTTGCTAGCATGTGAGATGAGTGGATTGGGCGGTAGTTTGAATATTCTTTGGCATTGCCTTTCTTTGGGACTGGAATGAAAGCTGACCTTTTCCAGTCCTGTGGCCACTGCTGAGTTGTCCAAATAGCTGGCATATGAGTGCAGCACTTTAACAGAATCAGATTTTTGGATTTGAAATAGCTTAGCTGGAATCCCATCACCTCCACTAGCTTTGTTCGTAGTGATGCTTTCTAAGGCCCACTTGACTTCACATTCCAGGATGTCTGGCTCTAGGTGAGTGATCACAAAATCATCATGATTATCTGGGTCATGAAGATCATTTTTGTATAGTTCTTCTGTGTATTCTTGCCACCTCTTCTTAATATCTTCTGACTCTGTTAGGTCCATACCATTTCTGTCCTTTATTGTGCCCATCTTTGCATGAAATACTCCCTTGGTATCTCTAATTTTCTTGAAGAGATCTCTAGTCTTTCCCATTCTATTGCTTTTCTCTACTTCTTTGCATTGATCACTGAAGAAGGCTTTCTTATCGCTCCTTGCTATCCTTTGGAACTCTGCATTCAAATAGGTATATCTTTCCTTTTCTCCTTTGCTTTTAGCTGCTCTTCTTTACTCAGTTATTTGTAAGGCCTCCTTAGACAACCATTTTGCCTTTTTTTTTTTTTTTTTTTTCTTTTTCTTGGGGATGGTCTTGATCACTGCTTCCTGTATAGTGTCATGAACCTCTGTCCATAATTCTTCAGGCACTCTATCTGATCTAATCCTTTGAATCTATTTGTCACGTCCACTGTATAATCATAAGAGATTTGATTTAGGTCATAACTGAGTGATCCTATTGTTTCCCTACCTTCTTCTACTTAAGAATTTTTAAAATTAAAATTTAATTTAAATTTAAAATTTAAGAATTTTTTTTTCTCTATATAGTCAGAAAAAGCAAGACTGGGAGTTTACTGTGGCTCGGATCATGAACTACTTATTCCCAAGCTGAGAATATTGAGTAGTAAATAGAAGAATGGAAAATCTTCCTCTGCCAGGTGCAGGAAATATATAACAAAGAAGTTCACTGGGATAAAATGATTGGGGTGATTTTATTCTTGATTGGCAATTGTCTCATAATGATTCTAAAGCTATTTTTCCATGTTGCGCCATTATGATATTTAATATGAAATTTGGTCTAATAATATCTTTACCTCTAGATGTTCTTTAACAACTTTGTGGAAAATTCCAGTGTATTAATTAAAGCAAGAATCAGTCTTGGACACATTCCAATTCCAAGACTCCATGATAAATTCAGCTGGAAGGGATGAAATATTCCATAATCTCACCCTTAACAGGGAGAAGATGCTATCCACTTAGTGATTGTCATACATTTTTCAGGAGGTCATTTCTTACACTTAAAGCATGACAAAAAAATCGCAACAGTCTTTCGAAATCTGAAGTCAGCTAGTCTGTCCATGTTAACGTGAGTGTGAGAAGAGCTAAACATTCAAACGCTATTTTTCGTTTTGATGTTAGTAGGAAATAAGTTGTGAAAAACTTCCCTAGGAAATGGCTAGTTGATATCTATGTTTTCTATGAATATGGAGGATTTGCTGGTCATTTTGATACATTTCCTGATGTGATAAACTATTTTTTTCTGTGTGCCATGGAACTCCTTTCAAATAATCTATATTTTATATAAAAATGAACTTCTGAATAATCAGAAGACTCAGTGGAGGAAAAGGACAGATTGCCAAATGAAATAAACTCAAGTAATAAGGCAGCATTTGGCCTCTGTCATCAAACTGGATGAAAAACAATTTCAAGTGTTTATGAATAACTTCAAATCATCCTTAGATTCTGAACAAACCTCCACAAGGTAAGACTAACAGAAAATAATGAGAACCAGGCTCACAATTGTATGACTTTCTTTATGTAAGAAACTAAATTACTTTGAAGTCAAACAAATGTACATTCAGTTCTAGATATATCACTTAGAAATGTGTGATTTGGGGAAAATAAATGATATGTTCTGAGTATTAGATTTTTCAATTATAAAATGGCAATTGCATTTCTTACTATTGTAAATATTAAATGTGATACATTAGACTATGAGTGCATAATTGGAATATACTGTAGCAGTTTTGAGCAATAGAGTGATATCATCAGAATAAAACTTAAAAAGACAATTTGAGCTGCTTTAGGAGAACCAAGTTTTTGAGAATAAACACAAAAAAACTTGGTAGGAGGGTACTGCAGAAGACCAGGAAAAAATTAAGAAGGGAATGAAAAATTAGTGATATATTTTGAAAGTGGAGACAACAGGATTTAATAAAGTTTTATGAGAGTATCAAGTGCAGAAGACGGCAATTTTTTTGTCAGGACAATAGCATGGAAAATGATAGTATTTAATGAGATAAATAGGGAATGCCTCTTTAAATTTTGTATAGGAACTGCTTCTGTTTTTCATGGAAAATTTAAAAGCTAGTTTTATAAATACTAAATTGCCAGTCAACTGGATGTCAAAAACTAGAGATGTTGCACATACAAATTTGAAAATTAAGGGAGACAGAAGGGCTGGAGACACAAAGTTAGACTGCTGCAGCATTTATTGGTCAGGAAAAGGGAAATATCCACCTGAAGACCTAAGACGTATCAATGAGGTCTGAGATAATTCAAGACAGGGATCTTCTATTCATAGTTTTGTCTACTCACATTGATTATGTAAATTACCTTAAGAGGTGTTACACATTTGTGACTTTATAAACGATGCTCCTTTTCATGGAATTCTCTTCCCATCTTTTTTTATCCTCTCATTAAAAACAAAACAAAACAAAACTCAGCTGAAGCATTGACTCCGTTGGGAAGTCTTCTCTGATTCTAGTTTGATATGCACCTATGCTGTGATTCTTAGCACTGTGTGAATATTCACGCAATGGCTGAAATTGCCTGATTCCTTATTATGTGTCACATCACTGAAGGTAGAGTTCCAAGGCTTTTTCAAGCTGGTAATTAGAATGTTCTTGACATATTGGACCCAAAATGTATGCCATTCACAATCTTCTCTTGAATGGATATATTAAAAAATTAAACATTTAATTCTCCCCACCCCCACCTTGTTTTATATGCAAACTGCTTCTAATACACAAACTCAGCTCTTGTAAGAACTAGATGGAACCAAGGAGCAATAGCAAAAAGTCCTTTTTGTTATGTTCCTGGTCTTTTACATTTTGACTGTACTGGGCAACTTTCTCATTATCATTACTGTAACTGTCAGTAAGACCCTGAACTCACCGATGTACTTTTTTCTTGCTAGCTTATCATTTATGGATGTCACTTATTCTTCTATTACCCCCAGATTGATTTCAGACTTATTCTTTGGGGGAAAAAACATATCCTTTGAATCTTGCATGACTCATCTGTTTGCAGAGCACTTTTTGCTGGATCAGGGGTCTTCCTTCTGCTGGTGATGGCCTGTGACCACCATGTGGCCATCTGTAAGCCCTTGCATTACTTGGTGATCATGAGGCAGAGGGTGTGTGTTGTGCTGCTGCTGATGTCCTGGTTTGGAGGTTTTCTGCACTCAGTAATTCAACTTAGCACTATTTATGGGCTCCCATTCTGTGGCCCGAATGTCATTGATCACTATATTTGTGACATGTACCCTTTACCAAAACTCGTCTGTACTGACACCTATGTCACTGACCTCTTAGTTGCATCCAATGGGGGGCTGATCTGCACTATTGTGTTTCTGCTCTTGCTCATCTCCTATGGAGTCATCCTGCACTCTCTGAAGAACCTGAGTCAGGAAGGGAGGCGGAAAGCCCTCCAGACCTGTGGTTCCCACATCACTGTGGTTGCTTCTTTGTTCCTTGTATTTTCATTAAGGCAAGACCTGCTAAGACCTTCCCCACTGACAAATCTGTGAGCGTGTTCTATACAGTCATAACCCCCATGCTGAACCCATTAATCTACAGTCTAAGAAATTCTGAGTTGACTAATGCTATGAAGAAGCTCTGGCAAAGGAACACCATATCTGATAGTAAATAAGTGCATCATCTACCATAAAGGGAGCCATTTGACATCGGGGTTCATTTACTTATATTACAAAAGTAATTTTAAAATTTGATTCTGATTTCCCTTTCTTCAGAGACTTTGTGATAATTATATGAATGTTTGCAATTAATACAGCTATGCTATTATTAACAGTTTACCTACTTACTAGGATATAAGGTCTATAATTTCTTGTTTATTACTGTACCTAGAAAGAGGTAATGCCTATATATCTAGGAATTAGTAATATATTTTAAAAAATAGAGACATCACTTTGCCAACAGAAGTCCATATGTCAATGCATAGTTTTTCCAATAGTCATATATGGATATGAGATGTGGACCATACAGAAGGCTGAACACAGAAGAACTGATGCTTTTAAACTGTGGTGCTGCCAAAGACTCTTGAAAGTCCTTTGAAATGTGAGGAGGTCATACTAGTCAATCCTAAGAGAAATCAACCCTGACTATTCATTGGAATAACTGATGCTAAAGCTGAAGCTCCAATACTTTGGCCACCTGATGGGAAGAGTTGACTCATTGGAAAAATCCCTGATGCTGGGAAAGATTGAGCACAGGTGGAGAAGGGGGTGACAGAGCATGAGATGGCTGGATGGCATCACCAACTCAATGGCCATGAATTTGAGCAAAGTCTAGGAGACAGTGAAGGACAAGGAAGCTTGGTGCACTGCAGTCCATGGGTTCATGAAGAGCTGGATATGACTAAATGTCAAGAACAGTAATTTAAAATGAATTAAGAAATTATTATCAGTTTTACTGATTTTTAGGTTTATATATAGTTAACTTTTAAACTTTTTATATAGAATTTTAACTATTATATAGTCACCCTGAAATTTAATCAATTCATGTATTTATCTTTTTACTCTTTTTCAGAGACAGGATACGTTTTATATAGATTTGTGTCATTTAATTGGAACATTTTTATATATACAATTTTATATATTTAATTTTATATAAGTTGCTTTCTTTACTATATTTAAGTTGCATTATTCACAAAATGTTTAACTTAATGCTTTAACTTTATAAGAAAAATTGAAATCGAAAAAGATATTAATAAATAGTATAAAGGAAAACCAAGTAAACTGGGATGCAATGTCAAATAAATTTCCTATTTTTCTCTCAGTATTTTCTAGTCCTCATGCTCAGAATTTAGCCCTAAGTTTGTTTCTTAATTGATGGCTTAATTGGTGGCTCAGTCAGGAAAGAACCTGCCTGCAACACAGGAGACCTGGTTTCAATCCCTGATTCCGATCCCTGATTCAAGATCTCCTGGAGGAGGAAATGGCAATACACTCTAGTATTCTTGCTTGGGAAATCACATGGAGAGAGGAACCTGGTGGGTTATAGTTTATGGGGTTGCACAGAGTCAGATAAGACTTAGCGACTAAATCACTACCACCAATAATCTTTGAAACAAAATATATTAACCAATGTATATTTGCTTCTTTCTATGTACGTAACACTTGCTTTTGGTATCTGACATATGAAAAATATTTCTATTATCAATCTATAATATCTCTTAACTTTTCTTAAGCTACACAATACTGTGTATAGATTTATACTAAAATTGACATGTCCATTCCTCTTCATTTGGTTCCTAAACGTCTCTATGAGAAATAATTTTCCAATAAATATGTTTTTGAATTGTGCAATTATGAGTTCCTAGGCATAGAATTTTTTTTTTTGCTATTTCTTTTTTTTTAAATTTAAATTTTAATTTATTTTTTTACTTTACAATATTGTATTGGTTTTGCCATACATCAACATGAATCCGCCACGGGTGTACACGTGTTCCCAATCCTCCCCATACCATCCCTCTGGGTCATCCCAGTGCACCAGCCCCAAGCATCCTATATCCTGCATCAAACCTGGACTGGCAATTCATTTCTTATATGATATTATATATGTTTCAATGCTATTCTCCCAAATCATCCCCCCTCCCCCACAGAGTCCAAAAGACTGTTCTATACATCTGTGTCTCTTTTGCTGTCTTGCATACAGGGTTGTCATTACCATCCTTCTAAATTCCATATATATATGTGTTAGTATACTGTATTGGTGTTTTTCTTTCTGGCTTACTTCACTCTGTATAATAGGCTCCAGTTTCATCATCCAGAGGGATGGTATTGGGAGGGAGTTCAGGATGGGTAACGCGTGTACACCCGTGGCGGATGCATGTTGATGTATGGCAAAACCAATACAATATTGTAAAGTAAAATAATAATAATAAAAAAAATAAAAAAGTTATATATATATATATAAAAAGAAATCAAGCAGATAATATCCATCCCAGGAAGGGAGTCTTAAAAAGAGAGGTTTCCAAACACCAGAAAACACTCTCACTGCTGAGTCTGTGGCAAGCCTTGGAAGCACAGAGGGCAACATAATAGGTAGGAAAAATAAGTAAATAATTAAAAGCCACAGATTATGAGCCCAACGGTAACTCCTCCAGTGGAGAAGCAGCTTAGTGGCTGGCCATCGGAAGTTGACAGAGATCAGTTGAAAGCAATCATCAAAGCTGATCCTCTTATAATTACACAAGAAGTTGCGGAAGATCAAAATCAACTGTTCTATTGTCATGCAGTGTTTAAAGCAAACTGGAAAGGTGAAAAACTTCAATACTTGGATGCTTTATCAACTGACCAATAATAAAAAATTGTTGCTTCAAAGTGTCATCTTTTCTTACTCTGTACAACAACAGTGAACCATTTCTCCATCAAATTGTGACCTGCGACAAAAAGTGAATTTTATATGACAACTGGCAACAACCAGCTCAGTGGTTGGACTAAAGAGAAGCTCCAAAGCACTTCCCAAAGCCAAACTTGCACCAAAAAAAAAAAAAAAAAAAAAAGTCATGGTCACTGTTGGTCTGCTTCTGCTTCTGCTCTGATCCACTACAGCTTTCTGAATCCCAGTGAAATCATTACATCTGAGAAGTATGCTCAGCAAATCAATGAAGTGAAGTGAAATGAAATGAAAGTCGCTCAGCTCTGTCCGACTGCAATCCCAAGGACTGTAGCCTGCCAGGTTCCCCTGTCCATGGGATTCTTGAGGCAAGAATACTGGACTGGGTTGCTATTCCCTTCTCCAGGGTATCTTCCCAACCCAGGGATTGAACCTGGGTCTTCTGCATTGCAGGCAGATTCTCTACTGTCTGAGCCACTAGAGAAGTCCCAGCAAATCAATGGGATGCACCAAAAACTGCAATGCCTACAGCCGGTATTGGTCAACAGAAGGGGCCCAGTTCTTCTCCAGGATAATGACCGAGTGCACCTCACACATACAGTTTTTCAAAAATTGAATGAACTGGTCTAAGTTTTACCTCATCTGCCATATTCAGCCTGACCTCTTGCCAGCTGACTACCACTTCTTCAAGCATATCCCTTCAACGACTTTTGCAGGGAAAACACTTCCACAACCAGTAGGAGGCAGAAAATGCTTTCCAAGAGTTTGTGGACTCCCCAAGCCCAGATTTTTACATACAGGAATAAATAAATGTATTTCTCATTGGCAAAAATGTGTTGATTGCAATGCTTCCTGTTTTGATTAATAAAGATGTTTGAGCCTACTTATCAATATGTTGATTTAATAGTCACAGTCTGAAACCACAATAATGTTTGCACCAACCTGTTTTATTATGACTCACTGCAACTTCTATTTAAGATATCGCTGATCCATGTAGCATAAATTACTCCCTGTCACTTTGAGGGTAAACCCATCCCACTCAGTGTTTCATCAGTAACTTTGGTACCTCTATTTGCAAGGTGGAGTTTTGGTCTAATCTGTAGTGCAAATTCTCATTGCTTTGTAGGCAAGGAAGTTTCCTATTGTAAAATCTCATCTTTCCTCTGCAAAACCAGACAATCTGAAGTCCGGAGGAGCACAAAATCCTTCAACAGTGTTTGATAACTTGCTTTTAAAATCTGAGTTTGAAACTCCAAAATAAAGAGTTTGTGTTTTTGTTCCTTCTTTCTCCTTCTTTCTTTCTTCTTCTTCTTCTTTTTGTCTACTTTCTTTATTGATTCATCCTGAGAACTTAAACAATGCCTGGCCCACAGGAGGTACTCAATATTTGTTGCATTGATTAGATAAAACTTTGGAATTAGCATATACAGACTACTATATTTAAAATTGACATCCAGCAAGGACTTACTGTGTAGTACAGGAAGCTCTGCTCAACATTCTGTAGTAACCTAAATGGGAAAAGAATTTGGAAAAGGATAGATACAAATACGTGTATACCTGAATCACCTTGCTGTACACCTTAACTAACACATTGTTAATCAGCTATATTCCAATACAAAGTAAATATTAAAAATAGAGATTTTAATTTAGTAGTTTTGCTATTGATTGACTATTTGTCAATTTGCTATTGATTAGAAAGATTACCTTGGTTTATTTGAAGCCAATGATCTTTACATATACTTTGGGCTATTGTGCTATAGTTTATGTTCACATCATACACCAGTTAATGAGGTCACCTTAGTTCTTATATTTACTTTAAAAATTGTGGTGAAATATGCATAACAAAATTTACAATTTTTACCATTTCAGAGTAGCACTAAGTTAATTCACATTGTTATGCAAACATCACCACCATCCATCTCCAAAACTTTTTCAACTTTCCAAACTGAAATTCCACAGCCATTAAACAAAATCCTTCATTTTCGCTCACTGCTATTTTTTGCCTATGAATTTGACTGCTTTAAGTGCCTCATGGAAGTGGAATCATACCATTTCTGGTTTTTGGTGATTGCCTTTTAAACACTTATTATAATTTCTTTTCCCCATAAAATGCTTGGGACACTTGTTGAACATTATCTAAATACATATAGGAAGATTTATTTCTAAACTATCTGTTTTACTCCATTAGTCCATCGTGCATCTTTATTTCAATGCTGGGGCTGCCATTACCATAGATTTGCATAATATATTTTATAATCAGGAGGTATGAGACTCCCAATCTTCTTTTCTAGATTGTTTTGACAATTTGGAGTCCTTGAGATTCCTTATGAATTTTAGCATGGATTTTTCTGTTACTGCAAAAAAGATTTTTTGGTTATGATAGGAATTGCACTGAATCACGAGGTATTATTAAGTAATGCTCAAAATATTCCAAGTCAGGCTTCAGCAATACATGACTTATGAACCAGTTGTTCAAGCTGGTTTCAGAAAAGGCAGAGGAACCAGAGATCAAATTGCCAACATCTACTGGATCATTGAAAAAGCAAGAGAGTGTCAGAAAACCATCTATTTCTGCTTTATTGACTATGCCAAAGCCTTTGACTGTGTGGATCACAATAAACTGGGGAAAATTCTGAAAGAGATGGGAATACCAGACCACCTGACCTGCCTCTTAAGAAACCTATATGCAAGTCAGGAAGCAACAGTTAGAACTGGACATGAAACAACAGACTGGTTCCAAATAGGAAAAGCAGTATATCAAGGCTGTATATTGTCACCCTGCTTATTGAACTTATATGCAGAGTACATCATGAGAAACGCTGGGCTGGAAGAAGCACAAGATGGAATCAAGATTTCTGGGAGAAATATCAATAATCTCAGATATTCAGATGACACTACCCTTATGGCAGAAAATAAAGAAGAACTAAAAAGCCTATTGATGAAAGTAAAGAGAGTGAAAAAGTTGGCTTAAAGCTCAACATTCAGAAAACGAAGATCATGGCATCTGGTCCCATCCCTTCATGGCAAATAGATGGGGAAACAGAGGAAAGAGTGGCTGACTTTATTTTGGGGGGCTCCAAAATCACTGCAGATGGTGATTGCAGCCATGAAATTAAAAGACGCTTACTCCTTGGAAGGAAAGTTATGACCAACATAGACAACATATTAAAAAGCAGAGGCATTACTTTGTCAACAAAGGTCTGTCTAGTCAAAGCTATGGTTTTTATGGATGTGAGAGTTGGATGTGAAGAAAGCTGAGCACCGAAGAATTGATGCTTTTAAACTGTGGTGTTGGAGAAGACCCGTGAGAGTTTCTTGGACTGCAGGAGATCCAACCAGTCCATCCTAAAGTAGATCAGTTCTGGGTGTTCATTGGAAGGACTGATGTTGAAGCTGAAACTCCAATCCTTTGGCCACCTGATGCGAAGAGCTGACTCATTTGAGAAGACCCTGATGCTGGGAGGGATTAGGAGCAGGAGGAGAAGGGGACAACAGAGGATGAGATGGCTGGATGGCATCACCAACTCAATGAACATGGGTTTGGGTAGACTCCGGCAGTTGTTGATGGACAGGGAGGCCTGGCGTGCTGGGATTCACGGGGTTGCAAAGAGTTGGACATGACTGAGTGACTGAACTGAACTGAATTGTTGAATAGCCCAGCTTATAAACGTCTTCTCGTATATGTGTGTGTGTTCTATATATCTCTCAGCAATATTTTGTAGTTTTCAGAGTGTAAGACTTTATTTTATTCTTTTTTTTGATACTTTTGTAAGTGAAATTATTTTCTTAAAGTCTCCTTGGGTTGTCCATGATCAGATAGAAATCTCTCAACAAGTTGGAAATAGAAAGTACCTTGACTTAATAAAATCCATATATTACAGATCCACAGCTAATACCTTTCTCTACATGAAAGGTTGAAAGCTTTTCCATTAAAATATGGAATAAGACAAGAGGGCATATATTCTCTGGTCCTTTTTAACATAGTACTGCCATAAAAATTTCTGTGAAAATTTTAGAGTTTTCTAAGTATAGCTCTTGTTTTCTCTGAAGTGAGATAGTTTTATTCATTAATTTCATTTAGTTTTAGTTTCTGTAACAGTGCTTCTGATGGTAGCCACTCGCTATCCTTTTAATCTCAGCTTAAACATCACCTTTGAAGAAAGGTCATCTGTACGCTTTCCACAGTAGAACTCTACCTATCTTTTTTCACAGTATTCTAATTCTTATAAGCAGTGAATAAGACTGCAGCTACTTTGTCAAGTTGTCTCATACTTTATTGTCTGGCTCTAAGAAAGAAGATCCAGGCAGGAAGAAACCTTCATGTGCTCTCCCAGGTTTCACTCATCCCTGTGTCCTCACTCAGAGGACAGTTGCTGACATGACAGAGGTGCCCAGACTTCAAAAAAAACAAATGATAATAATTGGATAATTAGCTATTATATCTAAAATTTTAATACATTTAATTGTGTTTTTTTGATATCATTTTCATATATCTAACCAAATTAAGGTGATTAAATTGAGTACTAAACAAAAGGAAAGAAAATCTTGCAATGGCAGGTGGGGAAAGAAATAACAAATAAGTGCACTGGGACAAATGTTTTATTATTTTTGATTGACTTTAGCCTCTTAAAGATTCTAAAGCTGTTTTGTTTTGGGTATTGTACTTTTTTGATATTATTTTTGTGACTTTGCCTATAGGTAAAAAAAAAAAAAACTCTAGGGGAAATCCAAGTGATTAATTAAACAAGAATCAGTCTTGGACACATTCCAATTCTAAGACTCGATGATTGTGGCTGAAAGGGATGAAATATCCCATGATCTTCCCCCCTAATAAGAAGAAGATGTTATCCACTTAGTAACTGGAATCAATTTTTCAGGTGGCCCTTTTATAGACTTAAAGCATGACAAAAAAAAAAAAAAAAAGAATGTCTTTCAAAATCTCAGTCAACGAGTCTGGTCATGTTAATATGACAGAATGAAAAGGGCTAGACAGTCAAATATTATTTTTCTTGTTGAAGTTAGTAGGAAAGACGTTACTTGTGAAAACTTCCCTGCCAAATAACCAGTTGATTTATTCTATGTATATGTAAGATTTGCTGGTCATTTTGATAAATTTCCTAATGTGGTAAGCTTTTGTTTTTCTAGGTGTGCACCATGGAATTCTTTTGGAAAACTCAACACAGCACATAAAAATGTGCCTCTGAATAATCAGAAGACTCCATGGAGAAAATGGACTGAGAGTCAAATAAAATGAAATGTGTCCTCAAGTAATAAGGTGACCTTTTGTCCTCTGTTGTTAAATTGGATGAAAAATAATTTCAAGTGTTTGTGTGTAACTTTAAGTCACCCTTAGATTCTGAACAAGCCTCCACAAGGTAAGATTAGCAGTAAATAGTGGGAACCAGGCTCATTATTGGGGATTGTCTTTATTATGTAAGAAATTTAATTACTTTGAAATCCATCAAACTTAGATTCAGTTCTAGGTATGTCCCTTAGAAATGTGTGATTTCGGGAAAATGAATGAGATCTTCTAGCATTAGTTTCTTCAACTATAAAAAGAGGATTACAGTTCTTGTTACTGTCAATATTAAAAGGAGGGGGAAATACTTTTGTTTATGTTCCTGTTTGTCTATGTTTTGACTGTGGTGGGCAATTTTCTAATTATAGTCACTGTAGCTGTCAGTAAGACCCTGAACACACCAGTGTACTTTTTTCTTGCTTGCTTATCATGTATGGATATTGCTTATTCCTCTTCTATGAGTATGATTAGATTATACTCTAGGATTTTTGAGCAGTAGCGTGATGTCATTTGAGCTGCTTCAGGAGAACTGATTCTTGGAGGCTAGAATAAACATGGAGAGATTTGATAGGCATCTATTGCTGTGGACCAGGAAGAAATTAAGAAGTAGGGAATGATCAAATTTCTGATATATTTTCATAGTAGAGTGAATAGGATTTATTAAAGTTTTATAAGAGTAACAAATGAATGAAGAGTACAGCAATTTTTTTGTCCGAACGATAACATGATAAAGTGAAAGTGAAGTGAAGTTGCTCAGTCGTGTCCGACTCTTTGCGACCCCATGGACTGTAGTCTACCAGGCTCCTCTGTCCATGGGATTTTCCAGGCAAGAATACTAAAGACAGCATTTAATGAGATAAATAGGGAACACCTCTTTAAATTTTGTATAGAAAATGCTTATGGTTATTATGGACATTTCAAAAGTTTTTAAATACTAAATTACTATTCACTTGGATGTCAAAATTAGAGATGTTGCATATCCAAGTTTTCAAATTAAGAGGAGAGGTAGGGGTTGGAGACACAAAATTACTGCTGTAGTATTTAATTGTCAGGAAAAGGGAAATAACCATCTAAAAACCTAAGAAGTGTCAGTGAGGTCTGAGACAATTCAGTACAGGGAACTTCCTCACAGTTTGATCTACCCACATTGATTATGTAAATTACCTTAAGTGGGCCTCAAGTATTAGACTTTTGTGGCTTTATAAATATTGGACTTTTTGGATTTCTCCTCCTTATTTTTTTTATTCATTCAATTCTTTTTTACACTCAGCTGAAGCTTTGCTTCCTCTGGAAAGTCTTCTGTCATACCTATTTGATATACTCCTGTAGTATGACTCTTAGCACTGTTTGAATATTCATTTAATGGCACTAATAGCGTGGGTCTGGAATCGGTTGATTTCTCGTTATGTGTCATAGCACTGAAGGAAAGAAACTCTGCCTTCAACCTGATAATAATAAAAATGTCCATGACACATTGGACACAAATAGTTGTTCTATACTCATTCTTTCAACAAATGGAAAAAAAAAATTCTCATACATTTTAGCATTTTACCCCTTTATCTTCCCCTCCTTGTTTTGTAGGCAAGTTGCTTCTACTGTATGAAGTCAGCTCCTGTTCAGATTAGATGGAATCAAGAAACAATGTAACCTACTTTGTTCTCCTGGGACTCACACAGAATCCAAAGGAGGAGAAAGTACTTTTGTTTATGTTCCTGTTTGTCTACCTTTTGACTGTGGTGGGCAATTTTCTAATTATAGTCACTGTAGCTGTCAGTAAGACCCTGAACACACCAATGTACTTTTTCTTGCTTGCTTATCATGTATGGATATTGCTTATTCCTCTTCTATTACCCCCAGATTGATCTCAGACTTGTTCTTTGGAGAAAAAACCATAACCTTTAAATCTTGCATGACCCAGCTATTTACAGAGCACCTTTTTCTGGATCAGGGGTCTTCCTTCTGCTGGTGATGGCCTATGACCGCTATGTGGCCATCTGTAAGCCCTTGCATTACTTGGTGATCATGAAGCAGAGGGTGTGTGTTGGGTTGCTAGTGGTGTCCTGGGTTGGAGGTTTTCTGCATTCAGTAATTCAACTTAGCACTATTTATGGGCTCCCATTCTGTGGCCCGAATGTCATTGATCACTTTATGTGTGACATGTACCCCTTATTGAAACTTGTCTGTACTGACACCTATGTCATTGGCATCTTAGTTGTGGCCAATGGGGGACTGATCTGCACTATAGTGTTTCTGCTCTTGCTTGTCTCCTATGGAGTCATCCTGCACTCTCTGAAGAACCTGAGTCAGGAAGGAAGGCGGAAAGCCCTCCAGACCTGTGGTTCCCACATCACTGTGGTTGTCTGCTTCTTTGTTCCCTGTATTTTCGTATATGTAAGACCTGCTAAGACCTTCTACATTGATAAATCATTGAGCGTGTTCTATACAGTCATAACCCCCATGCTGAACCCATTAATCTACAGTCTAAGAAATTCTGAGTTAATTTATGCTATGAAGAAGCTCTGGAAAAGAAACATCATATCCCATATTAAATAAATGCATCATCCATCATGAAGGGAGTCATTTGACATCATGGTTCATTTTCTTGGAATGCAGAAGTCATTTTAAAATTTGTTGTGATTTCTCTTTTTCAAAGAGTTTATGTTAATTATAATTAAAGATTACAATTAAACAACCAGGGTATAATAACAGGGTATAATTATAATATATAATTACCTATGTACTAGAATTCATTATCTTGTTTATCAGTGTACCTAGAATGGTGTAATGCCTACATAGCAAGGAATTAATATGTAATGAATTAGCGAGTAAATTGTTCATAGTTATACTGATTTTTCACCAACTTATGCATTTACATTTTTTATTCTTTTTCAGAGACAGTGTAATTTTTATTTAGCATCTTGTCATTTAAGTTAACATTTTTACTTATACAGTTTAAAATACATAATTATACATGGCTTGCCTTTACTGTATTTCATTTGCATTACACAGCACTTTTACGTTTGTACTTTTAGTGTTTACAATGAAGCTGAAGTAAAATAGATAATAATAAATAGCATAAGTGAAAACTAAATGCTACGAAAGTGTAGTCACTCAGTAGTGTCTGACTCTTTGCAACCCTGTGGACTCTAGTCCACCAGGCTCTTCTGCCCGTGGAATTCTATAGGCAAGAATACTGGAGTGGATTGCCATTGCCTTTTCCAGGGGATCCTCCCAACCCACGGGTGAAACCCAGGTCTCCCGTATTGCAGGCGGTTTCTTTACTGTCTGAGCCACAAGGAAATCCAAACAATATGGGTGAAATGTAAAATGAATTTTCTATTTTTCTCTCAGCTTCTTTCAGTCCTCATTCTCAGAGGTTGACCCTAAATTTGTTTCTTAATTTTCATCTAGTAATAATCTTTGCAGATGCAAGTGTATTCTCTATATGTATATGTATTTGTTTCTTTCTATATATGTATCACTTGCTTTTGCTATGCAATATCTTAAAGATATTTCCATGCCAGTCCATATATATTTCTTAAATTTTCTCATTTTGCAAAACACTCTTCATAAATTTGTATCAAAATTAATATGTCCATTCCTTTCATGAGAGCCCCAAACTTTTCTATGACAGTTATATTTCCAATAAATGTATGTTTTAGAGTATGTGCAAATATAGTTCTTAGGTGTAGAATTGTTGATATTACATTTGGTTCAATGGTCAAATAGTATATGCATTTAAAATGCTGATATTGATATTTATTGCCAAACTATAATCCTCTTTTTTAAAATTAATTTTTAATTGGAGGAAAATTGCTTTATAATATTGTGTTGGTTGCCATATAACAGCCCAAATCGGATTTAATTATACATATGTCACCTTCCCTCGTAGCTCAGTCAGTAAAGGATCTGCCTGCAATGCAGGAGACCTGGGTTTGATTCCTGGGTTGGGAAGATCCCCTGGAGAAGGAAATGGCAACCCACTCCAGAATTCTTGCCTGGAGAGTCCCATGAACAGAGGAGCCTGACAGGCTACAGACCATGGGGTTGCAAGAGTCGGACACGACTTAGTGGCTGAACCAGCACCACCTCCATCTTGAGCCTCCCTCTCCTCCCCTGACTCCACCCCTGTAGGTCACCACAGAGTGCCAAGCTGGGCTCCCTGTGTTATATAGAAACTTCTCACATTATCTGTTTTACACAAGGAAGTGTATATATGCCGATGCTACTTTCTCTGTTTATCTCACTCTTTCCTTCCCCTACTGTGTCCACGACTCCCATCTCTATATCTGTGTCTCCATTTCTTTCCTGCAAATAGGTTCATCAACACCATTTTTCTAGATTCCATATAGATACGTTAATATACTATATTTGTTTTTCTCTTTCTGACTTACTTCACTCCAAACTATTGCTCTTGAGGTTGTACTAACAGCTACTGTGTCTGTGCTTAGCTGCTCAGCTGTGTCCTACTCCTTGTGACTCCACGGACTGTAGCCTGCCAGGCTTCTCTGTTTTTGGGATTTTTCAGGCAAGAATACTGGAATGGGTTGCCATTTCCTCCTCCAGAGGATCTTCACTCAGGAATCGAACCTGTGTCCTTTGTGTCTTCTTTATTCACTGAACCACCGAGAAAGCCCCACTAACAACTACTGTCCTGCCCATGCTGCTGCTGCTGCTGCTAAGTCGCTTCAGTCATGTCCGATTCTGTGCAACCCCATAGTCCATGTGAATTTTCTTGACCACATTCTCAATGACCAGTACCTGATAAACATTTATCACGTCTGATTAAATTTACTTTTACTTTAACTGCAAACCTTTTGATATAATTGAGTTTGAGTATCTTCTTACATTTTTAATTTGATTTGTATTTATTTGTGGATTATATATATATGTCTTTAATCTGATTCATTCAATTTTTGATTTTTATGAGAGAATTTTAAGCAAAAGAAATTATCTCTTTACATTGTATATATAGTTAATGTTTTCTGGCTATATGTTTTTAACTTTTTATCCTATGTAGAATTATTTTTGCATGTAAAATTTTTGTAGCTTATATTAAATTAAAAAAAATTATATCTTGCTTAGGAAGAATTTTCTCATTTCATTTGAGCCAAAAAATTCTTCAATTTTTTTTTTGCATTTAATTTTTCAAGCATTTTTCATATCTTACATCTTATAACATTTGATTCATCTTGAATTTATTTAGGAGTTTAAATAGGGGTTGATTTTATTTGTTCTGTAAATTTTAGAATTTTTAAAAAATATTCACATATTATCTTTTTGCCATTGATTTGAAATTCTGACTACTGTATTTTGAACTCCCAATGTATTTGGGTCCAATTCAAAACTTTAATCTTTTTCACTGATCTCTTTATTCATGTACACATTGGCACATAATTGCTATGATATATAAGATATTTTGACATGTGAAGAATCTAGCAGTCACTTATTAGTATTTCTCAGAATTTTGCCTAGGCCTGTATATGTCTATTTCAAAATTATTAAAACTTAAATAATAAATTAAATATAGATAAGATAAAACTGTTTAAAGTTAGCTTAAAATTGTGAAAATAAACTTAAAATATGTTCAAAATTATTATTTTCATTAAGATTCCCATTAAGAAGGTTAAGAAGAGTTTATGCCTTTAAAGTATAAAAAAACTGTTATCCAGATAAGAATTGGTATCTTCAGTTAACAATCCACCTATTGTAACATTGGGTTGAACTTGCAGTTCCTGCCCGTGTTTCTAATCCCTTGTAGATAGCTGCTGTTCTTTAGCTATAACACCTAAAATGCTACCTGACACTTGCTTTAGGAAAAAATCATCTCTTTCAAGGAAGTTCAGGACTTAAATCACTGCTGAGCATCTTGTGCTGCTGAGATCTTTTTTCTATGTGCTGTGCTAAGTCGCTTCAGTCCTGTCTGACTCTTTGCAACTGTGTGGACCGTGGCCCGCCAGGATTCTCTGTCCACGGGCTTTGCCAGGAAGAATATAGCCACACAAAAAAAAAAAAAAAGAAGAAAAAGAAAGAAAAAGAAAAATAGACTAAAAAAATGTGTTAGGATGCAGTTTTAGAGATTTTTTTTCTGAAATAACATGTTTATTTTATTATGACTTATTACAACCCCAGGTGGCGCTAGTGGTAAGGAATCCACCTGCCAATGCAAGAGATTTGGGTTTGCTCCCTGGACTGGGAAGATTCCCTGGAGCAGAAAGTGGCAACCCACTCCGGTATTCTTGCCTGAAAAATTCCATGGACAGAGGAGCCTGGCAGGCTACTCAAGTAGATTACATAACACTTGGATATTGACAATACACACTAGTATATTTAAAATAGATAATCAACAAGGACCTACTCTATAACACAGGTAACTGAATATTTTGTAATAACCTAAATGGAAAAAGAATTTGATAAAATAGATACACATATATGTATAACTCAGACCCTTTGAATTAGACCTGACACTAACACATTGTTGATCAACTGTACTCTAATATAAAATAAAAATAAAAAACAAAGATTTTAATTTAGTGGTTTTGCCATTGGATTGACATATTTACCTCTTAAATAAGTTACCCAAGATTATCTGAAGCCAATGATATTTGCATATACTTTGGGCTATAGAGGTACAGTTTATGTTCCCCTCATATTTCAACTAATGAAGTCACCTTAGATTTTTTTTTCTTTTTTTTTCCTTTTAGGAAACTAACTTCATTTTTTTTTTTTTTTTTTTTGACATGGAATGCAACCCACTCCAGTATTCTTGCCTGGGGAATCCCATGGACAGAGGAGCCTGGCGGGCTACAGTCCATGGGGTTGCAAAGAGTTGGACATGACTGGGCAACTAACACATACACTGTTTTGTTTATTTATTGGTTGCACTGGGTCTTCGTTGCTGCACACGGGATTTCTATAGTTGTGGAGAGTGGGGGCTGCTCTCTAGTTGTGGTGCATGGGCTTCTCATTTCTGTGGCTTCTCTTGTTGAGGAGCACAGGCTCTAGGTGCACGGGTTTCAATAGTTGCATCCTGAGGGCTCAGTAGTTCTGACTTGCTGCCTCTAGGGTTCCTGGGCTTCAGTAATTGCAGCACCGGGGCTCATTAGTTGTGGCTAGAGGACCCTGGAGTATGCAGACTTCGGTAGTTGTGGCGTGCGGGCTCTCTAGTTGTAACTCTCAGGCTCTAGAGCGTGTGCTCAGTGGTTACAGAGCAGGGGCTTAATCGCTCTGCAGCATGTGGAATCTTCCCGGACCAGGATTGAACCTATGTCCCCTGCACTGGCAGGTGGATTCCCATCACTGCACCACCAGGGAGGTCCCTTAGTTCTTACATTTATTTTGAAAATTGTGCTCATATATACATAAAGAAGGCTGAGTGTCAAAGAATTGATGCTTTTGAATTGTGTTGCTGGAGAAGACTCTTGGGAGTCCCTTGGGCAGCAAAGAGATCAAACTAACCAATCTGAAAGGAAATCAACCCTGACTATTCATTGGAAGGGCTGATGCTGAAGCTGAAGCTCCAGTACTTTGGCCACCTGATACAAAGAGCCAACCCATTGGAAAGACCCTGATTCTGGGAAAGATTGAAGGCAGGAGAAGGGGATGACAGAGGATGAGACAGTTAGATAGGAGCACGAACTCAGTGAGCATGACTTTGAGCAGACTCTGGGAGATTAACAAAGGACAGGGAAGCCTGGTGTGCTGCAGTCCATGGGGTCAGCAGAGTTGGACATGGCTTAGTAACACATACATAACAAAATTTGCAATTTTAATCATTTTAAAATGACACCTACTTGTTATGCAAACATTACCTCTATCCATCTGTAAACTTTTCCAACTTCCCAAACTGAAATTTCAGTCATCAAACAAAGTTCTCCATATAAGCTTATGGAGCCCCAGGCAACCACCATTCTACTTTCTGTTTATGAATTGACTGCTTTAAGTGCTTCATGTAAGTGAAATCATATGATAATTGCTTTTTTGTGATTGCCTTTTTATAACTTGTTATATTTTCCCCACTCTTGGTACCAAGAGTACCCAAATACTCTTGGTGCCCTTGTTGAAAATTATCTAAAGACATATACAAAGGTTTATTTCTAGGCTTTCTATTTTATTCCATTAGTCCATCATCGATCTTTATTCGAATACTGGTGCTATGATTACCATCGCTTTGTATAATATGTTTTAGAGTCAAGAAGTATGAGACCCCCAGCTTTCTTTCTTTTCAAGATTGTTTTGGCAATTTCAAGTCCTTGAGATTTCATATGAATTTTAGCATGGATTTTCTGTTGCTGCAAAATCAGTTTTGCTATTTTGATCTGTAGATCACTTGAGGTAGTATTAACAACTTAATACTTTTAAGTGTCCCAGATCATAAGTGTCCTTTCACATTTGTGTGTGTTCCATAATATCTCTCAGTAACCTTTTGTAGTTTTCAGTTTACAGGACTTATCTCTTTGGTTAAGTTTATTTAAATATTTTATTCTTTTTTGATGCTTTTGTACATGGAATTACTTTCTTAATTTTTCCTTGAGTTGCTAATTACACATAGAAATTCAACATCATTTCGTAAAAAAACTCTCAACAATTGGAAATAGAAGGAAGGCACCTTGGCATAAAAAAAGTCCATATATAACAGATCTATAGCTAACATCATCCCCAACATAGAGAGGTTGAAATCTGCCCAATTAAAATCTAGAATAAGACAAGTCCTTTTATAACAAGTCCTTTTATAACATAGCACTGCCATAAAAATTCCTGTGAAAAGTTTATATTTTTCTAAACATAGGTCTTGTCATCTCTGATGACAGGAGATAATTTTATTAATTTTTATTTAGTTTTACTTTCTGGAACAGTGCTTCTAATGGCAGTCACTTCATACCTTTCAATCACAGCTTAAAGATAACCTTTTAAGGGTCTTCTCTGATTATATTATCCACAGTAGAATTCTCCCTCTTCTCTTCTGTCTCATTATTCTATTTCTTACCTTATAAGCCCTGATTAAGACTATAACTACTTTATTAAACGTCTCCTTCTTTATTGTCTGACCTATTATAATATCCATGCAGGAAAAAAAAATTATTTTTACGTGATTTTCCCTCCGGTTTTATTAAGTGCTGTGTCCTAGCTCATAGCACAGTTGCTGGCATAAGAGATATGCCCTAACTTTTAAAAACAATTAATAATTGGATAAATTATTAGTTTTTACATCTAAAACTGCCAGAAAGAAAAACACCAATACAGTATACTAACACATATATATGGAATTTAGAAAGATGGTAACGATAACCCTGTATGCGCGACAGCAAAAGAGACACAGATGTATAGAACAGTCTTTTGGACGCTGTGAGAGAGGGAGAGGGTGGGATGATTTGGGAGAATGGCATTGAAACATGTATAATATCATGTATGAAACGAATCGCCAGTCCAGATTCGATGCAGGATACAGGATGCTTGGGGCTGGTGCACTGGGATGGCCCAGAGGGATGGTACGGGGAGGGATGTGGGAGGGGGGTTCAGAGTGGGGAACATGTGTACAGCCGTGGCAGATTCGTGTTGATGTATGGCAAAACCAATACAATATTGTAAAGTAATTAGCCTCCAATTAAAGTAAATAAATTTATATTAAAAATAAAAAAAAACATTTTGAAAAAAATAAAACATTTAATTTTATTTTTAGTATAGTTTTATTTATTTAAAGGGGACGACAGAGGATGAAATGGCTGGATAGCATCACCGATTTGATGGACATGAGTTTGAGTGAACTCCGGGTGTAGGTGATGGACAGGGAGGCCTGGCATGCTGCAATTCATGGGGTTGCAAAGAGTTGGACACAACTGAGCAACTGAACTGAACTGACTGAACTGAACCAAATTTTAAGGTGATTAAATCTAGTATTGAATAAAAGGAAAGATATTCTTTCCATGGCAGGGGAGAATATATTAATAAGTCCAGTAGATCAAAATGAGTGCATCTATATTTTATCTCATTGGCAGCAGCCTCATAACGATTCTAAAGCTACTTTTTTTGCATGTTATACCTTTCTGATATTAATTATGTGATTTGCTCTAGTAATATCTTCACATATTTTTCGTTGTTGTTTAGTTCCTAGGTCATGTCCAATTCTTTTGCCACCCCATGGACTGTAGCTTGCCAGGCTCCTCTGTCCATGAGATTTCCCAGGCAAGGATACTAGAATGGTTTGCTATTTCCTTCTCCAGGGAACCTTCTCAACCCAGGGCTCAAACCTGCATCTTATGCATTGGCAAGTGAATTCTTCACCACTGAGCCATCAGGAAAGCTCCTACAGATGTTCCTTAAAACCTTTGTGGAAAATCCAAGTGAATTAATTAAACAAGAATCAGCCTTGGACACATTCCAAGATTCAGTGATAATTGCAGCTGGAAGGGATGAAATAGCCCACGATCTTCACCCCTAATAGAAAGAAGATCCTATTCACTTAGTACCTGGCATAACAATTTCAGGAGGTCCATTCTTAGACTTATAGCATGATTTAAAAAGTATCATGGGAATGTCTTTCAAAATTTCAGACAACGAGTCTGGTCATGTTAATATGACAGAGTGAAAAGAACTGAACAGTCAAATGCTATTTTTCTTTTTGAAGTTAGTAGGAAAGAAGTTACTTGTGAAAAATTTCCCTGCCAAATAACTAGTTAATTTCTTCTATGTATATGTAGGATTTGCTTGGCATTTTGATATATTTCCTAATGTAATAAACTTGTTTTTCAGTGTGTGCACCATGGTATTCCTTTCAAATAATCTACACTGCATATAAAAATCTGAATAATCAGAAGACTCCATGAAGCAAATGGACAGACAGTCAAATAAACTATATGCTCAAGTGATAAGGTGGCCTTTTGCCCTCTTTGTCAAACTGGATGAAAAATAATTCCAAGTGTTTATGAGTAACTTCAAGTTATTCTTCAGGTTCTGAACAAGTGTCCAGAAGGTAAGACTGATATTAAATACTGGGAACCAGGCTCATAGTTGTGAGACTTTCTTTGTTATATAAGAGAGTAAATTACTTAGAGTAAATCAAACTTAGATTCCATTCTAGGTATATGACTTAAAAATGTGTACTTGAGAAAATGAATTAGATATTCTGAGCCTTAATTTCTTCACTTCTGAAACAAGGATTACAGTTCTTGCTACTGTAAATATTAAGTGCATTGCATTAAACTATGAGTGTGTGATTGGAATATACTGTAGGAGTTTGGAGAAGTAGAGTGATGTTATCAGAATAAGATTAAAAAGGACAGTTTGGGCTGCTTCAGGAGAACCAGCTTTTGAGGCCAATATAAATGTGGAGAGACTTAGTAGGAGGCTATTATGGTGGACCTGGAAGAAATTAAGTAGGGAATGATCAAATCTGTGATATATTTTGAAAGTAGAGTTAGTAGGATTTATTTAAATTTTATGAGAGTAACGAATGAGTAAAGAACACTAAAATTTTGTCTCTGAACAATAACATGGAAAATTATAGTATTTAATGAGATAAATAAGGAATGCCTCTTTAAATTTTGTTTAGAAAATGCTCATGTGTATTGTGGAAAATTCAGAAGTTAGTTTTACAAATAGTAAATTGCTATTCGATTTGATATGAAAATTAGAGATGTTTGAAATTTAGGGGTTGGAGATGCAAAATTAGACTGCTGCAGTCTAACTTATTGGTCAGAAAAGGGAAATATGCACCTAAAGACCTAGGAAGTGTCAGTGAGGTTAGAGACAATTCAGGACAAGGATCTTCTATTCACACATTCATCTACCCATTGATTACATGTATTACCTTAAGTGTGTCTCATATATTACACTTTGTGTCTATAAATGCTGCACCTTTTCATGGCTTTCTCTTCCTATTTCTTTATACTTTCAATTATTTTATACACTCAGCTCAAGTACTGCTTCCTCTTGAAAGTCTTCTGTGATACTCATTTGATATATTCCTATATTGTGACTCTTCAGCACTGTGTGAATTTAATGGAACTTAATACACGTGTCTGGAATTGCTTGCTTTTTCATTCTGTGTCATATCACTGAGGTTAAAACAAACAAACAAACAAAAAACAGAAAACAGAAAACTATGCCTTATTCAATTTGGTAATCAAAATGTCTATGACACATTAGACACAAATACATGTTCTTCCAATGAATGGATAAATTAAAAGTTATTTTTATACATTTGAGCACCTTTTTCCCTTTAAGTGTTCCCCTCCTTGTTTTTCTTAGGTAAACTGCTTTAATATGTGAAGTCAGCTCCTGTCCGGATCAGATGGAATCAAGAAATAATGTAACCTACTTTGTCCTTCTGGGCCTCACACAGAATCCAAAGGAGCAGAAAGTCCTTTCTGTTTTGTTCCTGTTCATCTACCTTTTGACTCTGGTGGGCAACCTTCTTATTACAGTGACTATAGCTGTCAGTGAGACCCTGAACTCACCGATGTACTTTTTTCTTGCTAGCTTATCATGTATGGATGTCACTTACTCCACTTCTATCACCCCCAGATTGATTTCAGAGCTGTTATTTGGGGGAAAAAACACATCCTTTGAATCTTGCATGACCCAGCTGTTTACAGAGCACTTTTTAGGTGGTTCAGAGATCTTCCTTCTGCTGGTGATGGCCTATGACCGCTATGTGGCCATCTGTAAGCCCTTGCATTACTTGGTGATCATGAGGCAGAGGGTGTGTGTTGTGCTGCTGGTGGTGTCCTGGGTTGGAGGTTTTCTGCACTCAATTATTCAACTTAGCACTATTTATGGGCTCCCATTCTGTGGCCCGAATGTCATTGATCACTATATTTGTGACATGTACCCCTTATTGGAACTCGTCTGTACTGACACCTATGTCACTGGCATCTTAGTGCTGGCCAATGGGGGACTGATCTGCACTATAGTGTTTCTGCTCTTGCTCATCTCCTATGGAGTCATCCTGCACTCTCTGAAGAACCTGAGTCAGGAAGGGAGGGGGAAAGCCCTCCAGACCTGTGGTTCCCACATCACTGTGGTTGTCTGCTTCTTTGTTCCCTGCATTTTCATGTATGTAAGGCCTGCTAAGACGTTCTCTGTTGACAAATTATTGAGCGTGTTTTTCACAGTCTTAACCCCCATTCTGAACCCATTAATCTACAGTCTAAGAAGTTCTGAGCTAACTCATGCTATGAAAAAGCTCTGGAGAAGAAATATCATATCTCATATTAAGTAAGTGCATGATCTACCATGAAGGGAGTCATTTGCCAGCAGGTTTCATTTCCTTAGAATGCAGAAGTCATTTTAAAATTTGATTCTGATTAAAAATTTTTTCTTTAAAAAGAAAAAAATCCTCTTTCTTCAAAGAGTTTATTATCATTCCAATTAAAGATCATTGTTATACAGCTTTGGTATTAATAACAGTTTGCTCCATACAAAGCCCTCTCCACCTGTAACTCTCACATCACTGTGGTCACCTTAGTTTTTGTGTCTTGCTTATTTGTGCATTTGTACCCAATTTTGGGCACATTTTATATCGTAATAAGTCCTTTGTTAAAGTTACAGTTCACCCTCAGAAATTTAGATGTGAAAATGCTATGAGGAAGTTCTGGGATGAAAAAGTGAATTTGGGAAAAGATCACAGTAATAAAAAGTGAGTTTGTCTTTAAAATGGAAAAGAGAAAATAGAATTTTAAGATTGACGATAACTGTACACTACTTAACAAAAGCGTGCTGGTTTTGACGTATAGCCACACAGAGGCAAGTTCCAGATAGAGAATCATTTACCATTATAAAATTATACTTAGTTTTATGTATTACTCAGTTGGTAGTTAAATTTTATTTACTGTCAGAATTAGTTATAATTTGGAAATTCCCTGCCAGTCCAGAAGTTGGGATTACATACTTTCATTGCCAAGGGCCTGTGTTCAGCCCCTGGTAGAAGGACTAGAATCCCACAAGGTACACCACACAGCCACACACATAAAAAAGCCACACCAAAAATAAATAAATAAACAAACAAAAAATCTAGGCAATCAATATTGCAAAAAAGAGTTTTCTATGACACAGTTCTAAAGTTTTTTTGAAATGCAAATGTTTATTTTACTATGACTCATTGCAGTTTCTATTTCAGTCATCATGCTTCCATGTAGCATAATTTATTCCCTGCCACTCTGAGGGTAAACCAACCCCACTCAGTGTTTCATCAGTCACTTTGGTGTCTCTGCAGAGTGGAGTCGAAGTCCAATCTGTGGTGTGTAATCTAGGTGTATATTCCCACTGCTGTGTAGGGAAGCAAGTTTCATATGCATTTTAAAATGCCCTCCTCCCCTGAAGAATCAGGGAATCAGAGCTATTCTGGAGGAGCACAAAATTCTTCAAAAGTGTTTGCTCTCTTGCACCTAAAATCTGATTTTCAGACTCCAAACTTTCTTCTTTCTGATCTGCTTTGTTTACTGATGAATCCTGAGTACTTAGAACAATGCCTGGCCTATGGTAGATACTCAATGTTGGTTGAGTTGACTACATAATACTTGGGTATTGACAATACACACTAGCATATTTAAAATTGATAACCAACAAGGGTCTACCATATATAGCACAGGGAACTCTATTCAACATCCTATAATAACCTAAATGGGAAAAGAATTTGAAAAATAATAGGTACGTGTATATGTACAATTCACTTAGTTTGCTGAACACCTGAAGCTAATGTTGTTAGTCAGCTATAATCCAATATAAAATAAATATTGAATATTAAAAAATAGAAATTTTAATTTAGTAATTATGTCATTGGATTCCTAGATGTTCATTGGCAGATGAATGGATAAGAAAGTTGTAGTGTACATATCCAATAGAATAATTACTCAGTTATAAAAAGGAACACATTTAAGTCAGTTCTAATGAGGTGGATTAAGCCAGAGTCTATTATAAGCGTGAAGTAAGTCAGAATCTAGAAAGATAGTACTGATGATCCCATGTGAAGGGCAGCAAAGGAGACAGTCATAAAGAACAGATGTTTGGACTCAGTGGAAGGAGAGAGTGGGATGATTTGAGAGAGTAGCATTGACACACACACCTTACCGTGTGTAAAACGGACAACCAGAGGGAGTTTGATGTAAGACACAGGGCACCAAGCCAGTGCTCTGTGAAAACCTGGAGGGGTGGATCGGTGGGGAGGGGAGGGGGTTCAGGAGAGAGTGGACACAAATATGCAGCAGAAGCTATCAAAATATTGCAAAAGAATTATTCTCCATATGAAGTAAATAAATAAATTAAAAATAAAATTATTAAAAAATAGAGATTTTAATTTAGTTGTTTTTTCATTAGATTGACATATTTACCTCGTAAACCGAGGTGTATCTAAAGCCAGACACGTTGGCCATCATGCTATAGTACATGTTCATATCATAAACCAAACTAGGGGACAAACTTGCATCTTATGCATTGGCAAGTGAATTTTTCATCACTGAGCCACCAGAAAAGCCCCTATCAGTTGAGTTCCATTCAGTCGTGTCTGACTCCTGGCGACCCCATGAACCACAGCATGCCAGGCCTCCCTGTTCATCATCAAGTCCTGGAGTCCACCCAAACCCATGTCTGTCAAGTTGGTGATGCCATCCAGCCATCTCAGCCTCTGTCATCCCCTTCTCCTCTTGCCACCAATCCCTCCCAGCACCAGAGTCTTTTGAAATGAGCCAGCTCTTCGCATCAGGTGGCCAAAGGATTGGAATTTCAGCTTCAACATCAGTCCTTCTAGGGAACACCCAGGACTGATCTCCTTTAGGATGGACTGGTTGGATCTCCATGCAGTCCAAGGGACTCTCAAGTCGTCTGCAACACCACAGTTCAAAAACATCAATTCTTCGGCGCTCAGCTTTCTTTATAGTCCAACTCTCACATCTGTACAGGACTACTGGAAAAACCATAGCCTTGACTAGACGGACCTTTGTTAACAAAGTCATGTCTTTGCTTTTTAATATGCTGTTTAGGTTGGTCACAACTTTCCTTTCAAGGAGTAATCATCTTTTAATTTCATGGCTGCAATCACCATCTGCAGTGATTTTGGAGGCCCCCAAAAATAAAGTCTGAGACTGTTTCCACTGTTTCCCCATAATTTGCCATGAAGTGATGGGACCAGATGCCATGATCTTCGTTTTCTGAATGTTGAGCTTTAAGCCAACTTTTTCACTCTCCTCTTTCACTTTCACCAAGAGGCTTTTGAGTTCCTCTTCACTTTCTGCCATAAGGGTGTTGTCATCTGCATATCTGAGGTTATAGATATTTCTCTTGGCAATCTTGATTCCAGCTTGTGCTTCTTCCAGCCCAGCGTTTCTCATGATGTACTCTGCATATAAGTTAAATAAGCAGGGTGACAATATTCAGCCTTGATGTACTCCTTTTCCTATTTGGAACCAGTCTGTTGTTCCATGTCCAGTTCTAACTGTTGCTTCCTGACCTGGATGCAGGTTTCTCAAGAGGCAGGTCAGGTGGTCGGGTATTCCCATCTAAGAATTTTCCATAGTTTATTGTGATCCACACAGTCAAAGGTTTGGCATAGTCAATAAAGCAGAAATGGATGTTTTTCTGGAACTCTTTTGCTTTTTCGATGAACCCCCTATAGATGTTCTTTAAAACCTTTGAGGAAAATCCCAGTGAATTAATTACACAAGAATCAGCCTTGGACACATTCCAAGACCCAGTGATAATTGCAGCTGGAAGGGATGAAATAGCCCGTGATCTTCACCTCTAAAAGGAAGAAGATGCTATTCGCTTAGTAACTGCCACAAAATTTTAAGGAGGCCCATTCTTAGACACATAGCATGGCTTAAAAAGAATCACAAGAATATCTTTCAAGATCTCAACTAGTTTGGTCATGTTAATATGACAGAGTGAAAAGAAGTGGAAAGTCAAATTCTATTTATATTTTTGAAGTTAGGAGGAAAGAAGTTGCTTGTGAACAATTTCCCTGCCAAATGACTAGTTGATTTCTTCTATGTGTATGTAGTATATGCTGGACATTTTGATATATTTCCTAAAGCAATAAACTTGTTTTTCAGTGTGTGTACCATGGAATTGCTTTCAAATAATCTACACTGCACTTAAAATGACTTGAATAATCAGAAGACTCCATGAAACAAATGCATGGACAGTCAAATAAACTATATGCTCAAGTAATAAAGTGGGCTTTTATCCTCTTTGTCAAACTGGATGAAAAATAATTCCAAGTGTTTCTGAGTAACTTCAAATTATTCTTCAGGTTCTGAACAAGCCTCCAGAAGGTAAGACTAACATTAAATAGTGGGAACCAAGCTCACAGTTGCGAGACCTTATTTCTTATATAAGAAAATAAATTACATTAAAATCAAACAAATTCAATTTTAGGTATATGACTTAAAAATGTGTACTTGAGAAAATGAATTAGATATCTTGAACCTTAAATTCTTCACTTATGAAATAAGGGTTACAGTCCTTGCTACTGTAAATATTAAATGTGTTCTATTAAACTATGAGTGAGTGATTGGAATATACTGTAGGAGTTTGGAGAAGTAGAGTGATGTTTTCAGAAGAAGGTTAAAAAGGACATTTTTGGGCTACAGCAGGAGAACTGACTTTTGAGGCCAGTATAAATGTGGAGACTTAGCAGGAGGAATTAAGAAGTAGGGAATGATCAAATTTGTGATATATTCTGAAAGTAGAGTTAGTACGATTTAAGTTTCATGAGAGTTACAAATGAGTAAAGAGCACTGAAATTTTGTTTCTAAACACTAACTTGAAAATTATAGTATTTAATGAGATAAATAAGGAATGCTGTTTAAATTATATTTAGAAAATGCTCATGTTTATTGTGGAAAATTTAGAAGTTATGTTTTATAATATTAAATTGCTATTCAGTTGGATTTCTAAATTAGAGATGTTGCAAATAAACATTTGAAATTTAAGGGAAAGGTAAGGCCTGGAGATACAAAATTAGACTGCTGCAGTCTAATTTATTGATCAAAAAAGGGAAATAACGACCTACAGACCAAAGAAGTGTCAGTGAGGTTAGAGACAATTCACGATAAGAAATTCATCTATTCGCACATTCATCTACCCACACTGATTATGTGTATTACCTTGAGTGTGTTTCATGTATTATACTTTGTGTCTTTATAAATGCTGCACCTTTTCATGGCTTTATTTCTTTATGCTTTTGATTGTTTTTTACACTCAGCTGAAGCATTACTTCCTCTTAAAAGACTTCTGTGACACTCACTTGATATACTCCTATATTCTGACTCCTCAGCACTGTGTGGATTTAATGGAACTTCATACACGTGTCAGGAATTTTTTTGTTGTTGTTGTTCTGTGTCATATCACTGAGGTTAAATAACAAACAAAAAACCACTATGCCTTATTCCACTTGGTAGTCAAAATTTCTATGACACATTAGACACAAATAGATGTTTTATTGACATTCTTCCAATAAATGATTAAATAAATAAAAATTCTTCTACATTTGAGCATTTTCCCCCTTTAAGTGTTCCCCTCCTTGTTTTTCTTAGGTAAACTGCTTTAATATGTGAAGTCAGCTCCTGTCCGGATTAGATGGAATCAAGAAATAATGTAACGTACTTTGTCCTTCTGGGCCTCACACAGAATCCAAAGGAGCAGAAAGTCCTTTCTGTTTTGTTCCTGTTCATCTACCTTTTGACTCTGGTGGGCAACCTTCTTATTATAGTGACTATAGCTGTCAGTGAGACCCTGAACTCACCGATGTACTTTTTTCTTGCTAGCTTATCCTGTATGGATGTCACTTACTCCACTTCTATCACCCCCAGATTGATTTCGGAGCTGTTATTTGGGGGAAAAAACATATCCTTTAATTCTTGCATGACCCAACTGTTTGCAGAGCACCTTTTTGCTGGATCAGGGGTCTTCCTTCTGCTGGTGATGGCCTATGACCGCTTTGTGGCCATCTGTAAGCCCTTGCATTATTTGGTGATCATGAGGCAGAGGGTGTGTGTTGTGCTGCTGGTGATGTCCTGGGTTGGAGGTTTTCTGCATTCAGTAATTCAACTTAGCACTATTTATGGGCTCCCATTCTGTGGCCCGAATGTCATTGATCACTATATTTGTGACATGTACCCCTTATTGGAACTCGTCTGTACTGACACCTATGTCACTGGCATCTTAGTGCTGGCCAATGGAGGACTGATCTGCACTATAGTGTTTCTGCTCTTGCTCGTCTCCTATGGAGTCATCCTGCACTCTCTGAAGAACCTGAGTCAGGAAGGGAGGGGGAAAGCCCTCCAGACCTGTGGTTCCCACATCACTGTGGTTGTCTGCTTCTTTGTTCCCTGCATTTTCATGTATGTGAGACCTGCTAAAACATTCCCCATTGACAAATCTGTGAGTGTGTTTTATACTGTCATAACCCCCATGCTGAACCCATTTATCTACAGTCTACAAAATTCTGAGTTGACTAATGCTATGAAGAAGCTCTGGAGAAGAAACATCATATCTCATAATAAATAAGTGCATCATCTACCATGAAGGGAGCCATTTGACAGCAGGTTCCATTTCCTTAGAAAGCAGAAATCATTTCAAAATTTGATTCTGATTTAAAATTTTTTCTTTAAAAAGAAAATTTCTCTGTCTTCAAAGAGTTTATGATAATTGCGATGAAAGATTCTAATTATACAGCTGTGCTATAAATAACAGTTTCCTCCATACTAGAATGTAAGGTTCATAGTTACTTCTTTATCACTGTACCTAGAAATGTGTAATGACTGTATGGTAAGGACTTAATAACAAATAATGATTAAGTGGGAAAGCATTATATAGTAACACTGATTTTTAGTCAATTTATGCATTTAGTTTTTTTACTCTTTTTCAGTGACAAGATAATTTTTATTTAGTTGCTCTTAATATACATAAACTTTTTAATTTTTACAATGTAAAATATATAAATCTATATAGGCCCCTTTGTTAGTATATTTCATTGCATTATACACAAATGTTTTACTGTTAGTGTTCACAAGAAAATTGAAGTAATATAGGTAATAATAAGGGAGAAGGAAATGGCACCCCACTCCAGTACTCTTGCCTGGAAAATCCCATGGACGGAGGAGCCTGGTAGGCTGAAGTCCATGTGGTCACTAAGAGTCAGACATGACTGAGCGACATCACTTTCACTTTTCACTTTCATGCATTGGAGAAGGAAATGGCAACCCACTCCAGTGTTCTTGCCTGGAGAATCCCAGGGACGGGGGAACCTGGTAGCCTGCCGTCCATGGGGTCACACAGAGTCGAGCACGACTAAAGTGACTTAGCAGTAGTGGCAGTAGCAGATAATAATAAACAACATAAATAAAACCAAATAATATGGGGTGAAGTGTCAAACAAATTTCTCCCTCTTCTCTCAATATTTGCCAATCTTCATGCTAAGAGGTAGAATCGATTTTTTTTTTTCTTAATTTTCATCTACTAAAAATCTTTGCAAATGCCAGTGTATTTGCCCTATATATATTTGCTTTTTCTATATACATCACATTTGCTTTTACTATGCCACATCTTAAAGCTATTTCAATGCCAGCTCAAACATATCCCTTAACTTTTCTCATGTTTCACAATACTTCTTATAAATTTATATTAAAATTCATATACCCATTCCTTTTCATGTGCTTTTAAACTTTTTTATGATAAGCAGTTTTCAAATAAATATATGGTTTTGAATATGTGTAAATATGATTACCAAGGCATAAAATTGTTGATTTGATATTTGAATCAATGATCAGGTAACACACGCATTTAAAATGTTGATATTGATAGTTATTGACAAACTATTTTTCTGGAGGTTGTATAACAACTACAGTCTTGTCCTCTGTCAGTGAGAATTCGTTTGTCCATATTTTCAAGACTAGTACCTGATAAATATTTATAACAACTGATTAAAGTTATTATCTTTTTTAAATTTTATTTTATTTTTAAACTTTACAATATTGTATTGGTTTTGCCAAATATCGAAATGAATCCGCCACAGGTATACATGTGTTCCCCATCCTGAACCCTCCTCCCTCCTCCCTCCCCACACCATCCCTCTGGGTCATCCCAGTGCACCAGCCCCAAGCATCCAGCATCGCGCATCGAACCTGGACTGGTGACTCGTTTCATATATGATATTACATGTATTTCAATGCCATTCTCCCAAATCATCCCACCCTCTCCCTCTTCCACAGAGTCCAAAAGACTGTTCTATACATCAGTGTCTCTTTTGCTGTCTCGTATACAGGGTTATTGTTACCATCTTTCTAAATTCCATATATATGCGTTAGTATACTGTATTGGTGTTTTTCTTTCTGGCTTACTTCACTCTGTATAATAGGCTCCAGTTTCATCCACCTCATTAGAACTGACTCAAATGTATTCTTTTTAATGGCTGAGTAATACTCCATTGTGTATATGTACCACAGCTTTCTTATCCATTCATCTGTTGATTGACATCTAGGTTGCTTCCATGTCCTGGCTATTATAAACAGTGCTGCCATGAACATTGGGGTACATGTGTCTCTTTCAGTTCTGGTTTCCTTAGTATGTATGCCCAGCAGTGGGATTGCTGGGTCATAAGGCAGTTCTATTTCCAGTTTTTTAAGGAATCTCCACACTGTTCTCCATAGTGGCTGTACTGGTTTCCATGCCCACCAACAGTGTAAGAGGATTCCCTTTTCTCCACACCCTCTCCAGCATTTATTGCTTGTAGACTTTTGGATCGCAGCCATTCTGACTGGCGTGAAATGGTATCTCATTGTGGTTTTGATTTGCATTTCTCTGATAATGAGTGATGTTGAGCATTTTTTCATGTGTTTGTTAGCCATCTGTATGTCTTCTTTGGAGAAATGTCTATTTAGTTCTTTGGCCCATTTTTTGATTGGGTCATTTATATTTCTGGAATTGAGCTGTAGGAGTTGCTTGTATATTTTTGAGATTAGTTGTTTGTCAGTTGCTTCATTTGCTATTATTTTCTCCCATTCTGAAGGCTGTCTTTTCACCTTGCTTATAGTTTCCTTTATTGTGCATAAGCTTTTAAGTTTAATTAGGTCCCATTTGTTTATTTTTGCTTTTATTTCCAATATTCTGGGAGGTGGGTCATAGAGGATCCTGCTGTGATGTATGTCGGAGAGTGTTTTGCCTATGTTCTCCTCTAGGAGTTTTATAGTTTCTGGTCTTATATTGAGATCTTTAATCCATTTTGAGTTTATTTTTGTGTATGGTGTTAGAAAAGTGCTCTAGTTTCATTCTTTTACAAGTGGTTGACCAGTTTTCCCAGCACCACTTGTTAAAGAGATTGTCTTTAATCCATTGTGTATTCTTGCCTCCTTTGTCAAAGATAAGGTGTCCATATGTGTGTGGATTTGTCTCTGGGCTTTTTATTTTGTTCCATTGATCTATATTTCTGTCTTTGTGCCAGTACCATACTGTCTTAATGACTGTGGCTTTGTAGTAGAGCCTTAAGTCAGGTAGGTTGATTCCTCCATTTCCATTCTTCTTTCTCAAGATAGCTTTGGCTATTCGAGGTTTTTTGTATTTCCATAAATTGTCAAATTATTTGTTCTAGCTCTGTGATGAATACCGTTGGTAGCTTAATAGGGATTGCATTGAATGTATAAATTGCTTTGGGTAGTATACTCATTTTCACTATATTGATTCTTCCAATCCGTGAACATGGTATATTTCTCCATCTATTAGTGTCCTCTTTGATTTTTTTCACCAGTGTTTTATAGTTTTCTATATTTAGGTCTTTAGTTTCTTTAGGTAGATATATTCCTAACTATTTTATTCTTTCCGTTGCAATGGTGAATGGAATTGTTTCCTTAATTTCTCTTTCTGTTTTCTCATTATTAGTGTATAGGAATGCAAGGGATTTCTGTGTGTTGATTTTATATCCTGCAACTTTACTATATGCATTGATTAGCTCTAGTAATTTTCTGGTGGAGTCTTTAGGGTTTTCTATGTAGAGGATCATGTCATCTGCAAACAGTGAGAGTTTTACTTCTTCTTTTCCAATTTGGATTCCTTTTATTTCTTTTTCTGCTCTGATTGCTGTGGCCAAAACTTCCAAAACTATGTTGAATAGTAATGGTGAAAGTGGGCACCCTTGTCTTGTTCCTGACTTTAGAGGAAATGCTTTCAGTTTTTCACCATTGAGGATAATGTTTGCTGTGGGTTTGTCATATATAGCTTTTATTATGTTGAGGTATGTTCCTTCTATTTCTGCTTTCTGGAGAGTTTTTATCATAAATGGATGTTGAATGTTGTCAAAGGCTTTCTCTGCCTCTATTGAGATAATCATATGGTTTTTATTTTTCAATTTGTAATGTGGTTTATTACACTGATTGATTTGTGGATATGAAGAATCCTTGCATCCCTGGGATAAAGCCCACTTGGTCATGGTGTATGATCTTTTTATTGTGTTGTTGGATTCTGATTGCTAGAATTTTGTTAAGGATTTTTGCATCTATGTTCATCAGTGATATTGGCCTGTAGTTTTCTTTTTTTGTGGGATCTTTTTCAGGTTTGGTATTAGGGTGATGGTGGCCTCAAAGAATGACTTTGGAATTTTACCTTCCTCTGAAATTTTCTGGAAGAGTTTGAGTAGGATAGGTGTTAGCTCTTCTCTAAATTTTTGGTAGAATTCAGCTGTGAAGCCATCTGGACCTGGGCTTTTGTTTGCTGGAAGATTTTTGATTACCGTTTCAATTTCTGTGCTTGTGATGGATCTGTTAATATTTTCTATTTCTTCCTGGTCCAGTTTTGGAAAGTTGTACTTTTCTAAGAATTTGTCCATTTCTTCCACATTGTCCATTTTATTGGCATATAATTGTTGATAGTAGTCCCTTATGATCCTTTGTATTTCTGTGTTGTCTGTTGTGATCTCTCCATTTTCATTTCTAATTTTATTGATTTGATTTTTCTCCCTTTGTTTTTTGATGACTCTGGCTAATGGCTTGTCAATTTTATTTATCCTTTCAAAAAACCATCTTTTGGCTTTGTTGATTTTTGCTATGGTCTCTTTTGTTTCTTTTGCATTTATTTCTGCCCTAATTTTTAAGATTTCCTTCCTTTTACTAACCCTGGGGTTCTTCATTTCTTCCTTTTCTAGTTGCTCTAGGTGTAGAGTTGGGTTATGTATTTGACTTTTTTCCTGTTTCTTGAGGTATGCCTGTATTGCTATGAACTTTCCCCTTAGGAATGCTTTTACAGTGTCCCACAGATTTTGGGTTGTTGTGTTTTCATTTTCATTCGTTTCTGTGCAAATTTTGATTTCTTTTTTGATTTCTTCTGTGATTTGTTGGTTATTCAGCAGCGTGTCGTTCAGCCTCCATATGTTGGCATTTTTAATAGTTTTTCTCCTGTAATTGAGATCTAATCTTACTGCATTGTGGTCAGAAAAGATGCTTGGAATGATTTCTATTTTTTTGAATTTTCCAAGGCTAGATTTATGGCCCAGGATATGACCTATCCTGGAGAAGGTTCCATGTGTACTTGAGAAAAAGGTGAAATTCATTGTTTTGGGATGAAATGTCCTATAGATATCAATTAGGTCTAACTGGTCTATTGTATCATTTAAAGTTTGTGTTTCCTTGTTAATTTTCTGTTTAGTTGATCTATCCATAGGTGTGAGTGGGGTATTAAAGTCTCCCACTATTATTGTGTTATTGTTAATTTCTCCTTTCATACTTGTTAGCATTTGTCTTACATATTGCGGTGCTCCCGTGTTGGGTGCATATATATTTATAATTGTTATATCTTCTTCTTGGATTGATCCTTTGATCATTATGTAGTGACTGTCTTTGTCTCTTTTCACAGCCTTTGTTTAAAGTCTATTTTATCTGATATGAGTATTGCTACTCCTGCTTTCTTTTGGTCCCTATTTGCATAGAAAGTCTTTTTCCAGCCCTTCACTTTCAGTCTGTATGTGTCCCCTGTTTTGATTTGGGTCTCTTGTAGACAGCATATGTAGGGGTCTTATTTTTGTATCCATTCAGCCAGTCTTTGTCTTTTGGTTGGGGCATTCAACCCATTTACGTTTAAGGTAATTATTGATAAGTATGATCCCGTTGCCATTTACTTTAGTGTTTTGGGTTCAAATTTATACACTGTTTTTGTGTTTCTTGTCTAGAGAATATCCTTTAGTATTTGTTGGAGAGCTGGTTTGGTGGTGCTGAATTCTCTCAGCTTTTGCTTGTCTGAGAAGCTTTTGATTTCTCCTTCATATTTGAATGAGATCCTTGCTGGGTACAATAATCTGGGCTGTAGGTTATTTTCTTTCATCACTTTAAGTATGTCTTGCCATTCCCTCCTGGCTTGAAGAGTTTCTATTGAAAGATCAGTGGTTATCCTTATGGGAATTCCCTTGTGTTTTATTTGTTCTTTTCCCCTTGCTGCTTTTCATATTTGTTCTTTGTGTTTGATCTTTGTTAATTTGATTAATATGTGTCTTGGGGTGTTTCTCCTTGGGTTTATCCTGTTTGGGACTCTCTGGGTTTCTTGGACTTGGGTGATTATTTCCTTCCCCATTTTAGGCAAGTTTTCAACTATTATCTCTTCAAGTATTTTCTCATGGTCTTTCTTTTTGTCTTCTTCTGGGACCCCTATGATTCGAATGTTGTAATGTCTAATATTGTCCTGGAGGTCTCTGAGATTGTCCTCATTTCTTTTAATTCGTTTTTCTTTTATCCTCTCTGATTCATTTATTTCTACCATTCTATTTTCTAATTTACTAATCCTATCTTCTGCCTCTGTTATTCTACTATTTGTTGCCTCCAGGGTGTTTTTAATTTCATTTATTACATTATTCATTATATATTGACTCTCTTTTATTTCTTCTAGGTCCTTGTTAAACCTTTCTTGCATCTTCTCAATCTTTGTCTCCAGGCTATTTATCTGTGATTCCATTTTAGTTTCAAGATTTTGGATCGATTTCACTATCATTATTCGGAATTCTTTATCAGGTAGATTCCCTATCTCTTCCTCTTTTGTTTGGTTTGGTGGGCATTTATCCTGTTCCTTTATCTGCTGGCTATTCCTCTGTCTCTTCATCTTTTTTAAATTGCTGAGTTTGGGGTGTCCTTTCTGTATTCTGGCAGTTTGTGGAGTTGTCTTTATTGTGGCATTTCCTCACTGTATCTGGGTTTGTACAGGTGGCTTGTCAAGGTTTCTTGGTTAGGGAAGCTTGTGTCGGTGTTCTGGTGGGTGGAGCTGCATTTCTTCTCTCTGGAGTGCACTGAAGTGTCCAGTAATGAGTTATGAGATGTCTATGGTTTTGGGGTGACTTTGGGCAGCCTGTGTCTTGGAGCTCAGGGCTGTGTTCCCGTGTTGCTGGAGAATTTGCTTGGTATGTCTTGCCCTGGAACTTGTTGGCTCTTGTGTGGTGCTTGGTTTCAGTGTAGGTATGGAGGCGTTTGATGAGCTCCTGTCAATTAATGATCCCTGGAGTCAGGTGTTCCCTGGTGTCAGGGTTTGGACTTAAGCCTCCTGCTTCCAGTTATCGGTCTTATTTTTACAGTAGTTTCAAAACTTCTCTTTGTGTACAGCACCATTGATAAAACATCTAGGTTAAAGATGAAAAGTTTTTCCACTGTGAGGGTCACCCACGGAGGTTCACAGCGTTACATGGAGAAGAGAAGAGGAGGAGGGAGTTAGAGGTGACCCGAATGAGATGAGGTGGAATCAATAGAGGAGAGAGTGGGCTAGCCAGTAATCACTTCCTTATGTGCACTCCACAACTGGACTGCTCAGAGTTGTTCATGGAGTTATACAGAGAAGAGAAGAAGGAGGAAGGAGACAGAGGTGGCCAGGAGTATAAATGGGGGGAATGAAAAGGAGGGAGACAGATCCAGCCAGTAATCAGTTCCCTAAGTGTTCTCTACCGTCTGGAACACAAAGAAATTCACAGAGTTGGGTAGAGTAGAGAGGGGTTAGGGAGGAGACACAGGCGACCTGGTGGAGAAAAAGGAGAGTCCAAAGGGAGACAGAGCTGTCAAGCCAGTAATCTCGCTCCCTAGTGAAAAATGGGTACTGAAGATTGGGTTCTTAAAGGTACAAAATTGGTAACAAATACATAAAAGCAAAAATTAAAAATCTAGAGTAGAGTTTCAAATTTCAAAAATACAATGTTAAAGAAAAGAAGAAGGAAAAGAAAGAGAGAAAAACAAGCAAACAAAAACAAACAAAGTCGCAAAAATTATAAAGAAAATATAGGTACAAAATTGTTAACAAATACCAAAAAGCAGAAGTTAAAAATCTAGAGTAGAGTTTGGAATTTCAGAAATACAATGTTAAAAAAAAAGAAGAAAAAGAAAGAGAGAAAAAAACCCCAAAATCTAACAAAGTTGCAAAAGTTATAAAAGAAAATATAGGTACAAAATTGATAACAAATACCAAAAAGCATAAATTAAAAATCTAGAATAGAGTTTGGAATTTCAGATATACAATGTTATATAAAAAAAGAAGAGAAAGAAAAAGAGGGGAAAAAAAAGTCACAAAAATTATAAACGAAAATATAGGTACAAAATTGATAACAAATACCAAAAAGCTAAAATTAAAAATCTAGAGTAGAGATTGGAATTTCAAAAATACAATGTTAAAGAAAAGAAGGAAAAAAAGGTCACAAAAATTATAAAAATTATATATATGAAGTTTGCTTTAAAAAAATAGGATCTTTTTTTTTTTTTTTTGGCAAAGTAAATGTAGATTATAAGAGTGAAAATTAAAGGAATAATAGAGGACCTAAATTTCTTTTAAAAATTAAAAAAAAAAAAGAAAGAAAGAATGATCGTAAAGATAGTAAAAATATATCTAGAACTTTCTCTGGTTTTGTTGAGAGTATTGTGGGATCAGTTCATTTTCGGCTAGTTCCTTGGTCCGACTTATATTTTTCAAGATCTATAGGCCCCTTCCTATGTAGTCGGTACTAACCACAGGGTTTAATCTATTGCCTGTAGCTTCCAAGGCGGTTCCTTCTGTTATAGTTTCTTCTGTTTGCTGGTCTCTTCAGTGTCTGGTTTCTGCCCTGACACAAAGGGGACGGTGGTGGACACTTTTTTTTTTTTTAGGCTCACTTGTTCAGTTGCGCTGTGGGGAGAGAGGGATGCTGCAAACAAATAACACTGGCGTGTGCTCGCAGTGCCTCAGCCACACTGGGTCTGCCCCCGCTCACGGCGCGAGTAGCCTCCCTGCCCACACTGCTCAGGCTCTAGGTTGCTCCAGCGGCATCTGTGGCCAGCCCTGGGCTGCTTGCACCTCCCAGGTCCTAGCTGCTCAGGTTCAGGCACTCGGGTAGTCCTCAGAGGTGCAGACTCGGTTGGGCCTGCGTTTTGTGCCCTTCCCAGGTCCGAGCAGCTCAGGTGATGAGGTGTCTGGCGAGCGCGATTGCTGCGACTTATCGCCTTCCCGCCGCTTGGTTATCTAGGTGTACAACTGGCACACCTTCTCAGGCAGATGTTGACCGTCCAGACCCCCAAGAAATCTTAGTTAGCAAAATACCCTGCTTACAGTTTTATAGATAATGTCTCCCTGGGCCTGCGATTGCCCTCTTCTGGCTCTGGCTGCCTGTCACTGGAGGGGGATGGTCTGCAGCCGGCTATCTGTGTTTAGTCCTTTGTTCCGTGTGTGGGCCTGGTGGTGTCTTAGGTTAGGGCTGGCTTTTTGCCTAGTAGATATCCCACAGTCTGGTTTGCTAGCCCAAATTATTTCACTCACATAGCGCTTGGGGTATTTAGGCCAGATCTTTACTCTAAGCGATGCAGCCCGCGCCGCACCTCCCTGCCCAGCCCCCGCTTGCTAGTGGCGTGTGCAGGCATCTGCCCTGCTTCTCCGCTGGGGGAGTTACCGTAGGGTTCGCAATCTGCAGGTTTTAATTGTTTATTTATTTTTTCTCCCTGTTATGTTGCCCTCTGTGCTTCCAAGGCTTGGCACAGATTCGCAGTGAGAAGGTTTCCTGGTGTTTGGAAACTTCTCTCTTTTTAAGACTCCCTTCCTGGGATGGAACTCCGTCCCTCCCTCTTGTCTCTTTTTTTGTCTTTTATATTTTTTCCTACCTCATTTCGAAGACTTGGGTTGCTTTTCTGGGTGCCTGATGTCCTCTGCTGGCATTCAGAAGTTGTTTTGTGGAATTTACTCAGCGTTTAAATGTTCTTTTGCTGAATTTGTGTGGGAGAAAGTGTTCTCCCCATCCTACTCCTCCACCATCTTAGCTCCTGCTCCTGATTAAAGTTATTTTTATACTTTGCTACCCTATTTATATAATTTAGCTCAGCATCATTCAATACATTTAACTTGAGTCATATTTATTTTTTGGTAGATATTTTATATGTATGTCTTTATTGCACTCAATTTTTGATTTTTATGAGATTATATATTAAAGAAATGATCTTTTACATTGTATATATAATTAATGTTTTCTGGTTATATGTTCTTAAATTTTATCCTATGTAGAGTGCTTTTTGCATGTAATATTTTTATACTTTATATTCAGGTTTTTTGTATATTGCTTATGAAGAATTTTTTCATTTCACTTGTGACAATTTTTTAATTCTTTTTTAGTATTTATTTTATTATTATTATTATTTTTACTTTACAATATTGTATTGGTTTTGTCATACATCAACATGCATCTGCCACTGAACCCCCTCCCACCTCCCTCCCCATACCATCCCTCTGGGTCATCCCAGTGCACCAGCCCCAAGCTTCCTGTATCCTGCATTGAACCTGGACTGGTGATTCATTTCTTATATGATATTATACATGTTTTAATGCCATTCTCCCAAATCATCCCACCCTCTCCCTCTCCCACAGAGTCCAAAAGACTGTTCTATACATCTGTGTCTCTTTTGCTGTCTCGCATACATGGTTGTCATTACCATGTTTCTAAATTCCATATATATGCATTAGTATACTGTATTGGTGTTTTTCTTTCTGGGTTACTTCACTCTGTATAATAGGCTCCAGTTTCATTCACCTCATTAGAACCGATTCAAATGTATTCTTTTTAATGGCTGAGTAATACTCCATTGTGTATATGTACCACAGCTTTCTTATCCATTCATCTGCTGATGGACATCTAGGTTGCTTCCATGTCCTGGCTATTATAAACAGTGGTGAGATGAACATTGGGGTAGACATGTCTCTTTCAATTCTGGTTTCCTCGGTGTGTATGCCCAGCATTGGGATTGCTGGGTCGTATGGCAGTTCTATTTCCAGTTTTTTAAGGAATCTCCACACTGTTCTCCATAGTGGCTGTAATAGTTTGCATTTCCACCAACAGTGTAAGAGGGTCCCCTTTTCTCCACACCCTCTCCTGCATTTATTGCCCATAGACTTTTGGATCGCAGCCATTCTGACTGGTGTGAAATGGTACCTCATTGTGGTTTGATTTGCATTTCTCTGATAATGAGTGATGTTGAGCATCTTTTCATGTGTTTGTTAGCCATATGTATGTCTTCTTTGGAGAAATGTCTATTTAGTGCTTTGGCCCATTTTTTGATTGGGTCGTTTATTTTTCTGGAATTGAGCTGCAGGGGTTGCTTGTATATTTTTGAGATTAGTTGTTTGTCAGTTGCTTCATTTGCTATTATTTTCTCCCATTCTGAATGCTGTCTTTTCACCTTGCTTATAGTTTCTTTTGTTGTGCAGAAGCTTTTAATTTTAATTAGACCCCATTTGTTTATTTTTGCTTTTATTTCCAGTATTCTGGGAGGTGGATCATAGAGGATTCTGCTATGATGTATTTCGGAGAGTGTTTTGCGTATGTTAATTTTTAAAACATTTTTGATGTCATATGGAAACTTTTGATTTGTATTGAATTAATTTTGCTATTGGAGGTAAATATGGATTGAATTTTTAGTTGTTTCTCTAAATTTTAGGTTTCTTTTAAATGGTCAAGTAAATATATTTTTGCCATTGATTTAAAATCCTGACTATTGTATCCTGAAGTCCAATGTATTTGGATCTAATTCAAGACTCTATTCTTTTTCATTGATCTCTTTATTCATGTGCAGATTGGCACATAATACGATTGCTATGATATATAACACATTTTGATGAGTAAAGAGACTAGCAGTCCCTCATTACTATTCTTTTTCAGAGGTATGCCTAGGCTTGTATATCTCTGTTCCAATTTATTACATACAAAATAATAAATTGAATATAAATAAGATAAATAATGTAGTTTAAAATGCTGCTGCTGCTAAGTCACTTCAGTCATGTCCGACTCTGTGCGACCCCATAGATGTCAGCCCACCAAGCTCCCCCGTCCCTGGGATTCTCCAGGCAAGAACACTGGAGTGGGGTGCCATTTCCTTCTCCAATGCATGAAAGTGAAAAGTGAAAGTGAAGTTGCTCAGTCGTGCCTGACTCTTCCCGACCCCATGGACTGCAGCCTACCAGGCTCCTTAGTCCATGGAATTTTCAAGCAAGAGTACTGGAGTGGGTTTCCATTGCCTCCTCTGAGTTTAAAATGAAGTTAAAATAAATTTAAAATGGTTTCTTCACAAAATAATATTCCATTGTTATTGTCAATAAAATTCTTTTTGCTGCTGCTGCTGCTAAGTCGCTTCAGTCGTGTCTGACTCTGTGCGACCCCGTAGACAGTAGGCCATCAGGGTCTATCCGTCCCTGGGGTTCTCCAGGCAAGAACACTGGAGTGGGTTGCCATTTCCTTCTCCGTTGCGTGAAAGTGAAAAGTGAAAGTGAAGTCGCTCAGTCGTGTCCGACTCTTCGCGACCCCATGGACTGCAGCCTACCAGGCTCCTCCGTCCATGCGATTTTGTAGGCAAGAGTACTGGAGTGGCTTGTCATTGCCTTCTCACAAGATTCTTTTTAAGAAGGGTAATTTTAGAGGAGTTGAGTCTTTAGAATATAAAACTGTGACCCAGGTATGAAAAGATGTTTTCAGTTAAAAGTCACCTTTTGTAAATTTGGGTAAAGCAGGAATTACAGTTCCTGCTTGTGTTTCTGTCCTTGTGGACATGTCCTGTTCTTCATCTATGATACCTGAAATACCAACTGACACCTGCTGTAAGAAAGGAATCATCTCCTTCAGTAAGTCCAGGACTCACGTCTTTGCTGAACACCTTTTGCTGCTGAGATCTTCCTGCCCATAGTGGTTGCCAATGAGCACTATGTGGCCATCTGCAAAGCCCCAGACTGTGAAACCATCATGAGTGACAGGATTGTGGCTTCCTCTTTCAAGTAATAGGAGCTGGAGGGTTGTACTTGCAAATACACAGATCTTCATAGTATGGCTGCCTGTCTGTGGTTCAATGTCAAAGACCATTCTTGTGTGTCTTAACCCTTTGTTGAAACTTGTCTGCATGGAATTCATATCCTTGGCCTCTGTTGCTGCCAATCATTGCTTCATTTATCCATTAAAATATTTTCCCTTGTTGGTCTCCTATGTGGTCATTGTCCTCCCTAGAGAGATAGCTTGGAGGGGAGATGCAAAATTCTTTCCACCTGTGTCTCTCACATCACTGTGGTCATCTTAGTTTTTGTGCCCTGCTTATTTGTGCATTTGTATCCAAGGCTTGGGTACATTTTATATCATGATAAGGCCCTTGTTAAACTTCTTAAACTTCAAGCTCAGAAATTTAAACTTGAAAATGCTATGAGGAAGTTCTGGGATGATAAAGTGTCTTTGGGAAATAATCATAACAATAAAAAGTGAGTTTGTTTTTAAAATGGAAAAGAGAAAATACAATTTTTATTTTATTTTTAATATATTTATTTATTTTAATTGATAGCTAACTACTTTACAATATAGTAAATTACTATATAATATAGAAGTGGTTTTTGCCATACTTTGACATGAATCAGCCAAGGGTGTACATGTGTTCCCCATCCTGAACCCCGCTGCCATTTCCCTTCCCATCCCATCCCTCAGGGTTCTCCCAGTGCACCAGCCCTGAGCACCCTGTCTCATGCATCGACACTGGACTGGCGATCTATTTCATATATGGTAATGTACATGTTTCAATGCTATTCTCTCAAATCATCCCACCCTCACCTTGTCTCACAGAGTCCAAAAGTCTGTTCTTTACATCTGTGCCTCTTTTGCAGTCTTGCATATAGGGTCATTGTTACCATCTTTCTAAATTCCATATATATATATCAATATCTTTTATTAGTGTTTTTCTTTCTGGCTTACTTCACTCTGTATAATAGCCTCCAGTTTCATCCACCCTCATTAGAACTGATTCAAATGCATTCTTTTTAATAGCTGAGTAATATTCCATTGTGTATATGTACCACAGCTTTCTTATCCATTTGTCTGCCAATGGACATCTAGGTTGCTTCTATGTCCTAGCTATTGTAAACAATGCTGTGATGAATACTGGTGTATATGCGTCTCTTTCAATTCTGATTTCCTCGGTGTGTATGCCCGGCAGTGGGGTTGCTGGGTCATATGGCAGTTCTATTTCCAGTTTTGTAAGGAATTTCCACACTGTTCTCCATAGTGGCTGTACTAGTTTGCATTCCCACCAACAGTGTAAGAGGGTTCCCTTTTCTCCACACTCTCTCCAGCATTTATTGTTTGTAGACATTTTGATAGCAGCCATTCTGACTGGTGTGAAATGGTACCTCACTGTGATTTAGGTTTGCATTTCTCTGACAGTAGTGATGCTGAACATCTTTTCACGTGTTTGTTAGCCCTCTGTATGTCTTCTTTGGAGAAATGTCTGCTTAGTTCTTTGGCCCATTTTTTGATAGGGCCATTTATTCTTCTGGTATGGAGCTGCATGAATTGCTTGTATGTTTTTGAGATTAGTTGTTTGTCAGTTGCTTCATTTGCTATTATTTTTTTCCCATTCTGAAGGCTGTCTTTTTAACTTGCTTATAGTTTCCTTCATTGTGCAAAAGCTTTTAAGTTTAATTAGGTCCCATTTGTTAATTTTTACCTTTATTTCCATTACTCTGGGAGGTGGGTCACAGAGGATCCTGCTGTGATTTATGTCAGAGAGTGTTTTGCCTATGTTTTCCTCTAGGAGTCTTAAAGTTTCTGGTCTTACATTTAGATCTTTAATCCATTTCGAGTTTATTTTTTTTGCATGGTGTTAGAAAGTGTTCTAGTTTCATTCTTTTACAAAAGGTTGACCAGTTTTCCCAGCATCACTTGTTAAAGAGATTGTCTTTTGTCCATTGCATAGTCTTGCCTCCTTTGTCAAAGATAATGTGTCCATAGGTCTGTGGATTTATCTCTGAGCTTTCTATTTTATTCCATTGATCTATATGAGAAAATAAAATTTTATGATTGAAGACAACTGTACACTACTTAACAAAAGCATGTTGTTTTTGACATATAGCCACACAGAGGCAAGTTCCAGGTAGAGAGTGATTTACCATTATAACATTATGTTTAGGTTTATGTATTACTCAGTTGGTAGTTAACTTTTATTTACTGTCAGAATTAGTTAGGACTTGGAAATTCCCTGCCAGTCCAGAGGTTGGGACTACACACTTTCATTGCCCAGGCCTATGTTCAGCCCCTGGTAGAAGGACTAGAATCCCACAAGGTATACCACACAGCCACACACATAAAAAAGCCACACCAAAACAGACAAACGGACAGACAAAAAACGTAGGCATGGAATATTGAAAAAAAGAGTTTGTTATAATACAGTTCGAAAGTTTTTTTGAAATGCAAATGTTTATTTTACTATGACTCATTGCAGTTTCTAGTTAAGTCATCATGTTTCCACATAGCATAATTTATTCCCTGTCACTCTGAGGGTAAACCCACCCCACTCAGTGTTTCATCAGTCACTTTGGTGTCTCTGCAGAGTGGAGTTGAAGTCCAATCTGTGGTGTGTAATTTGGGTGTATATTCCCACTGCTTTGTAGGGAGGAAGTTTCATATTATAAAATGCCCTCCTCCCCTGAATAACCAGGCAATCTGAGCTAGTCTGGAGGAGCACAAAATACTTCAAAAATGTTTGTTATCTTGTACCTAAAATCTGATTTTCAGACTCCAAACTTATTTCAGGTCTGCTTTGTTTATTGATGAATCCTGAGTACTTAGAACAATGCCTGGCCTATGGTAGATACTCAATGTTGGTTGAGTTGATTACATAATACTTGGGTATTGACAATACACCCTAGTATATTTAAAATTGATAACCAACCAGGATCTACCATATATAGCACAGGAAATTCTATTCAACATCCTATAATAACCTAAATGGGAAAAGAATTTGAAAAATAATAGGTACGTGTATATGTGCAACTCACTCACTTTGCTGAACACCTGAAGCTAATGTTGTTAGTCAGCTATAATCCAATATAAAATAAATATTTAATAGTAAAAAGTAGAAATTTTAATTTAGTAATTATGTCATTGGACTCCTAGATGTTCACTGGCAGATGAATGGTTAAGAACGTTGTAGTATATATACCCAATGGAATAATTACTCAGTTATAAAAAGGAACACATTTAAGTCAGTTCTAATGAGGTTGATTAAGCTAGAGCCTATTATAAGCATGAAGTAAGTCAGAAATAGATATTATGTATTAAAGTATATATATGGAATCTAGAAAGATAGTACTGATGATCCTATGTGAAGGGCAGCAAAGGAGACAGTTGTAAAGAACAGATGTTTGGACTCAGTGGAAGAAGGAGAGAGTGGGATGACTTGAGAGAGTAGCATTGAAACGCACACCTTTACCGTGTGTAAAACAGACAACCAGAGGGAGTTTGATGTAAGACACAGGGCACCCAATTCAGTGCTCTGTGCCAACCTGGAGGGGTGGATCAGCGGGGAAAGGGTGAGGGGTTCAGGAGGGAGGGGACACAAGTATGCAGCAGAGGCTATCATCCTCCAATTGAAGTAATAAATGAATTATTAAAAAATAGAAATATTAATTTAGTTTTTTTGTAATTAAATTGACACATTTACCTTTTAAACCCAGGTGTATCTAAAGCTAGACACGGTGGCTATCATGCTATAGTTCATGTTCATATCATAAACCAAACTAGGGGACAAACTTGCATCTTATGCATTGGCAAGTGAATTCTTCATAACTGAGCCACCAGGAAAGCCCCTATCAGTTCAGTTCCATTCAGTCACTCAGTCATGTCCGACTCCTGGAGACCCCATGAACTGCAGCACGCCAGGCCTCCCTGTCCATCACCAACTCCTGGAGTCCACCCAAAACCATGTCTGTGGAGTTGGCGATGCCATCCAGCCATCTTATCCTCTGTCGTCCCCTTCTCTCCTGCCCCAATCCCTCCCAGCATCAGAGCCTTTCCCAATGAGTCAGCTCTTCGCATCAGGTGGCCAAAGGACTGGAGTTTCAGCTTCAAATCACTCCTTCCAGGGAACACCCAGGACTGATCTCCTTTAGGATGGACTGGTTGGATCTCCTTGCAATCCAAGAGACTCTTAAGAGTCTTTCATAACACCACAATTCAAAAACATCAATTCTTTGGTGCTCAGCATTCTTTATAGTCCAACTCTCACATCCATACACAATTACTGGAAAAACCATAGCTTTGACTAGACAGACCTTTGTTAACAAAGTCATGTCTTTGCTTTTTAATATGCTGTTTAGGTTGATCATAACTTTCCTTCCAAGGAGTAAGCATCTTTTAATTTCATCGCTGCAATCACCATCTGCAGTGATTTTGGAGACCCAAAAAATAAAGTCTGACCCTGTTTCCACTGTTTCCCCATCTATTTGCCTTGAAGTGATGGGACCAGATGCCATGATCTTAGTTTTCTGAATGTTGAATTTTAAGCCAACTTGTTCACTCTCCTCTTTCACTTTCATCAAGAGGCTATTTAGTTCTTCTTCACTTTCTGCCATAAGGGTGGTGTCATCTGCATATCTGAGGTTATTGATATTTCTCTTGGCAATCTTGATTCCAGCTTGAGCTTCTTCCAGCCCAGCATTTCTTGTGATGTACTCTGCATATGTTAAATAAGCAGGGTGACAATATACAGCCTTGATGTACTCCTTTTCCTATTTGGAACCAGCCTGTTGTTTCATGTCCAGTTCTAACTGTTGCTTCCTGACCTGCATGCAGGTTTCTCAAGAGGCAGCTCAGGTGGTCTGATATTTCCATCTATTTAAGAGTTTTCCACAGTTTATTGTGATCACACAGTCAAAGGCTTTAGCATAGTCAATAAAGTGGAAATAGATGTTTTTCTGGAACTCTCTTGCTTTTTCGATGAACCCCCTATAGATGTTCTTTAAAACCTTTGAGGAAAATCCCACTGAATTAATTACACAAGAATCAGCCTTGGACACATTCCAAGACCCAGTGATAATTGCAGCTGGAAGGGGTGAAATAGCCTGTGATCTTCACCCCTAAAAGGAAGAAGATGCTATTCGCTTAGTAACTGCCATAAAATTTTAAGGTGGCTCGTTCTTAGATTTATAGCGTGACTTAAAAGGAATCACAGGAAAGTCTTTCAAGTACTCAACTAGTTTGGTCATGTTAATATGACAGAGTGAAAAGAAGTGGACAGTCAAATACTATTTATATTTTTGAAGTTAGGAATAAAGAAGTTACTTTTGAACAATTTCCCTGCCACATAACTAGTTGATTTCTTCTATGTGTATGTAGTATATGCTGGACATTTTGATATATTTCCCAAAGCAATAAACTTGTTTTTCAGTGTGTGCACTGTGGAATTGCCTTCAAATAATCTACACTGCATTTAAAATGACCTGAATAATCAGAAGACTCCATGAAGCAAATGGATGGACAGTCAAATAAACTATATGCTCAAGTAATAAAGTGGCCTCTTGTCCTCTTTATCAAACTGGATGAAAAATAATTCCAAGTGTTTCTGAGTAACTTCAAGTTATTCTTCAGGTTCTGAACAAGCCTCCAGAAGGTAAGACTAACATTAAATAGTGGGAACCAAGCTGACAGTTGTGAGACCTTATTTCTTATATAAGAAAATAAATTACTTTACATTCAATCAAACAAATTCAATTCTAGGTATATGACTTAAAAATGTGTACTTGAGAAAATGAATTAGATATTCTGAACCTTAAGTTCTTCACTTATGAAATAAGGATTACAGTTCTTGCTACTGTAAATATTAAGTGTGTTCTATTAAACTATGAGTGAGTGATTGGAATATACTGTAGGAGTTTGGAGAAGTAGAGTGATGTTATCAGAAGAAGGTTCAAAAGGACTGTTTAGTTTGCAGCAGGAGAACTGACTTTTGAGGCCAGTATAAATGTGGAGAGACTTAGCAGGAGGCTGTTACTGTGCAACAGGAAGAAATTAAGAAATAGTGAATGATCAAATTTGTGATATATTCTGAAAGTAGGGTTAGTACGATTTATTTAAGTTTCATGAGAGTGACAAATGAGTAAAGAGCACTGAAATTTTGTTTCTGAACACTAACATGAAAATTATAATATTTAGTGGGATAAATAAGGAATGCTCTTTAAATTATATTTAGAAAATGCTCATGTTTATTGTGGAGAATTTAGAAGTTATGTTTTATAAATATTAAATTGCTATTCAGTTGGATTTCAAAATTAGAGATGGTGCAAATAAACTTTTGAAATTTAGGGGAAAGGTAAGGCCTGGAGATACAAAATTAGACTGCTGCAGTCTAATTTATTGATCAAAAAAGGGAAATAACCACGTACAGACCAAAGAAGTGTCAGTGAGGTTAGAGACAATTCAGGATAAGGAATTCATCTATTCACACATTCATCTACCCACACTGATTATGTGTATTACCTTGAGTGTGTTTCATGTATTATACTTTGTGTCTTTATAAATGCTGCACCTTTTCATGGATTTATTTCTTTACACTTTCAATTATTTTTTACACTCATCTTAAGCATTACTTCCTCTTAAAAGACTTCTGTGACACTCACTTGATATACTCCTATATTCTGACTCCTCAGCCATGTGTGAATTTAATGCAACTTCATACATGTGTCAGGAATTTTTTTGTTGTTGTTGTTCCATGTCATATCACTGAGGTTAAACAACAAAAAAACAAAAAACAACTATGCCTTATTCCACTTGGTAATCAAAATTTCTATGACACATTAGACACAAATAGATGTTCTATTGACATTCTTCCAATGAATGAATAAATAAATAAAAATTCTTCTACATTTGATCATTTTCCCCCTTTAAGTGTTATCCCTCTTTTTTTTTTTTTTTTTAAAGTAAACTGCTTTAGTATGTGAAGTAATCTCCTGTCCAGATTGGATGGAATCAAGAAATAATGTAACGTACTTTGTCCTTCTGGGCCTCACACAGAATCCAAAGGAGCAGAAAGTCCTTTCTGTTTTGTTCCTGTTAATCTACCTTTTGACTCTGGTGGGCAACCTTCTTATTATAGTGACTATAGCTGTCAGTGAGACCCTGAACTCACCGATGTACTTTTTTCTTGCTAGCTTATCCTGTATGGATGTCACTTCACTTCTATCACCCCCAGATTGATTTCAGAGTTGTTATTTGGGGAAAAATACATATCCTTTGAATCTTGCATGACCCAACTGTTTGCAGAGCACCTTTTTGCTGGATCAGGCGTCTTCCTTCTGCTGGTGATGGCCTATGACCGCTATGTGGCCATCTGTAAGCCCTTGCACTACTTGGTGATCATGAGGCAGAGGGTGTGTGTTGTGTTGCTAGTGGTGTCCTGGGTTGGAGGTTTTCTGCACTCAGTAATTCAACTTAGCACTATTTATTGGCTCCCATTTTGTGGCCCAAATGTCATTGATCACTATATGTGTGACATGTACCCTTTATTGGAACTTATCTGTACTGACACCTATGTCACTGGCATCTTAGTGCTGGCCAATGGGGGACTGATCTGCACTATAGTGTTCCTGCTCTTACTCATCTCCTATGGAGTCATCCTGCACTCTCTGAAGAACCTGAGTCAGGAAGGGAGGCGGAAAGCCCTCCAGACCTGGGGTTCCCACATCACTGTGGTTGTCTGCTTCTTTGTATTTTCATAAATGCAAGACCTGCTAAGACCTTCCCCATTGACAAATTATTGAGTGTGTTATATACAGTCATAAGTCCCATGCTGAACCCATTAATCTACAGTCTAAGAAACTCTGAGTTAACTAATGCTATGAAGAAGCTCTGGAGAAGAAACATCATATCTCATATTAAATAAGTACATCATCCACCATGAAGGGAGTCTTTTGACATCAGGGTCCATTTCCTTAGAATGCAGAAGTCATTTTAAAATTTGATGCTGATTTCTCTTTTTTGCAAAAACTTTATTATAATTATAATTAAAGATAATTGTACAACTGTGCTGTTAAGACAGTTTCCCTCTCTATTAGAGTATAAAGCCTATAAATACCTATTTATCACTGTAGCTAGCAAGATTTAATGCCTATGCAGCAAGATAATAATACGTAATTAACTTGCAAGGTTACTATTATATAGTTACACTGATTTTTGATCATTTATGCTTTCATCTTTTTTACTCTTGTTCAGACACAGAGTAATATTTATTTAAATTCTTGTCATTTAAGTGAGCTTGTTTATTTATATAACTTAAAAATTGTAATTTTATATAGATTGTCTTCTTTGCTATATTTGCATCACATTATGCCCCAAAATTTTAACTGAAATATTTTACTGTTTACAAGAAAATTCAAAGTAAAATATGAATTAATTAACAGCATATATGGAAACCAAACAATATAGGATTGAAAGAAAGTGAAATTTGCTCAGTCATGACGGACTTTTTGCAACACCATGGACTGTATAGTCCATGGAATTCACCAGGCCAGAATACTGGAGTGGGTAGCCTTTCCCTTCTCCAGGGGATCTTCCCAACCCAGGAAACAAACCCAGCTCTCCCGCATTGCAGGCAGATTCTTTACCAGCTGAGACACAAGGATAGCCCAAGAATACTGGAGTAGGTAGCATATCCCTTCTCCAGTGGATCTTCCCACCCCAGAAATTGAACTGAGATCTCCTGCATTGCAGGCTGTTTCTTTACCAACTGAGCTATCAGGGAAGCCCAAACAATATAGGATTAAGTCTCAAATAAATTTCCAAATTTCTTATTTTTCTCCCAGCATTTTCTAGTCTTCATAAATGTAAACCCTAATTTTATTTATTAATTTTCATTTGGCAATAATCTTTGCAAATGCAAATGTGTTTAACATACGGATATTGTTACTTTCTTTGTATATAATCCTTGCTTTTACTATGCAATGTCTTGGAAAATGTTTTTGTAGGAGTTTTATATATATATATATCTTTATATATATATCTATAAAGGTTATAAATCTCATAACCTTTCTTATGATGCACAATACTCCTCATAATTTTTTATGATAAAATTAAAATTAATATGACCAGATCAGATCAGATCAGTCGCTCAGTCCTGTCCGACTCTTTGTGACCCCATGAATTGCAGCACGCCAGGCCTCCCTATCCATCACCAACTCCCGGAGTTCACTCAGACTCACGTCCATCGAGTCAGTGATGCCATCCAGCCATCTCATCCTCTGTCATCCCCTTGTCCTCCTGCTCCCAATCCCTCCCAGCATCAGAGTCTTTTCCAATGAGTCAACTCTTCGCATGAGGTGGCCAAAGTACTGGAGCTTCAGCCTCAGCATCATTCCCTCCAAAGAAATCCCAGGGCTGATCTCCTTCAGAAAGGACTGGTTGGATCTCCTTGCAGTCCAAGGGACTCTCAAGAGTCTTCTCCAATACCACATTTCAAAAGCATCAATTCTTTGGTGCTCAGCCTTCTTCACAGTCCAACTCTCATATCCATATATGACCACAGGAAAAACCATAGCCTTGACTAGACGAACCTTTGTTGGCAAAGTAATGTCTCTGCTTTTGAATATGCTATCTAGATTGGTCATAACATTGGCTGCTAAATTTTTCTATGACAAATAATTTTCCAATGAACATACGGTTTTGAGTATGTACAAATATAGTTCACAGGCATAGAATTGTAGCTATGGTATTTGAATTAGTGGTAAAGTAGTATATGCATTAAAAATATTGAAATTGATAGTTATTGCCAAACTACCATTCTTGAGGTTGTTCTAACAGCTACAGTCCTGTACACTGTCTGTGAGAAGTCTTTGTCCACATTCTCAAGACCAGTCACTGATAAATATTTATGATATCTGATTAAAGTTAATTTTACATTTTAACCACCACTCTTTTGATATAATTGAGTTTGGACTTTTTCCCATATGTTTAATTTGATTTGTATTTTTTTATTCTTTTGATGCTGAAGCTGAAGTTCCAATACTTTGGCCATTTGCTGTGAAGAACCCACTCACTAGAGTGTGTTATTAATTTTTGAGTTTTGATATTGAAATTCCAAATAACAATGTTAATTTATATACTTAAAAAATAATTCTAATATATAGTGGAACTATGAACTTCCCTAATGGCTCAGCAGATAAAGAACCCTGCCTGCAATGCAGGAGACACAGGAGATGTGGATTCTATTCCCGGGTTTGGAAGATCCCTTGGAGGAAGGCATGGCAACCCACTACAGTACTCTTGTCTGAAAAATCCCATGGACAGATGAGCTTCATGGGACACAGTCCATGAGGTCACAAAGAATTGGACATGACTGAGTGACTGAGCAGGAGAAGGCAATGGCACCCCACTCCAGTACTCTTGCCCGGAAAATCCCATGGACGGAGGAGCCTGGTAGGCTGCAGTCCATGGGGTCTTTAAGAGTTGGACATGACTGAGTGACTTCACTTTCACTTTTCACTTTCATGCATTGGAGAAGGAAATGGCAACCCACTCCAGTGTTCTTGCCTGGAGAATCCCAGGGATGGGGGAGCCTGGTGGGCTGCTGTCTATGGGGTGGCACAGAGTCGGACACGACTGAAGCGACTTAGCAGCAGCAGCAGCAGCAGCAGCAGCAGAGTGACTGAGCACACAGCGCACACACATTGGAACTATATGTAACTTTGTTCTGTATTTCCAAGTCTCCTGTAAATGTGTTATAATACTTTCCTAATTTTAAAAATAAAATAGAAGGAAGGAAAAAAAAAGATCTTTTTACCATTGCATATGTAACTAATATTTTCTGATTATATGTTTTTCTCTTTTTAAACTACTTGCAGCATCTTGATGAAAGTGAAAGAGAAGAGTGAAAAAGCCAATGCTATCTCAAAATGCATTTTGTGGCTGAGGGGCCTGGTGCAACTCTCTCTGTTTTCAGGCATTTCCTTTCTCTAATTAGGAACTTGCAAATAGGCATATAACTTCTGGCTAAAAACTAGCAAGGCGGCACTCTATCTGTCCCCTTCTGATGTCTATGTCAGATTTCACTGTCTCTTTTATATTGTAATAAAACCTTGCTACACAAAAAGCTCCGAGTGATCAAGCCTTGTCTCTGGCCCTGGATCTAATTCCTCTCCTCTGGAGGCCACAAATCCCAGCGTCGTTCCCTGCTTGTAGCAGCAACCTTTCAAAACCATCATACCATGAGTGACATGATGGTTTCACAGTACAGGAAGGAATGTGGCTTACTCTTCCAGGTATAGGAGCTATAGGATTGTCCTTGCAACCACCCAGATTCTCTTCATAGTGCTGCTGCCTGTCTGTGGCTCCCATGTCACAGACCATCCATGTGTAATCTAAACCCTTTATTGAAACTTGTCTGCATGGACTCTGTCACACCCTTGGCTTCTCTTGCTGCTAACAGTGGGTTCATTGATCTGTTGAATATTTTTGCCCTGGTGGTCTCCCATGTGGTCAGCCTGTGCTGCATAGAGGCTTATAGGTTGGAAGGGAGAGGCAAAGTCCTCTTCACCTGTGTCTTTCCCATCACTGTGGTCATTGTCATCTTTGTGCCCTGCTTATTTGCACTGAAGGCCTGGCTCATTTTATATCATGATAACTCCTTTGTTAAGCTTCTTAAACTTATTCATTCAGAAATTGAGAGGTGAAAAAAATGCTATGAGGAATTTTTGGACAGAAAATGTGAGCTTGGGAAATAATCATAACAATATGAAATGGCTTTCTATTTTAAATGGTGAATAGAAAATAAATACAATTTTATGGTTCAGGGCCAGCTGAACATTGCTTATCAAAAGTATGGTGATTTTGACATAAAAGTACTCAGGGGTAAGGTCCAGGCAGGAAATCACTAACCATTATGAAAATTGTATTTAAATTTACGTATTGCCCAGTTCAGAATTCATTATGGTTCTGAGATTCCCTGGGTTTCCAGTGGTTGGGACTACAGACTTTCATCGCCTAGGGCTTAGATTCAGTCCCTGGTAAAAGTAGGATCCCACAGTTCACATAGCATGACCAGAAACAAACAAGCAATAACAAGAAAAACATACAAATAAAAACTAGTTAAGAAATAATCAAAAAAAGAGAAGTTGTTAGGATACAGTTATAGAGATTTTACTTTTTGAAATGCAAACATGTTTATTTTATTAAATACAATTTCTACTTAAGCTGTCACTCTTCTACGTAGCACGGATTATTCCCTGTCACTCTGAGAGCAAACTCTTCCCAATCAGGGGTCCACCAGTCACTTTGGTGCCTTTCTTTGCAGCGTAGAGTTTAAGTTCAGTCTATGGTGTATAATCCGTGTTGTGTATATTTCCACTGCTTTGAAGAGAGGGATGTTCACTTTATAAAGTCCCCTCTTCGCCATTCATAACCAGGCCATCTGAACGCATCTGGAGGAGTACAACATCCTTCAAATATGTTTGCTAACTTACATCCAAAATCTGATTTTGAAACTTCAAAATAAAAAATTTGGATTTCATTTCTTTCTTTCTTGCCCAGGCTTGTTTGGGCCTCCTTTCTTTTTTGATGCATCCTGAGTACTTAGAACAGTGCCTAGTCCATAGTAGGTACTTAATATTTGCTTAATTGATTATAAAAAATTTGAAATTGACAAATATATGCTACTATATTTAAAGTACATAGTCAACAAGACATACTATATAACACAGGGAACTCTACTCACTATTTTGTAAAAACCTAAATGAAAAAAAATTGAGAAAAAATAGATACATAGATACAGGTGTGTGTGTATGTATACATATATACATACACACACACATATACATCTATCTAACTACCTATATTTATATATTTTGAATCACTTTGCAGTACACCTGCAACTAACACATTGTTAATCAACTATACTTAAATATAAACTAAAAATTTGAAACTAGAGGTTCTAACTTAATAGTTTGTCATTGGATTGACACGAAACCAAGTGTTAGTTGCTTAGTCATGTCCAACTTTGTGACTTCATAGACTATAGCCCACCACGCTGCTCTGTCCAGGGACTTTTCCAGGCAAGAATACTGGAGTGGGGTGCCACTTCCTTCTCTATTGGATTGACAGGTTTATCTCTTAAACAAATTACCCATGTGTATCTGAAGCCAATGATATTTGCATATATTGGGAGCTATTGGGTTATTTGCCTATTGTACTTTGGTCCAGATTCACATCATAAGTCAATTAATGAGGTGACTTTAGTTCTTAAATTTGTTTTTTAAATTACGTTCAACTATACATAATAAATTTATATTTTCCACAGGACTGGAAAAGGTGTTTTTATTCCAATCCCAAAGAAGGACAATACCAAAGAATGTTCAAATTACCACCCAATTGCACTCATCTCACATGCTAGCAAATTAATCCCCAAAATTCCCCAAGCCAGGCTTCAACAGTATGTGAACTGTGAAATTCCAGATGTTCAAGCTGGATTTAGAAAAGGCAGAGGAACCAGAGATCAAATTGCCAACATCCGCTGGATCATTGAAAAAGCAAGAGAGTTCCAGAAAAACACGTACTGCTGCTTTATTGACAATGCCAAAGCCTTTGGCTTTGTGGATCACAAGAAACTGTGGAAAATTCTTCAAGAGATGGGAATACCAGACCACCTTACTTGCTTCTGAGAAATCTGTATGCAGGTCAGGAAGCAACAGTTAGAACCAGACGTGGAACAAAGGATTGGTTCCTAATTGGGACAGGAGGACATCAAGGCTATATATTGTCACCCTGCTTATTTAACTTATATGCAGAGTACATCATGAGAAACATTGGGCTGGATGAAGCACAAGCTGGAATCAAGATTGCCAGGAGAAATATTAATAACCTCAGATATGCAGATGACACCACACTTATGGCAGAAAGTGAAGAAGAACTAAAGGGCCTCGATGAAAGTGAAAGACAGTAGTGAAAAAGTTGGCTTAAAGCTCAACATTAATTAGCCTCCAATTAAAACAAATAAATTAATTAAAAAATAAAAATAAAAATTAATGAAACAAAGAAAAAAAAGATGTTCACAGTTGTGCCACTTACAAGAGTTAAAACAGCAGAAAAAACCTACATATCTAATAAACAGAACTGCTTAAAGAAAAAAAAAGAAAAAAACCTCAACATTTGAAAAACTAACATCATGGGATCGAATCCCATCACTTCATGGCAAATAAATGGGGGAAAAAAAGGAACAGGGAGAGACTTAATTTTTTTGGCTCCGAAATCACTGCAGATGGTGACTGCAGCCATGAAATTAAAAGATGCTTATTCTTTGGAAGAAAATTATGACCAAGCCAGATAGCATATTAAAATGCAGAGACATTACTTGGCCAACAAAGGTCCATCTAGTCAAAGCTATAGTTTTACCAGTAGTCATGTATGGATGTGAGAGTTGGACAATAAAGAAAGCTGAGTGTTAACTATTGACGCTTTTGAACTATGGTATAGGAGAAGGCTCTTGAGAGTCCCTTGGACTGCAAGGAAACCCAACCAGTCCATCCTAACGGAAATCAATCCTGAATATTCATTGGAAGGACTAATGCTGAAGCTGAAACTCCAATACTTTGACCCCCTGATGCAAAGAACTGACTCACTGGAAAAGACCCTGATGCTGGGAAAGATTGAAGGCGGGAGGAGAAGGGGATGACAGAGGATGAGATGGTTGTATGGCATTATCAACTCAACAGACATGAGTTTGAGCAAGCTCTGGGAATAGTGAACGGACAGGAATTGGGTGAGGGACACTGAAGCCTGGTGTGGAGCATTTCATGAGATTGCAAAGAGTTGGACATGACTGTGTGACTGAACTGAACTAAACTGTTACATAATAAAATTTACAATTTTCACCATCTTAAGGTGGTATTAATTTAATTAATGGTGTTGTATAAATGTTACTAATGTTTATCTTGAGAACTGTCCAACTTCACACACTGAAAGTCCACAACTATTCAAGAAAATTTCCCATTTTCACTCACAGAGACCCAGGCAACCTCCCTTCTACTTTGTATTAATCTATTTTATTTGTCTCAGTCAGTTGGAATCATACAAAATCTGCTTTTGTGTGTGTGTGTGTGTGTGACTGCCTTTTTCAATTAAGGTCATATAAAACCCTTTTTCCATTAAATGTTCTTGACACCTTTGTTGAAATTTATTAAATATTAGAGATTATTATTTAGAGATTTATTTCTAGGCTGTCTATTATATTTCATTAATCTGTTATTCATCTTTGTTTCAATATGGGTGCTGTGATTACTATAGCTTTGTAGCTTGTTTTAGAATGTGGAAGTATGAGATCTCTAACTTCATTTTCAATATTGCTTTGGCAATTTGTAGTCCTTGAGATTCCATATGAATTTTAGCATGGATTTTTCTATTTTTTCTAAAAATATTTTTGGTGTTTTGATAGAGATTGCACTATATTTTATATCACTTGAGGTAGTATTAATTTCTTAATACTGTTAAATATTCCAGCTCATAAATGTCTTCCCATATATGTGTGTGTTCTATAATATCTCTGAGTAATGCTTATAGTTTTCAATTGACAAGACTATTGTCTCCTTGGTTAAGCTTACTCTTAACTATTTTATTCTTTCTGATGTTGTAGTGGAATTATTTCCTTAATTTCTCCTTGAGTTGTTTATGATCATATAAACTTTCACATCATTTCACAAAAATACTTTCAATAAGCTGCAAATAGGAGTGTAACTCAACATGATACTGTCCAAATATGAGAGATCCACAGCTAATACACTCACATTTAAAAGTTTATAGCTTCCCATTAAAATCTGGAACAGAATGAGCAGGCACACATTTTTTAATATAGTACTTACATATAATTTTATATGAACATTTTAGAGTTTTCCAAGTACAGCCCTTGTGAGGTACTTTTGTTTTTGTTTTGCTTTTAAGTTTTGGTGGTGATATTTATTGGGATTGAATTGAATACATAGATAATGTTGGGGAATAAATTGTTATCTTTTCAATTATTTTCCTATCCAAAAATATGCAGTATTCTTGAACTTCTTAAGTATATATTATACTTTAAATGTAAGTCTTGTGTGGTTCTAGTTTACTGTTAATTCTATGACACCACCCTTATGGCAGAAAGTGAAGAAGAACTAAAGAGCCTCTTGATGAAAGTGAAAGAAGAGAGTGAAAAAGTTGGCTTAAAGCTTAACATTCAGAAAATGAAGATCATGGCATCCGGTCCCATCACTTCATGGCAAATAGATGGGGAAACAGTGGCAACAGTGTCAGACTTTATTTTTCTGGGCACCAAATTCACTGCAGATGGTGATTGCAGCCATGAAATTAAAACATGCCTACTCCTTGGAAGGAAAGTTATGACCAACCTGGACAGCATATTAAAAGCAGAGACATTACTTTGTCAACAAAGGTCTGTCTAGTCAAGGCTATGGTTTTTCCAGTGGTCATGTGTGGTTGTGAGAGTTGGACTCTAAAGAAAGCTGAGTGCCGAAGAATTGATGCTTTTGAACTGTGGTGTGGAGAAGACTCTTGAGAGTCTCTTGGACTGCATGGAGATCCAACCAGTCCATCCTAAAGGAGACCAGTCCTGGGTGTTCACTGGAAGGACTGATGTTGAAGCTGAAACTCCAATCCTTTGGCCACCTCATGAGAAGAGCTGACTCAGTTGAAAAGACCCTGATGCTGGGAAAGATTGAGGGTAGGAGGATAAGGGGACGACAGAAGATGAGTTGGTTGGATGGCATCACCGACTCAATGGACATGGGTTTGGGTGGACTCTGGGAGTTGGTGATGGACAGGGAGGCCTGGTGTGTTGTGGTTCATGGGGTCACAAAGAGTCAGACTTGACTGAGTGACTGAACTGTACTGAACTAAGCATTTATATTTTTGTTGCTTTTGAGGAGGCAATCTCTTTTTTTTATATTTTCCTTTTTTAAATTTTTAAAAATGTGGATCATTTTTAAAGTCTTCATGAATTTCTTACAACATTTTTACAATATTGCATCTGTTGTATGTTTTGGTTTTTTGGCCGCGAGTCATGTGGGATCTTAACTCCCCAACCAGGGATTGAACTTGCATCCCATGCTTTGAAAGGTGAAGTTTCAACTACTGTACCACCTGGGAGGACCTTATACTAAATAGGATCTATTTACTTATTTCCTGTGTATGGATTGGCTGGGAGCTTCCCAGGTGACTCAGTAGAAAAGAATCTGCCTGCCCATGCAGGAGAAATAAGAGGAGTGGGTTCAATTTCTGGGTTGGGAAGATCCCCTGGAGAAGGGAATGGCAACTCACTCCAAAATTGTTGCCTGGAATATCACATGGGCAGATGAACATGGTGGGTTGCAGTCCATGTGGTCACGAAGAGTTGAACATGCCTGAACATACACACACAGGGACCGGATATGGATTTTTTATTTATCAGGTGGCTGAGGTACTCCTGACCTCTTTTAATAATTTAACAGTTTTTTTTTTAAATTGGAGGATAATTTCTTTACAATGTAGTGTTGGTTTCTGCCATACATCAGCATGAATCAGCCATAGGTATATGTACGTCCCCTCCCTCATGAACCTCCTTCCTACTGCCTGCCCCATTCTACCCCTCTAGGCTCTCACAGAGCACCAGGTTGAGCTCCCTGTATTACACAGCAGTTTTCCATTAGCAATCTATTTTATATATTGTAATGTATATGCTTCAATGTTACTCTCTCAATTCGTCCCACCCTCTTCATCCTCCACTGTATCCACCTCTATTGCAGTCTTGCAGATAGGTTCGACAGTACCATTTTTCTAGGTTCCATATATATGCATTATTATTATACAATATTTTTCTCTTTCTGACTTACTTCATGTTGTATAATGGGCTCTAGGTTAATCCACCTGAAGTGAGATAATTTTATCTATGAATTTTTATTTAGTTTTGCTTTCTGTAACAGTGCTTCTAATGGCAGCTTCTTCCTACCCTTTCAATCACAGCTCAAACATCACCTTTTCAGTTCATTTCAGTTCAGTCACTCAGTCATGTATGACTCTTTGTGATCCCATGGACTGCAGCATGCCAGGCTTCCCTGACCATCACCACCACCCAGAGCTTACTCAAACTCATGTCCATTGAGTCGGTAACGCCATCCAACCATCTCATCCTCTGTTGTCCCCTTCTCCTCCCACCTTCAATCTTTCCCAGCATCAGGGTCTTTTGAAGGTAGTCAATTTTTCCCATAAGGTGGCCAAAGTATTGGAGCTTCAGCTTCAGCATCAGTCCTTCCAATTATTCAGGACTGATTTCCTTTAGGATTGACTGGTTTGATCTCCTTGCAGTCCAGTAGACTCTCAAGAGTCTTCTCCAACACTACAGTTCAAAAGCATCAATTCTTTGGTGCTCAACTTTCTTTATACTCCAACTCTTACATCCATACATGACTACTGGAAAAACCATAGCTTTGACTAGATGGACTGGTTTGTTGGCAAAGTTATGTTTCTGCTTTTTAATGTGCTGTCTAGGTTGGCCATGGCTTTTCTTTTAAGGAGTAAGCATCTTTTAATTTCATGGCTGCAGTCACCATCTGCAGTGATTTTGGAGCACCCAAAATACAGCCTTGTCTAACTAAATGAAACCATGAGCCATGCTGTGTAGGGCTACCCAAGATGGACAGGTCATGGTGGAGAGTTCTGACAAACTGTGGTCTACTTGAGAAGGGAATGGCAAACCACTTCAGTATTCTTGCCTTGAGAACCCCATGAACAGTATGGAGTGTTAGGTCCACGAGTCAAGGTAAACTGGGTGTGGCCATGCAGGAGATGACAAGAGTGAACATTGACATCTTAGGAATCAGTGAACTAAAATGGATGAGAATGGGCACATTTACTTAAGATGACCATTATACCTGCTACGTTGGGCAAAAATTCCTTAGAAAAAATGGAGTAGCCTTCATAGTCATCAAGAGGGTCTGAAATGCAGTATTTTGGTGCAATCTCAAAAAAGACAGAATGATCTCAGTTCATTTCCAAGGCAAACCATTTAACATCACAGTAATCAAAACCTATGCGCCAACCACTAATGCTGAAGACATTGAGGTCAAATGGATCTGTGAAGACCTACAAGAACGTTTGGAATTAACACCAAAAAAAAAAAAAAAAAAAAGATTTCCTTTTTATTATAGGGCATTGGAATGCAAAGGTAGGAAGTCAAGAGATACCTGGAGAAACAGCAAAGTTTGGTCTTGGAGTACAAAATGAAGCAGGGCAAAGGCCAACAGAGTTTTGCCAAGAGAACCAACTGGTAATAGCAAACTCCCTCTTCAACAGCACAAGAGAAGACTCTACATATGGACATCACCAGATGGTCAATACCAAAATCAGATTGATTATATTCTTTGCAGCCAAAGATGGAAATGTTCTATACAGTCAGCAAATAGAGCAGGAGCTGACTGTGGCTCAGATTATAAGCTCCTTCTAGCAAAGTTCATACTTACATTGAAGAAAGTAGGGAAAACCACTAGACCATTCAGGTTTGACCTAATCAAATCACTTATGATTATACAGTGGAAGTGGCAAATACATTCAAGGGATTAAATCTCATAGACAGAATGTCTGAAGAACTATCAACAGAACTTTGTAACACTACCCAGGAGGTGGTGACCGAAACCACCCCCAAGAAAAAGAAATGCAACAATGCAAATTGGTTATCTGAGGAGGACTTACAAATAGCGGAGAGAAGAAGAAACATGAAAGTAAAAGGAGAAAGGGAAAGATACACCCAACTGAATACAAAGTTTGAAAGAATAGCAAGGAGACATAAGAAAGCTTTCTTAAGTGGACAATGCAAATCAATAGATTAAAACAATAGAGTAGGAAAGACTAGATATTTCTTCTAAAAAGTTGAAGATACCAAAGGAACTTTGCATGCAAGGACAGGCACAATAAAGGACAGAAATGGTATCGACCTAAAAGAAGCAGCAGATATTAAGAGATGGCAAAAATATGCAGAAAAACTGTACAAAAAAAGGTTTTCATGACCCAGATATCCATGATGGTCTGGTCACTCACCTGAAGCAGATATCCTGGAGTATGAATTCAAGTGGTCCTTAGGAAGCATTACTATGGACAGAGCTGAGGGGGAGGGGGTGAAAAAATTCCAGCTGAGCTACTTCAAATCCTAAAAGATGATGGTGTTTAAGTTGCTGTATTCAATAAGCCAACAAATCTGAAAAACTTAGCAATGGCCACAGGACTGGAAAAGGTCAGTTTTTGTACCATCAATCCCAAAGAATGTTCAAACTATTGTAAAACTGTGCTCATTTCACATGTTAGCAAGGTAGTGCTCAAAATCCTTCACTAGGCTTCAACAGTATGGGAACCAAGAAATTTCAGAAATACAGTGTGGATTTAGAAAAGCCTGAGGAAGTAGTGATCAAATTGCCAACATCCATTGGATCATAGAAAAGGCAAGAAATTCATAAAAACATCGGCTTCATTGACTACACTTGAGCCTTTCACTGCATAGATCACAATAAGCTGTGGAAAATTCTTAGAGTTGGGAATACCAGACCACCTTACACAGCTTCTGAGAAACTGTATGCAGGTCTAGAAGCAGCAGTTAGAATTCAACATGGAACAGTAGACTGGTTCCAAATGGGAAAGGAGTATGCCAAGGCTATATATTGTCACCCTGCAATTTAACTTCTTTGCAGAGTGTTGTGGTTTTCAGTCACCCAGTCATGTCCGACTCTTTGTGACTCCATGGAATGCAGCATGACAAGCCTCCCCTGTCCCTCACATTCTCTTGGAGTTTCCCCAAGTTAATGTTCATTGCATCTGTGATGCCATCCAGCCATCTCATCCTCTGACATCCTCTTCTACTTTTGCCCTCTGTCTTTCCAGCATCAGGGACTTTTCCAATGAGTCATCTGTTTGTGTCAGATGATGAAACTCCTGGAGCTTCAGCTTCAGCATTAGTCCTTATAGTGAATATTCAGGGTTTACCTTCCATAAGATAGACTGGTTTGATCTTCTTGCTGTTCAGAGGACTTTCAAGAGTCTTCTCCATCACCACACTTGGAAGGCATCAATTCTTTGGTGTTCTGCCTTGTTTATGGTCCAGCGGTCCAGCTCTCACAATGGTACATGACCACTGGAAAGACCATAGCCTTGACTATCTGGACCTTTGTCAGCAGAGTAATGTCTCTGCTCTTCAACACACTAGCTAGGTTTGTCATAGCTTTCCTGCCAAAAAGCAGTCATCGTTTGATTTCATGGCAGCAGTACTATCCACAATGATTTTGGAGCCCAAGAAGAGGAAATCTGTCACTGCTTCCACCTTCTACCCATCTATTTGCCATGCAGTAATGGAGCCAGATGACACAATCTTAGTTTTTTAATATTTAGTCTGAAGCTGACTCTTTCACTCTCCTGCTTCACTATGCAGAGTTCAGTTCAGTCGCTCAGGTGTGTCCGACTCTTTGCAACCCCATGGAATGCAGCATGCCAGGCTTCCCTGTCCATCACCAACTCCGGGAGCTTACTCAAACTCATGTCCATTGAGTTGGTGATGGCTTCAAACATCTTATCCTGTTTCATCCCCATCTGCTCCCATCTTCAATCTTTCCCAGCAACAGTGTCTTTTCCAATGAGTCAGTTCTTCACATCAGGTGGCCAAAGTATTGGAGTTTCAGCTTTAGCATCAGTCCTTCCAATGAATATTTAGGACTGATTTCCTTTAAGATCGACTGGTTGGATCTCCTTGCAGTCTAAGGGACTCTCAAGAGTTTTCTCCAACACCACAGTTCAAAAACATCAATTCTTTGGCTTGCAGCTTTCTTTATAGTTCAACTCTCACATCGATACATGACTACTGGAAAAACCATATCTTTGATTAGATGGACTTTTGTCTGCAAAATAATGTCTCTGCTTTTTAATTTGCTGTCTAGGTTGGTTATAGCTTCTTCCAAGGAGCAAGTGTCTTTTAATTTCATGGCTGCAGTCACCATCTGCAGTGATTTGTGAGACCAAGAAAATAAAGTCTCTCAATAATTCCATTGTTTCCCCATCTATTTGCCATGAATTGATGGTTTTATGGCCAGATCTCCTCTTTCACTTTCACAAATAAACATGATCTTAGTTTTATATTTCTCCTGGCAATCTTGATTCTACCTTGAATGTTTAGTCAATAAAAATAAGCAGAAGTATGTGTTTTTTGAAACTGGAACTCTTGGTTTTTGATGATCCAACAAATGTAGTAAATTTGATCTCTGGTTCCTCTGCCTTTTCTAAATCCAGATCCAACAAATGAACATCTGGTTCCTCTGTTCTAAATCCAGCTTGAACATCTGGAAGTTCACGGTTCACGTATTGTTGAAGCCTGGCTTGGAGAATTTCGAGCATTACTTTGTTAGCGTGTGAGATGAGTCCAAGTGTGTGGTAGTTTGGACATTCTTTGGTATTGCCTTTCTTTGGGATTGGAATGAAAACAGCTTTTCCAGTCCTGTGGCCACTGCCAAATATTCCAAATTTGCTGGCACATTGAGTGCAGCACTTTCACAGCTCTTTAACAGTCATCTTTTGGGTCTTGAAATAGCTCACCTGGCATTCCTTCACCTCCACTAGGTTTGTAGTGATGCTCTCTAAGGCCCACTTGACTTTGGACTCCAGGACGTTTGGCTATCGCTGAGTGATCACACCATTGTAATTATCTGGGTCATAAAAATCTTTTTTGTATAGTTCTTCTGTGTATTCTTGACATATTTCTTAATTCCAAAGGAAATAGCTAGTTCCAAAGAATAGCAAGGAGAGATGAGAAAGCCTTCCTAAGTGATCAATGCAAAGAAATAAAGGAAAATAGTAGTATGAAAATGACTAGAGATCTCTTAAAAAAATTAGAAATACCAAGGGAATATTTCTTGAAAAGGTGGGCACAATAAAGGACAGAAATGTTTTGGACCTAACAGAAGCAGAAGATATTAAGAAAATGTGGCAAGAATGCACATAAGATCTATACAAAAAAGATCTTAACAAACAAGATAACCACGATGGTGAATTTAAAATTAGCTACTATATGTTTTATTTTAAGGCATTTAACTGTGTTTTCTGATGTAACTTTCATACATCTAACCAAAATTTAAGGTGATTAAATTACATCTTAAATAAAAGGACAGAAAATCATGCTATGGCAGGTGGGGAAGTACATAACATGTCTGTTCACTGGAGTAAAATGACTGGGTTTTTATATTAATCTTGATTGTCTTTAGTCTCATGGTGATTCTTTTTTTCTCATGAAGTTCTCATTCTCATGAAGTTTTTTCCCATGTTGGACATTTCTGACATGAATTATGTGACTTGTCCTATTAAAATCTTTACATATAGATGATCTTTAAAAAGGAATCAGTCTTTGTTCCAAGACTCAATGATAATTGGCTGGAAAGAAATCCCAGTCTTCATTAATTAAATAATATCTTTGAATATCTTTCAAAATCTTAGGTCAACTAATCTGGCCATGCTAGCATGACAGAATGAGAAGGGCTAAACAACAAAATGCTACTTTTTTTTTTTTTCCAAGTTGGTCTAAAGAAGTACTTGTAAAAAATTTTCCCGGGAAATGGCTACTTGATATCTTCTATGTATATATAGGATTTCTTGGTCATTTTGATAAATTTCTAATCTGATAAACTTTTGTTTCTCTGTATGCACCCTGGAATTCCTTTCAAATAATCTACACTGCACATAAAAATGACTTGAATAATCATGCGACTCCATGAAGAAAATGGACAGACAGCCAAATGAAATCAGATTTATCCTCAAATAATAAGGAAGCCTTTTGCCCTCTGTTGTCAAACTGGATGAAAAATAATTCTTAGTGTATATGAGTAACTTAAAGGCATTGTTCAGATTCTGAAGAAGCCTCTAAAGGTAAGACTAATGGTAAATCATGGGAACAAGACTCACAAGTGTGGGATGTTCTTTATTGTAAAAAAAAGTATATTACTTTGGAATCAATCAAACCTAGATTCAGTTCTAGATGTAACCCTTAAAAATATGTGATTGTGGAAAATGAATGAGATATTCTGAGCATTAGTTTCTTCCATTATAAAATGGGAATTCCAGTTCTTGTTACTCTAAACATAAAATGTGATACATTAAACTATGAATCTGTGATTGGAATATACGGTTAAGACTTTTCAGGTGCAGGATGATGTCATCAGAATAAAATTTAAAAGGACAATTTGGGCTGCTTCAGGAGAATCATCTTTTGGAGGCCAGAATAAACATGGAGACATTTGGCTACTGCAGTAGACCAGGAAGAAATTAAGAAGTAGGGTATGATCAAACGTGATATATTTTGAAAATCAAATAAATAGGAATTATTAAATTTTTATGAGTGTATCAATGAGTGAAGAGTATTGAAATTTTTGTCTGAACAATAACATGGAAAATAATAAGATTTAATAGACAAATAGGGAGCACCTGTTTAAATTTTGTATAGGGAATTCTTATATTTATAGTAGAACTTTTAAAAGTTAGCTTTATTAGTACTACATTGCCATTAAACTATGCTAAAATTAGAGATGTTGCATATCAGTTCAGCCACTCAGTCATATCCCACACTGCGATCCCATGGACTGAAACATGCCAGGCCTCCCTGTCCATCACCAAATCCCAGAGTTTATTCAAACTGATGTCCATTCAGTTGGTGATACTAAGAAACCATCTCATCCTCTGTCATCCCCTTCTCCTCCACCTTCCATCTTTCCCAGCATCAGGGTCTTTTCCAATGAGTCAGTTCTTCACATCAGGTGGCGAAAGTATTGGAGTTTCAGCTTCAGCATCAGTCCTTCCAGTGAATATTCAGGACCAATTTCCTTTAGGATGGACTGGTTGGATCTCCTTGCAGTCCCATGGACTCTCAAGAGTCTTCTCCAACACCACAGTTCAAAAGCATCAATTCTTCAGTGCTCACCTTTCTTTATAGTCCAACTCTCACATCCATATATGACTAGTGGAAAAACCATACCTTTGACTAGACAGATCGGTTTGTTGGCAAATTTATGTCCCTACTTTTTAATATGCTGTCTAGGTTGGTCACAATTTTTCTTCCAAGGAGCAAATGTCTTTTAATTTCATGGCTGCCATCACCATCTACAGTGATTTGGGAGCCCCAAAATAAAGTTTGTCACTGTTTCCACTGTTTCCCCCTCTACTTGCCATGAAATTATGGGACTGGATGCCATGATCTTAGTTTTCTGAATGTTGAGTTTTAAGCCAACTTTTTCACTCTACTCTTTCATTTTCATCAGGAGGCTCTATAATTCTTCACTTTCTGCTTTAAGGGTGGTATCATCTGCATATCTGAGGTTATTGATATTTCTCCCAGCAATCTTGATTCCAGCTTGTGCTTCATTCAGTCTGGTGTTTCTCATGATGTACTGTGCATATAAGTTAAATAATCAGGGTGAATTCAGCCTCATTGCGTACACATGTTTGAAAATTAGGGGAGAAACAGGGGCTGACCCAAAATTAGACTGTTGCAGCATTGTCAGAAAAAGGGAAATATCCACCTAAAGACCTAAGTGTCAGTGAGGTTTGAGACAATTCAGGACAAGGATCTTCTGTCCACAGTTTGATCTACCTACATTGTAAATTACCTGAAATGGGTCTATTTTATTATACTTTCTGACTCTATAAATGATGCACTTTTTCATGGAATTCTCTCCCATCTATTTTATACTTTCAATTTTTTTTTTAAACTCAACCAAAGTGTTGCTTCCTCCAGGAAGCCTTCTTTGATTACAGTTTGATATACTCCTAAAGTGAAGGAAAGTGAAAGTGAAGTTTCAGTCGTGTCCGACTCTTTTCGACCCCATGGTCTGTAGCCTACAAGGCTCCTCCATCCATGGGGTTTTCCAGGGAAGAGTACTGGAGTGGGTTGCTATTTCTTTCTCCAGGGGATCTTCCTGACGCAGAGATCAAAGCCGGGTCTCCCTCACTGTAGACAGATGCTTTTACCATCTGAGGCACCTATGATCCTAAGCACTGTTTGATATTCATTAAAAAAAACACAAAAAACAAAACAGTTGCTCAGTCATGTCTGAGTCTTTGTGACTGCTTGGACTATACTTTGCCAGGCTCCTCTCTCCATGGAATTTTCCAGGCAAGATAATGGAGTGCATTGCCATTTCCTTCTCCAGTGGATGTTAACAATCCTGGAATCAAACCTAGGTCTCCTGCACTGTGAGCAGATTCTTTACCATCTGGGCACCAGAGAAGCCAAATATTGATGGCATATATAACTTGGGTCTGGAATTGTCTGATCCCTTGTTATGCACCATATCACTGGGGGAAAGAAACTATGCTGTACTCAACTTGTAATCAAAATGTCCATGACATATAGACACATAGATGTTCTATATACATTCTTCAAGAGAATGTGTAAATAAACAATTGTACATGTAAGTGTTTTCCCCTTTAAGTGCTTTTTTTCCCCCAGTATAAGTGTTTTTTTTTTTTCCATTGTCTTTTAGACCAACTGCTTCTAATACCTGAACTCAGCTTCTGTCCAGACTGGATGGAACCAAGGAACAATGTAACTTACTTTGTCCTCCTGGGCCTCACACAAAATCCAAAGGAACAGAAAGTACTTTCTGTTATGTTCTTGTTCTTCTATATTTTGACTCTGATGGGTGACCTGGTCATTATTATGAATATAACTGTCAGTAAGACCCTAAACTCACCAATGTACTTTTTTCTTGCTAGCTTATCATTTATTGATGTCACTTATTCTTCTTGTATTACCCCTAGAATGATTTCAGACTTGTTCTTAGGGGGAAAGATCATATCATTTGAATCTTGCATGACCCAGCTGTATACAGAGCACTTTTTTGGTGGATCAGAGATCATCCTGTTGGTGATGGCCTATGACTGCTATGAGGCCATCTGTAAGCCTTTGCATTCTTTGGTGATCATGAGGCAGAGGGTGTGTGCTGTGTTGCTGGTGGTGTCCTGGGTTGGGGGTTTTCTGCACTCAGCAACTCAACCGCACTGTTTGTGGGCCCCCTTTCTGTGGCCCAAATGTCATTGATCACTTTATGTGTGACATGTTCCCTTTACTTAGACTCGTGTGTACTGACACCTATCTCATTGGCATCTTAGTGCTGGCCAATGGAGGGCTGATCTGCACTCTTGGCTTTCTGCTCTTACTTGTCTCCTATGGAGTCATCCTGCACTCTCTGAAGAACCTGAGTCAGGAAGGGAGGCGGAAAGCCCTCCAGACCTGGGGTTCCCACATCACTGTGGTTATCTGCTCCTCTGTTCCCTCTATATTTGTAAAGGCAAGACCTGCTAAGACCTTCTCCTTTGACAAATCATTGAGCGTGTTTTATACAGTCATAAGTCCCAGGCTGAACCCATTAATCTACAGTCTAAGAAACTCTGAGTTAACTAATGCTATGAAGAAGGTCTGGAGAAGGAACATCATATCTCATTTTAACTAAGTGTATTAATTACTATGAAAGGAATCATTTGACATCAGGGGACATTTCCTTTGAATGCAGAAGTCATTTTGTGCTTAGTCACTCGGTCATGTCCAGCTGTTTGCAACTGCATGGACTGTAGCCTGCCAGGCTCCTCTGTCCATGGGGATTCTCTAGACAAGAATACTGGAGTGAATTGCCTTGCTCTCCTCCATGTGATCTTCTCAACCCAGCGATCGAACCCAGGTCTCCCCCATTGCAGGCAGATTCTTTACAATATTAGCCACCAGGGAAGCCATTTTACAATTTGATTCTGATTTCTCTTTCTTCAACAAGTTTATGATGATCATAATTAAAGATTGCAATTATACATCTGTGCTATTAATAACAGTTTTCCTCCTTACTAGAATGTAAGGTCTATAATTACTTGTATATAACTGTACCCAGAATGGTATAAAACCTATATAGCAAAAAAAAAAATGTATAATGAATTCATGAGAAAATTATTGCACTGATTTTTAACTAATTTATGTATGCTCAGTCGCTTCAGTCATGTCTGAATCTATGTGACCCTACAGACTGTAGCTCATCAGGCTTCTCTGTTCATGGAATTCTCCAGGCAAGAATACTGGAGTGGGTTGCCATGCCCTCCTCCATGCAATCTTCCTGACCCAGGGATTGAACTGGCATCTCTTATGCCTCCTGCATTGGCTGCTGAGTTCTTTACCACTAGAGCCACCTGGGAAGCCCAACCAATTTATGGACTTATATTTTTTACTCTTTTTCATGAAAAAAAAAAAAAAAAAAAGATATTGCAGTTCATGGAGTAGCAATGAGTTGGACTTGGTGATTGAACAACAATAACCACTCTTTTTCAGGACAGAATGATTTTTATTTAGATTCTTATCATTTAAATGAACTTTTTTATTGATAGAACTTAAAATATTTATTTATATATATATTGCCTTTTTTTAAACTATACTTCCATGGCATTATGCAAAAAATCTTTAACTTAATACTTTCCTATTTACAAGAAGATCTGAAGTAAAACAGATATCAATAAACAGCATAAATGGAAACCAAACAATATGGTATGCAGTGTCGCATGAAATTCCCACTTTTTTCTCAGCATTTTCCAGCCCTAATTGTTGGCCCTAATTTGTTTCTTTTCATCTGGTAATAATCTTTACAAATGCAAGTGTAATTAACATACACATATTTGCTTCTTTCTATATATGTAACTGTTGCTTCCTGACCTGCATACACATTTCTCAAGAGGCAGGTCAGGTGGTCTGGTATTCCCATCTCTTGAAGAATTTTCCACAGTTTATTGCGATCCACACAGTCAAAGGCTTTGGCATAGTCAATAAAGCAGAAACAGATGTTTTTCTGGAACTCTCTTGCTTTTTCGATGATCCAGCGGATGTTGGCAATTTGATCTCTGGTTACTCTGCCTTTTCTAAAACCAGCTTGAACATCAGGAAGTTCACGGTTCGCATATTGCTGAAGCCTGGCTTGGAGAATTTTGAGCATTACTTTACTAGCGTGTGAGATGAGTGCAATTGTGCAGTAGTTTGAGCATTCTTTGGCATTGCCTTTCTTTGGGATTGGAATGAAAACTGATCTTTTCCAGTCCTGTGGCCACTGCTGAGTTTTCCAAATGTGCTGGCATATTGAGTGCAGCACTTTCACAGCATCATCTTTCAGGATTTGCAATAGCTCAACTGGAATTCCATCACCTCCACTAGCTTTGTTCGTAGTGATGCTTTCTAAGGCCCACTTGACTTCACATTCCAGGATGTCTGGCTCTAGGTCAGTGATCACACCATTGTGATTATCTTGGTCGTGAAGATCTTTTTTTGTACAATTCTTCTGTGTATTCTTGCCATCTCTTCTTAATATCTTCTGCTTCTGTTAGGTCCATACCATTTCTGTCCTTTATCAAGCTTATCTTTGCATGAAATGTTCCCTTGATATCTCTGATTTTCTTGAAGAGATCCCTAGTCTTTTCCATTCTGTTGTTTTCCTCTATTTCTTTTCATTGATCACTGAAGAAGGCTTTCTTATCTCTTCTTGCTATTCTTTGGAACTCTGCATTCAGATGTTTATATCTTTCCTTTTCTCCTTTGCTTTTCGCTTCTTTTCTTTTCACAGCTATTTGTAAGTCCTCCCCAGACAGTCATTTTGCTTTTTTGCATTTCTTTTCTATGGTAATGGTCTTGCTCCCTGTCTCCTGTACAATGTCACGAACCTCATTCCATAGTTCATCAGGCACTCTATCTATCAGATCTATCAGATCTAGAACAACAGACTGGTTCCAAATAGGAAAAGGAGTTCATCAAGGCTGTATATTGTCACCCTGTTTATTTAACTTATATGGAGAGTACATCATGAGAAACGCTGGACTGGAAGAAACACAAACTGGAATCAAGATTGCTGGGAGAAATATCAATAACCTCAGATATGCAGATGACACCACCCTTATGGCAGAAAGTGAAGAGGAACTGAAAAGCCTCTTGATGAAAGTGCAAGTGGAGAGTGAAAAAGTTGGCTTAAAGCTCAACATTCAGAAAACGAAGATCATGGCATCCGGTCCCACCACTTCACGTGAAATAGATGGGGAAAGAGTGGAAACAGAGTCAGACTTTATTTTTCTGGGCTCCAAAATCACTGCAGATGGTGACTGCAGCCATGAAATTAAAAGACGCTTACTCCTTGGAAGGAAAGTTATGACCAACCTAGATAGCATATTCAAAAGCAGAGACATTACTTTGCCAACAAAGGTTCGTCTAGTCAAGACTATGGTTTTTCCTGTGGTCATGTATGGATGTGAGAGTTGGACTGTGAAGAAGGCTGAGCGCTGAAGAATTGATGCTTTTGAACTGTGGTGTTGGAGAAGACTCTTCTCCAACTGCAAGGAGATCCAACCAGTCCATTCTGAAGGAGATCAGCCCTGGGATTTCTTTGGAAGGAATGATGGTAAAGCGGAAACTCCAGTACTTTGGCCACCTCATGTGAAGAGTTGACTCCTTGGAAAAGCTGGGAGGGATTGGGGGCAGGAGGAGAAGGGGATGACAGAAGATGAGATGCCTGGATGACATCACTGACTCGATGGATGTGAGTCTGGGTGAACTCCGGGAGTTGGTGGTGGACAGGGAGGCCTGGCGTGCTGCGATTCATGGGTAGCAAAGAGTCGGACACGACTGAGCGACTGATCTGATCTGATATATGTAACACTTGCTTTTACTATACAACATCTTGAAGATGTTTCTATACAAGTCCATATATTTTGTACATGCATGATCAGTTGCTTGTAGTTTCTGACTCTTTGAGATCCCATGGAGTATAGCCTGCCAGTCCCTTCTGTCCATGAAATTTCCCAGGCAAGAATATTGGAGTGGGTTGCCATTTCATACTCCAGGGGATCTTCTTGACCCAGGATCGAGCTTGTGTCTTCTGCGTCTCCTGCACTGGCTGGCAGATTCTTTACTACTGGGCCACCTGGGAAGCCTAGTCATATATATATATACACACATATATATATAATTTTTCTTATGGTGCACAGTTCTCCTTATAAATTTATGGTAAAATTAATATGTAAATTTCTATTAATGTGGTTGCTAAACTTTTCTATGGTAAATAATATTCTAGTTAATGTAAGTTTTATGTATATGAAAATATAATTTTATAGGGATAGCATTGTTCCTATGATATTTGAATGAATGGTCAGGTAATATATGCATTTAAATGTTGATATTGATAGTTATTGTCAAATTACCATACTTGAGGTTAAGTAGTTACAGTCCTGTCCACTCTATGAGAATTCTTTTGTCCACATCTCAATCATCAGTACCTGATAAATATTTATGACATCTGATTAAAGTTACTCTTATTCTTTAACCACAACCCTTTTGATATAATTGAATTCAATCATCTTTCCACACATTTCATTTGATTTGTATTAATTTTCTGTGAGTTTATATGTATATATTTATATAAACACATTTATATGTATATATTCATTCAAATTTTACCTATTTAATTCAATGGTTACTCTTTTCTATACTGATTTTTATGAGATATTTATATGCTAAGAAATGATTACTTTTACCACTGCATGAGCAATTTGTATTTTCTGCTTGTGTGAAAGTGTCTCAGCTGTGTCCTACTTGTTGTGACCCCAAGGACTGTAACCTGCCATGCTCCTCTGTCCATGGAATTCTCCAGGCCAAAATATTGAGGTGGGTAGCTGTGCCCTTCTCCAGGGGATCTTCCCATCCCAGGGACTGAACCAAGGTCTCCTACATTGCAGGTGGATTCTTTACCGTCTGAGCCACCAGCTGCTAAACAAATAGAATAAAAACACTGAGGACTATGGTACCACTCACTGTTGTGAAAAGCAAAAACCTAAACAACCAAAAATATTTGACAAGTAAATGAATACAATCTGTTCATAAGATGGGTTATCATGCAGCTATTAAAAATTGTGTAGGAGGAGGGGAGGGTTCAGGATGGGGAACACATGTATACCTGTGGTGGATTCATTTTGATATTTGGCAAAACTAATACAATTATGTAAAGTTTAAAAATAAAATAAAATTTAAAAAAATTGTTTTCAAAGAAAATTTGAAGATGTGAGAAAAAGTGCATGATACGTTAGTTCAAAAGGGGTAATTAAAAATACATGCACAATATGTCATCAAATTAGGTTTAAAAATTAGATTTCTTGTTGTTTAGTTGCTAAGTTGTTTCTGACTCTTTTGCTACCCTATGGACTGTAGCCCACCAGGCTTCTCTGTCCATGGGATTTCCCAGACAAGAATCCTGGAGTGGGTTGACATTTCCTTCTCCATTTCCAGGTTCCATGTTTTTAACTTTTTAAACTATGTAGAATGATTTTTGCATGTACTTTTTTTTTTACATTTTATATTCAATTTTTTTCATTTGTGTATCTTGCTTAGAAAGATACATTTTCCCATTCCACTTGTGCCAAATAGTCTTCAATTCTTTTCCAGTGCTTATTTTTTTTAAAACATTTTTATATATTATAGTAAAACTTTTGATTAATCTTGAATTTATTTTGCTATAAGAGTTAAATAGGTATTGAAATTTTAGTGGTTTATCTATATTTTATGGTTTTTAAAAATAGTTGCATAACTATCTTTTTGCCATTAACTTGAAATCCTGAGTTTTGTTTCCTGAAATCCCAGTTTATTTTGACCCAATTCAAGACACTCTTCTGTTTCACTAATCTCTTTTTTCATGTACAGGCTGACACATAACTGCCATAATATGTAACACATTTTGATCTGTGAGGATACTAGCCGTGTCTCATTCCTATTGTCTCTCACAAATATACCTAGGCTTGAGGGTTGCCATGCCCTCCTCCAGGGATCTTCTCAACCCAGTGATGGAACCCAGGTCTCTGGTGTCTTCTGCATTACAGGTGGATTCTTTACCAGCGAACCACCAGAGAAGCCCCAGATACACACTAATATATTTAAAATAGATTATAGCAAGGCCTATTCTATAGCATAAGGAACTCTACTCAATATTTTGTAATAAACTAAATGGGAAAAGAATTTGAAAAAGAGTAGATACATGTATATGTATAGCTCAGTCACTTTGCTGTAGTCATTTTTTTTAGCAATGTAGATAATTGTAGCAATGTAGACATTGCTAACCACTATATCCTAATATGGGCTTTCCGGGTGTCTCTGTGGTAAAGAATCCGCCTGCAAAGCAAGAGCTAATGGAGATGTGGGCTGGATCCCTGGGTCAGGAAGATCTCGTGGAGGAGGGCATGGCACCCCTCTCCAGTATCCTTGCCAGGAAAATCCCATGGACAGAGGATCCTAGTGGGCTGCAGTCCATAGTATCGCAAGAGTCAGACATGACTTAAGACTAAACCACCACATATTTAACATAGATTATGACAAGTCCTACTGTATAGAACAGGGAACTCTACTCAATATTTTGTAATAAACTAAATGGGAAAATTGCTTCCAAATAGGAAAAGGAGTACGTCAGGGCTGTACATTGTCACCCTGCTTATTTAACTTATACGCAGAGTACATCATGAGAAACACTGGGATGGAGGAAGCACAAACTGGAATCAAGATTGCCGGGAGAAATATCAATAACCTCAGATATGCAGATGACACCACCCTTATGGTAGAAAGTAAAGAGGAACTAAAAAGCCTCTTGATGAAAGTGAAAGAGGAGAGTGAAAAAGTTGGCTCAAAGCTCAACATTCAGAAAACGAAGATCATGGCATCCGGTCCCATCACTTCATGGCAAATAGATGGGGAAACAGTGGAAACAGTGTCAGACTTTATTTTTTGGGGCTCCAAAATCACTGCAGATGGTGATTGCAGCCATGAAATTAAAAGACACTTACTCCTTGGAAGGAAAGTTATGACCAACCTAGATAGCATATTCAAAAGCAGAGACATTACTTTGCCAACAAAGGTGGTCATGTATGGATGTGAGAGTTGGACTGTGAAGAAAGCTGAGAGCCAAAGAATTGATGCTTTTGAACTGTGGTGTTGGAAAAGACTCTTGAGAGTCCCTTGGACTGCAAGGAGATCCAACCAGTCCATTCTGAAGGAGATCAGCCCTGAGATTTCTTTGGAAGGAATGATGCTAAAGCTGAAACTCCAGTACATTGGTCACCTCATGCAAAGAGTTGACTCATTGGAAAAGACTCTGATGCTGGGAGGGATTGGGGGCAGGAGGAGAAGGGGTCGACAGGATGAGATGGCTGGATAGCATCACTGACTCGATGGACGTGAGTCTGAGTGAACTGCGGGAGTTGGTGATGGACAGGGAGGCCTGGCGTGCTGCGATTCATGGAGTCGAAAAGAGTTGGACACGACTGAGTGACTGAACTGAACCGAACTGAATCCCTTGTTATGTACCATATCATTGAGGGAAAGAAACTATCGTATTCAACTTGGTAATCAAATGGCCACGACATATTAGACACAAATAGATGTTCTATATACATTCTTCTAATGAATGGTTAAATAAAAATTGTACATTGAACTGTTTTCCTCTTTAAGTGTTTTTTTTTTTTTTCAATTTAAGTGTTTTTTCCCCTTGTCTTTTTATTTTAAATATAAATTTATTTATTTTAATTGGAGTCTAATTACTTTACAATATTGTATTGGTTTTGCCATACAACAACATGAATCTGCCACGGGTGTACATGTGTTCCCCATCCTGAACACCCCTCCCACCTCCCACCCCATACCATCCCTCCCCTTGTCTTTTAGACCAACTGCTTCTAATACCTGAACTCAGCTTCTGTCCAGACTGGATGGAACCAAGGAACAATGTAACTTACTCTGTCCTCCTGAGCCTCACACAGAATCCAAAGCAACAGAAAGTACTTTCTGTTATGTTCTTGTTCTTCTACATTTTGATCCTGGTAGGCAACCTGGTCATTATCATGACTATACCTGTGAGCAAGACCCTGAACTCACTGATGTACTTTTTTGTTGCTAGCTTCTCTTTTATGGATGTCACTTATTCTTCTTGTGTTACCCCTAGAATGATTTCAGACTTGTTCGCAGGGAAAAAAAATCATATCATTTGAATCTTGCATGACCCAACTGTTTACAGAGCACTTTTTTGGTGGATCAGAGATCATCCTTCTGCTGGTGATGGCCCGTGACCGCTATGTGGCCATCTGTGAGCCCTGCATTACTTGGTGATCATGAGGCAGAGGGTGTGTGCTGTGTTGCTAATGGTGTCCTGGGTTGGGGGTTTTCTGCGCTCAGTTATTCAACTTAGCACTGTGTGTGGGCCCCCTTTCTGTGGCCCAAATGTCATTGATCACTTTATGTGTGACATGTTCCCTTTACTGAGACTCGTGTGTACTGACACCTATCTCATTGGCATCTTACTGCTGGCCAATGGAGGGCTGATCTGCACTGTCATGTTTCTGTTCTTGCTCGTCTCCTGTGGAGTCATCCTGCACTCTCTGAAGAACCTGACTCAGGAAGGGAGGCAGAAAGCCCTCCAGACCTGTGGTTCCCACATTACTGTGGTTGTCTGCTTCTTTGTTCCCTCTCTGTTTGTAAATGCAAGACCTGCTAAGACCTTCCCCATTGACAAATCATTGAGTGTGTGCAGGACCCATTAATAGACATTCTAATAAATTCTGAGTTAAGTAAGTCTATGAAGAAGGTCTGTAGAAGGAACATCATAGCTCATTTTAACTAAGTGCTTTAGTTTCTATGAAAGGAGTCATTTGACATCAGGTTCCATTTCCTTTGAATGCAAAAGTCATTTTGTGCTTAGTCCCTCAGTTGTGTCCAACTCTCTGTGACCCCGTGAACTGTAGCCCGCTAAGCTTCTCTGTCCATGGGGATTCTCCAGAGAAGAATACTAGAGTGGGCTTCCCTGTCCTCCTCCAGGAGATCTTCCCAACCCATGGATCAAATCCAGGTCTACGTCATTGCTGGCAGATTCTTTACCATCTGAGCCACCACTGAAGCCATTTTGCAATTTGATTCTTGTTTCTCTTTCTTCAACAAGTTTATGATAATTATAAATAAAGATTACAATTGTACAACTCTGGCATTAATAACAGCTTTCCTCCCTACTAGAATGTAAAGTCTACAATTAACTTGTTCAGCTCTGTACCCAGAATAGTATAATGCCTATATAGCAAAGAATTAATAATATATAATGAAATCATCTTTTTGGGCTCCAAAATCACTACAGATGGTGACTGCAGCCATGAAATTAAAACACACTTACTCCTTGGAAGGAAAGTTATGACCAAACTAGATAGCATATTCAAAAGCAGAGACATTACTTTGCCAACAAAGGTCCGTCTAGTCAAGGCTATGGTTTTTCCAGTAGTCATGTATGGATGTGAGAGTTGGACTGTGAAGAAGGCTGAGCGCTGAAGAATTGATGCTTTTGAACTGTGGTGTTGGAGAAAACTCTTGAGAGTCCCTTGGACTGCAAGGAGATCCAACCAGTCATTCTAAAGGAGATCAGCCCTGGGATTTCTTTGGAAGGAATGATGCTAAAGCTGAAACTCCAGTACTTTGGCCACCTCATGCGAAGAGTTGACTCATTGGAAAAGACTCTGATGCTGGGAGGGATTGGGGGCAGGAGGAGAAGGGGACAACAGAGGATGAGATGGTTGCATGGCATCACTGACTCAATGGACGTGAGTCTGGGTGAACTGTGGGAGTTGGTGATGGACAGGGAGGCCTGGTGTGCTGTGATTCATGGGGTTGCAAGGAGTCAGACACGACTGAGCGACTGAACTGAACTGAACTGAACTGAATGAAATCATGAGAAAGTACACTGATTTTATACCAGTTTATGTGTTCTAAGTCGCTTCAGTCATGTCTGACTCTGTGTGACCCCATGGATTGTAACTTGTCAGGCTCTTCTGCTCATGGGATTCTCCAGTCAAGAATACTGGAGTGGGTTGCCATGCCCTCCTCCGTGGGATCTTCCCAAACCATGGATCTAACTGGCATCTCTTATGTCTCCTGCATTGGCTACTGGGTTCTTTACCACTAGAGCCACCTGGGAAGCCCAACCAATTTATGGATTTATATTTTTTACTCTTTTTCATGAAAAAAAAGTAAATATGATGCTGCAGTTCATGGGGTAACAAAGAGTTGGACATGACTTAGAGACTGAAAGCAACAACATCTCTTTTTCAGGACAGATTCACTTTTATTTAGATTCTTATCATGTAAATGAACCTTTAATTTATACAATTTAAAGTATTTAATTCTATATATATTGCCTTCTTTACTATATTTCAGTTGCATTATACACAAGATTTTTAACTTAATGCTTTTCCTGTTTACAAGAAGTGAAGTAAAACAGATATTAGTAAACAGCAGTAATGGAAACCAGACAATATGGTATGAAGTGTCAAATGAATTTGCTATTTTTTTCTCAGCATTTTCCAGCCCTAATTGTTGGCCTTAAATTTGTTTCTTTTCATCTTGTAATAATCTTTGCAAATGCAAATGTAATTAACATACATGTATTTGTTTCTTTCAATATATATAACACTTGCTTTTACTATTCAATATCTTGAATATGTTTCCATACCAGTCCATATATTTTGTGCATGCATGCTCAGTCACTTATAGTTTCTGACTCTTTGAGATACCATGGACTGTAGACTGCCAGGTCCCTCTGTCCATGACGTTTCCCAGGCAAGAATACTGAAGTGGGTTGCCATTTCCTACTGCCGGTGATCTTCCCAATCCAGGATCAATCTTGTGTCTTCTCGTCTCCTGCATTGGCAGATGGACTCTTTACCACTGTGCCACCTGGGAAGCCCAAGTCCATATCTATCTATCTATCTATATATATCTTATCTTAAAATATATATATCTTAATTTTTCTTATGGTACAAAATTCTTATAAATTTATACAAAATTAATATGCACATTTCTCTTCATGTGGTTGCTAAACTTTTTTATAACAAATAATATTCCAATAAATACATATTTTATATATGTGCAAATATGAATTAATAAGCATAGGATTATTCCTATGATATTTAATCAGGTAATATAGGCATTAAAAATGTTGATTTTTTTTTGTAAAAATGTTGATTTTTGTAGCTATTGCCAAGCTACCATATTTGACGTTGTTTAAATAGTTACAGTCCTGTTCATTCTGTGAGAATTCTTTTGTCCACATCTCAATGACCAGTACCTGATAAGTATTTATGACATCTGATTAAAGTAACTCATACTTTAACCACAACTCTTTTGATATAATTGAATTTGATTATCTTTCCATATGTTTATTTATTTATTTATTTAAAATTTAAATTTATTTATTTTAATTAGAGGCTAAGATTCATGTTGATGTATGGCAAAACTAATAGAATATTGTAAAGTAATTAGCCATGTTTATTTTGATTTGTATTATTTTTGTGTGTATTTATGTGTATATAAATACAAAAATTATATACTTATATTCATTCAACTTTTTCTATTTAACTCAATGGTTAATCTTTTCCATACTGAATTTTATGAGATATTTATATACTAAAGAAAAGATCACTTTTACCACTGCATGTGTAGTGAATATTTTCTGGTTATATGTTTTAAAATTTTTAAACTATGTAGAATGCTTTTTGCATGTAATTGTTTTACATTTGGTATTCAAATTAAAAAAAATTTTTACCTTGCTTAGAAAGATTTTCCCATTCCACTTGTGTCAAATATTCTTAAATTTTTTCAATGTTTAATTTTTTAAAGCATTTTTATATCTTATATTAAAAATTTTGATTCATCTCAAATTTATTTTGGTATAGGAGTTGCAATTTCAATTTTGATTCATCTCAAATTTCAATTTTTAAAGCATTTTTAAATCATATTAAAATTTTTGATTCATCTCAAATTTATTTTGGTATAAGAGTTGCAATTTCAATCAAATTGGGATTGAAATTCTAGTGGTTTCTCAATATTTTATGATTTTTAAAAATAGTTACATGATTATCTTTGGCCATTATTTTGAAATGTTATGCTATGCTAAGTCACTTCAGTCGTGTCCGATTCTGTGCAACCCCATAAATGGCAGCCCACCAGGCTCCCCATCCCTGGGATTCTCCAGGCAAGAACACTGGAGTGGGTTGCCATTTCCTTCTCCAATGCATGAAAGTGAAAAGTGAAAGTGAAATCGCTCAGTCATGTCCCACTCCTAGCGACCCCATGGACTGCAGCCTACCAGGCTCCTCCGTCCATGGGATTTTCCAGGCAAGAGTACTGGAGTGGGGTGCCATTGCCTTAAATAATGATTATTATATCCTGAAATCCCAATGTATTTGGACCCAATTTGACACTCTTCTGTTTCACTAATCTCTTTATTCATGTGCAGGTTGACACATAAATGCCATAATATGTAACATATTTTGATCTGTGAGGAGACTAGCAGTCTCTCATTTCTATTGATTCTCACAAATATGCCTAGACTTACATATTTCTATTTCAAAATTATTAAAAATTAATGATAAATTTAATGTAAATAAAATAAATGATATAGTTTAAAACTAAAGTTAAAATTAAGTTAAATTTAAAAGAGGCTAGTCACAAAAAAATGTTCAGGCAGTTCTTTCAATAAGATTCACCATAGGAAGGTGAAATTAGGAAGAGTTTAAAAAGCTGTTATTTAGGTGCCATAATACGCATCTTCAGTGAACAAGTCACCTATTGTAAGCTTGGGTAGAGTTTAGAGTTCCTGTTTGTGTTTCTTGTAGATCGCTTTCTTATTCCTTGTAGATCGCTATTGTATTTCAGCTATGACACCTAAAATGCTGGCTGACACTGCTGTAAAAACAAAATAAAAACAAAAAGCAAAAAAACCCTTCTCTTTCTGTCAGTTCAGAACTCAAATCTTTGCTGAACATCTTTTGTCTCTGCTGAGATCATTCTGCCCATCGTGATTACAATAAGCACTGTGTGGCCATCTGCAAAACCCTGTGCTGTGAAACCATCGTGAGTGAAAGAGATGTGGCTTCCTCTTTCCAGTAACACGAGCTAGAGGGTTTGTCCTTGGAACCACCCAGATTCTCTTCACGGTGCAGCTGCCTGTCTGTGGTTAGGGTTAGGGTTAGGGTTAGGGTTAGGGTTAGGGACAGTTAATTTGTGACAAATTCTTTATTGAAACTTGTCTGCATGGACGCTCACACGCTTGGTCTCTGTTGCTACCAGCAGTGTGTTCATTTGCCTGTTAAATACTTTCCCTTGAAGGCCTCATGTGTGGTCATCTTGTGCTCCCTAGAGACGTATCTGTTGCAGGGGAGAGGCAAAGTCCTCTCTGCCTGTGTCTCTCACATCACTCTGGTCATCTTAATCTTTGTGTTTGCTTATTTGTGTACCTGTTCCCAAGTCCTGGCTACATTTCATATCATGATAACTTCTTTGCTAAATTTCTTAAGCTTGCATACTCAGTAATTTAGAGGTGAAATTGTTATAAGGAATTTCTGGAATGAGAAAGTGAGTCTATAACAATATACAATGAGTTTTTCTTTAAAATGGAAAAGAGAAAATCAAGTTTATGATTGGGGACAACTGAACACCACTTATCAAAATTATGTTGATTTTGAAATATAGGCACTCAGAGGAAAGATCCAGGCTGAGAATTACTTACCATTATAAAGACTATTTAGATTTCTGCATTGCTCAGCTGTCAGTTGAACTCTAATTTCTATCAGAATTAGTATTCGGGAATTTCCTGCAGTCCAGTGGTTGTGACTACCTGGTTTCATTGACAAAGGTCAGGGTTTCAGTCCCTGGTAAAGGAACTAGGATCCCATAAGCCACATGGCACAACCAGAAACAATAAACAAACAAACAAAACAACAAATAAAATCTAGTTAACAATCAAAAAAGAGAGAAGCCATTAAGATACAGTTCTAGAGATTTTGTTCTTTTGAAATGCAAATATATTTATTTATTTCAAGTCATTACAATGTCTATTTAAGTCATCACTCTTCCATGTAGCATAAATTATTCCCTGTTACTCGGAGGGTAAACTCATTCCAATCAGTGTTTCATCAGTCACTTTGGCATCTCTGTTTGCAGCATGGAATTGAAATACAATCTGTAGTGTGTATTCCCACTGCTTTGTAGGGAGGGAAGTTTCATGTCATAAAATCCTCTCTTTCCCTTGCAAAAGCGGGCAATCTGCACTACTCTGGAGGAGCACAAAAATCCTTGAAATATGTTTGCTAACTTGCATCTAAAATCTGATTTTGAAACTCCAAAATAGTTTGGATTTCGTTTCCTTCTTGCTCCCTGCCTTCTTCTTTTTTTGTCTTTGTTTTCTGATGCATCCTGAGTACTTAGAACAACGCCTAGCCTATGGTGAAACGGAAAGTGTTAGCTCATGTAGGTACTCCATATTTGTTGAATTGATTACAAAAAAATTTAAAGTTGACAAATCCACACTCCTGCTCATGCTCAGTCACGTCTGTCATGTCCGACTCTATGACCCTATGGACTGTAGCCCACAAGGCTCCTCTGTCCATAGGATTTTCCAGGCAAGAATATTAGAGTGAGTTGCCATGCGCTCCTCCAAGGGATCTTCTCAACTCAGTGATGGAACCCACGTCTCCTGTGTCTTCTGCATTGCAGGTGGTTTCTTTACCACTGAGCCACCAGAGATTCCCCAAATACATCTGGTAGCTCAGTCTGTAGAGACTCTACCTACAGTACAGGAGATCCAGGTTCCATCCCTGAGTTGGGAAGATCCTCTGGAGAAGGAAATGGCAAACCACTCCAGTATTCTTGCCTGGGAAATCCCAAGAACAGAGGAGCCTAGTGAGCTGCAGTCCGTGGTATCCCAAGAGTCGGACATGACTTAGCAACTAAATCACCACATATTTGACATAGATTATGACAAGTCCTACTGTATAGCCCAGGGAACTCTACTCAATATTTTGTAATAAACTAAATGGGAAAAGAAATTGAAAAAGAGTGCATACATGTATATGTGTAACTCTCACTTTGCTGTACACCTGAAACTAGCACATTGCCAAACACTGTACTCTAATATGGGCTTCCCCAGTGGCTCTGTGCTAAAGAATCCGCCTGCAGTGCAAGAGCTACAGGAGATGAGGGCTGGATCTCTGGAATGGGAACATCCCATGGAGGAGGGCACGGCACCCCCAGTCCAATATCCTTATCAGGAAAATCCCATGGACAGGAGTCTGGTGGGCAACAGTCCACAGGTTTACAAAGAGTGGGCACGACTGAAACCACCGAGCATGCAAGCATGATTGCTCCAAATTAAAATAAAAATTTAAAAATAACAATTTTCCTTCAGTAGTTTTGTCACTGTATTGACATATTTACCTCTTAAATTACCCAGATGTATCTGAGGCCAATGATATTTGCCTTTACTTTGGGCTATCATGCTATACTCTATGTTCATATCATAAATCAAGTAATGAGGTCACCTTAGTTCATAAATTTACTTTTTAAATTATGGCTGAATACACATAATCAAATTCATAACTTTAATCATTTTAAAGTGGCCATTAAGTTAGTTCTCATTGTTATGCAAATATTACCACTGTCTATATCCAGAACTTTTTCAACTACTCAAATGAAATTCTAAAACCATTAAACAAAATTCTCCATTTTCCATCACTGACCTGCGGGCCACCACCATTCTACTTTTGGTCTATGATTTGATTCTTTGGTGGCTCAGAGGTTAAAGTGTCTGCCTGCAATGTGGGAGATGTGGATTTGATCCCTGGGTCGGGAAGATCCCCTGGAGAAGGGAATGGCAACCCACCCCAGTATTCTTGCCTGGAGAATCCCATGGATGGAGGACCCTGGTGGGCTACAGTCCACGGGGTGGAAAAGAGTCAGACATGACTGAGAGACTTCACTTTCACTTTCATGTGGAATCATACAATATTTGTTTTTTTGTGACTGCCTCTTTTTTCACTCAATGTCATATTATATCCTTTTCCCATAAAATACTCTCGGCAATTGAAAATTATCTGGGACATATACAAAAGTTTATTTCTAGGCTCTTTTTACTCATTAGTCTGTTGTCCATCTTTATCCCGATACTAGTGCTGTGATTACTGTAGCTTTGTAGTATGTTTTAGAATCAGGAATTATGAGACCTCCAACTTTCTCCCTTTTCAAAACTGTTTTGGCAATTTTGAAGTCCTTAATATTCCATATGAATTTTGTCATGAATTTTTTTACTTCTGCAAAAAACATTTTTGGTTTTGATAGGGAGTGTCCTGAATCTTTAGATCTCTTGAAGTAATATTAACATCTAAATACTATTAATATTATAGATCATAAATGTTTTCCCATATATGTGTGTGTTCTACTAATACTTTGAGTAACATTTTGTGATTTTCAGTTTACAAGACTTTTGTCTCATTGGTTAAGTTTGCTCTTAATATTTTGTTCTTCTTGGTGCTTTGTAAGTGAAATTATTTTCTTAATTTCTCCTTGGTTTGATCATGATCATATAAAAATTAAACATCTCTTCATAAACAACTCTCACCAAGTCGGAAATAGAAGGAATGTCAGTTTAGTCCATTTCAGTTGCTCAGTCATGATCCCATGGACTGCAGTATGCCAGATTTCCCTGACCATCACCAACTCCCAGAGCTTACTCAAACTCATGTCCATTGAGTCGGTGATGCCATCCAACCATTTCATCCTCTGTTGTCTCCTTCTCCTCCTACCTTCAATCTTTCCCAGCATCAGGGTCTTCTCCAATGAGTCAGTTCTTCACATTAGGTGGCCAAAATATTGGAGTTTCAGCTTCAACATCAGTCCTTCCAATGAACACCCAGGACTTATCTCCTTTAGGATGGACTGGTTGGATCTCCTTGAAGTCCAAGAGACTCTCAAGAGTCTTCTCCAACACCAGAGTTCAAAAGTATCAATTTTTCAGCACTCAGCTTTCTTTATAGTCCAACACTCACATCCATACATGACTACTGGAAAAACCATAGCTTTGACTAGACGGAATTTGTTGGCAAAGTAATGTCTCTGCTTTTTAATATGCTTTCTAGGTTGGTCATAACTTTTCTTCCAAGGAGTAAGAGCCTTTTAATTTCACGGCTGCGGTCACCATCTGCAGTGATTTTGGAGCCCAAAACCTGAAGTCTTCCACTGTTTCCACTGTTTCCCCATCTATTTGCCGTGAAGTGATGGGATCAGATACTTAGTTTTCTGAATGTTGAGCTTTAAGCCAACTTTTTCACTCTCCTCTTTCACTTTCATCAAGAGGCTCCTTAGTTCTTCTTCTCTTTCTGCAATAAGAGTAGTGTAATCTGTGTATCTGAGGTTTTTTATATTTCCACTGGCAATCTTGATTCCAGCTTGTGCTTCATCCAGCCCAGCGTTTCTTATGATGTACTCTGCATATAAGTTAACTAAGCAGAGTGACAATATACAGCCTTGATGTACTCCTATCCCTTTTTGGAACCAGTCTGTTGTTCCATGTCCAGTTCTAACTGTTGATTCCTGACCTGCATACAGATTTCTCAAGAGGCAGGTCAGATGCTCTTGTATTCCCATCTCTTTCAGAATTTTCCCCAGTTTATTGTGATCCACACAGTCAAAGGCTTTGGCATAGTCGATAAGACAGAAATAGATGTTTTTCTGAAACTCTCTTGCTTTTTTGATGATCCAGCAAATGTTGACAATTTGATCTCTGGTTCGTCTACCCTTTCAAAAACCGGCTTGAACATCTGAAAGTTCACAGTTCACGTATTGTTAAAGCCTGGCTTGGAGAATTTTGAGCATTAGTTTACTAGCGTGTGAGATGAGTGCAATTGTGTCTTTTTTGCATAGTTCTTCTGTGTATTCTTGCCACCTCTTCTTAATATCTTCTGCTTCTCTTAGGTCCATACCATTTCTGTCCTTTATCGAGCTCATCTTCGCATGAAATGTTCCCTTGGTATCTCTAATTTTCTTGAAGAGATCTCTAGTCTTTCCCATTCTATTGTTTTCCTCTATTTATTTGCACTGATCACTGAGGAAGGCTTTAGTATCTCTCCTTGCTATTCTTTGGAACTCTGCATTGAGATGGGTATATTGTTCCTTTTCTCCTTTGCCTTTTGTTTCACTTCTTTTCACAGCTATTCGTAAGGCCTCCTCAGACAGCCATTTTGCTTTTTTGCATTTCTTTTTCTTGTGGATGATCCTTATCACTGTCTCCTGTGTGATGCCACCAGAAGGAATGTACCACGACATAGTAAGTCCACATGTGACAGATCCATCGTTAACATCTTCCTCAACATTAAAGCTTTAAAACTTCCACATTAAAATCTTGAAGAAGACAAATGGTCACAGTCTCACAAGTCCTTTCTAACATAGTACTGACATGGAAATTTTAGATTTTCCTAAGTATAGCTTCTGTTTTCTGAACTGAGATAATTTTGTTATTAATTTTTATTTAGTTTTGCTTTCTGTAACAGTGCTTCTAACGGTAGCCATTTCCTTTCCTTTTAATCTCAGTTTAAGCATCACTTTTTAAGAAAGACTGTCTCTGATTACATTACTCATAGTAGAATTCTTCCTCTTATTTTCTATGCAGTACTTTTATATTACCAGTATTTCTTATATTACAAACCATGAATACAACTATAATTCATGTCTCTTTCTTTGTCTAACTTTATTATGAGAAAATAAATAAAGGAATGCAGGAAAAAGAAACTTTTACTGATTTTAGCCCATTTTCATTAATTGCTGTGTCCTCTCTTATAGTACAGTTGCTGGCATTACAGAGGTGCCCTACTTTTTAAAAAAATTACTAATTGTTGAAATTATTAGCTTTATATCTACAATTTTAATATATTTGTGTCTTTTGATATAATTTTCACATTTGTAATCAAATTTTATGGTGATTAAATTGAGTATTAAACAAAAGTAAAGAAAATCTTGCTATTGCGGGTGGGGAAATACACAACAAGTAAGCTCACTGAAGCAAAATGACTGGGTTGATATTTTATTTTTGATTGGTAGCCATCTGATAGAGATCTTAAGCATTGTTTTTTTCCCCATGTTGCACTTTTCTGACATGAATTATGTGATTTGGCCTATTAATATCTTTACATATAGATGTTCTTTAAAAACTTTGTGGAAAATCCCACTAATTAATTAAGCAAGAATCAGTCTTGGACACATTCCAAATCTAAGATTCAATAATAATTGCAACTGGAAGGGATGGAATGTTTCACGGTCATCATTCTTAAGTCGAAGAAAAGGCTATCCACTTAGTAACTGGCATCAATTCTTCAGGAGGTCTTTTCTTAGATTTAAAAAAATACAATCTGGCCATGTCAATGTGACAGAGTGAGAAGGGCTAAACAATCAAATGCTATTTTTCTTTTTAATGTTATTAGGAAAGAGGTTACTTATGAAAAATTTCCCTAGGAAATGACTAGTTGCTATCTTCCTATGTTTATATAGGATTTGTTGGCCATTCTGATAAATTTCCTAATGTGATACACCTTTGTTTTTCTGTGTACTCATGGAATTCTTTTCAAACAATCTACACTGCATATAAAAATGACCCTCTGAATAAGGAGAAGAATCCATTTAGAAAATGAACAGTCAAATGACATAGTTTTATCCTCAAGTATAAAGACATCCTTTGCCCTCTACTGTCATACTGGATGAAAGAATTCCAGGGCTTACATTGAGTTAAAACTCATTCTTCAGATTGTGAACAAGCCTCCACAAGGTAAGACTAATGGAAAATACTGGGAGACAGCTTATCAATTGAGTGACAATTTATTATGAAATAAATTAACTTACTTTGAAATACATGAAACTTAGATTCAATTGCAGGTATAGCACTTAAAAATGTGTGACTTTGGGAAAATGAAATAAATGTTCTGAGCCTTAGTGTTTTCAGTTATGATGCAGGGATTGTAGTCTATGTTACTATAAATATTAAATGTGATATGTTAAACTATAACTGCATAATTGGGATATACTGCAACACTTTTGAGCAGCAGAGTGATATCAGCAGAAAAAGACTGAAAAGGACAATTTGGACTGCTTCAGGAGAACCAATTTTTGGAGGCCAGAATAAACATGGAGAGACTTGGTAGCAGGCTATCACAGTGGACCAGGAATAATAACAATAAAAAAAAGTATAGCAGAAAAAAATAGAAGGGATTGCAATTTGTGATATATTTTGAAAGGAGTCAATAGGATTTGTTTAATTTTTATGACAGTGAAAAATAAGTGAAGAGAACTGAAATTTTTTATCTGAGCAATAACATGGAAAATTATACCATTTAGCAAGATAAATAGGTAATAATTCTTCAAATTTTATATAGAAATGCCTACATTTATTGTGGAGAATAAAAAAGTTTGTATTATAAATATTAGTTCAGTTCAGTTCAGTTGCTCAGTCGTGTCTGACTCTTTGCGACCCCATGAACCTCAGCATGCCAGGCTTCCCTGTCCATCACCAACTCCCAGAGTTTACAAATATTAAATTGGATTAAATTGGATGTCCATAATTAGAGATATATAATTTGAAACTTAGGTGAAACACAGGGTCTGGAGGCACAAAATTAGGCTGTTGCAGTGTTTATTGGTCAGGAAAAGGGAAATATCCACTTAAAGACCTGAGAAGTATCAGTGAGATCTGGGACAATTCAGGACAGAAACCTTCTTTTCATGATTTGATCTACTCACATTGATTATGTTAATTACCTTAAGTGAGTCTCTCTTTTACACTTTGTGACTTCACTGAAGTCCATTCCTGTCCTCTCTTGCTAATTCACTTAAAAAAAAACTCAGCTAAAGCATTAATTCTTCTGGAAATTCTTCTCTGATTCTAATTTTGATTGATATATCCTTGTACCGTGACTCTTAACTTCTGTGAATATCCTTATAACTTAATACAGGGTCGGAATTATCTGATCCCTAGTCATGCATTATATCATGAGGGCAAGCAACTCTACATTATTCAACTTGGCAATTAAAATATCAACAACACATTGGATATGGAAAGATTGTCCACACACATTCTTTTAATTGTATTTATAACAAAGGATGAAAATTATAATGCATTTAAAAATTTCCCCTTGTTTTGTAGGCACACCGTTTCTAACATGTGAACACAGCACCTATACAGATTAGATGGAACCAAGGAACAATGTAACTTATTTCATCCTCTTGGGCCTCACACAGAATCCAAAGGAGCAGAAAGTCCTTTTTGTTATGTTCTTGTTCTTCTACGTTTTGACTGTAGTGGGCAACCTGCTTATTGTTGTGACTGTAGCTGTCAGTAAGACACTGAACTCACCAATGTACTTTTTTCTTGCTAGTTTATCATTTATAGATCTAGTTTATTCCTCTTCTGCTTCCCCCAGATTGATTTCAGACTTGTTCTCTGGGGAAAATACCATATCTTTTGAATCCTGTATGACCCAGCTGTTTACAGAGCACTTTTTTGGTGGATCTGAGATATCCCTTCTGCTGGTGATGGCCTATGACCGCTATGTGGCCATCTGTAAGCCCTTGCATTATCTGATTGTCATGAGGAAAAGGGTGTGTGTTGTGCTGCTGCTGGTGTCCTGTGTTGCAGGTTTTCTGCACTCAATTGTTCAAGTTGGCACTGTTTATGGGCTCCCATTCTGTGGTCCCAATATCATTGATCACTTTATGTGTGACATGTTCCCCTTATTGAAACTCGTCTGTACTGACACCTTTGTCATTGGCATTTTAGAGGTGGCCAATGGAGGACTGATGTGCACTCTTTTGTTTCTGCTCTTGCTCGTCTCCTATGGAGTCATCCTGCACTCTCTGAAGAACCTGAGTCAGGAAGGGAGGTGGAAAGCCCTCCAGACTTGTGGTTCTCACATCACTGTGGTTGTCTGCTTCTTTGTTCCCTGCATTTTCATGTATGCAAGACCTGCTAAGACCTTCCCCATTGACAAATCATTGAGCGTGTTTTATACAGTCATAAGCCCCATGCTGAACCCATTGATTTATAGTCTAAGAAGTTCTGAGATCATGAATGCTACAAAGAAGCTCTGGACCAAAAAAGTGAGGTCAAGTAGCAAATAAGTGCCTTATGCATTACAGAGAAAGTAGTTTAACACTAGGAATTTACTTCAATATCATTCTATTGCTTTGATGAAAACTTTTCTTTTCTCTGAAGAATTTATCATGAGTTTTTATTGAAGAATACAATATTTGTTTATGTTATTAATAGCAGGTTCCCTCCTTGAATGTAAGCATTAATGTCTAGTTTATCACTGCAACTGGAAAGTTGAAATTTATTTAAAAGAGAGTCAGTAAGTCATATGTAATTTGTTGGTCAGAATTACAAAAATAATTAACTAACATGCATTACTTATATTACTTTCTCATTTTTTGTAACCAGATTCTTACCTTTTATCCTCACTTTTTATTGTACTAATTAAAATATTTTATACTATATATGCTATCCTCTTCATTCACTTTTATTTGCTTACATATGAACATTTAGTGTAACATTTTCCATTTTATAAGAAATTGAAAGTATGATGTATAATAGTAAATGTTAAAAAATAGAATCCCTACAGAAATAGAATCATGTAAAATGTGCCTCCTGTCCAACCAATATCAGAATTCCCCAGTTTTCCCAGATGCAGTCACTATACTGTTTCTAAGATTATTCAAATAATGCTTTTTGCAAAGAGAAGCATATTTTCATGTGTGTTTGCCCATATGTATGTGTGTATAAATTCTGCATTTTGCAACTCAGTTTTCTGAAGATCTTTCCATACAGTCTTTACAGATCTAACTCATTCTAATTTTCTCATACTGCTCAGCTCCTTTAAAAGTCTCTAAAATTTAGGTATCCAGTTTTCTTCAAGTTTGTTCTCTTTTTCTACAATAAATAATTCTGCAAAGAAGTCTTTTAAAATTTTTCTAAGCATGAGTTTCTAGGATTGGAATTGTTGAGTTAAGTGGTATATGTATTAAAATGTCAATATTCACAGTTATTCCAAAAATGCCATTATGAGCTTGAACAAACTATTCTCCTCACTTCAGAAAATACATTTGACAGCATGCTGAACTACTAGTGCTTGATAAACATTTATGGTATATGAAAATGTGATTAAACAAATTGTTTCATTTGTATACTTTAATTGCTATTCAATAAACATAATTGAATTTGAGTATCATCCATGTTTAAGTGATTTGCAGTCCTTTTTCATGAATTGTCTCTTAATGAATTTTTGTATTTGATTGCCAACACTTTTCCATACTGATTTTAATGATTGAATGACACACTAATTATCCCTATTACTCTGTGTTTGGATTATCATTTTTCCTACTTGTGATTTCTTTTAAATTTTTTTTTAATACAGTGAAGAATATTTTTGGGCATGTACAAATATTTATAATTTACATAATTAATTCTATCAATATTTTTTACCTCTATATCTTAAATTTGTCTAACTCAATGTTGTCAAAATATTCTTAACATTTTCAACATTCAATTTTTTGTCTTTACATTTTATGCTTACACTTTCCTTTGATATAAGGAGGTAAGCAGGGATTATATTTTAATTATTTTTCTAGATTGTTATTATTATAGATGCATAATTATTTTTCCCCATGGCTTTGATATCTTAACTTTGTATTCCAAAATATGGCATGTGTTTGCATCAAATTCATTCCTCCACTAGCTTCCACTGATGTTTTTATTCATGTGCTATTTAACACACAATGTAAGTGTGTACATTTGATTTAGAATATACTTTACTATCTGAAAAGCCTAGGATTCCTTCATTGATAATTTTTTTATCAGAAGTATGTCTATTTTTGCATATTTGCATTTTAAAATTAAGTTTCAATAAGCTAGTCTGGTAAAAACTACATTGAGTTAGTATTTTGAGTAATATTTGATTGAGAAAGCATTTGTATCTTCAGAGAATTGAGAATTCCTATCCACAAACTAAATGGTATCAGATCCATCAGAGAAAGGTTGGAATGAATATTTATGCCACCTATTTGTGGTCATATTGCATACATCTTATTCAAGAATTCAGTTCAGTTCAGTCTCTCAGTTGTGTCCGACTCTTTGTGACCCCATGAATTGCAGCATGCCAGGCCTCCCTGTACATCACTATCTCCCAGAGTTCACTCAAACTCACGTCCATCGAGTCAGTGATGCCATCCAGCCATCTCATTCTCTGTCGTCCTCTTTTCCTCCTGCCCCCAATCCCACCCAGCATCAGAGTCTTTTCCAATGAGTCAGCTCTTCGCATGAGGTGGCCAAAGTACTGGAGTTTGAGCTTTAGCATCATTCCCTCCAAAGAACACCCAGGGCTGATCTCCTTTAGAATGGACTGGTTGGATCTCCTTGCAGTCCAAGGGACTCTCAAGAGTCTTCTCCAACACCACAGTTCAAAAGCATCAATTCTTCAGTGCTCAGCTTTGTTCACAGTCCAACTCTCACATCCATACATGACCACTGGAAAAACCATAGCCTTGACTAGATGGACCTTTGTTGGCAAAGTAATGTCTCCGCTTTTCAGTATGCTGTCTAGGTTGGTCATAACTTTCCTTCAAGAATATGTGAATTCAAAAATCTCTGGGTTTGAAAAATACTTGCATCTGGTAATTGGATGAAGGAACATGATTTTCCTGAGTTGAAATCTGGTTGTTCAGTTCAGGCCCCTGTTCACCAGACCTAGATTTTTTTTTTTTTTAATCATTATCATTGTCACCTTAGTCTGCATGTGTTGCCATAACAAAATACTACAGACTGCAGAGCTTAGACAACAGACATTTATTTTCCCATAGTTCTTCAGGCTGATATCCAAGGTCAAGGTGATTGCTAGGTTTGGTTTCTGGTGAATCCTCTCTTCCTACCTTGCATTGGGCACTTTCTCACTCTGTCTTTGGATGGCCTTTCTTCTGTGCACTTGTGCAAGAGAAAGCTCTTTGTCCCTTCTACTTTTTATAAGGATGCCAGTTCTATCAGATTAGGACCCACCTTTATGATCTCAAGGAGTAAGAGCTATTTCAATCCCCATTTCCAGGTTTCCAAGCGTCGGTACAAGATGTAGGAGTGAATAAAATTTTTAGATGACTTCAGTCTGACAATTTCTAACTGCAAAAATGAGAGAGGTGGAGACAGAAGTATTCAGCTCAATGGATCAAATTCTTGACTCACTGAAATACTCTAATATAATAGACTGAATATTGGTGCTTTATTATTTTTTATTTATTTTGATTGGAGGCTAATTACTTTACAATACTGTAGTGGTTTTTGCCATACATTGACATGAGCCAGCCATGGGTTTACATGTGTTCCCCATCCTGAATCCCCCTCCTACATCCCTCCCCGTCCCATCCCTCAGGGTCATCCCAGTGCACCAGCCCTGAGCACCCTGTCTCATGCATTGAACCTGGACTGGCGATCTGTTTCACATATGATAATATACATGTTTCAATGCTATTTTCTCAAATCTTCCCACTCTCGCCTTCTCCCACAGAGTCCAAAAGTCTGTTCTATACATTTGTGTCTTTTTTAGTGTCTCGCATATACGGTCATTGTTACCATCTTTCTAAATTCCATATATATGCATTAGTGTACTGTATTGGTGTTTTTCTTTCTGGCTTACTTCACTCTGTATAATAGGCTCCAGTTTCATCCACCTCATTAGAACTGATTCAAATGTATTCTTTTTAATTGATGAGTAATATTCCATTGTGTATATGTAACACAGCTTTCTTATCCATTTGTCTGCCAATGGACATCTAGGTTGCTTCCATGTCCTGGCTATTGTAAACAGTGCTGCGATGAACATTGGGGTACACATGTCTCTTTCAGTTCTGGTTTTTTCAGTGTGTATGCCCAGCATTGGGATTGCTGGGTCATATGGCAGTTCTATTTAGAGTTTTTTTTAAGGAATCTCCACAATGTTCTCCATAGTGGCTGTACTAATTTACATTCCCACCAACAGTGTAAGAGGGTTCCCTTTTTTCCACACTGTCTCCAGCATTTATTGTTTGTAGATTTTTGGATAGCAGCCATTCGGACTGGCGTGAGATGGTACCTCATTGTGGTTTTGATTTGCATTTCTCTGATAATGAGTGGTGTTGAGCATCTTTTCATGTGTTTGTTAGCCATCTGTGGTCATGTATGGATGTTAGAGTTGGACTATAAAGAAAGCTAAGCACTGAAGAATTGATGCTTTTGAACTGTGGTGTTGGATAAGACTCTTGAGAGTGCCTTGGACTGCAAGGAGATCCAACCAGTCTACCCTAAAACAGACCAGTCCTGGGTGTTCATTGGAAAGACTGATGTTGAAGCTGAAACTCCAATATTTTGGCCACCTGATGCAAAAAGCTGACTCATTTGAAAGGACCCTGATGCTAGGAAAGATTGAGGGAAGGAGGAGAAGGGGGCAACAGAGGATGAGATGGTTGGATGGCATCACCGACTCAATGGACATGGGTTTGGGTGGACTCCTGGAACTGGTGGTGGACAGGGAGGCCTGGCGTGCTGCAGTTCATGGGTTGCAAAGAGTTGGACATGACTGAATGACTGAACTAGCCATCTTCTTTGGAGAAATGTCTGTTTACTTCTTTGGCCCATTTTTTGACTGGGTCATTTATTTTTCTGGAATTGAGCTTCAGGAGTTGCTTGTATATTTTTGAGATTAATTCTTTGTCAGTTGCTTCATTTGCCATTATTTTCTCCCATTCTGAAGGCTGTCTTTTCACTTTGCTTATAGTTTCCTTCGTTGTGAAAAAGCTTTTAAGTTTAATTAGGTCCCACAGTGTCAGACTTTAACTTTTTTTTGGTTCAAAAATCACTGCAGATGGTGATTGCAGCCATGAAATTGAAAGACACTTACTCCTTGGAAGGAAAGTTATGACCAACCTAGATAGTATATTGAAAAGCAGAGATATTACTTTACCAACAAAGGACCATCTAGTCAAGGCTATGGTTTTTCAAGTGGTCATGTATGGATGTGAAATTTGGACTGTGAAGAAAGTTGAGTCCTGAAGAATTGATGCTTTTGAACTGTGGTGTTGGAGAAGACTCTTGAGAGTCCCTTGGACTGCAAGGAGATCCAACCAGTCCATCCTAAAAGAGACCAGTCCTGGGTGTTCATTGGAAGGACTGATGCTGAGGCTGAAACTCTAATACTTTGGCCACCTGATGCAAAGAGTTGACTCATTGGTAAAGACCCGGATGCTGGGGGGGGATTGGGGGCAGGAGGAGAAGGGGACGACAGAGGATGAGATGGCTGGATGGCATCACTGACTCGATGCACATGAGTTTGAGTGAACTCCGGGAGTTGGTGATGGATAGGGAGGCCTGGCGTGCTGTGATTCATGGGGTCGCAAAGAGTTGGACATGACTGAGCGACTGAAATGAGCTGAACTGAGGTCCCGTTTGTTTATTTTTGCTTTTATTTCTGTTACTCTGGGAGGTGGGTCATAGAGGATCCTGCTGTGATCTATGTCAGAGAGTGTTTTGCCTACATTTTCCTCTAGGAGTTTTATAGTTTCTGGCCTTACGTTTAGATCCTTAATCCATTAAAAAAAAATATGGAACGCTTCATGAATTTGTGTGTCATCCTTGCGCAGGGGCCATACTAATCTTCTCTCTATCATTCCAATTTTTGTGTATGTGCTGCCGAAGAGAGCACTATTGGTGATTTAAATAGTGAATTTTTTTCAGATATCACAATAGTACCTGAAACACTGTAGTAATTTGAACACTATGGTACTGGCTTATGGATATGTATACTGATTGAACAAAAGAGAAAGCTAAGAAATACAATAGTAAATATACAGATTTTTGTATCTGCAAATAATGCTGTTGCAGGGTATTGAGAGACAGAATTGTTATTCAATATATGTACCGGGAAAATCTCTTTATCTTTTTTTTATTAAAAAAAATCATGATTTAAAAATTTATTAATTTATTTTTTGCCTGTGCCACAAGGCACATGGGGTTTTAGTTCCTCACCCTGGGGTCGAACCTGCACCCCTGCATTGGAAGCACAGAGTCTTAACCACTAAACTGCCAGGGAAGTCCCTATTTATCCTTATGATAGGACAGTGTATTTTCATGTTACACTATACTTTAAAGAGTATAGTCCATGTGGGTTATATATGTAAATGTGAAATAAATAACTTTAAATGTTTAAAGATAATTATCTTTATAAACTTGAGGCTGGGAAGGACTTTGAGAAGTACATGCAGAGAACTTTCATCCTGAATCTAGTTTCCATATCCCTACATGATAGAACAGGTGCTTAATCCTTGATCCCAACCATGTTCACTGCAGTATCCAGGTGTGAGCTCCCCTATTTTCATAATTTGGAAGTGTGTAATACAGTGAATTTCAGACACTTTTGTTGAGCATGATGGCTACTCCATTTCTTCTAGGGACTCCTGCCCACAGTAGTAGATATAATGGTCATCTGAGTTAAATTCACCCAACCAGAACAATTTTAGTTCGCTGATTCCTAGAATGTCGACGTTCACTCTTGCCATCTTTTGATCACTTCCAATTTCCCTTGATTCATGGACCTAACATTCCAGGTTCCTATGCAATATTGCTTTTTACAGTATCGGACCTTGCTTCTAGCACCAGTCACACCCAGAACTGGGTATTGTTTTTGCTTTGATTCCATCCCCTCATTCTTTCTGGAGTTATTTCTCCACTGATCTCCAGTAGCATATTGGGCACCTACTGACCTGGGGAGTTCCCCTTTCAGTATCCTATCATTTTGCCTTTTCATACTGTGCATGGGGTTCTCAAGGCAAGAATGCTGAAGTGGTTTGCCATTCCCTTCTCCAGTGGACCACATTCTGTCAGACCTCTCCACCATGACCGCCTGTCTTGGGTGGCCCCACACAGCATAGCTTAGTTTCACTGAGTTAGACAAGGCTCTGGTCTATGTGATCAGATTGGCTGGTTTTCTGTGATTACAGTTTCTGTGTGTCTGCCTTCTGATGCCCTCTCACAACACCTACCATCTCACTTGGGTTTCTCTTACCTTGGATGTGGGGTATCTCTTCGTGGCTGCTCCAACAAAGTGCAGCCACTGCTCCTTACCTTGAATGACGTCGCCCCTCCTGACCTTGAACGTGGAGTAGCTTCTCTTGGCCCACCTGCGCCCTTGCAGCCACTGCTCCTTGAACGTGGGGTTTGCAGTACTTGGATGCAATCTCAAAAACGACAGAATGATCTCTGTTCGTTTCCAAGGCAAACCATTCAATATCACAGTGATCCAAGGCTATGCCCCAACCAGTCATGCTGAAGAAGCTGAAGTTGAATGGTTCTATGAAGACCTACAAGACCTTTTAGAACTAACACCCCAAAAATATGTCCTTGTCATTATAGGGGACTGGAATGCAAAAGTACGAAGTCAAGAAACACCTGGAGTAACAGGCAAATTTGGCCTTGGAGTACAGAATTAAGCAGGGCAAAGGCTAATAGAGTTTCACCAAGAGAACACACTGGTCATAGCAAACACCCTCTTCCAACAACAAAGAGAAGACTCTACACATGGACATCACCAGATGGTCAAAACCGAAATCAGGCTGATTATATTCTTTGCAGCCAAAGATGGAGAAGCTCTATACAGTCAGCAAAAACAAGACTGGGAGCTGACTGTGGCTCAGATCATGAACTCTTTATTGCCAAATTCAGACTTAAATTGAAGAAAGTAGGGAAATCCACCAGACCATTCAGGTATGACCTAAATCAAATTCCTTATGATTATACAGTGGAAGTGAGAAATAGATTTAAGGGACTAGATCTGATAGACAGAGTACCTGATGAACTGTGGGTGGAGGTTTGTGACATTGTACAGGAGACAGGGATCAAGACCATCTCCATGGAACATACTGCAAAAAAGCAAAATGGCTGTCTGGGGAGGCCTTACAAATAGCTGTGAAAAGAAGAGAAGTGAAAAGCAAAGGAGAAAAGGAAAGATATAAGCATCTGAATGCAGAGTTCCAAAGAATAGCAAGGAGAATTAAGAAAGCCTTCATCAGTGATCAATGCAAAGAAAAAGAGGAAAACAACAGAATGGGAAAGACTAGAGATCTCTTCAAGAAAATTAGAGATACCAAGGGAACATTTCATGCAAATTTGGGCTCGATAAAGGACAGAAATGGTATGGACCTAACAGAAGCAGAAGATATTAAGAAGAGGTGGCAAGAATACATAGAAGAACTGTACAAAAGAGATCTTCATGACCCAGATAATCATGATGGTGTGATCACTGACCTAGATCTAGACATCCTGGAATATGAAGTCAAGTGGGCCTTAGAAAGCATCATTACAAACAAAGCTAGTGGAGGTGATGGAATTCCAGTTGAGCTATTGCAAATCCTGAAAGATGATGCTGTGAAAGTGTTGCGCTCAATATGCCAGCAAATTTGGAAAACTCAGCAGTGGCCACAGGACTGGAAAAGGTCAGTTTTCATGCCAATCCCAAAGAAAGACAATGCCAAAGAATACTCAAGCTACCACACAATTGCACTCAGAGGAAGTAAAAGCTTTTCTCTTTCTTGATGAAAGTGAAAGAGGAGAATGAGAAAGTTGGCTTAAAGCTCAACATTCAGAAAATGAAGATCATGGCATCTGGTCCCATCACTTCATGGCAAGTAGATGGGAAAACAGTGGAAACAGTGTCACACTTTATTTTTTTGGGCTTCAAAATCACTGCAGATGGTGATTGTAGCCATGAAATTAAAGATGCTTACTCCTTAGAAGGAAAGTTATGATCAACCTAACTTCTGCTGCTGCTAAGTCGCTTCAGTCGTGTCTGACTCTGTGCCACCCCATAGACGGCAGCCCGCCAGGCTCCCCCATCCCTGGGATTCTCCAGGCAAGAACCCTGGGGTGGGTTGCCATTTCCTTCTCCAATGCATGAAAGTGAAAAAATAAAATGAAGTCCCTCAGTCGTGTCTGACTCCTAGCGACTCCATGGACTGCAGCCCACCAGGCCCCTCCGTCCATGGGATTTTCCAGGCAAGAGTACTGGAGTGGGTTGCCATTGCCTTCTCCCATGACCAACCTAGATAGCATATTAAAAAGCAGAGATATTACTTTGCCAACAAAAGTCCATCTAGTCAAGCCTATGGTTTTTCCAGTAGTCATGTACGAATGTGAGAGTTGGACTATAAAGAAAGCTAAGTGCTGAAGAATTGATGCTTTTGAACTGTGGTTCAAAAGAGAAGACTCTTGAGAAGTCCCTTGGACTGCAAGGAGATCCAATCAGTCTATCCTAAAGGAGACCAGTCCTGGGTGTTCATTGGAAGGACTGATGCTGAGGCTGAAACTCCAATACTTTGGCCACCTCATGAGAAGAGTAGACTCACTGGGAAAGACCCTGATGCTGGGAGGGACTGGGGGCAGAAGGATAAGGGGACCACAGAGGATGAGATGGCTGGATGGCATCACCGACTCGATGCACATGAGTTTGGGTGAACTCCGGGTGTTGGTGATGGACAGGGAGGCCTGGCATGCTGCGATTCATGGGATCGCAGAGAGTCAGACACGACTGAGCAACTGAACTGATCTGAACTGAACTGAATACAGTGAATTAAATGTTCCTTTCTCAGATCCTTCATAGAAAGGTTGGAATGAAGACTTACATCACCTATGTGTGGTCATATTGCAAACATCTTATTCCATAATACATGAAGACTCTTTCATTTAGAAGTCTCTAAATCTGGAAAGAAATTGTGTGTGTATGGTCAGTGTTATTGGGGAAGGAAATGGGAACCCACTCCAGTGTTCTTGCCTGGAGAATCCCAGGGACGGGGGAGCCTGGTGGGCTGCCATTGTGGGGTCACACAGAGTCGGACTCAACTGAAGCGACCTAGCAGCAGTAGCAGCATGGTCAGTGTTGTCTGCCTATTTGCAGTCCCACGGACTGCAGCTGCTCTGACCATGGAATTTCCAGGCAAGAATACTGGAATGCGTTTCAATTTTCTACTCCAGGGCATCTATCTGACTCAGGGATCAAGTTGGCCTCTCTTATGTCTCCTACATTGGCAGGTAGATTCTTTACCACTGCACCACCTGAGGAGTCCAAAAAGTCTTTACATCTGGTAATTAGATGAGGGGCCATGATTTTCCTCAACCAATTCAGGCTTCTGTTCACCAAACCCAGATTACTTTTTTTATCATCATCATTGCCACCTTAGTCTACCTGAGCCCTTTTCAAAATACTGTTTATCCTCTGGGTGCCAGAGCCTGTGTGACTTGCATGTGTGCTCTTTAATGTTGGAGTCTGGTTCTTACAGCTATCTTCTGGTTCTCCCCAAAGGAAGCCCCACTGGTCTTCAAAGCCAGAATATTTTGAGGGTCCCCCTTCCTGGTGCAGGACTCTTGGCTGCGGAGCTCGAAGTGAGGCTCAGACTCCTGACTTCTTGGGGAAAAAGCCTGCAACTGTTATTACCATCCTGTGTGGTTCACCCACTCGGAGTCATGGTCTTGACTATATTATGTCTTCACATTTCCTACCTGTTTGTTGAGGTTCCTTCTTTATATCATATCTTTTGCTGTAGGGGATTATCCTGCTAGTCTTCAGGTTGTTCTCTTTAGTAATTGTTCTATATTATTATTATTGTGTGTGTGCTCAGTCATGTCTGACTCTTTGAGACCCCATAGACTATAGCCCACCAGGCTCCTCTGCCCATGGGATTTTCCAGGTAATACTGAAGCAGGTTTCCATTTCCTACTCTAGGGATCTTCTTGACTTGGATACAACCTGCATCTCTTGCATTTCCTGCATTGACAGGTAGATTCTTTGCCACTTGAAAAGTGCTCTGTTAATAATTATAATTTTGGTATCCCCATGGAAAGAAGTAAGCTCAGGGTTTTCCTACCCTGCATGTTGGCAACTCTCTCCTATATGTCTGTCTTTATGCCAAAGCTACGCTGCTGTGATTACCATTGTTTTGTCATATGTTATAGAACCAGAAATAGGAAACCCACAAATTTGTTCTTTTTTCAAGATTGTTCTGCCGATTTAGATTCCCTTGAGATTTCATATGAATTTTAGGATGAAGTTTTCTGCCATCCTATCTCAAAAGTGCATATTGTGGGAGAAGGTGGGAGGGGAGTTCAGGATTGGGATCACATGTACACCTGTGGCGGATTCATGTTGATGTATGGCAAAACAATACAATATTGTAATTAGCCTCTAATTAAAATAAATAAATTTAATTAAAAAAACAATACATCAATAAAATTTTTTTAAAAATGAAAAATGGTTGCTAAATTAAAAAAAAAGAAATCAATGGACTCTATGTCATAACAATATTTAGCACATATTATTGTCATGAAAATGTGATGGAGAGTAAGGACATTAACTTCAAGATCAGGAGACATTAGTTTTCTTTCAGACTATGCCATCATCTTCTATAACCTTAAACAGCTTTCCCTTGTTTTACAAGTACTTTACTTTGGTAAATTGAAAGGTGTTTCCAAGTTCTGTAATTACACCCAGAACAATATATTTATTGCCATAAATATTGTTTATTTTACTTCTACTTCAATTAGAAGTAAAATTGGAGGAGTTTTGGGATGACAGTTCACCTCCCCAAAACATTTCCATTTCTGGTAAAAAAACCTTGGAGATGTCCTTGTCCTTCTGTGATGAAAGAGTCCTCGGATTGGACTAAATACTATCTCTGTTCCTTAGGGCTTTGTTATTTTGAGGATGTGTTTGTCTACCTATTTAAATGCATGAAGCTGCCCATAAGAATTCTTTAGCAGGTACCTTGTTTTTGTAAAATCAGTCCCTGACAACAAAAATCGGACCAACCTTCAACTAATTTATGATCAACTATAATAAGATCCATATATAATTTCTCTTGCTTTCCTTCTGATTTACGCTTCAGTTTTGAGACTATTAGTTGCTGATTCTCTGGAGTTTTAAATCACTATGTCCTTGATCTTGTATTCTGGAAACAGACTTTCCTGGTATAGTTCCAGGTGTTCCTCTTTTGAAGAACATTTTTATGGAAACCTTCTATGATTTGGACCTGATCCCACTCTCTTTCCTTTTTATGCTGTTTCCGGGCTTGGGGAGTTGAATAGACAGGTATAGGGGTTCTAAATCAATTTTTACCAAGCACTGTAGCTAATTAAGTAGAGACTGGATGGCCACTTAACAGACAATTCCGAATGGGTTTCAATCTTTTATGAAGTTGGGAATGATGGCTTTGTCGGTCCATGCTATTTCTCTGATCTGACTTTCATTCCAAATACAAAGACAAGTTCATGACATTTTCATGATGACACTTCAGGAAAATCCATACCCTTAATTATTGTTTAGATAGTTTCAAATTCTCATTCAAACTGTCTTTTTTTAAATTTAATTTAATTTTATTTTTAAACTTTACATAATTGTATTAGTTTTGCCAAATATCAAAATGAATCCATCACAGGTATACATGTGCTCCCCATCCTGAACCCTCCTCCCTCCTCCCTCCCCATACCATCCCTCTGGGTCGTCCCAGTGCACTAGCCCCAAGCATCCAGTATCGTGCATTGAACCTGGACTGGCATCTCGTTTCATACATGATATTTTACATGTTTTAATGCCTTTCCCCCAAATCTTCCCACCTTCTCCCTCTCCCACAGAGTCCATAAGACTGTTCCATACATCAGTGTCTCTTTTGCTGTCTCGTACACAGGGTTATTGTTACCATCTTTCTAAATTCCATATATATGCGTTAGTATACTGTATTGGTGTTTTTTCTTCTGGCTTACTTCACTCTGTATAATAGGCTCCAGTTTCATCCACCTCATTAGAACTGATTCAAATGAATTCTTTTTAATGGCTGAGTAATACTCCATTGTGTATATGTACCACAGCTTTCTTATCCATTCATCTGCTGATGGACATCTAGGTTGCTTCCATGTCCTGGCTATTATAAACAGTGCTGCGATGAACATTGGGGTACACGTGTCTCTTTCCCTTCTGGTTTCCTCAGTGTGTATGCCCAGCAGTGGGATTGCTGAGTCATAAGGCAGTTCTATTTCCAGTTTTGTAAGGAATCTCCACACTGTTCTCCATAGTGGCTGTACTAGTTTGCATGCCCACCAACAGTGTAAGAGGCTTCCCTTTCCTCCACACCCTCTCCAACATTTATTATTTGTAGACTTTTGGATCGCAGCCATTCTGACTGGTGTGAAATGGTACCTCATAGTGGTCTTGATTTGCATTTCTCTGATAATGAGTGATGTTTAGGCATCTGACACCACAAATAGTGCTCAATATGCCCACAAATTTGGAAAACTCAGCAGTGGCCACAAGACTGGAAAAGGTCAGTTTTCATTCCAATCCCAAAGAAAGGCAATGCCAAAGAATGCTCAAACTACTGCACAATTGCACTCATCTCACATACTAGTAAAGTAATGCTCAAAATGCTTCAAGCCAGGCTTCAGCAATACGTGAACTGTGAACTTCCTGATGTTCAAGCTGGTTTTAGAAAAGGCAGAGGAACCAGAGACCAAATTGCCAACATCTGCTGGATCATGGAAAAAGCAAGAGAGTTCCAGAAAAACATCTATTTCTGCTTTATTGACTATGCCAAAGCCTTTGATTGTGTGAATCACAATAAACTGTGGAAAATTCTTCAAGAGATGGGAATACCAGACCACCTGACCTGCCTCTTGAGAAATTTGTATGCAGGTCAGGAAGCAACAGTTAGAAGTGGACATGGAACAACAGACTGGTTCCAAATATGAAAAAGAGTATGTCAAGGCTGTATATTGTCACCCTGATTATTTAACTTACATGCAGAGTACATCATGAGAAATGCTGGGCTGGAAGAAAACACAAGCTGGAATCAAGATTGCTGGGAGAAACATCAATAACCTCAGATATGCAGATGACACCACCCTTATGGCAGAAAGTGAAGAGGAACTGAAAAGCCTCTTGATGAAAGTGAAAGAGGAGAGTGGAAAAGTTGGCTTAAAGCTCAACATTCAGAAACGAAGATCATGGCATCCGGTCCCATCACTTCATGGGGAATAGATGGGGAAACAGTGGAAACAGTGTCAGACTTTATTTTTCTGGGCTCCAAAATCACTACACGTGGTGACTGCAGCCATGAAATAAAAAGACGCTTACTCCTTGGAAGGAAAGTTATGACCAACCTAGATAGCATATTCAAAAGCAGAGACATTACTTTGTCAACAAAGGTCCGTCTAGTCAAGGCTATGGTTTCTCCTGTGGTCATGCATGGATTGAGAGTTGGACTGTGAAGAAGGCTGAGCACCAAAGAATTGATGGTTTTGAACTCTGGTGCTGGAGAAGACTCTTGAGAGTCCTTTGGACTGCAAGGAGGTCCAACCAGTCCATTCTGAAGGAGATCAGCCCTGGGATGTCTTTGGAAGGAATGATGCTAAAGCTGAAACTCCAGTACTTTGGCCACCTCATGCAAAGGGTTGACTCATTGGAAAAGACTCTGATGCTGAGAGGGATTGGGGGCAGGATGAGAAGGGGACCACAGAGGATGAGATGGCTGGATGGCATCACTGACTCGATGGACTTGAGTCTGAGTGAACTCCGGGAGTTGGTGATGGACAGGGAGGCCTGGCATGCTGCAATTCATGGGGTGGCAAAGAGTTGGACACGACTGAGCGACTGAACTGAACTGTCCAGTGAATATAAGTTTGATCAAGTGGTTTCACTTTTCTTAAACTTTTTTCTTTTATAATACATGCTGCACTCAGTGATTACATTCTCTGGAGCCAGTTGATTTTTACTAAACCACCAGTTAGTTACTCAGTTGTGTCAGACTGCAACTACATGAACGGTAGCCTGCCAGGCTCCTCTGTTGATAGGATTCTCCAGGCAAGAATACTGGAGTGGGTAGACATTTCCCTCTCCAGGGGATCTTCCAGACCCAGGGATTAAACCCAGGTCTCCTGCATTGCAAGCAAATTCTTTACCATCTGAGCCACCAAGAAAGTGAAAGTATTAGTCGCTCAGTAGTATCCCACTGTGCAACCCCATGGACTGTAGCCCACCAGTTTCTTCCGTCCATGGGATTTCCCAGGCAAGAATACTAAAGCGGGTAGCCATTCCCTTCTCCAGGGGATCTTCCCAATCCATGGATCAAATCGAGGTCTTCCTCATTGTAGGCAGTTCTTAACTGTGTGAGCCACCTGGGGAACCCCTATAATTGAGTGTTAGGTACAATGTATTTTTCTTCCTAGTAATGCAAGCATAATCAAACATGCTGAATGAGTGTTGGTCTATACAGAAATATTTCTGAGTTGAACTTATTTAAATTTATTTATAAAATGTTTTCAAATATCACATCAGTATTTATTTATTTACATAGACAATTGTAATGGGCCTTACAGTAGGTGGCAGCCTAAATGTGTCATGTCACTTCAGTTGTAAACAATAATTTGGATAAGGATGTTGGTCCAAGATTTGGTCTCCTGGCTTCTTATTTCTCCTTGGCAAATGACATTCTCCTTTCCTGTCTTATATTTTCCTGTTATAAATTGTGGATATTATTGCCCATTTTTTGTGGTGGTGGTTTAGTCGCTAAGTTGTGTCTGACTGTTGAGATCCCATGGACTATAGCCTGCCAGGCTCTTCTGTCCATGGGATTCTCCAGGCAGGAATACTGGAGTGGGTTGCCATTTCCTACTCCAGGGGATCTTCCCAACCCAGGGATTGAACCCTGGTCTCCTGCATTGCAGGCAGATATTTTTACCAACTGATCTCTGAGGGAAGCCCATTTTTTTGTATTCCATATAAATATTGTACAATTAATTTAAATGACTGAAATAAATGCAGTTCAACATCTCTCTGTATAACTGAATAATAGAATTTTCTTCAACATTATCATGCTAATCTAATTCCAGAATTGACACAGGAAAGAATTCAAAGAACTGTACACTATACCTGATGTGAAGTGACAATACTGCAGTAGGATTTATAATTACAAATGATGTATATCTGAAAGCAATATTTTAAAATTATGATTAGTGTGAACAGTAGAATAATTAAAAATAATTATTATAATAAAATTTTAAAATCTGTTACCCACTTAGATGTTTAATATGTATAATACTAAATATTAAGACCTCATGATAAACTCATGTTATCAAATATCTAAATTCATAAGTACTCAACTATTTTCTTGCTCTTGTCATAATGTTTTGTCTTCTTGTAGACACAAGAGGCATTCAAAATTAAAGATGGGTTCTATAAAATTCTCCTGTGTTCTTCAGTTAACTTATATGAAATAATTGAGTACTTGGCAAGGTCTGCTAATGATGAACACCCCTGGGGTCCTATTAGCCACAGCTAGGAAACTATAGATTTTCCTACAAACAATATATATGGTCATACTTTTAAGGCTCATCCAAAGATATCATTTATAAATCAACAAAGATACTTATTGTAGCTGAGCTAGCTGACATTTTAAAATCTTACAACTTCACTTTTTTCTTGGTCAACTAAGAGCTTCCTGAGGCCCTGGCCATGGATCCATGTCACACATAGGTGAGCGCAGGTGAGATTTTTTCCCCCCAGGAAATTGTATAATCATAGATTCTTGGGTTTAAATTGACCTTATAAATCATGTAATCACTGCTTATCTGCACCTGGCATTGAAATCTCATTTTCAGTATACAAAATTTTAAGAAAGATAGACACATATATAATATAATTTTAGAAATAAAAAGTTTGTTTTTTATTTCTTATGGATACATATTTAAATGTAGTTTGAGTTATACACAAGTTGGGATTAAAATAAAATAATTATACAATTCCAATTTGCATCCAGATTTTCTCCATTTATATTACAAATTGAGAATCTTCCAGTGATACTGAACAATTTTAAAAATCTACACAGTAGTCAAAGTAATGACCTACATTTAATCATCCATTTCTCCAATTTTGAACATTCCATGCTGTTTCTAAGTTTCTGCAGCTCTTAATATTTGCATTGAACATAATTATAAATTATTTTTGTCCTTTAAAAGTATTTTTTGTCAGCGTTTATTCCTAGAGTGAATATTGTGGAGCCAAAGAAAAATGGAAAAGTGATTTATTTTTTCATATTTATTTCAAAAACATTTTAAAGTAGATCTAACTCTTATTTTCTGTATACTATGTCCTTTTTTGTTCTGCTGGGGGAATCCCACCTGAAAATAATAAAATGCAATGGAGCTGCTGTACATTTGTCCATAAATATAAAAAATTTTCCTCTGGATAATTGAAAAATATAAGATTTTATCCATTTATCTTTGAAAAGAAAGACATATGTTTTGCAGAATACATTTTATGTTTTCTCTTCTCTTTTCTTTGGAAAATGTATGTTCTCCCAATTTTTCGTTCTGTTATTAATGATGTGGTAACCTAGGACCAGGAAGATGAATGCTATGGGAAGATGGGAGAAGAAGACACAGTTCTATATGTAGCAGAAACATAAAGGAGTGAGAATTCCATTCTTACCATGGATGGACGCCTCACCTCTCTTTGGTAATGAAATTTCAGGCATTAAATGCATTTAACTAGGACCCTCTTCATGACACTGTGTAAACATACATTAACACACACAATAAGTGATCAGTAAATGTTTGTTGAATGAGTAAGCCTGTGATAGGTACTTAAGTAAAAGAGTTCATATGCGTCTGTGTTAGTCTGCGTATACATGTTATATGTGTGGCACATTAACTTTCTATCTTACCTATCAATCTATTTCTTTTCGTTCTTCACATCAAATTTTTACTTTCAGAACTTTGAAAGTAAGGATATCCTCTGCATGAAAGATCTTTGTGTACTTAACACCTATGCAAGAGTTGTTTATCCACATCTACAGAAGCTGTAAAGTTACTGAATATAACTATGTCAAATTGTATGTGGAACATAATTTGCAGACTAAAGAATAACAAGAAACAAACACCATAATTACACTGAAGGTAAAGTAACCCAGTAACGTACTCTTTCCTAGAGATAACTAGATATATTCATATTTATTCCACACAACAGTGTGTGAGGAACTATTAAACTGGAGTGCAGGTTCCTTTCAAATATTTATTTATGGTTCTCATGAAGTAGAGACTAATGATAAACAGAGCAGGGGGAAAAGAACACTTGAATCTATCATAGCTGTGTGGTCAGGGGAAGCAGCTGTACTTTACTCAGGGCAAAAGGCAATTCACTACGTATTTACTCATCACCTAATGGGTCTCAGGGGCTTCCGTGGGAGTGCAGTGGTAACAAATCTATCTTCATGATGCTGGATGCTTGGGGCTGGTGCACTGGGACGGCCCAGAGGGATGGTATGGGGAGGGAGGAGGGAGGAGGGTTCGGGATGGGGAACACATGTATACCTGTGGCGGATTCATTTTGATATTTGGCAAAACTAATACAATTATGTAAAGTTTAAAAATAAAATAAAATTAGAGGAAAAAAAAAAAAAAAAAACAAATGCAGAGATGCAGGAGATACAGGTTCAATCACTGGGTTGGGAAGATTCCCTGGAGTAGGAAATGGTAACCCCATGGACAGAGGAGACAGGTGGGCAGGCTACAGTCCATGGTTTCAAAAAGAGTGGGACACGACTGAGCACCCAGGTGATAGGATTCAAGCACTGCAGGCATCATGCCAGGTACTAGAGGTAAGTGAGAAAACAATGGAATAGTTTATGTGTTCTGGTTGATATCAGCTGGAGTGTATCACCAATGACTAATATACATTTTACTAAATTCCCTTCTTATAACAGATACTTATTGATGGTGCCTTTCCTTCTACTTTAGAGCAGAGAATTCAAATGCAAATCCTCATGGAAGTGGGAAAAATTCTTAATTCTTTGAAACAATTGTAAACTTTAAAAGTTACATCTGAGAAGTATAATTTGTAACCTCACAGACACAGAGGAAAACTCAGAAGCCTAGGACACTCTGATAGCTTTGCAGAGTCACATGAGTGAGAACCAGAATGAGAATCCAGATGTCATGTAGACAGCCCAATGTTTTCTCAGCAAATTACACATAAAATATTGCTGTGGAGGTGTTTCACAGGGGACGGGGGCTAAGTGTCCGAAGAGACGGAAAGTATCATGGAGAAAATAAAGACTTGAAACAAATACTGGGGCAGAAGTGCTGAGGAAATGCCCCACAGTTACAGTGAATAGATTGTTTTTTTGTTTTGTTTTGTTTTTTTTTCTAATAAGTTTAGAACACAATCCTTTCATGATTAATAGGTATCATTCTTTATTCCTTGTAGATAATTGAGACCCCAGGAACATGCTATTTTCTAAATGGATTTCTTCAGGCTTCCCAACAATGTGACGGAATTTGTTCTCCTGGGACTCACACAGAATCCACACTTGCAGAAAGTACTCTTCGTTGTCTTTCTGTTCATTTTCCTGTTCACTGTCCTGGCCAATCTTTTCATCGTCATCACCATCTCTCTCAGCCCCACGCTTTCCACTCCCATGTACTTCTTTCTCACCCATTTGTCCTTGTTAGATGCTTCCTTGACCTCTGTCAGCACCCCTAAAATGACTTTTGACCTGCTGCACCAGAGGAGAACCATCTCCTGGGGAGGCTGCCTGACTCAGCTCTTTATGGAGCACTTCCTGGGAGCATCAGAGGTCATCGTCCTCACCGTCATGGCCTATGACCGCTATGTGGCCATCTGCAAGCCTCTGCACTACAAGACCATCATGCGACAGGGGCTCTGCCAGCTCCTGGTGGTGGTGGCCTGGATAGGGGGGATCCTGCATGCCTCAGTGCAGATTCTCTTCACCACAGACTTGACCTTCTGTGGTCCCAATGTCATCGATCACTTCATGTGTGATTTCTTCTCACTGTTGGAAATTTCCTGCAGCGGCACCTACAGGCTTGGAATGGTGGTGGCCGCTAACACTGGGGGCATGGCCTTGCTCATTTTTCTTCTGCTTCTCATTTCCTACATAGTCATCCTGAGCTCCCTGAAATCCCATAGCTCTGAAGGACGACGCAAAGCCCTCTCTACATGTGGCTCCCACTTTACAGTAGTGGTGCTCTTTTTTGGACCATGTATATTCACTTACACACGTCCTGTGGCCACTTACCCTGCAGACAAGTTGGTGACAGTGTTTTATGGAATCCTCACGCCCTTGTTAAATCCTATCATTTACACAGTGAGAAACACAGAAGTGAAAAATGCCATGAGGAGTTTGTTAAAGAAGAGAGTGACTTAAGCTGTTCACGATGCCAAGAGAATAATGATTTATATACATAGGGAAGATTATTTGTGTTGTAAGTTGTGGATGACAATGAAGAATTTTTTCCATCATGGACAAAAATATAAGGCCCAGAAATTAACATTTGTTGATTATTTAATATTGACTACACATGTTTTAGGCATTTTGGTAAGCTTCAATATATTTTCCTGAGGTTTCTATATTTGTGTTATTAGATTCAGAATAAGCAATGGAAAAAACAACTATATACCCTTGGTTTGATGCTTGTAGAGTAAGTATCTCTCCATTATCTTTCCTACTTACCAAATTCTTCATATGTGTTAATTGGGTTAAATTGGTGGCTTGTCCATAGAACTTTGATCTCAGAACTTCTTCCATTTTTGCTTCACCTGATGTAAAGCAAATAAGGGACAGAAATTCTTAGGTAGATATGTGGAGAAGGGGCAGCCGGAATTTTTTCTGTACTATGAACTAATCAAAAGGAAAGAGTAACTCACTGTCTGTGTGTGTTAGTCCCTCAGTCGAGTCCAACTCTCTGAGACCATGTGGAATTTAGCCTGCCAGGCTCGTCTGTCCATGGAATTTTCCAGGCAAGAATACTGGGGTTGGTTGCCATTTCCGCTTCCAAGGTATCTTCCTGACCCAGGGACTGAATTCACGTCTCCTATGTCTCCTACATTGCAGGCAGATTCTTTTACCTCTGAACCACTGGGGAGGACCAAATAATTCACTATCTTTAATTATTTTCTTAACAAAAAATAATTCAGAAAATTTGAAGGTATTCTTAATTTTCTCTGTTTTGTTAAACACCTTTATGACTCACATTCTTTTGTGTGTATAAAGGAAATATTTTCATTTTCTATACCAAGACTTCAGGAACCATATGAAACAAGGTACAGATCTGTTTATAAATCTCAACAAAAAAAAAGCATATGGGTAGGTTCCAAAGCTATTGTTATGTAGGTGAGATACATATATTTACATTACATGAACACTTTATTATCTATTAGGCACAAAGAGAAGCAAATAGAGGTTTACTAATTTACTGGACTCAAATCACATGTGTTTCCCCTAAAGTATGTCAGGAATATTACACTGGATTGCGGTTTCCTGTCAACAATTTCACCTACAAAATACCAATCCAGGTCTTTAAAGCTCAGTCTTACTCTCTTTCAAATGAAAGAGAGTTTTCTGTTTTATGTTTAGGGCTATAGATGAGAAAATGATCTGCAGTCTTAATGATTGACTCTGTCCTTCGAGTAGATGGTGTCAGTATGCTTCAGCCTCGTCTTATAGGTAACAACATATTTCTGCAGTGCAAGTTTATTCTCTTTTTGAAGGTTTGTTATGCCACTTCACTTTTACAAAGACCAACATGAGTATAGTAATGGTAACCTATAAAGAAAAAGAATCTGAACGAGTATATATACATACATACACCCTGATAGCTCAGCTGGTAAAGAATTCCCCTGATGCAGGTGACGCCAGCTCAATTCCAGGGCTGGGAAGATCCCCTGGAGAAGGGATAGGCTACCGACTCCAGTATTCATGGGCTTCCCTGGTGGTTCAGGTGGTAAAGAATCTGCCTGCAATAGAGGAGACCTGAGTTCAATTCCTAGATGAGGAAGATCCCCTGCAGAAGGGGAATGGCTACCCCCTCCAGCACTTTTACCTCAAGAATCCCATGGACAGAGGAGCCTGGCAGGCTATGATCCAGGGAATCTCAAAGATTTGGACACCACTGAGTGAGTAAACCTTCAGTTTCATTTTTCTTCAAGGATAGGATAAGTCTTGAGTAAATGTGGTTTCTACTCTAAGAGCAATGAGAGCATTTAAAAAGAGAAAAAAACTAAGGCCAATGATTATGTTTTATGGGCTAGACCGGAGGCTCAGTGGAGGAGTAAGATTAAAGCAGCACAAATTATAAATTGTCAACAGGAAAACTTGGAAGGTATGAGAACTGAAAAAGGAAATGAAAGCAGTCTGGCATTCACAGTGGATGCAATTTTACTAGATTGTAAGTAAATTTAAAGCTCTTTTAAATCTTCCTTTACACAGCCTCAAAAATCTGTCCTGAGGATAAACTGCCATGTGACTATTTTTTATTCATTAAAAATCTGTATTTAGGGAATAAGTGTGTTTCTCCTAAAAATCAGTGAGACATAATGTTTGGATCTGTTGTATAAACATATTTGGTTTAATCTGGGATATCATTTGGTGAAAATGTTAGGTGTTAGTGAGGGAAGTGAGCTAATTACTGTTGATAAACTATGAAGCATACATCTTGACAGGTTCTTTAAATGCATTACTACTGTAGGAACAAGTATTGGTAAATAGATTTCTATCCATTTTATACAAGACAAAAGTGACTCAATAAAGTTAAGTATGAATATGAAGTCTTTTAGACTCTGCTTCCTCTACTCATCCCACTTCATGATGGGAAGATATCACTTTCCTACTTTCTCACTCCTTGTTGGGAAAATATCAAAACAGAGGTCTGATCATTGGCCACATTGTGAAGACTGTCTTTGAGGCATTCTTCTATTGTTCTTTGGAGGGGAGATTTCTTTCCTTCATCTCTCTGTTGGTCTCAGTTTCCCAGGTTTCTCACACACTCCTGATTCCATTTGTGTCAAGGAAAATCATCTGCTGATATCTTTTTGGTAGATGTATTATCCTTCATGGGCATCATGAAAAGTGGGATATAATAGGCTCAAGAAATGAAATTCAAGGCTGCATTTCAAAGGGAGGGACACTTGGGTAAAAGAGATGTCTAGAGGAGACACAAACAACCTACAGCAGCCAAGTCTGCTGACCTGAAGCTGCAGGCAGCACAGTGGAGGGACGTGGCCCCCGGGGAGACTTTCCGGACAGCGTACCTGGCGGATCCTGCAGCCTCTCCTTTCAGGAACCAGCACTGAGAGGCTGTGGCCCTGGCTGGCGACCTGATGGGTGGAACAGCGCTGCCCTGCTGTGTCTGTGTGGCGCTAGGAGTAGGTCTCGTTTGCCGGCACCACATCCCGCCTCCAGAGTCTCGCGTCTTCTCCCTGAGTGTGGTCTTCTGCACCCTGTCCCCGTCTCCACAGTGTCTGTCCTTCTGGGCCTCCAGGATGGGAACCTTGCCGTCCACAGTCTCACTTGCTCTCTTTCACCTCTAGTTGGTTCTGGTTGCAATTCCCCTGTGCTTTTCACTTCCCCTTCTTCACTGGGCCTTCAATCTTCCAACCTCTTTTCAACTCAGCTTCTGTCCACTCTCCTGGGATCTCTGCTCCCTCCTCGCCAGCCTGTGCCTGTCTGTCCCTGACTTTGACCTATGCATCTAAACCCTGGCCCTCGAGTTCCCCTGCTGTTCTAACTGCCTGTGATTTGCTTTCGCTGAACGGTTTTGTGGTCACCCTATTTCCCTACATCAATCTCCCAATCTAACTTCTTTCCTTCAGTAACATGATGCTCATTTATCCAATGTGAGATCTCAAAGAAGCTCAAGTACAGTGATTTGCCTTTTCGTATGTAATATATTCTTACTAATTTTACCTCTGTTGTGAATTAAATTGGGCTTCCCAGGTGGTGGAGTGGAAAAGAATCCACTTGCTGATATAGGAGATGCAAGAGAGACTGTTCGATCCCTGGGTCAGAAAGATCCCTGGGAAAAGGAAATGGCAACCCACTCCAGTATGCTTGCCTGGGAAATCTCATGGACAGAGGAGCCTGGCGGGCTACAGTCCATGGGGTTACAAAGAGTCAGACCCAACTGAGCGACTGAGCACAGTCATTGAAGTAATTGATATCCTGTTTGGCATGGGTAGCACCTTGAAGAACTATAGGTGCTATTTCCATAGAGCTTTTCCCTTTGTTATGTCATAGAGTTAACATTTATATTGATTCTGTATTTTGAAGCATTATTGGATTTGTTTAGTAGTTCTAACAGGTTTGGTGCAATTATTTGCATTTTCTATATGTAAGATTGTCTCCTCTGTACTCTGTTAAATGTGGCTACTTGCTCTTAGTAACATGCATATGAGGTTTATGCATGTCAGTGTGTTCATCAGTAAGTTATTCATGTTATTGCTGAGTAATATTGTGACTTATGGATCTGCCACAGTTTATTTTTTCCCAGTTAACAGATATTTTGGCTGTTTCCAGCTATTTGAACTTATAATTAGAGTTGTTCTAAATATTCAGAACTGGACATGGAACAACAGACTGTTTCCAAATATGAAAAGGAGTAGGTCAAGGCTGTATATTGTCACCCTGCTTATTTAACTTATATGCAGAGCACATCATGAGAAACGCTGGGCTGGAGGAAGCACAAGCTGGAATCAAGATTGCTGGGAGAAGTATCAATAACCTCAGATATGTAGATGACACCACAGTTATGGCAGAAAGTGAAGAAGAATTATAGAGCCTCTTGATGAAAGTGAAAGAAGAGAGTGAAAAAGTTGGCTTTAAGCTCAACATTCAGGAAAACTAAGATCATGGCATCCGGTTCCGTCACTTTATGGCAAATAGATGGGGAAACAGTGGAAACAGTGGCTGACTTAATTTTACTGGGCTCTTAAATCACTGCAGATGATTTTTGCAGCCATGAAATTAAAAGACACTTACTCCTTGGAAGGAAAGTTATGACCAACCTAGACAGCATATTAAAAAGCAGAGACATTACTTTGCCAACAAAGGTCCGTCTAGTCAAAGCCAGGGTTTTTCCAGTAGTCACATATGGTTGTGAGAGTTGGACTATAAAGAAAGCTGAGTGCTGAAGAATTGATGCTTTTGAAGTATGGTGTTGGAGAAGACTCTTGAGAGTCCCTGGGACTGCAAGGAGATCCAACCAGTCCATCCTAAAGGGGATCAGTCCTGGGTGTTCATTGGAACATGGCTCATGCTAAAGCTGAAACTCTAGTACTTTTCTGGGCCAAAATCACTTATGCAGCCAAGAACTGACTCATTGGAAAAGACCTGATGCTGGAAAAGATTGGGGGCAGGAGGAGGTTTTTCCTGTGGTCAGGGGACAAAGAGAGGGTGAGATGGTTGGATGGCATCACCGACACAATGGACATGGGTTTGGGTGGATTCCGGGAGTTGGTGATAGACAGGGAGGCCTGGCGTGCTGTGATTCATGGGATTGCAGAGTTGGATACATCTGAGTGACTGAACTGAAGTGAACTAATAAGTCATTGAAAAGTGTTTCCTCTTGTTTTGTAGGTTAACTGCTTCTAAAATGTGAACTCAGCTTCTGTTCAGACTAGATGGAACCAAGGAACAGTATTTCTTAGTTCTCTTAGGCCTCACTCTTTCTTTTTATATTTTGATAATGGTGGGCCACCTGCACATTATCATGACTAAAACTCTCAGTAAGACCTTGAACTCATAGACATAAATGCATGGGGCTGTGGGTATGTGTTTTACTGCTGGTAGTGTCCTGGGTTGGAGGTTTTCTGCACTCAGTGATGCAACTTAGCACTAATTATGGGTTCCCATTCTGTGGCGCCAAAGTCACTAATCACTTTATGTGTAACATGAACACTTATTGAAACTCATATGTACTAACACCTATATTATTGGCCTCTTAGTACTGGCCAAAGGAGGACTGATCTGCACTATTGTGTTTCTGCTCTTATTGATCGCCTATGGAGTCATCCTGCACTTTCTGAAGAACCTGAGTCAGGAGGGAGGCAGAAAGCCCTTCACATCTGTGGTTCCCACATCACTGTGATTGTCTGCTTCTTTGTTCTGGTATTTTTATATAAGGAAGACCTGCTAAGACCTTCCCCATTAAAAATAATTGAGTGTATCTTATACAGTCATAATTCTCATACTGAGCTCATTAATCTGCAGTCTAAAAAATTCTGAAATGATTAATGCTATAAATAAGCTCTGGAGAGGGAAAAAAAGCAGACCAGGTTTTAAATTAGTGCAGTATCCATTATGAAGTTAGAAAATTAGCATTGAGGCCAAACTCCTTAGAATGTAAAAGTCTTCATAAATTTGATACATACTTTCCATTTCTTTAACAGATTAATGACAATTATAATTAAATTATATGTTCATGCTATTTATTAATAGCAATTCCCTGATGGCATATAAACTGACTAATATCTAGTTTATCATTGAATCTTGAAAGGTACCATACATTTAAACCAGAAAGTCAATAAATAATATGGCACAAATTAGTCAATGAAATTTTTTTTTAAAATTTTATTTTATTTAAACTAATTTTTAGTTTTGCCAAATTAAAATTTGAAATTTTTATAGTTTAAATTTTTGTGTTTATTTTTTTTTTTATTGTTTTTAATTGTTAGATTCTTATTTTTTATCTTCTTTCTATTTATTGTACTAGTTAAAATATATTGTGTGTATAGAATGTTTTTTCCTCACTTTCTTTTGTATTCATATGAAATTTTAGCATAATATTCATTTAATTTTTTAAGTAAGAAAAAATGCTATTCTAGTAATGGAATTCATGCAATGAAATAATTTACAATAAAACTTATCCCCATCATAACCCAGATTCTTCCAGTCCTTTCAGATGCAGTCACTATATTCACTTTCTCAGATTGCTCGAGTTATAATCTGCAAATACAGGCATATTTTCATTTATGTGTTTGTGTTTCTGCTTCAGTGTATACAGTTTTCATTTTACTGCACAGCCTCCTGGAGATCTGTGCATGCCAGTTTACTTAGATCCTAACTCAGTCTAGTTAGTTCCTACTACTTAAGTCTTTCATGCAGCTACACTAAAATTGATGCATCTGGTCATTTTCATGTTTTCTTTCAGTTTAATAACTCTGTGATGAAGTTTTTAAAATTTGTCTGTATGAGTTCCAAGAAGTGGAATTTTTGAGTCAATTATTTTATGTATTTAAATTTTGATGTTTATAGTTATTGTCAGAATGTCATCTGTTTGGGCATCTTTTCACATGTTTTAAGGCATTTGTATGCCTTTTCCATGAACTGCTTATAAATTAACTTCATATATTTTCTTTGATTGCTGATCTTTTCCATTTGATTTGGATAGTGTGGCCACTTTAACAATATTTTTCTTTATTCCTCCAATTCATGAACATTGGGCATCCTTCTTTGTTCCTTTAATTTCTTTCATTGATGTCATATATTTTTCAGTTTAGCAGATTTTCACTTCCATTATTTACTTTATTCCTATGTATGTTATTCTTACTGATACTATTTTAAATGGGATTAGTTTCTTAATTTTCTCTTTATATATTTGATTGTTAAATATGTAAATGCAACTCATTTTTGCAGGTTGATTTTGTACCCTGAAAATTTGTTGGATTTATTTATTAGATCCAGCAATTTTGGTTCAGTTGTCTGTATTTTCTGTATAAAGATTATGCCTATTCTGATTTGAGATTTATGCACATCCTTGTGTTTATCAATAGTTTATTCATTTTATTCCTAATTTGCATTCCATTTTGTGGATGTATCACAGTCCTTTTAAGCTTTTCTTGGTTAAGAGATATTTTGTCTGTTTCCAGCTATTTTAACTTATGATTAAAACTACTGTAAATATGCGTGTAAACTTTTTAAGAAACAAGCAAACAGGTTCAGAAAAAATAGAAAATGATTATTTTTGAGGTACTAGATATAAGAATTAAGTGGCAGTGATTACCGAGAGATGGAAATTTAGTTGAGTTCCAAGTGTTTTCCTGTTTATTACTTTTAAAATGTTTCATGTTTGTGTACGAGACAGCAAAAGAGACACCGATGTATAGATCAGTCTTATGGATACATCAAAAAAAAAAAACATGTATAATATCATGTAGGAAACGAATCCAGGTTCAAGCACGGTACTGGATGCTTGGGGCTGGTTTCTGAGTTGAAGATATGATGTTCAGGGGGGAATGCGGGTATACCTCTGAGGACACCAAAAGTTTAAAAATAAAATAAAATTAAAAAAATGTTTCAGCTAAAAAAAAAAATCCCCTTAAATACAACTGATGATCCAGCAAAATATACAGAGGAAACCAGAAGGGAAAGAGACACATGTACCCCAATGTTCACAACTATAGTTCTGGAGTCTTGGGGTTGACTTTCTGGGAAAATATGATGTTCAGGGTCTGAGGACACCAAGACAGCTAAATTTATGAGAGTAAAATACTGCAGAGGATACAACTTACTCATTATTCAAGTTTCATCAGAATACTGATCTGTGCTTGCATTTGAGGAAAATACCTGAGGCTGGAGGGAAATTTACCCAGATGGATTACAAAGAGGGCTTGGAGCTCACATTGGGCCAGGAATAGTGTTTATTCTCACCAGCTGGGAAACCTCATCGTTCACAGGGACAGTGCAGTTGGTTGAATACTCAGAAAGATTTTACGTCAGTAGTGGGACATGATTAGTCCTAGATTGAGTACTTCTCAGGATGCGACTCAAAAACCATATTAACAAGTTAAAAAAAAATCCCCGAAAAAGGATCCAAAGGAATCAAAATAAGAATTATGTTCAGGATTTTGTGTATTTACTAATGTGAGAAATTGATCCAATTATTTTCCTTGTGATGCCCTTGTTAAGGGTTATTCTGGGGGCGTAAAATGCATTAGGAGGCATGTTCATTTTCTCCCTTTTGTGAAAGTGTTTGTGTAAGGTTGGTACCATTTATGGATTAGCTGTTATAGAGCTGATTGATGAATGCCATGTGAGAATGACATTTTGAGGGGAAAGTAATTCTAAGCATTGATTTATTTAGATGTTAGACTATTCCAGCTTTTAGTTACTCGCTCTGTCTGATTAGAAAGTTGTCTCATAGCAGTGTTTCATTTTCTTTTCTTGGCAAGTATACTTCTGTGAATTCATTTATAATATCATTGTATCATCTTTTTAAGATCTCTAGAGTTGAGAGTGATGACTATTTCTTCAATATTTGTTTAAAATCTACCATTTAAAACATTTTACTTATTTATTTTAAAATTTCATTTATATTAGTGCATCCAGTCTTAGTTCCGCCTGAGGGATGTCCGTTGTCTCACGCAGGATCATTCTTTGTAGTGTGTCAACTCTCTGAGCGCACAGGCTCAGAATGCGGCGGGAACTTACTTGCTCCAAATCCACTCCAGGATTCTTGCCTGGAAAATCCCAGGGACAGAGGTGCCCTGTGGGCTACAGTCCATGGTGTCGAAAAGAGGTGGACATGACTGAGCGACTAGCACAAACACACATGTGGGGTCTTAGTTCCCCAACTAGGGATTGAACCCAAATCCCCTGCACTGTGGGGATTCCTTGGTGACTCAGATAGTAAAGTCAGATAGTAAAGAACCTGCCTGCAATGTGGGAGACCTGGGTTCCATCCCTGGATGGGGAAGATTCCCTGGAGGAGGGCATTGCAATCCACTCCAGTATTCTTGCCTGGAGAATCCCATGGACAGAGGGGTCTGGCAGGCTACAGTCCATGGGGTGGCAAAAAGTCAGACATGACTGAACAACTAAGCACACAGCCCAGCACCGTAGGGTGGATTATTAATATTGGACCATCAGGGAATTTCCCCTCTCTTCAATCTAGATTCTGATAATTTTTTTCTTTGTACATTTCGCTAGAAATGTATCAATTTATTTAAAGTTCAAAGACCTAATTATTGGTTTTAAATAGATTTGTTATTTTTAAAGAATTCCTCTTTAAATGATATCTGTGTTCTCAATACTGTTTCAAACTACAATGCTCTCTAGGTTTATTTTAATTTTTCTTTTCTAGTATTTTGAGACAATAGCTGAGTCCATTTCTAAAAATATTTATTGTTTTCTAATATTTGCATATAAAGAAAACTCTACATTTCTTTCTAAGCACTCTTTTAGTTGCATCCAGTTAATATATACATATTATATTTTCCTTTATGTGTGTGTTCAGTTCAGTTCAGTTCAGTTCAGTCGCTCAGTCGTGTCTGACTCTTTGCAACCCCATGAATCTCAGCATGCCAGGCCTCCCTGTCCATCACCAACTCCCGGAGTTCACTCAAACTCATCGTCCATCGAGTCAGTGATGCCATCCAGCCATCTCATCCTCTGTCGTCCCCTTTTCTTCCTGCCCCCAATCCCTCCCAGCATCAGAGTCTTTTCCAATGAGTCAACTCTTCGCATGAGGTGGCCAAACTACCAGAGCTTCAGCTTTAGCATCGTTCCCTCCAAAGACTGGAAAAGATCAGTTTTCATTCAAATCCCAAAGAAAGGCAATGCCAAAGAATGCTCAAACTACCGCACAATTGCACTCATCTCATATGCTAGTAAAGTAATGCTCAAAATTCTCCAAGCCAGGCTTCAGCAATACGTGAACTTCCAGATGTTCAAGCTGGTTTTAGAAAAGTCAGAGGAACCAGAGATCAAATTGCCAACATCTGCTGGATCACGGAAAAAGCAAAAGAGTTCCAGAAAAACATCTATTTCTGCTTTATTGACTATGCCAAAGCCTTTGATTGTGTGGATCTCAATGAACTGGGGAAAATTCTTCAAGAGATGGGAATACCAGACCACCTGACCTGCCTCTTGAGAAACCTATATGTAGGTCAGGAAGAAACAGTTAGAACTGGACAAGGAACAACAGACTGGTTCCAAATAGGAAAAGGAGTATGTCAAGGCTGTATATCGTCACCCTGCTTATTTAACTTATATGCAGAGTACATCACGAGAAAGGGCTGGAAGAAGCACAAGCTGGAATCAAGATTGCCGGGAGAAATATCAATAACCTCAGATATGCAGATGACACACCCTTATGGCAGAAAGTGAAGAAGAACTAAAAAGCCTCTTTGATGAAAGTGAAAGTGGAGAGTGAATAAGTTGGCTTAAAGCTCAACATTCAGAAAACGAAGATCATGGCATCTGGTCCCATCACTTCATGGCAAATAGATGGGGAAACAGTGGAAACAGTGTTAGACTTTAATTTTGGGGGCTCCAAAATCACTGCAGATGGTGATTTCAGCCATGAAATTAAAAAATGCTTACTCTTTGGAAGAAAAGTTATGTGTGTGTGTGTGTGTGTATTATATATATATATATATATATATATATATATATATATATAATTGTTTTTCTAGATATGTATGTTCAGTCATGTTTGTCTCTTTGTAACCCCATGGACCCATGGATTGTAGCCCACCAGCCCCTCTGTCCATGAGATTTCCCAGGCAACAGTACTGGAGCAGGTTGCTATGTTTTAGTCCAGGGGATCTTCCTGACCCAGGGATCAAATCAGCATCTCTTGCAACTCTTGTACTGGGAGGTAAATTCTTTACCACTAGCACCACCTGGGAAGTCTCACTTTTTACATACCTTTAATATAGATTATTTTATATAATGTGTATCATTATCTTTCTGTAGAAAATGTCTGAAAATTTACACAGGTAATTTTAGGCTTGTATTGCTTAATTTGTAAATGAAAAATGTTATATTTTTATTTTATTTATAAGTATATATTTACATATATAGGTATATGCTTTATGATTTAAATCTTTAAAAATGTACAACGACTTCTGTCACAGCTTAGGGTGTTTCTACTTTGGCAAAGGCCCTGTGAGCACTTTGAGTTAAATGGAATAATCCCACAAATGTTTTCTCTTTCACAATTTTAACACTAAAACACATTCTATCAACTTGTCTGTCTGAAATCATATGACAACTTTTATCTGTACTTGAAATAAACCTTAAATAACTTATTCTGAAGTTAACATTAATACTATTTGGAAATAAATTCAGATATTATCTTCAAAGACAAAGCTTAAACTTAAAACTATTTGCCTATTTTTAAGGTTTGATTTAAGATAGAAAGTTTTTACATATTTCATTTCTGCTCAGATTTGATTTTCCCTTTTGGTGATATGGTCTCTATTTACACTTTATGATTTTCCCCCCAGAGGACAGGATTCTAAAAGTCCTGTTCCACATGGTGATTGTTTGGTACCATCTCTGGAGATAAAGACTCTACCCTCAAAATTATGATTAAAGTCCCAGTGAATTTAATTAGACAAAAATCACCCTTGGAGATGTACCTACTGAATGCCTCACCTGTCCGTACTGCAGTTAAATACAGACCGAGTGTGGACAGCCCTTTGCCTTTACCTGAGGAGTGATTGTCTGCAGCAGCAATCACATGACAGACTTCTGCTAGAATTAAAATGATGGATTCAGAACATAATAAAGTGTGTATATGAAATTATCCCCATCCTTCAAGAAACCCAAAATTCAACAATGCTGTTTGAAGACAGGACAATATAAGTGAGAATCAAAATGTTGCAAAGTCCATTTCACTTTCGCTGGTATATACACAAGCAGCAGATTAAGTTTTTTCACTTTAAACAATCCTTATATAATTTGAAGTTTTCGCTCTCTCTCTTTCTCTGATTAAAATGGTGATTTAACATTTGTTTGTTATTAGGACAAATTCTGATGGTAGTAAACATTTTGAGTTTCTTTTCACAATCTAGATTCAGAGTTCCTTAGGTAAGAGGACATTCATATTCATTTTGAAAATTCCAATAATTGACGAGTATTTTTTTTTTCTGAATGTCTGAGATGAATTACATGTCCTGTAAGATTGACTCAAAATCCAGTGATGCTGAATGTACCTTGCTCATTATTTTGCCAGAGATGGCACCAGTGCATGAAGGACTAAAGAGATGGCACCAGAGCTCAGAACATGGATTGAATAACTTCCATCTTCTGCAGGTAACCCAGGAAGTGTATTCAGACACAAAATTCTTAACGAGGCTTTCTGTTTTATGAGTCCATTGGTGGAGTGAGAATTCAATCCTTTAAGAGTTTTCCTTTGTGATTTTCATAATCAGTCATGTTAGGATTCTTTCATGATTATTAAATATGTAAAAATTGATTCTATTCAGCAATACACTTTTTGGATAATTTCATATTCTAATTATCTGAAATAAATTTACCTTCCAGAAAGTACTCCTAGAAAGTAATTTCAAGGTTAATGATTTGACAATATTTTCATTTCAGATATTTATATATCTGACCCTACTTTCAATTTTTATGTTCTCTAAACATAGCATGTTAATCTGTTAAAATTAAGTGATGAGGTAGCATCCGTATATTTTGACTGATTGACTTCCAAGAACTCAAGCAAATACTGTACTAAGCAAGCTGTGACTTCAGGTCCTACTTTTCTATTCACAGATGAGCTTCAGCATCCTATCATATGTTTGTTGGTCTAAATGATCAACAAAAGATAAAAATATGAAATATAAAAATATGAAAATTAGACATTTTCCCTCTTTTTGTAGATATTTTAATTTATTTCATATTTTTATCTTTTGTTAGTTAACTGCTTACAGATCTTTACTTTCAATAACTCTGTGCATATCATCTAACATGCGTATCTTCAGACTTTTTGGTCCAGTGGTGTTTTGTTATACTTTCCTAGGTCCTTAAAATATTTGAAATTGTCAGATATATGTATTTGAGATTAACTGATTCGTTAATCAGTTAACGTTAATCAGTTAAGTAAACTTCCAACCCTAGAAGGAGGAAAGTCACCTCTTTCATGAAATGGACATTAAAACTTGCTTTACTTCTTTTTAAAACTTTAATTAGCTTCTATTTTTGTCTGAGATATTTGCTATATGTACAATTTAAAGTTTCTAGATAGAAAATTAGTTGCAGGACTTCACTTATTTGATATTCTTTTCCCACTTTTTAAAAATTCATTTGCCTATCTATTAGTTTGTGGTCAAGGAAGATGATTTAATCAGCCTTCTATTATAATATCTGAAAGTACCCAAACATAATAAACCACAAGGACTGTTTGTTGAATAAAAAGCAAATTATTGTAAGATTTTAGGAAGTCACTTTTAATAATTGTATTTATAGATAATGCTGTCCTGAACTCTGGAATAAGACATACAGAAGAACCTATGGAACAAAGGAAAAATGTAACTGAGTTTGTCCTCTTGGGGCTCACTCAGAGTGTCCAGGGGCAGGGAATTTTATTTGTCGTGTTCTTGCTCATCTACATCGTGACCATGGTGGGCAACCTACTCATTGTCCTGACTGTAGTACTCAGCCCAACATTGGATTCCCCTATGTACTTCTTTCTTGGCTACTTATCATTTATGGATGCTTTTTATTCTACTTCAATCACCCCAAATACAATTATAGACTTACTCTATGAGAAGAAAACCATTTCATTTCAAGCTTGCATGACCCAGCTTTTTACAGAGCATCTATTTAGTGGTGCTGAGGTTTTTCTCCTGGTTTTCATGGCCTATGACCGCTACCTGGCCATCTGCAAGCCCTTGCATTATTTGACAATCATGAATCAGAGAGTGTGTGTTCTGATGCTGCTATTGGCTTGGGTTGGTGGGTTTTTACATGCTCTACTTCATATCATTTTCTTTTACAACCTTCCGTTCTGTGGCCCTAATGTCATTGACCACTTTGCGTGTGACACGTATCCTTTGTTAAAACTGGCCTGCACCGACACCCACATTACTGCCGTCACAGTGGTTGCCAACGATGGGGCGATCTGTGTGACCATTTTCACACTCTTACTCGTCTCCTATGGGGTCATTCTGCGCTCTTTGAAGAATCTCAGTCAGGAAGGGAAGCGTAAAGCCTTGTCCACCTGTGGCTCCCACATTACAGTGGTGGTCCTCTTCTTCGTGCCCTGTATTTTTACGTATGTGAGACCTCCTGTTACCTTACCCATTGATAAATGCTTCGCTGTGTTTTACACCATTGTCACCCCCATGCTGAACCCTCTAATCTATACTCTGAGAAATGGAGAGATGCAAAATGCCATGAAAAAGCTCTGGATCAGAAGAAAACAATGAAGAAGCTGCAAAATATATTACTTATTTTCAACAAACAATTGCTCTTTCAATGAGCAAGGAAAGTCGTGTGTGTGTGTGTGTGTGTGTGTGTGTTTTACTGTAATAAATGTCTCCTCAGTTTAAATAACTTGGGTATGATGAAAAAGGTTTATCATTTGAGTACTTCCAATCTACTTCTGCTCTATTGACTATGCCAAAGCCTTTGACTGAGTGAATCACAATAAACTGTGGAAAATTCTTCAGGAGATGGGAATACCAGACCACCTGACCTGCCTCTTGAGAAACATGTATGCAGGTCAGGAAGCAACAGTTAGAATTGGACATGGAACAACAGGCCAGTTCCAAATAGGAAAAGGAGTACGTCAAGGCTGTATATTGTCACCCTGTTTATTTAACTTGTATGCAGAGTACATCATGAGAAATGCTGGGCTGGATGAAGCACAAGCTGGAATCAAGATTGCTGGGAGAAATAGCAATAATATCAGATATGCAGATGACACCACCCTTATGGCAGAAAGTGAAAAATAATTAAAGGGCCTCTAAATGAAAGTGAAAGAGGAGAGTGAAAAAGTTGGCTTAAAATTCAACATTCAGAAAACTAAGATCATGGCCTCTGGTCCCATCACTTCATAGCATATAGATGGGGAAGCAGTGGAAACAGTGGCTGACTTTATTTTTATGGGCTCCAAAATCACTGCAGATGGTGATTGTAGCTATGAAATTGAAATACGCTTTCTTCTTGGAAGGAAAGTTATGACCAAACTAGACAGCATATTAAAAAGCAGAGATATTACTTTGCCAACATAGGTCCATCTAGTCAAGGCTATGGTTTTTCCAGTGGTCATGTATGGATGTGAGAGTTAGACTGTGAAGAATGTTGAGCACCAAAGAAATGATGCTTTTGAACTGTGGTGTTGGAGAAGACTCTGGAGAGTCCCTTGGATTGCAAGGAGATCCAACCAGTCTATCCTAAAGGAGATCAGTCCTGGGTGTTCATTGGAAGGTCTGATGTTGAAGCTGAAACTCCAATAATTTGGCCACATGATGCGAAGAGCTGTCTCATTTAAAAAGACCCTGATGCTGGGAAAGATTGAGGGCAGGAGGAAAGGGGATGATAGAGGATGAGATCGCTGGATTGCATCACTGAACCGATGGACATGGGTCTGGGTAAACTCCAGGAGTTGGTAATGGACAGGGAGGCCTGGCGTGTTGCGGTTCATGGGGTTCAAAGAGTCAGACACGACTGAGCGACTGAACTGAACTGAATGATCAAAATAAGCTTATAAAATTTTCTTATTTTCCTAATGCAAAGTATATATTTAGTTTGAAATACATTTTTATGATTTCCACAGTTTTGGACGAAAATATATATATAGTTTGGTGGTATAAATTATCTCTATTAAAGTGATAGATTTATGTTCTATATGATGAGTTATGCTGCAGCTAATACTGCAACTTTTTTTTAATTAGGAAAAGGTTTTCTCATGTTTTTCTCTTCAAAAATATAATATTCTTCAGAATAGAGCTCATTACAGATTTCAGGAAAAATAATTTTTAAAATATGATTAAAAAATAGGTTTATTCCTCTATATACAAAGACATTCGATATTAATATTTGATGCAGATTTCTTATTTCTCTATCTGTGAGATCCTTTATACACATTATTTTATTTCTATTGTTTAGCACGTTAATGTTGAAGGTTTCAGTCATAATATTATTGAGGAGGTTATGTTTGTAAAAATAATCTGAAAGACTAAAGATTTTTACAGAAAAATAAACAAACCTTACTCAATATTCCAATTGGGTAATCATATTATTGCCTCATTTTTGTCAGCTTTGTTTGGAGTTACATTTTCATAAAGGTGGCTCATTCCACTTTCCAGATACTTTAGAAAACCTGGTGAGACCCCAGATACATTTTCCGTATCCTGGTCACTGTTTTTGCTTATATAACCTTTTGTAGAGACCCAGGCACATGGATCTCTCTCATACGTAAATTTAGCACAATCCATCATCCGTGCACTTTAAATATTTAGTTTGGAACTTGACACTAAATATTTGGAGTTATATCATTGTTAAGAAATATTCTGACAATATATACCATTATTATCTCTCTTATTAATATAATAGAGATTGCCAGGATATATTGTTTCATTTGACAGAAACAGTATTCATAAAATCCTCCTCTAAATCAGGCTTGAAACAAAATATTATCTGCCTCTAATATGGTCAGTGCATGTGATCAAAGAAGATTATCATTTTGCCTCTCTTGTTTACTCTGGTTTCATGAGGTGCTAAGGCTACGGGGTGATGAGTGCTTTTTACTAGTAAATCACACTGTGTGTGAAGCCGTACATCCTGATTTTAATCCCTGGATTTCTCGTATTATCTCAGTGAAAGTGCTAGTCCCTCAGTCGTGTCCGACGTTTTGCGACCCCATGGACTGGGATCCATGAGTAGCTCGCCAGGCTACTCTGTCCATGGAATTCTCCAGGCAAGAATACTGGAGTCGGTTGCCATTTCCTTCTTCAGGAGAACTTCCTGACTCAGGTATCAAACCCGTGTCTCCTGAATTACACACAGATTCTTTACTATCTGAGCCATCAGGGAAGCCCTTTATTATCTCAAAGTCTTCTCAAATAAAATACTAATCACCAAATAATAACAAGCATTTGGGTTTATCAGAACTTATGTAATTTACTTCTCCACTTTGGGATTTGCTATAGACTGAAAGTTTACTTCCCTCTCCAAAATCATAAGTTAAATCTTTTCTAGTGTGATGGTATTAGGAGGGGAGCCCTTTGGGTAATGGGTAGGTCATAAAAGTTTCACCCTGATGAGTGGGATTGATGCCCTTCTAAAGAAAGGTCAGAGAGTTCACTTAACTCTTTGGCATATGAGGACACAGGAAAAAAAAAAAAAGGTTGTATGTGAACTAGGGACAGGACCTCACCAGATATGGAATCTGTCAGCACCTTAATCTTGGATTTCCTAGCCACCAAACCACTGAAAAAATAAATACCTATTGCTTAATCTTCTAGTCTATGATGTTCCATAAAAACAGGCCATATGCAAAGTATACCAAGACATATGTTTAGTTAATTTTAAAACTTGTGTAGTTATTTCAAGTAATAAGATAAAAATGTTTGCTAGTTCTCTATGTTCCTTAGTCTATGAGCTTCCTGAAGTCAGGGACATTGTTCTAACTGCCTTTGTATTTTCTATTCCTTGCACAGTGTATGGGACCTAGAATCCACTCTATAGTTTTGTCAGTTATCAGAATTATTGATCTATTGGAGTGAGAATCTTTACTGAAAGCTTTTTACATTAAATATACTCAAAAATATTACTATTCTTTGACATCTCTTACAATCATGTATTCTGTTGTTTGTGTTAAATTTTAAGTGTTTTATAGATAGCTCTTATTTTCATACTTTTCCTTTTTATTTCTTCTATCACATTACTTTTGAAAAGTTTCATTTCCTAGCAATTATTTTACAGTTTTAACCTCTTTTTTTTTTTTTAAAAATAAACATGGATGGACCGAGAGAGTATCATACCAAAGTAAGTCAGAAAAAGAAAGACAAGTAGCATCCAACCTCATTCATATGTGGAATCTAAACTATAACACAGATACAATTTTCTACAGAATAGAAAGGGACTAAAGACACAGAAAACTGACTTGTGGTTGCCAGGGGGTTATTCGGGGAGAGGGATGGATTGAGAATTTAAGATTAGCAGATGGAGGTTATTACGTATATATTGTGTAGGAAACAAGGTCCTACTGTATAGCACAGGGAACAATATCCAATGTCCTGTGATAAAGCAATAAAACACCATATAAGACATACAAAAGGGTGTGTATGTATGTATGTATATATATATATATATATATATATATATATATATATGTATAACTGAGTCACTTTGCTGTGTAGCAAAAACTAAAGCATTGTAAACTACCCTTCAATAGAAGAAATAAAAATTCAATTATTCATTAACAATCTAGAATTTACTTTTATTTGTGATAGGGAAATATTTAAGCCTATTTTTCCCCAACAGGCAAAATAATCTATCAACATAATCATTAATTTCAGTTTATTTGACAATTTTCTTTTTACTATGTGAGGTATTACACCATCTAGAAGGCTGAATTCTGAGGAACTTGCTCTTCCTCATCACTCTCCTCCTTTGCTACCTTCTCCTCCTGCTCTAAACAGTAAGCTCATTTTGAACAGTTTGCAAACTTCCCGTAAAAGTATATGAGGGATAGTACGGGGAGGGAGGTGGGAAGAGGGTTCAGGATGGGGAACACGTGTATACCTGTGGTGGATTCATGTTGATATATGGCAAAACCAACACAATATTGTAAAGTTAAAAAATAAAATAAAATCAAAACTGAAAAAAAAGTATATTTAACTTGTCATAACACTATATATTTATTTTGATGAAAATTACATGTTTTAATATTATATTTTCTCATCCAGAATAAGACACATATCGTAAAGTATTCACTGATGTCTCAACAAAAATTTATAAGTATCTCCATAGAGTGTATACAAATCTTGTCTTTTCGTTCTCTTATAGAAAAGGATGACTCTCTTATTTGCATTTGATTTACTGACACATTTTCAATGAACAGCTCAGAGAAGAGTCAGTGTCTTTTTCTGGTGTGAATTATAGCTCATTTCTAAAGGTCACAGGTATATCAGTCAGTTCAGGTCAGTCACTCAGTCATGTCCGACTCTTTGTAACCTCCACGGATTGCAGCAGCCCAGGATTCCCTGTCCATCAACAACTCATGGAGTTTACTCAGACTCATGTCCATTGAGTCAGTGATGCCATCCAACCATCTCATCCTCTGTCGTCCCCTTCTCTGACTTCAATTTTTCCCGGCATCAGTGTCTTTTCTGATGAGTCAGTTTTTCACCTCAGGTGGCCAGAGTATTGGAGTTTCATCTTGAGTGTCAGTCCTTCCAATGAATATTCAGGTCTGAAGTCCTTGAGGATTGACTGGTTTGATCTCCTTACAGCCCAAGGGCCTCTCAAGAGTCTTCTCCAACACCATAGTTCAAAAGCATCAATTCTTTGGCACTCAGTTTTCTGTATAGTCCAACCCTACATTCATACATGACCACTGGAAAAACTGTAGCTTAGACTAGTAATGTCTAAGAAAGTATTGTCTTAGAAAGTAATGTCTCTGCTTTTCAATATGCTGTCTAGGTTGGTCATAGCTTTTCTTCCAAGGAGCAAGCGTCTTTTAATTTCATGGCTGCAGTCACCATCTGCAGTGATTTTGAAGTTCCCCAAAATAAAGTCTGACACTGTTTCCACTGTTTCCTCATCTATTTGCCATGAAGTGATGGGACCAGATGCCATGGTCTTAGTTTTCTGAATGTTGAGTTTTAAGCTAACTTTTTCACTCTTCTCTTTCATTGAGAAGCTCTTTAGTTCTTTGCATTCTGCCATAAGTATGGTGTCATCTGAGTATCTGAGGTTATTGATATTTCTCCCAGCAGTCTTGATTCCAGGCTGTGCTTCATCCAGCCCAGCATTTCACATGATGTACTCTGCACATAAGTTAAATAAGCAGGGGGATAATATACAGCCTTGATGTACTCCTTTCCTAATTTGGAACCAGTCTGTTGTTCTGTGTCCGGTTCTAACTATTGCTTCTTGACCTGGAAACATATTTCTCAGAAGGCAAATATGGTGTTATGGTATTCACATCTTTTGAAGTATTTTCCACAGTTTGTTGTGGCCCACACCGTCAAATACTTTGGCATAGTCAATAAGGCAGAAGTAGATGTTTCTCTGGAGCTCTCTTTTTCGATAATCCAATGGATGTTGGCTATTTGATCTGTGGTTCCTCTTCCTTTTCTACATCCGGCTTGAACATCTGGAAGTTTGTAGTTCACATACTGTTAAAGCCTGGCTTGGAGAATTTTGAGAATTACTTTGGTAGTGTGTGGGATGAGTGCAATTGTGTGCTAGTTTGAACATTATTTGGCATTGCCTTTCTTTGGGATTTGGAGAAGGCAATGGCACCCCACTCCAGTACTCTTGCCTGGAGAATCCCATGGATGGAGGAGCCTGGTGGGCAGTAGTCCATGGGGTCGTGAAGAGTCGGACACAACTGAGCGAATTCGTTTTCACTTTCATTTTCTTTGGGATTATTCAAACATTCCTAGGCCTATATCCAACAGTACACATGTATGTATCCCACCACACTCTCAGATCTGTATCCAATCTCATGTGAATTCCTATGACAAATTGTAACTACATATTCAATGTTATTTAGGTATCTATTCAATTGAACACACTATATATCTGACAATATATAGTTACTAAGTGAACTAGTGAATATGCTTATAATTGTTACGGATTTTGTCTAGAATGGTGTTGATTTTGATCTGTGATTTCCAGATATTGGGAGATCCTTCCTCTATATATTGTTGGTTATTATTTGCAACAATTTGGTAATGTATGCCTCTGTGAGTAGACTTGAGATGTTTTCCTTTTCCCTCTGCCTGTTTACTTCAAAAATTGGAGACTCTGGGCTACTGTTAATAAGCCCTAGTCCAATAATAGCACACTGAGTGGCCTCTCTGTGAAATTTTCAGCAGATCTTTGAATGAGCATTTCTAACACCATGGGTTGAAATAGTCATAAAATGTCCTTAATGCCATATCTGAAATTAAGACCCTGAAGGAGCCTTGTCAACTGGAAATTGGCACTTGTCAGCTTCTGCAAGGATTAAGTCGATGGTCACCACAGTCACTGACCCTCAAAACTGAACGGAGTTCAGGGAAGAGATTTGGAATGAGGCATTCTGTGCTCTGAGAAAAGCTGGCAGAACAGGCCTTCAGATCGATATTTTCAGAAGATTTTATGAGCCACAAATCTTACATCTTCTCATGTCTAGAAAAGCACTGAAATCATTAACAGAAACATCTGCTTCAGACATTAGGAAGGAAATAAATTTGAAAGTCAAAATGGGATAATTGTAGTTCAGATACTGAAGGTAAAATTAGATGGCTATTGTGGATTTCAGACACATTCCTGTATTGCTAAGAACTTAAATTTTCTGAGCTGTGTCAGATTAGGGGATGGCACTGGTCACTGGTAGCTGCAACCTTATGATTTCAAGGTATCCTCCTGTAACTCTTAAGACCTTCTACACTAAAATTGTTTTAGGTCAGATATTAACAAAAAAGCAGAGACATATGTAGTGGCCAATATACCACATCAGAAGTTAAAACCTACTTAGATAAAGTTAAACAACTGGCTACCTGGCTGCAAGTCTCCCTTGAGTGTCAGGCCCAGATAGACTTATTCTTCTAAATCCCAAGTGACTGAGTTCTTAATCATACTAAACTCAACTTGGAAGTCAGGAATATTTCAACCTGATATTCATTCCATGAACTGAGGCAGAACTATGCCCCATTTCATCTGGAAGTAGCCAGAGCATTTGTCCCCCCATTCCCTGAAAAACTTAGGGGAGGTTAACCTAATGGGAAATTAAAGGTCATCTCCCATAAAACCGAGTTCCTCTACTAAGTTTGACTAACGTCTCTATCCAAAATGATTATTTCATTTTTGCCCAACACTTTTTCTCCTCAAGACTGATGAATATCAGAGAAAAGGGGGAGTTGATACTGAGAAAAGCCATGTGGGGTTCCTGGGCATAAAAACCTTTATGTGTCCCTCATTTCTTTGATTACAGAAAATTGATTTCATTCAACATCGCTGACCTTCCCCGAGTTCCAAATGGAAGATTCAAGCAGTTGTTAATTAGGTAAGGAAGAAGGTGTGAGACAAGGGAAAAGCAAACATCAGGAAATAATAGTCAGTCTTGGGGAAGATCCTAATTCCCCATCAAGGGATACACACATCCACTTTGAGCTGTTCTGCAGATACTGAAACCCCCACCAGGTGGGAGAAGTTTACAATGGTATACTGCCCACATGCACTTGACCCTAGACCAGTTGGAACCAGAAAGTTGGTGATGCTGACGCCCACTTACCAACCAATCAGAATAATGTCCACTCACATTTTTTTGAACCATTGCTATAAAACTTCTCACTATCCTCTCCAAGTGGAGACACACGGTTTTGAGGGCTGCTCTGACCCCCTTTGCCTGGCAAAGCAAATAAAGCTATTTTTTCCTACTTCACACAAAACTCTCTCCAATAGCTTAATGGTGTTTTCAGTGTTACTTTGGATTGCCGGCTAAGTGAAGTCCAAAGCAAAATAAAATGTCTATCTCAAGATAAATCCATCTTAAGCAATTAATGGTCTTTTGTAAGTTACCTACAACCTATGTATGAATCCTTGGCCTTTAATTAAGTTACTTTGAATTAACTTATTTTGATAATGGTCTTATCTAAAATTCTTTAAAAAATTTTTGACAGTATACTCAGTATATATCCTTGGGTGGAAAAATGATAAAACAATAGTGTAGTCTTTTCCACATAAAAGGAAATGATGGTTGACATTCCTATGTTTCCAAGGTTCATTTGAAAGCATAACATACCATTTCACACCAGTCAGAATGGCTGCGATCCAAAAGTCTACAAATAATAAATGCTGGAGAGGGTGTGGAGAAAAGGGAACCCTCTTACACTGTTGGTGGGAATGCAAACTAGTACAGCCACTATGGAGAACAGTGTGGAGATTCCTTAAAAAACTGGAAATAGAACTGCCTTATGATCCAGCAATCCCACTGCTGGGCATACACACTGAGGAAACCAGAATTGAAAGAGACACGTGTACCCCAATGTTCATCGCAGCACTGTTTATAATAGCCAGGACATGGAAGCAACCTAGATGTCCATCAGCAGATGAATGGATAAGAAAGCAGTGGTACATATACACAATGGAGTATTACTCAACCATTAAAAAGAATTCATTTGAATCAGTTCTAATGAGGTGGATGAAACTGGAGCCTATTATACAGAGTGAAGTAAGCCAGAAGGAAAAACATCAATACAGTATACTAACGCATGTATATGGAATTTAGAAAGATGGTAACAATAACCCAGTGTACGAGACAGCAAAAGAGACACTGATGTATAGAACAGTCTTATGGACTCTGTGGAAGAGGGAGAGGGTGGGGAGATTTAGGAGAATGGCATTGAAACATGTAAAATATCATGTAAGAAACAAGTTGCCAGTCCAGGTTCGATGCACGATACTGGATGCTTGGGGCTAGTGCACTGGGACGACCCAGAGGGATGGTATGGGGAGGGAGGAGGGAGGAGGGTTCAGGATGGGGAATGCATGTATACCTGTGGCGGCGGATTCATTTTGATATTTGGCAAAACTAATACAATTATGTAAAGTTTAAAAATAAAATAAAATAAAAAAAAAAGAACAGAAAAAAAAAAAGAAAGCATAACATTTTGCAAATAGCAACTAAATTAAACAAATCTATACTTCTGACTGCATCTGGTCTTAGTTGTATCACATGGGCTGAGTCGCCCTGTGGCATGTGAGATCTCAGTTCCCCAATCAGGGGCTGAACCTGTGTCTACTCCTTTGAAAGCAGAATGTTAACCACTGGGCCACCAAGGGAGTCCTGGCAATTCACTTTTGAAAGAGTAATGAGTCATTCTAGTGACAACACAAATTATCATGTTACAAGTAAAATCATGTTGTACTGGTTCAAAGATAGATATAATGTAAATGAGTAATAGGACTTATAAATTCACTCAGAATCATAGGATTTTTCCGTAGTATCCTTTTGGTTGTAAGTGACAGAAAGATCAACTGAAATGCTTTTGAAATTTAAGGATATTTGTTGATTGGCTAACATGACTGCAAACTTCAAAAAACCTAAGATTCACAGTTAGTTGATATATTGGATCAAACATGCCACAAAGGAGTCCTTTTCTTGTTGTTTTCTTCTCTGACTGATCTTAAATCTGACTTACCTGGCACTTAGAAGGATTGCTATCTACAACAACTCAGAGAAAAGGCTCTTTATACGACTCTGGCAGAAGTAACTGACCTCGATCATCAGGTACATACAACAAGGACTAAACCACAGTGGAGACAGGGCAGAATGCTTTTGCATTTCAGGTGACCTATTAACACTTGGCTACCTCTTGCAACTCACATTGAGACAGTAAACAAGAAACTTCAGGAACCTGGCCTGCATTTTGGGTAGACTGAAGACGTGATTAGGCATCGCAGGGGTAAAATTCTAGGCTATACCTCTAGCTAAGCCACTAAAATCAGCTGAGAAGTTAGTGGAAGGTGAAGGGAGAAGAACAGAGTCGATAGTGAAGGGAAAAGACAATAGACAGACGTTGAAGCTCTATGATCAGCAGCAGTGTCAAGTGGCATAGTTCATTACTCTAGCCATTCTCTTCTAATCTGTCAGGAAACTATTTTTAGGTAAATTCCTCACTTCTGAATTCATCATCAGCATCAAAATGAAAGAAGACAGGATGAATGTGACTGAATTCATTCTAATTGGACTTCCCCAGGGTTCTCAGATGCTGATAATTCTATTTTTGGTGTTACTTAGCATCTACATCAGAGAAGGCAATGGCGCCCCACTCCGGTACCCTCGCCTGGAGAATCCCATGGATGGAGGAGCCAGGTGGGCTGCCCATGGGGTCGCTAAGAGTTGGACACGACTGAGCGACTTCACTTTCACTTTTCACTTTCACGAATTGGAGATGGAAATGGCAACTCACTCCAGTGTTCTTGCCTGGAGAATCCCAGGGACGGGGGAGCCTGGTGGGCTGCTGTCTATGGGGTCGCACCAAGTCGGACATGACTGAAGCGACTTAGCAGCAGCAGCATCTACATGGCAAATAGATGGGGAAAACAATGGAAACTGTAACAGACTTTATTTTCTTGGGCTCCAGATGGTGACCATCACTGCAGATGGTGACCACAGCCATGAAATTAAAAGACGCTTGCTCCTTGGAAGAAAAGTATGACAAATCTAGACAGCATATTAAAAAGCAGAGACATAAATTTGCCGACAAAGATCTGTAGAGTCAAAGCTATGGTTGGTCCAGTAGTCATGTATGAATGTGAGTTGGACCATGAAGAAAGCTAAGCACCAAAGATTAGATACTTTCAATCCATGCTGCTGGAGAAGACTTTTGAGAATCCCTTGGACAGCAAGGAGATAAACCCAGTCAATCCTAAAGGAAATCAACCCTGAATATTCATTGGAAGGACTGATGTTGAAGCCGAAATTCCAATACTTTAGCCACCTGATGTGAAGAGCCAATTCACTGGAAAGGACCTTGATGCTGGGAAAGATTGAGGGCAGGAGGAGAAGAAGCAACAGAGGATGAGATGGTTGGATGGCATCACCATCATCAATGGACATGGGTTTGAGCAAGCTCTGGGAGATGGGGAAGGACAGGGAAGCCTGGCTGCTGCAGTCCATGGGCTCACAAAGAGTTGGACATGACTGAGACACTCAACAACAACAATACCAAAAATTTCCATGATGTGGCACAGAGAGGGAGATCTCCAAAGATCACGATGCTGCCTCTGAGTTGAGAATCTGAAATTCACGGTCAAGGACACTAAAGCAGAAAATGCATCTATAGTCCTGGAGAGGCTGAGTGTGAGAAAGAGAGAGAATTATGCATAGCTAAGAGGATGCATCTCAAGTATACATCAAAGAACTGATCTGTGTGTGCATCTGAGGAAAACACCTGATATCTGAGAAATATCTGAGAAATTTGCTCAGATGAATTAGAGAGGATGGCTTGGTTTTCAAACTAGGTCAGGAAGAGAGCCTACTCTCATTCTCTGGAAAACCTCATATTTACAGGGGCAGTGCTGTTGGTTGAATACTTTGAAAAATTTTCATTAGTTGTGGGACATGAATAGTTCTAGACTGAGAATATCCCAGGACCAGCTTCAAGACCTGTATCAGCAATGTATTTTAAAAAAATCCTCAAAGAAAACACCCAAAGGAATCAAAACAAGCATTTTGTTCAAAATTTTGTGTCTTTGCTAATGTGAGCTATTAATCTAATTATTTCCACTTGATGCCCTTGTGTCATGCTGGTGTAAGTGTTATGCTGGGTGCATAATATGCATTAGGAAGTATATTGTTTCATTACTTCTTTGTTTTAAATTAAATTTATTTATTTTAATTAGAGGCGAATTACTTTACAATATTGTATTGTTTTTGCCATACATCAACATGAATCCACCACAGGTGTATGAAAGTGTTGTGTAACAAGTTATTTCTTGATTAGTTGTTATGTAAAATTAATTGATTTAAGTTCCATGGGAATGAACTATCTTGCAAGAGAATGTTAGGATTCTACCCCTACATATGCTGTCTACAAGAGATCCACCTCAAAACAGGGGACACATACAGACTGAAAGCGAAGGGCTGGAAAAAGATTTTCCATGCAAATAGGGACCAAAAGAAAGCAGGAGTAACAATACTCATATCAGATAAAATAGACTTTAAAACGAAGGCTGTGGAAAGAGACAAAGACGGTCACTACATAATGATCAAAGGATCAATCCAAGAAGAAGATATAACTATTATCAATATATATGTACCCAACACGGGAGCACCGCAATACGTAAGACAAATGCTAACAAGTATGAAAGGAGAAATTAACAAGAACACAATAATAGTGGGAGACTTTAATACCCGACTCACACCTATGGATAGATCAACTAAACAGAAAATTAACAAGAAAACACAAACTTTGAATGATACAATAGACCACTTAGACCTAATTGATATCTATAGGACATTTCATCCCAAAACAATGAATTTCACCTTTTTCTCAAGCGCACATGGAACCTTCTCCAAGATAGATCACATCCTGGGCCATAAAGCTAGCCTTGGTAAATTCAAAAAAAATAGAAATCATTCCAAGCATCTTTTCTGACCACAATGCAGTAAGATTAGATCTCAATTACAGGAGAAAAACTATTAAAAATTCCAACATATGGAGGCTGAACAACACGCTGCTGAATAACCAACAAATCACAGAAGAAATCAAAATAGAAATCAAAACTTGCATAGAAATGAATGAAAATGAAAACACAACAACCCAAAACCTGTGGGACACTGTAAAAGCAGTCCTAAGGGGAAAGTTCATCGCAATACAGGCATACCTCAAGAAACAAGAAAAAAGTCAAATAAATAACCTAACTCTACACCTAAAGCAACTAGAAAAGGAAGAAATGAAGAACCCCAGGGTTAGTAGAAGGAAAGAAATCTTAAAAATTAGAGCAGAAATAAATGCAAAAGAAACAAAAGAGACCATAGCAAAAATCAACAAAGCCAAAAGCTGGTTCTTTGAAAGGATAAATAAAATTGACAAACCATTAGCCAGACTCATCAAGAAACAAAGGGAGAAAAATCAAATCAATAAAATTAGAAAAGAAAATGGAGAGATCACAACAGACAACACAGAAATACAAAGGATCATAAGAGACTACTATCAACAATTATATGCCAATAAAATGGACAACGTGGAAGAAATGGACAAATTCTTAGAAAAGTACAACTTTCCAAAACTCGACCAGGAAGAAATAGATAATCTTAATAGACCCATCACAAGCATAGAAATTGAAACTGTAATCAAAAATCTTCCAGCAAACAAAAGCCCAGGTCGAGATGGCTTCACAGCTGAATTCTACCAAAAATTTAGAGAAGAGCTAACACCTATCCTACTCAAACTCTTCCAGAAAATTGCAGAGGAAGGTAAACTTCCAAACTCATTCTATGAGGCCACCATCACCCTAATACCAAAACCTGACAAAGATCCCACAAAAAAAGAACACTACAGGCCAATATCACTGATGAACATAGATGCAAAAATCCTTAACAAAATTCTAGCAATCAGAATCCAACAACACATTAAAAAGATCATATACCATGACCAAGTGGGCTTCATCCCAAGGATGCAAGGATTCTTTGATAGCCGCAAATCAATCAATGTAATACACCACATTAACAAATTGAAAAATAAAAACCATATGATTATCTCAATAGATGCAGAGAAAGCCTTTGACAAAATTCAACATCCATTCATGAAAAAACTCTCCAGAAAGCAGGAAAGGAAGGAACATACCTCAACACAATAAAAGCTATATATGACAAACCCACAGCAAACATTATCCTCAATGGTGAAAAATTGAAAGCATTTCCTTTAAAGTCAGGAACAAGACAAGGGTGCCCACTTTCACCATTACTATTCAACATAGTTTTGGAAGTTTTGGCCACAGCAATCAGAGCAGAAAAAGAAATAAAAAGAATCCAAATTGGAAAAGAAGAAGTAAAACTCTCACTATTTGCAGATGACATGATCCTCTACATAGAAAACCCTAAAGACTCCAGCAGAAAATTACCAGTCAATGATTATAGTAAAGTTGCAGGATATAAAATCAACACACAGAAATCCCTTGCATTCCTATACACTAATAATGAGAAAACAGAAAGAGAAATTAAGGAAACAATTCCATTCACCATTGCAACGGAAAGACTAAAATACTTAGGAATAAATCTACCAAGAGAAACTAAAGGCCTATATATAGAAAACTATAAAACACTGGTGAAAGAAATCAAAGAGGACACTACATGGAGAAATATCCCATGTTCATGGATTGGAAGAATCAATATAGTGAAAATGAGTATATCACCCAAAGCAATTTATAGATTCAATGCAATCCCTATCAAGCTACCAACGGTATTCATCACAGAGCTAGAACAAATAATTTCACAATTTGTATGGAAATACAAAAAACCTCGAATAGCCAAAGCTATTTTGAGAAAGAAGAATGGAACTGGAGGAATCAACCTACCTGACTTCAGCCTCTACTACAAAGCCACAGTCATCAAGACAGTATGGTACTGGCGCAAAGACAGAAATATAGATCAGTGGAACAAACAGAAATCCCAGAGATAAATCCACGCACATATGGACACCTTATCTTTGACAAAGGAGGCAAGAATATACATTAAAGATTAATGTATATTAAAGACAATTAATTAAAGATTAAAGACAATCTCTTTAACAAGTGGTGCTGGGAAAACTGGTCAACCACTTGTAAAAGAATGAAACTAGAGCAGTTTCTAACACCATACACAAAAATAAACTCTAAATGGATTAAAGATCTCAACTTAAGATGAGAAACTAAAAACTCCTAGAGAGAAACATAGGCAAAACACTCTCCGACATACATCACAGCAGGATCCTCTATGACCCACCCCAGAATATTGGAAATAAAAGCAAAAATAAACATATGGGACCTAATTAAACTTAAAAGCTTCTGCACAACAAAGGAAACTATTAGCAAGGTGAAAAGACAGCCTTCAGAATGGGAGAAAATAATAGCAAATGAAGGAACTGACAAACAACTAATGTCAAAAATATACAAGCAACTCCTACAGCTCAATTCCAGAAAAATAAATGACCCAATCAAAAAATGGGCCAAAGAACTAAATAGACATTTCTCCAAAGAAGACACACAGATGGCTAAGAAACACATGAAACGATGCTCAAATTCACTCATTATCAGAGAAATGCAAATCAAAACCACAATGAGGTACCATTTCACGCCAGTCAGAATGGCTGCTATCTAAAAGTCTACGAGCGGAGGAGCCAAGATGGCGGAGGAGTAGGTGTGGGAGAACACTTTCTCCCCACAAATTCATCAAAAGAGCATTTAAACGTAGTAAATTCCACAAAACAACTTCTGAATGCCGAGAGGACATCAGGCACCCAGAAAAGCAAAAACTGGGAGGAGCTCATCAAATGCCTCCATACCGACACTGAAACCAAGCACCACACACGGGCCAATAAGTTCCAGGGCAAGACATACCAAGCAAATTCTCCAGCAACAAAGGAACACAGCCCTGAGCTTCAAGATACAGGCTGCCCAAAGTCACCCCAAAACTATAGACATCTCATAACTCATTACTGGACATTTCATTGCACTCCAGAGAGAAGAAATACAGCTCCACCCACCAGAACACCGACACAAGCTTCCCTAACCAGGAAACCTTGACAAGCCACCTGTACAAACCCACACACAGCAGGAAACACCACAATAAAGAGAACTCCACAAACTGCCAGAATACAGAAAGGACACCCCAAACTCAGCAATTTAAACAAGATGAAGAGACAGAGGAATACTCAGCAGATAAAGGAACAGGATAAATGCCCACCAAACCAAACAAAAGAGGAAGAGATAGGAATCTACCTGATAAAGAATTCCAAATAATGATAGTGAAATTGATCCAAAATCTTGAAACTAAAATGGAATCACAGATAAATAGCCTGGAGACAAGGATTGAGAAGATGCAAGAAAGGTTTAACAAGGACCTAGAAGAAATAAAAAGAGTCAATATATAATGAATAATGCAATAAGTGAAATTAAAAACACTCTGGAGGCAAATAAATAGTAGAATAACAGAGGCAGAAGACAGGATTAGTGAATTAGAAGATAGAATGGTAGAAATAAATGAATCAGAGAGGATAAAAGAAAAACGAATTAAAAGAAATGAGGACAATCTCAGAGACCTCCAGGACAATATTAAACGCTACAACATTCAATCATAGGGTTCCAGAAGAAGAAGACAAAAGAAAGACCATGAGAAAATACTTGAGGAGATAATAGTGGAAAACTTCCTAAAATGGGGAAGGAAATAATCACCAAGTCCAAGAAACCCAGAGAGTCCCAAACAGGATAAACCCAAGGAGAAACACCCAAGACACATATTAATCAAATTAACAAAGATCAAACACAAAGAACAAATATTAAAAGCAGCAAGGGAAAAACAACAAATAACACACAAAATTCCCATAAGGATAACAGCTGATCTTTCAATAGAAACTCTTCAAGCCAGGAGGGAATGGCAAGACATACTTAAAATGATGAAAGAAAATAACCTACAGCCCAGATTATTGTACCCAGCAAGGATCTCATTCAAGTATGAAGGAGAAATCAAAAGCTTTTCAGACAAGCAAAAGCTGAGAGAATTCTGCACCACCAAACCAGCTCTCCAACAAATACTAAAGGATATTCTCTAGACAGGAAACACAAAAACGGTGTATAAACTCAACCCAAAACAATAAAAGTAAATGGCAACACAACATACTTATCAGTAATTACCTTAAACGTAAATGGGTTGAATGCCCCAACCAAAAGACAAAGACTGGCTGAATGGATACAAAAACAAGACCCCTACATATGTTGTCTACAAGAGACCCACCTCAAAACAGGGGACACATACAGACTGAAAGTGAAGGGCTGGAAAAAGATTTTCCATGCAAATAGGGACCAAAAGAAAGCAGGAGTAGCAATACTCATATCAGATAAAATAGACTTTAAAACAAAGGCTGTGAAAAGAGACAAAGAAGGTCACTACATAATGATCAAAGGATCAATCCAAGAAGAAGATATAACAATTATAAATATATATGCACCCAACACGGGAGCACCACAGTACGTAAGACAAATGCTAACAAGTATGAAAGGAGAAATTAACAATAACACAATAATAGTGGGAGACTTTAATACCCCACTTACACCTATGGATAGATCAACTAAACAGAAAATTAACAAGGAAACACAAACTTTAAACGATACAATAGACCAGTTAGACCTAATTGATATCTATAGGTCATTTCATCCCAAAACAATGAATTTCACCTTTTCTCAAGCGCACATGGAACCTTCTCCAGGATAGATCACATCCTGGGCCATAAAAAGCTAGCCTTGGTAAATTCAAAAGATAGAAATCATTCCAAGCATTTTTTCTGACCACAATGCAGTAAGATTAGATCTCAATTACAGGAGAAAAACTATTAAAAATTCCAACATATGGAGGCTGAACAACACGCTGCTGAATAACCAACAAATCACAGAAGAAATCAAAAAGAAATCAAAATTTGCATAGAAACGAATGAAAATGAAAACACAACAACCCAAAACCTGTGGGACACGGTAAAAGCAGTCCTAAGGGGAAAGTTCATAGCAATACAGGCACACCTCAAGAAACAAGAAAAAGTCAAATAAATAACCTAACTCTACACCTAAAGCAACTAGAAAAGGAAGAAATGAAGAACCCCAGGGTTAGTAGAAGGAAAGAAATCTTAAAAATTAGAGCAGAAATAAATGCAAAAGAAACAAAAGAGACCATGGCAAAAAAATCAACAAAACCAAAAGCTGGTTCTTTGAAAGGATAAATAAAATTGACAAACCATTAGCCAGACTCATCAAGAAACAAAGGAGAAAAAATCAAATCAACAAAATTAGAAACGAAAATGGAGAGATCACAACAGACAACACAGAAATACAAAGGATCATAAGAGACTACTATCAACAATTATATGCCAATAAAATGGACAACGTGGAAGAAATGGACAAATTCTTAGAAAAGTACAACTTTCCAAAACTGGACCAGGAAGAAATAGAAAATCTTAACAGACCCATCACAAGCATGGAAATTGAAACTGTAATCAAAAATCTTCCAGCAAACAAAAGCCCCGGTCCAGACGGCTTCACAGCTGAATTCTACAAAAATTTAGAGAAGAGCTGACACCTATCCTGCTCAAACTCTTCCAGAAGATTGCAGAGGAAGGTAAACTTCAAACTCATTCTATGAGGCCACCATCACCCTAATACCAAAACCTGACAAAGATCCCACAAAAAAAAGAAAACTACAGGCCAATATCACTGATGAACATAGATGCAAAAATCCTTAACAAAATTCTAGCAATCAGAATCCAACAACACATTAAAAGATCATACACCATGACCAAGTGGGCTTTATCCCAGGGATGCAAGGATTCTTCAATATCCGCAAATCAATCAATGTAATACACCACATTAACAAATTGAAAAATAAAAACCATATGATTATCTCAATAGATGCAGAGAAAGCCTTTGACAAAATTCAACATCCATTTATGATAAAAACTCTCCAGAAAGCAGGAATAGAAGGAACATACCTCAACATAATAAAAGCTATATATGACAAACCCACTGCAAACATTATCCTCAATGGTGAAAAATTGAAAGCATTTCCTCTAAAGTCAGGAACAAGACAAGGGTGCCCACTTTCACCATTACTATTCAACATAGTTTTGGAAGTTTTGGCCACAGCAATCAGAGCAGAAAAAGAAATAAAAGGAATCCAAATTGGAAAAGAAGAAGTAAAACTCTCACTATTTGCAGATGACATGATCCTCTACACAGAAAACCCTAAAGAGTCCACCAGAAAATTACTAGAACTAATCAATGACTACAGTAAAGTTGCAGGATATAAAATCAACACACAGAAATCCCTTGCATTCCTATACACTAATAATGAGAAAACAGAAAGAGAAATTAAGGAAACAATTCCATTCACCATTGCAACAGAAAGAATAAAATACTTAGGAATATATCTACCTAAAGAAACTAAAGACCTATATATAGAAAACTATAAAACACTGGTGAAAAAAAATCAAAGAGGTCACTAATAGATGGAGAAATATACCATGTTCATGGATTGGAAGAATCAATATAGTGAAAATGAGTATACTACCCAAAGCAATTTATAGATTCAACGCAATCCCTATCAAGCTACCAACAGTATTCTTCACAGAGCTAGAACAAATAATTTCACAATTTGTATGGAAATACAAAAACCTCAAATAGCCAAAGCGATCTTGAGAAAGAAGAATGGAACTGGAGGAATCAACCTACCTGACTTCAGGCTCTACTACAAAGCCACAGTTATCAAGACAGTATGGTACTGGCACAAAGACAGAAATATTGATCAATGGAATAAAATAGAAAGCCCAGAGATAAATCCACGCACATATGGACACCTTTATCTTCGACAAAGGAGGCAAGAATATACAATGGATTAAAGACAATCTCTTTAACAAGTGGTGCTGGGAAATCTGGTCAACCACTTGTAAAAGAATGAAACTGGACCACTTTCTAACACCATACACAAAAATAAACTCAAAATGGATTAAAGATCTAAACGTAAGACCAGAAACTATAAAACTCCTAGAGGAGAACATAGGCAAAACACTCTCCGACATACATCACAGCAGGATCCTCTATGACCCACCTCCCAGAATATTGGAAATAAAAGCAAAAATAAACAAATGGAACCTAATTAACCTTAAAAGCTTCTGCACATCAAAGGAAACTATTAGCAAGGTGACAAGACAGCCTTCAGAATGGGAGAAAATAATAGCAAATGAAGCAACCGACAAACAACTAATCTCAAAAATATACAAGCAACTCCTACAGCTCAACTCCAGAACAATAAACGACCCAATCAAAAAATGGGCCAAAGAACTAAATAGACATTTCTCCAAAGAAGACACACAGATGGCTAAGAAACACATGAAACGATGCTCAAATTCACTCATTATCAGAGAAATGCAAATCAAAACCACAATGAGGTACCATTTCACGCCAGTCAGAATGGCTGCTATCTAAAAGTCTACGAGCAATAAATGCTGGAGAGGGTGTGGAGAAAAAAGGAACCCTCTTACACTGTTGTTGGGAATGCAAACTAGTACAGCCACTATGGAGAACAGTGTGGAGATTCCTCAAAAAACTGGAAATAGAACTGCTATATGACCCAGAAATCCCACTGCTGGGCATACACACTGAGGAAACCAGAACTGAAAGAGACACGTGTACCCCAGTGTTCATCACGGCACTGTTTATGATAGCCAGGACATGGAATCAATCTAGATGTCCATCAGCAGATGAATGGATAAGAAAGCTGTGGTACATATACACAATGGAGTATTACTCAGCCATTAAAAAGAATACATTTGAATCAGTTCTAATGAGGTGGATGAAATTGGAGCCTATTATACAGAGTGAAGTAAGCCAGAAAGAAAAACACCAATACAGTATACTAATGCATATATATGGAATTTAGAAAGATTGTAACAATAGCCCGGTATACCAGACAGCAAAAGAGACACTGATGTATAGAACATTCTTTTAACTCTGTGGGAGAGGGAGCGGATGGGATGATTTGGGAGAATGGCATTGAAATATGTATAATATCATATATGAAATGAGTCACCAGTCCAGGTTCGATGCACGATACTGGATGCTTGGGGCTGGTGCACTCGGACGACCCAGAGGGATGGTATGGGGAGGGAGGAGGGAGGAGGGTTCAGGATGGGGAACACATGTATACCTGTAAATTCATTTCGATATTTGGCAAAACCAATACAATATTGTAAAGTTTAAAAATAAAATAAAATTAAAAAAATAAACATTCAATTTATTTGCACTTAGATTATTCCAGTTTTAAATTATTTCTCAATGTATGTTTAGATCATTGTGTTTTTCATAGAAATGGTCTGTTTTCTTTTCTTGGCACGTTAACTGCCATACATCCTTTTATCACATCATTTTGTTGTCTTTTTAAAATTTGTGGATTCTACAATGATGGCCCTCTCTTCAATCTTGATTCTGATAATTTGGTTTTTCTCTTACTTTTTCTTAGTCCATTTGGCTAGAGATTATAATTTATTCAATGTTCAAAGGATCAATTCCTGGTGTTCTTTACTTTATATAAATTACTCTTTTAATTATGTATAGCTTCTCCACACCTTCCACACTACAATGCTCTTTATGTTCATTTTAAATTTTCTTTTTTATCATTTTGAGACAGAAGCTTAGTTCATTCTTTAAAGAGTCTATTGTTTTCTAATATTTGCATTTAAATCTATAAAATTCTCTCTAATCACACAGCTGCATCCAGTTAATTTATACACATTGCAATGTATTATACATAGCCCTTTATATATATTAATATATATCTTTTATAAATATTTTTCATATAGTTTATATATATATATGTATATCATAATGTTCCTGTTGAAAATATATTTTTGAAAATAGTCATGAGTGATTTTAGGCTGAATAATTGGAAAATATTACATGTTTGTTATAAATTTCTATTTAAAGTACGTATGTGCTTTATAATTTAAGTTCTTAGAAATATATTGCAAATTGTGTCATGGCCTTAGGTATTTTCTACTTTGGTGGCTGCCCCATGAGCACTTTGAAATGAAGGGGACAGTCCCACAAATACTTTTTTCTTTTCCTAGTATGATACTAAAACTGATCAAAGTTTCTATCAAAGTTTCTATCTGCGTCTGAAATTATGTGACACTTTTTATCTGCATTTGAGATAAGGTTTACATGACTTGCTCTGATATTAACATTCATGATTGGAAATTAGTTCAGATATCATCTTCAAAGATAAAGCTTAAAGTTAAAAAGATTTGCTTGTTTTGAAGAACATACTTTCACAAGAATGTTTTCACATATTTCATTTCCGCCCAGATTTGAATTTCTCTTTTGGTGATATGACCTAAATTTGTTTTTCATGATTTTTTCCCAGAAGGCAGAATTTTATAAGTCTTGTTCCACACGGTGATTGTTCTTGTACTATCTCTGGAGATCTACCCTCAAAATTATGATTAAAGTCCCAGTGAATTTAATTAGACAAAATCATACTTGGAGATGCAGGAATTGAATGACCCAGTTGTATGTGCTGCACTTAAATGTAGACAAAGTGCTTCCAGCCCTTTGCCAGGCCCTGCGGCGCGTTTGTCGACAACAGTGATCACATGACCGGCTTCTTCTGGAACTGCAGTGATGGACTCAGAACATAATACAGTGTGTATATGAGATCATTCGCCCTCCTTCAGGAAGACTGAAGGTCAACAGCACTGTATGCGCACAGCACAGTAACTGATTAAGAATCGAAATGTTGCCACAGTCATTTCACAGCTTCACTTTGACTGCTATAAGCGCAAACAGGAAATATTTTATTACATATTCAAAATATTTTATTATAAACAATTTACACATAGTTTGAAGTTTTTTCTCTCTGTCTGATTAACGTACTGATTTAATATTGGTTTGTTATCAGGACAAATCCAGCCAACAGTGAACATTCTGAGTTTCTGTTCACAATCAAGATTCAGGGTTCCTTAGGAAATAGAATGTTCATATTCATTTTGAAAATCTCAGTCATTTGAAAAGTAATTTTTAAAAATAACAGATGATTTCTATTTCCTGCAATCATGGAAAGCATTGGTCACAAGGAAGCAGTTCAAGGTGCTGTGAGGCTGCATGAATCTTACTCTCTGCATTACCAGAGACAACATCAGTACATAAAGGACAAGCAAGAAGGAAGCAGAGCCCAGAAGATGGATTGAACAGCTTTCTTCATAGGCAGGTAACCCAGGAAGCATATTTAGAAACAAAATTCTGAACGAGGCTTCCGATTTTGCAAGAGTACGTTGGTGAGGTGAGCTTTCTTACTTGCTCAGTCATGTCCAACTCTTTGGGACCGTTCGAATTGTAGCCCACCAGGCTCCTCTGTCAGTGGGATTTTCTAGGCAAGAATACTGGAGTGGGTTGCCATTTCCTCCTCACAGGGATCTTCCTGACCCAGAAACTGAACCCGCACCTCCTGTGTATCCTGCATAGAAGGCTGATTCTTTGCCCACTGAGCCACCAGGGAAGCCCAGGATGGGGTTAGACTTCAGTCTTTTAGAGTTTTCCTTTGTGATTTTCCTAAGTCATGTTACAACTCCATTATGATTATTAAATATGTTGATTCAATAGATTTATTCTATTCTGTAAAATGATCTGGAATAAAGTTATCTACTTGAAGATAAAATATCCTTAGAAATTAATTTCAAAGGTAATGATCTGGGGATAGTTTCATGGGAAGAGATATAAAAATTTGGTAATAGTTTTAATTTACATGTTCTCTAAACATTGTGTGTTAATTAAAAGATGAGGTAACACCTGTAGACCTTGACTGAGTGACCCTCAAGAACATGAACAAATGCTGTAATAAGTAAACCTTGACTTTAAGTCCTGTTTTTTGTTCAAGGTAGGCTTAGGCACCCTATCATGTTTATTGGCCATTTAGAAGCCATCTTCTGTTAATTTTTTTGGTTGATAATTTATTCCATATTTCATACTTTTATATTTATCTTTTCTTCATTAGATGATAACTCTCTATATCATCCAATATGTAAGTCTTTCTTCAAACATTTCATCTACTGCTGTTTTGGTATCATTTCCTAGATTCTTAAAAAACATGAAATTGTCAAATAAACCTATTTGAGATTTCAAGGATTGGTTAAAAATATTCTTCCAACCCTAGAATGAAGAAGTGTACCTCCTTTATGAAATGGATAGCAAATATAAAGTAAATCTTGCTTTACCTTTGTATTAAACTTTTAATTTTTAATAGATATTAGCTATATGTACAATAATTAGCTTCCAGATGGAAAGCTAATAGTGACACCTCATTTATTTAATGATGTATCCTTTTCCCACAAATGTCTCTAATTAATTGCCTGTCCATTAGTGTACAAGATTTTGAGTTTTAGGGTGCTGTTTTAATAAGCCTTGATCATGTTAATAATATCTGAAAATATAAGAACCATACTGCTCATTTGCTGAATGAATGAACAAATTAGACATCAGAACGTCAGTCGTGATAATTATATTTGTAGGAAATGTTGTCCTGAACTCTGAAATAAAAGATGCAGAAAGACCTATGGAACAAAGGATCAATGTAACTGAGTTTGTCCTCTTGGGGCTCACTCAGAGCCCCCAGGGTCAGAAAATCTTATTTGTCATCTTCTTGCTCATCTACTTTGTGACCATGGTGGGCAATCTCCTCATTGTCCTGACTGTGGTGTCCAGCCCGACCCTGCATGTCCCTATGTACTTCTTTCTTGGCAACTTATCATTTATGGATGCTGTTTATTCTACTACAGTCACCCCAAATATGATTATAGACTTATTCTATGTGAAAAAAACCATTTCATTCCAAGCTTGCATGATCCAACTTTTTACAGAGCACTTATTCGGTGGTGCTGAGATTTTACTCCTGGTTGTCATGGCCTATGACCGCTATGTGGCCATCTGCAAACCTTTGCATTATATGACAATCATGAATCAACGGGTATGTACTCTGTTACTGCTGTTAGCCTGGACTGGTGGGTTTTTACATGCTATCATTCACATTCTCTTTGTTTACAACCTTCCCTTCTGTGGTCCCAATGTCATTGACCACTTTGGATGTGACATGTACCCCTTGTTAAAACTGGCCTGCACTGAAATCATATTATTGGCTTCTCGGTGCTGGCTAACGACGGGGCCATCTGTGTGGTCCTCTTCACACTCCTACTCGTCTCCTATGGGGTCATCCTGCGCTCCCTCAAGAATCTTAGTCAGGAAGGGAGGCGCAAAGCCTTGTCCACCTGTGGCTCCCACGTCACTGTGGTGGTCCTCTTCTTTGTGCCCTGTATTTTTCTGTATGTGAGACCTCCTTCCACCTTACCCACTGATAAATCCTTGGCTGTGTTTTACACCATTGTCACCCCTATGCTGAACCCTCTAATCTATACTCTGAGAAATGAAGAGATGCAAAATGCCATGAAAAAGCTCTGGATCAGAAGAAGAAAATGAGGCCATAGGGAAATATGTCACCTATTTTCAATTAAAAATTACTCTTCTCAGGAAAGCAATGTGTGATTCTTTAACTGTAGTATCTCCTTAGGCTAACTGACTTGGATATGATGAAAAACATCTCTTTTTGAATAATTTGAGTGGTCAAAATATATTTTAATATTTTCAAAATTTCCTAGTTCAAAATGTATATTTGTTTGAAATACATTTTTATGATTTCTGTGATTTCTTGGGGGAAGTACATATAGTTTTGGGGTATAAAATGTCTCTTTGAGACTATAGATTTATGTTCTATATGATGAGTTAAGCTATATAGTTAACACTGTTAATTTATTAGATTAGGGGAAGATTTTACCATATTTCTCTCAAAAATAATGCAATATTTTTCAGAATGAATAGGGTTTATTATGTTATAGATTTCAGAAAAAAATAACTAGAAATATAAATTCCTCCACACACACACACTTATTAATATTTGAAGTATAGATACAATTTTCTATCTGCAAGATGCTTTATTTATACATCATTTTGTTTCTATTGCTTGACATCTTAAGATTGAAGTAAAATGTTTCAAAGATTTAAATTTAATAACAAGGCCATGTTTATAAAAATAATCTAAAGGAATGAAATTTTATGTAGAATAAAACCAAATCTTAATTTTCCAATTGTTACAATTATGAATGTTTTAAAATAAATGTGCTATTTTAATATTTTTTGCTTTTATATTTCTATTACCATATCACTTTTGAAAAATTCCAATGCCTTCAAGTGATTTCGTACACTTTAACCACTTTTTCAAAAATAACTTTTAAAAACACTTTATGAAAGTGAAAGTCATGTCTGAGTCTTTGTCACCCCATGGAATGTAGTCCATGGAATTCTCCAGGCCAGAATACTGGAGTAGGTAGCTGTTACCTTCTCCAGCATATCTTCCCAACTCAGGAATTGAACCCAGATCTTTCCCGCATTACAGACAGATTCTTTACCAGTTGAGCCACCAGGAAAGTCCAAGAACACTTTATATTTTAATCCATCTAGAACTTATTTTCATTTGTCATGGGCAAACATGTAAGTCTATTTTCCCTAAAGAGGTAAAATAGTCCATCAACATAATGATTCATTTCACATAGCTTAAAAAGTTTCTACTTAGTAGGTCATGTTTTACACCATCTAAGATGTTCAATTCTAGGGCACTTTCTCCTCTATCCATCTCCTCTCTCACATTTCCCTTATCCTCTAAACTTTAGGGTCATTTTGTAAAGTTTGAAAATTTCCATAAAAACATATTTAGCACGTCATTGCTAAATATGGTTAGACTCTCCCTTGTCTAGAGGATCTTCCTGACCCTGGGATCAAACCCAGGCCTCCCAGATTGCAGGTGAATTCTTTACCAGCTGAGCCACAAGGGAAACCCAAGGATACTGGAGTGGGTAGCCTATCCCGTCTCCAGGGGATCTTCCTGACCCAGGAATTGAACCGGGGTCTCCTACATTGCAGGCAGATTCTTCACCAACTGGAAGTCCAGCATGTCATAGCACAACATAATTATTCTGAAGAAACTGGCATGTTTTACTACTTTGTTTTCCTATCTAGAATAAATATATATTGTGAAGGATTAAATGATAGTTCAAGAAAAGTTGTAATCATCTCCTAAAAGTGAAGACAAATCTTGCTTTTTGGCTTCCTTTTTGAAAAAGAGGATTTTTAATATACATTTGATTCATGTTTTCAGTCAACTGTTGGTCATAAAGGTCTTAGTGTCTTTTGCTGGCCTGAACTAAAGCACGATTTTCAATGACATGGGCATATGTCTGTATCCAAACATTCATCGGTCTGTGCTCAGCAATACTCAACTGCGTATGCTTCTACACACTCAGATCTGTATCCAACCTCACGTGATTGTGACCACTTTTATATATATATTCAGTATTATATACTCTGTATTGAATTTCATGTATTCATCTATACGTAAAAACAATCAGATACATATAAAACAATATGTTGGTGAGCACTTGATTATCAATAAGGATCCATTTGTTTATGTATATGTTTTTGATATAATTACACAAAGGCATGCATCTTTCCACTCATTGCCCTGTACCTGATTACATAAATTTAGGCAGAATGTGTCTGAATGATTCTTCTGTTCCAAGTGGCATGAATCAAGGTCATTCTTTGATAATCAGCATGTTGCTGGGCTTTTAAGGAGGGTCCAAGGTGGCTGCACCTGCGTGAATGGTGCCTTGGTAGGGATGGCTATAAGATGGGGCCCTCTGGGTCTTTTTCGTTTTCTGTGTAGATACAGGGCTTTGTAGACAGTGTCTAACAAGTGAGGTTGCTAACTTGTAAAAAAGTCATCTCAGGACTCTCAGAGGGTGAAGGTAAAAACTTTCATGTTAGTTAAGTCTCCTCTCATCATATCAGCCTGAAGTTCCAGATCTCAAATTCTAAATCCAGACTGCTTCCACATGTTGCAGGAAACAATCAACAAAATGAAAAGGCAACCTGAAGAATTAGAGAAAATATTTGCAAATCATGTATTCATAAGGAGTTTATATCTAAAATATATAAGGAATTTCTACAACTAAATAACATAAAAACAAATAACCTGATTTAAAAATGGGAAAGGAACTGAATAGATATTTCTCCAATGAAAATATAGGAAGGGCCATAAACATGAGAGGGTGTTTGACATCACTAATCATCAGAGAAATGCAACTCATAACAAAAAAAGAGATCACCTTTTATTGTTAGCATGGCCATATGATATCTATATGAGACAAAAAGTTTGGTGAGGATGTAGAGAAAAATGGAACTATACTATTAATGGGAATATAATTTTTCAGTCACTACAGTGAACATTAGGGAGGTTTCTCAAGCAATTAAAAACAAAACCATTGTATTATGCAATCCTGCTTTTGTGTATATATTCAAGGATATGAAATCAGGAATCTGAAGGGTCATCTCTACTCCCATGCTCATTACAGCATTATTCACAATAGCCAAGATCTGGAAACAACCAAATGAGCATTGATAGATGAATGGATAAAAGAAATATGAGAGGTGTATATATATATATATATATATATATATGGACTTTCATTCAGCAATATAAAAGAAAGGAATCCTGAAATTTATGAAAACATAAAGGAACTTTAATGGCACTATGCCAAGTGGAATAACCAGAAATAGAAAGATAAATACTCAATGATCTCACTTATATGTGAAATTAAAAGAAACAACCAAACAAACTCAGATGCAGAAAGAAGAATGTTGATTGCCAAGGGCAGGAGAATGAGGGTTACAAAAATGCCATTCATTTCAGCTCAGTTCAATCGCTCAGTTGTGTCCAACTCTTTGTGACTCCATGAGCCACAGCACGCCAGGCCTCCCTGTCCATCACCAACTCCCAGAGTTTACCCAAACTCATGTCCATTGAGTTGGTAATGCCATCCAACCATCTCATCCTCTGTCATCCCCTTCTCCTCCCGCCCTCAATCTTTCCCAGCATCAGGGTCTTTTCAAATGAGTCAGGTCTTCACATCAGGTGGCCAAAGGATTGGAGTTTCAGCTTTAACATCAGTCCTTCCAATGAACACACAGGACTGGTTTCCTTTAGGATGGACTGGTTGGATCTCCTTGCAGTCCAAGGGACTCTCAAGAGTCTTCTCCAACACCACAGTTCAAAAGTATCAATTCTTCAGCGCTCAGCTTTCTTTAGAGTGCAACTCTCACATCCATACATGACTATTGGAAAAACCATAGCCTTGACTAGATGGACCTTTGTTGACAAAGTAATGTCTCTGCTTTTCAATATGCTGTCCAGGTTGGTCATAACTTTCCTTCCAAGGAGTAAATGTCTTTTAATTTCATGGCTGCAATCACCATCTGCAGTGATTTTGGAGCCCCCAAAAATAAAGTCTGACTCTTTTTCCACTGTTTCCCCATTTATTTCCCATAAAGTGATGGGACTGGATGCCATGATCTTCGTTTTCTGAATGTTGAGCTTTAAGCCAACTTTTTCACTCTCCTCTTTCACTTTGATCAAGGGGCTTTTTAGTTCCTCTTCAGTTTCTGCCATAAGGGTGGTGTCACCTGTGTATGTGAAGTTATTGATATTCCCCCTGGCAATCTTGATTCCAGCTTGTGCTTCTTCCAGCCCAGCATTTCACATGATGTACTCTGCATATAAGTTAAATAAGCGGGGTGACAATATACAGCCTTGATGTACTCCTTTTCCTATTTGGAACTGGTCAGTTGTTCCATGTCCAGTTCTAACTGTTGCTTCCTAACCTGCATATAGGTTTCTCAAGAGGCAGGTCAGGTGGTCTGGTATTCCCATTTCTTTTCTTTTTTTTTTTTTTTTAAAGGTTAGAAATCTGCCATGAAACAGCCTCCAATTCCAGATGCACTCAAAGCTGAGTTTTATCAACTTTTATGAAGATACACACTGTTAGACTCCTTTTCAAAAATATGGAAGTTCTCAAGTCATTTTATACAGTCAAGTTTGTGTGAACACCAAAACCTTAGAGCCTTAAGGACTGACTCCAACAAGAAACTTTAGGCAAGTAGTGTAGTCCAGGAATTTCTCATTTTCCAAGTAAATCTCTCAGTCAAGAATTAGAGTACCTTTCCTCAGCAAAATCTTCAGTGAAGAGTCCCAAACTTGCAAAATTCGCCTCCCATTTCTTTCAGAATTTTCCACAGTTTAAGGTGATCCACACAGTCAAAGACTTTGGCATAATCAATTAATCAGAAATAGATATTTTTCTGGAATTCTCTTGCTTTTGTGGTGATCTAGCAGATGTTGGCAATTTGATCTCTGGTTCCTCTGCCTTTTCTAAATCCAGCTTGAACATCTGGAAGTTCACAGTTGACGTACTGCTGAAGCCTGGCTTGCAGCATTTTAAGCATTACTTTACTAGTGTGTGAGATGCGTGCAATTGTGTGGTAGTTTGAACATTCTTTGGCATTGCCTTTCTTTGGGATTGGAATGAAAATTGACCTTTTCATGTTCTGTGGCCACTGCTGAGTTTTCCAAATTTGCTGGCATATTGAGTGCAGCACTTTCACAGCATCATCTTTCAGGATTTGAAATAGCTCCACCGGAATTCCATCACCTCCACTAGCTTTGTTCGTAGTGATGCTTTCTAAGGCCCACTTGACTTCACATTCCAGAATGTCTGGCTCTAGGTGAGTGATCATACCATCATGATTATCTTGGCCATGAAGATCTTTTTTGTACAGTTCTTCTGTGTATTCTTGCCATGAACAGTAGATCAATTAAAAATAAAATATCATAATAAAAATTAAAACTAAAACACACATCTAAGTGTTTAATTTATATGGTATCAAATATTCAGACTCCATATTTAAGCTCATTTATTATCAAATATCCAGTTTTTGGCTTCCCAGTGACCCAGTGGTAAAGAATTTGCCTGACAATGAAGGAGATGCAAGCCATACAGTTTGATTCCTTCAGGCTATAGTTCATGGGGATCACAAAGATTCAGACACCACTTAAACCACACACACACACACAATTCAAGTTTACAAGTGGTCAAATTTTTCTCTTTTGAGATGATGCTTTGTTTTCATGTAGACTTATGGATGAAGTTTAAAATTAGTGAGGAACACTGTAAAAGTTCCTCTCTGATGTTGTCACCTTATTTGAAATAATTGGTTTGTTGGCAAGACCTGTTAATGATAGGGAAATACCCATGAGTTCCAATTAGTCACAGAGAAGAAATTTCATAGATTTTGCCAACAAATAGGAGCCAACAAATGGTAGTGCTTTTAAGGCTTCTGCAAAGTTATGATTTATAAATGAAGAGACACTTACTGCAGCTGAGTTAGTTGATATTTTTATCTTATGGCTTTTACTTCTTTCCTGATCAACTAACAGCTGCCTGGGGCCTAGCCATGGACATATGTCAGACACTTTCATAGGTGAGATTAATTTTTTAGAAATCATGAATCATATTAATTTTTAGAAAATCATATAACCATCACATTCAAGCAGGATTTAAATTCACATACAACAAATCATACAATCAACCCTCATCCAAGCTTACCTTAGATTTAAATCCCTTCTTCAGCATACAAATAACAAGAAAGGTAGACTCAGCTATAGTACTACTAATTTAAAACTAAGAATATTTTGGAATTGTTTATTTCTTATTGATATATACTTAAATGGGCTTCCCTGGCTCAGATGGTAAAGAATCTGCCTGCTAATGGAGGAGACGTGAGTGCGATCCCTGAGTCAGGAACATCCCCTGCAGAAGGGAATGGCTGGCTACCCATTCCAGTATTCTTGCCTGGGGAATTCCATGGACAGAAGAGCCTGGAAGGCTACAGTCCATGGGGTTGCAAAGATTTGGACATAATGGAGTGACTAACACTTTCACTTTCTCCTTTCATATATTTAAATTAGTTGAATTAATAATATAATTAGTTCCAATTACATAAGTTAGAATAAATTTGCAAGTCAAATATGCATCCAAAATTTCCATCACATAATATTACAACTTTAGAGTTTTTTTACGACATTGCACAATTTTTAAAATCATCGCTCTTAAAAAGTATATATTATTCAAAGAGATGTACTTTTTATTATTCAACGAGATGTACAATTAAAAGGAATTTTAATCATCTTATTCCCCAGAGTTGAACATTCCATGTTGCTTCTAAAATTTCCACAGCTCTTACTAATAGTATTGGACAAATTTGTACATAGTGATTTTTCTCCTTTAAAAATATTTTACATTAAGGTTTATTCCTAAAAGATGCATTGCAGAGCCAAAGAAAAAATGAAAAAAAAGTAATTTATATTTTTTCATTGTTGTTTCTAAAATAGTTTCATAAACTATGTTTGATTCTTACTTTATTTACACTGTCCTCCTCTTTATCTGATGGGGAATCCCACTAAAGAATGAGGAAATGCTGTGACAACGGTGCGTGTTGTTTCCACATGTGCATGAATGTTTCATCTTAGATAATCTAAAATAAAGTTTTTCATTCACTTATCTTTACAAAGATATGCTCTATGAAATATATTTAATTGCATCTATTTCTCTTCTCCTTGGCAAATTTAAAACTGCAAATTTCTTGTTGTATTAGTCATGCACTATCTTATAACCAGGAATGATGGATGCTGTTGGAAGATGGTAGAAGAAGGTGTGAGAATGCATGTAACAGAAACACAAAGGACCGGGAGGGTCATTCCTACATGGATGGGTGAGCCGCTGCTGTTTGGTAACGGTAGGTCAGGCACTAAGGGCATTTAATAGCAGCACCATTTATGACTTTGTATGAATAAGCATACATTAATATACATAGTAAGTGTCCAGTAAATATTTGTTGACTGAGTGAACTTGTAGGAATAAATAGCAGTAATGGATTTTATATGTGTTTGTTGTAGTTGCTGCATATACACTTGTATGTATGGTGCATTACCTGTCTCTCTAGCAAATTATTTCTGTTATTCACATTAAATTTTTATTTACAGAACTTGAAAGTATTTCCTTTGCTTGAAAGATTTTTTTGTTGAACACCAATATGAATTTAGTTTCTTTTTTAATCAAAACTACTGAAGGTATGGGTTTCTCTGGTGGCTCAGATGGTAAAGAATCTGCTTGCAATATGGAAGACCTGGGTTCAGTCCCTGGTTTGGGAAGACCCCCTGGAGAAGGGGATGGCAAATCACTTCAGTATTCTTGCCTGGAGACTATCATGGACAGAGGAGCCTGAGGTCTGGCAGGCTACAGTCCATGGGGTTGCAAAGAGTCAGACACAACTGAACAACTCACACACACACAAACACACACACACACATACACTGAAGCAATGAATATACAGAATATGTTTATTAAATTATATGTGGAGCAGAATTTTGAAAAATAAAATAATCAATTAACATATCTACAAATTATCTTTAAAGTAAAATGATCCATAACATGCACTTTTCTAGAGACATTTAAATGCTTACTCTGGAGAGTGTTCAGAAACTCTTAAACTGGAGTGCAGCTTCCCTTCAAATTTCTCATACAGTAGAGAGATTATAGATCAACAGAGCTGGAGAACAAGGGCATTTGAATTTCTGTTGAGTTTATGCTTTGGGGAAACAAGCATATCCTTACTTTTGGAGAATGACAATTTAATACCAAACATTTACTCATCACCTGATAGGATTCAGGCACTGCGGACATCATTCCCTGCACTCTAGTGGGACAGTAAGGAAACACGACTGGATAGTTTATGTGTTCTGATAGGTACCAGAAAGGTGTTTCACCAAGGACTTATATATATTTCCCTAAACTCCCTGTTTAGCTGATATTTCTTGATCATGTTTTTTCTTTGCAAAGTTAGGAGTCAAGATTGCAAACTGAAATTCCATCATGGAAAAGGGAATAACTCTTACCTATGTACAGCAGTTCTTAGCCTATAAAATATATCTGAGAATTGTGATTTGTAACCTTACAGACAAAGTGAAGGGCCTGAAGAACTGAGAGGATGCAGCCAGGTCCAGTGGGGTCAGAACAAGAAGGAGAATTCAGATCTCAAGTAGATCTCCAGTGTTTTCTCAGTAAATTATACATCAAACTTGCCCTCCAGATGATTTACAGGTGAGTGGTGCTAGGTATCTGAAGAGATGGAAAGCTTTATGGAGGAAAAAAGAAAAAACTGAAACAAGTACTGGGACAAAGTGTCAAGGGCATACTCTACAGTCACAGTGATCACACTATTTTGTTGTAAGTCAGACCACAATTCTTTGGTGATGAACGAGTATCATTCTTTGTTCCTCTGCAGGTAAGGCAGGCCCCAGGAAGCAGTTACTTGCTGAATGGATGTCTTCAGCCCTTCCAACAATGTGACTGAATTTGTCCTCCTGGGACTCACACAGAATCCACACGTGCAGAAAATACTCCTCATTGTCTTTCTGTTCATTTTCTTATTCACTGTTCTGTCCAACCTGCTCATAGTCATCACCATCTTCCTCAGCCCTACACTTTCTGCTCCCATGTACTTCTTTCTCACCTACTTGGCTTTATTAGATGCCTCCTTCACCTCAGTCACCACGCCTAAATTGATCATTGACCTGCTGTTCCAGAGGAGAACCATCTCTTGGCGAGGCTGCCTGGCTCAGATCTTTTTGGAGCACTTCCTGGGAGCATCAGAGGTCATCGTTCTCACTGTCATGGCCTATGACCGCTATGTGGCCATCTGCAAGCCTCTGCACTACACGACCATCATGCGACAGGGGCTCTGCCGGCTCCTGGTGGTGGTGGCCTGGATAGGGGGGATCCTGCATGCCTCAGTGCAGATTCTCTTCTTGATGGACTTGACCTTCTGTGGTCGCAATGTCATTGACCACTTCATGTGTGATTTCTTCTCCCTGTTGGAACTCGCCTGCAGCGACACCTACAGGCTGGGAATGGTGGTGGCAGCCAACAGTGGGGGCATGTGCTTGCTCATTTTTACCATGCTGCTCATTTCCTACATAGTCATCCTGAGCTCCCTGAGATCCCACGGCTCTGAAGGACGACGCAGAGCCCTCTCTACATGCGGCGCCCACTTTACAGTAGTGGTGCTCTTTTTCGTGCCTTGTGTGTTCACCTACACACGCCCTGTGGCCACTTACCCTGTGGACAAGTGGGTGGCTATGTTCTTTGCAACCCTCACTCCCATGTTAAATCCTATTATTTACACAGTGAGAAACACAGAGGTGAAAAAAGCCATGAGGAGTCTGATGAAGAAGAGAGCAACTTAGGCTATTCAGGATACCACGAAAGTGATGATTTATATACATTTACAGGGAGGATTATACATGCTGTAAATTGTGAATGTAAATTAGCAAATTTTGCAGACTATTGACAAAAACAGCCTAGAAAATAGGCACTTTGACAAATTTTTAAAATACTTTGCCAAGACTTCTATATTTTTACTCCCAGTTTCAGAATAGCCAATGGCAAGAATATCAACAATAAACCCCTAGTTTATTGTAGAATATATTTTTTCCAATGTCTTCTTATTAATTTTTAAAAATTATTGAGATAAGTTACTTGGATGAAATGGATTTTTTCATATGACCTTCATGTCAGAAATCTTGTTTTTGCAGAGCCTCTGGGACAGCCAGTAAGGAATAGATATACTTAAATAGATTCATGGAGAGTTGGGGAAGTTTAAGAATCAGTGCTGAATTTTATATTAATTTTCCAAAATCAACAACATGAAACACCTAGAAAAAGAGATAATAATAACTCACAAACTATTCCTTTTTTTGGCACAAAAATTAAGCCAGAAAATTTGAAATTATTCTTTATTTGCTCTTATTTTATAAAGTATCTTCATGACTCATAGCTTTTCTTGAACATGAAGGAAATGTTTCTTTTTATGTTTTAAGGCTTGAGGAGCCATTTGAAACTAGAAGGGTAAACATCTTTTATTAAATTTCAATAGAAAATCATATGGGTAGATCCCAAAGCTCTACATCTCTACATCTGATACATATATTTACATTACTTGAACCTTTTATTTATATTATCTGTCAAGCATCTGTGTTTCAGTTGATTTAGTCATGTACTAAGCTGGTGGTTTCATTATCATTAAACCCATTTGTTGCTGTTGTTTAGTTGTTAAGTCATGTCCAGCTCTTTTGCAACCCCATGGACTGTAGCCCACCAGGCTTCTCTGTCCATGGGATTTCCCAGGCAAGAATGCTGGAGTGGGTAGCCAGTCCCTTCTCCGAGGGATCTTCCTGACCCAGAGATTGAACCTGTGTCTCCTGCATTGACAAGCCAATTCTTTACCACTGAGCCACCTGGGAAGCCCTATTCCCCCCATTTTAAAGAAGCAAATTGAAGCCAAGGGAGTTTTACTAGTTTACTTGTCTCACCTCACATGCCCTTCCCCTATTAGTGCATCAGGATCTATTACACTGGAATGTATCATCCTTTCAAAAGTTTCAGCTACGAGCTTCCAATCCAGGTCTTTAAAACCCATCTTCTTTCAAATGAGACTGGGCTGTCTGTGGTATGTTTAAGTATATCAGATCAGTTCATCAGTTCAGTTGTTCAGTTGTGTCTGACTGTACGACCCCATGGATTGCAGCACATCAGGAGAATAGATAACTTTATCTGCAGTCTTAATGGTTCACTTTGTCCTTTAAGAAGATGGTGTCAAATACACAAAAATAAACTCAAAATGGATTAAAGATCTTAATTTAAGACCAGAAACTATAAAACTCCTAGAGGAAAACATAGGCAAAACACTCTCTGACATAAATCACAGCAGGATCCTCTATGACCAACCTCCCAAATGGAAATAAAAGCAAAAATAAACAAATGGGACCTAATTAAACTTAAAAGCTTTTGCACAACGAAGGAAACTATAAGCAAGGTGAAAAGCCTTCAGAATGGGAGAAAATAATAGCAAACGAAGCAACTGACAAAGAATTAATATACAAGCAGCTCCTGCAGCTCAACTCCAGAAAAATAAACAACTCAATCAAAAAGTGGGCCAAAGACCTAACCAGACATTTCTCCAAAGGAGACATACAGATGGCTAACAAACACATGAAAAGATGTTTAATATCACTCATTATCAGAGAAATGAAAATCAAAACCACAATGAGGTACCATTTCATGCCCGTCAGAATGGCTGCTATCCAAAAGTCTACAAACAATAAATGCTGGAGGGGGTGTGGAGAAAAGGGAACCCTCTTACAATGTTGGTGGGAATTCAAACTAGTACAGCCACTCTGGAGAACAGTGTGGAGATTCCTTAAAAAACTGGAAATAGAACTGCTATATGACCCAGTAACCCCACTGCTGGGCATACACACCAAGGAAATCAGAACTGAAAGAGACGCATGTATCCCAATGTTCATTGCAGCACTGTTTACAATATGGAAGCAACCTAGATGTCCATCAGCAGATGAATGGATAAGAAAGCTGTGGTACATATGCACAATGGGATATTGCTCAGCCATTAAAAAGAATGCATTTGAATCAGTTTTAATGAGGTGGATGAAACTGGAGCCTATTATACAGAGTGAAGTAAGAAAGAAAGAAAAACACCAATACAGTATACTAACACACATATATGGCATTTAGAAAGATGGTAACGATGACCCTATATGCGAGACACTAAAAGAGACACAGATGTATAGAACAGTCTTTTGGACTCTGGGAGAAGGCGAGAGTGGGAAGATTTGAGAAAATAGCATTGAAACGTGTATATTATCATATGTGAAACAGATCGCCAGTCCAGGTTCGATGCATGAGACAGGGTGCTTAGGGCTGGTACACTGGGATGACCCTAAGGGATGGGATGGGGAGGGAGGTGGGAGGGGGTTCAGGATGGGGAACACATGTACACCCATGGCTGATTCATGTCAACGTATGGCAAAAACCATGACAATATTGTAAAGTAATTAGTCTCCAATTAAAATAAATAAATTAATTTAAAAAATAATATAAAAAAGAAGATGGTGTCAAATATATTGCAGACTTGTCTCACATGTAGTAATTTATTTCAGCAGTAAAAGCTTATTCGTTTCATGAAAGTTCAACTTATGCCATGTCCCTATTACAGAAGACAAACATTTCTATGGCAAAATTTACCTGTGATGGAAAGGAATCTGAAAAAGTGTACATATATATTTTTATATATAACTGAATCACTTTGCTCAGCAATTGAATCTAACACAACGTTGCAAATTAACTGTTCTTCTATTAGAAAATGGAAAAAAATATTTTTAATATCTCACTAATATGATTTTTTTTTAAGTAAAAGGAAAAATCCTCTTTGGATTAAAAAAAATTTTTTTTTATTGAAAATAAGTACTAATGTTGCTGCTGCTAAGTCACTTCAGTCGTGTCCGACTCTGTGGGACCCCATAGATGGCAGCCCACCAGGCTTCCTCGTCCCTGGGATTCTCTAGGCAAGAACACTGGAGTGGGCTGCCATTTCCTTATCCAATGCATGAAGGTGAAAAGTGAAAGTGAAGTCAGTTAGTCGTGTCTGACTGTAGCGACCCCATGGACTGTAGCCTACCAGGCTCCTCCGTCCATGGGATTTTCTAGGCAACAGTACTGGAGTGGGGTGCCATTGCCTCCTCCGAAGTACTAACGTAGGCCTTCATAAAAGCATGTGGCTAAGGTGAACTTTCAGAAAGTGGGGATACCCACGCTACTAAACTATGCCCGTGGTCACACTGTGAAGTTTGTCTTTGAGGTATTCTTCCCTTATTTATTTACTTTTGGGGATGGTGGGTCTTTGTTCTCTTCATCTGTCTGTTGAACTCCATTTCCTAAGTTATTTGCACGTTTTAGGGTAATCTTGTGTGAAGTCAAACCATCTGATGATGTCTTTCCTACAACTATGTTTCCCTTCAGGGGTTTTATGAAAAGAGGGATGTAATTGGATCAAGAAATAAAATTCAGTTTTCTTATTTCACAGGAAGTGCGACACGTGGGTAAAAGAGATGTTTAGAAGAAAGTAGAGCAACTCAGTCGCTGAGGAAACTGGTCCTTGGTTGGGGCATGAGGTAGACCCTTGAAGAGCTAAAGAGGTGTTGCTTCTGCTGGAACGCTTCCATTATTTTGCCATAGTGCTAACATCTATTATGGGAAAGAGGGTTTCATAGTGTTAACATGTATTTCTGATTAAAAAAAAAAAAAAACTTTGGGAAAATTTGACTAATTAATGGAGAAAGTAATGTTCAGTGAATACAATGTGCCAGAGAGTTATGGCCGCTTGGGATACGCCGCTGAGTAACACAAACAAAGGTGTTTTTATGTGCAAGCAGAATTCCAGAGGGGTAATAGATGGATAATAAGCAAGTAAACAAGTAAATGAAAAGTATAATTTTGTTAGTAATGCTTAAAAAAAAGGCATTTTATAAGAGTGTGATACAGGAGAGAATTAGATACATATTTGTGTAGTTGTGTAAATCCCACCTAGAATTTCACTTTCACAGAAATATAATCACACATGCTATCACTTTTTAAAAGTAGATTGTTTAAAAACATGTGTTTGAATTGGGGATAATATCTTTCATCAAGCCTTCTTCACAGTCCAACTCTCACATCCATATATGACCACAGGTAAAATCATAGCCTTGACTAGATGGACCTGTGTTGACAAAGTAATGTCTCTGCTTTTCAATATGCTGTCTAGGTTGGTCATAACTTTTCTTCCAAGGAGTAAGCGTCTTTTAATTTCATGGCTGCAATCACCATCTGCAGTGATTTTGGAGCCCCTTAAAATAAACTCTGCCTGTGTTTCCACTGATTCCCCATCTATTTCCCGTGAAGTGATGGGACCAGATGCCATGATCTTCGTTTTCTGAATGTTGAGTTTTAAACCAACATTTTCACTCTCCTTTTTCACTTTCATCAAGAGGCTTTTGAGTTCCTCTTCACTTTCTGCCATAAGGGTGGTGTCGTCTGCATATCTGAGGTTATTGATATTTCTCCCGGCAATCTTGATTCCAGCTTGTGCTTCTTCCAGCCCAGCATTTCTCATGATGTACTCTGTATAAAAGTTCAATAAACAGGGTGACAATATACAGCCTTGAGGTACTCCTTTTCCTGTTTGGAGCCAATCTGTTGTTCCATGTCCAGTTCTAACTGTTGCTTCCTGACCTGCCTACAGGTTTCTCAAGAGGCAGGTCAGGTGGTCTGGTATTCCCATCTCTTTCAGAATTTTCCACAATTTATTGTGATCCACATAGTCAAAGGCTTTGGCATAGTCAATAAAGCAGAAATAGATGTATTTCTGGAACTCTCTTGCTTTTTTGATGATCCAGCGGATGTCGGCAATTTTTTATCTGAATCCTCTGCCTTTTCTAAAACCAGCTTGAACATCAGGAAGTTCACGGTTCACATATTGCTGAAGCTTGGCTTGGAGAATTTTGATCATTACTTTATTAGCATGTGAGATGAGTGCAATTGTGAGGTTGTTCGAGCATTCTTTGGCATTGCCTTTCTTTGGGATTGGAATGAAAACTGACCTTTTCCAGTCCTGTGGCCCCTGCTGAGCTTTCCAAATTTGCTGGCATATTGAGTGCAGCACTTTCACAGCATCATCATTCAGGATTAGAAAGAGCTCAACTGGAATTCCATCACCTCCTCTAGCTTTGTTCTTAATGATGCCTTCTAAGGCCCACTTGACTTCACATTCCAGGATGTCTGGCTCTAGGTCAGTGATCACACCATTGTGATTATCTTGGTCTTGAAGATCTTTTTTGTACAGTTCTTCTGTGTATTCTTGCCATCTCTTCTTAATATCTTCTGCTTCTGTTAGGTCCATACCATTTCTGTCCTTTATCAAGCCCATCTTTGCATGAAATGTTCCCTTGGTATCTCTAATTTTCATGAAGCGATGTCTAGTCTTTCCCATTCTGTTGTTTTCCTCTATTTCTTTGCATTGATCCCTGAGGAAGGCTTTCTTGTCTCTTCTTGCTATTCTTTGGAACTTTGCATTCAGATGTTTATATCTTTCCTTTTCTCCTTTGCTTTTCACTTCTCTTCTTTTCACAGCTTTTGTAAGGCCTCCCCAGACAGCCATTTTGCTTTTTTGCATTTCTTTTCTATGGGGATGGTCTTGAACCCTGTCTCCTGTACAGTGTCATGAGCCTCATTCCATAGTTCATCAGGCACTCTATCTATAAGATCTAGGCCCTTAAATCTATTTCTCACTTCCACTGTATAATCATAAGGGATTTGATTTAGGTCATACCTGAATGGTCTAGTGGTTTTCCCTACTCTTCAATTTAAATCTGAATTTGGCAATAAGGAGTTCATGATCTGAGCCACAGTCAGCTCCTGGTCTTGTTTTTGTTGACTATAGAGCTTCTCCACCTTTGACTGCAAAGAATATAATAAATCTGATCTTGGTGTTGGCCATCTGATGATGTCCATGTGTAGAGTCTTCTCTTGTGTTGTTGGAAAAGGGTGTTTCATGACCAGTCCATTCTTCTGGTAAAATTCTATTAGCTTTTGCCCTGCTTCATTTTGTACTCCAAGGACAAATTTGCCTGTTATTCCAGGTTTTTCTTGACTTCCTACTTTTCCATTCCAGTCCCCTGTAATGAAAGGGACATCTTTTTTGGGTGTTAGTTCAAGAACTTTTTTATGTATTCATAGAACCATTTAACTTCTGGTTCTTCAGCATTACTGGTCAGAGTATATACTTGGATTACCATGATATTGAGTGGTTTATGTTGGAAATGAATAGAGATCATTTTGTTGTTTTTGAGATTGCATGCAAGTACTGCATTTCTGACTCTTGTTGACTATGTTGGCTATTCTCTTTCCTCTAAGGGATTCTTGCCCACAGCAGTAAATATAATGGTCATCTGAGTCAAATTCACCCATTCCAGTCCATTTCAGTTTGCTGATTCCTTAAACATCGACGTTCAGCCTTGCCATCTCCTGTCTGCCCACTTCCGATTTGCCCGTGATTCATGGACCTGACACTCTAGGTTCCTATGCAGTATCGCTCTGCACGGCACTGGACCTTGCTCCCGTCACCAGCCCCACCCACAGCTGGGTATTGTTTTTCTTTTGCCCCATCTCTTCCTTCTTTCTGGAGTTATTTCTGCACTGATGTTCAGTAGCATGTTGGGCACCTACTGACCTGGGGAGTTCATCTTTCAGGGTAGTATCTTTTTGCCGTTTTATACTGTTCACGGGGTTCTCAAGGCAAGAATAAGGAAGTGGTTTGCCAGTCCCTTCTCCAGTGGACCACATTTTGTCAGAACTCTCCACCATGACCCATCTGTCTTGGGTGGCCCTACACAGCATGGCTTAGTTTCATTGAGTTAGATAAGGCTGTGGTCCATGTGATTAGATTGGTTAGTTTTCTGTGATTGTGGTTTCAGACTCTGCCCTCTGATGCCTTCTCTAAGGGCCTACCATCTTACTGGGGTTTCTCTAACCTTGGATGTGGGGTATCTCTTTATGATTGCTCCGGAAAAGGATAGCTACTGCTCCTTACCTTGAACATGAGATATCTCCTCATGGCCTCTGCTACTGACCTTGGATGTGGGGTATCTCCTCTTGGCTGCTTGCCTGGCTTTATATAAAAGTATTTCTGAATGGCATTGAATTTTGTTACCAAACAACTTTAATATCAGTTTTATCTCTTTTACTAGATAATTATAATGGGCCTTGCAGTTGGTGGCAATATATGAGTATCATGATACTTTAGTCATAAAAACATAATTTAATGATAATAGTCCTTACCCAGGATTTAATGGCCTGACTTCTTATTTCTCCATGGTAGATGTGTTCCTCTTCCCTTTTTTATGTTTTTCTATATAAATTCTGAATATTATTTCCTACTTTTAATACCTATATGGATATTACAGGATTACACTTAAATGACAAGTGCATTTTATCATTTCAGAGTACAATTTAAAAATAGATTTATTTTCATCATTATCATGTTCATCTATTTCCACAATTGACAGAAGAAACACTACTTGGAAGAAGCACCATAAAATGTACCTGGTGTGAAGCACTAAGTTTATAATGAGGTCCATAATTATCACTTAACATACAGCTGAATGCAATATTCAGAAATTATGGCTACTGTGAATGGTCGTTAATGTTATTTAGTAGTGTCCTAGTCTTTGCTAGGAGAAGGCAATGGCACCCCACTCCAGTACTCTTGCCTGGAGAATCCCATGGGTGGAGGAGCCTGGTGGGCTGCTGTCTATGGGGTCTCGAAGAGCTGGACATGACTGAGCGACTTCACTTTCACTTTTCACTTTCATGCATTGGAGAAGGAAATGGCAACCCACTCCAGCGTTCTTGCCTGGAGAATCCAAGGGACAGCGGAGCCTAGTGGGCTGCCGTCTATGGGGTGGCACAGAGTCGGACACGACTGAAGCGACTTAGCACCAGCAGCAGCAGTCTTTGCTATTCCATGGATAGCCCTCTAGGCCTCCAGGTTCCTCTGTCCATGGGATTTCCTAGGCAAAGATACTGGAATGGGTTGACATTTCCTTTTCCAGGGGATCTTCCTGACCCAAGGATTGAACATGTCTCCTGCAGTGACAGACAGATTCTTTACTGCTGAGGCAACAGAAAAGCCTATCATGAATGATAGATTAGTTAAAATAAAATTATTGCTCAATCACTAAGCTGTGTCTGACTCTTTGCGACTCTATTGCCTACAGCATGCCAGGCTTCCCTGTCTTTCACTGTCTCTGGGAGTTTGCTCAGTTTATGTTCATTGAGTAGGTGATGCTATCTAACTCTTTCAAAATAAAATAATGTAATAAATGTTTAAAAATCTGATAGTAATGCACTGAAACATTTAATTTATAAGTACCAAATACTCAGACTCTGTATTTAAGCTCATTTTCTACCAAATAATCAAGTCCATAAGTGTTCAACTTGTTGCTATGTTTTTCTTTTGTGACTATGTTTTACAGAATCTGCCCAAATGCCGGAGACCTGGTATCAATTTCTATGTTGGGAAGATCCTCTGGAGTAGGAAATGGCAACCCGATCTAGTACTGTTGCCTGGAGAATCCCATGGACAGAGGAGTCTGATTGGCTACAGTCCAAGGGGTCACAAAGAGTCAGACATGAGTGAGTAAGCCTTTGCACTTTATTTTCACACAGACTTACAGATGAAGCCTAAAGTTAAAAAGGAGCACTATGGAAGCGCTCTCTGATGTGGCTGTGGAGTCACTGGATCGTTAGCAGGACCTGCTAGTGATGGAAGAATACCCTGGAGCTCCAATCAGCCACACGTGAGACGCTTCATAGACTTTGCCCACAAATAGGAGTGTCCTAGTGCTTTTAAGACGTATCCAAACGTACAATCGAGAGACACTGAGTTAGTTGAAGTTTTTAATCTTATGACTTTACTTCTTTCCAGGGGAACTGCCAGCTGCCTGGGGCCTGGTCACGGCGCCAGGTCAGACATTTTCGTAGGTGAGATTATGTTTTGAAATCGCATAATCCTATATTCTCAGGTATAAATGTATGTTTCAAATCATATAATCACTCCTCATCCAAATTTACCTGAGGTTTAAACCTTCTTCGGCATACAAGACATCAAGACAGGTGGAATAGACTACAGTACTAAGCAATTTAGAAGGAAAAATATTTTAGAATCTTTTTCTTATTGACATGTATTTAAATTAGTTGAGCTAATAATATAATTAGCTACAATGAAGAAGTTAGAATAACTATACAATTAAAATGTGCACCAAATTTTTCCTCACTAAATATTACAACTGATAATTTTTTCATGATATTGCACAATTTTAAAAGCATCTGTGTTAAAAACTAAATATTATTCAAAAGGATCCACTATATTTTATTTATCCTTTCCTCCATTGTGGGACATTTCACAGCCTTTCTAAATTTTCCACAGCTGTTACTGATTATGTTGAATATATTTGTGGATAATGATGTTTCTCTTAAAATATTTTACATTAACCTTTATTTCTAGAAAAAGTATTATGGAGCCAAAGAAAAATTTAAGAAGTAATTTATTTTGTTTCATAGTTGTTTATAAAGCATTTATATGAATTGTGTCTAATTCTTACTTTATTTACACTGTCTCTTATTTGATCTGCTGGGAGATCCCACTAAAGAAGGAGGAAGTTCAGTGAAGCTGCTGCATTGTGTTCCCACATATGCACACAATTTTCATCTTGGAAAATTAAAAAAAATAATGTTTCTATCTGTTTATCTTTGAAAGGACATGCTATATGGAATATGTTTCATCATACTTATTTCTCTTCTCTTTGGCAAATTTATAACCCCAAATTGTATTAGTAACACATCCTGTAACCAGGACTGATGGGAGACAGGTGCTGTGGGAAGACAGGAGAAGAAGGCATGAGAATGCACGGAGCAGAAACACAGAGGACAGGAAGGTCGTGCAGGTCATGGATAGATGTGCTGCCGCTTTGACGATACAATTTCAGGAATTAAGTTCATTCAATAACATCACTTTTCATGATTTTATGTGAGGAACATTCACTAATGTGCACAGCAAGGGTTCAATAAATATTTGTTTGATGAAGGAATCTGTAGTAGGAGTTAATAGTAAGTAATGGATTGATACGTTTTGATAGTTGGTGTATTGATACATATGTTTATACGTATAGTGTATTAGGTATCGCTCTAATTTATCTAGCAGAATATTTCTTTCTGTTCTCCTTGTTAAATTTTGATTGTTAGAGCTTTGAAAATAAGGATTTCCTATGCTTGATAAATCCTTGTGTGTTGAACACCTATGAAAGTGTTTATGTTTTAATCTAAGTCTTCCAAAGCTATAAATTTATAGAATATGACTATGCTAAATTGTATGTGGAGCAGAATTTTGAAGAATAAAAAAAATCAATAAACAAACACACCATCTTGAAAGAAAAATGATCCAATATGTGCACTTTCTTAGAAGCAATTAAATACTTTCATGGTTACTGTAGGGAGTGTTTCAGAAACTTATACTGGAGTGTAGCTTCCTTTCAAATGTTTATCTGTTTCATATAAAGTAGAGAGATTACAGATCAACAGCTGAAGGACAAGAGCACTTGAATTCCTGATGAGTTTATGGTTTGGGGAAGCAGACCTATGCTTACCCTTAGAGAATGGCCATTCAGTACCAGCCCTTACTCATCACCCATTAGGTTTCAGGCACTGCAGACATGCCAGGCATTCTGGTAAGTGAGGAATAGCTTATCTGTCCTGGTAGGTACAAGGGCGCATGCATCACCAAGGACTTATACACACCTCACTAAATTCCCTCCATGTGATAGATATTTCTTGATCATATTTTTTTCTTTCCACAGTTTGACCTGAGGGTTGGAATATAAATTCTCATGGAAGAGGGAATAACTCTTGCCTGTGTATAGCACTTCTTAGCTTTCAAGATACCTCTGAAAATTGCAATTTGTTACCTCACAGACACAGAGTAGGGCTTGGGAAGCATGGGCCACTGAGGTGACTCAGTCCAATGGAGTTGAAACCAGTAGGAGAATCCAAATCTCATGTAGACAGCCTCCACACGTCTCATGCAGACAGTGTTTTCTTGACAAATTACACATCAAATGTGGCCCAACTGATGTTTTACAGGTGACAGGTACTAGATGTCTGAAGAGATGCAAAATACCATGGTGAAAATAAGAAAGACTTGAAACGAGTACAGGGTAAAGGTTCCAAGGGCATGGTGCACAGTGACTATTTTGTTCTAAGAAAATCAGATCACAAGGCTTTCTGATTAATGAGTATCATTCTTTATCCCGGGAAGCTGTTGCTTACTGAATGGATGTCCTCAGGCTTCCTAGCAATGTGACAGAATTTGTCCTCCTGGGACTCACACAGAATCCACACGTGCAGAAAATACTCTTCATTGCCTTTCTGTTCATTTTCCTCTTCACTGTGCTGGCCAACCTGCTCGTTGTCATTACCATCACCCTCAGCCCCACGCTTTCTGCTCCCATGTACTTCCTTCTCACATACTTGGCCTTCTTAGATGCCTCCTTCACATCTGTTACCACCCCCAAATTGATTGTTGACCTACTTCATCAAAGAGGAATCATCTCCTGGCGAGGATGCTTGACTCAGGTCTTTTTAGAACACTTTCTGGCAGCATCAGAGGTCATCGTCCTCACTGTCATGGCCTATGACCGCTATGTGGCCATCTGCAAGCCTCTGCACTACACGACCATCATGCGACAGGGGCTCTGCCGGCTCCTGGTGGTGGTGGCCTGGATTGGGGGGATCCTGCATGCCACTGTGCAGGTTCTTTTCACCATGGAGTTGACCTTCTGTGGTCCCAATGTCATTGACCACTTCATGTGTGATTTCTTCTCCCTGTTGGAACTTGCCTGCAGTAACACCCACATACCTGGAATGGTGGTGGCAGTCAACAGTGGGGGCATGTGCTTGCTCATTTTTACCATGCTGCTCATTTCCTACATAGTCATCCTGAGCTCCCTGAGATCCCACGGCTCTGAAGGACGACGCAGAGCTCTCTCTACATGCGGCACCCACTTTACAGTAGTGGTGTTCTTTTTTCTGCCTTGTGTGTTCACCTACACACGCCCTGTGGCCACTTACCCTGTGGACAAGTGGGTGACTATGTTCTCTGCAATCCTCACTCCCATGTTGAATCCTATCATTTACACAGTGAGAAACGTGGAGGTGAAAAAAGCCATGAGGAATCTGTTGAAGAGAAGAGTAGTTTAGGTTGTTCAGAATGCCAATAAAGTGATGATTTATATACATAGGGATGATTAAGTGTGAGTACTCAGTTGCTAAGTCATGTCAGACTCTTTGCAACCTCATAGACTGTTACCAGCCAGACTTCTTTGTCCATGGGATTTCCAGGCAAGAATACTGGAGAGGGTTGCCATTTCCTTCATCAGAGGATCTGTGCAACCCAGGGATTAAACTAGCATCTTCCGCATTGGCAGGCAGATTCTTTACCATTGAGCCACCAGGAAAGTCCATGTTGTTTTTGTTGTTCAGTCACTAAGTTGAGTCTGCTCTTTGCCATCTCAGGGACGGTAGCATGCCAAGCTCCTCTGTCCTCCACTATCTCCTGGATTTTCTCAGATTCATGTCCATTGAGTCAGTGAAGCAATCTAACCATCTTATCTTCTGCTGCCTCTTTTCTTCTTTTGCCTTCAATCTTTCCTATCATCAGGGTCTTTTCCATGAGTTGATCCTTCTATCATATTGCTAAAGTACTGGAGCTTCAGCTACAGCATCAGTTCTTCCAGTTAATGGTTTGGGTTGATTTCCTGTATGATTGATTTCATTGATCTCCATGCAGTCCAAGGGACTCTCAAGAGTCTTCTCCAACACCATAGTTCAAAAGCACGGATTCTTCGGCACACAGCCTTCTTTACACTCACATCTGTACATGAGTACTGGAAACACCATAGCTTTGGCCATATGGACATTTGTTTGCAAAGTGACATCTCTGTTTTTTAATATGCTGTAGGTATGTCATAGTTTTCCTTCTAGGGAGCAATTGTCTTTTAATTTCATGGCTGCAGTCAAATTCTGCAATGAATCTATCTGATTCTGATATTGACCATATGGTGTTGTCCGTATGTAGAGTCATCTCTTGGGTCATTTAAAAGGATGTTTGCTATCGCCAGTGTATTTTCTTGACAAAACTCTGCTAGCCTTTGCCCTTTTAAATTTTGTACTCCAAGACCAAACTTGCCTTTTATTCTGAATATCTCCTGACTATACTTTTGCATTCCAATCCCCTATGATAAAAAGGATATCTTTTTTTTGGTATTAGACCGAGAAGGTCTTGTAGGTCTTCACAGAACCAATCAACTTCACCTTCTTCAGCTTCAGTAGTTGGGACATAAACTTGCACTACACTAATGTCGAATGGTTTGCCTTGGAAGCAAACTGAGATGATTCTGTTGTTTTAGAGATTGCCCAAACACTGCATTTCTTACTCTTTTTTCTAGCTCTGAGGGCTACTCCATTTCTTCTAAGATTCTTGTCCACAGTAGTAGACACAATGGTCATCTCAATTAAATTCAAGTCCCTTTTAGTTCATTGATTCCTAAGATGTCTATGTTCAATCTTGCCATCTCCTACTTGACCATATCCAATTAACCTTGAACCATGGACCTAACATTCCAGGTTTCTATGTGATATTTTTCCTTACAGCATCAGGCTTTACTTTAACCACCAGACGCATCCACAATTGAGTGTCATTTCTGCTTTGGCCCAGCTGATTCACTCTTCCTGAAGCTATTAGAATTGCCCTCTGTGCTTCCCCGGTAGCATATTGGATACCTTCTGACGAGGGGGCTCATCTTCTACTGTCATATCTTTTTGCCTTTTCATACCATTCATGGGGTTCCCCTGGTAGGTTGCCATTTCTTCCTCCAGTGGACCCCATTTTGTCAGAACTCTTCACTGTGATCCATCCATCTTGGGTGGCCCTGCATGGCATGGCTTATAGCTCGCTTATAGCTTCACTGAGTTGTGCAAACTGCTTTGTCAAGACAAGGCTGTGATCCACGAAGAGACTGAATAAGACTATAACTACTTTATTAAATTGTCACTATCTCTGTCATGAAATCTATTATATGAAGATAATACTCATGCAAGAAGAAACTTTCATATGATATTACCTTGTTTTATTAATTACAGCGTCTTCAGTCATAGCATATTTTGTGTATTAATATAGGTAGTAGTATCCAATTTAATAATTGAATAAATATTTAAACACTATATCTAAATTGGTGGTAAATTTTTATATATAGACCGAACATCAAGGCAGAGTATATTGAATACTAAATAAAAAAGGAGAAAAACTTAGAATGACAAGTAGAAAAATACATGATAAATTCATCTTTGCTGAAGAAAAACAACTAGTCTGGTACTTAGTTCTTAACTGTAAATAAACTGAAAATAGTTATAAAATATTTTATCTTCTATCACTGTCACATCTTCAGTTCAGTTCAGTCACTTAGTCATGTTCAACTCTTTGTGACCCCATCGACTGCAGCACGCCAGGCTTCCCTGTCCAACACCAACTCCCAGAGCCTGTTCAAAATCATATCCGAGTTGGTGATGCCATCCAACCATCTCATTCATAAGTTACAGACCTTAATCAGTGATACGGTTTAGTAGTGTTTTTACACAGGTGGCTGCGACGACCGGCGCGCTAAGCGCAGGCGGCTGCGACGACCGGCACGCTAAGCTGGGCTGAGAGGAGCCACCGCATGTCCGAGGTCAGGGGCAGAAGCTGGAAGGACCCCATGCCCGAAGGGCGGTGGCCAAGAGGAGTTACCCCACATCCGAGGTCAGGGGCAGCGGCCGAGAGTACCAGACTGTGACGGTGCAGGAATGGCCGAGAAGAGCTATCCCGCATCGGAGGTCGGGGGTGGTGATGAGAGGAGTTACCCCACGTCCGAGGTCAGGGGCAGTGGCTGGGAGGAGCTACCCCATGCCCCTAAGCCTGAGGCCCAGGGAGGCAGCCGGGAGGAGCAACCCAGGCCCGAGGCCAGGTGCAGTGGCCGGGAGGATAAACCCCACATCCAAGGAGCCATGGCTGTGCAGGCGCAGGATGGCCTAGAGGAGCTATCCCACGTTGAAGGTCAGGAAGGGTGGCGGTGAGGAGATACCCCTGGTCCAAGGTAAGGAGCAATGGTTGCATTTTGCTGGAGCAGCCATGAAGAGATACCCCACGCCCAAGGTAAGAGAAACCCAAGTAAGACGGTAGGTGTTGCAAGAGGGCATCAGAGAACAAACACACTGAAACCATACTCACAGAAAACTAGTCAATCTAATCACACTAGGACCACAGCCTTGTCTAACTCAATGAAACTAAGCCATGCCTGTGGGGCAACCCAAGATGGGCGGGTCATGGTGGAGAGATCTGACAGAATATGGTCCACTGGAGAAGGAAATGGCAAACCACTTCAGTATTCTTGCATTGAGAACCCCATGAACAGTATGAAAAGGCAAAATGATAGGATAATGAAAGAGAAACTCCCCAGGTCAGTAGGTGCCCAATATGCTACTGGAGATCAGTGAAGAAATAACCCCCAAAGGAATGAAGGGATGGAGCCAAAGCAAAAAGAATACCCATCTGTGGATGTGACTGGTGATAGAAGCAAGGCCCAATGCTGTAAAGAGCAATATTGCATAGGAAGCTGGAATGTCAGGTCCATGAATCAAGGCAAATTGGAAGTGGTCAAACAAGAGATGGCAAGAGTGAACATCGACATTCTAGGAATCAGTGAACTGAAATGGACTAGAATGGGTGAATTTAACTCAAATGACCATTGTATCTACTACTGCGGGCAGGAATCCCTCAGAAGAAATGGAGTAGCCATCATGGTCAACAAAAGAGTCCAAAATGCAGTACTTGGATGCAATCTCAAAAACGACAGAATGATCTCTGTTCATTTCCGAGGCAAACCATTCAATATCACGGTAATCCAAGTCTATGCCCCAACCAGTAACGCTGAAGAAGCTGAAGCTGAATGGTTCTATGAAGACCTACAAGACCTTTTAGAACTAACACCCAAAAAAGATGTTCTTTTCATTATAGGGGACTGGAATGCAAAAGTAGGAAGTCAAGAAACACCTGGAGTAACAGGCAAATTTGGCCTTGGAATACGGAATGAAGCAGGGCAAAGACTAAGAGAGTTTTGCCAAGAAAATGCACTGGTCATAACAAACACCCTCTTCCAACAACACAAGAGAAGACTCTATACATGGACATTACCAGATGGTCAACACTGAAATCAGATTGATTATATTCTTTGCAGCCAAAGATGAAGAAGCTCTGTACAGTCAGCAAAAACAAGACCAGGAGCTGACTGTGGCTCAGACCATGAACTCCTTATTGCCAAATTCAGACTTAAACTGAAGAAAGTAGGCAAAACAACTAGACCATTCAGATATGACCTACATCAAATCCCTTATGGTTATACAGTGGAAGTGAGAAATAGATTTAAGGGCCTAGATCTGATAGACAGAGTGCCTGATGAACTATGGAATGAGGTTCATGATATTGTACAGGAGACAGGGATCAAGACCATCCCCATGGAAAAGAAATGCAAAAAAGCAATGTGGCTGTCTGGGGAGGCCTTACAAATAGCTGTGAAAAGAAGAGAAGTGAAAAGCAAAGGAGAAAAGGAAAGATATAAACATCTGAATGCAGAATTCCAAAGAATAGCAAGAAGAGATAAGAAAGCCTTTTTCAGTGATCAATGCAAAGAAATAGAGGAAAACAACAGAATGGGAAAGACTAGAGAACTCTTCAAGAAAATCAGAGATACCAAAGGAACATTTCATGCAAAGATGGGTTTGATAAAGGTCAGAAATGGTATGGACCTAACAGAAGCGGAACATATTAAGAAGAGATGGCAAGAATACACAGAAGAACTGTACAAAAAAGATCTTCACGACCCAGATAATCACGATGGTGTGATCACTGACCTAGAGCCAGACATCCTGGAATGTGAAGTCAAGTGGGCCTTAGAAAGCATCACTACGATCAAAGTTAGTGGAGGTGATGGAATTCCAGTGGAGCTATTCCAAATCCTGAAAGATGATGCTGTGAAAGTGCTGCACTCAAACGCCAGCAAATTTGGAAAACTCAGCAGTGGCCACAGGACTGGAAAAGGTCAGTTTTCATTCCAATCCCAAAGAAAGGCCATGCCAAAGAATGCTCAAACTACCGCACAATTGCACTCATCTCACATGCTAGTAAAGTAATGCTCAAAATTCTCCAAGCCAGGCTTCAGCAATATGTGAACCGTGAACTTCCTGATGTTCAAGCTGGTTTTAGAAAAGTCAGAGGAACCAGAGATCAAATTGCCAACATCTGCTGGATCATGGAAAAAGCAAGAGAGTTTCATAAAAACATCTATTTCTGCTTTATTGACTATGCCAAAGCCTTTGACTGTGTGGATCACAATAAACTGGGAAATTTTGAAATAGATGGGAATACCAGAACACCTGACCTGCCTCTTGAGAAATCTGTATGCAGGTCAGGAAGCAACAGTTAGAACTGGACATGGAACAACAGACTGGCTTCAAATAGGAAAAGGAGTATGTCAAGGCTGTATATTGTCACTCTGTTTATTTAACTTATATGCAGAGTACATAATGATAAACACTGGACTGGAAGAAACACAAGCTGGAATCAAGATTGCCGGAGAAATATCAGTAACCTCAGATATGCAGATGACACCACCCTTATGGCAGAAAGTGAAGAGGAACTCAAAAGCCTCTTGACAAAAGTGAAAGTGGAGAGTGAAAAAGTTGGCTTAAAGCTCAGCATTCAGAAAACGCAGATATTGGCATCTGGTCCCATCACTTCATGGGAAATAGATGGGGAAACAGTGGAAACAGTGTCAGACTTTATTTTTCTGGGCTCCAAAATCACTGAAGACGGTGACTGCAGCCATGAAATTAAAAGACGCTTACTCCTTGGAAGGAAAGTTATGACCAACCTGGATAGCATATTCAAAAGCAGAGACATTACTTTGCCAACAAAGGTCCGTCTAGTCAAGGCTATGGTTTCTCCTGTGGTCATGTATGGATGTGAGAGTTGGACTGTGAAGAAGGCTGAGCACCGAAGAATTGATGCTTTTGAACTTAGTGTTGGAGATGACTCTTGAGAGTCCCTTGGACTGCAAGGAGATCCAACCAGTCCATTCTGAAGGAGATCAGCCCTGGGATTTCTTTGGAAGAAATGATGCTAAAGCTGAAACTCCAGAACTTTGGCCACCTCATGCGAAGAGTTGATTCATTGGAAAAGACTGATGCTGGGAGGGATTGGGGGCAGGAGGAGAAGGGGATGACAGAGGATGAGATGGCTGGATGGCATCACTGACTCGATGGACGTGAGTCTGAGTGAACTCCGGGAGTTGGTGATGGACAGGGAGGCCTGGCGTGCTGCGATTCATGGGGTCGCAAAGAGTTGGACACATCTGAGCGACTGATATGATCTGATCTGATCTTACACAGAGGATGAGATGGTTGGATTCCATCATGGACTCAATGGACATGAATCTCAGCAAGTTCTGGGAGACAGTGAATGACAGGGAAGCCTGACATGCTGCAGTCCATGGGATTACAAAGAGTTGGACATGACTGAGAGACTGAACTGGACTGAACTGAAGCTGGAGATTATTGAGGGAGACATTGCATGCACAGGTCACAAAGAATCGGACACAACTGAGCAACTGAACAACAACATAATTTTTAAATTTAGTGGAAAAATCCCGGTGTACTTAATTGAGCAAGAATCAGTTTTGGACAGATTCCAGTTCTCAGATTCAATGATATATGTAGTTAGAAATGAATAAATGTACAGTGATCTTCATCTCTGTTGGGGCAAAAAGATGATACCCTTTTAAGAAATGTTATAAAATTTGGGGGAGGTCCTGCATTAGCCTTAAAGCAATGCATAAAAGAAAGAAAATAAAACAATAATGTCTCCCAAAATTTCAAGTCATCTAGTCTGGCCGCACCAACATGACAGAGTGAGAACTAAGCAACTGAATGATATTTTCTATTTTGGAGTGAGTAGGAAAAGCAGTTACTAAAATAAATTTCCCTAGGGAATAATCTAAAGTGTAAATGATAACAGTTTTCTGAATAATCAGAGACTCCATGGAGAAAATGGAGACACAGTTAAATGAAATAAAATATTTCTACAAATAATAATGCAGTCTGTCACACTATCTTGTCATCATGGGTGAAAGATGAATTCAGAGTAACTTAAGTCTTCAGTCACACAGAAGCCTCCACATCACATCACATCAAGTCTCCAAATGGTGACAAAAACACCTAATATTGGGAATCTGGCTTTGTAACTGTGCAACTTTATTATGTAAAACATTAAATTATTTTGAAATAAATAAAGCTTTGATTCCAATTCTGGTTTTATCATTTAACATATTTGACTTTTGGGAAATTAATGAGATGGAGTAAGCCTCAGTAAAAAATGGGGATTTCTGTCTTATTAGAGTAAATGTTGAAAGTGATACATTCAACTGTAGCACAGGAGAGATACAATCAGAACAAAGATTGAAAGAGAATCAATAGTTTCGGCTGCTTCAGGATAACAAACTGTTAGAAGCTGGAACAAAGGTAGACCTAACTCTCAGGAGGCTGCTGCAGAGGCCAGGATGGAGCTGGGGCAGGAATGATCAAATCAGGGATACATTCTGAAAGTAGAGACAACTCGATTTGCCAAAGCATGAGTGAGTCATAGGAAATCAATAAGGGAGTGAAGAACACTGTGAGATTTATTGTCTGAGCAATGGCATTGAAGTGGGTACCACTTAACAAGATAGGGTACACTTTTACATTGTGGAAATTTTAATTATGTATCATATATACTAAATTGATATTCAAATGCAGATGTCCAAAATTGGAGATATGGCATGCAAAAATTTGAAAATAAGGGTAGATGTCAGAGCTAGAGACATAGCATTTGATAACATCAGCATTCGTAGGTCAGGAAATGGGAACATCCAAGTAAAGAGCCACTGAAAGATATCTCAGTGATTTTTTGTACAATCCAAGCCAATGATCTTCTGTTCACAGTTCGATCTATTCATGCTTGATGTGTCAATTCCTTTGTGCTTCAATAATTTTGCCTTTGTGACTGCATAATGGTACACATTTCCATATAATTCCCTTTCCATCTTTATTTGTTCCATCACTATTTCTTTAAATCTGAACAAAATTCTCTGATTTCTGTTTGATGGATATATTCCTACCTTAGTATTACTTAGTAACTTACTTACTTAATAGTACTTAGTAACCCTTAATATTTTGCCAATATTTTTTATAATAACTGTTTTTCCATTAGACTGGAATTTTTTGATGCATCTTTATATGTTATATCACTAGGGACAGGGAACTAGGCCTTTTTGAACTTGGTCATCACAATGAATGTGCCACATTGGACATAAACTGGTACATTATAGTCATGGTTTGCACTTCCCAGTTTGGGCTAGTGGTAAAGAGCCTACCTGCCAATGCAGGAGACAAGAGACACAAGTGTGATCCTTGGGTCAGAAAGATTCCCTGGAGAACGTAACAACCCACTCTAGTATTCTTGCTGGAGAATCCCAAGGACAGAGGAGCCTGGTAGCTACAGTCCATAGGGTCACAAAAACCTGGACATGACTGGAATGACTTAGCACCCATACATTGTTTTAATTGATTGGATAAAGGAAAAGATTAACTAACAATGCATTAAAAATTCCCTCCTCTTCTTTTGTAACTTATCTGGTTCTAATGCATGACATCAGCTCCTATACAGACAAGACAGAATCAAGGAACCGTGTAACTTATTTCATCCTATTGGGCTTCACACAAAATCCACAGGAGCAGAAAGTCTTTATCCAATTATCTGTCTAATATCAGAAACAGAGCTAGTGTTCACATCTGCATTCTTCAAAATCCAAATTTGATACTCTTTCAACCATTTCAAAGATATCAGAGAAAAGATATTTCAGCAGAACCTCTTTCATATCACAGAAATTTAAAACTTATCTTTTCTAAATACATACTCATAAAAGTTGTTTTTATGCTTAAAAGTCTAAGAAGTTGTTTCTAAGACAGCTATATGACTTACTAGTATCAAGGGTGATGTGGACTGTTATATAGAAAGAAGCATATTACTATATAAGTGTTAGAATTTTGACTTACATTTAGTTCCTTGAATTTGCAATCCTCTTTGAAAACCATTTTAGTAGATTATTTATAAGGATTAATAAAAACCAGATAAAAATCAATACTCCACAGTTAACAAAAGAAAGCGTTTCTCAGCTAATTTACATAACTTAGAAGGCTTTGTTGTGAATTAATTTTGGCTTTTTTCAAAAATGAAATGTGCTTCTAAAATATGAATGTGTATATATGTCACAGAAGTGTGTATAGTTCCCTTTTTGACAGAAAGGCCCAGCCTCTGATTTCAAGGGTACCATATATTTATTTTTCACTTGGGGAGTTATTGCTTTACAATGTTGTGTTAATTTCTGCTCTACAACAGTAGAGTATACACACACACACACACACACACACATATATATGTATATATATACATATATATATACACACATATATATATGCACTCCCTCTCGAGCCTCCTTCCCACCTCCACTTCCCACCCCTCTAGATCATCCCAGAGCACTGAGCTGAGCTCCCTGTGTTCTACAGCTTTTCACTTTGTTGTTGTTCAGTGGCTATGTCGTGCCCGAGTCTTTGCAACCCCATGGACTATAGCATGCCAGGCTCTTTTGCCCTCCACTGTCTCCAAGAGTTTGCTCAAATCTGTGCCCATTGAGTCGTGATGCTACCTAACCATTGCATCCTCTGTCACCCCCTTCTCCTTTTCCCTTCAGCCTTTCCCAGCTTCCCACTGGCTACCTGTTTTACACATAATAGTATATTATTTAAGAAATTAATGGACTCCATGATAGAAAAATATTCAGAAAGTGTATTATTAGGAATACATGATGGAGAGCAACAAAACCACTTTTGGAAACAGGAGATGTGAGTTTTATTTTACAGTATGCAACATTATACTCTAGAGTTCTAAACAGCTCTCCCTATTTCTGTAAGTAGTTTACTTAGGTAAACTGCAAGTTGTTTCCAAGTTCTGCCTTTCTACCCAAGCTAATATGTTTATTGTCATAAATATTGTTATTTTTGCTTCTACTTCAATTAGAAGCAACACTGGAAGGCTTATGATACCACAGCCTACCTCCCAGAACTTTTCATTCCTCGTAAACAACATAGGTGATGTCCTTCTGGGATGAAAGTTCCTTCGGATGGACTAATACAACATGAGCTCCCTCTGGACTGCTTTGCTATCCTGAGAACATGTTTCTCCATCTCTTGAAGTTCATGAATATGCCCATAAAAACATTTTGATACATACCTGTTTTTTTTTTTTTCTGTGAAATTAGTCCCTAAAACTATCAAACATCAAAACAGACCTCAACTACTTTCTGATCAGCTGTGAAATGATCCATATATTTTTGTTTTTCTGCTTTCTTTCTGGTTTGCCTTTCAAGTGGAGAATCTATGTTACTGTCTCTCCAGGATTTATAAACCACCTTAGATTTGTATTCTAGAAAGAGACTGCCTGGCATAGCTCCAGAATTCTTCTTTGAAAAACACCAATACAGTATACTAACGCATATATATGGAATTTAGAAAGATGGTAACAATAACCTTGTATGCGAGACAGCAAAAGAGGCACAGATGTATAGAACAGTCTTTTGGACTCTGTGGGAGAGGATGAGGGTGGAATGATATGAGAGAATAGCATTGAAACATGTAAATTATCATATGTGAAACAAATCGTCAATCCAGGTTCGATGCATGAGACAGAGTGCTCAGGGCTGGTGCACTGGGATGATCCTAAGGGATGGAATGGGGAGGGAGATGGGAGGGGGTTCAGGATGGGGAACACATGTACACCTGTGGCGGGTTCATGACAATGTATGGAAAAACCAATGCAATATTGTAAAGTTAAAAAAAAAAAAGAAAATTATTTTCAGGGACAACCTTCACTGTTTTACATCTAAATCTTCTCTCTTTCCCTTTTATGCTTCTCTAAAGCCTTGGGTAACTGATTAGAGAGATTGAGGGGTTCTCAAGCAATCTCTCTACCCTGCACTGTAGCTATTAAAGTCAAGGGTGGAGGAACACTGAATGGGCCATGGTTGAATGGATTTCAGTCTTTCATGAAGTTGGGGATGGTGACTTTGTCAGTACATGCTAATTCTGTGATTTGGCTTTCTTTCACTCCAGTGTTGAAAAGAGCAAGTTCAAGACAATTCCATGATGATACTTTTGCAAAATTCATATCCCCCAGAGTTCTTTAGACAGGTTACAATCCTCATTGAAACTGTTTTGGCATCTGCTATCACAGATACTATTGCAGAACTATAATGTTACAGTGTCCAATCAGATTAGGTTTGGTCATGTGTTTTCAGTTTTCTTAAACTGTTTTCCTTCATGACACATTCTTCTCACAGTGATCACAATCACTGGGATCAGTCTAGAGTTGTCTACAATTTATTTTTCTTCTTAT